>NC_071501.1:107733448-108983448 GCF_028408465.1 Anastrepha ludens | reverse complement strand
ACTTACATGTATTTGGATATGCACATCAGGGTGGCAAACATGACAAAAAATTAAATTTTTGCTACGACTAAATTTTTTTTTGTTTTCAAATAAATTTTTAATTTTTTAATGTATTTTATTTTAATTTTGTTTAATTTATTTACTTAAATTTTTTACTTTTTCATTTACTTTATTTTAATTTTTTATTTACTTTATAATAATTTAGTGTTTTATTTTTTTTTAATTTTTTTATTTAATCTTTTCGTTATTCATTTTATTCTAATTTTTTATTTATCTTATTTTAAGTTTTTATTTATTATATTTTAATTTTTTATTTATTTTATTAAAATTTTTTTTTTATTTTATTTTAATTTTTTTAATTTTTACTGGTTTTATTTTAATTTATTATTATTTTTGTAAATTTTTTGTTTATTTTATTTTAATTTGCATTTTTTATTTATTTAACTTAAATTTTTTACTTTCTCATTTACTTTATTTTAATTTTTAATTTATTTTATTTAAAATTTTTATTTATTATATTTTAATTTTGTATTTATTTTATTTTAATTTTTTTTTTATTAAATTTATTATTTTTTTTCAATTTTGGTTTATTTTATTTTAATTTTTTTATGATTTTATTTTAATTTTTTTTTTTTAATTTTGATTGGTTTTATTTATTTTACTATGGTTGGTTGGTTGGTTTAAGGGTGACCCCGCATCGGAGTGCCACATAGACCGCAAGTTGAGTCCGTTGTGTTGCCCTAGAGCTCATTATTTTATATGATTTCCCCACCTAACCGAGATTTTTATTGTAGATTTTGTGTCAAAGATATTAATTCGTTTCGAGAATTTGATGAGAGATTCGATTTTCAGGTTCGAGAGCACTGAAAGATTGTCAATTGTTGGAGAGCCAAGAAGAGCGAGTCGACTTCTGGCTAGACCGCTAGAGATATTATATGCCTTAGTTCGTGTTTCGAAAGACTTATAAGGGTTTTTGTCTGTTTCAGATTGTAGGATGGCCAGATTTGTCTGGTCGTAACGCAAGTAGTTTCCCCTCGCCACCTCCGATCAGCAATGCTGTGAAATTCTCGATCAATGATCATTTTACATGTTTATTTTACTTTAATTTACTATTATTTTTTAAATTTTTTGTTTATTTTATTTTAATTTAAATTTTTTATTTATTTTGCTTTCATTTTTTACTTTTTCATTTACTTTATTTTAATTTTTTATTTATTTTCTAATAATTTAGTGCTTTATTTTTTTTTTATTTAATCTTTTCGTTATTTATTTTATTTTAATTTTCTATTTATTTTATTTTAATTTTTTATTGATTTTATTTCATTTAAGTTTTTAATTTTTTATTTATTTTATTTTAGTTTAATCTTTTCTTTATTTATTTTACTATAATTTATTTTATGTATTTTATTTTAATCTTTTATTTATTATATTTTAATTTTTTAATTTGTTTTATTTAAATTTTTTTCTACTTCTTATTGATTTGATTTTAATTTTTGCACTTATTTTGTTTCAAATTTTTTTAAATTTTTTATTTATTTTATTTTATTTTTTTATTTATTTTTTTTTAATTTATTTTTTTATTTCAATTTAATTTATTATATATTTTATTTTATTTTTTTTATTTTTTTATTTAATAGTTTAAAATTAGCATGGATTTGCCTTGCCAAAAATGGACTCTTCCGTAAATTGGGTATAAAATGTTTACAGATCCATATTATTTAACACGCATCAGTCCCTTGTGTCAATTTGACCACAACAACACTTCATTTAGTGTCAAAAATATCAAGCATAATTAATAGGTTTTTTTTATTTTGTCCTTATTTTCTAATGCAATTGCGTTATTTTCTATAAATATGCAGACTTCACTTACTTTTTCACTTTTTATTGCATCAATTCGCATTTTTAATGTTGAGTCAAATTGAAATTTTCGTTAGGAGCTGATGTTTGTTAATCTCCGCTTTTAGTTTTCCCTTACTAGTGCACAAAAACTGAGACCCTGAGTCTAAACAAAAACAAAAAATTCGCGTTTTTAATCGTATAAACAATTTATTGCTGATATCTAATAGTTTTTCTTTTCTTGCCCAGAAATCTGTCGTTTTTTGCAGGGTCATCAAGAAAAAATATATATTTTTTTTGGCCGCCCTAATGCACAAGTATGTAAGTATTTAAGTAAATAAAAAATTCCAAAATCGTAGAAAATAAATAACGTAAGAACAAGGAACTGATGCGCGTTAATCTCCTCTTCTAATTGCCCCTCACAAATGTCCAAAATATATACCCTATACTTTATTCAAACAAAAATAATAATAATAATTTAAACTATTTATGCAAAAGCTACTGAAAACTATTCAAAATGACGGAAGCTTAAAAATTAAAAAAAAAAATTGTTTCATATTTTTCCTTTTTTTATTTTTGGCTCAAGAAATATGTCATAAAAAAAGAATTAATTATTACCAATATTTTACTTTAGTGCTTTTTTAATTATTTAAACAATTTATTCTTGATATTTAATAATTTTTTATCTTACCTAGAAAGCTGTAGTTTTTGCTTCGGGGTCACCAAAAACAAATTTATTTGGGTCACCTTAATGTAGTTGTGGCATACCTACATACATATGTACTTAAGTAAATAACGCTTTCGAAAAAGGCGGAAATGAAATAAAACAAAAAGATTCAATTTCTATTTCTACTTTTGGCAGTTCTTGCACAATTAACGACGAGTAACGAAAAATCGTTGATTGCCAGCAGAGGCAATCAAAACAAGCAGCAAATAAGTAGGAGGTGGCAAGTAAGTGGGAGGAGAACACGCAAAATGAGAAGACGAGCTGACGCAGTTGACATCACACTGCCGCATCTTGTCATTGAGTCGGGTTCTGACACTTCAAGACATTTTGTAATGATGATATAACGGTACGGTCTTAAGTAAATAGGGAAGAGTGGGCAAATGAAGGAAACAATAATAACAAAACGTCGTAAAAGCAAATAGGGCCATGAATAATGAATATTTGAGGAAGAAACGAAAAGAAAATAAGTATTTCAAACTACCCAAAAACACAAAAAAAAAAAAAACACCAAAAAAAAAAAAAACACAAATAAGGTCTAAAAAAACCGCAGACAAACAAATCGTAACAACTGGCAGGCGGCCACAAAATGTTGCAGCAAGTGGAAAGCAAAGACGGAAGCTGCAGAACAACAAGCAACAGACCAGCTGTATCCAGCTATCATACACAGCATAGTGTTTTTTACTAAGTAGAGGAGGAGTACCGAAAACTCTCTGCCCAACTTCTCAAGCAAACAGGCAAAGTTCACACTGCATTTAGGGAGCAATTTTGCTAAGTAGTAGGCGCAACAACGGCTAGCCAAACATGAAAAAAATGCGTCACGCCAAAAAAAATAAACTCAACCCAATTTTAATAAAACAGGCCAGCCGGCAAATGGAATATTGCAAGAAAGTAAATAAATAACAAAGTGCGAGAGTGTGAGTGTGTGAGTGAGTGTAAAGAAAATAATAATAATAAATCAGCACCACGGCATAGCAGCGTAAAGTCAATGCGGAGAGTTGCGCAGCAAAGCAGAGATTAATAAAAAGGAATAAAAAATGCATGAAAATAAAATAAAATAAATGAAGAGAAAAAATAAATGAAAAGAAGAAAACTTCCGAAGAAGAAACTTAAGTCATAACCGCAACGGCAGAAAATCAACATACAAATTGCATGCGACCCGCAAAGTATGTATGTGTATGCGTGTGTGTATATGGTAGGCACTCGTATAGCTTGTGTTGCCCAAAATTCGAGCGCAGAAGAGATGGGCTTCTCGTTAATATCATACAAAGTGAGTAAATATTTTTGCATGACAAATTGAAATTATATTGCAATCATGCAATGCGTCATGACCTGGGTTAAAAATGATTCTCGAATTAGGTTAAATAAGCAGTCATTGGTTGGTGGTCGTCGCTAAGGAGTGCGCGTGAGCGTTGCACACTGGCTGGCTATTAATCTGATTTTGAAATTGTGGGCTCTCGACATACGCAGAAAGAATAAGGAGAAGTAGCAGTACTGGTAGGTGTCTCCAACAGCGATTATGAAACTTGCAGGGATCAGCTAGGGAACCAGGGATTAAGGATCAGCTTTATGAGTATAAAAACAAAAAATAAATAAAAAAATAAACTAAAATAAGTAAAAAATCTGAGTGGGATATATTTTCAAATATGACAAAAAATTTTCTCAAAAATTTTTAACAAAAAAACAAAACTTCTGTTTAAAAAAATCTTTATAAAAAGTATAATTCATGCTGAAAAAAAAATGTATATAATATGTTGAAACGAACCGAAATATTTCACTTCAAGGAATTCCATACAAAAATTTTCAGCATTGAATAAATTTCAAAATTATTTTTTCTTTTTCGAACTTTTTTAAGTTTATGTACTTCATATTATGCTCAAGCTCTTTTTTCTCTTGTTATGTTTGACAATTAAGCCTACTGTACTGCACTCGGATTCTCCTTTTAATTTTCTCTAAATCTACCCGATGTCCGAAGAAATCTGAGTAGATCTTATGGTGCTAAGGAGCCAAGATGGTCGCTTCTTAACACATCAGTGCCAAAGACCTCAAACCTGATTCGAGCGAAGGCTGGGCAAACGCACAGAAAGTGGACCGCCGTCTCATCTTCCTCACCACATGCTGGGCAGAGTGCACTGTCGTGCACCTTTTCCATGTGCTTTACCTATAGAAAGTGGCCGGTCATCAGTCCAACCAGCCTTCTACAATCCCCTCTGCTTAGTGACAGGAGGAACTGCGACAGTCGTTCGGGCATGCCAGAAATGAAAACAACATCAGTTTTGCCCGTCTTCAGCCTCTCTCAGCCTGCCAAACTCGCTTGTGGGTGAGAGTAACCCATTTGCTAACCGTGGTTTTGGCGTCGTCATTGGCGGCTCAATCTTCCCCCACAAGGAAATACGTAAATACTCTTGGATTTCACCCATTGGGAAGACTCATAACCAAATAGAGCATATTTGCGTGAGCCGAAAGTGGGTAGGCTTCTAAATTGATATCAGGAATAGACGGGAAGTCGACATAAATAGTGATCATGAGCTAATTACCAACGACGTCGAGATCAAGCTGAAATGCAGAAACAAAACCAACACACTGCATAGACATAAGCTATTCGACGTACAGCTGCGATACTATCCTGCGGCCAGAAAAGAAATTACCAGCGCCTTTCGCGAAAAACTACTCACTAACAGAACAACAAAGATTGGGAACCTACAAACGTCATGGTCAGGCAGATCGCTGAGGAGAAAATCGGCACAGTAAAAGCCACCAATATCAAATCGTGGATATCTGATACTACTTAGGGCATCTTTCAGCGTAGAAATTAACTCAAAAAGCAACTCATCAGCTATGGCTCTCTTCGGTCAGCCTACAGAGAGGAGGCGAAGCAAGTAAAGAAAACGGCCAGAAATGATAAAAGAAAGTTCATCGAAGATCTTGCAAGCGATGCGGAAGCGGCAGCAGGAGCAAACAATACGAGACAGCTGTACCGCATAGTTGGCCACCTAACCAACCAGCAGGGAAGTGGTAATCAACCAATCAGAGATCTGAATGGTGCTTTACCTCCAATGATGACCATATCCTTAGATGGAAAGAACACTTTGGAGCAATTAGCAACATCGCTCTTGGCAATGAATCTAGCTTCGAAATGGGCAGCGCACCAGCCAGCAACAAAAAGCAACAGCTTGCTCTAGACTAACGGAGGTGAAAAATGCAATCAAGAAGCTGAAGCTCAACAAAGCTACGGGCGTAGATCGCATACAGCCAGAATCGCTAATTTCAGCAGAAATTCTGCATCCTCACATCACCGCCGTTTGGGACAATAAATAGTTGCCTTCGTTCTGGCCAAAGGCACCATCGTGAAGCTGCCCAAGAAAGGCGATTTGCGTGACTACGCGAGGAATAACCCTGCTCAACGCCACCTACAAAATTCTAGCCGCATTCATACAAGGCAGACTCCAATGTATCGAACGCTCCTTAAGGGACGAGTAAGCTGGATTTCGCCCTCACTAAGACAACATTCTTCGCATTATAGTAGAACAATCAGTTGAGTGGCGCTCCCGCTCTATATGCTGTTCGTCGACTTCAAGAGGACTTGCGACCCTACAAACGAGACTAAATATGGCTGGCGTTGAGTAGAAACGAAGTTTCCGCTAAGATAATCCAACTCAGCAGATCCCTTTACGAGAACTCTGAAATGGGCAGTGCTCCACAACGGCAACATCACCGAACCGTTCACCACCAACTCAGGTGTAAGACAATCTGTTCCCTATTGCCCCCTCTCGCGTTTTCAAGTAGATTCAGTTAATAAAAGTAAAAATCTGAACTTCCGAATAGCTATTCCAGGTACTATCATTTTGACACTGATAATAATGGTTTACAACAAAAACAAAACTATTGTAAATTGAAAAATATCATTAACGAAATCCAATTACAATATGGAGCATAATCGCCCAGCGAAATGTCACAAACAGTCGGAAGTGTGTGTGGGCAGATTACACTCATCAAAAATTTGATTGAAAAACGCAAAGTCATCAAGAAATGAAAACTTCGAATGCCGTGCTTTCTCTCTCGCCCCCCTCCCTCCCATCACACGTGTACGCTCTCAGATAAACAATGCTTAAGCGGCTTTTCAACATTTAATTCAATTAAGCGATGCCGCCCACTAGGATTGCAGTTAAACATGCAGCGGCAGACAAAAGTGGTCAAAAAGCGGCGACACGTGCCAATTCTCAGATAAATATAAATACGCATGAGCACACATATGCACACATAAATGCATCAAAAAAATTCTATGTAAGCATATTAAATGCAAAGAAGATTGAAGACAAACAACTTCAACTCATTTAACTTCTTTCAATCGGCGCTTCCTTTGTCATCGATCAAGTTAACCCCTTTACCTTAACTGGTGTAAAGTGCAGCGAGACACTGCGATAGCGGTGAAAGCGCGGAATTTGCCTCCATTGTAAGTCGAATGAATTGGCAAACAATAGCTCTGCATGGGCCAAGCCGTGAGCGCAGTTGGCCGATTGTCCGAAAATCTTGCGGCTGCTGAGTGTCGTGTGGCTGCCTTTTGCTTCACGCATAATCCCAAAAATCCCAATTAAAGCCTGATATATTGCCAAGTTGAAGTCACCACCACCGCCACCACCTTTAGTGCGCGATCTTCATTCCCATATGTCATATGTCAACCCCTGCGAGTGGCCAGCTAGTCAGACTAACCGTTCACGTTGGCACGTTACACTCATCAGCGAAGCATTTTTCGCATTTTTCCCCTCTTTTTTTTTGTTTTTGTGCTCTTACACCGCTGCCATGCATCTTCAGCGCAAATGTAATGCATTTTGCGTGAAATCCCCATCATAATCCGAATAATCTTTACATTCGCAAGCAAAGTTGAAAACTCCGCAAGTCGTACGTGAAGCCAGCCAACCGCTATGGTCCCCGCACTTTCCGCCGCTGGCAACTTGCAACTCACAAATCTCCAAGGCTTTGCTCTTCACTCAATTCTGCTTACTATCCTCGCATCAGTGCAACTCATCAGACTCTTCTTCATATGTGAATTCAAAACTGCCCACTGTATGCACTTCTGTAATTCTGTCTTTTCATTGTTTTTTGTTGGTTTTTTCTGTAGTTCACTTCTGCCTCTTTGTGTAGTGAGAGCTGTGGTTGTTGTTGCTGTTGTTGACTGTTAGTGCCGTCTGCTTGCGGTTGCAACAAGTCATATTGTCGTGCTCATCATTATTTGCGCATAAATTAGGATTATGTCTTCTCCTTTTCCCCGTTTTCCCTTTGCTTACATTTTGTCTTTAAAACTGACCACACTTTCAGCCTGCGCTGATTCCAGGCAAGGCGAGGAGTTGCGTGCTGACGAGTGGCATGGTATGTGTTTGCCACAAATTGTGGTCGGAGTTATGGTCGCAAATATAAATTCTTTTCTAAAATTGTATTTTATGTAGATACACTGAGAGAAAATGTTTAAGAATTGCGTGATCCAATGGCGAGTTGCGCCTGTGTCGTGTCATGAAAAGACTTAGCACGGCACAGCCCGTGATCTCGACGGCATTTGGTTTCCAGGGGAAGGCGCCATTTGCCATATAATACGTGAGACCATGACTTGCCTCCGAAAACGATTCGGTGAATAACTAATTTCACGCCTCGAATCAGTGAATTGACCGCGGCGTGGTCTACATGGACACTCCACAGTTTATGTATATGGATAAGCCGCCTACGATTGAGGCCTTGGGAGCCAACTTTATGCGAATCATTCGCCAAATACCACTCAATAGCTTCGAATACGCCAACGTACATTGGAACTTCAGAATGGTCTGCCTCAACCGCAGTTACGGCCAACATTTCAAAGAAATTATTATATAGAAACAATTATAAAGAAGGGTTAGTTTGTATGATGTTAAAGCTTATCAAATAAATTGATTTGTTTCATTGTTTTTCCTTCAAAAAAAGTACTCTTAAATGAATCACCCGATGGTTACAAATACTGAAGTTGAGATATGCATTTTTAGATTAGAGTGATGGGTTATCAGTTTTAATGGGCTACTGAAGCATGCAGAATATGTTCGCAAAGAGGGAGTTCACAATGTTTTGAACCTAACAACCATATAGTCCATAGTCCAGTGACCCGTGAGAGACAGAGTGCCTCAACAGTTTCTGCGTTCTTCGTTCATCGCGAGCTGGTTAAAGAGGTTGTCATACTCTGCCTGTATCTAGACAAATCCATCTACCAGATGGATTCCATTCACTAAAGCAGATCTTACGTTTTTGTCGCTACAGAGGAGTCAAGAAAAGATTTTCATATCCCATTACTATACGGATCTTTTGTCAAATCCAGTCAACCCTTACAGAGAGGAAAAGAAGATCTCATTAAAAATTAGCGGATATGGAAGAAGAGTCCAAAAATATAATAAAATTAAAAGTACGCAACTGTTATCTCGTGCACTTTTAGGGGACTTAAACCACACGGATCTTTTGTCAAATCCAGTCAACCCATACAGAGAGGAAAAGAAGATCTCATTAAGAATTAGCGGATATGGAAGAAGAGTCGAAAGATACAACAAAATTAAAAATACGCAACTGTTATCTCGTTCACTTTTAGGGGACTTAAACCACACTGATCTACAGTCAAATCAAGTCAACCCTAACAGAGGGGAGCAGAAGATCTCATTAAGAATTAAAACTAAACAATGGTTACGTCGTCCACTTTCCTACATATCTAAGGAAATCTTAAGTGGCCAAGATCTGCTGAAATTGAATGGACAAGTGACAAATATCAATAGGAACACCTATTGATTGATCGTGTTGTTGTTGCTGCTGTTGCAGCAGCACACTAATTCTCCATAAATGTATGGGGAATGCTGCTGGAGTGATAGTCCTTGGCTGGATATAAATCCAAGTCGTTCCGGAAACGTGAAACCGACTGTCGAGGGATTTACATTGATCGTGCCTTCATAGGCGCTGTGGTATAAAAACAGGGCACTCTCTATTCGGTTTATGTAGTAAAAATATGGGCTTCTAAGTTAATGATTGTTTCGTAGAATATTGAGCAATGCCTCCTATACCGACTGCTTCACTCTAACTCAAGACACAAAATCGTTGTCTTCAAAGAAGAAAAAAATCTAAATAAAAAAATACTTACTTGAATGTATGGCTTTTCGAGTCTCCGTCTTCTAAAAAGTATTAGCTTCTTTAGGTGGCACGGCAAAGGACCAACTAACCGACATACACGGCACCCACTTCAGTAGATAATCAAAGAAGATGAATAGGTAGAAGGAAAAGAAACAAACGGGTAGAAAAAGGAAGGAGCTTTGGATTAGAGGATGACTACCAACAGTGGCCAATTACGTTCATATTAACCACTTCAAACTACTAATGAATTTCTCCAGGTGCGTGATACTTAAATCCGCAAATAAGTAAGACCCCAGATATACATATAAATTTTTGCTCGACGAGAGCAGAGCAGAGCAGCTGAGAAGAAGGTGCTGAGGTAATTCTATCTCATCCTCCAAACAGCTTCTACAGAAAGCTGCAATTCCAAGTCTCACCGCATGAACGACACCTAACGGACAATGTTCGAACCGGTATACTTGTCCGACAACTTGAAAGAACAGATGAACCCGTACCACTACAGAACAACGCATGCTATCGACAATTCTGGAGAAATATTGCATCTTCAGAGCTTAGAACTATTCACGAGGAAATTCTGTATACCTTCAACTGAACTGATTTGTTTCGTAAAGAAAAAATCGCTCCGACTTGGACGAAGATATTGAATCGGTGAGGAAAGTTTATTCTAGGCAATCCATTGTAGATAATTTTTTCTGCCTAGTGCGGGCATAATCTTAAAACAATCATCTCTACAAGAGAATGAGGAAATGCTTCAAAGAGCAGCACTGCGTTGAACCGTTCACAGCATTTATTTCTGGAGTGCAAAAACTGGGTTTTATATGGCATGTGACTGGATTGTAAGGTGGAGCTAGCCTCAGAGAGATTATTCTATGAGAAGAACTTGGATTGCTTAAACACAACCCTATTTGAAGACAAAAGGAGCTTCAGAATTTGTGGAAACTATGCGCAAAGTGTAGCTTAAGATTTGCTCCTGACTTAAGTAATGGGTTTGCAGCTAGCGGTTTAGAGACCTACTATCAACTTGCGACTTATATAGCTCCAGAACCTTGGAAAACATGCACTTAACGAAGCTGTGGCCAATAAATATTCTGGACTTGATCTGATTAATAGGACCAATCGAGTCTTGCTTAGATTTGACTTTTATTACTTGCTCGCCTCGTAGAAAGATGTTGGTAGTGAATTTGTTAACCGCTCTTTCTTTTTTTCCCAGTGCGCATTGCAAACAACATGCAATCCAGTAATGATCCTGAGAAGATGTTAGCCAAACAATTTTTTATTTGCTTTATGCGCTGTTTGGCTGGATAATTTTAACCATATTTGGAGTCAACAGCGTCGAGTCTGCTACATACAGTTTACTGCATTTTCCTTGCGACAACTGCAAGTAAATATGCAACCAACAGTGGACAACGGATATTTGATGGCTCATTGGTCAACTAAAGCAAGTCGGCAAACAAGCAGTCAATTTGGCTAAGATGGCCAAAAGGAGAGACAGAGCCATAAGAGATGGACTACAATTACATTGCCTTTCTTTATGTTACTTTACTGTGTTTGTAATGTGATTTGGTTGTCTTTGTTTTGGGCTGAATGCTGGGCACATTCATGGGAACAATACTGAGCGAAGGTAGGAAAGGAAGGACTGGAGCAGCGGTTTGTGGCCGACAGCTTTTAATACCGATTTATGCTTGCGAAATGGGCATTTGTAGAAGAAGTGATGGAAAAGAAATGAGCACGAAAGTAGATAGATATGAAGATGGTTACACCGAAAGATTGGTGATGTGCATAGAAGATGCCCGTAAGAAGTCGAAAGCGCAAAAGGAGCCTGGGGCAGGCGATGAGACGATGTTGCGTACTGCGGTGGGTAATGGGACGGCAAGAAAGTGTCATATGCATTAACAGAAGCCAGCCACAGGCAATGTGGTTAAGTAGAATTTATTGTTTTTGCCACTGTTTGTGCCAACACACGCACACGCTTACGCTCTTGGGACATCGCCTAGCGGCGGACTGCTTCTAGCAAACATTTGATCTGCACTGAAAGCCTTTATTTGCGGCCTAATGCGTTCACACTCAGCAGCACAAAACCGAACGACTGCGCTGTAGCTCGTTGCGCCTGTTGCACATTCAGGTCGAATTACATGGGAATATATCAAGGTGTTGCAAGTAGGCAGCAAACTCCCTGGTAGCACATACAACACCAATCACTACGCAAGTTGCTATTTTCGCATTCGCTAAATGTGAGCTCACAAATGTTTATATGCATACAAATATATATATATTTATATACATACATACAAACATACATACAGACATTTGCATATGAGCAAATTTCACGCCAATTTGCAAATGCAAAAGCATAAAATTGTTGAGTGCAGCTTCGTAGGAAGAGAAAAACAAAAGCTAGAACATAAAAATAAAAACAAAAAAATAAAAATAAACCGAATAAAAAATAATATTTAGTAAGGCTCTTTCAGCTAAAACGAAACCTTCAACACAGCTGTGTGGCCACTACGCTGCCAGTCAAGAATTTATTAACTCACTTAAGTGTTTACCTCACTGCCAGAGCGAAAAAAGAAGCAAAAACAGTTGACTGTAAATTACGTAAATACGAGCGCAGTTCAATAAAGTCATTGGCGGCATTTTGCTAGTAGCTTCCTTGTAGGCTTTTACTTTTCGCTATTTATTTTTTCTCAATTTTTATTATGCCCGTTTATTGTTTTTCTATGTCCGCTAAAGCACAATAAACAACAACGCTAACGGCTTAAATGTCTGCAGGAGTGAGAAGATGTGCGTTAGAGGCAGCAAAATGCAAATATTTAAGCGATCAGTCAGCCAAGCAAAAGCTTTTGGCGCCAGCAGCTGTGCAATCGAAGGCGTGTGAGGAGGGAAAATGCTGGGATGTGGGGGAAACTACGAAGTTGTAGCAACAGGAGTTGCCAGTCGCTAGTCAGTTATGCTATGAGCCGTTACGGCGTAAATAACAGGAGTTTGCTTAGTGACATCCACACTGGGTGGCAGCAGACACTACGACTTAGCACACAAATTGACTAGAAAAAATATTTCCTTGCATTAGTAGGTACCAAACAAGTGCTGGTAGAAAAATGGCTAACATGGCTAAAAATGGCGTTGTTTTTTTTGTATTTTTGTAGCTCTTATTTTTTAATTCATATTTTTTTTATTTTTTTATATATAATATTTGTTTATTTTTTTAAATTATTGTTTTTTCAATTTAAATTTTTTTTATGTGTTTATTTATTTAATTTATATATATATATATTTTTTAATTATTTTATATTTTTTATTTATTGATTTACACTTTTTAATATATTTTTATTTTTTATTGGGTATTTTGGTTTATTTTTGAATTTATTATTTTATGGGCGTTGTTTTCTTTCGTATTGTTTTAGCTTTTATTTTTTAATTCATATTTTTATTTATTTTTTATTTGATTATTTTGTTTGTTTTTATTTTTAATTTGAAATTTTTTTATTTGTTTACTTATTTTTTTAATTTTTTTTATTGATATATATTTTTAAATTTATTTTATGTTTTTTATTTATTTCTTAAATTGATTGTTATTTTTTATTTATTTTTTTTATAAATTTTTTTTTTATTTAATTGTTTATTTTTTTAATACATTTTTTTTATTAAAAATTTTTTTTATTAGCTTATTTATTTTTTATTTTTTTATTTATTTATTTATTATTGAAGTTTATTTTTAAATTTAGTTTTTAATTATTTTTTATTTTTATATTTATTGATTTATATTTTTGAATTTATTCTTATTTTCTATTGGTTTTTATTTATTATTTTAATTTATTTTCCTTTTTTAATTTATTTTATATTTAGAAAAACGTTACAATATTTATGTTATCGCACAATTTACAGAATATGATATAAATCTTAATTCTACATCATTATATTTATATATATTATTTATCACAGGTTTCGGTTTTTTAAACGATTTTTTCTTTTTTCGAAGGAAAAAACTAAGGGAGAATGGGGAGTTTTGAGACGGGTTTTGTTTTTGGACCCGTATTACTCAAAATCTCAATACTCTGCATATGTCAACGATGGAATCTTTAGTCAATGAATATTTATTTATTTATTTATTTATTTATTTATTCAGTCTACAAATAATTCTTACAGACTATATTAGACAAATTTTTAATTATTAATTAAAGATTATAAACAATTGTTGCCTAAAATTATATAAACTTAGTCTAAAGTCGAGGCTAGGATAATTATTGCAGAATCGAATGCATCTCACCATTGGTTCATTGAGGGCATAGTTAGTTGTATACCGTTGGTCTACAAATAAACGAACCTGCCTTAAATCATGGTGCTTTGTTTGAAATGTAATTAGACTCTGTAACTCACGACAATTTATATTGAAATTTAAAAGATTATACACGAAGAGAATCGAAAAGTAGATTCGTCTGTCCTCAAGGCTTTGCAGTCCAATCAATTTGCGTCTGCCTATATAACTAGGGAGCCCTTTAGGCCAGCGCAGCTTACACAACGCATATTTGGTAAAGACTTTTTGGACTCTTTCAATCTTATTTATATGGCATTGGTAGAATGGGTTCCATATTAGAGAACAATAATCTAGTCGGCTTCGAATTAAGGAGACGTAGAGTGCTTTCAAAGTCAAGGGATCTGAAAAGTCTTCCGTATTACGACGTAAAAATCCAATCATAGAAAAAGCTTTAGAGATAATGTAATCAATATGTTTCGAGAACGTAAGTCCTGAATCGAAGATTATGCCTAAGTCTTTGATTTCCTCTTTCCTACTAAGTATAATATTGTTCAAAAAGTAATTAAAGATGAATGGATTGGGTTTCTTCCTGTATGAAACCACGCAGCATTTGTCGGTATTCAAGTGTAGGTGGTTCATGGTACACCAATCTTGAAGATGCTTGAGATCCTTTTGAAGATTAGAACAATCTTCAATACAGCTGATTTGTAAAAATAACTTTACATCATCTGCAAACATTAAGCATTTTACATATTGAAATATTTTAGGTAAGTCGTTTATGAATATTAAGAAAAGAATTGGCCCACAGTGAGTCCCTTGGGGTATTCCGGACCAAGCATTAATTAATAATGTAGATTTAGACGATGCTATTTTAACGAATAATTTCCTTCCCGTAAGGTAGCTTAAAAAGAATTTTAAAAGTGTTCCCTTAATACCGCATGCACTCAACTTCTTAATGAGGATAGAATGGTCGACTTTATCGAATGCCTTTGAGAAATCCGTGTAAACTACATCTAGTTGTGCGCGATTTACAAAAGCGTTAATAATATTATTTGTGACTAGTGCCAAATTAGTACAAGTGGATTTTAAGGGGACAAAGCCATGCTGGTATTCGCAGATAAGATCACTAATACGACTTAACATTTTAACTTTGAGAATATAATCAAATAATTTCGAAATGGTGCTTTGTTTAACTATTGGGCGATAGTTGCATACCTCATTTCGGCTTCCTGACTTATAAATTGGCGTGATTGAGCATATTTTCCAAGCATCTAAGAAAATCGATTTGTTTAGACATTTATTGAAGAGAATTGAGATCGGTTTCGCTATTGAGGTGGAGACGAGTTTAAAAAATACGGGGCAGAAACCTTCGTGAATACTGGAAGCTATTGGTATGGCCTATTTAACAAAACTACAATTTTCCTTAAAATTAAAATTGTATATAATAATGTAAAATATAATACAAAATACAAAAATGTGGGGAGTTGTAAGACACCATTGTTTAAATCAATAAAAATGACTTATTTTAGTTGTTAGTTCTTTATTAAGATGAAAAATAAAAAAGAAAAGACAATTGTTATAAAAAAGTGTATAAAAAATGCAATGCCATCAATCTGATGATTCGCAGTGAGAACATGTATAATAACCAGTTCGTAAATTGGCGCACTTTAGGTGCACAGCTCGATCGCGTACATTGCAATGAATGGAATTGTTTCTGCTTAACTTAAATCAATAAAAACTCAAATTTAACCAAAAATTTCATGATATATATACAAACAATGCATGAATATTGCGAGGTACTTATGAAAGATGGGTTCAAACGTCGAAAAAAACGGTGTCTCACAACTCCCCACATTTGTTGTCTTACAACTCCTCAAATTGTTTTTTTTATAAATGGCCGCGTAGTCATAAACACATCGAACGTTCATGCCCAAGTGAATGTGTAAATTCAAAGCTAATAGGACAATTAATAATTTGTATATATTAACATTTGCAATTTGCTTCAACAACTGATCGAATGTATCGCAAAACAAATGATGAAAAAAACTTACCGAGACATTCCAAAACACAGTAACTGGAGAGACGCGTCGAATGCGTGTAAATATGACCAATGCTAGCTGAAAAGAGAGATCGCATCGAGAACACTTGTTGACACTTAAAATCGAATGTAAACAAATGAATAATACCGAAAGGTAACAATGTCTCACAACTCCCTGTGTCTCACAACTCCCCATTTTCCCCTACTATGAAAAACCTCCGCTTTACATCTTACAAGCTAGGGTTAATCTATACGCATTTAAGTACCACGGCCTAATTGGACATTAAGAAAGTTCAGTTATTAGCAGATTGTCCGAAAAACTGGAACGAATTTTGAATCTTTCAGTCAAATTTTGTATTTGATCTGACAAAATCTTAGTTTTTGATTCATCATGAAGCTTTCCGGTGGAGAAATGCCATGGGAGTCGTAGCATCATTTTGAGTACCTTATTTTGGCAGATTTGCAGCTTCTTAACATGTGACTTTGCGATATTACTCCAGGCTGGACAGGCATATAATATTATTGGCTGAAATATAGAATTGTAAGTTATTAGTTTTTTTTCTATTATTTATTTTATTTTATTCTTTATTTATTTTTATTTATTTTCTTAATGTGTTCTTTACTTTTTTGAATTTTTTTATTTAACTTTTTTTATTGATTTATGTTTTGAAATTTATTTTTTCATTGATTTTTTAAATTTATTTCTTAGTTTTTCATTTTTTTGTATTTTGTTATTATTTCTTCTTTTTAGTTTATTTGTTTATTTAAGCACATTTTTTTTAATTTATTTCTCATTTTTTTATTTATTTATTTTTTATTGATATACATATTTAAAATTTGTTTAAATTATTTTTTAATTTTTAGTTACTGATTTATATTTTTGAATTTATTTTTATTTTTGTTTTAGTTTTTGGTTTTATTTTATTTTATTTTTTTTTTTTAGTTTTTAAATTTATTTGTTATTTTTTGATTGAGTTTTTAATTAATTTTTGTTTTTCTACTTATTATTTTATCTTATTTTTTAATTATTTTTTAAATTTATTCTTTATTTATTTTGTTTTTTTTTATTTAACTTCTTTATCGATTAATATTTTTAAGTTAATTTTTTATTTCTTCATTGATTTTTTCAATATATTTCTTATGTGTTTATAATTATTTTTTATTTCTTTTGTATTTTTTAATTATTTTTTATTATCTGTTTTTTTTTTATTTAATATTTTAATTTATTTTTTGTTTATTTCAATTTCTTTTTTTTAATTTTTTTATTAGCTTTTTAAATCTATTTCTTATTTTTTTTATAAAGAAGTGGTGTCTGTTATAGAGCGAAATTCCAGGGTAACGTGCGCGTTAGGCTATGGCGTACTTCGGCACTAGCTCAGCCTAGCACAGACCTGGTTGGTCCCCAAGTGAAAAAAAAATGGGAAAAGTCCACCAGCTTAAAATAGCGAAGCTTATTTCGGTTAAAGAGTATTTCGGTACCACCGAAAAAAAATTTTTGATTCTTCTAAAAACCGTCTAAATAATTTTTAGTATCTAACTTGTCCATTTTTTATCGCATCCAAAAGCATTAGAAGCCTTCGATTCGCTATACGTTAACGAACGCCGAATAGATGAAGCAACTGTTATAAAAAAATACGTTGATAGATTCGGAAAGGAGCCGCCAAAAAGTACATTTGTTTGGAAGCACTTAATGAGTATTAGTTATATCGAGTTCATACAGAGCAATTTTCGGTGCTTCAACTTGTTACTTACGATGATCGTGCTCTGTCAACACCATTTGTATTCTCGTTCGTCTTAATGGTATTAAGACTAAAACCTAAACAATTATTGCAAGCAACGGCAGCCCCGTGTGCAAAAGACAACTCGCAAAGTAGAAACAACAAACACCTGTGTGAACACAGTCTAATGAAATGAAAATATCAGAAAGGCGAGTTGGCACTATTAATAATAGTGGTATCTCAATAACTCTGTTATTGCTTTCTTATGCTATTTTGTCTTCAAGCGAACATAGTTCCAGCATACCGATCACAGAAGGGCTGAATCTGAGGCGCCTATTCGAATCAAGAGGAGTTCTATATTTCATTCTTATATCCTTTTGGGCTCCGAAGTAGTTTTATCAGTTACGCAGAGTTGTGCAGCCGAAGATATTATTTTTGTTTCATCAATCTAAAGTACTTTAAAATTCATTGCAAATTTCCTTTTAAACCTTCTTTTTTCCTTAATTCATTAACAAAACAGGGGTGAACTTTTGCTACTTTTTTGTTACCCAATCTAGTGAATATCAACTATAACGCAGCTTGAAATACATTTCAATGCTCAGGTAGCCGCAGGCTTAAATCTAGCTACAGCGCTTCTGAGTGAATGCCGCTGGCTTTCTGTCTACTTGGTAAATGTCTGCCCTGCCTTCAGTCAGCAATGAAAATACCCACTGCCTCACCCAGCGCCAGGTGATCTACGCTATACCAATCAAATCTTTCTGTGAAACTAACATCTCTCTTTCCTAACGCAATCTCACTCTCTCTCTCTCCCCAAGTCACTTGAGTATGATGCCAATTAGAAGGGAGGAGAGCAATGGTTGGCTTTATTACTAAAACTTTTAAACTGTGAGTGAGGTATGCGCTTAAGAGGTTCCAGCTTTTGTATTACAAAATTATACATTTTAATGTGCTTTACTTTAGAGGAACTGTAAAACTCCAGTTGTTAAAATTTTTAATCCATTATTTTAAAACAATTCGATGTGGAACATTTCCACTTCACAATAAGTTGCTTCATGGCAAATAAATTACTTAACGACAGCAACGAACGTTCCTGATATTAAAGTTGCTGCTGAACTTGAAGCATAGTGGATTTTCATGTGATTATTCATTGCTACTGTAAAAAAGATGGAATGTGGCAGCTAAAATACATGCGGATAAAGCGCTAAGCGTAGAAGAAAGCCATAAACAACAGAAGACACCCCGCAGTAATGCATAGTAGTCGTAGTAGACTAGTGGCATATGTTGCAAGTTGTAAGTTACCAGTGAGTCAACTATATAACTGATGGGCCATTAGTGGAAGAAGAAGCACGAACATAGAGAATGTCAAGGCATAGCGAGAGTAGTCACGGAAACAGTAACAGCAGTAAAACATGGCAACGGGGACAGCAATTGAATTGATGAGCAACAGAATTGAAGAAGAAATTGGATATCAAATGCGCACATTGAGAAATTGGCGATGAGCGCGCAACAACAACAACAGCAACAACCATCACCATGAATGGCACTGTTGGTAGTAAATTTTACTTGCACCACCAGTTAAAGCTACCACACAGCTAAAGCCAAAGTAATGCCAGTGAGGCAAGTGATGCAAGCATACACTGCCTGCCACACTGCGTACATTGCGAATTGTCGGGAATGAGCGAATGCTGGTTAATTAGAATTGAATGATTTGCAACGTGCCGCCATGCCATGAGAGGATTGCAAGCTGATGCCGCAAGTTGCTGCAGCTTAAGAAAATATGCGAAATAAAAAAATCATAAAAAGAAATAAAAAAAAAAATTGCGAACAATATTGGTGAAGCGGAGCGAGGGAGGGTAAGTGAAGAATAATTGCAGTCATGTTGCATTAAATTTAATTTAATGGAATATTTTAACGAGTGCAGCTGGAGTAACTTCAAAACAACAAAAAAACAAGAAAACAAAAACACGCAAAAAAACAGGAAAAAAATTAAAAAAAAAGAAAATTAATAAAAGAAAAAAAGGAAAATATTAATAAAAGAAAAAAAAGGAGAATATTAATAAAAGAAAAAAAGAGAAAATTAATGAAAGAAAATCGCGACCGTCAGCAAACAAATTAATTTTGTTGTTTCCAGTAGAAGTTAAATCCCGCAAAAAATATTGAATAAAAAATAGACATTAATAAAAACTTTAGGAAATTTGTGATTTATTCTGGGGAATGCCTTAAATGTGCAAGGAATGTTTAATAATTAAAACGCTTGGAAGTCCAAAGCGACGGCGGTGGAAGAAGAAGAAGAGAAAAAAAAAAGAAAATAGAATTTGGTAACAATGACTCAAATTCGACGTGGATGGAAAAATAAAAATTAAAGTGGTAGAAAAGTGAAGACAATATAAACTGTAAATTTCGCAGATAAAATCAAATAAAAAAAATGTTAAAAAATATTACGAATAAAATAAATAAAAAAGAAGCTGAAGGTAAAAAGAATTATTATAAAAAATGATCAAAAAAGAAAAAATAAATATTTGTAAATTTTTTGTTGAATAAAAAAGCTTATAACATTTTTAAAAACGAGAAAAATATATATTTTTAAGCAACAACACAAAAAATAATAATCACTGGACTCACTACTTACAAAAAAAAAATAAAATAGTTATACAACGAAAAAAAATAAATAAATAAAAGTGGAAGCTCATCAACCTCTTGTTAAAACCATCAAAAGGCACCAATCAAGCACAATAAAGTCACTCAAAGTCAAGGAAGGTATCTGCATAGGCGACAACTATTCGCAATGACAGTATGAGACCACAGTTCCAGCGGAAGTAGCCTGGTAAAAATTTAGAAAAAACTAAAGCATTCAAAACGTCACCACACTTAAATAAAAATATATCAAAAGTGGAAAGGTTTGAAAGACTTTAAAATCTAAAACAAACATTTTCATACAAAAAAAAAAAAAAATTTAAATATCAGTTTGTGCGTGGTTACCCATAACTTCACTTTTGTACGATTTTTGCATACAAAAAATTATTCGCGAAATATAAGGGAACTATTTTTATTTTCTTTGATGTATTGTGCATTCAACAAGTGATTTTAATCGCCGATAGAAGCACGTGTTGTTAAAAAATAAAATGGAATCTTCGAACGCGTATAAGAGGCATATTTTGTATTTTTTTTATAAAAGTGGTAAATATGCAACAACTTCTGCTGCAGAAATAAACACTCCGACGCCTTGCTCGAACTCGTGAAAGCTGAACCAAATTTGACAGTCACTATGATAGCTCCGAGGTTAAATTCATCGCATGGAACAGTTCAAGGGCACCTGGTTCAGTTGGGAAGGTTTCAAAGTTGGGAAAATGGGTTCCGCAAGGACTTTTCGTCGCCAACCTTCAGCAGAGAGTGAATGTGTGTTCTCAGCTGCTGCAACGGCTTGAAAATGAAAGTTTTTTGAACCGTATCATTACTGGTGATGAAAAGTGGGTCCTTTACAATAATACTGTTCGCAAACGCCAATGGTTAGATAAAGATGAAACACCAGAACCGACGCCTAGGGATGCCCTTCACCTCAAGAAGATTCTCCTGCCTGTTTACCGGTATTGTTTATAATGCATTTCTGGAATCAAACCAGATGATAACTGCTGATTATTATTCCCATAAGCTATATATCAAACCTGAATGAGGTACTCAACAAAAATCGATCGTCTTTAGTGAATAGACGCAAAGTTTTGTTTCACCACGACAACGCAAGACCTCATACCGCAAGGCAAACATTAGGCAAGCTGAACGAGTTTGGATGGGAGCTAATGTCGCATCCATCATACTCTCCGTATATTGCACCTTGTGATTATCATCTTTTCCGTGGACTTCAATCCCATATGAGTAAAGGAGGGATATCGAAGCGTATTTTGGCTCCAAGGACAACAAATTTTTTGTGCAGTGAATTAAAAATTTGCCTAAACGTTGGGAAGACATTGTAAATAATGAAGGAAAATATATTAATGATCAATAAATTCTTTAAACATCTTTTTTATTAATTTTAAAAACGCACGAACTTATGGACTGACCTGATATTTTTCAAGCCAAAAGCAAAAACTTCAGAGCCTTAAGAACACGACAAATCAGAATGCTAATATCGTCAAACACCTGGAAAAAAATGAACGCCATAACACATCTCATGCAGCGCATTCGTATGTCACACAACAGTGTACGCTCACTGTCAAAATATAGGTATGAAAACCGCAGCTGAAGTGACAGTTAGCAGTGGAAATGTCAGTTAAAAGCCACGCAAGCCGGTAACTAATTCCAAAGAAATGTCGGTAAATTGGAGATTTTAAATTAAAAAAAAAAAAATAACGGTGTATAATAAACGTTAAAAATACGGGCGCAAAAAATTTAAGTGAGTTCTGAAAAGCAACAGTGAAAGACAAAAGTTAAGAAACAATGATGGGAAATAAATTTTCGTGCTGCAAATGTACCACAGAATAGGGGAGACACAACTTTTTTTAGCTTCCAAAGATCTCTTCTGATATCCAGATTTAATGATGTCCGTATTTTCATTATATACTTTTTTTAAATACAATCCTTAAGTCATCCTGGTGCACTAAACAATAGTCCTGAGAAGGGAATTACAGCAGTGAGACAGCTGCGGTGACCAAAATTAAAGAGGATAATGTTTCAGTTCCAAATCGATGAGCAGAAATATTTAGCCAGCGGGGACTAGCGCTTCAGCGTGGCTGTTGAAACTAAAAGCGCAGTATTTAAAATATTTACCAGTTATTTCTCTGCTAAATTTCCTCCTTTCGCAAAAGATGTCGTTGTTCATAAACTTTTCGTACCTTCTGTACTCTACCGCCCTTTTCAGCTTCACGCATGACTTTTCAACGCTGTCTAAAGTTATTATTTCGCTCAAAAGGTAGCGCCGCCGACGCGTGATGTGTCATGTCAAAAATTTGTAGCATTTTGCTCATTTCACAGCGATAAACTTAATTCTTTGACCACTTCCTTATGTTTTTTGCGCCAAAAACACCAAATATCATAAATATTCGCTTAAGTGAAGCTGCAAAGGCATGAAGCAAAAATGTAAGCGCAACTTGTTGACAGCTAACAGCAAAAAGTTAATGTTATACACAGTGATGCACGGAAGAAGAGAATCAAAGGAAAAAATACAGTTCAACTTTTGACATTCATACTGCTGACACAATCACTGTTTTTGTTTCTACACAATTTTTTTCCGCACCTCAGACAAACATCAAAGCCAATTCTGGTCGATTGCGAAGCTGACATCTTTTGGGCGTAAGTTGCGCACATCCGACGAAATGGGGGAGTGTCAGTTTTTGCTGAAAGCGATCGTTTGTTCGTTCATTTTGTATTTTTTTTGTCGGTCATTTTTGCAAGCAAATAAAGCTGCTGATTATGGGCGAGTTGATCTGCTGAACAGACGTTTTTGATATTAAAGAAAGAGCAAAACAAATAAAACAAAAAATGCACCACAAAAGGTTGCGCTTTAATTGACAACATCAATGCGAGTGCGGTTTTTACGATTATTGATTTAAAAGAATGATATTTTTTAAGAAAATATGTCTGTATGTCGTTTAGTATCTGTATTTCTTTTATTTCTTTTTTTTTATATTTTTTTATTTCCAGGAGGCGCCAATTAATACTTAAATGTTGTCATGTTTTGTTGAAGGCTATCAGCGAAGAGCCACAGGGGCTACTGTGAGTTAATGTCGAGATTGTGATAATAGGAGGCTTATAGTAAATATCTAAAAATTTTAAGTAAAATAGTATGAGTTTAAAGCTAGAATTAGCAATCGCAGTATCCTGGTGTGGATTTGAAAATGTATCTCAATCGCCAGCAGAATGAAATTAGCATCTTTCAACTAAAATGTATTTTCTTCTTAATAAACGACTTTGAAATATTTGGGCATACTATTGGTAACACCTGCTAGCTAGGTGGCGCTCGCGACGACGTATTCGTATTTATAATCCGTAGGTTCTTATTGGGAATATATCCTAACAATTTCAAAAAATATATGCTTTTGCGAAGTTCGGGTCCTTTGGTGTATTGTGGTCTCTAGGTAGGCTAAGTTAGGTTTGGCAGCCGCATCGCACATAGAGACAGCGATGGCACTTAGACCACGAAATGGATCCGTTGTAAGCCGCAGGGACGGGGCTACATTGTCCTTTCCATATTGAAGCATCCTGAGCTCTTGACAAAGCGTAAAAGGTTGTTGATAACTAAAGTGTATAGGTTATCTATACTCGTTAAGAAGTAGGATCTTAAATATCGGTTGCTGCTTCTGGCTAGAGCTGGGCATGTCCAAAAAAGGTGTTGAATTGTTTCCAACTCCTCCTCATTTGTGCAGCTACGACAGAAATCATGCATGTAAACGCCTAATCTCCTTGCATGATTTCCTATGAGCCAATGTGCTGCGAGGGCCCCTACTAAGGTCCTAATTTGAAGTCTACTCAATTGTATAATACTCTTGGACAGACGTAGATTTAGCCTTAGCCATGTTTGCCTAGCTATTTCACAGGTATGGACACTAATCCATCTTTCATTTACAGAACCGATTAGTGCGTTCTTAATAAGAAGCTTACAAGTTGCGACAGGTACCCCTATAAAATCACAAGTTGCGAGAGGTAACCCCATAAAATCTCTTGCAAGTTGGTCAGCCCTACAGTTCCCTGGTATATCTCTGTGGCCTGGAACCCAGCATAAGATGATATGATATTGTTTGGAATCTCGGTAGCAGCGCCACATATGGCAAATCTTTGATTCTATTTGTTTATTTCTTCTTGTTTTTTTTTAATAAAAATATAGTCGATATTACAACAAAAACAATTATAATGTAAAGTTTCAAAAAATTAAAAAAACAAAATTTTATTTTATCAATATTTTTTAATCAGAGTCTTTGGAAAAATTTCGATTACGCAGTTTTATAATCCACTACATTTTGGTATAATAAAATTTAAGTGCTACAATTTTTAGAAAAATTCAGAGTTTTTATGAAAAATTCCGAGCATGCAGCCTTCAAGTCCATTCAATTTTAAAGTGACTCAACAGTTGCTTTGAGTTTGACAATCCTTTTTTTCCTGACGCTTCTATAATTTTTTTCCATTTCCAAAGTCAGTTCGAGCATTCGTTAAATGGAAGAAAATGCTTAACACCGTCTTCAAGAAAAAATATATTAAAAATCAAAACAATTGTTCAGCCACTTTAAAACTGAATGGACTTCAAAACTGCATACTTAGAATTTTTCTAAAAACTCGGACTAAAATTTTTCCAACTTTGATGAAAATTTAGTCTATTACAGGAAATCAATTACTTAGAAAGGTATACAAAATGTGGATAAAGGGGGGCATTGTTATTAAAATGTTGCTCATTTCTTCCCACAATAAATGGATTCCGGTAAAAGCATAACCCCAATTGTAGTAAGAATTGAACTAAATATTTATAAGGAAAATGCTTTAGATGTTTTACATGAGCCGCAGTACGGCGTTTATCAACTAAGAGGGTTTGCTTAGACCAAAGAATTCTTATTTGAAGGGTGTAAGAGATTTTTTTCGTGAAAGAATATTTGTTTTATAGAAAAAAGTTATATACTTTTTTAATATCAATGTTTTGTAAACAAATGTTTAGTAAAATAAAACGAAATATATTTTGAATTAAATTAGTCATCAACAAATTGCATTAAATATTTTGGCGTAGCCGAAAGAATTCATGTTTTACGGAAGCAAGCAAATTTTTTTTAGAAAGAAAACTTATTTTTTAGAAAAAAATGTATACTCTTAAAAAATATATATTTTTTGTATCTAAAACTAAATATTTTTTGTATTAAAAAATTTATATTTTTTGTATCCATTCAGATGAAAGGAATATTTTTTAAGTAAAATCTTATTGTTGGGAAATAATTAATAAATGTTTTTAGAAAATGAAATATTTTTAATAAAGTGGGTTTTCATAGACCACAGATTTCATGTTTTGAGTATAAGAACATTTTGTTTGAGAAAAAAATTGGAATTTTTTTAGGAAAATTTTTATAAAAAGTATATAAAATTCTTTTGAAAAAAGCAATACACATATATTTTTTATACAAAATTACACACATAAAAAATTGTATATATTTTTGAGAAAAAATTTGATACATCTTTCAGAAAAAAATTGTATATATATGTCAGAAAAAAAGTATATTTTTTTGAAAAAAACAAGACAAATGTGAGTAAAAAAAAATTAAATAAAAATATATATACATATTTTTTAGAAAAAAACCAAGCAAAGAAAAATTTGCTCCGTTATCTAAATGCTAAATAAGAAATCCCATTTGTTAGAATACGGCAATTCAGCATGAGAAAATAAATATTTCTAATAAAGTGGGTTTGCAACTTTTATTAAAAAGAAAATTTGTTAAAAAACCTTGTTTATAAAACACGAAAATAAACATGTTTATTAATAAAAAAATATTTATATAAAAGATTATTAAAAAAAAAAATACTAAAAACCAATTGAAAACAAAATTGTCTAGAAAGAATTTATTTTAATAAAAAATAATGATTTTAGCAAAAAAATAGTTTTAGCAAAAAAAGATTAAAAAAAGCATTATTAAACAATTTTGGCTTTTTTTTCTAATAAAATACTTATATACCTTTTTTATAAACAAAATACCTAATAATAGGTATAAATATATATACCTTTTTTATAAAAAAAATAGTTTTAGTAAAAAATGAGTTATTTTAATAAAAAAAATCGTTTTAATTTTAAAAATATAATTTTAGTAAAAACTAATTGAAAACAAAATTGTCTAGAACGCAATTATTTTAATAAAAAATAGTAATTTTAGTAAACAAACATTAATAAAAAAATTTGTTTTTTTTTTAATAAAACACGTATATACATTTTTTATAAAAAAATAGTTTGTTAAAAATAAAATATGCTAAAAACCTTTTTTTGAGAACACAAACATGCACATGATTTTTAATAAAAAAATATAAAAAAAATATTATTAAAAAAGAGCTACTAAAAACCAATTCAAAACAAAATTGTTTAAAAAGAAATTATTTTAATAAAAAATAATAGTTGCAGTAAAAAAAATTTTTGTAAAAAACACCAATAAAAAAAATTGTTTTTACTTTTTTATTAAAATACTTATATCCATTTCTTATAAAAAAATACTTTTAGTAAAAAAAATAATTGTTTTAATAAAAACAATTTTAATGTAAAAAACAAAACTTAATAAAAAAATTATTTTAGTTTAAAAAATAATATTTTTGTAAAAATATCTGTTTATCCCCATTTGCATTATACTAGATTCAAATTTTGATAAAAAATAATAATTTTAGTAAAAAAATTGTTTTAGTAAAGCAAATTTTGTAAAAAAAACATTAATAAAAAAAAAATTTTTTAAATAAAATACTTATATACTTTTTTTGTTTTAGTAATTGTTTTAGTAAAAAAATAATTATTTTGATAAAAAATATTAATTTTAATTTAAAAAATATAATTTTAGTAAAAATAATTATTTTAATTTAAAAAATAATATTTTTCAAAAAAAACTGTTTATCCCTTTTGGTATTACTCTAAATTCTAAGTGAGAAAGGCCTTGCAGGCAGTGATCTAAAGCATCTGCAAACAAATAATTTCCAACCCGCGCTAGTCACATGAACGTGGCTCAATTGCAGAAATTAAATATTTCTAATAGAACAACAATGAGGCCATTGCGCCGGCACACAATAATCATACTTACATTCACACACCCACACTCATCCACTCAAAAAAAAGAAAAATAAAATATAAACAACACTCATCCCTCAATCTAAAATGAGACATTTGTAGGCATTTCGCATTATGCGGCTCTATGTCGATATGTTTATTTATGCACTTATGCATAGCAAACGCTGCAAAAAATATCAAATTTCAATAGTCAACGCAACAGACAGCAGCCATCAGCCATCAGCCACCAGCTGTGAAATAAATGCGTTTACATGCAATTGTAAACATAATCGCATAGCATGGCACAGCATAGTGACAATGACTTTATTTTCGCTTTGGTTACGGTTTTTGTTTTTGTTGTTGGACATCACTGCCACCTAAACGGTGATAAATGTTAGTATTTACGTTAATTTGTTGCAACGTGATGCAAATAAAATACGAAACACCCGCACTGAGGAGGGCTCACGAGAGCAGGCATACTCGTATGGTGATCTGCATATGCATGTGGGTGTGTGTGTGTGTGTGCAAGCATATGAATGTGGAGCAGGCAAACGTGTATTTAAGTTTCAAGTTCAACGCACATGTCAAGTTATTTATAGTTATTTGTTGATGTTGTTTTTGCCGTTGATGTCATAAAAATAGTGCACGCACGCGTGCGCAGCTCAACTTTCGCCGTTAGATGTGTGTTTATAAATATTGCACGCGTCGCGCTTTATTGCCCCAAACGCGCATAACTCATCATACTTGCAACAGACAAATGTGTATGTGTGTGTGCTACATAGCTACGTGCATCCATTTGTATGCACCACAGCCAGACAAACAGCCAACCAGCCAGCGTCTGGTGGCACTTGCAGTATTTGAGCTCATCTGTCATTGTAATGTGTCAGCGAGATTGCCGCGTATCCATGTACGTATGTATGTCTGTATATGCGCAGAGGGGGTATTCACGCATGCTATAAGCTCTCACACACATGTATGCATGTATGTGTGTGTGTGTGTACAACTTTTCGCAGCAACGATTTTGCATCATGTTTGCCCATTTGTTGGCTGTCTAGCAGGCGTTGTACTTCCAGCGTGGCGGATGAATGCCCGTCAAAAGCGCTTGTTGTTTTTGCAGTCGACTTTTGTTTTATTGTCACCATGCTCTACATAATTTGATCCATCACTAATTTTCTGGCATTAGCACTGGTGGCAGCTAAGCGGCTGTGACAATAACAAACAAAAATAGCCCTCTTAGGTGTAGTTGCATGTTGCATGTGGCTCGCAAAAAATATATCAAATTACCGCTACGACTCGTAAACGCCACGCTCCAACTATGAACCGACATCTGGTCATGCAGCAGGCGCAATGTACAAACATACATGCATTCATATGTATGTGTATGTTTGTCTATGCATGAAAAATACTACATATTTTTGCCACGCCAGTGCTTGCAGCTGTACTGTACGAAGGTGTTGCACGCATGCACTCTATTGCTTAGAAGAATGTGGCAATGTGGCACAACTTGTGGAAGCTCAAGTTCAATTGCAGCGCAAAGTGTAACTAAACTATGAACAGGGTGTTTATTTTCGCGCTTGATATGGGAGATGCAAATGATTTTCTGGTCAAAGGCTTAGTTGAGACTCGCAGGAACAAGTTGAACATATTTTTAAGCCTCGGCCATGGTTAAGTTAGGTTAAACCACGGTGGTTGCCACTCTTCCTAAGTGTGTAGAGGGGCCAACTTAGACTTGTATGATCTGTATGCTCTTTGTGATGCGACTAGTTCGGGCGCAAGTTCCCACTCTCACTTCCTTTCTCTAGTAGACGATAGAGTATTCCTCAGACCTGGAAAGAGGTAAGAGTTTAGACAGCGAAGTCACGTGCAGGCAAGAGGGGTAGAGAAAGTCTGTAACACTCTCCACTTCTTACCCGTCTCTGCAGCTGAAGAGTCATTAGAGCGAAACCTCATAATGCGCTCCCCGTGTATTTCCTCAGTACCCAGTGTTGCTTCCAACTACTCTACCAATGAAAGGTCTCGGCTAAAGCCAGTTATAAATTCGGGAAGCAGTAGGCAGTTTCGCTCTAAAAAAAATTTTTTTAGGAGTCCCAGACGAACTAATAGAACAGACAGACCTTAATAGACAGCATTATTATAGGAATTAGGAGCATTATTACAAATAATAAATAAATACTTCACTCATCTTGGCTTCTATTAACCCACATATACAAATGGGTAGCCACAAGCCCCAGAAATATTGAGAGAACTGATGTTTTCTGTAGTTCGAAGCGCCCCACAGACACCATTGAGTGCAGTCTTTTAAACTCTCTTCAGCTTCTTCATCGATGTCGTCCTCTCTAGTGAGTTCCACCAAACTATCACTTCAAACAACAAAATTGGCTTTATAATGGTATTATAGATCCAAAATAAAACTCTAAGCTAAAGGCCCCAGCTTTTGTCGATAGCGCCCTTGCATCCGTACAAGGCAATTGTTGCCTTCCTTATTCTCTCCGCAATGTGGGGTTTCCACGTTAATTTTCAGTCAAGAACTAGACCTAGGTATTTCACCTTGCCAGAAAGCACTAACAGAGCGCCCCCTATTGAGGGGGATTGAGCTCTGGAAATTTCATATTTCCTCGTGAATAGGATGAGCTCCGTTTTGAGAAGATTCACCAATAGTCCGTCATAATAGACCTGCAGTCCGTTGCCTATCTAAAAACTACTTCTATTCCAGCGCTTAAATATGGTACCTGTAGATATCGCAGACCAAATTGCCGCTGCGCTTATCGCAATCAGATCGAGAGGGTTGGACTGTAGGCTCGTCCTCACTTACGGACTCTCAAGTATCCTAAGAAGCTTTGCGTTCATCCCTCTGTCGACGGATCAATGTACATCCTTGCTTAGTCCAAGCGAAGCATTCTTCATTCAAATTCCATCAATGTGAGAGTGGACGGGGGCTGCACTTGGAGACAGGGCCTGGTTAATTCTAAAAATCTAATGAGCTTCATCAGCAGCATAAAGCGGTTAGCGCAACCGAAACAAGGTCCACATGTACTAAATTAATCAGACTCGCGGCAAACAATTTCTAGCGCGTTAATGTAAGAGAGTGGCTTAAAAAGGTCCTAAGATTTAAATACCGTGGATGATCTCCAAACCTTCAAGATACTTATTCATATTTGGAAAAAGGAAATAGTCGCAGTTGGACAAAATCTGAGGAATGAACTAGATAAGAAAGGAATTCTTAAACTATTTGATGCATTTTTTACTTTATCACTCTGGACCTGCGAGACAACGCATTAAACTGGTTGAATATCCAGATAATTAATGGGTAATTTTTCTCGGTAATTTGTACTTCACATCCATGATGAATCGATCAAACAGCTTTACATAGCACGCATTGATGATAATTATACCCTTTTCAAGGTAATCAATGTTAATAATACAGCGCACAACCCAAAAACCTAACGCCATAACCTTGTAGTCCCACAGAGCCCTGTGGACAGATCCACCTTGGCTTCGATTTGTACGTGACGACCACCATAGAGGCTACTGTTCCTTGACCTGTGCTGGTTTGTGATGAATCCTTGTTTTAGTAAGGGTTACGAAATGATGCAAAAACCCTTTCGGATTGCCATTGAACATCGCCAAAACTCCTTTGAAGTTGTTAAACGATTGTGGTCAATTGTGATCACACGGAGCACCCATTTTCGACATAGCTCTTTTATTATAAAATATTTATGCAAAATTTAGATCACTACTCATAGCAGCTCTATGTTCGAGAACCGTTATTCGCCGATTTTTACTGAGCACATCAAATTCTTTTTTTGGTCGTAAAATTCTATATTTGAGGGGGTAACTCAATCAGTTTTGATTTTCGGAAACTTATTGATCCATCATTTTAAACTTCACTATCGTGCCGACCCAGTATTTAAAGGCAAATGGAGTAGATAATAGAGGTTTCAGGAGTTTTGTCAACCAGCTGTCGAAGCAAACCCTGGTTTCTGGCAACTGTTCTGGGAAGCTACGAAATTTCTCAAACTATGACTTCAAAATCAAACTTTTTAAAATGTTAAATTGGCGTTACATGGCCCTGGCTTTAACGCAGTATTAAGTGTGCAAGTACAGAGCTTTTCAAGAAGGCTATCAAGCATAATTTATCAGGAAAGTGGAGCTCAGGTGGCACGGACTACATGACTCCGTACTTTAATTGGGAGAGAAGGTTTCGCACTACAATTGAAGAGGAGGGATGGCACAAAGGCATGAAGCCTGGCCATAGGACCTTTCACATCTATGCAGACGGCTCGAAAACTCCAGACGGAGTGGGAACGGGTATTTACTGCTCAAAACTAGGAATAAGGCAGCCTATCAAGCTGTCAGACCACAGCAGTATTTTCCAAGCGGAAGTTTTTGCTATGGGGAAGGCCGCGGAGCTAGCCTACACTAGAACAAGAAAGAACTCAACAATTAATATATGTATACGTGGACAGTCAAGCAACAATGAAAACAATAAGCTCCTATTGTATTAAGTCGAAAAATGTTCAACGGAGCATGGAGGCCATAGAAAGGCTAGCCTCAAACTGTAGGCTGCTTATCTATTGGGTACCTGGTCACAAAGGCATTATGGGAAAGGAAATAGTAGATGAGATAGCAAAAAGTGCAATGAGACTACCATTTGAATAAGAGAACGACATACCAAAACCGCAAAATATAACTTACAACGGAATGAACAACTAAATGAAAAAACTAGTGGAAGCTAGGTGGACTAATCTAACCACATGCGAAACAGCAAAAGTCATGTGCAGAACTAACGACAGAAAACTGACTCAATTTATACTTACGCTCTCGCGAAAGGACTGCAGAACTATCATAGGTATGCTAACAGGTCATAATCTATTGGCTGCAATGCGTACACGATAGGGATTACTAACACGGCAAATGCAGGAAATGCAGAGAGGATGTCGAGGAGACTTTAGAACACCTTCTGTGCGCTTGTCCGGCATTATTAAAAACGCGACTAAAATGCCTGGGAGCCCCACGGTTTGAGGGTCTGGAAGAGGTCTCAAAAGCGGAGCTCCCAGCCCTACTTCGATTCGCCAAAAGCGCTGACATCCTACATGATGTCTACTTTAGGTATTCATAGAGGTCGGTCTCCATCTAGTATCGCTACGAACCAAAAGGTCTATGCGTGGCTTATTGCCAACCAGGCTAACCTAACCTAACCTAATTTATGAGATATTTCTATTATTGCTTGTCAATTTAAATAAAGAAGAGCTTTTTTTCTTAGGTATAAAAGAAGTTAACTTTGGTTTTTTCTCACCTGGATATACCACTTTGATATAACTAGCAAATAGATCGACGCGTTGCTGAACACATAAGGCAAAGTATATAAGAACAAGTATTGTAAAGTAGCAAATCAGCACATACGAGGTACGTTCAAAAAGTATCGCGAATTTTGGGATTTTTCAAAAATTATTTGTCTATTCATTAATATCTATTTTTTCTCCTTCAAAGTAAGTCCCATGATATATTAGGCACTTGTGCCAACGTTTTTTCCAATCTTCGAAGCACTTCAAAAAATTATTTTTTTTTATCTTGTTCAGCTCCTCCTTCGATGCCGTCTTTATCTCGTCAATCGTAGCGTAGCGTCGACCTTTCATGGGTCTCTTCAGTTTTAGGAAGAAGAAAGTCACATGGGGCCAGATCTGTGGAATACGGTGGCTGTGGCATCATTAGTGTATTGTTTTTGGCCACAAAGTCGCGCTAAAGCAACGATGTGTGAGCAGGGGCGTTATCGTGATGCCGGAGCCAATTTTTGTTCTTCCACAAATCCGGGCGTTTCGGGCGGATTGCTTCGCGCGAATTGTGCACAACTTGCAGGTAATATTCCTTATTGATCGTTTTACCCTGTGGCAAGCACTCTTGCTGCACAACGCCCCTGCAATCGAAGAAAACGGTAAGCAAAACTTTTACATTAGACTGAACTTGGCTCGTTTTTTTCGGTCTTGGTTCGTGCGGCAGCTTCCATTGAGATTATTGAGCTTTGGTTTTCACGTCATAACCAAAAACCCACGATTCGTCACCAGTTATGACCCTCTGGAGCAACATTTTGTACCACCGATAAACGTTGCTTTGGTCCAACATTCGGAATGCATCCGCGCTATTAATTTCGTTTTTCACACAAAATTTGATAAATGTTTTTTGATCCATCTTTTTGAATAGGTAAAAATCGAAGACGAGCCGAAAAACGTGCAAGCAAAGCAGCTGTCAAAATTCAAAATTCGCAATACTTTTTGAGTACACCTCGTATAGAATTCAGAGAGCAGAAATAGCTCACATTTGCTTTGACTGCTTCTTGTCGGTTAGTGAAATTTGGTGCATTTTTGAAAAAAATTTAATTTTGTTTTAAAATTTTTATATTAATATGAAATAATTTTCCAAATTGATTAATGTAGAATGTTAGCTAACACTTCCAAGTTCTATACCAAAAAAACAGTACTCCATTTGGTCGAGTCGAGTTTGAAATTGAACTTAGTGATTTTTTAACACATTTTAGCTGATAGACCCGCCTACTTTGTAATTTCATGCAATTTATGTAAAAGGAATTCATCTAGAAGAGATTAGCTTCAAACCACAAAAAAACCCGTGCAAATCGGAGCATTACGTGCGTAGTTATTAGATTACATATGCACATATTTTGGTACTTTGCTGTGGTTGTTCTTTAATTCTAGCATTCCAAGCATTTTTCCACAACCTTTTTCATAATTTTTTTCCTTTTGCATTCTTTTGGTACCACATTCTCCATTCGCTCAGCTACAACCTCCACTCACCGACCAACGCGTCACACTTATTTAAATTATGACAAACGCCTCAGCAGCCAAACAAAGCAATGCCAATTCAAGTATTTTCTTAATTCAAATATTTTGCAGTAAACGTCACACAGATCTCTGTGGTGCAGAGTGTATTAAGGTGCAAGCGCGTATGTATGTTTATACTTACATTGTGTAAAATAAGTACCCGGAATTTATAATTTAAACTCTCCCGGGAATACCTGACACTTCAAATTTGGTTTTTTCATGTTGGTACACATGTCCTTGAATGCACAAGCCTTATTAGAACGGGATCTATTACTTAGTGTGTTTTATTCTGCAGTCAAAGTGAGTTGATCTTTTGTTTATTTGGCGAATTTTACTATGGATTTTTGCAAAAAGAGCATCGGAAGGAGGTCTCTGAAGACATGGTTTCCCGAGCTAATACGGACCCTACGTTCATGAAACGCATAATAACTGGTGATGAGACATGGGTCTACGAGTACGATATGCAAACCAGTCAGCAATCGTCTGAATGGCGCTTCGAGAACGAGCCGTATCCAACAAAACCACGCCAAAGCCGGTCAAAAGTGAAGGTTATGCTCACGGTTTTCTTTGATTACCAAGGCGTGGTGCACTCTGAGTTCCTTCCAGAGGGCCAAACGGTTAATAAGGAATATTATTTATCCGTTTTAAGGCGTTTACGTGAAGCCATTCGCCGTAAACGGCCCGAATTGTGGAAGGACAATTCGTGGATTCTGCACGACGACAACGCGCCATCGCACCGAGCCTTGATTGTACGCGAATACAAGACCAAAAACTTAATAAATACTATCGAACAGCCACCGTATTCGCCAGATCTCGCACCTTGTGACTTTTTTCTCTTCCCAAAACTAAAATTGCCACTTCGGGGAAGGCGTTTTGAGTCGATTGAAGACATTAAAAAAAATTCGCTAAAGGAGCTGAAGGCCATCCCGGCGCCGGCCTACCAGCGGGCCATGGATGACTGGGTTGTTCGTTGGAATATTTGTATCGGCTCAAAAGGAGCCTATTTTGAAGGCGATCCAACAAATAATGATGAATAATATGAAAAAATGTGTTTTTTTTTTAAATTCCGGGTACTTATTTTACACAATGTATATGCTTTTCGTTGCAATCCATGAATCACCACCTTTGCTTATGGACCATTAAAGCCACACAGACATTTTTAAACTGAGTCACTTACCTGTGTGGATGCTGGACCGTCGCAATCTCACTTTTGTGTATACTCGAACACAGAGGTGCTCCTTTGTGGTGACATGCATACAATGAACTGGTGAGTCCATTAAACAATAATTTAAAATTAATATTTAAATGCGCTCGTACGTGCCTTTCACACCTAAAATAGGTTGAGTGCACAATTTGCGCTTGGACCTGAATTTGTTCTTACTTCATAAAAGCTTTTATTGGGGTACTAAAATGAGTTTTGCTAAACATTTTCGCTTTGTGCATAGTTTACTCTTTCCTGGATGTAAAAACATTTCCATTATTGCATTTAATTCTGCTTCTGACTTGGGATTTTCTAACTCTAAATGATTCACCGCTTTTATACAGCTCCAACCTATTTTCTGTGCTTTTGCAGTTTGATAGACGACTTTGGATATTTCTAGTACAAATTTCAAACTTATTAAGATTTAAAAGGACAGATTGTGTGCAATGCATCATTGATTCAGACAGTAGTAAAGCTTGGTGGGTATTTATCTCAACTACTCGAGCTTCAATGCTGACAAAAGCCCCTTAAGGCACGAAACCTTATCAAACTTTTCCTCATCTGATCTTTGTGAGAAACTCTAAGCAAGATTATTCTGAACCAATTCGTGAATAAAAATGGGGAGCCACCACTTTTGGTTATCCGAATATCAACAGCTAACAATCGCTTCCAGGAATGAATGGAAAACTTGAACTCAGCAGCCAGCTATACTAAGGACTCGAAAGCATTGAAAATGGGGCGCACCCGCAAATGTTCGCACTCAAACTAAGTTTTCGGATAGCTGCTGCGTATTTCAAATTAATCGTAAAGTGGTGAAACGCATCGAAAATAGACTAAGACCCAAAATAGATCTGAACGGAGACTATAAATACGAACACCTGACAGGAAGGATTAGCAGATCAAAGTTATATCAGATGATAGATGACAGTGAACTCGGAACAATTATCCTAAAATTGCTTCTTTAGACTCACAGACTAGTGTAGCGTCTTTCGAACTGAGATCTACGCTACAGACAAAGCGGTAAAACGATATGACGGATGGACTATGGACTTACCTTCAGCGAACGTTACCATTTTTGTAGATAGTCAAGCAGCGATTAAGGCACTGACCGCAACGCGCATCAATTCAAGTTGTGCTAAAGAATGCAGGAAGTCCCTCTCTATCCACCAACGCGGTACAATACCTCCACTGTGAGTGTTCTGCATTTTAAAAAAGGCGCGCCAAATATCTGGCGGGTATTTGTTAAAAGTCCTGGGAAATTTGCAAAATGTCTCATTGGAGGGCTTAGTTACCTTCCTTAGAAGATCTAAGTGGTTTAAGCAACTTCGTTAGAGGATGGAAACCAAATGCAGGTATCTCAATTAGCCTTAGGGCCACCGGCTGTCTTGTCTCAGACAAGCAACCTGGCTAACCTAACCTAACCTACAGCAGTGAAGGTGACAACGCTTTGACTGACTCTCATAAGCTGCATGCTGTGATTATTTGCTCTGGCAGTAAGGTAAACATAGAATTTCTCCATCACTCCTATCACGAGACCTCTTCACGGAAAGCGATTCCATGTAAACGAACACTAAAAAAAGATAGGCAAACAAAGAAACTTCGCTGGAAGATATGACACGAAGGCCTAAAGCAAACATTCTCTGGCAGAGAAATAGAATTTGGGTAAATTTTAATGAATAGAGAGATATATACGCATCGACTAGAATCGGCTTTCCCATCGCTATACGATCGGTATAATTATACTCGTAGGTTTCAATATATGAAAACTATCAAACTTTGCCCTAATTAAAAAAAAAAGTTTCGAAATTCTATCAACTTTTTAACTAGAATTTTTCTAGGTACGCAGTTTTATAGCCCATTGGATTCTGCCATACAAAGTGCAAATTTCAAGTGACTACAAAATATGATTTTTCACAATTTATTTTTGTTTGTTCGCGATGCTAAGCATTTTCTTCGATATAAAAAAATTCGAGTATGTAGTTTATATGGAAAAAGAGACGTGATACCCCAACGAAAAAAACTGTGAAAGTTCAACGGTGTTTTGCAGACACTTCAACTCACCAAGGCATTTCCCTGGCTGACACCAGTATGCCCCCAGAATGTGAGTATATTAGTAAAATCTGCAGACTGTGATTCAAAGCCAACTTTCTCATACAGGGAAACAGGTTAATTCGGTGAAAAAAGACATGCTTTTAAGAATTTTGTTTTTCAGCGATAAAGATAGTGCCTTGGTCTTAAAGGTAGGACTTGATAAAAATATAATAGTTTATGGGTTGGATGTCTTTTATTTTGCATAACAGTCCGGCATGCCAAACGCGGTCAAAGGCTTGGATATGTCGAAAAATGCGGCTGTGCAATACTTTTTCTGCTCAAAAGCTTTGTGAATACTATTTACGAGTCTGTACTGCGTTTTTTCCTGAAAGCGACTTGATGATTTGTGAGTAGTTTTCTTCTTAAATTATGGGCATCATTCTTTTGAGAAAAGAGAGTCCTTCATCTGCAGTGATTTTAGTGCTTCTTTTTTGATGAGATCATATCCGCGTCCGTTTGTATTGCTGCTTTTATTACTTCTTTCGAATATTTCTTTATAAGCGGGTACATTTGGTGAATGAGTTCCGGTGTGGCTTTGATTTTTTGAGCAGTGCTTAGAGATAACTAAATAAAAACTACGAAAAACAACAACAAAATTTTAAAACAACTGGTCTAGTAGACTTTAGGTTACCGGCTACAGGTATTCCAAAAATAAGAACTTTTAGAAAACCGCTTTAAGGTCGAGCAAAAAAATTCAGAAGTGTTGCGAGAAAACTAAAACCGAAAATTAAGTATATTTGAGTTCTAAATTCGCACTTACATTGATCTTCTCATGTGAGACAAATATTGTTAAATTTTGAACTTGAATTTGGATTCTCAATTTTAGCTATAGGAACTCTTTGCATTACCGACTTTTTATACAAATTCAACTCCAAATGAAATGCGCCTTTCATCTATCATTTCCAATTTATTTTGATAGTTCGAAAAATTAAATAATTAAATTAATGAAAAGAAAATAAATTTTTAATCTGCACCACTTTAACCCATACGAAGCCGCAGTCATTCTGGCATTTTACTACTGAACATTACAATTCCATCCCAGCACACGCACACACGCGCACGCTCATACAAACAGAACGCGATTGTGAGAAACTAATTAATTTGCATTAGACAGCCATAACAACTGCGAATGGGATAATCGATTGGCGATTGGTGTCAAAACGCCCATTGTGCCATGCAACACATCCCGCCTAAATACGAATATCACATCACAGAGTCATTAGTTGCATGGCACATCATTCGAGGTGTCGGCTCATGCGGCAGCAGTGGTGTCAGTTACAGCTGCATTTGGCAAACCGAGTAAATGACAACTAATGTGGCCGCATTTAGTTTATATTAGACTGGCGTTTAACCTAAATGGCTTCCTATCTGCCACTGCAGACGACGCGCCGTGAAATATGCAATTGTTTTGCAACAACCGTTGAAATTGAAACCGAACTACGCTGCAGGCGGGATTTAATAAACTTTTTCTATTTCGTTTCGCATTGCAATTCGCAACAGTTAATTTATTTTATATTATGCGCGCTTTGTTAATTGAATGGCTGGCATTTGATAATTACATGTGTCGAATGTTTTTTAATTAAAAACACAGCACTGGCTGGCGGCTGTCATGCAATGCGCATATTAAATCTAATGCATTCTGTGCGATATTGTTGAAAGGAAAGTTTATTTATAACGGCAGTGAGTGGCAGATGAAATCTCACCACAACCCACAAAGTTAGGATATTGTGAATTCGGTCAGTCGAAAGCACAAGTGTTTCTGATGTGGGATTGTTGGCGAGTGTAATTTGTATGAAAACGAATATTCGAAATATTTGACTATGAGAAAGTATATCAGCAAGTGGATTATACATATTTATTGAAAGGGGACCAATAGCTATAGGTTCATAGAAACACTGGTGCATTGCTTTTCTATATCCACCGGCGAGACGGGTAAGCTTATGGACAAGCAACGGATGGGTAGTGGTAACAAGAACCACGAAATTTCCCGGCGAAATTTAACCTTGAACTACACGAAGACACTTTGCTACTAGAGCTTTTCCTAACCGATATTACACAATCAGTCTTTTGAGGGCATATATATGGTATTTGTGGCTTTAACTTTCCGAACTTATTTTTCTTTTTGCTCTGTTTCAGCTGAAAGATGAAGAACTACAACTTAACTCAAGAAATGAAGAGCCATGCAGTTATCGTCGCTATATATGTACATACCTATATCACACCGATTTTGAAACCTCTACTTTTTTAAGTGCCTCTGTTCATTCGTTCATAAGTTTCAGCAATCAATGACGAGGATTCTTCAAAATCAATGAGGGCCTTGCAAGGGTGCTTAATGTTCCTGAAGGTCTTACCCGTTGAGTTGTCCATTAAGATCTCCGGTATAATTCCTACGTTTTGGCAGAAGACAGTTTATGTCGGTGCGAACAGGGTTGCGAACGAGTTATCCGATTAAAACGCCTTCTAAACAAAATTAAATTCTCTGAAGCGTTTGAGATTTCATGGTTTTTTTCTAATGAAAAAAAAAAAAATAAATGAAGCCAACCGCAGAAATAACAGATGGCTATGTTCCAATCCTACAAAGGATCCTGTAATAATCTGAGTGGTCTTGATACCAGTATATAGCAGGAAGGCAAAACATCTCTGACAATACTTTGATTAATCCATTTCACTAGATTTCTTATGCTAAAATAAAAGAAAAGATTTTCGCTGAACCTGACATAAAGAGACTTGTGGCTGACGAGGCTCTACGCACTTTTTAGTACCCACAGAAAAGGCAGCGTAGGCATCTTTCAGCAGCATCGCCCTTGGCTGCCGGTAAAGTGACAACTACCGGCGAATTTGGCGGAACTCTTGCTGAATCACTAGAGAATCGGTGCTCGTAAGTCGCTCAAAATTCGCTTTCTACATTCGCAACTGGATTTCTACATGGAAAATTTAGGTAATACAAGTGACGAAATGAGAGAGCGGTTGCTTCAATGTTGAAAGAAATTGCCTAGGTCTATGGGAGGGTATGCTGAGCAAATATATAATATTTGGAGTCTATACCGCCACCTTAGCCGAATGGATTGGTACGTGACCACCATTCGGAAATGCATAGGTTTTGAATCTCTGGATATGAAACACCAAATGATAGAAAAAGGGTTTTCTAATAGTAGTGGCCCTTCCAGCCGGCTTAAAATTGTAGATACCTCCATTTGGGGGAACAAATAAATATGCACTCCAGAAGTAGTAGGAGGAGGCAGAGCAACTAACAAAGGGTGTAGTTGCCATGTATACGGTATATATCATCATCAAACAGATTCAAGAGAATATAAGCGAAAAAATTACACTATACTTAATTTCTAAGTTTTGGTTTGCGCTTGAAAAAAATGCAGTGCATTAAGCAACTTAGCCCCGGAACTTATTGACAAATTTTTCCTATTTATTTATCTGCTATTATTTTGTCTGGTAGCGGCAGGCTACCCTACCAGAAAGCAAAATAGATTAAAGAAACCTATGCAAGACTGAGTCTTGTCGAGGCCCTATGCTCCCGAGTGGAGTGAAGAAGGGGGAAAAAACATTTGTATCAGAATTTTTTGAAAAATTTCGAGTATGCAGTTTTGTATTGAATTGAATTTTGGTCTGACAAAATACAAGTTTCAAATATAAATTAGAAAAAAAATCTAGACATTGTCATCAAAATTAATTTTTTTTTCTGAATGCATTTTTCTGTAAGCAGTTTTATGGAAACTTTATAAAAATCGACAAATTTTCATCAATATTAAAAAAAAAAATTTTTTACTGAATTTTCATAAAAATTTCGTGTACAACATTTTATAGCCCACTGAATTTTAATCTTGAAATGTAAATTAAGAAAAAAACGAGAAATTTTTATAAAAATTAAAATTTTTTTTTTATCAAAATTCAAAGATTTCGAGTATGCAGTTTTATACAAATTTTATAAAAATCGACAAATTTTTCATCAAAATTAAACATTTTTCTCGTCAGAATTCTTAAGAAAATTTCGAGTATGCAGTTTTATAGTTAATTTTAGGACTGACAAAATGCACGTTTGAAGTGCAAATTCAAAAAAAAAAATTCATTGAAAAACATTTTTTTTTAATTCTTAGAAAATTTCCGAGTATGCAGTTTCGTAGCTCATTGAATTTTACTCTAACAAAGTGCAAGTTTTAAGTGGCTCAAAAATCGCGTTGGTTTTTGAAATTTTTTCTTTCCGACGGTCTTGTACATTTTCGCTATCTAACGAATGATCGTCAAAAATGCAAAATAGCTCAGCTACTTTACCTGGAAACAAGAACCTAACGCGCAGACTAACAGACAAGACATTTCCCTAACAACCGCTGCCCATACTAGGCATTGCTGTTGTTGTTGTAGTAGCATAAAGATTCCCCACATATATATGTAGATATGTACGGGGAATGTTGCTTGAGTGACAGTCCTTGATCGGGTATATATCCGGGTCGTTCAAGTACTGTAGGCCCGACTATCGTGGGAACGTCTAGGCATTGCTCGAACGACTTGTATACAGCCAGATTGGAGATTCTTAAGTACGTCACCTGAAGTGAGGCGATCTGAAGGCGGTTAACATGATTTGCTGAGTGGTGATAGGTCTACTTAAGCTTCGTGGCGCAGGTATTTGGGTTTGATAGCTCGTGGGGTCCCTAAGCGTAGACTAGCCTAGCGCGCGCATTCTTTTAGAATGTATTCTTACTTTTCTTGATTCTTACTTTGAAGAATGCAACGCAACTTAACCCTAGAAAACTAAACCCCGCCTCTGAGGCGCAAAGATTGTCATTTTTACGTATTTCATTATGATTGAATGCAAGTGGCAGCACGAGCTTTCAAACCATTATAGTAGTCTCTTGTGTGAGTTTGTGGGCGAACGTTCATTGCGCAAAGTTTTTTTGTTACGGAGATATATTAAATCGTGTTGCCTGAGAGGCGAGGTTTAGTATTAAAGGTATTTTTCTGACTACATATTATTTGTAAATATTTCCTTTTTTTTCGACAGTAGCTATCATTTTAATGGCTTTTTCGTTTAGAGATGTGTACTTCTGACTCCCAAATAGAAAAATGGTTGGAGGAGCTGTCGCTAAATGGAGGCGAAATAGAGGACAATTTAGAAAAGGATTCGATTCAGACGACCATGTTCGGTTTCCATGATAAGTTAAGTCTTGTTAGCTAAAAAGCAAAGCCTCATAAAACTGTTTTTTTAATATCAACTATGCACGACGAACCCACACTTAACTCACTATCAAAAAAACCTGTAATTATTGAATCCTATAATGCAACAAAAGGTGCTGTTGACACTTTTGATCAGATGTGTTGTCATGCCAGCTGCAGCCGCAAAACCAGGCGTTGGCCATTATGTATGTTTTACGGTATGATAAATATTTCAGTATTGAATAGTTATATTCTCTATGTTTCAAACTGTGACCAAAAACAAATAAAGCCAATGAGCAGAAGGGATTTCATGAAGGATCTTAGCAAGGATTTGTGCTGTGACTGGCTCTGAATGAGACTTCAAGAAAGACCATCTATGCAAAACCGAAAGAAAGGGAAAATATCAATGTGCAATTACTGTCCATCAAGCAAGAAACATATGAGTGTTTATTATTGTGCAAAATGCAATAGAACATACTGCCTGGAACATAGATCCCCAAATTGCTATACATGTGATATAAGAAAAAAGGTCTGAATTAATTTTTATGTACAAAACAAAATGTTAATAATATATTTGAAATTCTTTATTTTTATGAAACTTAGTACAAATAGCTATAAGAAAAATATGAATTTTATGTTTTTGTTTTAAAGAAAAAAAATTATAAAATTTTTTCTAAATGATATCCTTGCAAAAAAAAAAAATTAAGTGTTAATTTAGTAAGTACATAATTGGCTTATAAAAACAATTTGATGAAATATTTTTTTTATATTATAGTTAAATACTCCAACTCTCAAAAAATAAAATGTTTTTCAAAACAAAAACTTAAACGAAAATTAGAGAAAGTTAACGAAAATTAAAAAGTAGCCTGATAGGCGAGTTTAGTTCTAAGCGTTTAAAAAAAAGGTTTAGTTTTCTAGGGTTAATCCAAGTGGGATACCTGATTGCCCAGCTTCTTTCCAATGAAGTTGCAATATAATATTTCAAAAGCACTGGAGGCAGGCGGTGCAAAAAGAAAAGTTTTTCTCTATTCTTTGCAACAAACCATTCGCTGTTTTCAATTTATTTCTCCACCTGTCGCGCAAATGCAACGGTTGAATACGCTGACTACCACCAAAGCAGCCGACAACAGCTTCTGGCACTTAATCGGTTGCACTGCGCCGGTGATGTAAGTCGCCGACAATGCAAATATAATAAAATACAGAGAGGGAGCGAGGGAGAGGGTATGAGAATGGTGGAAGTGCAGCAGAGGAAAGTGGTAGTGCCGCAGAGGAAGGTGCATAGTGTTGTGAGGTGCAGACAGTTAAATAAAGTGTGGATTGTTTTATTACAATTTGTATTTTATGCTTTTCGACATTTGCATCGCTGACAGGAATTTTATGTGCACATTTTTTCAATTCTTTTTATTATAAAAATTGAAGAATGAAAATATTGCAGGAATGCATGCAGTAAATGGCAACCTGCTGATGCTCATGCAGCGTGGATGCTACAAATGGCTACCACATCTCAACTGTTGCCGCCTTTGTAGCTGCCGTTGTTGTTTGTGTAGCGCAGCGATGTAAACATTTTTAATTGCATTTAAATGCGACATTTATTTGCATGCAAAATTAATGTTGCCTACAAATTATTCAAACGTGCCACACACACACACCGCTGCTGAGGCATGCCTTCAAAAGTAAGTTCCCAGTCTTGCTTGTCTGTCAACTGAGTAAATATTGTCGCATAGAAATATGCAAACAATTCATATAAATATATGGATGCACACACACACGCACACATACACATCCGTATATTGTCGTGTGAATTTTTTTTGCACTGCGAGTGCCGAAAACATATCTTCTACTCCTCAGTTGCAACAATGTCAGTTACACGCTTTTGTTGTGCTTCATAGTGCAAATTATCCGGCGCGACTGCCAACTATGTGCAACATGGCGCGCTGACAGTGCACCCCGGCGCGTCAATGTCACGCCACGCAAAACCATAGAGTGTCACAATATAACAACAATAACAATAACAACAACAACCTTAATGACAACAATGTAGTTGACTGCGTGTATTAAAGCACCAAAGTCAAAATAGAAAACAAAAAAGCCCAGAAACAAAAACAAAACATTAAAAATAAACAATGGTAAACCAAGCGCTTGAAACTGCAAACACGACAAAGCCAGTAACTGTGGCAGTTGCAACTTGCAACTCGTTTAACTTTAACACGCTAACTGCACTCGTTGTTGTTCGTTTTGCGGTTGCGTGGGCTGGTGACAAAACAATGGCGACGAATCGCACAGTTGTGGTTTGCCAGTGTTGGCTGTAGGTTGTCAAAAATTTTAGGCAACAAAAATAACAATAATGAAAAGGCGCAAACAATGCGGCTTAAATTGTGCACAGCTGATGCGTACACATGGCCTGGAAGTTTGTGGGAAAATGTTTTGGGCGCCTGCAACATTTCACATAGTTTCACTCCAATTCATCTAATATTGATTTGTGTAATTTTATTTGATCATATTTTATTTTATTTTATTTAGGTTTTTCACTTTAATTAATCGCCTTACTTTGGTATTCCGTTTATTAATTTCATGTGATGTTATGTTACGTTTTATTATGCTTGCTATTTATGTCATGTTATATTATGCTTGTTATGTTATCCTATATTATATTATTCCCCGCTATGTTCTGCTATTTTAGCAATACTATGTTATGTTCGGCCGCCGTAGCTGAATGGCTTGGTACGTGATTACCATTCGGAGTTCACAGAGAGAATGTAGGTTCGAATCTCGTATTACTGCCATGAAAAAGCTACTCATAAAAAAAATATCTGCCGTTCGGAGTCGGCTTGAATCTGTAGGTCCCTCCATTTGTGAAACAACATCAAGACGCACACCATAAATAGGAGGAGGAGTTCGGCCAAACACCCAAAAGGAGTTAGCGCCAATCATATATAAATATATATATATGTGCTATGTTATGCTATGCTTTGTTATCCTATGTTGTGTTATGTTATGTTTTGTTATGCTATGTTATGTTATGCTATGCTTTGTTATCCTATGTTATGTTATGCTATGTTTTGTTATGCTATGTTATGTTATGCTATGCCATGTTAATTATTTATATTTCGATGCTCGTTATTTTATTTCATTTCATTTTGGTTTGCAATCGAGTTATTATTATTATTTATTAAACAAAGTATAAATTACGACGCTTAATGTCAATAATACAGGGTGAACGATATGAAGTGTTACCAACTTCACACTGCTTGTATCTGTAAAACAGCTCATGACATCAACGTCAAAATTGTTCTAATGACAGTTCAATATATTGTTGAATTTCTTTTTCTGTGATGAAATTCAAATTTCGTTATATTTGGCTGGAAAATCACAATCAGAATCACAAAAATTCGTGAGCTCAGTCACCTCAAAGTGAATAAAATGTTTGTGTATCGCACTATAAAACATTACAATGATACTGGTAGCATTGCAAAACGCTATGGAGGTGGGCCAAAAAAAACCGCAAGAACGCCAGAAATGGTTCGGAAAGTGAAGGCTCGACTTGAACGAAATTCACGTCGAAGTGGAAGAAAAATGGCCTATGTACTGAAAATAACGCAAGACAGCATTCGACGCACATTGAAAAATGAACTCAAGGTCAAGGCTTACAAGTTCCAAAAAGCGCACGATCTTTCACCCCAGCAAAAAAAAGTTCGGTGCGAAAGAGCAAAGGAGTTGTTGCGCTTGCACGAACGTTGCGAATTTCCTAACATTTTGTTTTCTGATGAAAAAAATTTCCCAATTGAGCAGTTCAGAAACACTCAAAACGATCGTGTTTACTTGACCGAACGCTCATACAAGGATTTGAGCCTACGTATGGCCACTCGAAGCAATTTCCCATCGCAATTAATGGTTTGGGCCGCAGTGACCGTTGATGGACGCTCTCCAATCGTTTTTATTGAGCCTGGTGTCAAAGTGAATGCGACTTATTATCGGGAAAATATTTTAGAAGCTGCTTTAGAGCCGTGGACACGTAAACATTTCGGTCGTAGACCATGGACGTTCGAACAGGACTCGGCACCGTCTCATAAAGCTCGTGCGAACCAAGAATGGTTAAAAAATTATGTTCCACACCTGATTTCTTCCACACAATGGCTTTCGAATTCGCCAGACGCAAATCCGATGGACTATTCCATCTGGCCCATTTTGGAGAGCAAGGTGAGGACTAAAAAATATGCCAGTATGGATGCGCTGAAAAAAGCGATTATACGAGAATGGGCCAAAATACTTCAAGATCATATTCGTGCAGCATGCAACTCATTTTTTGACCGTTTGAATGCTATAGTCAAGGCAAAAGGTGGTCATATCGAGCAAAAGTGAATACATGTTGAAATTGTAATAATTTTTGAACAATTTTGTCTTTGAAATCAATAAAAACTAATTTCACACAAAAAAGTTATGGTGTTTTGAATAGGTAACACTTCATATCGTTCACCCTGTATATATGTTCATATATTTTGGAATAAAGTCATGCACAGAGTAGGTTTGTCACCATTTCACTCGAGAAGGGGGAAAAGGCGGAGACGTATTGTTAGTTTCTTTCAAAAGTTTTCCAGTTGTAAAAAAGGAAAAATATGTTATGCATTTTTTAGTATTTTGGTAGTTGTTGTAATTTATACATTATTTTTTTCAGGATTTTGCTGAATTAATGTACTTTTACTTTGAATAATTTCTGAAATTCATTTGAAAGCTTTTATTTGTTTTTCGTGACCCCGAATTTTTAATACTTTTACTTCGGGATTTCAAAAAATTTCTAAGAAATTAAGGAATTGCAGCATTAACCTATTGAAGTAATTAAATTTCGAATAATTCGAGCCAAAATTCTATGAAAAAGATGCAAGAGCGTCCTAAACGGGAAGTACCAGTGTCTTATATGGGAAAGCATTCGCCACTTGGCAGTAGCGCGCAATCTTCTTAGAAGACAATAGCAGCTGAGAAGCCGATGAGAGACAGCTGTGATTTATCACAGGATACGTATATAAATATGTCCATACATACATACATACATGCTCCGGATGCACACAATTAGCAATAATCAGCTGGCAAAACATTTTGATAACAAATCAGTTGGTGGTAACAAGAAAAGCAAAGGAGGGAAGGAGAATAATTACAAGCGAAAACAAGCAAGGGAAAAGTAAAAAACTACACATGCGTACATACATATACATACATATGTATATGTATATGTTTTATATTAGAAAATTCCTACACACACATATCCAGTAGTAATAGCAAATTATATAACGCCGCAGTGTGAAATAAAGCATAGAATAGTCGCCGCAAGGGTCAACGCCCACGGTTCTGAAGGTAACAAACGGAATGCACAAAAGAATGGCGTGTAAAAAAGTGCGAGGGTTCTTTTATGCAGCAGCAGGAGGGGAAAAGCAGATGTTGCATGAAATGTGAGTTGGGGCATGACAAAAGCAGGTAAGCATGTGCGCGGAGCTAATGAGGGGGATGGATGTAGAGCGTGAAGGGAATTTTAGTTTTTTTAGGGACGCTATTTTTATAGTGCAAAGGCGCCAAACCAATAATTACACAAACATTTATGATTATCTAAAACATTAAATATGTTTTCCTTTTGTTTTTGTTATTATTAAGAGTTGTAAACATCGAAATATTTTATTTCAAATTTTATACATTTTTTAGCGTCTGAAATAATCAATATTTATTATTTCTTTGACGTAAATACCTCTAAAAGCATACAAATATTTACACAATCCTTCACGCCGCTCTCCCTCTCGCTGTCATTCAATTTGAGACATTGTGGTAGGCACACACAAGATGCTGTGTGTTGTATGCCACATCGCAAGCTAAATATAAGCAACTATCTGCAGCGCCACAACGCATATGCCACCGTGGGTCGTAGCATAAACATAAATGCCACACTGCTTTGCATAATCCAAGAAAAGCGCTTGTGGCAGCAAGAGATCGAGGCACACATGATGCTGCATTGGCGCTAGTAGCATCCTTCGAAAAGTGAGGGCAGCCAGCTAGACAAATAAATAGATTGGCTGCTGCATATTGTTGCCAGTGCAACAACAGTGGATGCAAAACATTTGACATTTAATAAAGAAAATTTAGTTTATTGCCACAATGAAATATGCGTCTAGCCACAAGAGGGGCGCAAAAATGGCATGAAGGCGAAAAGATGAAGCGGAGAAAAATCAGTATAGTGGGAGCGAAGGAGGAGCAAGCATAGAAGCGTAAGAGAAGCGAGGCAGGCCACAAGAGCAACACCGATCAAAATAATGCAGCTATGGAGATTTGTAGTGAATGCCTTTTCCATGCGCTCAAACATTTATTATGTTTTTGTTGTTGTTGTGACTACTATTGCGCCTCTGCCGCCGCTACTGCTGCTTGCTTGCATTTATCCAGAAAATTATGAATTTTTCTCGTACCACATTTCATTTCTATTGAAGTGAAGGTGAAGAGGCATAGAAATTTATAAGATTTGCTATGAAAACTAATGCATGGACCGCGCGCCGATGCACAGATGCGCGCAGTTTGAATTATGGACACATACTTTTTTTATTCCGCTCAAATTTTACTAAGTATTCCATATCAGTGTGGCTGCAAGGCAAGCGGGACAATAAAATTAGCTGATGGGGAAAATATTCAGTGGCACGTGAATTGTGAAAAAATGTGAGTTTAAAAATATAACAAAAATTTCGTAATTGAAAAATTTTCTACTCGTAAAAAACACATTGCAGCATGCAACCATGCAACACAATTTCGTTTAGATGAAAGTGAAGGGTTTCGAAAGCGGCTTTAATAATAAATAAAATATAATTTTGAATAGAATTTTAATCTCTCGTATCCAGGCTGAAACATAAAACACGTGTGTGCTTTCACAGCTTACGTCGGACACCCGCCCTTCCGGGAATTTGTTGAAATATATATATGTATATGTGTGTATGTATGTATAGGCCGTCCGTTGGGTGGCGCACAAAAGTATTTGTTGTAATTTTAAAACGATTTATGGATTATGATCGACTCATAACTTTTAGCTACCCAAGCGCTTTAATGCAGATTTATTTGTTGCTGCAATTTATTGTTTCGTTTCAGTTTTTTACTTACTTTGTTGTTGTTGCTGTTAGGTTAGTTGGCTTAAAAATGCTTATGTGGCTTAGCATTGCGGACAGTAGAGCATTACACATTTTTTTGTATGTATGTACATATGCATTTTATGTATTTGCTTTTGTATTCGTTTTACTTTCTAAAGTAATGAAAAAACGGGATTCTATGTGTAAACACTAGGAATATTTCAAATTTACAAATTCGCGTTTTTTTCATAAAAAAAAATTTATCGATTTTTTCAATGTTAATAAAATGCAGTTTTTTTATAATGAAAAATGTATGTCAAGTGTGTATAAAATGCCGATGTTTTTACAAAAGAACAATCGGTTTAGATGTCTTCATATGAATGGAACTGCTGGTCAGCTAGACCATCTGCCATCGATCGGAACAGGTGATAATCGGACGGCGCAATATCTGGAGAATATGGCGGGTGGGGTAGGATTTCCCATTTCAGTGTTTCCAGGTAGGTTTAGCAACGTGAGCGCGAGCGTTGTCATGCTGTATAATCACTTTTCCATGCCTCTCCGCGTATTGCGGCCACTTCTCGCGCAGTGCTCGGCTCAATCGCATCAGTTGAAGTCGATACCGATCCTCATAGATGCTCGGTTTTAACAGTTCATAATAAATAACACCAACTTGGTCCCACCAAATACATAGCATAACCTTCCCAGCGTGAATATTCGGCCGAGGCGACGACGTAGAAGCATCACCGGGCAGTCCCATGACTTTCTTTTCTTTGGATTGCTGTAATGAACCATTTTTCATCACCCGCCACTATGCGAGGAAAAAAACCCTTTTTTTTTGCCGCTGGAGCAGTTCTTCACAGTCGAAAACACGACGTTCAACACCCTTGTTTGTAACTCAGAAGGAACCCCAGTCCCCTGTTTCTGAATCATTCTCAAAGCATGCAATCGCTTGGAAATGGATTGGCGGGTAATCTCTAATACTGAAGCAAGTTCTTCTTGTGTTTGACACGGACACAATTCCTCATTGAGCAATGCCTCCAATTCAGCGTCTTCGAAGGTTCTTGACCTTCCTTCACGCGGACGGTCGTCAACATTAAAATCACCGTCTTTGAAGCGACGGAACCAGTCTCGGCACGGTGTTTCACTTAAAACAGCATCTCCATAAACTTTTTGCAGCTCTCGGTGCGCTTCAGTCGCCGTTTTTTTTTTCTCGAATGAAAGAGGAAAATCAACACTTCCCGCAAATGACGATTATTCGGCGAAGGAAGTACCATCCAGACTTCGTAAGTTTATAGCCGACACTCATCCAACTAGACTGGATAAAGTAATGGCGTGAATTGGCGTGGAGATGAGTGAGTCCAAGACGAGCTAATGCTTGTCATCAAACAAACTGTCAACGCACTCATAGCCATGGTAGCCATATCCTATGTGCACAATTGCGATTTTGAAGTAGTCTAAGGAAGCGCATTTTCCTTACTTACAGCCCAACGCAAATATCCTATCGTTAATAAAGTTAGCCTTAAAATAAGAAGGTAAATCTCGCCAGAAAGTGCTGCTTTGAACTAAGCAGGCAATTGAAGCCTAAAAGTTCTCTTACGATAGACAATAATCGTACGATACTTCATAAGTAAGTTTTGGTAGAGCGTAGAATCTTGGATGATCGCAACCTCTGATCAGACGAGCCTTAGAGTGTTCGAAAGAAAAATTCTGCTGAAAATGTATGAGGCTTTATGCGTTGCTAACGACGCATATTGCGGATAGTGCAATAGTGATCTGTACCAATGAGCTTTACAGTAGCACAGCTTTTGAGCAGCGAATAAAAATCCAGGTATTCCGCCGGTTAGGTTCCGTGCGAATACCTACGATTGATCCCTGAAAACATGCCATATTTTAGAAGAGAACGAATTCCACTAACTTGAAGGTACAAGTGGAGAAAATATTTACCTTTATTCGATATTTCTAATTGACAGCTCTTCGTGCATGGTAAGAATTCAAGTGTAAGTTGAGAAGAAGCAGAGGTGTACAGTCTTAGTTACCATAACAGCACAGCGAAATTTTGCCAAATTTTGACTATTTTATTTTGTATTTCATACTACAACAAAAACTATGCAACTTAAGGTTTCAAACTTGGTAAAAATTTAAAGAAATTTTAAATTTTCATAAAAATTTTAATTTTTTTATTAGATGTTTGAGTGTGCAGTTATAGTCCACTGAATTTTGGTATTGGCGTTGATTTTAGACAATTATTTCTCGAGCATTCAAGAAAACGCATAACAAATGAGAAGAAGAAGCAGAGGTGTACAGTCTTGGTCACAATAATAGCAAAGCACGCTATACTACAAAAACAACCATGTAACTTAAGGCTTCAAACTTGGTAAAAATTTAAAGAAAGTTTAATAAAAAAAACTTCAACAAATTTTCATACATATTTTAATTTTTTATTAGAGATTTCAGAAAAATTATGAGTATGCAGTTTTTTAGTTCATTGAATTTTGGTATTGGCATTGATTTTAGATTTTTTTCATTTTGCCGGCAGTCTTGTGCACTCGAGCTTTCGTTACATAGATGAAACGGCTGCACTTGCGATGGCCCCACTTGAGCAAATATTCAAAATTTGTTCGTTGTGAGAGCAAACAGGTGGATGGAAGGGGAAAGGGGAAAGGAAGGAAACAGACAGCTGAAGAAAAAGGAAGAAGTGGCGTTGGATTAGAGGATGACGACCAATAGTGGCGATTTGCGTTGAGCTAAAAAAAAAGAATCAAAAATCAACGCAAATTTTGAGCCACCTTAACCTTCTACAATTTTGTGTTAAAATTTAACGGGATGTAAAACTGCATACCCAGATTTTTTCGAAATTTTATTCAACATTTAGATTTTCATGAAAATTTCAAATTTCTAGAATTTTGTTAAAAGGGGTCAAATACTGAGTTATATGGTGTTTTTGTAGTATCAACTTTACTTTTGTAAAAAACCAAAAAAAAAAAATTTTTAAATTAATTAATAGTCAAAACTGTGCTAATATTCTGACCACTGCTGTACCAAATCGCTTTACGCGTACTAAATATTTGAAAAAAAAAAATATAATAGAGTGTACTCTCCTCTAACGGACACCTCCCTTAAGCGGACATCTCCCATAAGAGGACATTTTTTCAGTGCATACCACAAATGCTTCCGAATTTCTTAAAAAATTTGTTCTCTTGCGCAGACAACCCTCCCATAACACGTTATACCTCGCTTAACATATTATTCACTTTTCTCATAAGTGGACACCTCCCATGAGTGGGCACTTTTTTCACTCCTTAGATGTCCGCTTACGAGAAAATAAAATGTACTTCCTAAATTACCAAATTTTCATAAGCCAAATTGCCTCACATCTTCAAGTTAGTATTGTCTACCTTTTTCTTATTATTATTATTATTTTTTTTGTCGTTGAAAATTATTGTTCCATGTACACACGAGAAAGTATCCATAAATTAGACGTTCTTGCTTCGTAAAGTGAAAAGGTGCGCCTATTATTTAGAGATTAAAGCAACTGTGCAGCAGCAATCCAGCCGATAATCGGGCAGTTGGCATACGTTCCACACACGCACAACAAGCGGTCGCGCACACCTTTATTTCGCTGGCCTGCTGGCTGGCTGGCTACAGATGCTGCTGCTGCTGCTACTGCAAGTATGTAAATACACATAATTTTCCATTTGAATGCATGAACACGTCGCACGATTTGTTGCGCAAAGGCAAAACGACGACGGTAGCTGCTTCAAACTTACACAACGGAGGCACACTTATCTTTTTGCTTGCAACATGTTGTATGTTGCTTTGTTTGTTGCTGCTGATTTGCTGATTTCAACTGTAAACAGTTTACCAGTAAATCAGCAAACAAAACTGTTTGCCATAAACAATGGATAACTGTCACTCGCAGCAGCCAAGCAGCCAGTCTGCCAGACAGGGGCTGAGCCCGGCATTAATGCGCCCTTCGAACGAAATTGCAAAAGCAACCCTTCATATGCTTGCCACTAATAATTTCTAACAATTAACAAATGCGTAAAACTTCGTTGGTGTGTTGTTGCACTTTGATCTTGCCAACAAGCTATTGCATGTGTGTCGCTCACGTGACATGGCGGCAATGTCCTTTTTTGCACTTGAAAGCATTTTTCGAGGTGGAGTAAGAACGCACGAAAAAATTTCCCTAAAGCGGAATAGATATAAAGTGGAAACAACAACAGCTAGGGAAAAACAGAAGGGAAATGAGGAAAATCGCTGAAAAAAGTGAACAGAAACAAAAACAATCTAATCGAATTGGAAAACATCTGTCGTTCGCGCAACGTGCAACATGCTGTAAGCGCGCTAAACGCTGATTATCCTGCATGCGTCCTAAGGGACACATATAGACGTATGTGTGTGTGCGTGTGTGAGTGTGGCACGCTCATACATTTTAATTGCTTATCCCATATCGAAAAGTGAGTCCAACTGACTGGGCTGGCTGGCTGGCGCTGACAGCAAATCGGCATAAGCAGACAAGCGGTGAGCAAAGAAGACCGTGAGGAGGACTAGACGCACAGTCATTGAGCATTATTGTGTATGTACAACACGCGCCACAACACAGTTTCACATGCACGCGCATGCAAACGAGCGCACAGCCACTGCACTGCTACTCGAGGGTTAAACGTCCTGTAGGGATACGCAGAGTTGAAAATGGAAAAGCGCTAGGTTTATGAGGTGAGGAAAAGTGGAAATTTGAAGCAGAGCTAGAAATATACAACGTCACATACCATCTACTATTTTATTTCTTTTTTACTCCGCTGTATTCTCGAATCGGTGGTGGAATCTCTAAAGTGTTTAAATACTCTGCATTTTAGATAACCTCCAGTCAGCTTGGCGTTTTGTGCACACACACGCATTCGATCCTCGTCATTTCTTGCTGTTTCTGTTTTCGACGGTACTTTCTTGTTTTTACACTGTCTCATTAACACGTCAGCGTAATATGCGCCACACATTTTAGTTTTTTTTATGTTTTTTTTAATATTTTTTTCGTATTTTTTATTTTTATTTTTTTGTTTTTAAAGGACCTCCTAAAAATATTTATCAACATGCTAATGAGGCACTTAGTTGAGAATTTATTGCCACTAATAGGCACTTCCTTTTGAGTTATGGCTGAGTGTCGGCACTTTACTAATGGATTATCGAATGAGCAGCTAGGAAAGGTGAATGGTTTATTGGACAATAATAAATACCGGACGAAATGAATATAAATATGAAGTTGTCTATCTAAGTATGTATACACCTATGTGCACACACATATAGTTATACAACAACAAAAATCATATAACTTAAAATCTTAAACTTTGTAAAACATTTTAAAAAACTCAAAAAATTTTCATCAAAATTTCAAACTTTCTAAACAGAATTTTTATCAAAATTTCGGTAATGCATTTTATAACTCATTAAATTTTGGTGTAATGAAGTGGCTTAAAAACCTCACTGATTTTTGGTGACTTTTTTTTACGGGCGGTCTGGTGCATTTCTTCATATAAAAATAAATGTTAAATTTCAAGGGCCGATGTTGAATGGGAACCACACCTATACGGCAATTTTTTTTCTGCATTTCATTTGAAATTTTCAATTTCAGACTAACTCAATTCGAACCATGGAAAGATACACAATCGAGCAACGCGTCAAAGTTATTCAGGCTTATTATGAAAACGGGCGTTCAAATCAAAATGCATATCGCGCACTTCGTGAAGAGAATCATCTTCAGTGATGAGGCACATTTTCTCCTCAGTGGATTTGTCAATAAGCAGAATCGCCGCATTTGGGCGAATGATAATCCAAGAGTAATTGCCGAAAAACCAATGCACCCACAAAGAGTGACTGTTTGGTCCGGTTTATGGGCCGGCGGCATCATTAGGCCGTATTTTTCCAAAATGAGGCCGGTCAGGCAGTTACTGTGAATAGTGTTCGCTATCGTGAGATGATAATGAACTTTTTATGCCCCGAATTGGAAGATATGGCTGTGGACGATATGTGGTTTCAACAGGACGGTGCCACTTTTCACACAGCCAACGAAACAATGGCTCTTTTGCGCGAAAAATTTGATGGCCGAATAATCTCGCGTTCGCTGCGATGTCAATTGGCCGTCAAGAACATGTGATTTGACACCGTTGGACTTCTTTCTTTGGAGTTATTTGAAAGAAAAAGTGTATGTCGATAAGCCAGCAACAATTCAAGATCTAAAGGATTAGATAATTCGGCATAGAACCTCAAATATGCCTCAGCGTCATCGAAAATTTGGACAATCGGATGGAGGTGTGCCATTTGGCCGATATTTGGTTCCATACCTAATTGAGCCATACAAATATTATCATAGTAAAGAGAAATGACAATAATTTCCTATAAAAATAGTATTTTATTCAAAATCAACACCTGCCCTTGAAACTTAACCACCTTTTATACTAATTTCGAGCATTCATTATAGGGAAAGGGATGGAACCCCTTTGTAGGCTGCCACCTTGACTTGGTAAGTAAAAAGGTGCGAAATTCAAGTCAAAATATTCCGTCGATAAATGACGTTGTTAACTCTGACAAAACGGAGCTGGTGCTATTTACCAGAAAATATAAACCTCCACACTTTAGACTTCCCAAATTAAACATCCACGTTCTCCCGTATTCATCGGAAGTTAGGTACCTTGGAGTGATACTTAACTCCAAACTCCATTGGAATCTACACATTAAAAACCGGGTAAAGGAGGCCAGTATAGTCTTATAATACTGCAAATCTATGTTCAGCAAAAAATTGGGACTCAAGCCACTGAACGTGCTGTGAATGCACAACGTAGTGGGTCTGCCAATTTTGACGTATGGATGCTTGGTTTGGCGAGACGCTTTTCAGAAGGGCACTAAACTGGGGAGGGTACAAGGGACTGCGTGTATTGGCATCACCGGAGCATGTAGAACTTGCCCCAGTGCTGGCCTTAGTGGCGTTTAACACTTACTTCCCATCGACTTTTACGTTATTTCCACCGCTGCTCAAAGTGCAATCAGGCTAAAGGAGGTTCGCCTCTGGAGTTAATCTCTTAAGGGACATGGTAGTATTTTTGGGCAGTTAACACCGTATTTCTCTGAACTTCAGGCAGATCTCTCTATCCGCAAACTGGAGTTTGATGGTTGTATAAGGACAAGCTTTCCGAATTGGAACGAGGGGAAATACTGCACCGTAGCCTGCACCTCTGCCTTCACTGACTGCTCCGAGATGGAATCGGGAGTCGGACCAGGGGTTTTCTCTAACCCAGCTAATTTATCTATCTACTTAAAATTGCCATTGCAATCCTATAGGCATGTAAAAAGCTTAGGGAACGCGAGAGCGAGGGCGATATTAACATTTTCTCCGACAGTCAAGAGGGAATTGTTAAAATTTTTCAAAAATCCATTTAGTCAAATAGCAGCATTAAAATTAAATGTATTCAAATTCAGAAATGTCCCGAAAAATCCCGATATTTAGTAAAATAGGAGCATTAAAATTAATCGTATTCAAATTCAAAAATGTCCCGAAAAATCCCGACATTTCGGGATTGTTAAAGTTTTACAAAAATCCATTAGTAAAATTGGAGCATTAAAATTAATTGTATTCAAATTGAAATGTCCTGAAAATCCGGAAATCCCGAAACATAAAAAAAAATCCGAGTTAAATACTATTCTTCTTCTTCTTTATTTGCTATTCGCACTCAAATGTAAAAGATTATACACACTAAAAATAATATATCATATACATTTTCTTTTTTTTTACACAAATTTTGAACTATATTTGAAAATAATTCGCGGTCTCTAGCTGCTTCCAAGAGGTGATCCACATGCTGCATACCGGTCCACCGTCTGGTTGTGTTCCTCAACCAAGAAAACTGCTTACACCCGATTCCTCTTCTTCCTCCGATCTTGCACAGCAATATGAGTTGTAACAGTTCATATTTCGAATTTCGCAGAATATGACCCAGATCAATTTTTTTTCTTGAATACTACAATCGACTCTAATTGGTAAGTTCCTACTGTTAGATTTTCTGTGATTGAATTGTATCCAAATTTTTAGGCTTGTCCCTATGCTTAGATGGTGTGAAGCCAATAAAGAAAAATGCATTAGCTCCGAAAGCAGTGCATACTTAACCGCTGGCAGAAGCGATATAAAAAGAAGCACCCCACCCGCATTGGAAAACCAGGTGTAGTAGAAATTTACTTCACTTCGTGATTTAGATAGGCACCATTTAGCACGACATAGAAAAAGAGGTGCATGTCTTTGCTGAAGTCGACAAAAAAAAAGAGTTTAAAGGTTAATCCACCAAACACAGCCTTGATTGAATCTCTTCAAAGCGTCAAATTTCGCGCGGAACGGGCTTTTTTGTTTTATTCGATTATTTTTTAATACTTTTCAAGACACTTTAACTGCCAACAGAACCATTTAAGCCATAATAAGTATACAAAATATTTTTCTAGATATACCTACAAACCTAGATATAGCAAATACTATTTCTGAATTACGTTTTTTCAGCCGAAGGCCTTTGTTGCTAGCGCTGCTAAGCAATTATTAGTTAAATAATTTTTTATTGCACAAATTTTTATAAAAAAAAAAATACTTTTTTCTTATCTCATTGGTTAGTAAACAGCTCAAGTTCAAGTACTCGCACAAGCACTTTTCTCTTATCTCATCCAATCCGTCGCGCTCTAACTACTCATCTGCCGCAAATCGATTGCGAAACTACAAAATCATTAACCCATCAAAAACTTCAAGTACAAAAGCGATAAAGTGCCAAAACGTTAAAGTATAAATATACCTACGTACCTACTTATGTGTGCGTGTGTATGTATGTTCATGAGAGCGTATTGTGGCAGGCAACCGCAGGACTTGAAACTCAATAACAGTAGAACGGCGACGTGCCACATTGTCATGCCACAACACGCAATACTCACCTCATCGCACCTCACCTCATCACGACACCAACTCCAACTCAACTGCGCAGTTAGTCAGTCTGTGGCTACGCAGTAAATTTCGAAGCCGCAGAATAACGAATGCATTGTTCGCAAGTGTCACAACAAAACCGCAGATGAATCAGGATTCTGGATAGGAGCAGGAAGCAACAGGAATAACGCAAAAACGGTTAATGAGAAATTGAGAATGGAACACTATTCTGTTGCTGCATTGAAGCCCTGCTAGGTGAGATGGCATGGCGACGAAAGGACGGAAGCACGCGGTTCCGAGCGTAGAACAAAAGCATAGCAATTAGGTTGTGGTGACAAAAGAGGAACCTTTTTAACACTTCACTGTTGAATAGGGGAAAAACAAAAGCTGAACAAACCCATAACGGAAAGGGGTGCACCAAGACAAAAAGAAACAACAAAGAGCACGAAAATTGATAGCATCAGCAAAATAAACTCGAAATAAAATTAAAAAAATATATGATCGACAGCAGGAATAGGGAGTATATGTACAGTTGCGGCCATAAAAGCCTGGACAGGTAAGAAACAAGTATTTAAAATATTGTAGGGTATGCCCTCTGAACTACCGATCTTTTAGAGAGCACACCTTTAAAAATCTTTTCACCACGTAGTGCTTCACCAGCCTTTTAATGCCAAGCAACACTCAATAGTACCGGGAAAGATGAAGAAAGATAGGGTGGAAGTTGAAATTCAGATTCAATATATACTTTGAGTCGTCAAGCTTCCACTGCTTTCTTCCTGTATGTACCAAAAATGGGCAGATATAAAATTGGGCTCTTTAAGATCATAAAGAATTTTTGAAGATATATTTCGTTAAATTTCAAGAAAGCGAAATGAATATCTACATTTTCATGCCACGGAAAGAAAAATACTCATCCGAGAAATAAGCGAGAGACTTGGATGTGGCAAGTGCGCTGTCGGTGATATCTGGAAGAATTATGAAGAAAATGTGACCTCTAAGCAATAAATTACAAAAAAGGATATATAGCAAGTACGCTCTTGACTATTTCTGCTATTATTTCTTAGTTTATGGAAGTGGAAGGCATAACAAAAGGAGGAACGGTTTAAAATGCTTCATAAAAACTCGCTGGAAGGAAGTTCGCTATCCCGAGCTTGCAAACTATGTATATTTAAATACCATCGAGAGACAAAAAGAGATAGGGGGACTGACAGCCTATTTATAGTTCTCAGAAGTTTATCATACTGTAATTGTGACTAGATAAGCCCATGTGCATAAAATATGTTTAGGTCGAAATGCAAACCCCCATTTATTCTATTATAAATAAGTCCATAGAAGATTTCAATATTTTGAGTTGCTTTAACTGCCTGACTTGCTACCAAAAGCCCATTCTTAATAACGAAATACGGTAAAAATATCTCTATTCGGCTATAAAACACGCAAATTAGACAGCACAATTGATTGCAGAAAATGATTTTCTCAAGCTAAGTTTGAATGTAACACAAATGGAGTTTCGACATAACTTACTTTATATGGAGAAAATAGGCAACGCCGCCAAGGAAAACAATTATCAAAAACAAATTTTTAATTTAGTAGATAAATAGCTATTATCTTTTTAAACAGTTGGTTTAAACAGCTGACGCACGTTTCGTGTTTTGTTTCACTGTCAGACTTCTTCCGTTTGGTCTATAATTTAACCATGAATCATCTTAAAAACGAACAACTCTTGCAAATCATTGAATTTTATTATAAAAATGCGTGTTCTGTTAAGAAAGTTTAAAGTCGAAAAATTGTAGTCGACGAAGCTCATTTTTGGATCAATGGATACGTCAATAAGCAGAATTATCGGTTTTGGAGTGAAGATCAGCCAGAAGAATTGCAAGAGCTACCAATGTATCCAGAAAAGGTCACAGTTTGGTGCGGTTTATGGGCTGGAGGTATCATTGGACCGCACTTCTTCAAAGATGCTGCGAATCGTAAGGTAACTGTGAATGGTGAGCGCTACCGTGAAATGATATCCGACTTTTTTTTGCCCAAAATACAAGAGCTTGACTTGCATGACATGTGGTTTCAGCAAGACGGTGCCACATGCCACACAGCACACGTAACAATGGACTTGTTGAGAGGCGAGTTCGGTGAACATTTTATTTCACGTTCGGGACCTGCCAATCTGTCAATTGGCCACCCAGATCGTGCGATATAACGCCTTTAGATTATTTTTTGTGAGGCTATGTTAAAGCTCATGTCTATTCAGACAACCCTGCTTCAATTAACGCATTGGAAGACAACACTAAAGAATTTATATGTGAGATACCGGCCGAAACATTGGAATGAGTATGCCGAAATTGAAGTAAGCGGATGGACCATTTGAAGCGCAGTCGCGGTCAACACTTGCATGAAATAATCTTCAACGGCGGCCGCCGTAGCCGAATGCGTTGGTGCGTGACTACCATTCGGAATTCACAGAGAGAACTTAGGTTCGAATCTCGGTGAAACACTAAAATTAAGAAAAATCTTTTTCTAATAGCGGTCGCCCCTCGGCAAGCAATGGCAAACCTCCGAGTGTATTTCTGTCATGAAAAAGCTCCTCATAAAAATATCTGCCATTCGAAGTCGGCTTGAAACTGTAGGTCCCTCCATTTGTGGAACAACATCAAGACGCACACAACAAATAGGAGGAGGAGCTCGGCCAAACACCTAACAGAAGTGTACGCGCCAATTATATATATATATATGATCTTCAAAGATTAAATTATATGGACAGTACTATCGATTTAAAAAAAATATTTTTTCTGAATTTTACGGGTGTTTTTTGAAAAACTTTCCTATAGCTCTTACAAAATCACCCTTTACTACAAATATTTTATCGAAAATGTAAAATAAAGCCAGTGATAATTATAACTTCGAAGAATGTGCGATATTTTATCTAAGGAAAAAATAGGCAACACCGCCCAGGAAAAAATTATCAAAAGGAAGTTTATGATTTAGTAGATAAATACTAAAAATATTTTATCCAAAATATAAAATGAAGCCAAAAACAATTATAATTACAAAGAATGCGCGACATTTTTTATATGGAGAAAATAGGCAACATCGCCTAGGAAAAAAATTACAAAAAAAATTTAGATTTAGTGGAAAAATAATAAAAATATTTTATGGAAACAAAATTGTTTTTTAAATAATGCCAATAATGCGATTATTATAACAAAGAATGGACGACACTTTTTTATTTGCAGAAAAAAGGCAACACCGCTAGGAAAAAAATTATCACAAATGAATGAGAATTGGGCGCGACTGCGAATTTGCACTTTATTTGACTAAAATTTACTGGACTATAAAACTGCATACCCAAGTTCTTTTTTACCCAATTTAAATTTAAAAAATTCTGATTGGACAGTTTAAAATTTTTATGAAAAGTTTCTAATTTTTATAAATCTTGTGCGAAGCATGAAACTTGGTTTAATGTGGCCTTTGCTACAAAATAAACTATGTTTTTATAATAAATTAAGTAAAATTAAAAACAAATGATTACTGAAAACTTGTCATTATGTGGTGTTTTCATGATTTCGGAAGGAACTATATATGAAATTGGCATATTTCTATTCTCAACTAAAAATTTATGAACTATTTCACACATTTAAAAAATGTATAATAACTTTCTTCGTAACTGTGAAAAAGTGCTCAAAACATTCGCATGTACATATAAAAGTTAGGCAACAAGACCTAAAATGTTTTTGGTTTTTGGATTTTTATAACCGCCACTTTTTTCCTAACACTTTATCCTAGCAACGTTGCTAAGTGCAAAAATAAAATCAAACGAAACCAAATGTCAGGCAAAATGCCTAAACGTGCTTTGCGAAATTTACAGACTGACGGTAGACACTAAAAACATTTCACCTGCCCCGTTTCGCAATAATCGATTTTTTACCACACTTTCGTTGGAGCAAAAAATTTTCAGCACCAGAAAAAATACAGCAGCAATATGTTGTCGCTCGATTTGTGACGCCATTGACTGCTAAAAAAAATTAAAAAAAAGCGAAAATAAAAAATTACTGCCTTTAGGCCAACAACCATTTCAAATGTTGCATGCAAACCTCAAACGATAGAAGAATCACAACTTGAATTCAAAAAGGATCGCCAGATGCAAAGGACACATTTATTTTGTGATTTTTTCAGAAAAAATTTAACGATTTCTACAATCGTCGCTTTTTTTTACTACCAGTAGCCCTTATTATTTCTTTTCATTACACTTCCTTTCACCCCCTACTTACTCTGCTTGTACTCTTTTCACTTCAACTAATCCTTTCAACTGGTGGCGCTATGAAGCCCCACAAAATTGATTGATGATGATTTGTAACATCTTTGTATTTGGCATTTTCCGACAATTGTATGACTTCCTTCCATCCAGGTGCACACCAGCTATCAGCAAAGTGGTGCAAACACACCTTTAACCTGTGCACATTGATTTTTGACTTTCTCAGTGAACTTTTTAAACAGTACAGAACATAGGAAAAACCTACGCTTCAGTGAAGCTCATTTTCGTACACTTCCATGCAGTTGGGTTGCTGGGAAAAAGCTTTGTACAGGGTGACTAATGGCTACCATTTTTTTGGATTTTAGGATTTTGCTGACAAAGGACGATCCTTAGTGCTGATGAATTTTTATTTGGTTTTTTTTTTTTCAAATAGGTTCTGAGTTCTTTGTTTGCTGAGGAGGTTGTTGGTTTTCATCTCTTTTAATGCCTGTATTGTACAATGATTGCCTCTAACAATGTTGTCAAATCGTTAACTCATTGGATGACTTACAAAAATTTAAGCTTTTAAGGTGCAGCATACAAACAAAAAAATAAAAAAAATATGCGTAGTTCAAAATTTAAGGAAATAATGACATTTTTAATCGAAAAGTAGCGCACTTGAATTAAGTCTAAAAAACTTGAGTTTAAGGGGAAAACAAACATTTGTTAAAACTTTGTAACAAAGTTTATGCCCACTAGAAGGAATGAAGACTAGTTAAAATTATTATTTCAAGCTCTGAGATATTATCTTAAGAATTTTAATATTATAATCTGTATTTTCAACTGATACTTTTTCTGAGTGAACGTTTTGTGAATCTTTAAGCTTTCATTAGATTTCAAACCATCAAAGAGTCGTACCAAATCATTTTTAGACTATATTATTAATTCGCTTAGTTTTAATTTTTAAAACTGATTGCAGCGTGTAAGAAATCATTTAAAAATTAGTGTGAGGCTTTTGAAAGATTACGCCAATTGGACATTATTTTATCAGGGTTGCTTAAAATTACAATAGTATTTTTGGTTTCACCCTTATATCGTCAGAGGAATAACTAGTTCTGGTTCAACATATCTACTTCAAACATCTTAGTTATATTTTAATAGTCAATGGCTCTGGCAGCTAGCGCTGTAACTTGTCCTATACATTTTATAATTTATTATAAACAAACTCTTCAAATATTTTATCAAAAATGTAAAACAAAGCGAGTGCCCTGATAACAATTATAACGAATCCACGAAATTTTTTTTATATGGAGAAAATAGGCAACACCGCCAAAGAAAAAAAATTTCAAAAATCAAATGTTTTATCAATTTTATCAATTATCATACTTCAACTTTTCGTGAAAATTTATGATTTGGTTTCAAATAATATAAAATAATATAAATAATATTCTTGGCATAGCTTAAAATTTCCAAGCTCGACACGTTTGCTTTTATATGGAGAAAATAGGCAACACCGGCAAAGAAAAAATTATATTATCAAAAATCGAAGACAGTTTTAAGCGACTTCTAACTTGTAATTTATTATAAAAAAACGTATGTTTAAAATGTTGAAGAAAATTTGTTGAAGTTTTATAATTGACAATATTTCAACTTTTCGTGAAAGTTTATGATTTGGTTTCAAATAATATAAATAATAATATGGGCATAGTTTTAAATTTCGAAGCTCAACATTTTTTATATGGAGAAAATAGGCAACACCGCCAAAGAAAAAAATTACCAAAATTAAAAACAGGAATATTGACCAACTTCACATTAGCACTTTATTATAATAAAATTGAATAAGTTACAAAACTGCCTACCCAAATTGTTTTTAAAAATTCTGATGTTTAAAATTTTGAAGAAAATTTGTCGATTTTTTATAATTGACAATATTTCAACTTTTCGGGAAAGTTTATGATTTGGTTTTAAATGATATAAAATAATATAAATAATGATATTGGCATAGTTTAAAATTTCCAAGCTCGACACGTTTGTTTTTATATGGAGAAAATAGGCAACACCGTCAAGGAAAAAAATGATCAAAACTCAAAGAGAGTTTTAATAATAAATAATAATACTGGCATCGTTTAAACTTTCCAAGCGCGATATGTTTGTGTTTTATATGGAGAAAATAGGCAACACCGCCAAAGAAAAAAATTACCAAAATTAAAAACATTACCAAAAAAAAAAAAATTGAGCAACTTCACATTTGCACTTTATTATACTAAAATTGAATGAGTTACAAAACTGCCTACGAAAATTGGTTTTTAAAAATTCTGATGTTTAAAGTTTTGAGGAAAATTTGCCGAATTTTTATAATCGACAATATTTGAACTTTTACTTCTGAGTCTTTAGCTGAGTTCATACCTTCGTTTTTAGATAATCTTAAGAATAAAAAACGTTCGACTTTTCTGGACTCTGGTGTTAAATCAGAATCACACGAGTTGTATGCTAAGTTAGCACTTAGAGATATTGAATATGTCAGTGATGATTCTTCTGCCTGTGCTATTAGTTTAATTTTTCGTGCAAGAGGAAGGCTACTTAACCTAAGACCGAGACCTTTTAAGAATGTACTCTCTACCGCCTGCACAGTTTGTAACTTCGGTGACACCGAAAACAGTCAACACGTCATAGTCATTTGCCCAATTTATAAAAATTTGGGGAAAATACGTTAATTTAATTTTTTGATATATCTAATTTTTTTGTTAAATTTATTTTTTTTGTTACAAACTACATTCCTTACTCACTTAAAGCGGGCACCAAATAGAAAATATGCAATTCATGTCAGCTTACCTGCAAATAGAAAAATGAAAAAGTTGGTTAGTATTTTGTGTTTGAAATAAAATTGTAATATATGTATTTATGTGTCTATGGTGTAATACAACAATACAACAACAATTTGGTAAAAAGTCATATTTTTACTGAATTCTCAAAAATTTCACTGGTTTATCTTTGACAATTCTCGAAGTGATTAAAATAAAGATTACCAAGATTATGCCATGCTATGCTATGCTATGTACATACTTATGTATACAAGTATTCATGTATACACACACGCATTCATTGTAAAAAACCCAAAATCATTTAACAATAGAAATCTACAATTAATGGCTGTACAAGGCAGTTAAGTGACAACTCTCGTCTATCTGTCAGAGCTGCTTGAAAGTACGTGACTGCTCAACTAATTACAAAATTATGCGTGTGAATTGCTGGAAGCCGAAAGCGAACCATGTTAAGCATTAGCTCATTTCTTTTTTTTCGGCGATTTATTCGAACAAATTATTTCGCCTTCCCACACACACACACATACACACAAACGAGTAGATAAGTGGTATTCTCCCAAGCGATTCAGTGCACCTTCAGGTAAATTATCTTCACATAGCAGCTCGCAGGTAATTACCGTTTGTCATATCATTGCACTGCCTATTTTGTACAGCCGAATTCAAATAAAAATTACTCTACTTTTCCTTGGCTAGGGAAATATGAATGAAATTGTCCCACTTATGACGCCATAAATTCTGTGTGCTTTCATTTGGTGCTTCTTCCATTTTTTCGTAGGCAATCGAATTTTTTTCCAACAAGACATTTGTGACTTTATTGTAATCGTTATTTCAACCGCTCCGGCTGTAAACTTTCTTATTTATTGGTAAATATTTGAGAATTTATTGCATTTTGCCGAAAATTCTTAAGCTTACAAGAAAAAGAAAAAAAGTTACATGAGAAATTCTCATATTTTTTCTTTCTAATGGACTATGAATAAGTTCGTGCGGGTTTTTTTCGAAATTTGAAACTTTATTGACGTAAAATGGTTACAAATTTAATATTCAAAATATTGTCCATCGCTTACTACTACTTTTTCCCATCTTTCTGGCAATTCACGGATTCCCTTTGTGAAAAATTCGGTCGGTTTTGCCGCAATCCACGAATCGATCCATTTTTTGACTTCATCGTAATTACGGAAGTGCTGGTCAGCCAGGCCATGTTGCATCGATCGGAAGAGATAGTAATCGGATGGCGCAAGGTCTGGACTATACGGCGGGTGGGGTAGGACATCCCATTTGAGCGTTTCTAAGTATGTTTTGACCACTTGTGCAACATGTGGCCGAGCATTGTCATGTTGCAAAATAACTTTGTCGTGTCTATCGGCGTATTGCGGCCGTTTTTCTCGCAGTGCTCGGCTCAAACGCATCAATTGTCGTCGGTAGACATCCCCCGTAATCGTTTCATTCGGTTTCAGTAGCTCATAATACACAACACCCAGCTGGTCCCACCAGATACACAGCATAACCTTCAGGCCATGAATATTCTGCGCCGACGTCGATGTTGAAGCATGGCCAGGGTATCCATACGTTGCCCGACGTTTTGGATTGTCGTAATGGACCCACTTTTCATCGCCAGTCACAATTCGATGCAAAAAACCCTTTCTTTTGTGCCGTTGAAGCAGTTGTTCGCATGCCATAAAACGGCGTTCAACGTCTCTTGGCTTCAATTCATACGGCACCCAATGGCCTACCTTTCGGATCATTCCCATGGCTTTTAAACGTTTGGAAATGGTTGATTGATCAACTCCCAAAGTTTTTGCAACCTCTTCTTGCGTTTGAGCCGGATCTTGATCGAGCAATTCCTCCAATTCGGTATCCATGAACTTTGGCGGCGCACCCTCGCGTTCTTCGTCTTCCAAGCCAAAATCACCACTTTTAAAGCGTGCAAACCACTTCTGGCACGTTCCCTCAGATAGAGCATGCTCACCATAAACTTCCACCAAGATACGATGACTTTCGGCTGCTTTTTTCTTCATATTAAAATAATGAAGAAGAATTCCCCGCAAAAACACATTATTTGGCACGAAATTCGACATTTTCAAGTGTGGTAAAAATATTGTTGTTTACGCTTCAAATAAAAAACTTATACTGACGTTTGTGCCTTACGACAGTAGCTCTCCAATGAATGTTTGGAAATGTGGATCGATGGAATAATAATCAAGTTACGCCATCTGTTGTAAAACCGCACGAACTTATTCATAGTCCTATTATTAAAATCTGAAATTTATTTGGTTAATGGGCCTGGCGTTGATTGTGTCTAATAAATTACAAAAATTATGTGAACCCGTTTAAGATTCCAGGGAATTGTCAAAAAATATGATAATGCCAAAGCCAAGATAAAAGCTTTGAATTTAAGAGAAGAAAAAATGGAAAAAAGTAGAAAAACTTTCAGCGAACATTTAATACTAAATAACTTTGCACCTTCTTTGCCACGGCGCTGCTATACGCAGTCGAGGACTCACAACCTTAGGTAGAGATTTTCCTAATCAGTTGGAATAACTCAGCACTAAGGAAATCAGAGGTTTGCTAAAGAATTTGATCAGCTCTCATTGGTTTTAGGAGAGATCAATTAAAGCTCCCCATATGGCATCACAATTGACTTCAATGTGTTTCATAGTGCACAACCGCTACGACTTAACCCAAATCTAAGCTAATTTTGATTTAATTTTTTTATAAAAAAAATCTACCAAGCACTAAGTGTGTGCTGAATCTTGCAAAGCTTTGTTCAAAGCTTTGAAAAACGTGAGTTTCTAGGCGGAATTGGCCTTCAGTTCTGTACTGTTGACATATTAAAGAAAAGTTTTAGGAATTTATACCCATTTTTATCAAGCCGAAAGCTTTCGAGTGCTCAAAACTTTGCCGAAGGTTCAAAGAACAACTACTCTCCGAATAACATCGGCTCACCGCAAGTATCAGAAGCTGCCGCATTAGTCATAAGTGGATCGCTCCCGATAGACTATCTAGCGATGGAAAGCAAGAAACTTTGGGTAGAAAAGAAAATAGCCGCGCGTAAAGAAGAAACCATAAAATGAGAGCACAACTATTCACACGTGACAGGGCAGGTGATAGGCGGAAACTACAGGAAGATGGACACATAAAATAATCGGCGACATACAACATTGAAAAAAATTTTTTAGTAATGGAAATCTTTATTTTGATCTTTACGCGCTCCATTGCATGTCTGTTTGTATACTACGGCTGTTTAGTTCACAAGTGTCAAATATGATTCACTTACGAAGACATTTGCAAAAATTAGAAATCTTCCGATAGAGTGATTAATTTTGCGCCACCGTACAACTCAAACTTCGAAAAAATTTGGTCTAATCCATTCTCAAGCCGACTGCCGAACAATGTAATTGACGATATGATAAGCTCCGAGCATTTACCCGACTAGAATTACAGTGAGGCATGCTGAAGAATCAGTTAGGCCCGAATTAGGCAGGCCTTACTGAGGCACACTATTACTATTACCTTACCAGGCCCACGTTAGGCAAGGCAAAGATTGGCATGCCAAAACAATCCCAAATTTGGTTGTGGTCACGAAAATATGTGGCAGTGTCTCACTTAGGCATAAATTGGAATCCCTAACTGATTTGTAGAAGGGCATCCGGAGTATTACCGAAGTTCGGTTTTTCGAACCTGCGCCTAATGAGGCAGATGTGTGGCGATACCTTTTGGGACTTGGGCCTAGTTTGGCTGCCTTATGAGGCGCAAATTTGGAATGCGGTCTGCCTTATTTGCGCTTAATCACCGCCTTACCAAAATTTCTAGTCGGGTAGGTGCCATTCTTGCAAAGGGCACAATGCACCTTAAGATCGCTTCATACTCTGTCAGTGCGCTGTAGTCACCGATCGCCATCGTCTAACTCATCTAACGGTAGGCCCAAGAAGAGTGCTGTTACGATAGTTTCGGTCCAGAGGGAGAGGGGTGTTAGGCGAGTAGGTTTGATGAGGAATCTGAATAGGTGGTTAGTGTCGTGCGATGTGCATTGATATCCTAGACATATGTATGTTGAGTATTATGGAGACGATTCTGGATCGGCAGGACCCTTTAACCTGCTCCAATATTCAGAACGTAATATAGCCGAAGTTACGCGGGTCTCGCGAGGCAACTGAAACTCTTCGACTGCAATAGGTGATGGTTGGACTCCGATAACGGCATTCGATGGTCGGGAGCTTTAGAAGGTGGTAAGGGTCTCCGGATGAATGTCGTTTAATGATTGTTTATATACTGTCCATTTCAGTAGTTGTAGTTGGGTTTAGTCCTGGATCTCGTCAGTGTAGTTGAAGTTATGCCTCCTGACGTGCCTGGGAGGTGGCTCAGGATCTAGCAAATGTCTGCAAAGGTACCAGCCTGGAGAAGATGGCTTGCTAAGCATTTTGTTGTTGAGGGAGCATTGAAGCCTCAGTGTAAAGGTTTTGCAGGAGGGACATCAGGAGGCACCCCATAGCTGTCCTGATTGCAGTATTCTGACATGTTTGTAGCTTTATCGACTCCATATCACTGGTGCCAGGCGAACAGACAGGCGCAGCAAAATTCAAAACCGTCAACCAATTGCTTTAAATGCCCCCAGCAACATTTCTTTGTCTTTTCCACAAGTGCTGCCGGCAAGCTATTTGGGAACATTGTTACGGTTTTGGACCCTAGTCGCAATTGCGGTTGTGTGCGCTGAAAAGGAGAGTAAATTATCAAAGGTGGCATTCCAAAATTTTGGGCTTTTTACAGTTGGCATTGGTATGTCAAAGACTTTTACCTTTAGCTGGTAAGTTGGACATCCTTCCTTCAGGTGGTAAAGTCGGCCGCCGTGGATTGAGGAAATTAAACTTTTTTTAATTTCAAACGTTTATTAACAAAAAATGGTTACAAATTTAATCTTCAAATAATAGCCTTCGCTAGCGACACATTTTTCCCATCTCTCAGGCAATTTGTAGATACCGCGCCAAAAAAATTGGCCGTCTTTGGCCGCAAACCAATCATCGAGCCATTTTTTGGCTTCTTCGTGAGAATGGAAGCGCTGCTCGGAAAGTGCGTGGCCCATCGATGCAAACAAATGATAATCGGAAGGCGCCAAGTCTGGTGAGTAAACCGCATGCACCAGCGGTTCCCAATCGCACGTCTCCACCAATTCCCGGGTCGCCCTTGTTCGATGTGGCGGTGCATTGTCATATTGTCAGTTCATGCGGCACCCATCTTCCGACTTTTAAAATCTTGCCCATGTCTTTCAAACGTTTGGAAATGGTTTTCTGGGTCACTCCCAACTGCTCTGCCATCATTTCTTGCATTTGACCATCATCTTCATCCAACAATCCTAGCAATTCGGCGCCCTCAAACTTTTCGGTGGTCGGCCACGGTCCTCGTTCTCCACGCTAAAATCACCACTTCGGCACTTTTCAAACCACCTGAAGCACAGTGCTCTACTTAGAGCATGTCCACCATAAGCTTTCATAAGCATTTGATGAGCTTGTGAAGCGTTTTTCTTCAATTGATAACAGTCCGCAAATCGTAGTTTGAAGGTACGAAATTCGACATTTTTAAGAGCGACAAAAATGCATTGTTTTATGAAGCGTAACAAACAATGAACTGAATATTGTTGACAGATGACAGACGAAAAAGACAAGACATTTGGAAAGGTTTAAAAATACTCCCAGCGACAGCAATGGACTAATAGCTGAAAGTCGTAGATCCCTCCCAGTGAAAAAGGCTGGCGAGATAAACGTTCACTTTGAAACACAAGTCATCGATGTCATTGCCCGACGCGATTATCGAACAATCGTCAGGATAGGAGACCAGTGAGACTCCCTCTGGTTGGAGGAACTTCGATACATAGAAGTTGAAAAGCAAGGGTGAAAGGATAGTATCCTGGGTGGGCCTATTTGTAAGAAGGCTTGGTTTTTGGCCTCTACAACTCTTTGGTAAGTGCTGTCACACCCTGCATTTCTTGTTTATGGCCATATTTCACTACAAAACTCGATCATATTTTTTTTATTTGGTTCCATGTGATTGCTCAGTGAACTAAACTTTTCTCTAGCAACATCGCCTCGAGTTCATAGCAGAGACTCAATCAATCGCTGCGTGCACTAAAGGCTCTTTCGGAAATCAAGTGTTGTAATGGCTTCGAGAATTGGGATTATTATGTGGATTTTGTTGGAGTCGGATTACTTTGAAGTGAACGAAAACGAAGAAGAAGTTTAAATATATGGATTGGCGATTAAATAGAAATTTTGAAAAATCCATAAATAAGGAGATTTTTCATTTTTCACTTTTCACTTTATTATTTTTATTACTTTTGATATTAAGTTTTTTTTTTCCCCATGAAATGCAATCCACAAGCTTTTAAATCTGAAAATTTGAAATGCAATCCCGTCCAAGCAATTTATCTTAGTTATTTCAACAAACGTCGCCACCCACCGAAAAATGCTTTATTGGCATCGGCGGCGCATTGCTCCCCTACACCGCCTACACCTCTCTTATAGGTAATTGTATACTCATTTTTCAAAACTTGCTTTAATTTAAACAAATTTCTACACTCACAACGAAATGGAATGGAAGATATGTTGCCGGCGACTACGGAAAGTGAGTTGGCATTCAAAAGCGCATTAGGCTGATGTTTGCTTCCAAGTTGAATTATGGGTGTGGGGAACAACTAAGAGACAACAACTACCCATATGCCGGTGACAGCGACCAAAATCATGTAACTGTATATGTATGTGTGCAGCTACAGCTACAACTGTTTCGAAAGCAAATCAAGTTCATGACTATACAAACAACGTTAATCTTTTTGTTAGTCTTGTACGAGTACAAGTAGAGTAGAACCCAGAGTAAGTAGTATTTGAAATTTGGTGCTGCACGAAAGTGTCACTGCTGCAAACGTGTGGCAGCTTCCGCTGCATGAAACTTCATTTCCCAAAACGTTCACTTTCCTACTTTTTTAAGCTACTACACTACGCTACACATGCGAAGAACTCAGTTTTGCCTACGAGGGGGGCGTCTATGTACACGAAGCTACAACTTTTGTCGTCAACGCGTGACACGGCCAAATGTGACTTTGAAATTTTGATAAATGACCTGGCATTAGCAAATGGCAGCGAGGCACAGCAGCAGTAGCAGCAGCAAAGGCCAAAAGTTAACGGGAAATGCGAAGAAAATAAGGTAACGGACAAATAAGTGATAGGAGAAAATAGGGGAAAAGGTGTGAGTACAAATACAAATAACTGGAATGCATGAATATGAAAGGGAAAACAAAAAAGAAAACTTCTAAAAAACTAGAAAAAAGCGGGAATCTCGGAAGGTAGGAGTAAAAGGAGGCGAGTAAAAACGTGCAGGCCAAACAGAGCACGCGACATGTCAGGGTATTTTCCACTTACTCACTGTCCGCACACACCGGCGCGTTCGCTCCACCGGTAAATCCTTCGCAACGTGCCAGCTATGCGGCTCACAAGTGCAAGCTTGCCCCAGCGGCGGCTTAGCAGCGAACAGACGCGCCAACAACTTACAACTGTATATCATCTAAAATACACACACACATATGCACACACCCAGCTGAAACCCGGATGGTCTACGTGCTGACGAAGATGGCAGAAAAGTAAGAAGGCAGCTGGGAGTTAGACACGGAGAATCTCTATAGTTCGTAAAGCAGCATCAAATTGGTTTTCGTCGTCAGCGCCAAACTCTGAGCTGTACGGAGATTCGAATTGAGTCGACTTGATTCGAGTCATTCTTCATTTGTAATACCGTTATCGTTTGTTTCCAAACGTTCTCCTTCGCCTAACAAACTATTGACATCACAAACCTGGGTATCACAAACATATTTTTGTATGCTAGTCCAATGTCCTGTGACAGCGCGTCGAGACAGCATAGGCGTGCAGGGGTGTCGACGCACACACAAATACTTAAATGTATGTATGTGTGCATGAAAGCAGTTACTTGCATATGTCCGTACATGAACTCTAGCATCTGACAGTTGGAATGCCTCCAACGCTGTTCGCTGCCTACCAACATACACACCTACACAACTCCACCCAATCCACTCATCATACACTGAAGTCTTTTTATCATTTCAGTCTCATTTTTTCTTCCTTTTTTTGTTTCTCCCTCCCTTTTGTACTTTTCTCTTTACTCATGACTTCCTAGTTGGCTTTTTCCATTCATTTGCACCAGTCCTTCACTCAAATCGACAACATTTTTTTTGGGGCGCATGTCCTTGATGCGATTTTTCGAACTCATTTTTTCACTGTATTTACTTGAAAGGCTTTTCGTTTGGCGGCCGCACTCAAATATTGAAATTAAAGAATCGAATCACGTCGCATTACTTTGTAAATAATGTTTCGATATTTATTATATTTATTATAACCTCTTAGTTGAGTTGGCCTCCCTCCAAAAACCGGCAGCACAGGTGGTGGCTATCCGTGTATGTATGTGTGTATCACCTACTTGCCACAAGTAATATATGTATACTTAAAATATATTTACCCAAGTATTTGTAGGAGTATGAAAGTAAATATGTCAAGAGATGACCTGATAAGCCACTTAAGGCTTTAGAATTGGATGGAATAAAAGTAAAATTAATGTGATCCTCTTTTTTCTGAAATGAAAAATAATCTCAACATATAATTAAGTGAACAATAATGGCAACAAGTCTGAGTTCTGAAATGTGTATACTCAATGCGTATATTTTGTGATTAATGTTTTTCATGCTACAAGAAGGAGCACAGAGTTGAAGCAGAGGGTTTCACACAACACTTGAGAGTAAGAAGAATTTTCCATGGGGAGCAAAGATTTTCAGAATATTTGAGAGTAAGGAAAACCTTTCATCAAGAGCAGAGAGTTTTTAAGGCCGGCGGGCCAATTAAAAGGTCAAAAAAATCGATTATTTTTTTCCCCTGAAATCAATAGCTTAGATATTCAAGAACATGAGGCACAAATTTTCAGAGCTAAATTCCAAGTATTTGCAGAGCTACAGAACCGAGCGTAGTGCGGCGTCGAGCAACCGTGCGCTTATTGTTGTAGTTTGAATCGCGTTTTCTCGGCTTTTCATTTTCACGATTTTACCTAATTTATGTACACGATTGCAAAAAAACTAAACGAGCTATCCATTTCATTCAAAATGCGTATCTTCAGTATTGTTTTCTCTTCTATGTGACATCCAACATCCAAACACTTTTTTTAAGCGACTTTTTTACCCAGTTGAAGAGTTTTTTTTCCTTGAAAACCCACTTTTTTTCTACCTTCCCCAAAAATTCGAATTTTACGTGTTTCTCCCAATTTTCTTAGTTCACATCGAAGATAATTACATCAAAATTAATAATCTTTTTTTTTTTTGTTTTCAGATGAAAATTGCAAGTTGTATCTTGTACAGAAGTTGGATACTTCAGTGGCAAGGCGCTCTGCGAATCTATTGATAACTCGGCTTACAATATATTGTTGGAGATTGTACAAATTTTTTTTTTTTAGTTCAAATATATATTAAATTATGCCCAAAACTTCATTTGGCTAATGGTTTTTTTTCTCATCCTACAACGCTTCGCGAAAACTACTGAATTTAGGACATCTAATTGGCCCGCCGGCCTTAAGAACACTTCAGCTTTCATCAGGAGAAGAAGGTTTCTCGAAATACTTGAGAATAAGAAACATCTTCCATCAGCAGCAGAGGGTTTCTCAGAACACTTGAGAGTAAGGAAAATCTTCCACCAGGATCAGAAGGTTTTTAAAAGTATTTGAGAGTAAAGAAAATCTTACAGGGGACTGCTTAGAATACTTCAGAGTAAGGAACATCTTTCATCAAGATCAGAGGGTTTTCAAAAACATTTCAGAGTAAAGAAAATTTTCCATCAGGCGCAGAGAGTTTTTAAGAACATTTGAAAGTAAGGCAAATCTTTCATCAGAAGTAGGGGGTATCTCAGAGCATTTGAGAGTAAAGAAAATCTTCCAGTGAGAAGAATATCTTATCCACCTGCTATTGTGAGTATTTTCCCAGGCAAATGAGATGGCTTGCCGTTGCTGAAGGCTCTTTCCTTTTAAAGCGTAGTAACGTACACCTACTTCAAAATGAACTCCGGCCCAAATTTTTCAGATAGTCAATTCGCCTTTTGGTTCTGACATCAAACAGAATATAATGGTGACTGGTTAAGCAATGCAGAATTCTCTTGAATGGCGTTAATAAAAGTCAAGATATCCAGAAGAGGAGTTATCTAATATATAAGTTAACCAGAGTAGGTTCCATGATAACTTCAAGTGCCGATTGTTTATTTCAGGTTTGTTTATTCTTTTAGTGAAGTCTTTGATTTAGCAAATTTTTTCAGACTATCGTAGTATCACCAATTTTGGATAGCAATTACTTGGAAAAGAATGGTCTGTGATAGGTGACTAAGATGGCATAAAATAAATAAATAATTGGCGCGTACACATCTATTAGTTTTTGGGCGACTACCTCCCCCTATTTGTGGCGTACGTCTTGCGTCCTACAGTTTTAAGCCGGCTCCGAACAGCGAATGGTTTTTGTGAGGAGCTTTTTCACAGCAAACACACTCGGAGGTTTGCTAGCGCTAAGGGACAAAAAAATATTAGCACCTAAATTGAAAAAAAAAGAATAATTCAGCACAAGCCCTAAATGTAGGCCCATTTACATCATAATTAGTTCTGAAGAATCCACTATTTAAGGCTTCAACCAGTCGGACATTCTCTTAGAGAGCATTAATCCGAATTTTATTAAGGAAGTAAGGGCAATCAATTGGAATGAAATCAAACTCTAATAGCATTGTTAAAGGTTAGCATTTTCCACCATCATCTTTAGAACCGAAGTCGCAGAACATCCAAACACATTTGGCCAAAATATATTGCCGTAAATAACTACAGCGACTTATTGAAAAGTTTTGCCAATTTATAAGTTCCTCATTTAACTTTTATATTTCGCTTTATGAACATATCTTAGGCGTTTTTCCTATATAAAATATGTCAAGCATTCTTTATATGAAGAAAATGCGAAAGATCGCTAGCAACAAAGAATTGTCAAAAATCAACGCGATTTTTTATCCACTTAAAATTTACACCTTGTCAGACCAAAACTCAATGAGCTATAACTCTCCATACCCGAATTTCTTCTAAAAAAAATGGATTAAATTTTTTTTAAATTTCAGTGAGAATAAGTTATATTTTTTCTAGTTGCACAGAGTTTGAAGTTTGGATTCACATGGTTTTTGAAGGAGAATAAAATATAGGTATTTTCATATTTTCATAAAAAATCTAAACGAAAAATTTTGGTGAAAATTTCAAAAAAAAAAAATTTTTTTTAATTTGACAAAATTCGTTTCCATGGTTTCTGGTATTAGAAAGAACCATCGTTTAAAACTTATTATTCAAAACTGGATACAAACCTCGTGTACTTACGCAGGGTAAGTATACTTCCTAAGCCTAATTAACTACTCAACATTGAACAACAAATGAAGCGAAATCGAACATAGGCAGATATTACAAATAGGTACTACAGATATGCAGATGTAAGAGGCCAGCAACAATGCCCATATATATTTACTATACAATACCTGTGAAAGACCTTTAAAATCCAAACCGCGATTGCCTATCTTCAACTACAGCACAGAAAGCAAATGACTGGGTGCTTTACTTCGCTCTGCGACATGCCAATGACACTGAATATTGCTTGATTGACAGGCGATGCCTCTGGCTAATTTCGACAATTAGTTATTTCTTTGTCGCGCAAACCAGAAAATGCGACACGTTTCGATTCGAACCACAATTTCGGTTGGAATTTCCTTCGCAGTCAATTGATTTTCGAATTGGTTTGAAATTACTTTCGATTAATAATAATTACCAAGCAACAACAGCAAATACAAAAACAAGCTCGACTAGAATTTTATTGTTGGGAAATGCAGTGAAAGCATTTGGAAAATTATGGAAATTAAATAAAATGAAAGTTGCTAAAGCAAGAGAATTTTCCTACATACAAAATTTGTATTTGAATTCACTAGGAAGGCAGGCGTTGAGCGAATATAGGAGCAGTTGAGGCCACGAACGAAGTGCTCGAGTAAAAAAATTAAGTTCAAAAATATGGAACCAAATAAAATAAAAAGAGAAAATTTAGTTAAAAAACTAAAGAAAAATAGGTTCAATAAAATAAATTAATTAAAAGAAATTAAAAATAAATTTAAAAAAATAAGAGATGAAAAAAAATAATAAAAATTCAAAACTAAAGAAAATCAGAAAAATAAATTAAATTAAATCAATTAATATTAAATAAAATAAAATACAATAAATTCAGATTAACACGTTGGCTGCCAAAGCCTTTTTAGAATTTTGATCGTTCAGTAGCAGTGTCATTTACCAATTTTGGTCACCTGAGGCCAACAATTTATTTATGTTATTTTTTGTTTCTTAGTGCCTAAAAATAAGTTTTGACTACTCGCGACTTTATTTTGGTCGCTAATTTTGCAGTTATAATGGTTTTTTTGTGTCGCACATTTTCGTGCGACATGGCCTGGGAGATCATAAAACATGAAAATGCACGAAAATGTGCGACAGTAATTTTTTGTAGTTTTTGAGTTGTATTTGATATTTTTGGTTTATTTTACTTAGTTTTCCACCAGGAAGCGAAGGCAACGAGCTTTTGAAAAAGCTCTTGCTGTTATTGATTACAACAAAGCCAAATTAGGTGTTGATATATCCGATCAAATAACCGCCTACGCCACCACTCTCAGAAGAGGTGTTAAGTGGTTCCGCAAAGTGGCTTTGAACTGTGACTAGGAATGTCTGTCGTAAATGCCTTTATAATATATTGTATAAAAAGGCTACAAACAAACAAATTTCAATAACCAAGTTCAGGCAGAAGACTTCAAATGCTTTGTTGGACTTCATGTCTCCAGAACCCATAACAAAAGGAAAACATTTTATAGAAAAAAGAAAGGACGTCAACGGAAAAACAATAAGGCGTGCTTGTGTACTGTGTTATGCTAATAGAGTAACAGCCAGAAAGAGCTTGAAAAGGACCACCACCTACTGCCCAATAAACCGCAACTATGTGTAGAATGTTTTCCTAAATATTCCCCCCAGAAAAATTAACTTTTGCACTGATCTTCATTAAAAAATTGAATTTTTATTTTTAAGTTTATTGTTTTTCTACTGATTTCCATTTGAATTTACAAACATATATATTTTTATATTTGTTTTGTTCATAAATGAAATAATTTTTGAAAGAATTAATAAAAGGACAAATTTTAATTTACAACTTTTTTATTATCCAAAAAAATACCATTAAAAATACACAACGGCCATGGGAAATACACCAAAATGTTCACCACAGGCCAGAGAACCCAAATTCTATGTAAAATTCTATATTAAAATGTACAAAAATGTGTGGCGTGGCCTCGGGGTAACATTTACGTGTCGCATGAAAATGTGCGACGTGGCCTCAGGGTAACATTTAGGTATCGCATGAAAACGTGCGACGTGGCAGCCAACGTGTTAAATAAACTTAAATAGAGTAACATAAAATAAAAATTAAAAAACAAATGCTTAGAGGAAAGTAAAGAAAACAAAATTAAACTTAAAAATCCAAATTAAAAAAAGGTTAAATTAAAAAATGAGTAAAATAAATTAAATTCAATAATAAATAAAATACATTAGATACAAAACAAAACTTAATTAAAAAAAAATTAAGTTAAAATAAATAAATATAGAAAACTAATAAAATCTATAAAAAAAATTAAAATAAATCATTTAATGAAATCAGAATTTAAATAAAGTAAAATAAAAACTAATAAAAAATATTAAATTTACGAAATAAAAATTATATAAAAGTAAACTAAACCAAAATAAATCTAAAGACCTAATAATATAATCCCCATAAACTAAAAAAAAAATGTCAAATAAAATTAAATCGAAAAAATTTAAGTTAAATAAAATCAAATAAAATATATCTTAATACAATAAAAAAGAGGTAAGTAAAATAAAATAAAGTTAAAAAACCCAAATAAAAAAAAGATAAAAAAAATCTTTCATTCATTAATTTAATTAATTCAATTATATAAAACAAATAACTAAAATAAAATTAAATTTTAAAAAATTTAAATTAAAGTAGAGAAAAATTGAAGTAAAGAAAAACATGTTGAGGAAAATAAAATAATATACAACAAAATTAAATTAAACAGATGAACTTAATTTAAAAACCTATTATATAAAAGTGAAACAAACCAAAATAAAACTAAGCAACTCAATTAAAAAGATCTAAATTAAAAAAAAATAATAATTAAACAAATAAATTTTAATTAGGTAGGTAGGTGAAAAGGTTGAAGTACCAGTCTGGCAATCACCAAGTAGCACTAAAGCGCCATTTTGACACCATTGTGAGACCTCCAATAGGCAGATATCTACAGCCAACCAAAGCTGTTGATGGAATGGAGAATATTGATGGTATTTAGGTCGGCGCACTGCCCCATGCTGTCGAAGAAAGGAGCACCCAGTGACCTTAATCGTCTAGCTGACAAACCCGGACATTTATAGAGAAAGTCTTCTATGAATTATTCCCAAAGCTTCTGCAAAGGGAGCCAGATGGTAAACCTAGCTTTTCCGCGTATCTGCCCATCGTCCAATGGCCGGTAAACATAGCTACGAGTTTGGAAATTGAATGGTGTGAAATCCCAAGGACTTTCAGAGTCCTCTAAAAATAAAATTAACTTCAATTATAAAATAAAATGAAATAAAAAAATTAAAAATCAAATAAAACCAATAAATATAGAAAAAAGTAAATAAAATCATAAAAATAAAACAAATCAAATAAATAATTTAAAGGAAAGTGAATTAAAATAAAATAAATTAACCCTCGAGAAGGCGCGCCTTAATAAGTTATACGAATTGGCGCACGTGAGCATTATGCTCACACCACTTTCACATAAGCATATTATGCTCCTAGGTTAGGTAGATTAGTAAGATAAAGTGTTTTTTTTATAGGTTAATGGTTTATTTTTATTAAGATATATGCATTTTTGAGTTTTAAACTCTTAGAAACTATTTTTGATAACATAAAAAAGATAAAACGAAAATTCAATACATTTTGTTTCACTAGCAACAAAAAAAAATTTGAATTAGTAGCAATACATATTAATAAAAATTCAATATTGAGCCAGATCTCTGTTAAAGGAGCAATCTAAACAAGTTGGACATATAGCTCTTGTGTGCTCGGTGCAGAGTAAAAGCATCCTTTTTTGGTGCGTCTATTTTTTCGCCTGGGACACAATGCGCAAAATCCATTATTTTCAGAGGCTTCTAAATGTTCATTGTTTGGCACTATATGAGATATAATTTCTTTTAATGAGCTTGGAAGTGTTTTGATAGTCTGACGACGTACAATATTTGTCTTTATAAGCTCCAAAGCAATTTCTTTCAAAAATAACCTTCTCTGTGTCATGATTTGGGTATTGCATTTATAAATAATCTGGGCGTTTATACCAGCAATATTAATAATTCTAAAAAATAGTCGCATGGGCCACCTGCGAGTAGTTCTGGATACCGAATAAGTTCCCTTCATCTGGTCCACAGTATCTACTCAACTCTTTGTGTGGTTATAAAATGTTATAATTTCGGGTTTGATTTTGTCACCCGTTTCATCATCTATTCCGTCGTCGGTATGAAAAGAAGATAACAAAATACAATTTTCTTATCTTTCTTTTTTGGAATATGCGAGACAATAGTTTTGTTTTCACCAAAACCAAATAGGTTATGAGGTACTGGTCTTCCTCTTGTCGAAATGAATTGACGAGGAATTTCCTTCTTATTTTTTCTTAGTGTACCAACAGCTGTCGTCCTGTAGTTTTTGTAAAGATCATCAACCAGGGGTATGGACATAAAGTAATTGTCCATTGTTAAATTTCTGCCTGTATTTAATATTGGAGCAGCAATTCTTTTGACGATACTAGCAGGTGAATTATCTAACTGATAAGGTCCAGGTGGCTGTTTTCCGCAGTGTATTTCCATTTTATAATTGTAAAACGTCCTTGAATCAACCAATGCGTTGATTTTTAATCTGTACTTAGCTGGCTTATTAGGCATATAAATTCGGAACTTACACCTTCCTCGAAAAGATTCCAGCATTTCGTCAATGGTGCAGTATTCTCCAGGAATAAAATGTTCGGAACAATAGCCATTAAATTCTTCAAATATTTCTCTGAACGCTGCAAGATTATCTAATTGGGATCTGGCTAAACGAGACGAAGTTTCATCGAAACGAATCACACGAACTAGGAATAAAAAAGGCTTGATCGACATTGTTGCTCTGAAAATATCTGGAGCAGTTCCATCATCTAGCCAAAGCTCCTTTAAATTTGAATGGTTAAGTTTTTTTAATCCAGCCATATACAAAATTCCAATAAATGCTTGCAATCCCTGTCTCTTTGGTACAAATCAGTCACTTTTTGAATGTACATATTTGTGTATGTTACAAATTTTTCAAGTAAAGTATCTTTCATAAATAGTGCGAGGCATTGTGAAGGGGTTATAGCGTCTTTCGCTGTGCCCTTAACTCCTGGAAGATGTGTAACTATGTTACAGCGTTTAGTACGTATATTGCGAGTGGGTACATCCATAGCCCATTTTGTACACGTATCTTTTCCCAAATAGAATTGCCGCCTTCCTCGCGGCATTTCGTCGTTTTCATCTTGATCAAAACCTGCGTCGGTATCAGAAGATTGTTCTGTGTCACTTTGGTGATCAGTGTGTTCACTTTCACAATCACTTTCCTCAAAATCTTCTTCCACGTCGTCCTCGTCATCCAAAATTTCGTCCAACCAAGATGCAATTTGTGAGGTGTCATTTGCCAGACGACGGCGTTTGCTATTAGTTTCCATTATTTTGTTAAAAAATTTACCTAAATAATTATAAAGAGAAATTATACGCGTTTATTGCAAAAAAAATATATATTAAAATAATTACGTAGTTAGGCGCGCAATGAGCAAAATGCCGCACATACAAAGTAAACCAATATCTTCGATCTCTATTCGCACACTACACACTTCGAATGTTTCTTATAGCAAAGACAAATCATTTACTTAGAGGTACTGAACGCCGTTATTCTAGGACTAACGGTAAACATTGAAAATTTGACATTTTTTGAAATTGCGTGAGCAATTTGCTCATAGCGCGCCTTCTGAAGGGTTAAAATAGCATGTCGCACTAGTCATTTAATATTCCATTCGCGTAACGCATACGCACGCAATTCCCACCCGGGATATGAAAAAATATGGCATCGCAATAGATGCTCTTAAATTTTAGGTGTAACCAGGCGCCGATGGTTGCAGTCTAATCCCGAGAAATCTAATCATAATGTCCAAGCACGCAAGTAGCCGATAAATTACACGCAGAATATGCTTTACTTTCATTCACCTGGGTGTACACCATGGTTGTTTTAAATACTTATTCAAAATTTTAATATTTCGATGAAAATTTGTCGTAAAGAGTTTGAAGCTTTTATTAAAAAATGAACTGTATTTCTATTAAAAAATATTTAAAATTATAAAATAAATAAATAAATAAAGAATCAAAATTAGTCAAACTGAGATGTTTTTTTTTAATTTTGTTCTTCATAACCGTCGTTACTCTCGCTGATGCTTCCAAATATAAAACGAACTAAGTAGAAATAGTATAGATATTTTTTCATTAAATTAATAAATAAAAATGTAATTGGCGCCAAGTCTTCAGCTTGCGTCTCTATTACGCCCATTAAAGCGGAGATGCTATTATGCCGGAAATAATTGAAATTCAAAACAAAAAAATTAAAATAAAAGAAACTATTTGAAAGAAATTACCACAACGAAAACAATTTCATTTTTAATTTCGCGCTTTTAATGCGATCGTTTGGCAAACATTTACAGCTCAATTTACTAAGGCTATTGGCCTTTGCAACATACGAATACCAATACGCTCCAGTGTTGTTGTAATATTGACCGTTAGTGCCATGAAGACATTACGGCTAATAAAACAATTCCATTGTGAGTCATTGAATTCGTCGTTGAACTCACACAAAAATGTATGTATGTGCGTATGTGTATGTGCATACTGCCGCAGGAACAGAACAGGCTAGAAATAAGTGCAGGGTGGACCAAAAATAAGAATAAAAAGGAAAAATAATATAATATCTATACAGTCTAACCTTTGTTAAAGGCCTCCACTATTAGACAGACACCTCCCTTGAGCGGCCATTTTTTCTAATTATACCAAATTTTATGTACCGGGAGAAGTTAACTTCTTTTGAGTGGGCACCTCTGTTGGACGGACAAAAGCTGACTGACGGTGAATGTCCGCCCAAGAGATGTTTCACTATATATAGTATTAAATATATAAGTGTATTACACCTATATCAAATTGATTTGCATCTGTGTTCAAAATAATAAGAGCGCAACGAATGGCCAAGTTTCTCACAAAATTTCGAATTTTTTCCACAAAAAATTTCTATAAAAATTCTGGGTATGCAGCGTTTTAGTTCATTCAATTTTAGTAGTTTAAAGTGCAAGTTTTGAGTAGTTTTTCAAAACTTATTTTCTGAAGTTTTGAGCATTTCTTCCATATAAAAGGCTGGAAGAAAATTGTCAACATCGCATGCAACCAAAAATAAAAAAATTGTTAAAAATCAGCGCGATTTTGGAGCGCCCTTAAAGTTACACTTCGCCATACTAGAATTGAATGGGCTATAAAACTGCATACCTTGAAGTTTTCTAAAAATTCTGAATAAAAAGTTGAACATTTTGAATTTGGTAAAAAATGTGGAGGTTTGAGTTACATATATGGTTCTTGTTATAGAATGCCCTATATTTTTATAACAAAACAAAATATATTTATAAGAACAACAAAAACGAACCTAAATCTGGGTAACTCCTCGCCCGAAATCTATTATTTTTACGGTCAATCTATTTCATCATTTATGTTTTATGACCGAATTTAGCTCCTGAGCGATGCGACGACTACTAATATCCGGTCAACTCGATTATTTCCGTGATTTTATCGTAATTTTCGAAGACGGGACCGCGTGAAGTGCATCTTCAACATATAAAATACCTGAACGGAATCGAAGAAACCATAATTGCACGTAATTGACTGTTACAGTATCCATAACAGGCACCATATACACCATTCACTCATTTCAGCGGCCTGCTTTGCATTTTCACCTCTATCAAAGAAAAACTCTAAAATGTACCGAATTTTCTCTTTGTTGACGTCCATTTTAAACTCATCCTGTCACTCACAATGGAATGGAGCAAATAAAAACAGTAAAAGCATTTTTTAGTGTGAAATACCACCTTGACAATGAGCACAAACTTTAAATTGTTTGGTTGATCCTTTACGAGGCATCGATCACTACAACCATCTACCGAGAAAATAATTGATTTATTTTCCCCCAAACAAAATATTATGTTTTTATTCGAAAAATCACTCATTTCACGGAATACGAGCTCTCACGCAGTCGATTCTACTTCCGAAGCTTCTAAGATTTGGTTCGTTTTCGGATTTTCAGCTTTATAAAGAAAAGAGAAAATCTTCCAATAAAATGCGATACATAAATTTCGCATGGCTGTTCGGCAGGGTCTAGGGTATTAAGTCTTGTCACCCAATTTTCACAAACTCTCTTAAAGGTGTCTAAATTTATTTTTCAAATGGTTTGAGAGATATTTTTCTTAAGATTCAACATCACTTCTGAATTATTTCGTCTAAAATTGACTTTTAAAAACTCACAAAGAAGTCCAAATAGCAGCTAACTGACACCGACGATATGACTGAGAACACAATGACTGAATTTACCACCCAAGAGATCGATAGTTTGAGAGGCGGTGTGGTATTCTACCTATGGTGCTATACCCAATTTTATTCCATGCGTGAAATATGTGACTCCATCAGAGAAAGGGCTTTTCTGGCAATATTTTTGAAAAAAGGTCGAATGAGAACACTTGAAACTTCAAACCAAACATCCGCTCCTGTGGATGTATTGGCTCATCGACCATCACCACGTGCGGTTTCGACAAATCTCAGAGGCGGTATTTTTGACGACGTCTCACCCAAAACGTTTTTTCAATGAACGCACAGTTTGAGCAACAAGCAGGCATTAGAGAAGTATTTTTTTTTTGAATATCTTCAGACGTCGCGCCAGCCTAAAGCGACTCATCTCCTTGCGTAGCGAAGTGAAACGGACTGCAAGACAAGATTTTGAGTGGCGAACAGCTATCGGTGTCAAAAGAAATACCCATTTCTGTACCACCCTGTATTTGTTGAGCAACAGGAGTCTCGCCCAAAACACCACCAATAAAAAGTGTTGGCGAGTAATTTCTACAATTTTCTACAGCCTGACAAAAAAAGTAAAATAGCGGAACCAAAAGTGGCGGCGCTTAGATGCTATTTTCCACAAAGTAGATACACATTTAGCTGCAGGCATTTTCCCCAACTCATTGGCAGGATACTCAGTTTAAATGGCATTGCCGCGCTGTTCTCCTGGCCAACTTGGCCATACTCAGTAGCAAAAAAATGTTGCCGAACAGTTTTTGTTTCACTAAACTTTGTACCCCACACTTTGGCATTTTGCTCGATACAGGCGAGCAGCTTTGTATGTTTATAAGTAAGTATGTATGTATATATGTATGCGTGTAGGTACATTAAATTCCCAATTTTTGTGATGCACTGAGTATCGACAATGTAAAATCTCGTAAAGGCTCGCGGGCAAACAGAGGACAATAAAGAATTTACCGAATTTAGTCCTACTTTTTGTCGCTATGTGTAATTTAAACTGTTTTGTAACTGTAACTGTCATCCTTTTAGCTTAACTTTTTCAACGCACCAGACGTGGAAGTTACAGGCAACCGGAAATATCTTTAAAATTAGGTATTTCATTTCAGTTAATTTGGGTAAAAAGTTGCAAAGTTGGAGAGGTGAAAAATTCTGAAATTCTCTGATACTTTATTAGTTTAGAAATTTGCGACATAATTTAAGTAGGTGAAAAATACGGTTATACGTAACTGTGTGTGTGGATACAGCATCCAAAGCTGAAAGTTCATTTACATTTATGTGACTTTAAAGTTTTTGAAATATAAAATGTAATGAATTTTGTTACTTCGAAGAAGATAGTTGATATTTAACAAAGGTGAAAGTTGAATATTCGTCCGGGTATTTTTGTTGTTATAGCAACATTGTTAAACTATTGGACTTGGATCTCAGCGAATTTGAGGGAATCAGCTGATTTGCTGACGTCACCTGGGATGTGAAGGCCGTTTGTTCACGGCAGAATTGAGATTGTGTTGTTGAAACAAGAAAAAAAATCAGCACAACTATTTTTCATGTTATTTCGTTGCCGTCTGAGCAATGACTGCTTGGAATAGCGCAAGAACGCATGTGAAGTAAGAGGGTGCAATTCTGCTTAGAAAACTCTTGCGAAAGTAACTAGTTAAAGTTATTGTCATCCTATCTTTTGTGAAGCTCTTAACACATGGGCTGAAAAATCCCGGATGTAACACATAGATGGCACTAGTTTTACTTCATTCACCTCTTTTTCAGTTAGTACTAACTTTAAACAGACAGCTGTTCAAATTTCATGATATTCTACTCATTAGTTTGTGAGTTATTGTGCTAAGAGTGACGCTACTTCTGTTATTTTCAAAACAAAGGATCAAAAAGCATTTCGTGTTTTAATTTTACACTGCTTCTTGATGGGAAAAACACGGTTCACACGAAGCACTATAATGCAGTTATAAGGACTCCGCCCTATCAGAAACAACAATAAGACGATGATTTGCTGAATTGAAAGGTGGGCCTAGAGGCACCGATGATGCACAGATGCACAGCGCAGTAGACCAAATGAGACGGTAACACCAGAAAACATTAAAAAAAAGTCCACAAAGTCATTTTGAATGATCAAAAAGTGTTTTGTTTCATCCAATCAACGCACCGTATCACAATTCAATCAAAACATTGGCAAAACTACATGAATTGACTTATGGTCATGCCAATCTATTATTGCGACAAACTTAGTTAACCTTGGTGAGGACTGACTACATCGTCACGACGGTAACATTCAATAGGAATTTTTCCACTCTCTTTCCATCTAAGGAGGAATGGAATAAGGGATTCTCACTAAACAACTTCGACACTGCAGTCTACACAGACGGCTCTTAAATGGGTTGTCGGGTTGGAGCTGGAGCTATATATTCTCATAGACTTAAAATTTAACAATCTGTGCGTCTCCCAAATGCCTGCAGTGTCTTCCAGACGGAAGTACTTGCAATTGGGGAAGCTTGTAGGTTATTAATCGCAAATCTCCCTTTTAAGGGCAATATCGCTATTCGGATAGCCAAGGTGCAATCCACAAACTCTATAGTGGTGGAACAGAGTAGGAATAGCTTCACCACCTTGAGTGTAAACCATAAAGTTACCTTAATTTGGGTTCCAAGACAGCGGAATATTGAAGGTATTGAAAAAGCAGATAAACTGGCAAGAGGGGCATCTGCCGTGAATAACGCTCTTGCAGAATCGGTATTCACACCATTAGGTGCTGTCAAGAATGCAATTTCCCTAAAATACCTTCGAATCGCGAATTGTAGATGGAGAGACCAGACGAAATGCAAAATTAGCGGAACCTTATGGCCCACCTACAACCTCAAACAATCGTCAACATTGTTAAATATGAAAAGACGGGATGCCTGGAGACTAACGGCAGTCATAACTGGCTTTTGGTATGTCTTAGAACAAGCAGCCCAAATGAGCATCCCTCATAATACATACTGTCATAGTTGTAAACAACCAGAGAAAAAGGAAACAATCTTCCATTTCCTCTGTGAATGCCCTGCCCTATAGAAGAGCAGAATGTTAACCCTGGGCAAACCGCTGTTCGAGGCTCTCGAACAACTGTCTGGCTTAGATGGCAACAACCAAATAAGGTTCTTAAAAGGCACAGACTAGATATAACTGGTAATCAAGTTGGTAACGAGGATGTGGCAACAAAATGGTGAAGAAGCGCTAGTTGGATTCTGGATGAATCAGCACTCTAACCAACCAACCAACATGAATTGACTTTCGAACTGCTCCCACATCTACCGTATTCACCGGATTTGGTTCCAATGCGACTACTGGTTGTTCGCAGACCTAAAAAAATGCTCGCCGGTAAGAAATTTCGCTCGGATGAAGAGTTCATCGCTGAAACTGAGGCAAAAGATAAGTCTGGAATGCCTGCGTTGTTTTCAATGGAAATTAAGTTGATCAGTAAAGCTAATTTTCAACAAAAACGTGTTTTCTTTGCTAAGACAGGGACTTTTCAGACCATGTGTTATGTTCTACATTTTTCCGAAATATGTATTTTTCCTTTTGTTTTGCGTACAAGCCCAAAACGGCGTTATAAAATACTAGTCCCCTAGGAAATATAATTTTTTTGCAGCCTACTTTAAAGCTTTGATATACCCACCGCCATAAAAAAATTATTATTATTATTATTTTTTTTTTTTGGTTGATTTCATTAGTACAAATCTTATTCTACTTTTAACATAAGATTAAATCCAATTTTTGGCCGCTTCCTTATGCTGTGAGTCGTAGGCGCTTAAACACTTGTCTATTACATCCCCGCAAAGTCCTTCCCTCTTGTCACGCAGATGGGCATAGGATTCATATCGCACACCACCTACTTCTCTTAAGGTTCCGAAAGCTTTTGAAGATCAAATAAGGCTTAGCTTCACTTCTTTAAAAACAATTAGATTCATTAGATTGTGGCGGCCGCCGTAGCCGAATGCATTGCTGCGCGACCACCATTCGGTAGTGTCCTATTCAAAACCTCGGGCTTGGAACTCCAAAAGACCGGAAAAGCTGCTTGCTATAGCAATCGCCCCTTGGCACGCAATGGCAAACCTCTGAGGGTATTTCTGCCATGAAAAAGCTCCTCATGAAAACTATTTGCCGTTCGGAGTCGGCTTCAAACTGTAACTCCCCCCATTTGTGGAACAACATCAAGACGCACGCCATAAATAGGAGGAGGAGCCCGGCCAAACACCTACGCGTCAATTAGTTATTCATCATCATCTTTTGGCTCTACAGCTCTTTGTGAGCTTTGGCCTGCTGCACGTAAGACCTCCATACGTCTCGAACGCTTGCGACTTTTTTCCAGTTCGTTATCCTAAGTTTCTTGATGTCGTCCTCTAGTTCTCGGCCTTCCTCTTGCTATGGTGTTGAACGCTCTGGCTTCTACGATTTTCATCTTAACCGCTGCGCTTTGATGAAACGTATAACATTTTCGCCCTTTATCAGTTGATCTAGCTCGTCGTTCCATCTTATCCGCCACTCGCCGTGATCTTTGATTGCTCCGAAAATTCTTCTGAGTGCTCTTCGTTCGAAGGCTTGCAGTTTTGTTTTATCTGCTTTAATTAGCGTCCACGATTCATAATAATGGCCTAATGATGGTTTTATACAGAGTCAATTTGCATTGTCTGTTTAGTAGTTTTGATTTGAAGAGTTTCGTTAACGTCGCATACGATCTGTTCGCTGCTAGAATTCTCTCTTCGAGGGTGAGGCTCATTGAATTGTCTCTACTCCGTTTAAAGCCTAAATAGGTAAAGGATTCAACGATTTCAAATTTATTTTATTAGTTATTTATCTTTTATTTATGTAGATTAAACTCCATGAGATTTGTATTTGAGGATCGTATGCGGATCGCACTGCCGCAGCACACTTTTTGCGATCAAAGGCTGAATATTCACATATACAGGGAACGCAGCCTCGTCACTTTCTAGCACAATTCACATAAAGCCAAGTATGTTTGAGATAGTTGGTTGAAAGCAGTAAATCCCTTAATTAGCCGCATAATAGTCCGACAATCGCATTTGCCACACTTCATCAAAGGTTCAGTCTTGTCGCTGTGTGGTGCGTCAAGAAGTATTGTAAACTGCCGCCAAGTGTTTCCATGTATTTAATAGAGTAGTATAGGATTTTTTGGAAATTCCTGCCTTTTGAATTTTCTATTTTTCCTAATAATATTGTAAATTAATTTACTCAATCTTCCTGAGTATCATAAATTCTTCAACCCCAAAACTTTTCACTTATTTATTACCATACTAGCAATCTTTTTTTTCAGGTATATAAGTACAATAAATAAATATTATGTATACATTTTTCAGTACGCGAGACACTGCATACATGTTCACTTACACATACACACACATCTATGTAACATAATTCAGCAACAAATTGCATTGGCAACTGGAAGAGGTTCACAACAGAAGGGGTCTAGTGAAATTTGTCATGCCAAATGATTATCAACTTTGACACAAGTTTTGACATTTCATACATAATCGCATAAACTTTTCATATTAACCAACATCAATGCTACCCAGCGCAATTGGGCTAAGCAAAAAAACACGAAAAAAGAGATAATTTTGCTGATAGCAAATACAACAATCCATTGAGAATATTTATTATTTTTTTTGGGGTGACAAGAGTTGTCAGAATTTGGTGTTGTTTGTGTCATTGGCTGTCGAATGCGGTTAAACTTTTGACATTTCATAAGAACTTTGTTGTTTGTGGTTTGTTGCTGAAACAGCAATATTCCAATTCATACATTCATACATACACACGCACACATACACACATACATGCATGCAAATATAGTTTTAAGTGGCACTGTGCGCGCAAAGGTGAGAGTTTGAATGACAAATTGCAAATTACTTGAGATGATTTTGTTTATTCTGCTTCGCTTGTGAGGAAATAGATGATGTTTTTACAACAAACAAAAACAAAAAACAAAAAGAAAAGAAATGATGTATGAAATTAGAAATGTAATACGAGTGTTTAATTAAATATTTCGTAGATTTGGACAAACAAATTTGCTTGATTTGATAGTAAAATGGTTTTCTCGAATCCTTTAGAACGTCGCCTGCGGTACGATTCTTGTGGGTTCCAGTCCAACGACATTCTATCAACGTCGTTTGCTGGCTTGCGCAGTGTATAGTAAATCCATTTCCATTTTCGCTGTTTATTGGTTTTTGTCTGCTTCGATCAAGGAGTGGTTCCTTGGAAATGCCGTTATTGAACCACCAGATACGGAGTATTGTTCTATGGGGGAAATGGCGACTGTTTTCTAAACGGAAATTTTTGCCATCCTGAAAGTAGCCGAATGGATAATCGAGAGGAGATGGAGCGGCAAACCGATTGGAGTTTTCAGTGGCAGTCAAGCTGCACTGAGGGCCTTGAAGAACGCGAAGCAAACCTCAAAGATTGTTCAGGAATGTAAGAAGAAGCTTAATTCTGTCGCAAGACAAAACAGGCTTGTACTTATAGTATATGGCTTCCAGGACACTTCGGTGTTCAAGGAAACGAAATTGCCGATGAATTGGCCAACCGTGGATCAGCGGTGCCCCCGCAGGGGCCAAAGCCAATAAGCAGAATAAGTTCCGCAGGAATCATGAATTGGATCAGCGATTATGTATGCTTGCAATCTACATAGAGAGCGATGGTCCGGTCTAGAACGCTGCAGAATTGCAAAGTGTTTTGTGACAAGTCCGTACAGAAAACTGTCAAACTTTCTAGTAAAACTTGGAAGGAAAGACGTTCGGTTGATGGTCGGTATTATTACAGGACACAACCCATGGGTTCAGCATATCACCAATCATTGAGGACCCAATGTCCCTGTCGTGCTTGGAAGAAGCGGATAACATTGAGCACTTTCTCTGTGAGTGTCCTGCCTTTGCTAGAGCAAGACAACGAGTTTTCGTTTCCGTTGTCGTGAGAATGAGTCAAATTCGTTCTCTAAAACTGGAGGATATTTACAGATTTGCCAACGAATCTGGAACATTCTCACATGACTAACTACCTTTGTCTCTGTCTCTATTCTTTCTTATCTCTTTCTCTCTGATACTTTTCTCCTTCCCTCCTTGACTATCAACCCTTGTAACTTCGTGCACGTAGCCAGTAGCGACTTGGAAAATCAGATATTTTTGAGGCTTGCAAAGGCTACCTTGACTTGTTTGGTTCTGGCAACAATATCGTCTTTCTGCTGCACTGTCCAGTCCAGTGTGATTTGGATTGCTACATAGGTGAAGCTGTTGACGTTTTCAATGGATTTTCCATAAATTGTGAACCTATTTTGGAATAAAGTGTTGATTTCCATGAATTAGTTTTTGCGAGGTCGATTCGCAGTTATAGATTTTTGGCTTGAAAGCTTAAGTCATTAAGTTTGGTCTGCATGTGTCCGCCATACCGTGATTAGAGAGCGACGACGTAGTACTGATTGAATCCCAAAGAATTCCCCTGCCGAGGCTGGTATCGTAAGCGTTTCTTAGTACGTTGGAACTTTGGTATTCCTTTTTACTTTAGAAGAACTATTCTGTCTGAGCCACTTTGTAGTGCGTAAGACTTACAACCACCGCCGTAGCCAAATGGGTTGGTGTGTGACTACCATTCGGAACTCACAGAGAGAACGTTGCTTCGAATCTCGGTGAAACACTAAAATTAAGAAAAACATGTTTCTAATAGCGGTCGCCCCTCGACAGGCAGTGGCCAACCACCGAGGGTATTTCTGCCATGGAAAAGCTCCTCATAAACATATCCGCCGTTCGGAGTCGGCTTGAAACTGTAGGTCCCTCCATTTGTGGAACAACATCAAGACGCATACCACAAATAAGAGGAGGAGCTCGGCCAAACATCTAACAGGAGTGTTCGCGCCAATTATTTATTTATTTATTTTTTTTTTTTTAAGACTTACAACCACTCTGGATGTGAGCCATTAAATTTAAACCCTCTCTCGATCCCCCTTCCGACATGGAATCAAACCCTCATCTAGTATCATCTTTGCTCAGGTGTATCAAAACAAAGTTCGATGACAACGCTTAGGAGAGCACTGAACTAGTAACGCATAGGCAGAAAAGTCTCGGGCCCAACAAACCAAACACGTTTTTTTTTTTGTTTAAAATTTAAAGTTCTAGGGTTTAGGATACTAACGGAAAAAGGCGTGAATGCAATAAAATGAGTGCCATCTAAGAGTTAAGTCCGGGACTTTTAGGCCTATGTGTTATATTTTTATAAAATTTAAAAGATTATACAAATTAAATAAACAAAAGAAAATGGTCAAAACTGATGAAAATATAGTGCTACTAAAGGGTTTTTGCGGTCTATATGTGGATAAATTTGTACAAGGTGGCGCAAAATTAATCACCCTATCGGAAGATTTATAATTTTTGCAAATGGCGTTGTCATGTTTGACACCTGTGACTTGGACAGCTGCAGTATACAAACAGATGAGCGATGGAGCGCATAGAGTTCAAAATACAAATTTCTATCACTCACAATATTTTTTTTTTATTTGTTAAAAAATGTATTTAAAAATAAAATTGGATGATTAGTGTGTACAAATTTTTGTTATATGTATATAGTTTATCGAACTTCTCTCCTCTTCCTTGTCGGTTTATGTTTAGTCATTCGTTAACCCTGTGCTTTTTTTTTTGTTTTTGTCTTCTAAACCGGCTTTTTCGCTGTCATTTTAACACTTTACTGCTATGCAAATTCATAATTTGCATTTTCACAAGCTAGCTTAAAGTGTTAAAAGCAAATGCCTAAGCAACGCTTGACAACTTGTCCACATTTACAGCATTGCAAAATGATCAAACGATCAGTAGGTTGATGAGTTGATAAGATAAGACAGTAGTCAAAACAGTAGCTAATAACCTGAGGGAATGTGAAAAATAAATTATGCTACTGACAGGCATTACATCAAGCAGCCACCGGCAAACGCTTGGCTACAAGTTTTCCACTTGTCACTGCGAATGCGAACGGCGCTTACCCACCCGCTGGCCAGCAGTTGCCGCTGGATGTTGATGTTGGAATTAATAACGAAATCTCACACGCAATGCGAGACTGTCAAAGCAATTAAAAAGAATGAGTTGCCCCCTGTTACCCGCAACGCAGCTGGCTCTCCTTTGGAGTTGGCATGCTAGCGATCATTAATAAAAATTACTTAAATATTATGAGTTTTGTTTTGTGTTTCCTTTCATTTCGTTTCAATTTTTTCCACCCGACTTCTATGACTGATGAATTTGCCGCATTTCCATTTGTTGGTAGTTAATCTACTGCGTTTATGGCTGTGATTGCTTTTGAATGTATTATACATATTTATGTAGTTGTGCGAGATTTGTTGTAGTATTTGGCTCAACCACCACATTTAGATTAGCTCGATCTGTGGCAATTCCGAGTTACTGAACATTTGCGCATTGGGCTTAATTGTGATTTGATTTTGGTGCGATATGAAAATGACTGGATTTGACTGACTCTGGCGGCCTGAGCTGCCACTTTGCCGCACGCTGGCCGGAAATGCTGGCTAAATGAGCTATGATAGATGGAAATTACAGCGCGTTTTGACTTTTCGAGTTGCTTGATGGAGTGGCAGGAATGTGGAGTGGCACAAATTAAGTAAGAATTCTGAATTGTGCTGCTGGTTTTGCCATAAGATGCGGGTGGTAATCAGCTAACGTCGTATGGTAGTGAAATTTTTTTAAGTTTCAGCGAGAAGATTTTTTTACGTATTTGAGAAAACACTTATTTGTAAGTGAATCATACATTTTTGGAAAGTGTACAGAAAAACAAATTGAAAGGCAAAAATTATAAAAAAAAAAAAAATAAAAAATAAAATAAAAATAATTAATAAAAAAAAACAATCATTTTTAGAAGAAACTTGCAATAATTGAGCGTCAAAAGTAAGTAAACGGCTAATTTATCTGTATTAAAAATTTGCAATGCAGCTATTTATAAAAATTAAAATCTTTTCATACAGTTTAAAAGGTATTGCAAATCATAGAACTGACAAGCCTGATTCTCACCGACACCTAGTTAATTTCGTTCGTCTGTTTGGAAGTTTTTGTCACTTGAAATAAGTCCCTCTGCAAAAATATTTGTATCTTAAATTTATAGAGGATTACAAAATAATAGATCTGGCAAGGGTAACACTCAATAACTTTTTTTTACAATAGTTTAGTTTCTTTTCCAACTGTATGACAGTTCTCTGCCTATGCAGCCACATCAAATAAATTCCTTTGGAAAGTTATTTTACAATTAATTTTTTCTATAATCATAAAAAAAAACGGTTTGACAAGACTGACTTTATTGGCACTTAATTTTATTTTTGTTTTTTATTTTCTGTTTTTTCATCTATTTCAGAGTTCTCTGCCGCTGATGACTTATCAAAAAAGTTTCTTTCCGAAAATAGTTGATGTTTGAATTTTAATTTTTGGGAGTATTACCATAAAACCCTGGCCAGCTTGTTTTAATTCTTAGTGACATACTTTTTTGTTTTTGCCCTTTTTTAGCTGTTTCGGAGTTCTCTGCCTGTGCAGCCCCTTCAAACAAATTCCTTTACGAAAATTTTTGAATCTTAATTTTTTGGAGGATTACAGAAAAATATATTTGGCAAGGCTGATTCTCACTGATATCTAATTTTTTTGCGTTCATTGCTTTTCCAGTAGTTTGAAAAATGTTTGCCGATAATGCCACATAAAACTAATTTCGTTGGGAAATTATTCGAATCCACATTTTTTGGAGGATTTAAAAAAAAAATTAGTCTGGCAAGGTTGATAATTGATAATTCATTTGTCATTTGCCTATAATACCACATCAAATAAATTTCATTGTGGAATTTTTCTAATCCACAGTTTTGGAAGATTCCAAAAAAATTAGTCTGGCAAGGTTGATAATTAATAATTCATTTTTATTCTTATTTATTTTTTTCTTTTCCATTTGAGAGAATCTGGCTATGATGTCACATCAAATAAATTTCTTTGGGAAATTATTCGATTCCACATATTTTGGAGGATTTCAAAAAAAATTAGTCTGGCAAGGTTGATAATTGATAATTCATTTTTATTTTTTTCCCCCGCCGTTTGAGAGTATCTGGTTATCATGTTACATTAAATGAACTCCTTTGGGAAATTATTTTAATCTACATTTTTTGGCGGATTCCAAAAAAAAAATAGTCTGGCAAGGCTTATTCTTAATGGGACTTATTTATTTATTTTTTCCCCATCTGAAGCTGTTTTTCCTTCGGGAAAATATTTGATTCTTAATTTTTTGGCGGATTGAAAAAAGATCTGGCAAGGCTAATTCTCATTAATACAAAGTTTACTATTTTATTTTACTTTCCATCTGTTTAAGAAATTTTCGTCTATGATGCCACATCAAATAAATTTATTTTGCAAGGTATTTTTATCTAAAAAAAGATAGGGGAAGGTTAATTTTAATTGATATATTTTTTTCTTGTTTTTAATTTTTTGTTTTATTTTTTTTTTTGCAGCTGACGGAACATCAAATAAGTTGCTCTCTGTAAATATTTAAATCTTAAAAAATAGGTAATTACAAAAAAAAAAAAAAATAAGCCTGGCAAGGCTGATTCTCATTTGAACTTTTTGTTGTTTGTTCATTTCAAGCTGGTTGGGATTCTCTCTGATGTTCCTTATGATGTTACATCAAATAAATTTTTTTAGGAAATTATTTCAAAAGCGTAGATCGAGGGTGATTTTTTTGTTTTTTGTATTTCTTCTTCCGATGTTGGATAGACCTCAGCTTATGACTACCCCCTTTTCATAAGTACAACCTATTTCATACGCAAATTTTGTTGAAGCATCAAAAAAAGGCATCTCGGTGAAACACCAAAATTAAGAAAACCAATTTTCTAATAGTGGTCGCCCCTCGGCAGGCAATGGCAAACCTCCGAGTGTATTTCTGCCATGAAATAAGCTCTTCATAAAAAATATCTGCCGTTCGGAGTCGGCTTAAAACTGTAGGTCCCCCCATTTGTGAAACAACATCAAGACGCACACCAAAAATAGGAGGAGGAGGAGCTCGCCCAAACACCCAAAAAGGGCGTACGCGCCAATTATATATATATATATATATATATATATATATATCAAAACAAGGAGTAGCTGCCATGCCTGTTTGTCTCACCGCCTTCATTTTAATAAATCTAATCTAAACTACAGAAGTTTAAGTTTTTAAAGGAAGTGAACTTTTGACTATTCGCCTGTACAGCTTTAAATACAAAAAAATTCATTTATGTATGTTATACTATGGAAATTAGATCTAGACTGCCTGCGCCCTTAGTTTCGACAATTCCACACTGCGATATAAATCGGCACTTCGTCACGCATTGTTCGATATCGATTTTCGCAAGCAATTCAAATACGTACTTAAACGCTGCTTAATCAACTAATCTAATTGTGACTTATTTACGCCAACTCCATCAACTCCACGAAACTCCGCCGTCTTATGCCTATAATTACCGCGAGAACTCGCTACATCTCCAAGTTCGTTCGTGTGAATGTCACACTTCACAGAAGACGCGCCGCAAATTGTCTCTGTCATTTGCGATACTTCAGCGAATTAGTCAAAATCAAATGACTGACCAGCGCGGCAACACTTCCGTGCCACTTACAAGTAGGGTGGCACAGTAGAGTGCTTGGTGTTGTCACATCAGCAATAGGCGGCGAATAGTGGCACCATTTCCTCACATTCGAATGCGACGACTTCTGCAGTTGGATTTGGTGTTCCGCTGACTCTTCAACGTGTCACACTTCATTGCCGACAATTCAGAAAAATTAGTTTTCGACGTGCATCATTGCGCAGCAAAACACAATTTTTAGTGGACACTTTTGTGTGTGTTTTGTTTCTTTTTTTTTTGTTGTCTTTCACTAAGTGCTTTAACATTTATTTATTTCTGTTTTATTAGCAAACAGCAGTTCGTTCGCAGATATGCTTGGCCATTCAGTTGTGACGAAGTGAGCTTCCGATTTCAGCATACGATTTCAACATCGTACCGCCAAAGTTTGAGTTAATTTGAAAAAATTGGCTATTTCCTCGACTCAGTTGCAGCATTTAAATGTGTTTTTTTTCGTCATTTCCATTTTATTCTTTTCGCTACACTTTTAACTTCAAAGGGCGCGTAGACGATTGGTGTGAAATGAAGCGTAGGTTTGGTAATCATTAAATAGTTTTCTTTTATTTTAAAAATATGATTTTTCCTTAATATGCCATTTTACACTTAGAAATAGCAGTCGCAATGTGTGCGTACTTTCAGCTCTTCTCCGCGCTGGCAGTGGGTGCGGTCTGCCTTGTTTAAAAAAAAAAAGAAAAAATGTCGTTCCAGTCGCTATTTAAATTAATACAAGCGTGAATAATCGCATACTCACTCACTTTTTTGCGAAGCTCCCAAGTAGCACACAAACAATTACACACACACACACACATATATATACATACGTATAAACTTTTACAAGCGGATATTTGGCTTTACTGAATAATGGCCTTTCAATGTGGACATTTGTCACTGTCTGTGGCCGGGACTTAACCGGGACGTTTGTCGTTTCTCGCTTCTCGCTTCTCATTCCTCGTCTGTCGTCTGATATATCGTACAACGTCCATCGTTGTATTGTTAGCTGTTAAATGTAGCATTGCTGTAGTTGTCGTTTCGTTGTTGATGGCGGCATTTGCGAAAATCGTCTCCTTCGAAGCGTAACAGATGTCGCCGCAAAACGTTTTTCCACAACAAAATAATATTTGTTTATGTGTATATGTTTGTATGTGTGTAGTTGTGTGACGAGCGCATAGCAATTTATAAATAGTGCATACATTCAATCACCTACATTTGTTGACATGCGAGACCCTAATCCTCACACACCCACACACACACATGCGCATACATTTTCGTATATGTCCGCAATATAAATTTTGGGCGCTGAGGCGAAAATTTTACAAACACCAAAATATGTGTTTGATTTTGTCATTGTTAAGGACAATGACATAGTCTGGCAGCCAGACAGTTGTACTAACTAGTGGATAACTGTTTCGGTGAGCACAACTTCATACTCACATATGCATGTACGTCTATTTGTACTAACTTAGTTTGGTGGTGTGAGTCGCTTTGTATTGGAGCTGCTAAACAAAAAGAGTCATGTGAGCCAGGCGTGCGCAAGCTTAACCAAATGACAGGACAATTTATAAAACGGAAGCGGATATTAACAACAACCGTTACCAGGCAGCCAGAACACTACCATCTACCAACTACCACCTACTACTAATATGAAGACACAAAAACAAATATATTGAACTAGTTGTGATGTGTGCGCATACAGTTACGTGAAAAGTAGTAAGTACAGCAGTACTAAAAGGAGTTTTTTGGGAACTTAAGGGGTTAGGGGTAGTAAGAATTAAAAAAATAAAAATTGGATTTTTTGTTTTTGCATTTTCTTAAAGTATAATATCTTGAAAATATTGTGTGAAAATTTGATGTGAATCCGACAAATACTTTTCGCGTTGTTCAACAATTTACAAAGGGCGCTCGGGCGCTCCAGAGCGTTAGAGAGTAAGTAAAGGGCGATTTTTTAAGAGCTATAGGAAAGTTTTTCAAAAAAACACACGTCAAATTATGAAAAATTCATGAAATTTTTATTTAAATCAATAATACAGTCCATATAATTTAATGTTTGAAGATTATTTCATGTAAATTTTGACCGCGACTGCTCTTCAAATGATCCATCCGCTTAGTCCAATTTTGACATACTCTTTCCAATGCTTCGGCAGGTATCTCACCCGTTCGGCTTCAATTCTAGCACTAGCTGTATTTTGAAAGGCTTCACACCTAAACCCTTTCGCAAAATTTTTCACGTTGTTGAGTAACAGAGGCCCAATTGCTGCGAACGGCGACGAATCGATAATTGATGGTCAACATTAACACTGGCCAGCAGTATCGCAGCTGTGATACTTTCTTCAGTTGGCACTCCACGTAAGCGTGTTGGTGGTTTGATGTCCAATAAGGTAAATGTGGTTCAGAACACGCATTTTTATAATAAAATTCAATAATTTGCAAGCATTGTTCGTTTGTAAGACGATTAATGGTTAAATTATAGGTCAAACTGAAGATGTTGGACAGTGAAACACAACACGAAACGTGCGTCAGCTGTTTAAACCAACTGTTTAAAAAGATAATAGTTGTAATATCAAAACGTTATTCTGTTTATGCGTTAAGATACGGTAATACAATTAATAAAAATATAGAAAAAATTGTTTTTCATTCATTATATTTTTTCCAAAAAAAAAAAAATGGGTGTTTTATTTTTTAAATTTTTTTCTATTATTATGTGGGATGAGATTAAGAGCAGACTCGTGAATATATCAAATATTTGTATAACGCAGAAAATTCGTTTTGAAAAATCACGAAGATGTTTGAAATTTTGAAAACAAATCCGGCAAAAGTTTAGTACAATAAAATAAGTTACTATCAAAGAAATGTGTGCCAGAAAACAAACAAAATTATACCTGCCTAGAAATAGTAAAGTGAAATAAAATAATAAAAAAGGTGCACTTGTTTTTGACAAATCAATAAATTGGAAAACTGCCGTTGAAAAAAAAAAAACAGATCTAAGCCTCAGAAGTGCCTAAACGAAATTTCTGTTTTTTATTAAATTTTAATTTACGCTAATCTACAATTTTACACCTTTCGCATCAAATATCGACATTGCATACTCAATTATTTTTCACATAACTGTATACGTATGTATGCTTATGAGTGCAAGAAATTCCTTCGGGTAGTGGTTGTAGTAAAATAAATTGCTTTACATACAAAGCATTTGTTGACGTTTTCTTTTCTCTGTGTTCATTTTTCTTTCGGGTGTGTTTTAAAGGACGGAAGGGAGCCGATTGGTATGCAACTATAAACACATACAAATATGTATGTACGTGCTTCGATAGAACAACAAACAAGCTTTTAACTTTTTTCCGAGAGGTTTATGGACAATAATTTTGGAGCTGCTGTAGCGAAAATACTTATACGAAATCTTAGTAATTTATAGAGTTCCAAGATGGAAACTTCTTTTTAGGAAAATAAATTTATGAGGAGACAGTCTTTTGGGCTTCAATATCTGATTTTTTTATATTTGTATCTCATTCGTAAACGCATCATCATTGAGAAGCTACCTAACTTTTTCAAGCAAGGCTCACGGAACTAATAATACCTCAGCTGAGCTGCTCAAATCCGGTGGCAAAGAGTTGGTAAAGCTCCTAAATGCAATTTCTTCGATTACGGCTATAAAAGTCAATTTCCAGTTATCAAAGAAGACTCCAGCAGAAAGTGGCATGTTGAAAATGTGCTTTAAAGGCGCAATCAAAGCAGGACCTCTTTTAATTAGAACGACCGCTAAGTCACCAGCATCATTATTAGTGAATGGCTTAAGCTCATTTCTGCCAACAAGGGCATTCTCGTCAGTCAAATCTAATTTCCCCGACGTCGATAAAAATATCTAAATTAGCCATGAGTACCTTCCATCAGGCCAGACAGTCAATAAAGAATATTATTTATCCATTTTGAAGCGTTTTAGAGATGATGTACGTCGCAAACGGGCGGAAATGTGGGCAAACAATTCTTGGAGTTCGCATGATAGTAACGCGCCATCGCACCGAGCCCAAATTTTGCTGGATTATTTGGCCAAACACCAACTGATATGGCCCCGTGCGACTTTCTTTTGTTTCCCAAGTTGAAGTTATCACTTCGTGGAAGGAAATTTCAGTCGATAGACGAGATCAAAGAGAATGCGACGAAGGAGCTGAAATCCATCCCTTCGGCCTACCAGGCGTGCATGGAGGACTGGGTTGAACGCTAGCACATGTGTGTGTTACTTCAGATGGATCACATTTTGAAGGAGATAAAATAAATTTGCCTGAAATTTAACTCTGTTTCGTTGTATTTAAACATTCGCAGTACTTTTTGATCACAGGGTATATGACATAGCAGCTGACCGGCGGAATATATGTAGGATACGGAAATATACAGCACAGGCAACTTGTAATTTTACGCAAACCTGATCCCGCACAGAATTGGAATCTGGTAGCACATATGGTAAAAAGAGGCACGAAGATGGATGCGTGTAGTAATAAGTACACCACCACCCCTGCTAGCACCAGTTTTAGCAAAATCTCTATGTTTGGGGAAAACGTCAAAAAGAGTTGAGTCGTAGAGCACCGCATCAAAGGAAATAACATTTAGCCACATCTCGGTTAGGACGAAACAAATGCAATCCAGTTGCAAAATCAAAAAGTTGTTCGATTCAGATTTGGTCTTGAGCGCCGAAGTAATTTGATATTAAATACTCGTACCTGTTTTGCGCCCGCCAGATGTAGAAGATTTTTACTTCTTGGGCTGAGGCTGGTGATCTTAAAAAAAAAACACAAATTGTCGTATAGAAACATTTGAAGGTCAAATCTATCAAAATACCTACATATATATGATGTCACCATTTTATTGTATTTACATTCTCAAACTCTAAGCTTGAGATTTATATATTTAATATTCTCCGAATTTGTATTTTTCTTGAGAAGCTTATAACGAAAAATGTTAGAAAAGTTTCCATAAAAAATTTTTTTTTTACGATTTGAAGTAGGAAACAGTTAGTGGAAACTAGTAGATTTAAAATTTTATCAAGCAGCAGTTAAAATTAAAATTTTACTGGGGGTTTTTATTATACTAGTAGATAAGTTTTTTTTTCTTGTTTCACTCCTCTCGGGAGCACAGGGCCTCGACAAGACTCAGTCTTGCGTTGGTTTCGTTAATCTCTTTTGATTTCTGACAGGTGATTAGCCACAGGCTCGCCGTCGATAAGTAAAAACAGAAAAAAGCGGACGCTAGGGGTAACATTTCAAAAAATTCGACGCACAAGCAAAAAAATAAATATTATAAAATAATCTTTAAAAACATATATATCGAATACGGATAAAAGAAGGTCATAAAATCAAATTAATCAGAAGTGACCTAGTTAATAATGACCTCAAGTAAGCCTGTATAAACAAATTTTGTAATTTTTTCTATTGGATATTTCTCAATGAATTTTTTCCAACATTTTTTTTATAAAGTCAACTATTCTTAAAATTTTTCTCTATACAAGTTTATATTATATATTGTCACACAGGACAAAGTTGTATATTTTATTTTGTGTATATTCGTATACATAGGCTTTAAGTCGTTTGCCTATATTTGTATGCAGCTTCCATGAAACTACATCCGCTTTGCGCTTTAAAACCATAAATCATAGTTGCAGCCACGAAGACAGCCAGCTAGGCAAGCAAAAGCAATGAATTAATGATAAGCGTGAATAATGCAACAAAACGTGGCAGCGATAAGCGTGGCCGAGCTGTAAGCGGAAAAACCCAAAGCAATAAGGAAGGGAAGCTGCACTAAACACAGTACAAATAAATATCAAAATAAATCAATAATGGGAAAAATATTATGGCAGTGTAAAAATCTCAAACCAAAAAAAAAAAATTCAACATAAAAAAAAAGAATAATTGAACACAAAAAAAAGAACAAATTTAATACAAAAAAAAAATATTTCTCGCTATTGGCAAATTTTAAATTTTCCCATGAAAATTGCGCTTGTGGTCAACGGTTACAAACCACACGTTGAGCGAAAAATTGTTATTTTTTTTTAAGAAAAGTAGTCAATTTTTATAGCGCGCTATTAATTAGTTCGTTTGGCGGCTGAATATTTCGCGCTTGTGAATTTGGCGACTCACAATTTTTTTTGTAATTTTTGCATTTTTTTTTTCAATTTTTCCAACTTTATTTACAATTTTTCAGCTTTATTTATGTTTTCACTTAATTTTGTTTTATTTTAATTTATTTTTACATATTTACGCGTACTGTACATTTCTGCGCTTCAATTAAATTTAATAGCATTTTGAAGGGTCATAAATCCAGGGAAACTGCAACCGCTTGCGGGCCGACGGAGGGTGGAGGGCAGCACAGACGAACAGCCATAAGAGTGACGACTGCAGTAGCGGTAGCACGCCGCTGCAGGCTGCCACGAACCAACGGACCACGCGGTGTTGCAGCCATGCGCTGATAAGCATCTGTAGCGAATTACAGCAATCGTGCCACTGCCACAGCCGCAGCCACAACCACGTCTTGCCGCGTTGCGTCGTGTTGCATTGCATCGCTGATCGATTGATTAATGGGTTAAATGAGACTGCAGGCAGCAGCTGGGTGTCGAGAGACGGGAGACTGGAGCGAGGTGCGCGCTGTGCCGCTGCGTTGCCCTACAGTTGGCCGGCGCTTGGACTGAGTGCCTCATTACTCACTCACAAGCTAATATCGCTTTTCCATTTAAGGCTGTTTGTTTATTTACTTTGCATTTTTTTCATTTTTGATTTTTTGTTTTGTTATTGTTGTATTATAAAAATTTTTCAATATTTCTTAAATCAAAAATTGATAGCGTAGCGTGAAAAGAGTCGTAATACTCATTTTTCTGGCGTTTTGTGTGGCAAACAAAACTCTTCTATGTAATTTGGTATTCACCTACTGCTTCTGTTCATCTTACAAATCGCCTCACATATCTACTTTGTACTCAGTCAGTCTGTCAATTGGCAATCAGGCGTGCGCGTGAAGTAAGTCGCCTTTTGATTTATAGCAGGGCGCGGCATTTCGGGCCACCGCAGTCAAATGCTGTAATCATGAACCATCAGTAGCATTAAAACGAAAGCTATTAACTCTATCAAGCTCAACTATGAGCCAGGCGGTTCGTCAGTGGAGCTTTTCTGCCGCTTGGCTGGTTGCCTACTGTGACTTTTCTAACTCTCGCCCTTTAAGGGCATTGCAATCACTTGAAGTGCAGCTGTCAAAATTTAATTGCGTTCCAGATTGTGCGTTAATTTATTTATTAGGTTTTATTGAAAATGTATTTATGATGTGGCGGAGAAATATCAAGAAACACATAAAAACACATCATCTTTACGAGGCTACAGTGAGCTATGAAATAATACTTGAAATCAGCTAAGGAAAGAGTACTCGCTGCCTTATGTAGTATGTAAGTATGTATGTATGTACTAATATTAATGGGGCAAACAATACATACATACATATAATATATAAATATGTAGCGACTATGTTTGAGATTTAACCTACCCTACTGAATCTACCCTGCAGGGAAATTCGCTACCATCCATTCGGTCTGTGTACCTCTTGAATTTAAATACATTTTCAATAGAGACAAGAATAATTGAGATATCGAACTGAAATATATATCGGGTGTGGTGCAAATTGTAAGTTTAAATACCTAGATTGATACCCTTTATACAACTACTACGAGAATATATCTGCAGTGATAAATACTTTGGGCCTTAGGCTTTCACCCAAATCGGTCGCCTCCAAGGTTGCTGATTTGTTGGAATAGGCCGGCAACTTAATATTAGTAATAAAATTAATAGACGCCTACACCTTTTATTGTGTGCTGGGTTAACTCCTCCACCTATTTGTGGTGTACATCTTGATGTTTTTCCACAAATGGACGAGCCCACAAACAGCAGACGGTTTTTATGAGTCTTTTTTCTTGGCAGAAATGCAGTTGGGGACTTGCCTTGTCTGGCGGGCGCAACATCTTAACATTACCTCATCACAAAATACTAAGAAGTTACACTTGTCTAGACGTTTTCAAAATATTTATTTATGATCTCTTCTGTTTTTGCTTAAAAGATGTCAATTCCTTAAAAAAATCCTCAAAGAATTTAAAAAAATATATAAATAAACAAAGCGAAAAATTTAAACGTTTCTTGTCTTTTTTTTTGGTAAATAAAGTTAGAGTCGATCGGACTCACAATTCGAAAATATTTTGATCCCTTGACTGGAGATTTTAGCTTTACATTAAAAATTGCATTCTACATAGAATTGCGGACGGATTCATATGAAAATTAATTTTTTGGTTTTGTTTTAATAATATACTTAAAATAAATTTTTTCATATTTCAAATACATTTATTCTATAAAAAGAAATTACTTTTTTTTATAAAAAAAACATTAAAAAAATTTTATAAACAAATTTTATAGAATTTATATTTGAAATATTTAATTTATTTTTAAACGAATAGCGAAATTTTTTGCTTTCGGCAAAAGCTTACTAGTTTTGTAAGAGGAACGTATTTGACTATACAATTTCTCCTACAGTGACACATCTTCTAAGTGTCACAAAAATCCCAGTTAAAATATTAAATTTAAAGCTCCGACAAACCCCAAAAAGGATAAGGACATATATATATGTATATGCATGCACATTAGGATGACCACAAAAAAAAATTAATAATAAATAAATAATTAAATAAAAAATAAATAAAAATAAAAAAACAATAAAAAACCCAAACTGCTTCTGCGACGAAAAAATTTAAGTACTTATTGTGTTTTTGTTTTTTTTTTAACTTCACTTTTTCCACTTTTCTTTGTTTGTGCCGCGCACGACTTAAAAATTACGATTGAATTCCCATGGGAGCAATGCAGTTTTCGGTAAAAAAAAATGTAAATCAGACGGGGATACGCAAAAAATGTCTACAAATCGACATTAAATAATTTTTTCTTTTAATTTTCATTTAAAATATCCATCGTTATAAAAACAAAAAAACAGAAATTAACTATTTTAAAAGGGACCCTGAGTTCCCTCAAAATTAAAAATATATTAAAAATAAGGATTTAAATAAAATTTAAATATTAACAATGGCCAAAAAATAAAGAAATGGAAAGGTTAATATTTATTATTATGTAATTTAAAAAAATTATAAATTTTTTCTTTAAATAAATACATACAATATATTGTACATTTTTTGTTTTTAATAAAATTGTTTTTTAATTGTATACATTTTTTTCTATTAATAATTTGTTTTTTAAGTTGTATAATTTTTTGTAGAACTTTTATTTTTTTAAGAATAAATTTTTGAGTATCCCCAAAATTAAAAAAAAAAATTTAAAAAAAATTAAAAAAAAAAATTTAAAAAATATTAAAAAAAAAAATTTTTTAAAATTTAAAAAAAATATTTATTAAAACTTATTGTAAATATTAACGATAGCGAAAAAACAAAAATGGCAGGTTAATATTTTTTTTTAGTTTAAGAAAAAAAAATTATTCATTTTTTGTTTATGAAATAAACATAAAAATTTTTTGTTTTTAATATATATTATATTTTTTAATTTCATGCATTGTTTTGTATTAATAATTTTTTTAAGTTGTATAAAATTTTTTAGAATTTGTTTTTTAATAAATTCTTGAGTATCCTCAAAATTAAAAAATTTTTTTTTTAAATATTTAAATAAATAAAATTTATAGTAAATATTTATGATTTTTAATTTAAGAAAAAAAGGCATTCACATTTTTATAAAAAAATATACACATTTTTGGTTTTTAATATATATATTTTTTAATTTCATAGATTGTTTTGTATTAATACTTTTTTTTAAGTTGTTTAAAATTTTTTAGAATTTTTTTTTTAATAAATTTTTGAGTATCTCCAAAATTAAAAAGAAAAAATTTTAATTTTTAAATAAAATTTATTGCCAATATTTATGATGGCCAAAAAATAAAAATGGCAGGTTAATATTTTTTTTAATTTAAGAAAAAAAAAATCATTAATATTTTGTTTATAAAAAAACATAAATTTTTTGTTCTTAATATATATATTTTTTAATTTCATACATTTTTTTGTATTAATAATTTTTTTTAAGTTGTATAATATTTTTTAGAATCTTTGTTGTAATAATAAATTTTTGAGTATCCTCAAGATTAAAAAAAAGATTTAAATAAAAGCCATAACTTTATGATAGCCAAAAATTTAAACAAAAAAATGATTAGTTTTTTGTTTTTAATAATATTTTTTTTTTAATTTTAAAAATTTTGTTTTAATTTAATACGCTTTTTGTATTACAAATTTTTTTTTAATTTTTATTTTTTTTATAATACATTTGTTTTAAATGAAAATTTATTTTTTATTTTTTTTATTTACAAAAAATGTATACATTTTTTTTAGCAAAAAACAATATCAACCTCTCCTTTTTTTATTTTTGGCCATCCTAATGTACAACGGTATATAAATCTATCTCTCCAACTGCATAACACCAACCCTCGCTTCATCCAGCAACAAAAGTATAATATTCTACCCAGCTATTATATGATATTTAAACATACACATATACAAACACCTCGCTGTCCTAAATTCAGTCTCTTGCTCACGCACAAATACTCCTTGTGGACCCTAAGGCATACGGATGTGTGGCGATAATTCGATAAACGCATACTGAACGTCGTGCGATGCCTCAGGCGATATTGCAACAAATTTAGATTTATGCGTTGAAGCCCCAAGCCATCTATCTACTATCCCCCATTTGCATTTAGTATCCAGTTTTCCCATTCATCTTCTTCATGTACTCACTCCTTCATCTTATCTGCCATATCACCTTTATGCCACGACTATCTCTCGCCCTCGCCTTCATATGCACATACACCCTTCTGGCAAAAGCGAGAGAGTTGTGCCGCTTTGCACGTCAGGCAGTCTGGTGGAGCTCATTGTGATAAGGGATTTATTGCGGATTACACGCTTGATAACGCGTTTTACCGCTTTACCGCTTTTTTCCGCTTTGCTTTGTGTTTTTTTGTTTTTTTTTTTTTTTTGTAAAAACTTTAAAGAAAGCTGAAACTTTTTAATTAGAATTACAGCTTAAGCGGGCGAGGGGAGGGTGTTAAGTGTGATAAACGAGCAAGTATTGAGATTATTAGGCAGCCTCAAAGGCAAGAACAAACGAGATGGGGAGTGAATTCATAAATAGAGGAAATTAATTAAAATATGTGGGATTAAAATGCGCGTTGGATAATGGAAAGCTAATCAAAGTATAAGAAGGAAAAAAATTGGAAAAGTGTAAAGGAAAATATATGAAATATTTAGATAGTATTGAAGATTGAGGTTCATATAAAGGATTAAATTATGTCAGATCGGAAAGACAATTTTTGTAAGCAAACATTTTAAGTGAAAAGTATATTTATGGGCCTTCTGGCATATAAATAAATTACTTTGAGTATTAAAAAAAATATTTTTTGGGAAAACAGAAATCCATTATTTTCTCGGTAGATGGCGGTAGTGATCGATATCTCTTAAAGTATCGATTAAACAATTTAAAGTTTATGCTCGTTATTAAGGCGACATTTCGCGCTAAAAAAATTCTTTTGCTGTTTTTGTGTGCTCCATTCAGTTTTGAATTAATGGGTGTTAACAATGGAAGTCAACAAAGAGAAAACTCGATGCTACATTTAACAGTTTTTTTAAGACGAAAATACAGCCAGGCCACCGAAATTGTGAATGGTCTTTATGGTGCCAGTACTGTAACAGCTATTTACGTGCAATTTTGGTTTCCTCAATTCTGTTCAGTCATTTTTTATGTTAAAGGAAATGTCGATGATGTCGAAAATGTCGAGAAAATCACAGAACTAATCGAGGTTGACCGGTATGTTAGTATTCGTATTGCTCAGGAGCTAAATACCGGCCTTAAAACAATTTTAAATCATTTGCCCAAAAATTTTACCCGAAAATAATGGATTTATTTTTCCCCAGATTAAATTTATGTTTTTTTCATTAATTATTTTAGTGTACAGATGCATGACGAAAAACGCGCCACCGCTTGAAAGCTTTCAGCAAAAAATCTTGACCTAAAACAAAATCAAAAGTTGTTTATTCTTCCATCTCATACAGGCTTAAGAAAAAATATTGAACAACTGAAGAAAACTAAAGATTTTTGCCTAAAAAAATGTGCACAAAATTTTTTAAGAAATGCCTACATGAGCCAAAAGAAAGGTTTATAATGACTGCGTGTAACGGGAAGAACCTATGGCTGCGAAAAATCTACTCTTACCAAAAATACTATTAAGGAAAAGAGCAGAATTTGAAATGCAACTTTGAGTCCGAAAACAGAAGTAATCGACGTAATCGAAAGAGTTGCCTAAGCAAAATGGCGATGGGCGGGCTACATAGTGCGCTTTACGGATAACATATGGACAAAGAGAATCCTAGAATTGAGACTACGAGAAGGCAAATGGAAAATTGGAAAACCGGTCACAAGATGGAGCGCTGACATCAAAATAATATGGACAAACTATTATATATTTTATTTTATTTAAATAAATTTTTTTTACATTTTCACAATAATAAATTATTTAACAAATAATTACTTAGCAGAGCACAAATTGAATAAAAACAGCACAAGATAGAGAAAATTCGAAATCAGGGGAGGAGGCCTATGTTCAACAGTAGTCGCAAATGGCTGGATGTGATGATGATGATGTTTAACAACTGACAACTTTTTCTCAAGAAAGGTAGTCAAAATTCATATATAAGAATTAAATTTTGTATCTCAACTTTGCCTACGCCCTTTTTCAAAAGTGAGCTGCATGCGAACAAAATGAGCCTGAGACTCATCGAATGCCTTAAGAAAAGGGTATCCTAAGTAATACGAACGTTTCAGAAGCTATGACTGTGGTGTTGAAGATCGGATGGTTGCAAGAGATAGAAAATTATCGAAAATTGACATTTAGAGACACGACTTATTGAAAACCCAGGTCAAATGCAAAAAGAATTAAAAAAAATCAAAGCGAGTGACTCAAAAATCGATTTCGAATCGTCTCACTGGGATGGAAATTATTCAGCAGCAAGGAAAGTGGGTACCAAATGAGTTCAAGTTGAGAGATGTTGAAAGGCGATGCTATTCTCAAGACTTGTTTCAAGGCCAAGCACGGAAAGGATTGGATCGCATTATAAGTTAGACTTAAGGGTGAAATGGCTGTCCTTCGACGCACATAGGCCAGTTAGAGGCCGCTTGTGATACCAGCGGAACATTGAAATGCTTACTATACTTGGTTCTCTCTAAACCATTGTGTGACCTTTAAACAGCTGGTTGTGCTAACTACATGGTTTGATATTCGCTGCAACCGCAGTATTGTCCAGAAAAGCGTGACCGAGCAATCTACACCGTCTTCTACACAAAGCTATGCACCCGCATAGAAGGTGTTCGCCTGTCTCTTCTTCTTCTATATGCTGACAATTTCTGCAAATAGTCATGCGATGGTGCGCCTAATCCACTGGCATTTCTTGCTTTTAGACAGTGTCCCGATAGTACATCTGCTACGATTATCAAATCCTTCCTTCTTAATTTAAGCAAAGTTTTAATGTGACCCATATTTCATTCGGACCACGTTTGTCTACTGATAACAGAGGTGTATGTTGTATATTGTTGCCAAAGGCAAGGGTATGTCGATCTTGTTCTGACTAATTTTGAGCGAGGATCCCAATCCAGTTACTCATCTGCCTTTAAGTTACCTTTAATGTCACTATGTCCTGGCATCCAGAGTAGATTAATAGAAAAATGCTGTGCAAGTAGTTTTAATAATTTGTAACACTCTTTTACTGCCTTCGAAGATTGCTTCCATGATAGGAGTGATTTCAGAACTGCTTCACTGTCGGAGTAAATTAAGATTATTCTAACCGTGACTGCGCTTTTATTTAGCTCTAAAAGGCTACCTGAGATTGCCAATTTTTGGCCTCGAATGCGCTCCAATAAACAGCCAAGCGAAAGGATATATTTGTGACTATAGTTTAGGTGTATACGCCACCTCCCATTTGATCAGTGAGTTTTGATCCATCGGTATATACACTGATCCCATTTTCATTACTTTTTAAACCATTTTCCTAGTCCTCTTTGGATGGAAAATTGATTGGATAAGGCCTGTCTAGGTATGCATTCACCGAGTTACAAAAGTCAGTGGTATTAGGAATATTAGGAAACATGCCAAGCATGCTTGAGTGTCCCTGGTTGTTTGTCTTGGGCATCGATGATTCTCTCAATCTTAGCGCCATTTTGGTGGCTATTTGTCTACAATATAGGTCAATTGGCAGTAAATGCAGCATAACATTTAGAGCCGAAATTGACGTTGTTTTGAGCGTCCCAGTGATACTGAGGCTAGTCGCCCTTCGAATACTATCAAGCCTCTTGATTGAAGTTTTCTTATCAAGGATTGGCCACCACACCGATCTCCGTAGGTCATTATTGGTCTGACAAGGGTGCCTTTTATATTTCGGGATTTGGCAACCCTGGTGTTGCAATCTGGCAACTGACAGCTGTATCGAAAAGTTTGACATTTTTTGACTTTTACGTACTCAGAACGTTTTGAAATACCAGCGCTATTTGTGTTCTTTACAGTAACTTAAAAGATTCATCTCGGTCCAAAAATGGAATTAAATCGTGAACATTTTCGTGCGATTCTTTTTTACAACTTTCGACGTGAATTAACTGAGCAACATTGCATGGATGAACTTAATTCATTTTTTGGCGATGAAGCTCCATCAAGGACCAGTGTTTATCGATGGTGAACTTAATCGTGGTCGTAGTTCACTCCAAGACGAATTTCGTGAAGGTCGTTCAAAATCAGTTGTTGTTCCGAAAACCATTGATGTTGTGCGCGAACTGATATTGCAAGATCGTCATGTGACCTATCGTGAGATTGAGACAATCTTAGGCATTGGCGGGACCAGCATACATTCAATATTGCATAAACATTTCAATGTCAAAAAAATTTGTTCGCGTTGGATCCCACACAATTGGTCAATCGCTCAAAAAAAGGCTCGTGTCGATTGGTCGAAGGAAATGCTCAAAAAATACGATCGCGGGGCTTCGAAACACGTCTAGACATCGTGACAGGTGATGAATAATGGATTTACGCGTATGAGCCCGAAAGTAAACAGCAGTCGACTGTATGGGTGTTTCAAGATGAGCCAAATCCAACAAAAGTTGTTCGCGCACGAAGCACTTCCAAGCAAATGGTCGCCTGTTTTTTCGGAAAAACTGGACATGTCGCAACCGTACCACTAGAACAACGCAGAACAGTAAATTCTGAGTGGTACACAACCATTTGTTTGCCAGTTGTCTTCCAAGAAATTAGGAAAACCAATCGCCAAAGATGGATCACTCTTCACCAGGACAATGCGAGCTCTCACACATCGGCTGAAACAACTGCATTTTTGAGCACCGAAAACATCGGTGCCAAGTCATCCGTCGTATAATCCTGACTTGGCACCGAATGACTTCTTTGTATTCGCGTACGTAAAAAACAAACGGAGGGGTCAACGTTTTTCGACACCTGAAGAAGCGGTTGCGGCATTCAGAATGCATGTTTTGGAGGTACCTCATTCAGAGTGGCAAAAGTACTTCGACAATTGGTTCAAACGCATGGAAAAGTGTATAGATCTTCAAGGGGAATATTTTGAAAAAGAATAAAGTGATTTTCGATGATTAAAATTTGTTTTTGTTCTCTAATCCCGACATATAAAAGGCACCCCTCATAGCTGCATATAAAATCACATTATAACTGGTGACAAAAAATGGTCTAACTACGATAATCTAAAGCTCAATCATTCATAGGAATGCCCGGGCACAGATAGGCGAAAACCATGGTTTTCAAATTCATTCTGAAACAATAACGTGACCTATTGGATTCTTCGTACTTTTCTATCACCTTTTTTTATCCACTGACAACAAAGTAGCTGAGAGGTTTCTAGACAAGATCCAGAACAGAACAGTATAGACAAGTTCTGCCTAATAATTTGTTTAATGATTCCAATAAATGTATGAAATTTTTTTTATACGAAAGATCGTCAGGGAAAAAATTATGAAAAATCAACGAGAGTTTTGAGCAACTTCAAACTTGCACTTTGTTGTACTAAAATAGACTATAAAATTGCGTTACCATTTTTTTTTTAATTCTGATTAAAAAATTTGGAACTTTTAAATGTGTCGAATTTTTATAAATCTTGTAATATACAAAGTCTTAAAATTTAGATTATTGTGGTCTTTGTTACAAAATGTACTAAATTTTTATTTAAAATAATTGAAATTTAAAAATAAATAAGAAATCCTCAAAAATGTTTAATAAGTGGCGCCTCTATAACAATTTCGGTGGGTGTATATCTCACTCGCGCGCTATTTCTTCAACAATCCGCAAACAACCCCAAATACTGCACGAATTGCGAAAGTAACTGTCTAACCTCCAACTTTCTTACTCAGCACATTCTAATAAAATTTACTAAATTTTAAGTGTAGAATATGCCAAAATATTAAGTGCAAGCTCAGCATGTTTATACAGTACAAGCTCGGTTCCTACCCAGTAGGAATTAAGTGAGCTGGTGATGCAAAATTTAGTTTGTAAGGGAACACCACTGCTTTGGCAAACTCGATTTCTTCTTGTTTACAGCTTCAGAAATAGTTTAAGGTCTTAAAACCAGTATGCAGTTGGTCATACAGTGAAAAAATACCAGCTGAGCTACTCGTTGGACTTTCAAACTAAGCTGAATGTTCCATGCTTTGTTTTGAAATTTGGCTTACCAGGGTACCAGAACATGAGGTTATGAAGGAAACGAAGAGTCGGAATGCAAAGCAAAATTGGGCGCTACATCAAAATTTGGGCAATGGAACCCGTTTTTGAGCTCACCAAAGCTTACAAAAAGGAAAGTTATCAAAGACTGGGAAGACATGGAATTCGCACAACATAGACTTAGGGTTTAGGAACTCTCACTGTATCCTACATTGGGACATTGTAGTTTTCCTTATCGGTTCAGGATACTGAAATTAGTAGAAATACGCGCCTTCCGTGTTTTGCGAACTGTATCACGAAACGCCCATGTGCAGCCCACACATGACGAAGATTCGTACACCTAAGACGTTAGATGAGTGAAATGGAACAAAAAGCCTGAAGAGGTATTCAAATTCTACAGAAGCCTCTGATTCTAGGCTTGCGGCCAAGCACAATAGATTACATCAGAGTTCTTAGTGCATTATGACCTAATAATAAAATTAATACACACGTCAGCCTCAGAGTAGCAATCGTCTCTACTTTGTTTGCATAGAGCAGGGATTTCATGTAGCCTGACAATAAATAGTTAAGCGACGCTAGGTCACACGATTTCGGTGGCACGTGAATGTTGTCACCACGCGAGATGACGAAGCTCTGGAACTTCTCATCCAATAAAGTAAATAATTTACGTGCAATGAGGTAAGTGACGTCATTCTGATAACCTACATACGTATTTATGAGATCCGTTCCAAGCATCCTAGAATACAAAAAGTTTGTTTATATCGTATGACATATTTGAAGAATCAAGGGCTAATACCGCTAGAAAAAAATGCTCCCCTAATTGTGAATTTTTCAAGTATAGAGGCACCTATTGAATCTCCCGTCTTGTCGATCCAAATGCGGTAATTTTGCTTGGTTTTGAAACCACGTAACTAGAAATAAGCCTGAAGACACTGAGACTATATTGATGATGATAATTTTCTTTCCGAGCATTTGATTTTCATAAAAAATTTAAACAGTTTCAATGTGCTGTTGAACCATGTAGGCATTTTTTGTGTTTAAAGGTCAATACCACCTAAGTATTTTCAGCATATATGTTCGCAAACGCTTTAGGTATAGAAGAAACCGCTAGACCACCTATATCTTTTTGCGTTCGTATACTTTTCATATGAGCGCATGTGAAGTTTCATTTCAATCTGTCAATTCATTTTTGGTTTACAAGCCATTTACAATGGAAAAAATCGAGTATCGTGCAGTGAAGTGATTCTTATTTTTGGAAAGTTTAAAAGCAAAGGAAATTTATGAACGAATGGTGAAAGTTTAAAAGGACTTTTCGCCATTAATTAGTATAGTTAATAGAAAGAAAAGGTGCTGAATTTAAAAGTGGTCGTACAAGTTTTGAAGACAATACACGTCAAACATCCAAAAACAGCAACAACACCAGAAATCGTAGAAAAAATACAGGTTTAAGTATTAGAAAAGCGTCGAGTGGCTGAAAGAGATTTAATAGAAGCACTAGGTCGCATTGGGCAGTGTAAGTAATATTTTGAATGAAGTATTGGGCTTCAGAAAGGTGCGAGCCGCATTCGCAAACAATGGAACAAAAACACATTCGAACGCAACTTTCTCAGCAATATTTAGAGCGTTTTTCAAAGTGTATTAGTGGATTTGTGCGTCAAGCCATCACCTTGGAAGAGAATTGGGTCATAAATCAAATGATCATAAATCAAAAATGATCCTAAAAAAATCAAGAGTGCTGTGAATCTGGCTCCGAAACGAGCTCGTGTGTAGAAATCGGCCAAAAGGTGTTAACATCAGTTTTTTGGGATGGGAAAGGAATTTGATTTGTGGATTACTTGCAAACTGCAAAAAGAATAAAATTCTAAATATTATTGAAACATTGAGACCAGCTGTAGGAAAAAATGTATGAAAAAATACACAGTTTGCAAAAGAAAAAAATATTTTTCATCACAAGAGTGCTTTGACTATGCCTAAAATCCATAAATTTAAGGGGTTATACGCAGTTATGACTTTCAAAAAAATCGATTTTTTTTATTGCATTTTTGTAATGTACATATACTCAAAAGTATACGCACGAAATTTGAAGTAGATCTAAGCAATACTTTCGGAGTTATACCTAAATATGTAGAGATGCCTCGGCACGTTTTAAGGTAGGTATTGAAACTTTAAACGTGTTTTTTTCAAAACGGCATTTTTCAAGTCGGTGTACACGATATCTCGAAAACGGCTTGTTTGATCGGTCAACCGTTTTAACTCAATCTTCAAAGATACATTTTCTAGTAATTAATCATTCCTTTTGTAAATCTGATACTTATTTTCCATTTTATAATCAATTTACGGCCAAATTTTAACGTAAAAATCGAAATCATTTCTTTTAAAAGCTGCCATTTTGTGAAAATTCACTATTTTGATTAGCCGAACGATTAATTACTAGATAATCTAATTTATTAACAAAATTTGTTTGGTGTTTTGATTTCAGATAGTCCAATCCTGAGTTACGATGTACACCGTAAATCGTCTTTTTTTAAAGGAGGTTCCAGAAATCGCCTGCAGCGCGCTCTATAATCAACATTTTCATAAATAAAAAATTTTGTTACGTTCTTGAAGGATGCTTTTATAACCGCCAAAAATTTTCAAATTAAAATATTCTGAAGTTTCTTCAGGATAAATCCTTGACAACCCGTCTTTTATTTGCTTCATAACTGCGTATAACCCCTTAAAAAAACTAAAAAAAAACAAAATTCAACAGAATTGCCCACTTTTGAATAAAATTTTTTAGAAAAATTTCGGGTAAGTAGTTCTATAGCCCATTAAATTTTATTAGTGCATTGTAAAGTGCAAGTTTCACGAAGCTCAAAAATTGCGTTTATTTTTGGCAATATTTTTTTTTTGCTTGTGCATTCGAATACTCGAAATTTCTTTTATAAAGGATGGTTAAGTTTTAAGGGCTTTAAGGTGTTGATTTTGAATAAAATATAATTTTTTTAGAAAATTATTGTCATTTCTCTTTATTATGATAATATTGGTATGGCTCAATTACGTATGGAAGAAAATATCGGCGAAATGGCCCCCGCAGCCTCGGCCGCACACCTCCATCCGATGGTCCAAATTTTCGATGACGTTAGGCATAATTGAGGTTCTATGCCGAATTACCTCATCCTTTAGCTCTTGAATTGTTGCTGGCTTATCGACGTACACCATTTCTTTCAAATAACCCCAAAGAAAGAAGTCCAACGGTGTCGTTGACGTTTAGGTGTGGTTCACATTCAACATCAGCCTTTGAAATTGAACCACCCTTTATGAATGAAAACGCCCAACACTTGTCAGTAAGTCCCTGTGATAAGTGTAGCAGTGTAAAGTGTATAGAAGTAGAAATTATTGTACTGCCTTTCTTCCCTCTACCCGCATTCTTCTGCAAAACGAATCACTACATTTTCTTGCAGGGCCAGTTTGCTGATACCAGCGAAGGCTGACACGCTAAAAAAAGCACAAATTAACTTTAAACAAAAGAGAGGATAGTTGCGTGAGTAGCTTGCACTATGCGTTAACAATTTGTTAAATGAAAATCTGCATCTATTCCTAAGTAAACTGCCAAACTTTCACACATTCAAATGCTACTTGAAAACAAATTGCTTGGCTACTCTTTCGCGTATCGTCGTTGATAGAGAAACTAGGTGGAGAGACTACCATTCACACACCAATTTGTGTAAACTCACAAATAACAAGTAAAGCTGAACAATAGTAGCTTCAGTGCTTCTGGTGCTGCTGCTGGTGTGTCGCTGATCCACCGACTCAAGTCAACTCAACCGAACCGAGTAGAGCATAGCTTTGCAGCTCATTCCACGGCATAATTTATGACTTTCAATATTTTCAATACTTCAGCATTACCCGAGAAGACGCCATCCGCAATACTTACTCAACACTCTCAACTACACCAATCACCCGCTAACTTCCTCTGCATTCAGTTTGTCGGCGCGGAAGCGGAAGTCGGAAAATCAATGGCACTGTGAAACTGAAGCGTGGCAAAATGTATTCGCGCGAAGTGACAACTTTAATTTGAATGAAACGAAAGTGTATGAAGTGGCAGGAGAGCGGGATGGAGAGGTGGTAAGCAATTTTGTAAGCACTTACGGCATGAGGTTGGGGTAATTTTTCAGAAGACTAGCAGAGCCAAGCTGTGTGAATTTAGAAAAGGGAAAACAAAGCAGATGTGAAAAAAATCTGCTTTAAAGGAATAGCTTGAAGTAGGAAAAGAACAACAACAACAGCAACATGAATTGAAACATGCCAAAACTTAAGTACAAACCCAACAACAACAAGTCAAGTGCGCCTATCAACTCCGTACCGACATATAAAATGCCGATCAAAGGAAAAAGGGAACCTGAGGCAGCTTACCGGCTGCTCTACGATAACAAATATTTATGGCACAACACCCACAAAAGTAGCAAAAACAAAAGTATGTACCAGCATGCAGCCGAATTCGCCATCGCAAGAACCGAACTCCCTACACAACAACATTAATTCGTTTACCAATAACAACAACACAATCAGTGGCACTGATGCCGTTTAGTTACTTAGTAGCAGAGAGAGTGGTGTTGCAACGAAATGTAGCATGAACTGAAAATTCAGCTTATCCAAGCAAAAAATAAAAGTAAATAAAATGCAAAAAATCGAACAGCAAGCAAAGCCAAAAAAAGAAACCAAAACAAAGTATAATACAATACAATAAAAGGGATGGTCAAACTACATACACACGCACATGCCCACATACATATCAATGTATGTGTGCATAAGTTTGTAAAAAAGTAGGGGTGTGAAAATTTATTCCGCGCTTTGGCAGCTAATCGCAAAAAGTACATCATAAATCAACCGCGGCAACGTCGAATACAAATCAAGAGATCGAAGGCGGGCGACACAACGGCACACAAAGCTATTGTGGACAAGGACAAAGAGCAGGCGTGAGGCAAAGCGAGTGAAGTGGACAATCGAATGGCTAAAACGGGATGTAGGCGGACGGATAAATCAATGGATAAGTGAATAAGGAAGTGAAGGCGAGTCGGCGGCCACCAAAAGTAGTTAGGAAATGGCGGAGTTAATGAAGAGTTAGAAAAAGGCCAAAGGAAGGCGGAAGGCGGACGGCGGCGAGTTTGTTTGGAGTTTCAAAGTTATGTTAGAAAAATGTTGAAAGAAATATTTATGAGTTAAATAGAGTGGGCGGGGTTGGCTAACTATGAGCTGGGCAAGCAAGAATGAAAATTAGTCGAAATGTAAATAAAAAGTACTTAAATTTAAATAAAGAGCACTGTAACATGGAAAGTATTTGAAAAAGATGAAAACCTTGATGAAATTTTCTTGATGTTTTCAGAATTGAAAGTTTTTAAATTTCTCTAAAAAATTTTTTTGAAAATATTTGTAATTTTCCCAAACAATAATATAACACAACTACTGATAAAGACTGAAAATGTGATGAAACTTTAGCACTTTTCTTATGCAATAAATTTAAATATAAAAAATTTAAAAAAATAATATGAAATTTTTTCAAACAAATATTTAAAAAATATTTGAAAAAAAACCAGAATTGCGACGAAATTTCGTCCACTTTCGTTCGAAAGGTTTCCGACTTGTGAAAATTTTTCAAAAATACATTTAAAAGATTTAAGAAAATAAATGCAAATAAATAAATTGAAATTTTGGATGAAATATCTAAAAAATATCAAATACAAATTGGAGTTTCATAAATTTTTTTTTAACCAATATCTAAAAATCTTAAGAAAAATCAGAATTTCCATCAAATCTCGTCCCTTTTCGTTCGAAAAGGTTCAAACTTGTGAAATATTTTCAAAAATATACGTAAACGATTTAATAAAATAAAATAAGAAAATAAAAGATTTAAACGAAATGAAATTTTGGAAGAAATATCCAAAATATCTAACCTCAATTACAAATTGGAATTTCAATGAAATTTGATCGATTTTTTAGGAGCCAAAATTTATGAAATTTCTATAAAAATATTCTATACAAAAACATGTTCGAGAATATTTGTAATTCTCCAAAACAAAAATAAAAAAAACATCTAATGATAAAGATTTAAATTGTGATGAAATTTTAAAACTTTGTACAGGCTGAAAAGTTTTAAATTTTTCTATAATACATTTAAATATAACAAACAAGTATCTAAAAAATTCTAAACAAATTTCGTCCATTTTTGATCTAAAGTATTAAATTTTGTAAAATTTTCGAAAAAAACATTCAAAAAATTGTATAAGAATACAAGTTAGACATTTTAAAAAGAATATCTAAAAAATTATAAATGGATATTGGATCTTCGATAAAATGTCGTCCATTTTTGTTCTAAGGAATTAAAACTCGTGAAATTTTCTAAAAAATATTTACAAATTTCTTGAGAATAGATATTTAAAATTTTAGAAAGAATATCTAAAAAAAATTAGATAAAAGTTCAGAATTCGATGAAATTTTGTGGATTCTTTAGAATACATTTTTGAAACTTCTATAAAAAAATATAAAAAAATATTAAAAAAATATAAAAATATATAAAAAATATTAAAAAAAAATTTTTTTTAAATGTTGTTGAAAAATAATAAAATTTTTTGAGATTTCTATAAAAAAAAATGTTATAAACAATTTTACGAGAATATTTGCGATTCTCCCAAACAAAAATTTGAAGAGGTTATTGATGTAGATTGAAATCGCGCTGAAATTAAAAAAAAATTTTTTTGATATGTTTTAAATTGCTTACGAATAAATTTATATGTATGTTAAATTGTTTACAAAAATATTTGAAGTTTGAATCAATAAATGCTTAAAAAAATTTAAGAAGTTAGAGTTTTGATGAAATTCCGTCCATATCTTGTTCTAAAAGAATAATTTTGTGAAATTTTTCCAAACAAATTTTTATTTTTATTTATTTTTTTGAGAACACATATTTCTTCTTTTAGAAATAATATCTAAAAACCTTAAAAAGAATTTCAAGGATATTTATATCGATTTTATAAGATATTTTTCAAATTTCTCTAAAAAATTTTTATCAATAAAAAACTTTATGAAAATATTTGTAATTGCCCCATCTATGGATAAAATAAAATAAATTTACTTATAGAAATGTATAAAACTTCTATGCCACTTTACCAATTTTTCTATAGGATTCAATAGTACGAAATTTTCCTAAAAACTATTTTATACAAATTTTTCAACATAATTTCAAAGCTTTTTTGAATACAATGTAATTTATCCATTATATTAGAGGATTTTTTCTAAAGGATTAAATTGTTTGAAAAAATGGATTTAAACTAAATTTAAAACTTCGAAATTACTTTGATTTTTTTTAAGAAGTAGTTTAATTGAAATTTTTCGAACTATGTAATCCATTAAAAAAAATTCAAAGTCATTTCCAAGTTTTTTTTAATTTCCATATAATTTTTTCCAGTGTTTTAGAGGATTTTTAAAATTTTCCTTAAAAATAATGTCAAAGTTATAGTAATTTCAGTAGTTTCATGAAGTTTTTGGAGGATGCAATATAAAAAAAAGTGACGAAAATATTTGCGATTCTCCCAAACAAACCTAAAATAGCTATTGAAGAGGTTTGATTTTTGCTTAAATAATTTTTGTATGATTTTTTTATTGAAAATTAAATTAAAATTTTCAAAATAATCTTAAAATTTGCTTTTAATTTCAATGTAATTTTATCCAGTATTTTAGAGGATTAAATTCTTTGAGTATTTCGCAAAATCCATATGAAAAATGTGACGAAAATATTAGCAATGCTCCCAAATAAACCTAAAAAATGTATTCAAAAGGTTTGAATTTTGCACGAAATTTCATGAGTTTTTTTATTGAAAATTAAGTTAAATTTTTCAACTTAATTTCAAAGTTTTTTTTAATGTCAGTGTAGTTTCCAGTATTTTGGAGCATTAAATTGTTTTGAAATTTTTGCAAAAAAAAAATTCATATAAAAAATGTGACGAAAATATGTGATATGGTCTCAAAAAAAAAACCTAAAAAAATATTGAAAAAGTCTGAGTTTTCCATGAAAAATTAAACTTTTTTTATTGAAAATTAAACGAAAACTAATTTCTGGATAAAATATTTATATTTGTGCAGCTAAACCATTTTTTGAATTTGAACCAATTCCGACCATAAAAATGATTGATATCTGAGAGAATCGGAGATGACTCAACCGAAAATACTGCGATTTTCTTATAATGGCCAAGTGACCTTTTCAGTTTACGGTACGGCCATAAGCACACGCGGAAAAACAATTATTTTTTTCTTATTTCTACATGATAATATACACATTTTTTTAATAAATTCCCTCAACAAAAAAAACAAATGCAAACAATTAATGGATGATTTTTACTGATTGTATTAAATATTGATTAATAAAAAATCCGTTTAAGAAGTAAAAGAAAAAGATGCGTATACTTTGCCCAACACTGTAGCCTCAAACGCATCTTATGCAATCAAAATAAAAAGGTATCTGCCTGTGAAACTTTGAAAGCATTTTTCCAAACTCAGCCAACAGTTTTTTGTTAAGTTAAATACCCAATCAACATACGATCAAATAGTGAGCAACTCAAATACTTAAGTCACATAAATATTGAAAAGTGAGTGCTGATGGCTTTTTTTCAATCATAATAATGCGATAATCAAGCAAATAGTGAGCATAAAGCGTTACCAAATTGGAAAAATGCTTGAGCAGAAAGTAATATTTGCACTAGCAAAATACAAGAGTGCAGTGCAAACACACACAGCTACATCAGCTAACACATGCATTAGTTGCCCAAAAAGCCTTTAATCGAGTTTGTAAAGCCTTACAGATAGCTCACATCCACTTTACTCACACTCACTGCCTTACTCACACTCTGTGCCTTACTCACACTCCTTGCCTTACTCCACTCTCACTCGCGTTGCCAACCGCGCCTGCTGCTATGAATTTGCAGACATTTTTCAGATTTGCGCTCTCCTGTTAACCAAATGTATTTGCACACTTTTCAATTTTCAGCGAACCAAAAATGGAACACTCAAAATCGGGTGGCGAAAATTTGGCAGCACCAAATGAAGGACAAGCGGAAGAGCGAACCAAAAAATAGCTTTAAACAGCAAACGCATAAAATGAAATAAAAAGAAAAATGATGTGGAAAAAATTGTTCCTGCCCAGTACAGCTCAAAACTCATAGCAAATAAGTCAAATGCACCATACCGGCTCCTGGTCTGGTTACACAAATGAATGCTGCGAAAATTAAAAGGATTTTGGCCAATGTTTACTTAAGATGCAAACAAAAAAATCAGAAATGAAAAAAGTGAGCGAGCGCAAAAAGATGGCAATGAAAGCATAGCAAGAGTGGACAGAACTATAAAAAAAAGTTCATAAAAAGGGGAACAGTAATAAAAATAAGAAAGTGATAAAAAGTAAAAAGCCAGCAAATCGAAGGAGCGATAAAGGATCTGTGGATAGCGTAAAAGTGGCTTCCTGAAAAAAACACAAAAGAAGAGTAAAAAAATGAGGATTTTCCTAAAAGGAAAAACCTCAAAAGCTGGCACAAATCACTTAAAAAAAATGGTAAAAAATAAAGAAGGAAATGCTAAAAGGCAGCCTCGATAAAGGCAAGATAATGTTTAAGTAGTGCGAATAGCTGAAGTTTGAGGAGCGAGTGTGCAATGTAAGGAATTTTCTCCCTCCTGCCCTTCATGCCAACCACCGCTTCATGAAGAACGCGTAGAATGGCGGCCAACACAAACTTGCTAAGCAAATATGAATTATAAAGTGAACATAAAATGTTTGAGGAAGCAGCGGATAGAAGAAAAAACTACTTGAAAAAGTCCATAAAAATAAGCAAGAAAACTAAGCGGCTAAGTACTCCAACGAAGGCAAAGTAAAGTGAAAAAAAAAATGAATACGCGGTGGAAAAATTTGTGAAGAAAGCTTGATTATGTTTGCTCCACCGAATTGCCTTATCTGACTTGGGCAGGCTGTGCAGTTGACGCTTTTGTTGGTCTTAGGAAATTCTGTAACCTTAAACTTCAAGTCAATTAGAGATGTGGACAAAAGGAAATAGGAAATGAGATAGAAAAAAGAAAATGAAAAATTTAAGAAAAAAAAAATTTTAAAAATTGTTAAACATTTTATTAAAATTACTATTCATTCACAGTAATACTTAACTTAGTAATGTATTTTTGATACCCTGCCCTAGCGCGCAAACCCAGTGACTACTCAAAATAATTAAATCGCTATCTACACCATCCCAGTCCAATCTAAAGCTATCAGCGTATACCACACAGAATATAGTGAAATTTATTATTCTCCTTGACTGCCCTAGCAGACACCTAACCGATTGTAGTCGAATTCTACAAAAGTACTCTGGTTCTTACTTTCCCTTGTGTCTCAATTAGAGGTACTAAGTGCAGCCGAGTCTGTCTCTCGTTGGCACTGTCAAAGCAGAGAAGGCCTCCCTCTTGCTTTCCCAGACAACCAGCAGATATCAAGTCGGATGCTTTCAGGGCTGAATCACTTGAAGCCTCGATGTAGTTCTTCGATCTTTCCCTATATGAAAAAAGTAATCTAGTGAGCCGATCTCATTCACTTTAATATAAATTTTACTTTCGTCTTTCATACGCTGCAGTTCTCATTCGATCTCCATTGCTGTCCCCTAACCGAGTGTCTATTACGAAGCTGACTACTGAAAATCAAGTTGCTAAACTAACTTGAGTCAATCACTCTCAATAACAACAGTCAGAAGACAAGATGATAGTTCGTAAATACTGCGCTATCGCAAATTTTCCGATGCCCCATTTCGTCCACACCCACTTTTGAGAACAGTGCGAGAAGTTAATACTATCGCTGGTTTCTTACCGCCATGAAAGAAGGACCTACTTCCAGTTACATGTCCCACATACCGCTGGTGCGACAGCGTCTTTGATAATGTTTCTGACATTTTGGGGACATTTTAACCTCCTAACAAAAAAACAAAAAACTAACGAAACAAGAGAAATATTTTGGCATCCGTGTTCGATTGTAGGTCTACATTCCATGTTTTTTCTGCTTTTTCGATTATTTTTAGTGGGTCCCAACAGTCTTAAATAGTTTATCGATGGAAGTTACCTCATTTTTCCTTGCTCCTCACTTTTTATCGATTAATACGACAGATGATATTCTTAATTTTGTTTCTTTTTAAAGGAATCCCACCAAAGCACCTGAGGGACCAAATCTCCTGAGCCACCAAAGCATCTAATCCCCTTCAGCATACTTAGAATAACCAGGGCTTAATGGGTTAATCAAATTACTGAGCAGCTTCCGTTCTGTACCAAAAATTCCCAGATCTCAGAGTTAAAAGGACGCTAGAATTATGGCCAGCTCGAATACCTAAAACTACTTGGAAAGAACTTGTAATTCCTTTCCCATTCTAAAGCATAGCTGAGTCAATATGGACAGAAGTTCTTCATGTATGGTTCAATGTATGGATGTAAATTATAAAATATTTTGAGGTAATGCTACAAAGTAAACCCTTCCATCAATTGGAAAAACTTATGAAAGCAACTAAAAGAAAGCTTGTAATGATTTCAACATTCCACTGAACCAGATAGGTAGGTAGGTCTGGTGGCCGCCAATATGACCCACTTAAACCTGTCGTAGGTCCGTTGTGGCACCATTGGAACTTCTCCTTACAGTATATGATCCATTTTAAACCATCCTGCGGCTTTTATAAACGGGCTTTACATCGTTAGTTTAAGCTGCGGTACATCCGATACATCTGATAAAAATGCACTACCAAGCATGTAAAGTCTTCTGCTGGCTAATACCAGGAGGGTTGTAAGTTCAGAGTTTTTGAAATGAAAAACTCATACCTCCCATTACCTTAATATTCTCTCGGACTTTAGCGCCACTGATCTGCGTCTCGTAGGGTCGATAATTCTATGCAGCAAAGGCTAGAGCAAGGCGGTGTCCTAAACGTCATGGATTCAGAAGAGAATGGCCAGCTGCATGGAATGGCTCAAGATAGGCCGAGGTGTTGGATTCCATGACTTATAAATATAGAACGAAAGTAGAACTCATTTTGATTAATCAAATGTGCACTGGGATGGCCTCTTGGACTAATCTAAAAAGGAATCCAATAGCAATGACTTGCACTGGCTCGGAGAAGTTCGGTCTATGTACAACAAATCTAAGACAACCAATTTACATGGACAGACGTTTTCAGAATTTCAGTAACTATAACAAGGCATAGTATTTCTTCTTCACAGTATCGCGATCATGAGACTTTTGCAATTTTGAGATGCGCTTCCGCGACAGAAGTGACAGAAGATTTGATATTCTTGATGAGATTTCAATTTTCGCAAAGGATTCGATAACAGACAGTGGCATAGCATGCTGAGAGAAACTCTATACAGCAAGATCTGTAGAATTAGGATGGCGGCAAGGCAGCTGAGCACAAAATACCAGTCTTTTTAATAGATGCCTTTCTTGCAGATATTTAAATTGTGATAGAGAACAGGAGGTCGGTGATGAACAATTCGAAATGTGTTCAAATATATCAAAGAGCTCTACAGCCTCCTCCTCAGACCAGCCTTAATCTATACTGATTCCAGGATCATAGTGATATTTCGGGAAATGAAGAACTAGACGAACGTGCGAGAAGTGATCCGAGGCAGAACTTTGGAAATCGAGTTCGAGCAAGCAGCACTGGGTTTCTCCTATTTTCAAAAGTTGAACGAAGAACCTTCTGAAGCTCTCAAACACGAATATATGGCTACTCAAGCAACTGTTATGGGTACTGCTCTGGCCTTCTGGCTTTCATATTCTGAGCTGCACATCACGATATCCCTATCAGCTGTAGAATTGGGCAAGGCGTCTGTTCTACCCACGTGAATGTTCCACAGCATAAGGAATGTGTTAGCGATTTTTGAAGAATAAGTGAATTATCGTGGATCTGAACAGCTCCCTGAATGTGAAATGGGTATTTGCCGAATCTTTTATGTGGCAGTTAATGGGTTAAAATGTTCTGTGAAAATCATACTTTAACAATTTTTCCCACTTTTTTTAGAACAGCTTTGGGCGGAACAAGCAAACTTTAGTGGGCCTTAAAATAAAAACTGGAGCTAACTTTGCACATTCATCGAGTTTTTTGAGATTGGCTGGATAGCTATACTTCCAGTAAATACCCACACAGTCCGAGCTGGTTTCGCTTGTTGCACAGTGTAATCAGCCGAAGCGAGTGTATCAATTGGCCGCTTCAAAGCTGCGTCTACTTTGCGGCTACAATGTGCAAAGTCGCGCGATACTTCTGACCCGGGTATATCGAAGGCGCCCGAGCGAACGTCTAAGGCTGAAAAAGCCGCAGCTCTCGAATTTTGTCGGTATTCTAACCGTTGTTATTGCTTCAAGTCCTTTCTGCAATGGCTGTCTGGAGGATGAGGTGGAATCATCGGTGCACCTTTTACTCAGCTTTTCAGCGCTCGCCGGGCTAAGATTCAGGCATCCTGGTTCTCATTAATTTGCTACTCCTTTGAATATAGCAGGTTTAGATGTCACATATCTGATGAATTACATCAGTAGCTTGAAGCGGATAACGCAATTGTAATTACGCGGGTCGTTTGAAAAGTCGGCGCAATACTAAAAACTACTTAGTTGTTTGGGGTAAGCCCTTTATGATTTTTTCACATAATCTCTTTTAGGGTTATACACTTCGTCTGACGCTGTTCTAGTTTTTTGATCTCTTCCGAATAGTAAGATTTGTCCAGGTCGGAAAAACTGCCATTCGTTTCTGCAATCAACTCTTCGTTTCAGTGAAATTTTTTTCCCGCCAGCCAAATTTTCAAATTGGAAAATAGATAGCAGTCCATGGGAGCTAAATCTGTAGAATAGGTGGCATATTAACCGAGTTGGAACCCTATTTCCTTCTTAATTTGGCGACCACAACTGCAGAGGCGTGAGCTGGTGCGTTGTCGAGATGGAGAAGCACTTTTTTGAAAATCACTCGACTTCCTCGATTTAAACGAAGGCCGAGCACAAAGAAATAAACCGATTTTACTGAAACTTGGTGTGTGTTTATTAGGGCGGGTCGATTTAAAACTCGCTCATTGCTCTGTGAAAATCGTATTCTAGGGATCAAAATAAGAAACTTTGCCGAAGGAACTATACCTCTAAAACGCATTCTGATGTCCCCCAATTTGGGTCGAACGAAAAATCCCACTTTGACCCATTTAGAATGCTCCAATCGAGTCCAAATGTATGACCGACCCACACTAACTTTGGACGGCCGATCCACCCATGCCAGTGGCACACCCCCTGGAACTCCCCTGGGGGGTTCCCCATACAATAATTTCAAAATGTCACCATTTTTGGCCTTTACATGAGAAAAGAAACTAAAAAGTTCGACCCAAATTGGGGGACATCAGAATTCGTTTTAGAGGTATAGTTCCTTCGGCAAAGTTTCTTATTCTGATCCCTAGAATATGATTTTCACAGAGCAATGGGCGATTTTTTTGCCTCCCCACAAATCGACCCGGCCTAGTGTTTATCGAAGAGATGCTACTACCTAAGCATAACCTCAATGCGCGCCAGTAGTGCCATCTCTGCGACTTTGCACGAACTTTTTAAACGACACTCTCAGCCACCGTTTGGTCGTCATTCTTCTCTAATCCAAATTCCGCTCTTCATTTTCCCCCTTTATTCTATGTTTTTCCTCCTCTGTTTTCATCTCTGTGGTGTCACATTGGATGAATTTTATTCTTTGTACAACTGGGCTCTTCTATGGGCGGCCAGTTAACCTTAACTAATCTAACCTAGAATGAGTCGTAGAAATCAGGTCAAACAATTTTTGTTTAACTTTCATTCCAGAGACGCAATATTTTTTATTTTTCGCTTCTCATTTGTAAACTTCATTAGTATACATTTCATCATGGAGCGCTACACACTTGAGCAACGATTGCAAATCGTGCAAATTTTTTATGAAAATAATCGTTCTGTTGCTGCTACTTTAAGATCATTACGGCCATTTTACGGTCCATTTAACAAGCCGTCCCGTTTTGGGGTTATGTGAAGTCATTGGTCTACAGTAACAAGCCGGCGACGATTTGTGAGCTCAGAACCAATATTGATCGCGAAATTGCTGGAATTTCGGCCGATTTATGCAAAAGAGTGGTCGAAAATTGGGTTCAACGATTGGACTTCGTAAAACGTGCACGCGGTGGTCATGCAAAAGAAATCGAATTTCATACTTAAATGTATATGTTCAAACTCGATGATAAAAAAAAAATTAGTTAAAAAAGTCAAACCGTTTGTGTTTTATTCAAAAAAGTTCAAAAGTTGAAGCGCTCTTACTGAAAAACCCTATACATTCAAGATGGACCACCCTATACATAGCAAAAATGCCAAAATTGAATATCCCAACTGACCCGAATCCCATGGGTTCTCAAGCGGAATGGTCACTGAGTAGTCAGCAAATTATTACAACATTCATTCGTACCCAAACTCACCATTGAGTGGCAAACTCCAAATCAATAAAAGCACTAACAACAACAATAAGAGTCATAGCAATAAAAGGTATACCAACAACAACACTCAGCATTCTTCGCTATTTTTGTGGTAGCGATTAGTTTGCACTAATGCAACATTTGGCAGTGCCACCACAAAGCCGATGGGAGACGTAAAAGGTGGCCTGCTCTGAGTTGCGTCTACTAGTATTTCCTAGTGTTGTTCTTGTTGCTGTTTTAGCTTTATCAAATGGAAATGCAAACGCTTTGAGGAGCACTTAACACAAATGCATTTATGTACACCAAAGGTAGGCAGCACGGACGGACGGACGGACGAACGGCAATAACGATGGCGTTGATGTTGATGCTGATTTGGACGATGACGAACGGCTGCTGAGGGTGAGGGTGTTAAGTTAACGAACGAATGAACAAGCAACATGCAGCAAATAGCAAACAGCAAGCAATAATATGCCAAACGCCCACACCTCCAGTGCGAGCAGCAGACGCTCATGTTTCGATTGTTATGCGGTGTTGGCAATGTTAGAGAATTATTGATGTTGTTGTTATTTTTTTGCCAATGTTGTGGCTATTGTAAGCACAATCCTCCTGGGAAAATGGCATAGCGCACACGGTAAGCTTGCCACAAAGTCTCAACCGTAGAAGAGACAACGAACGAACGTGGCAGCCACTTCAGAAATACTTGCCACAAAGTGGCATGTACTGTGTCTGGTTGTGTCTGCCACATGCCCGCTTTGTCAGTTTAAGCAAGAAGCACAGCGGCGCGTACGGTAGTGGCGGGCATGACCTGGCAATCGACTTATGTTGCATTCCACAATACGAGTATCAATGAATTGTTGTTGTAGTTGTGTACGTATATTTGTGTGTGTGCCAATGGGTGTATCAAAACAGTGCTGCCTCAAAGACAAATTCGTATTCAATAATGCAACCGATTGACATGAAGATCAGCAGTTGCCACACACACGCACACACGGCATGTATGTGGCAAGACAGTTCATCTATGTGTGTGTGTATATGCACTAAAAGCAGTGCAAATACGCTGCATTGCATTTGTTGCTGTAGTGCCGCAACTAGCGCTTTGCTCACCATTTTCCTGCAACCAACAAACACACCACCTTGCCACATATCTACATGTGCTACTTAGGTGCAAGCATTCTTGCTGCAGCTTTTATGGCATGACTTTCGATTTGTTGCTACCTCTGCAGCCACCGTTATCTTGCTGATGCTTGCTACGCACTACTTCACTCCTCTTTCTCATGATGTCGCACATACAGCATCCTTTTTGCAATCGCAATTGCAGTTGCGTATTGCAAATGTCATTAAAATAACGCTTCATAAATCATCCCGAAAAACATGTTGCAATGAGAACAACAGCCATAACCACTTTTCATGCTCCATAAGTTGCATGCAACTAGCAGCAGCAGCAGCAGCAGCAGCAATAAGAGGAATGCCTCAAAGGTACGAGCACCCTTTGGTGTTGCTTTTGTTAGTGTTAGCCATTCATGCGCGCAAATTCTCTAATATCATTGACGTGCGCTAGCACACACATACATACACACATCTATACCAATATAGATTTTCGTTAGCGCGGCAAAGAGCTGCCAGAACCAAAGCGGTTTGCTTAGAAAATATCTCTTCAAGAGGTGCATTTTCCTTTTTCGCTCCCCAGTCGTTTTTTTTTTTTTTGTTTTTTGTTTTCGTTGCACTATTTTGCGTATTTACTTTTTTGCTTTCGAATTTCAGACCAATGCTGCACATATTTCTCCGCTCGATGTGGCACAGAAATTTGTACTCTGTATTTATTTCTTCCACTGTATTACTGCTGTCATCCTGTTGCATCAATTTATCTTCAGTGCCATTTACAAATTTGTGCATTCTCGCTCAAGGAATGATATGCAGCAGGGCTCTGTCGAAGTCGCAGAGATGAAGAAAGTAAATTCAAGTCTTCGTTTTATTTTATTTCATCCTTTTTGCATTCTTTACTAGATGCAACTGGCTCTGAATTTATTTTACTCAATTTTATTTTAGTTATTGAATTTATTTTATTTTTTGCATTTGATCTTATTTTTATTTTATTTTATTTATTTAAATTAGTTTTGCCTTATTTTTATTTAATTTTTTTATTTCAGTTAATTTGCTTTTTTAACATTTTTTTGTAATATATTAATTTTCTAATTTTTGTTTTTTGATTATAGGTATTTAACTTTCAGTCTTAGTACGGTGGACTGCGACAATAAAACTGACGTACGTAATGCCACTGGAAAGGATTCAACGACTCGCTGCTCTGTTCATAACAGGAGCGATGAAAACCAATCCAACGCGGCGCTGGAAATGACACTCAGCATGCCACCTATTGACCTTGTGGCGGAAAACCTGGCAGCGAAATCCGCGAAGAGGCTAGTGACTGCTGGAGTATTCACCTGTAGAACATTCGGACACAGCTCAATAGGAAAGTGGAGCTCAGGTTGCACAGACTACATGGCTCCGTACTTTAATTCGGAGAGAAGGTTTCGTACTACAATTGAAGAGGAGGGATGACACAAGGGCATGAAGCCTGGCCATAGGATTTTCATATCTACACAGATGGCTCTAAAACTTTAGATGGGGTGGGATCGGGCATTTACTGCTCAAAACTAGGGATAAGGCAGCCTCTTAAGCTGCCACACAACAGCAGTATTTTCCAAACGGAAGTTTTCGCTGTGGGGAAAGTCGCGAAGCTAGCCTACACAAGAACAAGAAAGAACTCAACAATTAATATATACGTGGATAGTCAAGCAGCAATAATAGCAATAAGCTCATATTGTATTACGTCAAAAAATGTTCGACGAAGCAGGAAGGCTATAGAAAGGCTAGCCGCAAACAGTAGACTGGTTATCTTTTGGGTATCTGGTCACAAAGGCATTATGGGGAACGAAATAGTAGATGAGATAGCAAAAAGCGCTGTTAGACTACCATTTGAACAAGAGAACGACACACCAAAACCGCTAAATATAACTCACAACGGAATGAACAACTAAATGAAAAAACTAGTGGAAGCTAGGTGGACTAATCTAACCACATGCGAAACAGCAAAAGTCATGTGTAGAACTAACGACAAAAAACTGGCTCAATTCGTACTTACGCTCTCGCGAAAGGACTGCTGAACTATCATAGGTATGCTAACAGGCCATAATCTATTGGCTGCAATGCGTACACGACAGGGATTGCTTACATGGACAAATACAAGAAATGCTGGGAGGATGTTGAGGAAACTTTGGAACGCCTTCTGTGCGTCTGTCCGACATTATTAAAAACGCGTTTAAAACGCTTGGGAGCCCCATTATTTGACGGTCTGGAGGACGTCTCAAAAGCGGATCTCCCACCTCTGCTTAGATTCGTCAAAAGCACTGCCATCATACATGATGTCTACTTTCGGTATCCATAGAGGTCAGCCTCCATCTGGTATAGCTGGGGACCAAAAGGTCTATGCGTGCTTTATTGCCAACCAGGCTAACCTAACCTAAGCTTAATTTATTTGTTTGCTTAATATTTTCAATTTATTTTAATTTAGATTTTAAATTTATCTAATTTTGTTTTTTTTCATTTTTCATATTTTGTTACCCTTTTTAATGTATGTAATATATATATATTTTTAATATATTTTTTTCTATATATTTTCCTTTATTTTACTTAATTTTATTTTAGTTTTTGAATTTCTTTTATTTTTTGCATTTTATCTTATTTTTATTTTATTTAATTTATTAAAGTTAATGTTATTATTTCAGTTTTTTTATATTTATTTATTTTTTTTAATTATATTTCATTTTCAGTTTAGGTTTTTTGTTTACTTTATATTTTTGGTTTATGTTAATTTAGATTTTAAATTTATCTAATTTAGTTTTTTAATTTTTTATATTTGTAATTTTTTACTTTTTTATATTTTATTTTTCTGGGTGTTTTAACGCTTGTAACGGGTGATTTTTTAGCTATTATCTTTTTAAACAGTTGGTTTAAACAGCTGACGCACGTTTCGTGTTTTGTTTCACTGTCAAACATCTTCAGTTTAGTCTATAATTTAAGCATGAATCGTCTTACAAACGAACGACGCTTGCAAATCATTGAATTTTATTATAAAAATGCGTGTTCTGTTAAGAAAGTTTAAAGTCGAAAAATTGTGTTCAGCGACGAAGCTCATTTTTGGATCAATGGGTACGTAAATAAGCAGAATTGTCGATTTTGGAGTGAAGATCAGCCAGAAGAATTGCAAGAGCTACCAATGTATCCAGAAAAGGTCACAGTTCGGTGTGGTTTATGGGCTGGAGGTATCATTGGACCGTACTTCTTCAAAGATGTTGCGAATCGTAACGTAACTGTGAATGGTGAGCGCTACCGTGAAATGATATCCAACTTTTTTTTGCCCAAAATGCAAGAGCTGGACTTGCATGACATGTGGTTTCAGCAAGACGGTGCCACATGCCACACAGCACGCGTAACAATGGACTTGTTGAGAGGCGAGTTCGGTGAACAGTTTATTTTACGTTCGGGACCTGTCAATCTGTCAATTGGCCACCCAGATCGTGCGATATAACGCCTTTAGATTATTTTTTGTGGGGCTATGTTAAAGCTCATGTCTATTCAGACAAGCCTGCTTCAATTAACGCATTGGAAGACAACACTAAAGAATTTATATGTGAGCTACCGGCCGAAACATTGGAAAGAGTATGCGAAAATTGGACTAAGCGGATCGGATGGACCATTTGAAGCGGAGTCGCGGTCAACATTTGCATGAAATAATCTTCAAGCATTAAATTATATGGACTGTACTATCGATTTAAATAAAAATGTCATGCGTTTCTCTGAATTTTACGTGTGTTTTTTTGGAAAACTTTGCTATAGCTCTTAAAAAATCACCCTTTATACACATTTTTTTTTCTTGTATTCATTATACTTTATTTAATTTTTGCTTATTTAGTTCTGTTGATTTATTTTATTCACATTTTTATTTCATTTTACATTTTAAATTTAACTAATTTAATTTTATATTTTTTTATTTTTATTTATTTATTTATTTGTTGTTTTTTTTATTTTATTGTCTTTGTAACATGTGATTTTTTTATTTTATTTTTTTACTTAGCATTTCTCGTTTTAGATTTTAAATTTATTTAATTTAATTTAATAGTTTATTCATGAATTTTTATTTTTTTATTTTTACATTTTTAATTTTTTCACAATTTTTTTTTAAGATTTATTTGTATATGTGTGTATATGTATATGCTCTATTTCTTGATTTTATTATATTTAATTTTATTTAATTTAATTTATTTTTTTTGTTTCTTTAATTTTCTGATTGATTTAATTCTATTTTTATTTCATTTTAATTCTATAATTTCTTAATTTTATTCTTATTTTACGTTTTATTTTCTATTTTTTCATTATGCTTTTTTAATTTTTTATTGACTTAATCTTATTTTACTTACTTTACAAGACGATTTGAGAAATTTTTCGTAAGTTATGCTTCGCTGAGTCTTTGAAAATGCAACCTGGCACAACATTACATATTAATGCAAATTTTTCCCAAGTACTGGTACAACACTCGGCTTCAACAATAACAAAATCTTAACCGAAACTTAATTTTGTTTCGAACAAAACACAAATTGTATTACATGAAATTAATAAGCAAGCACTTGGAATCAAATTAGAAACACACTTACGTGCATACCTTCACAAAAACATGAACATATTCTGCCTAACTGTAGGTTGTGTTAAGTGCAATTTTGCATAAATTACATGCATTGAAAGGCTTGAGGCAATTTGGAAGAAGCCATACTTTTAATACGCAAATATACTCATAAACTTGTGCTTATGCATATAAATACTACCCTGCAACAAATCAAACTAATAGGGGATTAGTTCATAACTAGTTCATTAAGGGGTGGTACTGGGTCTCCACAAATTTCCACGCAATGCTTTTAACTATTGTTCTACGAAGTGGCCATTGTTAGCCTCTGCAGTATTTCGAAAATGGTTCTGAATTGGTGCATCATTTACATACAATTCCGCAGATGAAAGGAAACAAAGCTTTAATTTCATTCGCAAGAGGTTAGAGAGAGAGAGAGAGAGAGAGAGAGTTGGAGCAAATAATCTTCAGAAAATCAGACATTTTCTGCTATTGCCATTTTCGAAAGCTACATTTTTCGTGTTCGTTCTTTTTGTACCATTACCAACTAACCCACTATGCAGCCCCTTTGCACTAGTTCGGAGTTGGTCATATAATGTGTAGTTCTGGGTAAAGTAATTCTTCTCAGTACATTTCGTGTGCGCCCAATTTTTCACTGCAGGGTTTCTACGTACATTAATGGATTCATGCATATGTATGTGTGTGCGTGTGTGTGAAAATAAACACATGTTCCCGTAATGCATTTAGAAATAATACAAAATGATTTGCAAGTGCGGCAATTACCACGCGTACGCATATTGTGCGAGAACAGAGAACATTATATTATAAACAAAATTAATGGGAGAAAGTGTGGACAATTACAGAATGCAAGCGGTTGGAATTCCAAATGCAAATAATGTTATGAAATCTCCGGCATCTAATATGTATGGCATTTGCATAATTGCGCAACATTGCAGCAAATTTTGTGGAAGGCAAACAATTACAGTAAAATTAGCAGGTGGCTGCAAGAGTGGATGCGTGGCAGCGAATGGTGGCAAGTGCGAGATGAACAGGAAGAATAAGTTTAGGTTGGAGGAAAATGTGAAATGAAAATTATGAGTTATGACAAATGAATTTTGAAATATTGTGGTATAGAAATCATAAATTATGATTGAGTTTCTTAAATTAGAAATAATTGTGAATGAATTACGCATAACGAACTATGAATTATGAGTTAGCGGCTATTTTATTTGCACAATTTGAGGGGGCTTAATTTGATTCGATTTGAGCTAATCTATTTCCTTTTTATGTACCGCAATTTAGTTCAATAAAAATCATTTTAATTTTATTTATTTAATCATTCTTGTAGTTAATTAATTTTTATTTAAATGAAAAAATTAAAGAATTGTTTAAGTTACATTAAATTCAAACAAATTAAATTAAATTAAAAAATTAATTTTAAAAATGACTCCGGAATGCATAAGTCAAAAAATAAATGTATTCATCGATATTTATATTAATTTAATACATTTGAATTTAAATCAATTTCATTTTGTTTACTTTGATTCATTTTAATTTTTTACTGAATTGAATTACTACTTCTTCTTCTTAATTGGCGCGATAACCGCTTACGCGATTTTGGCCGAGATTAACAAAGCGCGCCAGTCGTTTCTCTCTCGTGCTAACCGGCGCCAATTGGACACACCAAGTGAAGCCAAGTCCTTCTCCACCTGATCTTTCCAACGCAGAGGTGGCCGCCCTCTTCCTCTGCTACCACCAGCTGGTACCGCATGGAATACTTTCAAAGCCGGAGCGTTTGTATCCATTCGGACGACATGACCCAGCCAACGAAGCCGCTGGATCTTTATTCGCTGCGCTATGTCTATGTCGTCGTAAAGCTCATACAGCTCATCGTTCCATCGTCTGCGATATTCGCCATTGCCAACGTGCAAAGGTCCAAAAATCTTACGCAGAATCTTTCTCTCGAACACTCCAAGCGTCGCTTCATCGGATGTTGTCATCGTCCAAGCTTCTGCGCCATACGTTAGGATGGGCATGATGAGAGTCTTGTAGAGTGTTAGTTTTGTTCGTCGAGAGAGGACTTTACTGCTCAATTGCCTACTTAGTCCAAAGTAGCACTTGTTGGCAAGAGAGATTCTACGTTGGATTTCAAGGCTGACATTGTTATCGGTGTTAATGCTGGTTCCTAAATACACGAAGTCTTTTACAACCTCAAAATTATAACTGTCAACAGTGACGTGGGTGCCGATACGCGAGTGCGCCGACTGTTTGTTTGAAGACAGGAGGTACTTCGTTTTGTCCTCGTTCACCACCAGACCCATTCGCTTTGCCTCTTTATCCAGTTTGGAGAAGGCAGAACTAACAGCGCGGTTGTTAAGGCCGATGATGTCAATATCATCGGCATACGCCAGCAATTGTACGCTCTTATAAAAAATTGTGCCTGAGCGATTAAGTTCTGCGGCTCGTACGATGCTCTCCAACATCAGGTTAAAGAAGTCACACGACAGCGAGTCACCCTGTCTGAAACCTCGTTTGGTATCAAACGGCTCGGAGAGGTCCTTCCCAACTCTGACGGCGCTGCTGGTGTTGAGCAACGTCATCTTACATAGCCGTATTAGTTTTGCGGGGATACCAAATTCAGACATCGCGGCATACAGGTAACTCCTTTCCGTACTGTCGAATGCAGCTTTGAAGTCGACGAAAAGATGGTGTGTGTCGATTCTCCTTTCATGGGTCTTTTCCAGGATTTGGCGTATTGAGAATATTTGGTCAATGGTGGACTTTCCAGGTCTGAAGCCACACTGATAAGGTCCAATCAGTTGGTTGACGGTGGGCTTCAGCCTTTCACACAATACGCTCGCTAGAACCTTATAGGCGATATTTAGAAGACTAATCCCGCGGTAATTGGCACAAATTGCAGGATCGCCCTTCTTATGGATTGGGCAGAGCACACTTAAATTCCAATCGGCAGGCATGCTTTCATCCGACCATATTCTGCATAGGAGCTGATGCATGCACCTTACCAGCTCCTCGCCGCCATGTTTGAATAGCTCAGCCGGCAGTCCGTCGGCTACTACTACTTTGGTTAATTTTCCTAATTTTTATTGTTTTTAATTTAATTCAGTTTTGTTTAGTTTATTTTAATTTAGTTAAACTTGATTCCTTTTAATTGAATTAATTTAGTAAAACTTGACTTAATTTATTTTTAATTTAGTATAATCTAATTAACAAACAATTGTAAATTAAAAGTGATTTAGATTATTTAATTAAATCTGATTATTTTTAATTTACTTCTATTAGATAATTTGACTTAATTCAATTAATTAATTTGATTTAACCTAAACTCTTAATATATTTACTGACGACTCGAAAATCTTAGACGGAGTAGGGGCAGGGATCTACCTCGCAGAGCTAGGCATCAGGCAGCCATTTAAGCTTCCTGACCACTGTAGTATCTTTCAAGCAGAAGTCTTTGCGGTAGGCTGCGGAAATAGCATTCGGAAAGACATCAATCAATCCAAAATAAATATATACGTTTACAGCCAAGCTGCGATAAAGGCAATAAGCTCATATGAAATTTCATATAAAAATGATCTAAGAAGCAGGAAAGCCATAGAGAGATTAGCCGCAGACAGACGGTTGCATATCTATCCGGACATAAGAGCATTGCAGGAAATGAAATTGTAGATGAGATTGCCAAACACGCTGTTTCAGGCAATTCGAAGAAGAAAACGACATACTGAAACCTTTAAATACGGTATACAAAGACATCGCTCCGAACATGAAAATACGGATAGATAGGAGGCGGAATAATCTAGCCACTTGCAAAACCGCGAAAATCATGTGTTCACAGAGTGCAGGTAAATACGTCCGATTTGTACTAGCTCTGTCTAGAAAAGAAAGCAGAACTATCGCAGGTATGCTGACAGGCCACAATTTGCTAGCGGCTCAGCATACAAGATAGGAATTACAAATAGAGTTGGGTATTTCCCGAGAAAATCCCAATCTCGAGAATCGAGAAATGCTAAAAATTTCAATTCTCGAGATTCGGGATGGAAAAATATCGAGAATTTCCCGTGAATTCCCGTCGGGAAATTTCCGAAACCCAACTCTAATTACAAACAACGATAGCTGCAGATTTTGCAATGAACTGGAAGAGAGGGAAACGCTAGAGCAACTTTTATGTTCTTGCCCAGCGTTAGCTAGAGCCAGATTAAAATGCTTAGGAGCTTTACAATATGAGAAGTTAGAGTACCTCTCGGGGATAGCGCTCCAAAGTTTACTTAGGTTCGCAAAAGACGCAGCCGTATTAGAAAATGTGTTCTACAAAGAAACGTAAACGCCTAGCTCCATCTGGTAACACTAAGGATCAATAGGTGTATGTGATGGCTTTCAGCCAGCCAGGTAAACCTAACCTAATCTAATTAATTTTGATTCACTTTAATTAAGTCAGACTTAACTAAATTTAATTTAGTGAAAACTAATTAATAAATTTATATTTTTGTCAAACTTAGCTTAAATTAATTTAGTTTAAATTAAATTTATATAAAAGTGATTTGGACTGTTTTAGTTTGATTTAATTAAATATAGTTTGTTTTAATTAAATTTAATTAATTTTATTTAATTCGGCCTAATCTAGTGCATTTAATTTAATTTTAATTTATTCAGTGAAGCTTAACTTTACTTGATATAATTAAACACTTTTAGTTTAATGTAATTCATTTGATGTAACTTAATTTAACTCAATTAATTCGATTTATTCTTGTCAGACTTAACTTCATTTAATTAAGTTTAGTCTACTTAATTTACTTTAAATTTACTTCTTTTAAATAATTTCGTTTAAATTAATTTTTTTTAGTTAAATCTAATGAATCTTAATTTTGGTTTTTTTCCTTGTTCGCTTCTCTCGGGAGCATAGGGTCTCGACAAGACTTAGTCTTGCGTTGGTTTCGTTAATCTTTTTTTGATTTCTGACAGTTTAGGTGACTAGCCTGCAGCTACCAGCCCTAAGTGGTGGAAATGTCCACCTGTCGTTGCTTAGGAAGCTTAACTTAATTAAGTTTAAATCAATTTAGTTTAATTTTATTTTATCTAATTTATTCAGTTTAAACAAATTAATTGAAATCAATTTAATCCAATTCAATTAATTTAATTTAATTCAAGCCAAAGCTTAACTTAATTTAATTCAATTCAGTGTAATTTAATTAGGTTTTTCTTATTTTGATTTAATACAAATTTTCTTATTTTAATTTAATTAATTTTATTTTTGAATTTGTCTCATTGTTGAATTGAGAACGAAATATTTCCTGGGAACTTGTATCGGATTATTTTGATCAAGTTCTTCGTACCGAAAATAGAAGATTTGGCGTTGAACGATTTGAGCGCGCAACTCCATAGAGTTTTTGAGAAAAATTTTTCCAGATCTCGATTAAAGGGTTTTATTTGGTAATTCATTTTTTTTTATATTTTATTTCTCAATGGCCACAGACTATTTTCTGTAAGTTTGTTTAAAAGCGGGGGCTGGGTTGTCTAAGCAAAATCCAGACCCAAGAGCGACATTCGTCACAAAAGTGGCAATTTAATAGGACTATGAATAAGTTCGTTTCGGTTTTACAACAGATGGCGTAACTTGATTATTATTCCATCGATCCACATTTCCAAACATTCATTGGAGAGCTACTGTCGTAAGGCACAAACGTCAGTATAAGTTTTTTATTTGAAGCGTAAACAACAATATTTTTACCACACTTGAAAATGTCGAATTTCGTGCCAAATAATGTGTTTTTGCGGGGAATTCTTCTTCATTATTTTAATATGAAGAAAAAAGCAGCCGAAAGTCATCGTATCTTGGTGGAAGTTTATGGTGAGCATGCTCTATCTGAGCGACGTGCCAGAAGTGGTTTGCACGCTTTAAAAGTGGTGATTTTGGCTTGGAAGACGAAGAACGCGAGGGTGCGCCGCCAAAGTTCATGGATACCGAATTGGAGGAATTGCTCGATCAAGATCCGGCTCAAACGCAAGAAGAGGTTGCAAAAACTTTGGGAGTTGATCAATCAACCATTTCCAAACGTTTAAAAGCCATGGGAATGATCCGAAAGGTAGGCCATTGGGTGCCGTATGAATTGAAGCCAAGAGACGTTGAACGCCGTTTTATGGCATGCGAACAACTGCTTCAACGGCACAAAAGAAAGGGTTTTTTGCATCGAATTGTGACTGGCGATGAAAAGTGGGTCCATTACGACAATCCAAAACGTCGGGCAACGTATGGATACCCTGGCCATGCTTCAACATCGACGTCGGCGCAGAATATTCATGGCCTGAAGGTTATGCTGTGTATCTGGTGGGACCAGCTGGGTGTTGTGTATTATGAGCTACTGAAACCGAATGAAACGATTACGGGGGATGTCTACCGACGACAATTGATGCGTTTGAGCCGAGCACTGCGAGAAAAACGGCCGCAATACGCCGATAGACACGACAAAGTTATTTTGCAACATGACAATGCTCGGCCACATGTTGCACAAGTGGTCAAAACATACTTAGAAACGCTCAAATGGGATGTCCTACCCCACCCGCCGTATAGTCCAGACCTTGCGCCATCCGATTACTATCTCTTCCGATCGATGCAACATGGCCTGGCTGACCAGCACTTCCGTAATTACGATGAAGTCAAAAAATGGATCGATTCGTGGATTGCGGCAAAACCGACCGAATTTTTCACAAAGGGAATCCGTGAATTGCCAGAAAGATGGGAAAAAGTAGTAGTAAGCGATGGACAATATTTTGAATATTAAATTTGTAACCATTTTACGTCAATAAAGTTTCAAATTTCGAAAAAAACCGCACGAACTTATTCATATTCCTATTAGCGTCAGATATCTGAACGAGGTTTGTGCATCTTTTAACGCTACGCGTTTTGAAGTATTTTTTCACATACATCTTTAGGTAGTTTTATGCCGCCTCTGAACGCCAGGTGGTTTTTTATGAGGAGCCTTAGAATTACCAAAAAATATAAATGCGTCACACAAGACCGTAACGCCAACACGCCTAGGAACCTATGTAAACAATTTTCTGAACAAGACGTGCATCGATAAAGTCTTGTAGTACCTACTGAACTACAGTCCGTCATAATAGCAGAAGGCCAAAGCGCTTCTCTATCTAATATCTAATCTAAACTAAATTATAAATTCCTTGCCCTGCTTTGAAGTTAAATACAAGTAAGATTTGCCACTTTTCCGCCTGTCAAACGAACAACAGTGCAAGGCATTTTTTATTCATTGCGACTAGTATTGGCATTAACGATGTACAAAATTTCTTCTCCACTTCTGCCTTCACGTAAATCCCACTTCATTCACCACAAAGTTTGCTCATGTCTTATCAAATCCTTACATCAAATGCCAACGCAATGTGACAGCATTTCGTACGTCGATACGAACAATGCGACGTTTGCACACGTGCGAAGTACAACGAAAACACACACATACATACATGCCATAAAAGAAACTGGCGAGAAAAAGTACTTGAACGCTAACAATGACTTCCTTTTAGCGAATATGTAATCGAGAGCAAAAACACTACTTTGCACATATCCTTGCGGATATTAAGGAGTGCATGCAGTGAGTGCACATTCTTTCTATATGGACTTGTATATGTGTGTGTGTGTGTAGAAAGTTTGCGCATACCACGAAATGGCATTGCAAGAAAAAAACTGTTTATTATTGGAAAAGCAAAAAAGTGGAAAGAGAAAAAAAACAAAACATGGCTTACAACCAGGACCTTTTCTTGCGCAAAGTACGCGTAAAATCAAAGTGAGAGCTTTGGGCGAGTGCCACCGCTTTCCAGATTTGCTTTTAACCGATAAGAAACACGAAATGTAGCAGACTGCAGTCGCAGAAACTACTCAGCAGCGACTACTAGCGCCAAAGCAGGAAGTATCGCTTAGCTGCCTTGCTTTGTAGGGCAGTGCATTTGGGGATAGGGTCCAATGGTGGATTTGCGTTGTGATGCGATGCAGTGTTGCGTGTCGTGAGCGCATAACAAAAGCTCAACGACAGTGTTCTCTTTTGTTTTATTTTTTTATATATTTTTTTATTTGAACTGCAGCCGCAACACCACTCCATTAACTTATAGCCAAGTCACCGGTAGGGACTGGAGGTGAAATGATAAAGACACCGCAATGAGTTGGAGAAACACAACACGAAAGTAGTCATCGAATAGCGGTAGCCGAAATGCCACAGGATAGTGCAACTGGCATTTATTCCTTGCTGGTGCTGCAGTTGCATTCTTACCTACTTTTGTTTTTTTTTCTGCTTTTTCTTTTTCAGTAGTCATACTAATATGGAATTGTAGTGACTTCACTACGCTCTTACCTTGTCGAAGTTACTCTTACATCCTCTCGCTTTTATGACAAAAATACTTAACTTAAAAAAGTTGCATTGCGGCAGCAGCAACAGTAGTGGATTTTTGGTTACATACCTGGAAAGAGGAAAAATAAGCAAAGCAAAAGAAATCCATTAGTACTGCAGAAAATTGCGAAAATGAAAAATGTTTTTGTTATTGTTTTTGTTTGGTAAATAAAACAGCTTTTATATAAAAGTACAAGCAAAAAAATTCTAAAAAAATAAACTTTATGATATTTTTTTTCGCCGCGTGGCAGCTCGCGTTCGCTTGCCTTTATGCGATTTTTATGCATACAATAAACAAAAGTAGTACAAGTAAATATATACAACAAATACAATAAGAAATACTAACACAAACAAACACACTTACCCTACATACATACATACAAATCTATTTCTCTGTTGAGTTGTTTGCTTTTACTATTAGCTTTCTGATTTATAGAGTTCTGGCAAACAAACAACAAACCATTTCACCACCCGTTTACAATTTGCGCTTGTTGCAATTTTTCGTTGCAGATTTGTTGTATGCAGTAAGAGACCTGTTCACTTCTTTGGATTATGTTTTATTTTTGCCATTTGACAAAGTCAAAGTGCAAATTACGTGGTGGCACTGATTTCGTGAGTTGCATTGGAATGCACAAGCTGGCGCAAAATTAATCATCCAGTTTTGTTTTTGAATAACTTTTTTACTAAATCAAAGCCAAAAATAATTTTGAGTTATGTAAATCTTTATTTTGACTTAACGATACTTGCTTAGGAATATACAAGGTGGCGCAAAATTAATAATCCAGTTTTTTTTTTTTAATAACTTTCTTATTAAGTAACAAAAAGTATTTTGAGTGCTGGAAATCTTTATTTTTATTTTATGAGAGTTTTAGAGAATTAATAAGCAAATTTTGTTTTTGAATAATTCTTTAATTTAAGGGGTTATATACCTTGTGTTTTTCAAAAAAATCAAAATAAATTTTATTTCTTTATCGTAAAGTACAATCCCTTGAGAACATTTTCCAAAAATTTCATAGAGATCTGAGCAATAGATCGAAAGTTACAGCGTTTTAAATTGTGCGTCGTCACGTCCTGAGCGTACGGCCTCATGCGGCGCTTGAAACTTTAAACGCGATTATCTCAAAAACGTGTTTTTCCAAAAATGCTTTTGCGGTGGACGCGATTGCAAAAAAAGTATTCAACCGATTTTTATAATTTTTTTTTTAAATTGTTCGTAATTGATGTCGCCTCTTAGTGAACGATCAACTTTTTATGTATACATTTTTATTTTGCAGATATGAATTTTTTAATGCCAATTTTAGGACTGTAGAAGTGGAGTTTTTTAAAAACATGTTCCTATTTTCACAAAAATCAAAATATTTAATATATTGATCCTTCACTAAGAAGATATAACCCTATACTAATGAAATCTTTTCGATTTTTTGATTTCAGTTGACTTGGTGGACTTGAATCGCGTCCACCGCAAGCCTCTTCCAAAAAAAGGGTCTTGGGGGAAAACGCCATAGCTCCGCCATTTTTAAATATTTTTACACAAACAAAGCCTTTTTTTTTCTTTAAACATTGTAATATCCAATAATAAAAACTTTTATACAATAAAATTATTGCTACATATCTTTAAAAAAAACCCAACTTTCGCTAATTTCACCGGACCACAAGGTATATAACCCCTTAATAAAGAAAATGATTTTGAGTGATGGAAATCTTTATTTTGAATTTACGGAAGTTGCATACGAATGTACAAGGTGGCGCAAAATTAATCATCCAGTTTTGTTTTTGAATAACTTTTTTACTAAATAATAAATATCTTATTTTGAGTGATGGAAATCTTTATTTTGACTTTATGAGAGTTGGATAGCTACATACAAGGTGGCGCAACATTAATCATCCATTTTTGTTTTTGAATAACTTTTTACTAAATGAAAAACAAAAAAGATTTTGCGTCAGAGAAATATTTATTTTGACTTTATGAGAGGTGCATACGAATATACAAAGTGGCGCAAAATTAATCATCCAATTTTGTTTATGAATAACTTTTTTACTAAATAAAAACATTTTTATTTTGGGTGATGGAAATCTTTATTTTGACTTTATGAGAGTTGCATAGGTACATACAAGGTGGCGCAAAATTAATCATCCACTATTGTTTTTGCATAACTTTCTTACATAATAAAAAATGGTAATGTGTTTTTCTAATTTTTTGCCTTAGGAAGCATGCCATTGTAAAGTCGATGACCCGTGAAAGGAAACTGGAGTACGGTACCTTACTTCTGAGCTCACATTTTTCAAGTGAGGCGCGGACAGTGGTAATAAAGCTTATCTCACATAAAAGGCGCTTCCACTGGAGAGCAGATCAACACAGCAAGAAGTTTAGTCATATGTACATACAAAACCCCATACCCAATGGAAATAAAAAGTAACGCTCATACCGAAAGCGGAGAAAGTGTCCTGACAACGATCCGAAAGATTGCAAAACCTCAATTAAGCCTTCATTTCAGCTTAATATAGCATTTGGTCAAATTCACTACCTCAACGGAATGGTTTAAGAGTAGTAGAGCTTTTCGGTTTATGTGAAATGAGAGGGAGCTCAACCCATACATATGTGCTGAAGGAATCACCTAACCTACGCAAAGATGTGCAAGTAAGGTCCCACATACAGAGTTCGAGGGTTTGAGGCATTAAAATCCCACTTAGTCTTCATTTCAAAGGCTTATAGCGAAACGTCTATGATTTAAAACCTAAGTGCAGAACTCAATTTTCTCGAGGCTTTTCATGATGACTATAAACGTCAAAAGAAGATAAAGTTTACGGGATTAGAAACTGGTAGACGAGCCATTATATGGAGCCCACAAAGCAGCACGCGTAGAGGAAAACCAGCTCATTCTTAAAGAAGGTAGCAGGAAATCGAAATGGAGAATCTCCTGCAAACGACAGAACAGATTGGAAAAAACTTGCTACGGGCCTTTGCTCCTTAACGGAACGACAGGAACATATATACTATATACTTATTAGGCCGGGTCGATTTGTGGGGAGGCAAAAAAATCGCCCATTGATCTGTGAAAACCATATTCTAGGGATCAAAATAAGAAACTTTGCCGAAGGAACCATACCTCTAAAACGAATTCTGATGTCCCCCAATTTGGGTCGAACTTTTTAGTTTCTTTTCTCATGTAGAGGTCAAAAATGGTGATATTTTGAAATGATTGTATGGGGAACCCCCCAGGGGAGTTCCAAGGGATGTGCCACTGGCATGCGTGGATCGACCGTCCAAAGTTAGTGGGAGTCGGTCATACATTTGGAGTCGATTGGAGCACTCTAAATGGGTCAAAGTGGGATTTTTCGTTCCACCCAAATTGGGGGGCATCATTCTTCTTATTTTGATCCCTAGAATACGATTTTCACAGAGCAATGAGCGATTTTTAAATCGACCCGCCCTAATACTTATATACATATGAAGACAAGAAACTTAGCTGTGTGACAAAAGCATATCAACATTAGCAACTCCAGACCAATTTCGTTCCATTATGCTTTCCATGCTTGCTCTTAAGAAAACTGCCAGCTATCCATCATCGATTTGCCAAATTTTATTAGTTTTTTGCATATTTCAACCATTTCACTTAACTCTCTTAAAACTCTTGAGCACACACCAATCCTCGCCTCAATAACTTTTAAGTGGTTCACTGGCCGTCCATAATGCCATTTTGAAGTTTTGACCTTTCAAAATATTTTGATCCGTCAATGGCACACCACTTGAGAAAGTAGACAAATGCACGCCACCATCAATCCGACAGCCAAGCAATCAACCAACCAAACAGTCTGCCAGTCAACCAGAATAAAATCAACCAACCAAGCGAACATCCAAAGGAAACCCAAATGCCAAATGGGAGGTTTGGAAAAAAATAAATAAATAAAAAAAGAGGAATAAACAGCTGGTAAGCCTGTAGCGCTGGTAACCTGCTACGAAATACGAAAACAAATATTATTGCAACAAAGTGGTGACAACATTTTTGCACCACAAATGATGTGGACAACAACAACAATAACGAAAAGGGAAACAAACAGCGATTATTTTGTTGTGGTGGGTGAAAATGCAGTGCTTGTTGCAGGAGCAAGCGAAAAGTAAAAGAGTAAGAGGCAGAACGCAAAGAAAATTGCAAAAAGGGGCACCAAAAAGTATGGATACATTTTTAGCGAGGGTGGCACAACAAAGTTGTTGAAATAAACAAAATAAAAAAAAATTATGCCACGAAATGCTGAAATTGCTGAAATGAATACTTGACAATGTGGCAGAAACTACAATATTTAACTTTGTGTGGTGTGTTGGCGTTCGGGGGGCGATCGTCTAGAGTGTGGCATGTAGCATGGCAATCGTGATAAGCATAAGCGAACAACTGGCGGCTCATGACTTGGTATGTGTGCGTGTGTATTTGTGTGTTGATGGCGCATCGAGTCACAATCGAATTGAATGAACTTGATGATTAGATGATTATCATATCGGAGTGGAGTGGAGTGGAAAAATGTGGAGGATATTTGAAATTTCGTACGGCGAAATGTTGACAATTTCATTATGAAAAGCGATGAGCTGCGCCGGCGGCACGTAGCACCAGTCCAAGTGATTAGATGCAGCAAATGTTGGAAGAAAAATAATGAAGCCAACCACTTAAGTGCAGCAGGCACGTTTCTGGAGCAAATGAGTGGGTAATTAAAAGAAATTGAAAAGTATATAAAAATAAATGCAAGTTGAAAATATGGAGTAGGGAAAAGTTTTGTTGAAAAATCATGAGATTAAACGTGCGCAAAATAAGTAACTAGGCAGAGGAGTAATTTTGGTAATTGAGAACATTTAAGGAGTACCAATGAGAATAGGAATTAAAGAAATATCTTGGAGCAGCTATTTTCTTTTGAGGTACCAAAATTTTTGGTGGGGCTAAATTGTGCAAATAGTCCCTAGTTGCTAAAATTTTGATAGATTTTTTTATAAGTATTAGCTCAATGACGGCTCATTACGGGTAGACAAATTTTCAATGAGTTGGACGATCTTAGAGCTGTGGAAAGGAGGGATTTTCTAAAATTCTTGAAAATTTCATATTAGTTTTAGGGCAGTTAAGCAAAAGCTGACCTCGCAGCACCGCCATGGACCATGAGCCTGAGCGTGTCCCATAGTGGCCCACCGCTACAACCTAACCTGACTAACCAAGCCTATTATATGAAGATTCAAAAGTAAATTTTATCACGAAAATCAAGCTTCGAGGTGTGAATTTTCTTTCAGTTTAAATTTTTTTTAGATTTTTTCTATGAATTCACCCTAATGGCTCACAATGGACGAATTTGATTCTTTGCCCTTCGTCTGGGCAGCCATTTATCCTAACCTAACCCCAAAACCCTAAAAGTACAAGTTTTTAATGGCTCTTCGTTATTTGTACATTTACACACTTAAATTTCCATGTCAAGTGAAGCAAGTACTTGGAAAATTGCCGCAAATTTCTCTGAAAAATTGGTTTTCAGATTTATTCAACGCTGAAAATTTGATATGGAGTTTTTTTTAAGTGGAACATTTTCGTATTTTTATAAATTTTTTATGAATTCTCTTTCTCCGTTTTTTTGATAAAACATACTTTTTAAAAAGCTGGTTTTTGTAATTTTTTTTGTAATTCTTGAGAAAAATGTTTGTTGTAACTTAAGAAAAACACTCCTCCTCAGATTTTTTTCTGAGTTTTGTTCTATTATTAGAACAAGTTTTTAAAATGCAAATTAAATAAATAGGGCCGAAGATATTTCATTTAAAAAACTCTATAAATTTCAACGTAGAATAACTGTCAAAATTTTAAATTTTTTAATTTTAATTTTTTTTTTATCAAATTAAATTTTTTCCTATATTCATGCCTACAAATATAGGCCTAATTCACCGAAAAATATTTAAAAAATTGCCGAACATTGTTCTTGAAAGTTAGTTCATTTAAAGATTTGAGTAATACAAAAAGTAAATTGAAAACTTTAGAAAAAATTTTAATAATTTCGAGATTTTTTCAATTCTTAAAATTTGGTTATGGAGTTTTCTCAAAGGAAATATCTTCGGTTCTTTTTCTCAATTTTAAAATGAAAATTTTTATATTTATAGGCTTGAGTATAGCAAGAAGTAGACAGAACAAATTTTGGAAAAAATGTGATATTTTTGAGATTTTTTTTATGTTGAAATTTATAGTATAGAGCTTTTTAAAACGAAATATATATCTTTGGCCCAATTTAAATTTTTTTTTGCAAAATTGTTATTTGTTTTTTTTTTGTTTTAAGTTTTTGTGGACATTTTTGAGAAAAATTTTTTTTATTTTCTTTTACAAAAATTAACGTCAATATCCAACAGACTTCTCTCACATATTTTACTTGAAAAATTAATAAAAATGTTAAAAGGCGCTTTTTTTAAGATTTTTTTTAAAGTTCTTTTGGAAAATTGTTTAATTTTTTTGTAAAAACTGTTTAAGAAAACAGCTTTTTTCTTTTTTGAAAAATACTCCCACATTTTTTTCTCACTATTGAGTCATAAGAAACATTTCATGGATTACTGAGGATAATTTCAGCTATTAATGAAAAACATTGGAAACGACAAAACAAGAAACCAAAATTTCTCAAAAATGTTAAAACAAAAAACTCAATTAAAAAAAAATTTTTTTTAAGAATTTTTACAATATCTTCAAAAAAAAAAAAAAATTAAAATGAGCTAAAGATATTTCACTTTAAAACGCTCTATACTATAAATTTCAGCACAGAAAAAGTCTCAAATTATAACATTTTTGTCAAATTTTTTTCAATTTACTTCTTCTTATACTCAAGCCTACAAATATAAATATTTTCCGAAAAATTTACGACCTTGTCCAAAATACTTCGATCAGAAATTCACTTAAAACAAAAATTAATAACAATGTTAAAAGGCGCTACTTCATTTTCAAAAAATTCTACAGATACTAAAACTTTCCACACAAAATAAATCATAAGATAAATATAAATTATAAAATTTTTTCAAAAAATTTTTAGTTTATTTATTGTATTATCATAGTAACGCCTAAAAGTTCAAAAATTTTCCGAAAAATGAAATTCAAGGTTCAAAGTATTTCTCTCCTTTGATATGGACTGGCTGAAATGTGCTCTGCCCACACACGCACAGCTATCGATGTGGTGACATTTTTTGATAGCATTTACACAGGATTAAGATTGAGACTCTCTCTCTCTATGTTTATCAGTGCCTATTCAAAGTCAAGTCTATGAAAAATCTGCGACCAAAGTTAAGAATGGCCACTTCGTACTTCCGCTGTGAGACCACTTCAGCTCATCATGCCAAAGCTTGCACCAAGCATTTAACCACTACCGGACTTCTATAGCAGCTTTTTTTATAGTCAAAACCTTTGCGCAGTTTGACTTTATTCTATAACTGCATATGAAAATTAAGCTGAAAGTAAAACTATTTTCTTGTGACGGGGAACTTCTGATAGTTTGAAGCCATGAGTGTGCATCATTCACGAATGAAACTCGGCAGAATTGGTTTGAGCACTGATATCGAGGGTTGGAGAAGTCTATTGAATATGGCGGAAATTTTTTTTTTTTTTTTTTATTTTATTTTATAAAGGTTTACATAACAATAAAATTATTATACAAACTAAAAGTAGTTCAGCGCTAGCATCGGAGGCTTTCGGCGGAAATTATATGTTGAGAATTAAATAAATAAAGCTGAAATAAAGCTAAACTTTTATACCATCAGGACTAGGCAAAAATAGGTGGCTCTGTGATCCCCACTGGAACTCTAGGAGTTTATTTTGATAAATAGGCAAAAATGAAATTTTCTATTACAATCGCAGATAGACATAAATGCTATGAACGCCCATTCAATTGACAATTTTTAATTTTTTTTTTGCTCTTTCCTTTAATCCTCCTGGTTTCCCTTAGTGCAGTGATGTTTTCAAAGGAACATTGCGAGTACTTGCAATGAGGTTTTCATGTAAATGCAAGTTTTCATGTCCAACCCCCCACAAATCTAATCTATCTAATCTATGTCAATGCAGTGGGGTTTCTGTATTTTATACCGAGCCAGTCGACGTATAATTCGGCGTTGAACATTTTTTATTTATTGCTTTATTATATTATTGTTTTAAAGAGTTGGGTGGTCAGAAAGCTAAAAATCTATATGATTTTGTGAAATGTAATTCCTTCAGATCCACCATTTTTACGTAACTTGGATCTACACCCAACTAATTTTAGTATATATTTTAGCTAATTTTTTCAATCAATATTTGTTGTTGTTGTTAGTACAGCATAAAGAATTATATTTTCAAAAGTTATAAATTTTTCGATAAGGTGATTCGTTTGTAAAAGGAATTTAATTCGAAAAGAAAATCGTTTTTTTCACTCAGAATGGTCTGGAAATGTAAGACTTGAGCCGTTTTGCTTGAATTGCTGTTTTTTAGTTATGCTGTTCATTCAACCATAGGTCGTCTATCTACATGTAGGACCGAAATAATCAATAAGCCAACAAGCCACAGGGGTTTTGTACCCAAAGATCGCGATTGACGTTATAGCTTTACGTCTTTACTTAAGCCTTATTTGAGCCTTTCATCACATACCTAATTTTTTTTTTTTGGTAATCAGACTGGTTTTTAGACATTTATATAATTATATTTAAAAATTTTTTTTTTTCCAAACTGAGACTTGATATAGAAGTTTTACCTTAATAAAAAAAATAGTTGTCGCATACACTTCTGATAGATGTCTGGTCGAGCTCCTCCTCCTATTTGTGGTGTGCGTCTTGATTTTGTTCCACAAAGACGGATTTGAAAACTAGCACAAATCTCCTCTTAAAATGACCAGCATTCATGTGGCCAGTGTTTTCTCGACCATTTTGTCTTTCATACAAGTTTTAGGTGGTACAGAAAGAAGTTCAACAGCTTAGTTCCGTAAAATTCGCGAGAAGGTACAGAGAGAAAAGAAGCAGATGAATTTCTGATTTTAAAGCGAATATTTAAGAAAAAAAGAGTGGACAAATTAATTGATATTTTATGAGTCTCCTTAAAGGAATTAACTGCTGTTGTTAAAGCTTTTTTTTTTACCATTAAATACAACCAACTACTTTGTAATAAAATCCAAAAGAAAGCCGCACTCTCGCATGAAAATTAAATGCTGACAGTTGAGCGGCACATAAGCAGCGTAAGTAAATGCCACATTAAATGGTCGACCAAAAGTACATAAATACATACAAATGTACATGGGTAAGTATTAACGTATAAGTGCATCTAACAGATACGCATCTGCGGCAGCAGGACGACGTTGTGACGCATAGAAATAATAATCATAAAATATAAGAAGCACTCTTAACAAAAAGCATTAACGACAATAACATGACATAAGCACGTGTTGAAGGGAATATTGTAGCATTAGAGCGGCAATGCACGCATACATACATATGAATATACACTTGAGTGCACAAGAATAGCAGAGCGACATGTTGCAAGGGGTTGACTATTTGTTCATTTTTAATTTTTTTTCAGTTTTTTTTTTTAATTTTTTAATAAAGTATAGTCTGAACTACCTTTGTACAAAATTACGAAAATTTAACAAATTTTCCTTAAAATGTCTATTTTATAATTCAGAATTTTTAGAAATATTCCAAGTATGCAGTTTTGTAACCCATGGAATTCTAGTATAATAAAGTGCAAGTTTCAACTGACTCGAATATCGCGTTGATTTTTGACAATTTTTTTCTTCATTAAAAAAGATGCGAAAAAAATTATTAAAAATCAACGCAAATTTTAAGACACCTTCAGCTAGCAAAATATGTATCAAAAGTGAATGGGCTACAAAACTGGATACCCAAAATTTTTTTTTATTTAAATTTAAAATATTTTAAAATTTAAATTCTGACTAGAAAGTTTGAAATTATAATGGAAATTTATAGGATTTTTCGAATTTTGTATAATACAAAGTTTACAATTTTTATTCATATAATGTAGTTAAGACTATATTTTTATAATAAAAAATAATATTAAAAAAGAATTCAACCTAAAAGCTTTGAAATTTTGAGAATATTTAAAAAAAAATTTTTTTTTTAAATTTTGGATTAAGGTTTGCTGCTTTGAATTACATGGTTTTTGTTGTATTATGAATAATATTTTTAGAAAACAATAAATAAAAACTATATAAAAAAAAGGAAAAACTGTATATAAAAAATAAATCATCAAAACTTCGCAATATGCCGTACTGCTCTTATCGTACACACAGCTGTACTTACCTACACTGAATATGCGGGCGCTTACGGAAGTGGCACTAAAGCGACGACGTGTGATAGTCCAGTATGCGCAGCAGTGTTCGTATGACGAAGGCAAATTTCGCTTCTTATACTTCAATTTATTTCGCAGCTACTTTTATGATGCCCTCAACCCAGCCATAAAAGCTTCAGCAACTCGCTAAAGTGGTTCACCTAAACTAGCGCCCTGTTTGCCTTGACCGAGATATGGCTATGAATGTATGTATGTACGAGTAAACATTGATATATACATATGTATGTGTGTGTAGAGCCAGCGCACTCACGCACTAAAATGTAAGTACCCGGCACTCTCTTATTGCCACTTTTCCACTTTTCTTCTACTTTTAATGGAATATGTCAGTATTTGCTGGTTGGCTGACTAACTCACTGACTAGAAGGCAGCTGACTGTGGTTTAGAGTTTTTCCATGTCGAAATATTCGCAGTTGCAATTTGGCATTCGAAAGAAATTCCTTTCATTGAGTACGCGTCCCGTCTGGCTGCCATAAAATGGCACATCTATGATTACTTACAGACAAATAAAAATAGAAATATTTCTAAAACTCAATAGTTGAGCTACACGCATTTCCTTTCAGCTGTGCATTCACGAACATTTACACGCTCAGGCAGCATTAAGGAAACTTTGGCAACACTCTTATGTTATTTCTGACTGACCTTCGATTGCTCTTTTCCACCTCATTTTGTAGATTTTTTTCTGTGCTGTTATTTTCGTAGCGTTTATTTCTTCGTGTTTTGGCGCATTTTCATCGCATACACGCATACATACATAGATTTCTATAGAGAAATAGAAAAACTACAAACACACACATATATGTGTGTATATGTGTATGTATGCACATGGGTTTGCTTGGGAGCTTGTGCGGCACGTCGGCTCTTTTAAATCAAGATGGCCTGCCTTTTAATGTGGCTGTCCACTTCACATTGGCAAAATTTAACGAACCGGAAATGCGAAATCGTATCACTTTGCCAAAAGTTGCTTTTTGATGTACTTTCATGTTTATGGACTGCGGCATTAACGGGACTAAAAGCGGCAAGGCGTTTTTTTTCTGTTTGCACTCATAAAAGAAACGGTGCAAGAATTACTAGGAACACTTCAGTACAATGAGCACTACGAGCAAATACACGGCATTTTTCACTGATTCGCTGTAAGTTTTGAATATAACTCGCAAAATTATGAAACTTTCAGGGATTACTGGGTATAGTCGCAGCTAATAATGAAAAGAATAAGAAAAAAATCTGAGTGGAAGTGCTGTTCAAATAAGACAACAGAAAATTGTTTTCCCAAAAATTTTGAGCTCAAAAATTTTTCCCAAAAAATTTTCAATTTTTCAAAAAAAAAAAATTTTTTTTTTTCAAACCAAAAGTTTCTTTTTATATATTTTATTTAAAAAAATTAACAAAAAAACTATTTATAAAACATTAAAGACACATTTTTTAATTTTTTAATTTTTCCAATAAGAAAATAAATATATTTTATTTTAAAAACAGCTTACAAAACATTAAAAAAACTTTATACCAAAATTTTCAACATTAAATAAGTATCAATATTATAATGTTTTTTTTTTTTAACTTTGGTATAGAGCTTTTCATTTGAAAGTATCTCCAAAAGTTACGGGACTTCCACAACGAAATTTTAAAAGGATTACTGAGCAAAGTTTTAGTTATTTATGAAAAAAATCTGAGAGGGGGTACTTTTCAAAAATGACAATAAAAAAATTTTCCTAAAGTCCTCCTTTTTCCAGTGTTCCAAAAAAAAATTTCTTAAAATTTTTCAAAAACTTTTTCAAAAGAAATTTGTTTAATTTATTCTATCCTAAAAAACTTTTTTTTAAATATTATAGAGAACCGGAAATATTTCATTTTGCAAAACTCAATACCACAATTTTCAAACTGAATAAATTTTAAAATCATAAAATTTTTTAACTTTTACCGAGTTTTTCATTTGTAAATATCTATGAAAATTTCAGGGATGACTGAGAATAGTCTCAGCTAAGAATGGAAGAAATAAGAAAAAAATTTGAGAGGGGATGTTTTTCTAAAATTACAAAACAAAAAAACATTTTCCCAAAAATGTTGAACATAAAAAAATTAAAAAAAAAACAAATATTTCGAAAACGTTTTCCAAAAATTTTTTTTTAATATATTTTATACTAAAGAATTAAAACAAAAAGAAAAACATTTCTAAATTATTAAAGAGAACAGAAGATATTTCATTTTAAAAGTCTCAAAACTATACTTTTTTTTTACTTTGATACATAGCTTTTTATTTGAAAATATCTCGAAAAGCTATAGGACATCCAAAATGAAACTTTTAGGGATTACTGAACAACGTTTTAACTAATAATGAAAAAATAAGAAAAAAATCTGAAAGACTGGTTCTCAAAAATGACAAAAAAAAATAATTTTCCTAAAAATATAAAAAAAAATTTCAAAAAATTACAAAAAAAATCCAAAAGTTTATTTAATATAAATACTTTATCCTAAAAAATAATAACAACCTATAAAGTATTAAAGAGAAACGAAGATATTTCATTTTATAAAACTTCATACCGCAATTTTAAATTTTGAATAAATCCCAAAATTATAAATATTTCTTTTTTAATTATACATTTTTTTGAAAGTTCTGAACAATCTTTTTTTAACTTTTTCAATTTTGTTCTTATTATTGAAGTATAATCCAGCCTACAAATAATCAAATCTTCAGCTATAGACGCTTTCACTGTTTTTAAATAAATGCCAAATTAAGACAACAAACTTTTAAGTTTTGAGGCAAATTTCCGGTACAAAATTGTTTGTGAATTTAAAAAATCATTTCCTTTTAAAAGCGCTGAAAAAAATTTGAATTAAAAGTCCAGATAGCTTGGACTTAACTTGACTCATGGAAAGAAATTGGCCACTTTTTTGTTGGATTTTGTTTCATAGTTCCCAGAGGTCTCGTTTTAGTGATATATTAGAGATTATCGTAAATAGAACAGCGAAGGCAATTAGCAGGTATCATCAATAGTTAGCAATCCTTGGCAACGCTTATCTAGAGGTATTAAAAATGCTAGCGACAAAAGTCCATCGGACGTACATACATATAAAAGAATATGAAATTATTTCAGAAATTACAAAAGTCAAAGGTTCATTACACTTTTAAAAGATATCGGTGGACAAGAATATGAAGTTATTTCACACCGATCAGCTGCTACAAAATCTACCTCAAAAAAAAAAAACAAAACCTGGTCTCAACAACAGGTCAGGGTTTCAAAAGTTACGAAAGAGCTTTCTGTCTTTCTAAAGATGCAAAATTTCATAGTTTGATTTGAGCTTGCATGATGAGCGCTTTCACATTTCTATCGACAGCATGAAAGCTCCAATAACATGTACAAAATACTAAGGCTAATAGTTCAAAGGAATTCCCAAATTAACAATCAATTCATTTTCTATAGAATAAAGGCATGTCTTTGTAATATCGAATCACTTTAGGCTTTGAAAATTCGTGACGCGATATGAGCTTCCACAGTAAGCGCTTTCACTTTGCTTGCGATAGCCCAAAAGCACTAATAGTATTTTTAAACAGTTTCCAAAGTTCGGATTTTTTAAAGGCAATGGCATTCTTTTGTTATCACAAAAATATATGAAAGCTTTCCTATAGGTTTTTCTGTCTCTAATAGGAAGCTCATAAGCTTTCATATCATGCCTCGATATCTCTTGACGCAATTTGGGCTTCGATATTAAGCACTTTAATTTTTTCATCAACTGAGAATGAAAGCAACAACATTTGAAAGCTTTAAAAACAGCTCTATTGAGGATATGAGTATGCAGTTAAGTTTACTACTAATTCACGTCGTTTTTCTAAGCCTTTAGTGGGCCTACCATGAACTTTTCCGCAACTTCTTCAACTTTCAAAAAACTTTAATGCAATAAACTTAACTTTCCAAGAATTACTTCATTTTTATTGGCTGCACCACAAGTTCTGTACTGTAAATTTTAACGCAGTTTACAAAATTCCTCGTGCTCAGAAAAAACGTTTAATCACTCAACGTTGTTGTGTCATAGTAACCATGGCGCGCATTGGTAGTAGATAACAAATTGTTTCATCAACTAAGTGAAAACTGCTGTGAATGACATTACACCACACATCCAGATACAAAACGAAGGATGGGATGTCATAATAAGTTTAGAACTATCAGTCAAATGGAAAGAACAACCGATATGAACGAGGCGACCCGAAGGTACAAAGAGTAAAGGATAAAGGCAAACCGCGCCACAGACAACTCTAGCGTTGGCGAAAAGAAAATAAACAAACCAGTAAAGAAGCTGAAGCTGCATGAAAAATAAGCAACAGTGATGATACGTAGATGTTTAACATGGAAGAAGACAAATAAGTTTGGAACAAAAAGAAGCATTTAAAAGGACTCGCATACACACGAACACACACACACACATATCACATTGCGAGTACGAAAAGGATCAAGCGAGAGTTATTTATAAATAGGTAAAACGGAATGCTAGCAGCAGGACAAAAACTAGCGAAGCAAAACCAACAGAAGAGCAATAAATGGAGGTAGGATTGAGGTAGTGAATAGAGCCAACCAACATAGACGAGTGGTTTCAACGTTGTCGCTGCTGCTGGTGATGTCTCAACATGACAATTTTGCACATATGAACACCTTCACCGCAAAAACCAGCACATACGCTTGGCTGAGCGGCTGAGATGTCAGCAAAAACTACATAACAACAAATCCATGCACATTTAGAGTAGATGTCGACGAGACTAGACAGGAGACGAAGCGAACTCGACAATAAAAGAGGTAAAACAAACATGAAAAAAAGCGTGAGATTGCATGATGTAAAGGGTGTTTTTATTCAACCAACTATTCAACGCTGACGAGGTCTGACAACACAAAATCAATCGGAAGTCAAGCTACTCTTTAATACCAAACGAGATGTCAGATAGGATGAGGCGCAGTTGAGTGACTTCTTTAACTTGATGCAGGAAAATATTGTGCGAGCCGCAGAACTTAATCACTCCGGCCGATGAATTGACATCATCGGTTTTATTTCTGCCTTTTCTAAGCTGTATATAGAAACAAAGCGAATGGGTCTGGTGGTGAACGAGGAGAAAACAAGGTACCTCCTGTCATCAAACAAACAGTCGGCGCTCTCGCGTATCGCCACCACGTCACTGTTGACAGTAATAATTTTGAAGTTGTAAGACACCTCGTTTATGTAAGCAGCAGCATTAACACCGATAACAAAGTCAGCCATAAAATCCAACGAAGAATCACTCTGGCCAACAAGCGCTACTTAGGACTTAGCAGGCAACTGAGTAGTAAAGTCCAGTCCCGACGAACAAAACTAAGTCTCTAACTAAGTTTATAAATCTCTCATTCCTCTCGCATGGCGCAGAAGCCTGAACGGTGGCAATATCCGACGATGCGTCCCTTGGAGTGTTTAAGAGAAAGATTTTTGCGGAATAATAATGTAAAGGTCCAAAGCACTTTGGCTACGGCGACTGTCGTAGGCGATGGAACAATACGCTGTACGAAGATATACACATAGTGCAGCGAATGAAGAGCCAACGGCTGCATAGGCTGGGTCAAGTCGTTCGAATGGATATAAACGCTCCGTCTCTGAAAGTATTCGATGGGATATCAGCTGGTGGTAGTAAAGGAAGAGGAACGGTCAGTTGGAGAAGAGGAACGGTCAGGTGCGTTGGAACGGTCAGGTGGGGAAGGGCTTGGCTTCACTTGGTGTGTCCAACTGGTGCCGGTACCACGAGAAAGAAATGACTGGCGCGCTTTGTTAAAATTGGCTAAAAGCGCTTAAGTGAATCCTGAGGATCTAAAAGATATACAAATATTCAAATTAAATAAGCAACAAACAAATAGTCAAAGCTTCTTAATAAGTCTCTGTGCTATATTTATTTTACGCACTGTATTTATTTTCTTTGCGCGTGCATCGAGAGTGAGGAGCTTGGGATAAGCTTTTCCACCCATTTGCGGCGCGCAACTTGCTATTGCTTCACAAATGGAGCGACCTTTAGTTTTATGCTGTCTCCAAACTGCAGCTGGGTTGTTAGGAGAAGCTTTTTAATGACAAAGATACACCCGGGGGATGGCCATTTCCATCCAAGGGGCGACCGCTATTAGAAAACAGGTTTATATAAGTTGATATTTAATGCCCAGAATGGGTTTGTAATCCGGTACGTGGTAGTCCGGAACCGAGCGCTAATCACGCATGGCTACGGTGGTCGTTTCTTTTTTAGGAAAGAGGAGGGCGATCCTTACAGAACCATGATTGCTGATTATTTGGTACCCCAATCGAAAGGCATAATGTGTGAAGGCATATTGCCGCAACAGGGCTGTATGGCACAGCGGATCAAAAAATATTCTTTGTAAAGAAAAGGTTTAGGGAACCCAAGAACATACGATTTAGCGCCTCTAGGTTAATTTCTCTAGGTTTGCGTGAGTTCATTGGTTTATGCGATCAAAACTAAAACTTTGGACGCCTTGAAAGATAAAATAGTGAAAATCATTTCCCAGATACAGATCCAGTTGCTTGGGAAAGAGGTCGAGAATTGAGCTTCCGGTTTGTGACGTTCACATTTTTTTTTTTGTCGGGATAACTAGCAAGTACCTCACTCATACAACATTAAGTCCATTGTACTGCACTCGGGTTCCCTTTTTAATTTTTTTTAAACCCGCCGACCTCCAAAGAAGTCTGTATAAAGCTTGTCGTGCCAAGGAGCTAAGGTGGTAGCTTCTTAACACATATGTGCCGAAGACCTCAAGCCTGATTCGAGCGAAGGCCGAGCAGACGCACAGAAAGTGGTTCGTCGTCTTATCTTCTTCTCCACATTCAGTCGGACATGACAGGTAACATCAGTTTTGACCATCTGCAGCCTCTCTCAGCTTGCCAAGCCCGCTTGTGGGTTGAAGTAACCCATTTGATTGCTGCAGAAGGGAGTGGCAGAACGAACTCCGAGCCAAAGAAGTTGGGCAGTATACAACTCCGCTTGAAACACAGATGCGTGTATTCTAAAAGCAAAGTTTAGTTTTGTCCCGCTGGATGCCACCAGAACCGAAGCCGTGCTCGGTCCAGAAGCCATCCGTGAAAATGCGAAAACAGTGTTTGCCGGGCTCATTTTCAGAGTTTGACCAGAATTGAGCCTCTGGCAGCACCACACTGTATGTTATCTCTTTTCAAGTACGACTGGTATGAAGAGAATCGTTGGCTTGCAGTCCATGCCTTCTCCGTTGTCCAATGACGGACAAGAGCCATTATGTTTCAGCCTGCAGATGCCCTTCAAAGTCTCTCTTTGGATGAAAACATCAAGGGGTGATAGACTAACCAGAGCATCTTCTTATGCAGTTAATTTTCAGTTTGGAATTATGTAAATTTTTTACTTCATTTCATTTGAAAATTATCTACCCTTGAAAGAACACCCTTTAAATATACTCGTATGTGCGCATTCTAAAAATATACAAAAAAACTGTGATGAAATAGATACAGAGTTGGAAATAAAGTGCATTTTAAAACTCACTAGCAATGGAGGTGACACGAGAGGATGAAAGAGGAAGCAGGAGAAGCAGCAAAAGTAGAAACAGGAATGTTTGTGACATTCTTGCTTGACGAAGCTGATTAAGATCGATATATGCTGAAGCTTTTCGGGTGTATTACTACTGATTTGTGGTTGCAAAAAGCTCTCCAGCCATCGTGCGGCATGCATCGTCATCATCAGCGTGGTTTCAGTTGTTACGTGGATAATATTCCATTTCGATTTTGCACAAAATTTCTCTTAAAAAATATTAGAAACTGAATATTCCATGCAGATGTGTGTATGTACATATGTATGTGTTGAAACGATATTTGATGTTGCCACATCAAAAGCGGCTTTTATGCTACTCAGCGCACTTACAGTCGAAAACTTTCGTTTCGAGTGAATTTCGTGGAGTGTCGAAAGTGCGAATGTCAACAACTGTATTTACACAAATTCCAGCAATTCCAGTGCATGTACGGCTATTACATACATACATACACACATACAGGCATAGACGGCTTCAAGGATGTGATGTGATGTGAGGTACTTGTTTTCAAACTCATAAACACGCTTGAACGCCTGCGGTTTATCTACTGTCAAGCAGTCCTTCGATGGCAGACCTATACACGCATATACATACACACACATACATATTTGCCAAATCCAACACACTTCGTAACCATGCAACATCACATCAACTGGAAATACCGCAAATGCCTTCGTCTATTCGAGCGCGCGTAATCATTCAGTTAATCCTATTTCGATTTTTGCCTTGCCATATACGAAACTGTCATCAAACTGAGTAGACATCCCGTGCGCTGCCTTTGCAATTCCTTCACGTACCCACACGTATGTGTGTGTGTGTGCGGTGTCCACATAAACGTCAAGTAAGTACGGGTTGTAAGAAAAATACATTTTTGCCAATGCAGCAAATCTTAAGGAGAATTAGTTGGCTTTCGGATGGCTGTTAGACGTTCATAACAGCGAAATAGTCATTTGGGATGAGCTTCTAGCCGACACGCATACAACTTCAACGCTTTGCAACGCACGCAGCCGGTGACAGCACATTGGGCAGAAGGATGAAACAACTCGCTCTACATAAAGTGAAAACTTCTCTAGGCCCTCACATTTGGCCATTCAAGCGCGCGGGTCACGTTGAGAATCAAAATAATTTCACATCGCAAATTGCCGTTGAGAGTGACAATGCAATCGCGGCTGCGACTGCCAAGCTAGACAACTACACTCAACGATCCCTAATCCCGCTTGGTCACAGTGGAGCCATTCACAAAGGTATTATAGCGAAATGTACGCATCTTGAAGGGATGAATAGCCAACCAACAAACCAAGCAAGCAGCAGCCAACCAGCCAGTGGTGATTGCTGATTTCATCGGTTGTCAGTTGATGAAAATCCGTTGAATGGCTCCCAAAAGGGGAGGTGGTGGCGTGGAGCTAACGCTTAACTTTCGCTAGCATATTTAATACCTACTGCCATTGCCAAAGTAACAAATGAAAATGGCGCGCTTTAGTTGGGGCACGCGGTGGCGCATCTGTAGCATCATTCGTAGTCGTTAAGGCACCCCACGGGCATCTTAAATTAGTTGATGACAGTATTTGGGTAAGAAATTTACATTCTCTATCTCATTTATTTTTATTTGGTTGGCGTGACAAATGGGAAATAAACTGTTGCAGTTGTTTGCAGGCAGCAATTGATTGTGAAGTGTGACTTTGCTAGGAAACAAGGCAATGTTGCAATGGCATTTATTTTGATTTGATATAGGAAAAGGCTACGAAGGAAAAACATTAGCTTAGCGAAGGAAACGACGTGCTGTGCGCGAAAATATTTCAAAGTCAACTTTATATACAGTCAGTCAAAAAAGTGTTCGGACATTGCTGTTTTCTTCGAAATTCACAATATTTTGTATAAATTTTCTTTCGTTATGTATGAATAAAAATAAATTGATTAATAAAAGCCGCAGAAATCGAAACTTTGTCAAAATTTTAAGAAAAAAGTTGTTTTAAGTAAATAAGAAAATCTGTTTAAATTTCAGCAGAATCTCGATATTTTTAATCAGACATTGTTTTTATAAATTTTTCTGAAAATTGGTTTATTTCTAGAATTAATATAATAAGAAGTAAGCTGAAAAAAACGTTGAAAAATATGTTAAAACTTGCGATCCATTCAATGTTAAAATGTTGGTAGAAAATTTTTTTAATGTATTTTCGGATTTTTAAACCTCTTCAAAATCTGTTTTTAAGTTTTTAAAAACTTAAATATACATAAAAAAAAAACAATGTAAACAAAATATACTTAAAAAAAAATATTTAAAAAATATTTAAGTCAAATAGACTTAAAAAAATTATAAAAAATTAAATTTAAATAAAATAGAATTAAAATCATTATAAAAATATTTACATAAAATACACTTAAAAATACATTCAAGTAATATATATTTAAAAAATTATACTTAAAAACCTTATAAAACAAAATCTACTTAAAAACCTATATAAAAAATATTTAAGCCATATATATTTCAAAAAATTATAAAAAAAATGTATAATGCTTAAAAAATTTAAAAAAAATTTTAATAAAATTATAAAAACACATTTAAATAAAATTATAACAAAATATTTAAATAAAATTATTGTATAAAAAAATATTTAAGCGATATTAAAAAAAAATTGTTTTGTAAAATATAAATACTTAAAAAAACTATATTATAAAAAAAAAATTTGAGCAAAATGCTTAAAAAAACAAAAAAATGTATAATGCTTAAAAAAGTTTTAAAAAATTTTGTAAATAAAATTATAACAAAATAGTTTAATAAAATTATAAAATAACATTTAAATAAAATTATAAAACGATATTTAAATAAAATTATAAAAAAATATTTAAGTGAAATTATAAAAAATAATTGAGTAAAATATACAATACTTAAAAAAGAACTAAACATACTAAAAAATTTGAGCAAAATGCTTAAAAGCATTATAAAAAATATTTATTTATTTAAAAATATTTAAGTGAGATTGATTTTAAAAAACTATTTCAAAAAAAAAAAAAACTTTTAAAAAAATTTTGAAAAAGACGCTTGAATATATTTAATTAAAAAAAATTATTGCAGTAATATTTGAGTAAAATATACCTAAAAACGTGCAAAAAAATATTTTTTTTTAATATATTGTATGTATTTTAAAGAAATAAAAGGACATGTTTTTTATTATTTTAATTTTTAAATTAATATATAAAAAAATGTTTTTTTTTGGTAAAAACAAGAAAGTGTATGCGGTTTACCACTCCAATCAAGAGGAAAGAAACATTTGGGGAAAATTTTTACTGTTGTAATTTTTCAAAAACACTCCGCATCAGTGTTTTTGTTTCTTATTTTGCCATTAACAGCCTAGCCTTAGTAAGTTAATAAGGGATTCCCAAATTCTCAAAATCGAACTTTCAAACTTTGCCCAAATTCAAAACAACAAAAAAAAAAATAATAATTAGTTTTTCATCAGAATTTCGATTTTTTCAGTGAAAATTTTCAAATTTTTTTATTAATTATTGTTTTTAGTATAATAAAGGCCATAAAAATCGAATTTTCAAACTTTGCCTAAAATTAAATAAAAAAAAAAATAATTAATTTTTCATCAGGATTTCGAATTTTTTACTGAACATTTTGAAATTTTTTATTCATTATTGTTTTTTTTGTAATAAAAGCCGTGAGAATCGAATTTTCGAACTTTGCCCAAAATTCAAAAAGGAAAAAATAATATTAAGTAATTTTTCATCAGAATTTCGAATTTTTTACTCAGAATTTTTAAGTTTAAGTTTCAATGTGCAAATTTGCAGTTGCTCAAAATTTCCGTTGATTTTTAATAATTTCTCAGCCGACTATCCCTATATTTTCCTCAACATTTAAGCGGTTTTGCCAGAATATGTTCGAAACCTTCATCAAAAAAAAAAACAAAAAAAAAAAATGTCACTCGAAACTTGCACTAAATCCCACTAGATTGAAATGAACAAACAAAAACGAAAACCAATAATAATAAAAATTATGAGTAAGAAGTTCAGAAATTGTTGAAAATTGTTGATTTCATTTTTTTTAATGTTCCGTTATGTTTCAAATTTTAGAATATATTGCTTTTATTGTAGTATAAATCGCATTTTCTTAAAAAATTAACGAAGAAAATTTCCATGAAAAGCATTGCGAATATTGTAAAAAAACCCATTGTATCAAAACTTTTTTCACGCACTGTACACACACATATCGGTAAAAGCTATGAGTGTAGGATTTTATGACCCTATTATGATTGAGGATACAATCAGAAGCATTGGTTTGTAAATAAAAAATTTGATGTATCACAGGAAGCCCCATATTGCGAATGCAAGCTGCTGCAATTTCCAAACTATAGACTTTAAGAAACTTTGAAGGCTACATTAGAATAGAAATGCTTGGTTTAAAGTTGAAATACATTATATATATATTACCTATATTTGTATTGCACAGCCAAGCAATCCTACGAGCTTTGTAGTGTCAAATCAGAATAAGAAAACTGTGAATGATTTTTCTGATATCACACAAAGTAGAAAGGTTTGGACGACTAAGGTGCCGAGAACTTGGTAAAGCAAAACTCCCGAGAAATATGACCCGCCGTAAAAGATCAATGGTTTCGTTGCTTGTGTGGCTCGTAGCGCCATCGCGTTGAAAATATACTTTGTTCAGATCCAGATACCATCCAATTCCGGACATAAAAGATCGTTAATCATCTCTCGATAGCGCAATCCATTCCAAAATAACACCTGTTATTGGAAACCCCTTTATTACATCAAGCGGAGGTGTACGCCATCTGTCTATGCTTGCTTTGAGGAAAGATTCTCTGGGTTCAGATTTCATTTATTTCACACTACGACTCCCAATGTATCGAGAACACTTTTCGCATTATTTTCTTCTACCTTGCGTCTTGAAAGATTTCTGTGATGCATCCACTGATATTTCCAATACATGGAGGCTAATATGCCTATCCCTATCATAAGCTTCTGTGGATTCAGATGTAAAGGGTAGTTAAATTTCAAGAGCCGATGTTGAATGTGAACCACACCTAAATATAAAGTTTTTTTCTGCATTTCATTTGACATTTTTCAATTTCATTTGGGCGAATGATAATCCAAGAATGATTGCCGAAAAACCAATGCACCCACAAAGAGTGACTGTTTGGTGCGGTTAATGGGCCGTATTTTTTCCAAAATGAGGCCGGTCAGGCAGTTACTGTGAATAGTGTTCGCTATTATGAGATGATAACGAACTTTTTATGGCCCGAATTGGAAGATATGGATGTGGACGATATGTGGTTTCAACAGGATGGTGCCACTTGTCACACAGCTAACGAAACAATGACTCTTTTGCGCGAAAAATTTGATGGCCGAATAATCTCACGTCGCGCCGATGTCAATTGGCAGCCAAGATAATGTGATTTGACACCTTTGGACTTCTTTCTTTGGGGTTATTTGAAAGAAAGGGTGTACGTCGATAAGCCAGCAACAGTTCAAGAGCTAAAAGATGAGATAATTCGGCACATTAACGGCATAGAACCACAAGTATGCCTCAGCGTCATCGAAAATTTGGACCATCAGATGGAGGTGTGCCGCCGAGGCCGCGGCGGCCATTTGGCCGATATTTTGTTCCATACGTAATTGAGCCATACAAATATTATCATAATAAAGAGAAATGATAATAATTTCCTAAAAAAATTGTATTTTATTCAAAATCGACACCGGCCCTTGAAACTTAACCACCCTTTATTTTCTATAATGCAATGGTTCAAAATGGTTCCTAGAGAGGCATATTCACAATTATGGAACTGAATTTCCGAGAGCTTACATTTTTACTCAAACACATTTCAACTCATTTGCAAAGCGGAAGACGATATTTTTGAGTGAAGAGTAATTCGCCGCCGTAGCCGAATGGGTTGGTGCGCGACTACCATTCGGAATTCACAGAGCAAACGTCGGTTCGAATCTCGATGAAAACACCAAAATTAAAAAACCAAAACATTTTTCTAATAGCGGTCGCCCCTCGGCAAGCAATGGCAAACCTCCGAGTGTATTTCTGCCATGAAAAAGTTCCTCATTCAACCTCATGTCGCTGCTTTCACAAACAGCTGCATAATTCCATTGCTTTCAAAATTGCCTAGTCTGTTGAAGGATTTGTAAGGAACGTTTCCAAAGTCAAACTTTGGCGATTCACAAATCCAATTATTTCAGTCTGTTAAAATTAACTAACTAACTGCATAAACAGAAGCAAAAATTCGTAATTGAATAGACAGAAGCACAATAAAAGCACTTGCGTGCACACAAATCGAAACAAACATTCTCGCCACCTCAATTTAAATTAATAATCCACCAGCCAATTTGTAGTTACTGTATATTTACGAACGGCTGCACTCTCAATCGACGCCCTGTTCTGACGAGTTTGCACTCTGTGTGCAATGCAAAAAAAATACTTTTATTTATTTATTTTTCGATTGCAATTGATAAAAATTTTGCATTCGCAATGCACACACTCAACACAACAACATTCACAAAACATCAAAAATCAATAAAAAATAAAATCAAGAATGAACTCAACAAACGATTGCAATGCAACGCTTGTCAAAAAAACTGACAGTTGCATAAACAAATCACGGCCTAAAACTAACAAACTGTGGCAAATGTAAATGCAAATGAAGTAAAGAGAAAAATGGACGAAAAAAGAGTAAATAAAAAATTCACCTTTTGGTAGCAACATGAATATTTGCAACACTCGATCGAATTTTGATGGGTTCACAGAATCAACGATTACAATGAAAATACCAAATAATAGCAAGAGATTTTTTAAAGCAAATGTAACGAACTGCCGGAAATGTGGTATGTTGGTATGCAGGATGGCGAAATGGTACCTGGCAAGAACTTCAAAGCAAGCGCGAAGAGAAAAATTCGTTTCTTCATAGAAATTGCAACTCATCTATTACGGATGCTAAGGCGGGAGTAGTACGAAAATCTTTTGAAAATTTATAGATTCGCTTTTCCAAAAAAAAGAGCAAACAAATTTTTTCAGTGAAAGCAACTTATATTTTCCTTTTGTGTATACAAGGATGATAAATTACCAGGTTTGGCCTTCAGCTATGGTGAGAAACGAAAATGAGCGAGTAACTTCGGCTCCTACGTCATAGGGGATTCGGCAGCTGAGTTCTGCACGATCATTTCAGATGTATTCTTAACATGAACGAGGACTGCGTTGATTTTTTCTTCGTATTTCACTAACACAATCTTAATTTTTTTGTAAACAAACCGCTTCGTGACCCTCGTTACGTCAGCCCATCAGCTGATTCTGTCAAATTCACACCATCTCAAATCTTTTCACCATGCCTCGTCACCGAGTACTCGGCAGCAGAATTCTGTCCGCTCATTTCACACGTATTTATACACACGTCCATTCAGACGGCAAGGAAGCAACATTAACGAAGACTGTGTTGGCCCCGTTTATGTCCGCCAATCAGCTGATTCTTTCAAATTCACTGAGAGCCGGATAACCGGCTGATGTAGGTCACATCTTCGGAATTTTTATTTTCACCATGATGTGTATATGTATATTAGTATATACCAGCACCTTATGATGGTAGGAAAAACACTTCATTGACATTTGGAAGAAGCCTTTTTTGGGGTTTGGCTACCACGAATGGATGATGAACTTTGCAGCTGCATATAAGAGTTGAATATCTCTAAAGTGGCTATGAAATGCCGCATATTTCTCTCTGGCTGAGTAATTTCGCTGAAATATAACAGAGCCTTTAATAGTCACTGTGGCTTTCGATGCGAGCTATAGTAGGGCAGATGAACTAACTAAGAATCGGCACGAGACTGAGTAATATATACACAGATATTGATGCAGGTATACCCTTACAGATATGAGAAATTTGTAGGAATAGCGAATGAAAGATGACGTAACGAACTCCTCTGCAGAATCGCGCGACAATTCTGGCCGCTTCTCAATGCCCATGCCAAAATAAGTATAGTTTTAGCACACTGATTTCGGGTCTAGCGTGACTCTTTTCTAATAGACAGACAAACCCAGAAGCTAAGCCCGCAGACTCACGCCATCCACAGGAACTGCCCAAATGAAGGAAAGACGCTTTTGTACCTGGACAGAGGTGGATTCACCACTTTAGGTAGACTATTCTGTAGTGAGCGTGAAGATCTCAGCGAATATCAGGGTTCTTCTAAAGTTTCTGAGCGGCTCGCTATAGTTTTAGCAGAGATAAAGATAAGTTAGGGCATCACAATAATTTTTTACGAGCCTGAGTGTGACCCATAATGGGCCACCACTACAACTGGAATTAACCTAACCTAATTCTAACCCTAAACAGCAATCCGCATACTGTTCCACAGTGCAATCTGCGTACAAATTATAAGTCCAGCTAGTCGCGCAGCATAGACTGCATTCGAAAAAAATACAACACCTGAACATTTTGACTATTTTCTTTTTTTATTGTTAATTTTTTCTTTTTAAAAAGGTATAGCTTTTATCTTAGTTCACTTGGGGTCAGTCCTCCTAATACGGAATATCCAGATTCGTCGAAACTGGCTCGACTTTTAAAAATCCTACAATTTTCAAATTTACAAAAATTATAAATTTTCCAAGAAGGTGATTAATTTTGCGCCACCTTGTTAAGGGGTACACTACAAGTAGCACTTACGTGCCGTTTTGATACCATAATGTGGACCACTACCTGCGAAAAAAACAATAAAATAAATTAGGGAAGAGAAAAGCGTCTACAGCCATCCAGTACTGCTGATGCAGTGGAGGAGAGAAAAGGCATCTAGGCTGGAGAATTTCTTTAAGCCATCCCCAAAGGGCGCGCTAAGGAATCTCAAGCGCCCAGCCACCAGAGCCAGACATTTGCAGAGAAAGAGCTCAACAGTCTCTTTCTCTGCAGCATCTCCACAGCTTCTGCAATAGGAGTTGTACGGAATTCCAAGCTTCTCCGCATGAGTACCGATCACCCAGTGACCAGTGAACAACGCAAAGTAGTTTGGAAATTGATAAGCTTGGGATTCCCATCATCTTAAACGTTCTGTTTATATCGTATTGAGGCCATAGTATTTTCGAAATAATATAGCACACGATGAGACAGACCTCCATCTGTCTTGCGGTTGTTTTAAAAAGAAATTGTGTAGTTTCCCTTTAACAACGGTCAAGGGGACACCGATGTCTGAGAAGGGGACAACTGAAACCAGCTCTGTCGACCTTTTCCTGGCATGCTCATCGGCAATTTCATTTTCCTCTATAATCCTGTGCCCAGGAATCCTGATAAGAGAAATGTTTCCTGCACGTTCGAGATGTTTTATATCCTCCTTACATATGCTGACCAGAAGAGAACTACAACATGGCGAGTGGACTTTATGTCTCCTTCCCAACGGCGATCTCTAAGCATTTTGCACGCCCTCAGGATCGCGAAGACCTCTGCCTGAAAAACACTACTAGTTTCCGCCAGTTTAAAGAAGACTGAAACATTGGTTGATTTAGAGAAAACCCTCGCTTCAACTCCAGGGTGCATCTTGGATCCGTAGGTGAAAACAGAGGCACCTATATCCGTGGCGACTCTCCTCTCTTTCCAATCTTGCCTGCTCGGAGAGATAGCCCTAGCACAACCCTCAAAACCTAGTTTGCGGATGGAGAGATCGGTGCGATGTACGGAGGAGGAAGGGGAGATCTGCTTCAATATGCTACTATGTCTTATAGGAAGTTGCCTCCCGAGGCCAATCTCCTTCAACCTAACAGCGCTCTGAGCAGCAATGAATTTAACTTGCAGATCCACGAGAAGTAAGTGCAGAATGACGTTGAGCGCAGCAGTGGGGCATGTTCTACAAGCACCAGTGATACCCACACATACAGTTCTCTGCACTCTCCCCAGTTTAGTGCTATTATAGCCCTTACAAAGAGCTTCTCACTGAACCAAGCATCCATACGTCAAAATTGGCAGAACTCCAGAACTAAGTTGTACATCCAAAGTACGACACGTGGCTTGGGACCCCATTTTTTGCCGACCATAAGTTTACAGGCGTAGAATGCTATACTGGACTTCTCAGCTCGATTTTCTATGGGCAGCTTCCAGTGGAGCTTGGGCTGAAGTACTACACCAAGATACTTGACTTCCGATGAGAGTGTCAGACACTGGTTGTTTAGTCTTGGAAGCTTAAAAGGTGGAGTCTTGTATTTCCTGGTGAATAGCATCAACTCCGTTTTGCCAGAGTTGACTCTGAGACCGCAACTGGCAGCCCAACTTTTGAGTGTAGTCAGCGCCTACATGGCAGTAATGACTATTTCCTAGGCGGTACCGGAACAGGCAGTTAAAATGGGCATCCCTCACAACACACACTGCCGCAGTTGTAAATAAGCAGAGAAAAAGGAAACGATTTACCATTTCTTCTGTGAATGTGCTGCCCTATGGAAGCAGATAATGTCAATCCTGGGCCAATCACTATTCGAGAATTTTGAACAACTGTCTGGCTTAGACGTCAACAAACTAATAAGGTTCTTAAACCGCACAGACTGGATATAGTCATGTTGTAATTAACCGTTAAACAAGTTGGTAGCGAGGATGTGGCAACAAAATGGTGCGGAAGCGCTAGTTGGATTGTGGACAAACCACCACTTTATCCAACTAATCTTCTTTTTATGCCATCTTTGACTTTTGTCAAGTAGACAGATGCACAATTTTACACCATAAAACAACGCGTTAAAATTTGTGAAACTTATTATGAAAATGGTCGATCTTTAAGAACAACATAACGCAAAATTCGCGATTTTTTGTGTGGAAATAATCATTAGAAAGAGTTGACAATTCAAAGGCTACCAAAAAATATTCCAGAAATTGGTTCTGTCGAGAATAGTAAATGTACTGGCAGACCAAAAAGTGGGCGATCTGTTGAGAAAATTGCGCAATGTTTCTGAATAACCTTCAACCTCGACTTAGCGACGTTTCCAAGAATTGGGCATTCATGAATTGGCCGATTGGCGGAGTTTAGCTGCAGATGTGATCAGCTGGACATTTGAATAATGCCTTTTTCAGATATAATTGTTAAGCGCAGTATTTTGAATTAAAATAATGAAACACGAAAGCATCTAAATTTTAATTATTATTTTTTTTAATAATATTTCGGCGCGTCTTTTGAAATACCCTTTATGTGTTTGCACTTGCCGACAGCAAAATGCACCAAATCGTTTCAAGTGTCTATCAAATATGCGGCCGCTGCATAAATTCAAATTTTTTTATAGCGTGATCAATATTAAAAAAAATATATATAAAAAAACAAAAAAAATATTAAAAAAAATAAACATATTTTTCAGGCAAATTTTTCATTGCATTCACTAGCCGCACTTTATGATGCAACGGAGGTCGCATACACAAAAAACGAACTTAAAAAAATAGTGTACACAAACACACACACACATAAACGCATACATAAATAATAAATAACGCAGCCCGTTAGTGGCAGTGCACAAACCAGGCAATTAAAAGCAACTGTTGTCTAACAAAGCGCACTTTTGCCCACGTATCATATTTTTGTTTTTGTTTTCCTCCAACTATTCTGCAGTTAGTTTGCTGCATTTGTTTATGATAGATAAGCGCTAGTGCGCAGAAAAGGTGAAAAAATTGCTGCAAAGAGCAACAATCACCAAATAAGAAACAGGAAAAAATTATATTTTATTATACGAAAACACTTGATTGGCCAGCCACCAGTTGGTTTGCCATCAAATATTACGCTCGCCTAGATTGCATAGAAAAAAAAAGATTCAAAAATTATTGGAAAAATATTTGTATGCATGCGAAAGAGTTTTGAAATTTTAAAGCTTTAGCGCTTCAGCACGATTAAGTGGATATTTTGCATAGTCAAATAGGCAGGATCTGACCAGCTTAAATTCGTGCCAGTGTTTTTGACAAACCGCAATTGTTGCATCTGAATGCGCAAATATTTGATAATTTCGCTAAATCGTTTTTTTGTTTGTTTTTGTTCTATTCTTATAAAACAGCTGGCGCTTTGTGTGAAATTATTTTCAATAAAGCGCGTTTTTTCTATATTCTATTATCCGTCTGACGCCATGTTGCCGCATCACTAACACCAAATTAATGATCAGCCACAAATTGCCATCACCGGTCGACCACATAGAGACAGACACTTTGCGGCCGCTCGCTTGGTAATAATGGCGCTTTTGATAGCCCTTTTCTGTAGTTTATGATATGCAACGCTTTGTCACTACGAGCGCTTTTTTATTACTATTAATTGTTTTTTTCTCATTGCGTTTATGGTCAATGCAATTTTTCCGCAGTTAGTATTTACCACAAATGGCCAACTGTCGCAGGAATTTCATGAAACATTGCGATATATTAAATGCTTGCGGGTAAGTGTGTGTGTGTGTGTGTGTGAAAGACACTCAAATTATTTAAAGTGAACTTTAAAATTTAGGCACATAAATGAAACTCAATTTGAGCGAAACTATTTTAGAATGCGAGTAGAGAGGAGAGCGCCAAGGCGGTACTTAGCCATAAGTGCAGTACAAAAAGGCGAGAATTCAATATTTTCAAGAGGTCAACATATTTGCAAGGCCACTCGCAGCTTCAATTGCATGTGAATATTGAAAATCCTAACAAACTAAATTTATTTTAAACTTAATTGCCAAGTAACAAAAATACACAGGTAACTTTTTAAATGAGATTCTAATGGAGTTATTGTGACAAACTTAATTTACAGATTTACTGGCTAATACCAGGCTTGCCTGTCTACGAATCAATATACAAAATGAAAGCTAAACTTATTTTAACTCCTTGTTTACGTCTGCTTTAAATCAAGTAGGAAAACAGGTGGCCGCCACTTCAGCCCTTATCAGACTTAATATAGTGTTTTCCCAAAACAGATGTTATCAATAAATGGATTGCGCTATAGAGAGATGGTTAACGATTTTTTATGTTTATTTTCAACAAGATGGCGCTACGTGCTACACAAGCAACGGAACCATTGATATTTAACGGGAAAAGTTTCCGGACTGTGTTATCTCTCGAAGAGGTGATCACAATTGGCCACCGAGATCTTGTGATTTAACACCTTGCGACCTTTTTCTTTAGGATCACGGGAAAGAGAAGGTCTACGCCAACAGCCCAGGGTCGAATCAAGACCTCAAAGATGGAATTCGTGATTCTATCGAGGAAATAGGGCAGCCACTTTGCAATTCGGTTATGGAAAATTTCATGAAAAAGATATTTGTCCTGTAAGCGTGGTCGTGGTGGTCATTTCCGTGATGTTATTTTCCACTATTAACGGCATACCTTCCTCTTTACAATGAAATCAACATCCGATCATTTAATCAAGATCTCGACTACTCTTTCCCTAAACCCACCTTGAATAGGCTCTTCCAGACTAACATCGCGACAAAAAGAGAGTGAGAAACCCAAAGACCGTGGAGAAGAGGGGCATTAAATCACTAAACGGATAGATCCAAGCTAGAAAATTAAGATTTTTCAAAAAAATTAGACCCTGCATTATCTACTGTATCGTCTACCAGGCAGAAGTCTTAGCCATAAAAGAGGTAAGGTGCACAACCTTAACACGCACGCCGTAACAAAAACTACGATAAATATCTTCTCGGACAGCCAAGCGACCAACAAATCGATGGTGGCAGTTATACTAAGATCAAAGGTTGTTCAGGAATGACTGGCAGCACTAAATGATATTGGCACTATCTTCAAGGTCAGCCATACACGGGTTACGGGACAAAGAGATATTGAAGAACATTGCAAGGCGGATGAGCCGGCCTGAAAGGCTACTAATCTTCCTCTGCTTAAAAACAGATGCAATATCGCAATTCCTATGGCAGCTTGCAAATTAAAGAAAAAAAATAGTAATCTCCAGGAGGTCAATGGAGAAAAGAAAATATTTGAATTCCTATGACGGCTTGCAAATTAAAGAAAAAACATAGTATCTTCCAGGAGGTCAATGGTGAGAAGAAAATATTTGAATTCCTATAACGACTTGCAAATTAAGTATAAAAAATAATTTTCTCCAGCAGGCCAATAGGTTATAGAGAGAAGAATATACTTCTGCTACAATAAGGCTAATTCAGCCACAAATAGATAAGAAAAGATCAGTGGAATTGCTCATCCTCTCAAAAGAGAACATCTGGAAGGTTGTGGCATATGCAGCCGGTTATTAGCTGTTAGGTAGGCACTCTTCTTAGTGGAGTGCACGGGGGTTTTGACCTCGGATCTCTGAGGGACTGAATGAATTGCCATGTAACCATCAGGATTTTCTTTTGTATGCTCTAAATTGTAACTTCTACCAATATTATATTGTGCAATTAATTTTTTCATTGTTTAAACAAAAAAATATGAAAAATTAATATATTGGAGCATAATATAATATTTAGTTGGAAATAATTTTTTTTAGTTCTACGTTAAATTTTACTTAAATAGATAAAGAAAAACATCTTCCCAACGTTATATATTATTGGTTATATTATGGCTGGAAGTGGGATAAAAGAAGTTCTTTCTACCATTTATGCAGAAAATACGATTGATCACATAACGTCAGGACGTGCCTATGCTAGAGCAGTACGTGGTCATACCTTATTGCAGCAGGCTTTATCACAATTAATTTTTGAAGATCTTAAGGAAAATAATGCGGATTTTTTAAATGTATTGAATGACGAATAAATATCGATGATTTTTGAAATGTTCAATTACAATGAAATTACAGAAAATCAAGGATTTCAAATGCTGAGTAGAATTTTTGAAGATAAGTTAGTTGAAAATAAAGATAAAACATCAAAACTATGGATTACGTATTTTCGAATGGTAACAATATTGAAAGACTTCATTGCTGCCGACCTTATGGGGGATTGGAATTTACATCTACATAGTACTGAGCTGATGATTCCACTATTCGACGCATCAGGACATTTTCCCTATGCGAAGGCTGCACAAATTTATCTGCAAGATATGAAGGAATTACAGTGTAAAATGGATCCAGCAGAGTTCAAAAAATATACAACAGGATATTTCACATCTAGGCGATCAGATATTTTTTTTCTGGTATTGCAAGTGATCAGACTTTAATGAAAGGAATAAGCGTCGAAGGGGGTCCTTTTGAACGACGTGCCACTGAAAGTGTAGTTTATAAATGGATCAGAGGAGTTATTTATAGAAAAGATATTATTGAAAGCATAGAAAATTTTTGTGACATATCTTTCAGTAAAAGTCATCAACGCAGTGATTCTACAGATGCTAGAATTGAAAGGGATGGTATCGATGTAAAAAGATTGGTAGACTTTTTCAAAGAACACAGTCCTTTTCCTGATACAGATGCAATTATGTCAATTGCCACTGGAATTACCGGTGATAAAAGTATAAATTGTTACAATGCTTTTGAAGAAAGTTTAAAAGTTATGAAGAAAATCGAAGGGAAAAATGTACGCGAATTGAAGTTATTAAGGAAAGATAAAATAAATAATCTATTGGCTAAAAATAATAAAATAAAAATTCATGACAATGTTATTCCCGTTGAAAAAACAGATTATGAACTAAAAACTTATATGAATTATGAACTGGCACCATATCCACTTGCTTTGTTTGAAGATGGCCAACTGCGAAAAACAAAAAAATCAACTTTCTACGAATTATTCCCAGAAATTCAGATTAATTTGAAAAGCTTAGAAAATGTTCATTATGTTATTGATGGAGGCATGTTGTTATATCGTTGCAAATGGCAATTAAATGAAACATTCAAAATGATATGCGAACATTACGTAAGATATTTGAGGAATAATTATAATAACGCATACGTGGTATTTGATGGATATAAGAAGCACGGTATTAAATCTGCTGAAAGGAATTGTCGCGCACTAAAAAATATATGTAAGTACAGATATTGAATTTGATGAAAATATGCCGTTAAAAATCGCTCAAGATAAATTTCTAACGAATAAAAAACATAAATCTCGCCTAATCGAAATGTTAAGTATAAAATTAGCTCATAACAATATTTTTACATGCCAAGCGGAAAGCGATGCAGATAAAATAAATGTTGATACAGCAATTAGTTTAGAATCTCAAAATATTGTTGTAATTTCTGAAGACATTGACGTCTTGGTTGTGTTAACGTCATTGGCGCCTACTGATCGTGAAATATATTTTTTAAAACCATCCCGAGGCAAAGTTAACCAACAAATTTTTTCATTGAAAAGTTTAGAAAAATCTCTACCAGCATCTAAAGAACATGTTATATTTTTACATGCTTTCACGGGCTGTGATACTACTTCTGCGTTTTACAATAAAGGAAAAATTAAGTTTATCAAAAATTTTGAGAAGCGGAATGATCTACATGACTCAGCAGCAGTATTTAAAAATGTACATGAAGATGCAAATAATATATTTCAATCTGGTATTACATGTATTTTGGGACTGTATGGTGCTTCGGCAAAAATTACAGATTTGAATACATTCAGGTTCAATTCTTTCATCAAAGCAACTGCCAAAGACACAAGTGTTCTTTTATCTTCGTTACCTCCCACATCTGATGCAGCATTTGAACATTAAACGGGTTTACCTACAAATCCAGAAGTGGTTAGGGAATGATTTAATCATCGAAAATTGGGGATGGAACTATTCCAATAATACCTATCATCCAATATTTACGAATCAATTACCTGCTCCGGAAAATTTATTAAAAATGTTATTTTGCAATTGCAAAAAAGGATGTAGAGCTGCATGCGGATGCCGAAAAAGTGGAGTGTAGCATGCCTACAGTGCAACGATTGATTGACCGCCTATGATTGACATCAGTGAAATTGAAGATGATATTTGAAAAAATTTTAATTTTTCAATAGACCCATTTTTTTGTTAATTCATTTTTTTCTTTTAAATAGTCATAATTTTTTTGTTTTTAATAATTAATTCGATTTTACTTTTATGCTATAATAACAGAAAACAATTTTTTTTTTTTGTATGCTAATTATTTAAATAAACGAATAGTTTACATAATATTTTTTTTTTTAACATTTAATTATCCATACTCTATTTATTTTTTCATTTGCTTCCACTTCTGTTACAAAAACAATAAAATCTACAACGTTATTTGCATTATAGCACATAAGTTATTGCAATCATAAATTTTTGCTATTTAAAAATCAAATGCACAACTTTTAAATAGGTAGAGATTATTATTTATGTTATTCACAACACATTTTCGCAAAGATAATTTAATTTCATCTAGTCCCTGAGACATCCTAGGTTTTAACGTTTTTAACGCTCCAGACACTCCACTATCTAGGCTAGGAGTATTTTCGCATGAAAACTGCAAAAGTTAAAGAGACGAGGAAGAAGAAGAAACAGTACAGCACTTCTTTGTAATAATCCAGCCTTGGAGTAGAGCAAGATTGCTAGGAAAACACTCTTTTTACTCTCTTACGGAACTATCCGGTGTTGGGATAAAACCTATCCTACGCTTCATAAGAGCGTCTAAATGGTTGCAATGATGAATGAGCACTGAGGTTCCCGTGTTATACAGTGGTACCACAACGGACTTACATGGTCTACGTACATTGGCTATTCTAAGCCGACTGCCACAACACCTAACCTATTCTTATGCTGCGAAGAAGGTATCGATCATGCAGTACTGCCCTAGCTTTTGACAGTACTACCTTTGACTCTATGTGCTCTTCTATCGGTCGGCGTATAGTAGCAGAAATCATTGTCAGATGCATTCACTCTATGCTATCCAAAAGACTGCCTATCACAGATGGAGGAAACGATGAAGAAATCAAGGTCGCGTAAGAACTGCTATCCACAAGGCGGTGTACTCTCATCCCTACTTTGGTGCTTTGTTGTGGACTCCCTTCTTAATGATCTGCAGGAAATTGGATACATCCAAGCTTATGCGGATGATGTATGCGCACTAATCTCAGGATGCTTACCAATAAGGAGCAGGTAGCTCTAAGTCAAACTGCACTAAGAGCCCTTGCTAACCCACGCTGCTCTTTGAAATTAGTCAGTGAATGTAAGACCAAATTCAACAGTGTTGCAAAATACAACAACGTTTGTCTTATTTGGGTGCCTGGACGTTGTGGTATTACAGGAAATGAGTTGGCTGATAAGCTGCTGAAATGAAGGCTCTGCAAGCATGCCACTAGGCCCTGAGCCCTTTTTAGGGATCAATTCTGCATCAGTTGGATTGACGACTTCATGAGGTTCTGCCGAGTAGCCAAGTATTTTGTAAAAGAACTATACTGGAAATTAGGATATTTTTTTTTAAACTCAGTAGGAAGGATCTGAGAGTACTGGTGGGTATAATCACAGAGCACTGCGCCTGTGGTTAGCATATGGCTACCATGGGAATCATTGACAATCCAATATGCCTATCCTGTTGGGAAAACGAGGAAACACAGCTTCTCTGTAGCTGCCCGGCGTTTTCTAGAATCAAGCTTAAGCTGTTGGGGTACGATGAAGAGTGACCTCAAACCAACTTTTTCAGTCTTACCATCCATATAGTATCTATTCTGTCTCTCTATTCCTTCTACTGTGATCTATCGGAGGGTAGTAAAATGTTCTTCCTAACTGAGTGATTGGACTTGTCCAACGCCCCACAAATCTATGATCTATAGTCTTCGGCTTCTGTACAATTTCTAATGACGATTCCTTCGTCATTGCAGAACTAGTCTCGGTAGACATTTTGGTAAAAGTAATGAAGAGAGTATATATAATACCATCCGAATACGGTTCTAACGCAAGGCGAAAATAAAGATATTGCAGCAAAAGAAAGTCGTCGTTCGATCGCCCACTGGCAAGACCGGCGTACCCATTCTTGCGACGTGGTTAGAAAGAAACCATAGTGGGACGAACTACAACTTATCTTAATCCATTTCAGGGCCGTAGATTTGGCCATGACAGTTCAGCAAACTGCCCAATCTGCACGGAGAAGGAAGAAAATGTTGATCTTGATTTAATGCCCACGCTACCCCTAAAATCTTAGACGAACAAAATATTGTCGATTTTATGTTGAAATCGGCTTGCAATTGGAAGGGAATCTGCTCACATGTGACACATATTCCTAATGATCTAAAGTGCGAGAAGTTTCGCAGTCGCCAATAATTATGAGGCGCCTTTGAGGTAATCAGTCATGTGAGGAAATAATAGGTCTATTTATAAGTTCGTGCGGTTTTACAACAGATGGCGTAACTTGATTATTATTCCATCGATCCACATTTCCAAACATTCATTGGAGAGCTACTGTCGTAAGGCACAAACGTCAGTATAAGTTTTTTATTTGAAGCGTAAACAACAATATTTTTACCACACTTGAAAATGTCGAATTTCGTGCCAAATAATGTGTTTTTGCGGGGAATTCTTCTTCATTATTTTAATATGAAGAAAAAAGCAGCCGAAAGTCATCGTATCTTGGTGGAAGTTTATGGTGAGCATGCTCTATCTGAGCGAACGTGCCAGAAGTGGTTTGCACGCTTTAAAAGTGGTGATTTTGGCTTGGAAGACGAAGAACGCGAGGGTGCGCCGCCAAAGTTCATGGATACCGAATTGGAGGAATTGCTCGATCAAGATCCGGCTCAAACGCAAGAAGAGGTTGCAAAAACTTTGGGAGTTGATCAATCAACCATTTCCAAACGTTTAAAAGCCATGGGAATGATCCGAAAGGTAGGCCATTGGGTGCCGTATGAATTGAAGCCAAGAGACGTTGAACGCCGTTTTATGGCATGCGAACAACTGCTTCAACGGCACAAAAGAAAGGGTTTTTTGCATCGAATTGTGACTGGCGATGAAAAGTGGGTCCATTACGACAATCCAAAACGTCGGGCAACGTATGGATACCCTGGCCATGCTTCAACATCGACGTCGGCGCAGAATATTCATGGCCTGAAGGTTATGCTGTGTATCTGGTGGGACCAGCTGGGTGTTGTGTATTATGAGCTACTGAAACCGAATGAAACGATTACGGGGGATGTCTACCGACGACAATTGATGCGTTTGAGCCGAGCACTGCGAGAAAAACGGCCGCAATACGCCGATAGACACGACAAAGTTATTTTGCAACATGACAATGCTCGGCCACATGTTGCACAAGTGGTCAAAACATACTTAGAAACGCTCAAATGGGATGTCCTACCCCACCCGCCGTATAGTCCAGACCTTGCGCCATCCGATTACTATCTCTTCCGATCGATGCAACATGGCCTGGCTGACCAGCACTTCCGTAATTACGATGAAGTCAAAAAATGGATCGATTCGTGGATTGCGGCAAAACCGACCGAATTTTTCACAAAGGGAATCCGTGAATTGCCAGAAAGATGGGAAAAAGTAGTAGTAAGCGATGGACAATATTTTGAATATTAAATTTGTAACCATTTTACGTCAATAAAGTTTCAAATTTCGAAAAAAAACCGCACGAACTTATTCATAGTCCTATTACCTTCTTGGCAGTTCCGCCTAGAGAGTGACATATTGTAGTGAGAGGAGTTTAGTACGTAGGTGTAGCTGTGAATAGAAAATGCAAGGACCTACTCTAGGATGTATGTGACCCGCTGTTCCTCCCTTGGTGTTTCGTTGCACGGTTTCGAACCCGATTTACAGAGTTGATTTTAGTACAGAGTAATTTGAAGATGACTTTTGAGATTCAGATGCTCCTCTGAGACTAAGATTTTGCGCAACATTGTATGGTAAACCGCTTCAAGTGATACTGTGATTATCTTGCGAGCCCATAAGCGAGCCGTTTTTACTACGTATCGCCAGGTATGACGTTATTACTCGTACAAGGTGCCACAAAATTAATCACCAGAATAACTTTTTTAAAACTCCATGCACACATTGTTTTTTTTTTTTTTAATTCTGAAAAGAAGTTTGGGATGCTGATAAATTTTTTCTTTTTAATTTTTCTTAAATTTTGCAAAACGTTGAGACTTTCATTTATGTGGTTTTGATTGTTGAAGAAACATTATTTTTACAAAAAAATTTGTTCATTATCATCGTTTGGCGCTACAGCTCTGTGCGAGCTCTGACCTACTGCACAAAATGTCTGCATTTGACCCAATCTTTGGTTAATTCCTACCAGTTTTTTACTTTGAGTTTCCTCATGTCATCTTCTATTTCGTCAAACTATCTCGATCTTGATCTACGTTCTGCTTTCGTCGTTAATGTTTTAGCGTCAATTATTTTTCGTAGAGCTCTCGTTTGGTTCGTTCTCATGACATTCTCTGATTCTTAGAGTTTTGATGAAGCGCACAACATTCTTCCCTTTCATTAGTTGGTCCAGTTCATGATTCCATCTTAAGCGACGTGCACCGGTAGCACAAAACTAGGGGGACTTCTGAGTTATAAAAGGTGGTTAATTTTCAAGGGCCGATGTTGAATGTGAACCATACCTAAACGTCAAGCTTTTTTCTGCATTTCATTTGACATTTTTCAATTTCAGACTCACTCGATTTGAACCATGGAAATATACACAATCGAGCAACGCGTTAAAGTTATTCAGGCTTATTATGAAAACGGGCGTTCAAATCAAAATGCATATCGCGCACTTCGTGAAGAAAATCATCTTCAGTGATGAGGCACATTTTCTCCTCAGTGGATTTGTCAATAAGCAGAATCGCCGCATTTGGGCGAATGATAATACAAGACTGATTGTCGAAAAACTAATGCACCCACAAAGAGTGACTGTTTGGTGCGGTTTATGGGCCGGCGGCATCATTGGGCGTATTTTTTTCAAAATGAAGCCGGTCAGGCAGTTAACGAACTCTTATGGCCCGAATTAGATGATTAGTATATGGACGATATGTGGTTTCAACAGGACAGTGCCACTTGTCACACAGCCAACGAAACAATGGCTCTTTTGCGCGAAAAATTTGATGGCTGAATAATCTCAAGTCGCGGCGATGTCAATTGGCCGCCAAGATTATGTGATTTGACACCGTTGGACTTCTTTCTTTGGGGGTACTTGAAAGAAAAGGTGGACGTTGATAAGCCAGCAACAATTCAAGAGCTAAAGGATGAGATAATTCGGCACATTAACGGCATAGAACTTCAATTATGCCTTAGCGTTATTGAAAATTTGGACCACCGGAAGGAGGTGTGCCGCCGAGGCTGCAGCGGTCCTTTGGCCGATAGTTTGTTCGATGCGTAATTGAGCCATACAAATATTATCATAATAAAGAGAAATGACAATAATTTCCTAAAAAATTGTATTTTATTCAAAATCAACACCGGCCCTTGAAACTTAACCACCCTTTACAAAGTAATTTTGCATGGTTGATTAAGCAGCTTGGATTAGAAGAGTTTTGATTGAGAGAAGTGTGCTGTTTTAGCTGCTGGTATTCCTTGGTCGATTGTCATGCCCATCCTTTGAGTTGTCATAACTTAGTTTAAATACCAAATATGTAAACGTTATCACCGCCTCTAATTCAAATGCTCAGATTTTGATTGTGCCGGGTACTTTCTGATCTTTCAAAAAATTCCTAAAAAGTTAAAAAAAAAACAATTCTAATTTAAAAAAAATTTAGTTTAATGAATTAACTAATTTTTGATTGAAAAATTTTAATTTTAAAAATTAATTGAAAAATTAATTAATTTATTACAAAAAAAATTTCATTTTTTTGGGAAACTTTTGAAAGATCAGAAAGTACCCGTAATTAATTAATTTATTCAAATTTTTTTCAAAACTCTACAATATATCACACTCTCATTATTTCGAACATAGTTGCACAAAATTACCTCAATACAAGCATCGCTTTGCAAATTTTTACATAGTATAAAATTCATAAAAAGAAACAAAAACCGCAAAAACGCCCAAGTTAATGGCCAGCCAGATAACTTACCAATACCTCATATTCGTATGTGTGCACGTATGCATGTAAATAAAAGATGCAACATCGTAGTGGCGTGAAGAATTACTCTCCTGTTCGTGTATCTGTGCTGATTTAAATGGCTTCATAACTTATTTTCCGCTTGACCGAAACTTTAACAAATGATTTTTTTGCCATTTCCTTGCCTTAATTTTCCGGTTCAAAACACATACATTACACTTGCATGTAGACACACATACTTGTACATACACAACAGGGGGTGTAAGCTGCCCAACGCTTTTCAATATGTTCGATGTTCAATGACTTTTCAGCTGATGCGCATTGCTTTCATTGGCTTTACGTCCTTTTGCAAGAGATTATTTATTTATAGATTTCTTTTTTTTTTCAATTTAAAAGCAAATGCACAGAAGTAGAAGTATGTATGTATGCGTGTGTGCTTGTGTATTTGTAAGTGTCAGTATGCTCGGATTTTTAAAATCTGCGCTTTGTGCACAAAATTTAGTACAGCCCTTTTAAGCACAACACATATCTACGTACGTGATTACGAGTAGTTAAATACATATGTATGTGTGTGTGCCTTTATGATTCTACGAGTATAAAGTTCACTGAAGGGGTCTGTAATGAAATTAAAGCACAAATTTGTGTAGTCGCGTGTTTGCGTGTGTGTGTGTGTAGACTTTTAGTGAATTCTGTGCATACAAATTGCTTTGAAGAGTAGACAAAGTGAGTGAGTGAGTGTGAGTGCACACTTTGTATATGTTGACTGTAAATACTGTTGACTTATTCCGTAATTTGTTCCTTTCTGTTCCAACTTCAATTTTGATATCCAACTTTTCCACAATTCAAGTCGACTGTCTTTAGCAGCAGAGCAGCCTTTCGACGAGTTTCCGTTTCCTTTGGAGAATGCAATTTGCAAGTTTGACATTCACACATTTGCTCGTACAAATTAAATTTTCGCAATTTCCATACGAGCAATGGAGTATTGAGATATTAACTTAGTCATTTGGCAGTAGGAAGGGGCAGTAGGAAATTTTATTTCCATTGCAGAGAAAAATATTTATTTTGTAATATTTGGAATTTGTTCACTTTTGAATTTGTTTAATTTGTTAATTTATTAATTTTTTAATTAGTTGAATTTTTGAATTTGTTTAATTTTTAAATTTTTTAATTTTTGAATTATTAAATTTTTTAATTTGTTTAATTCTTGAATTTGTTCAATTTTTTAATTTGTTTAAGTTTTGAATTTTTTTTTGCTCTACATTCTCTGCTTCACTATTCCAATCTTTATATCATAACCCCAGCGACAAAATTTTTCGGCGGCTGCTTTTCGGAGATAAAAAAAATCGCCTTTTCCGCAAAATATTTTAAAGTTACAAGCATAATTTTTGGCACGCTCACAGAAGCGATTTTTTCTAGCTTAGTTCAGCTCCTCCCTTAGAGCGCCGGTGCTAATGAGCGATATGCTGAAGATGCAAAACTTTCCTCACCCCACACTTACAGCCTTTGCTCAAACATTGACTTCAACAAGTCAAACAGCAACACCTTTTCCTTTAAGGAAGCAAATACGCCAGATATTCACTATCACCTATAACTTCCATCAACAAAAAAAATAATAATAATATCAGATCAGTCCATAAGTTCGTGCGTTTTTTAAAGGTGGTTTTAAAATTAATAAAAAAGATGTTTAAAGTAGATATTTATTAATCAATAATATATTTTCCCTCATTATTTACAACTAGCTTTAACCCGCGGCCCCGCTCGCGTAGGAGTAGTTTTGAGAGATTTAGGATATGTATATGAAAGAATTACAAACAATAAATTCATAGAAAATAATTGTTTATTATATTAATAACCATAATATTACAATACCCGGCATCCGTTGCTATGCCTCGTTGAATAAAATGAAAAGAACCAATCAGAAAAATATCAAGCAAAATTATTTTTATTAATTTTCTATCTCAAACCGTTTTTGAACTTTGCATTTGGGTCATAGTTGAACAGCTTATGCGGATTATGAAGATAAGTAAATAGTGGGAAATAGGAAAAACTAAGATTTTTTAATATTAAATTTAAGCAAATATTCGATTATTAGTGACGAATGAGAGAGGTGGCGCGGCCTGATGGCTGTGGGAAGGGAGTTCCATCATAAAAACATGCCTATGACCTTCATTGGGTGAAAATATGAATGTATACAAATTTTTACGTCATTTGGTGTTGTCGTTTCGTAGTAATGCGTGGACAACGTACAGACATTCACCTTTATAGTATAGATGTCTTTCCAGCGTTTAGTCAAATTTTTAATTCCGTGCCTGAAAAATTGATTGCCCTTGGAGCCAAAATACGCTTTGATATCCATTTTTATAGCTTCTTTTGAGGAGTAGTTCTTGTTACTCATATGGGATTGAAGTCCACGGAAAAGGTGGTAATCACAAGGTACAATATCCGGAGAGTATGATGGATATGGCATTAGCTCCCATCCGAGCTCGTTCAGCTTGCCTAATGTTCGCCTTGCGGTATGAGATCTTCCGTTGTCGTGGTGAAACAAAACTTTGCGTCTATTCACTAAAGACGGTCGTTGTTATTTAAGTGCCTTATTCACGTTTCATAGCTGATGGAGATAATAATCAGCAATTATTGTCTGGTTTGGTCCCAGAAGTTCATAATAAAAAATACCGGCCATATCCCACCAAAGAGACCAGAGAATCATCTTGGGGTGAGGCCATCTCTAGGGGTCGGCTCTGGTGTTTCATCTTTATCTAACCATTGGCGTTTACGAACGGGATTATTGTAAAGGACCCATTTTTCATCACCAGTAACGATACAGTTCAAAAAACTTTCGTGTTATGGATAACATACGCACGATCTTATGGATTGGCCTGATATTACGGATATTATGTACCTACCAATTTTGTAATTGTTTATATCGATGGTTTTCGAGAAAAGTGACATAATTCAAAAATACAAAATACTGAGTTGGGTCAGTTTTCTAGATAAGTGACGCGCCAATTCGATCACCTGACAAAACGACACTAACGCCGTCTCTCAGAATTGCTTCAAGATTCGCTTGTGACGCTTCTCCAGATAAAAATATAAACTCTGTAGTTGATTTTTGCTTTTAACGGCAAAACTCCGAATTTGAGTTAATTTTGAGTTGTGTCGCTTTTCTCGAAAACCATCGATATTTTCTTTCTGCACTTTTTTCGGACCGCTCTCTCATGATGTTCAGAATTTTATTATTCCTCATCATTATAAGCTTTCCTTTCCAGGGTTTAGATCTCTGACATCCCATCCTAAACTAAATCCCCTTCCTATTTTATTAAGAGATTCAGCCCAGAATGTGTTTTTTCGAAATACTTTCAGTGTCAGATTATGCGGTAGTTTGTTCTTTGAATGTAATTTAGATATATGGTGTATTGTACATATGAGAAGAATCGTAGGGGTACAAATTAATACGGGTAAGGAAAAATGTGCATACCTAAAGTGGATGACTGTTCACTCATATTATTTCAATATTATTTGACACAACAAGGATATTAATATTTCAGTCTTTTGAAGAGTTGAACATTGAGACCAAAAAAAAATAGCTGATTTCTAACGCAAAAAATTTGTAAACACAAAATGCTTTTTATTGTTGCCTTTTTTCTAGTAGAAGGGGATTTTTCAATCCCCATTTCACATACTTCGTTAGCAATTATAAATCCTGAAAATTTCGCGACTGTTCGAAAATAGTCCAGTAATTTTTCGGATTTAAAAATGGTGGGAATCGAGGGATTCCCTGACCACTATATTCCACTGCGTTTGCTTATGATCGAACCCACTTTACTAATTCCACTTGGGCTGGAGCTGGAGACGATTTTTTTATTAAAAAATTAATAACAAAATAAAAAAAGTTGTTAAATGAAATGTAAGCAAAAAAATAATAAGTAGAGAAATACAGTTTTTCAACTAACGAGCTTATAATTATCGAAAAATGCCTGCGATCTACTAAATCTCAAGAAGGACTACTTTCGAACTATTACAAAGTGAATATAGAGAGTGCGGACATAATTTAAAAAAATAAATAATTCGGCGTAAACTTTTGTTTGGTGTTTGTCCGAGCTGTTCCTTCTATTTGTGGCGTGTTTCTTGATGCTGTTCCACAAATGGAGGGACCTACAGCCGACTCCGAATGGTAAATGGTTATTTGTAAAGAGGAAAACTACACTTGGCGGTTCGCCATTGCTTGCCGAGGACAGCTATAAGAAAAATCTTGTTCGATAATTTGATGTGTCATGCCGTGCCGAATAGTAGTCACGCACTAACTCATTGGGCTACGGCGACCTCAGACATAAATTATAAATTGATTTAACGCATTTCTTTATGAATGGTGGTTAAGTTTCAAGGGCCGGTATTGATTTTGAATAAAATAAAATTTTTTTAGAAAATTATTGTCATTTTTCTTTATTATGATAATATTGGTATAGCTCAATTACGTATGGAAGAAATTATCGGCCAAATGGGTGCCGATGGTCCAAATTTTCGATGACGCTGAGGCATAATTGAGGTTCTATGCCGTTAATGTGCCGAATTACCTCAACCTTTAGCTCTTGAATTGTTGCTGGCTCATCGATGTACACCTCTTCTTTCAAATAACCCCAAAGAAAGAAGTCCAACGGTGTCGCTAACGCTTAGGTGTGGTTCACATTCAACATTGGCTTTTGAAATTTAACCACCCTTTACATAAAAATCAATAGAAATCAACGCCTCGTGAAAGGAATGCGAACAAATCAGTAAACTGCAAAATTCACTAGCAGCTCAGCGCTGTCTAAGTCATGAAATTTCCTGCAGGTCTTTAATGCACTTACACAGCTACCATAAACTCTATGTATTTGTATGGCGGCTCTTGTTTACTACTTACAAGCAATTTGTTCGCTAACAAATTTAAGAACAAACAAAAACAAAAATTTTCATATTACAAATTACACAAACAACAAATGACAATTTGCATATATTTCCTGTCAGGCTTCCATAAAAGTTCACACTTCTACCTCAGTATTTTTTAGGTATTGTTGTTTTTGTTTTTGGCTTTTTTTGCCTTCTATAGCTACCATCATTTCACTCGTGCGAACAGGCAGCCAGCCAGGACAACGCGCCTTTGCTAGAGGCCGACTAAGGCAGCAGCAGTCAAAATATGTTGCGGAAGGATATTTGCATTTGCATAAATGTTTGTGCCATTAAAATTGCGCATTTTTTGTGCGCCTGTGTTTTTGTTGTAAATTCATAAAATTTTTGACAAGTTGTTTTCACACCAAAAAACAAAAATGCACTGAAGCATTTTTTTTCTGCAGAATTTCATGTTTGCAAATTAGCATAAAGAATTTTTTTGCATTTTTAAAATTTGTTGTTGCTATTTTAGTTGTTGATTGCACGCGCGCGCAACATATGGCTGATGCCGGATTTCCCCCAGTGGCTGCTTTGGTATAGAAAAAGAGGAAATGAAGTAATTTTTTATAAGGACATAAATGCATTAAAACGAAATTTATGGGTTATTTTTTTTTATCCTGATTTGTTTTTGTTTTTTTCTACTTGCGCTCCTGAGGCGAAGTGTTAATGACTTTCGAAAAAAAGTGAAGAAAAAAAAACGAAAATAATGAAATAAAAACGTAATATTGCTAGAAAACTTTGAAGAAAAAAAAAACACACACATTGCAAATTACTTGCCAAGCCATGTCCTGCCACTTGCTTCCTGGGGGTGTTTTCTCTCGACACTTGCAACATGAAAAACACAAATATTGCAAGTGTGAGTATGTGCCACACACAAACTCCTTTTGCACTTATTTTGCCCGACGTCATTTGTCGCCTGCCTCAAGTCTCATATCGGCACTGCCTGACGGCAGTTGGCTAATTTATTTGGTGACGACGGAAACTCCATCGAATGTCATAAATTTTACGTTTATATTCAGCTGAGCATACGAGCTTATAAATGCATTTATATCGTATTTTTGTTATTGCCATTAGCAGTGTTGTTATTGTAGTAGATATAATTTTTGTTTTTGTTTGCTAGTTGTCGCTTGTTGTTGTTTTTTTTTGTTTTTGCACGTTAGACTCATTTGCTATTCATGAGTGGAGTTTTAAGCGCCAGTAGGGCAATAAAAATCGCAATTACGCGAACTGTCGCCAATTCGAATGACAGACAGGGTGCGAGTGAGGGTGGGCGGTGAGCGGAGTAGAAGAAGATCGCGAGTATTAAGATAAGTCGTAAATGTATTTTGTCATTAAAAATTGCAAATAAGTGAAATGATGTGCCTGATATGAGCTTTATAGCAGGAGATGTTGGGCAAAGATATGGCGAAGAGGCGGGCGGTCAATGCTTATGAGTGAACACGAAGAACCTGGTGAGAAGCGTAGAAAAATTGGTAGAGAGTTGCGCATAGATTATGAAGCACATTAAAAAGATTAGCGCACTGAAAATTTAGAATTAATCGCTTTGACGACACTTAAGGCTCTAGCGATAGAGACATGTTTTAGATAAGACACGCCGACAGATGCAATATATGAGTGTGATGAGCTGGCATGCAAAATTTTGGCAATTTATTTGCAGGAAGAAAAGTTAAATGGAATGCATTCCAAATGGAATTTAAACGAGGGATGGGTTTATTGTGGAAGCGAAATGGAAATTAAAAGTTAATAGCTGCCGAGTGTTACTCTCAATTCGAACGCGATAAAAAAAAACTCAAGTCCTCACCAAATGATGTCAAGTTCTGCTCTGCTCGAACAGTTCAAAGGAAAAACTAGCCATCCTTTAAGAAATCGCTCTCCCTCTGAGAAGTCGTCTTCTCTTGTTATCAGCTAGAAGATATTGACAGCAGTAGATATTCGCAGTCGCATATCAAAAAGACATTCTGTCTTTGATGTCCTGGATAAGTCTGCAGGTCGGCCCACATATCCACACGTACGAAGTTCCGGACGCCAACTTCAAATCGGTGGTTTTATATAGTTGTGAGACGTGGAACCTAAGCACGTGCAACTTGCAAACCTTGCAAGCTTTTCTTAATAGCTGCCTACGCAAAGTTATGCTGATATTCTGGCCTAAAACCATAAGTAACACTGATCTATGGGGGCTATTACTAAACAAATAACCATCTCCCTCCAAATACGATGTCTCAATTGAAAGTGGATCGGCCGTACACTGCTTAAACCCCTGGACGACATCACAAGAGCTGCATTGGATTGGAGTCCTCAAGAAAGCCGCAGATGCGGGAGACCAGCCAACACCTCGAGGCGATAGGTACATGCAGAAGCGCAGAAAGCTGGCTATTCATGGAGACAAATACAATTTCTAGCTTCAAATAAATCAAATTATAATCGGGTTGTTGAGACCCTATGTTTCAACTAGGAGCTACGGGAAAATGTATATTTTATATAAGTATATGAGCGACCGCTTCGTTTCGGTCAACAGAGAGTCGCGCTTCGCCTGCCACTATCAGTAAGTAGACCAACAAATCCTAGCTGAGCTATTTTGTGATTGACGATAAAACCACTCCAGCCGTTAAAGTCGTTGCATCTTGGCTGGGTGTAGTCTACCCATGGGCTCATGAAGCGAATATGGCCCAAGAAGGGGCTACTATGCCCCAATAACGGCCGCCAGCTGTTTGGCGGAATACTTCTCTCTCTCGAATGCAGTACCTCCCGCTTCTGTAAACAATTCAACATATCGATAGTCTTCGCTCTAATTCGGAAAATCTGCTTTTGAAACTTCCGATTTATAAAAGGATGTATTTGGCAAAGAATTATTGGGTTAAGCAGTTTTAGAAAGACAAAGAAAGATGCTCGAGAAGATACCCGCTCTGGTCGCCCTTCAACTTTAAATCCGTGGAGAATCGCAACGAACTCAGAGCGATGGTCGCTACACTCATCTTCATTTACTGAAATACTGAAAACAAAAGATCTAAAAGAGTGAATCGAAATTAAATGAGCGCTTATACGCGTATATCTTCAGAAGCTAGTTAATTCAAAAAGGAAATTATTCGTGGTTTAAAGACAAAGGTAGACTGTCAATTAAGCCTATTGCATTAAGCGCTTAGACGAAGGAATCTTCGAGGTCTTCGTAGCAATGTATACCCCTCCGAAAATAATATTTCGCAAGGAATCCCAGTTAGAGCTGCAGTTAGGCTTAGCAGATAATGGTGTAGTCGCCTCTGAAAGCGATTTTGTGCCGCAGGAAACTCGGACGCAAAAGAAGAAGATGAAATCGGATGAGTTACACTTTGCATGAAGAAGATTATGGTATCGTAAGGGATGAACGGAAAGGATGTCGCAAAATACGGAGACTCAATCAACTCATACAAAACTGAGTGGAACTTAAGTTAATGATTAAAAATGCACAACCTGGTGCGATTGCTGAACCGAATGTGATGAATTTTTGTGAGTATGATTGCGAATACTATATTTATCAGTATACCCACCTTATCCGGTTTGTTTCATCATCTCAAAAAGTTACGGAACAAACGCCAGGTGTTGCTCTAAGTCAACTGATTTGAGTCCTTTTTTTCTTTTTTGTTTGGTTGCCACATCTGTGATTAGCATTCCTATTAAAATTGTAGCACCATCGCTAGGCATTTGTAAAAGTTACGCCGTCTTGAGTAAATCTACCCCTGCAGGTGTTTTCGATTTTTTACAATTTTAAAAATGGCTTTGAGCTTACAATAACGAGTTTGTATTAAATGTTGTGTTAAAAATGGAATCAATGGTGCGAAAATGGAGAGATGTTGGAATACTGTTTCGATAATTCTAAAGAAAGCAACTATTTACGATTGGCATGAACGCTTCAGAAGTGATCGGGGTTCCCTCTCGGATGACGAACGTAGTGGCAGATCGTCGACATCAAAAACTGATTAAACCATCAATAGAGGGAAAGAAAAGTTAACCAGTAACTGCAAATTAATCATCAAAGATATAACATCCAAGGATGAATCCGAACTAACATTCATCAAACGCATCATTACCGGAGACGAGACGTGGGTTTGTGAGTATAACACACAATCCAGACACCAGACGAGTGAGTCGAGAGCTCCGAATGAACCAAGACCAAAAAACAACACTTTTTTTCTGTCAAGAGAGAAAGCGATTCTCGCGATTTTTTTTGCTTTAAAACGGTAGTGCATACCACGAATTTTTTACAGAAGGTCCGACAGTTCATAGAGACTATTAGTTGGGCGTTATTAGAGGTTAACGTGAAGCAAATCGTGAAAAAAGAAAGGATTTGTGGGAAAATAAATCGTGGATTTTACACCATGAAAACGCACCGTCTCGCAATGCCCTTATTAACCCTGCATTTTTGACCAAGAACGAAACGAATGCCATCTAACAGCCATGGAATTCGCCTTGTATGGCTCCCTGTAATTTTTTTACTGTTTGATCAAGTCAAAAAAACACTATGTGAAATGGATTTTCGGGGAACGGGAAACAGTCGAGAGGAAGTAACGCAAAATGTTTAGAGAGCTGGATCAAACGCTAGCATAATTGGGTTGGAATTCCTGGAGATTACTTTCAGGGTAATATCATTTGTGAGGAATACCAATAAACTTGTATTTTGAATATTCTGAATATATTCGAGGGACTTTTTGATCAAGATATACATATATATGCATATTGGATATTTAAGATCAAATATTAAAAAATCCAGCATATACTTATGTATTTTTTATATTCAGTTTTTTTTTTTTTTTTTTTTTGTCTGGACAATAAGCCACTACAGCACTCAAACACAATTAAGTCCACTGTACTACACTCGAATTCCCTTTTAATGTTCTTTAAATCTACCCGATCTCCGAAGAAATCTGAGTAGATTTTGTGGTGCCAAGGAGCCAAGGTAGTCGCTTCTGCTTAATGACAGGTGGGTTTGCGACAGTCGAACGGACATGACAGGTAACATCAGTTTAGTCTATCTGCAGCCCCTCTCAGCCTGCCAAGCTCGCTTGTGGGTTGTAGTAACCCATTTGCTAACCGTGGCTTTGATGGCTGCAGAAGGGGGTGGCAAAACGCGCTCTGACGGGCTTTGGCTAAGGAGTCAGCGGTACGCACGTCTCTCGGGACCCATGTTAGCATCAGGCTATTATGTCTACCGTAATAGTTCAGCCTGGATTTACAGGACCCGACTACCCTTGAAGTGGTTGGGGGCTGTCTAAGGCCATGAGCGCAGCTTGGCTGTCGCTGCAGATACATATAGATCTGCCTCTCTATCTGTTTTCTACAACAAAGTTCATCGTTTCTTGAACAGCATACACCTCCGCTTGCAGCACAGATGCATGCATTCCAAGAAGGTGGTGGGTAGGTAGAAGGATCAGTCGGTCTCTAGACTAACTCAATCAGAACGTTGCCGATCCATTGTGATATCACAGTAGCGGTTTATCTAGTACTTTTCGTTAAACTATTCCGTTTTAAGTGTAAGCCCACTGATCTACCTAACATTTATATCCCTAAGATCATCAGTAACATTTCGACACAATGAGCCAAAGTATCTCAACCTAGTGGCATGCCACGCGGAATAGTAACAGAGAAGCTGTCTGACAGACACTTCCTCCTCCTCATTCGTGCAGCTTCTGTAATAATCAAAATGAGATGCGTTCAATCTTTTAGTACGTCAACCTTTGAGGCAGTAGCCTGTGCGCAAAGCAACTAATATAGAAACGTTTTTGCTTGACCGGAAAAGTAGCGTCTTTGAGCGACTAACGGCCCGTTTTGCCCAAATGAATACGGAAATATTCCGCCAACTCATTAAGATACGCCCGGCATTTGCGAGCAATGATGGAATTAGTGACAACCCCACCCAGAGATTTAATCGCCGTTTGGCTATCTGAGTGAATATATATTTCTCTAAAGGTAGTCGCATTTTAGCCTAACCAGACAGCTGCCTCATTAATGCCTAGAATTTCCGCCTGAAATATGCTACAGTGATTAGGAAGACGCGCCGAAACGCTTACGTTTGGCTTCTTACAGCAGAGCAGTGAAGTGAATAACACAGACTCTGAAATTACCCGTCGATGGCTGCCTGTTGGCATGCACTAGTCACTTCAAAAGCCACACAAGTAAAAGTCTAGCGGGTACAAATTACCCGAGCTGGGTGACCAATCCATCTTACCTTTGCGGGAAGGCAACCTTAACTCCTCCCAAATTGACATAATAAAACTTTATCTTTGGCCCGAGCTGCCCAAACTGGTAACTTGCCACGGTGATTTGATAACAATGAATGAGTAATAAACAACAGATTTGACATGACCGGCACTGTTTGGCCACATTGACCCGTTTCTATATAAATGTTAACTTTTGTGAGCTTATCAGTTTAGGAAAAATATTACTATTCATATTTCTCCACTTTTTTCCATAAAGTTTACTTCGCTCCACACAATTCCATTATACTGATTTAAAATTCCAAGTCCGCAAAAAACTACCTGCACACACACACACACATAAATGCGCGTGCTCAGTCAAGCCAGATAAGCCTCAATCACGAGTCAGTCAATTTCGCATGCAACAACAAAACATGTAATTTACTTTTATCACACATACGCCCATAAACTCCCGCAACCCCCGCAAAACGAGCGAAATTTGCATTTCCTGGCAAAAGCCGGTTAATATTGGCAAAATTATGGAGATTTCATAAAGCGTATAATTGGACACGCCTCCCAGAAATACATTGGAAAAAGCAGGCATGTGTGGCTAAAGGCAGACTGGTGGCACATCTACATCTACGCACACATACACACACATACATGAAGCATCAATTTGCATGCGCTGTTGGCTTATGAAAATCATCATTCTCAGCTGTAAGTCGCATGTTGCACGCACATCACGCGGCGCTGTCTAAACTGTCGACAATTTCATTTTATAAAACGCATAAAATTGCCAATTAATTATGCAGCAGCAGCAGTAACAGCAAAAGCAGCAAAAACAACTCGAATAGGCAACAAATGAAATGAACCATAGACGGCGGACTTACAATCGCCATATGGCGGCAGAAGGAGGCGGCTGCCGGAGGTGGCACTGAGCGCAGTCAAAGTGCATGAATACGTGACGCCCCACTGGATAGGCAAGTCCAGGATATTAGAGTGTAAGTGCAAGTATAGATACATAAGTATGTGTTTGTGTGTTTCGGCAGAGAAAAACTTTCTTGCCATTCTTTCACTCACTCACTCACTCACTCATACGTCTGACATGGCATGCGCCAGCCTTTACTGTTTGCTGCCCATATTCCTCCTTATCCTTATACTATAATTTGAAAATTGACATTCTAAATTGAGTTGTGGTTGTACTGGCACAACAACAATAGCAGCAGCAACACAATGTACACACTCATACACACACACATTCACAGATAGTTGTTAGCGCGCGCTTATTGTGTTGCCTACTTTGTGGCGGCTTAAACTGTTAGTTGCTAGTCATACGATATGGCCGCAATGCAGTGGCAACAGTGGCAACCAATTCAAGGCAACAAAAGAAAAAATGTGCAAAAGAAATGTGGCACGAAAAAATGCGAAAACAAATTTTGCAATTTTGCCGCAAAATCCAAAGGAGCACCACCGCCATATCCGCGAGCTTCGTTCAACAATCGCTCCTCGACAACAATGTGGCAATATTGGCAGGCAATCGCGGGCAATGCCACCATTACCGCAGCCATCATAGCAAACGGCTGAACGCCTGGCTGCTACATACCTACAAATACTCAGACATTTAGCGGCTTTGTGCAGCAAACGCTGCCTTCTCTACATCTCACTCGAACAGCCATATTGCCATATCTGTCTAGACGCACGCTCATATATAAAATATTCGGATTTTGTGAAGCCGGTAGTCGGCAAGTTGAGTTGAGTTAAGTTGTGCCGGCGTTGTTCGTGACATGTCGAGAATTTCTAATTTCGTAACAAAAATCAAGGCTGGTATTTCCTTATGGCCACCATCCGTGTGGCAGCAGCAAGGACGTGATATGATTTGATATACATAAACTAAGTATTTACATTTACGCTCAAGCTACCGCATGCCATATGCTGCAAGTGACATGTGCAACAAAACGAAATTTTGCACGCGAGATGAGAATTTATATTTTTCAGTTATTTGAGAGAATTTAAATATTAGAAATGCGAAAATTGGTTACACAATGGAAGCGTTTAAATAAGTGGAAGAGTTGCCGCTTGGCATGCGAAGCGGAAGTGGAAAGAAGGATTTTTATGGGGCTACTCTTCAAGCTGTTGAAGTGATGTATACCTTTGCATAAGAACAATCAGCAGTAGTGGTTTTTATGGTAAATAATCGCCTTTAGTAGGGGGTGCTTCGGTTGGTGCTTTCGTCTGGCAAGATGAAATATTTAGGCCTTGTCTTTGAAGACGTCCACCTTAGCCGACTGGGTTGGTGCGTGACTACCATTCTGAAGTGTGTAGCTTCGAATCTCCTGGCATGAACATCAAAAAATAGAAAAAGTTTTTTTTCTAAGAGCGGTCACCCCTCGGCAGGTAATAGCAAGCCTCCAACTGTATTTCTGTCATGAACAAGATCCTCATAAAAATCATTTGCCGTTCGGAGTCGGCTTAAAGCTGTATCCCTCCATTTGGGAAACAACATCAAGACGCACACCGCAAATAGGAGGAGAAGCTCGGCGAAACTCTTAACAGAAGTGTACAGGCCAATTATGTATTTTTCTTTCCCCTCTCCCCTCCCCTCTCTCCCCTCAATAACAAGTGCTCCGTTAGCGCTTTCTGGTAAGGCGAAATATTTTGAGCCTAATCCTTGAAAGAAAGCTAACTTGGAAGCCCAACATTAAGGAGAGGATAGGCAAGGCAATAGTCGTTCTGTATGGCTGCCATCTCGCTATTGGTAAAAAATGAGATCTCTCGCCCTAAGTTGTATGTTGTCTCCAGAATTCCAGCATAAAATCAATTCTGTGACATGGAATCGTTGTCTAGTGGAAGTTATTGGAAAGGATGGCATCGGTGAAGAAGCTGGAAAAAGATCCTAGGTCTCCTCTCATTGGAATTAATGTCACGATTCGAACTACTCCCATTCTAGTGCTTAATGCAATGTTAAATATGGTACTTGTAGACATCACAGACAAAGCAGCCGCTGCAGTGCCACAATCAGACTGAGAGGCTCGGGATATAGGCTTAACCGAATTACGGGCACTCAAGTATCCTTAAAAATGTTGGGTTCATTCAGTTATCATTACATACCTGTGCTTGGCCCAAGCGGAATACTCTCTACTCACATTCCTTCAAGGGAAGAGTGGGTGGGGTGCACTATTTGGAGGCAGGGCCTGGTGAAACTGTTCCCGGATGGCTCGAAGTTGGATGGAAGGATTGATAGAGAAATCTGCTGCGAGGAGCTTTCTATTAGACTCAAGTTCAGCTTAGCGCATCACTGCAGTGTATTCCAAGCAGACGTAGCGGCAATTAAAAAAGCAGCTGGTTGGCTGCTCACTTGTGTAATAACTGTCACTGTAGCAAATATCTGCTCCGAAAGCGAAGCGGCAATCATGGATCTGGGCTCGTTGATGGCGCACTCGAAACTATTTCGGGAATGCCTGATTTCACTTTCGATCGATTGCGAATTCTTTGATTTAGGGCTCATATCTGGGTACCTTATCATAGCGACATTTCAGAAAACTGCAAGGCGGATGAGCTGGTTAGATAGGGGTTTTGTGAGGTAGTTTAACCGCGAAATGAGATGATTGAGATCCTGTTGACTATCTTCGGTCTGCTCTTGGAGAGGTTGGCTTCGCGTCAACTCAGCGGGCGCTGGGCAAGTGCACGAACTTGTAATTTCGCGAAAGCTTTCTGGCTGTGTGTGGCCGCAATGCAGTGGCAACAGTGGAGGTACTCGAGGGAACTATTGAGGTTAACAAAATCTCAGCCCTCGAATTTCGTCGGTGCCTTCACAGGCCACTGTCAGCGAAGTATGCATGCTGAGAAACTTGGCATTCCTTTAAATTCTTATTGCGTCAGCTGTATGGAGGATGAGGTGAAATCATCTCTGCACCTTCCCTTAGCTACCTTCCTTTCTCGGGGATTAGATTTAAGTATCTTGGCTCGCATTTCTTTGCTATGCCTACTAACGAAGTTTCTTTTTTCTTTTTCTTGACGGAGTTGCACATTTTCTTCATAAAGCGAATGCACGTTTTTTAGATGGAGGAAATTCTTAACGAAAGTATACAAAAGCAGCGAGATTTTTTAGCGACTTCAAACTCGCACTTTATTAAACCAGAATTTAATGGACTATGAAACTGCATACCAAAAATTTTTCCAGAAATTCCAGTAAAAAAACACAAATTTGTTTTTATGAATTCTAATTAAATATGCGTGGAATTGGGATGAAAAGTTTGTGCAATTTTTTTAATTTTTTTATGAAAGCTGAAATTTCGATCCCTGTACAGACAAAGAGCTACATTTTTGTGAAACAAATTAATAATATCCACTAAGAAAAACTGAAAAATAGTGAAAACTGGTAAAATTTTAGTGTACTAACAATCACCCTGAGCTGCACATTCAACTAGAAGCCACATTTTTCGCTTTTTAGGCTATAGCAGCAAAGGGCACCGGATTCAACGTAGTGGGCATTTACATAAAAATAGCGAATAGAAAATGGTAGAGGGGGTAGAGAATGATGATTTCCAGGAAAGTGTAAAAAAATAGTCCAAAACTTTATTGAGCTAAACATGAAAAATGTTTGTGAGGTTTTCCGCTTGCCAAAACCACTTTTACTAACTCGCTAACTTTCGGCTATTTACGCTTCTAACTGCCATTGTTCGCAGTAACTAACTACCATTCCGCCACAAAAACCAAACTTTCGCATAGAATTTTTAGAAATATACTAACTAAACTTCGCTAAATGACGTCATTAACTAAGAAGCCTGTCAATAAGTATCTGCCAAAAATGGTACGAATAATTTTGCTGCGAAATTCTCAAACAAAACGATATGCAACACGAATCGACAATTTCCAAGTTTGTGGCACGCAAAGTTTCAAGTAATTTCTTGTTCGAAACTGTAACAATAAAACTTGGCATTTCCGCGAAACAATAACGGTATTATTGCATACCACTCTGCAAATGTTTGAGAAGTAATGATATGTGTATTGACACTGATATATACATATACATACTCGTACATATATATAATCTTTCTGGGTATGCGTGCTAAAATATTTACGAATCGTAGTATTAACATGCCGCAATCGTTTGTTGCTGATAATTGTAATAATTTTTGGTTCAAAAATACCAAAACATGCCAGATATGCTTACAAACATATGTAGTATGGCACATGCCACAACACAAAAACATGCCACATGCCACATGCCGATAATATTTGGCATTTTGCGATTACAATGGCGTTGGCAACTAAGCGTGACGGCATTTATTATTAGTTGAGCCCAAAGTTTTCATCACGTGACACACGCGCCGGCGGAACACAGACACACACACACGCAGACATATGTATGTACTGTACACGCTGCAGTGAAAAGCTTACCTACTCAGTGGACATTCTGGTTTAAGAATTGGTATTTGATGGAAGTATTCATACTAGTATGAGAGCGACTAGAATCGGACTAGTTACAAAGTAACCATTTGGAGATTAATGTGAAAGCAATGTGGACATTCTAGTTTAATTGGTAATTATGGAAGTGGTCATACTAGTACGAGAGTGGCTAGAGTTGGACCAGTCGCAAAGTAACCAAATAGAAGTGAGTGTGAAATCAATGCGGGCATTCTAGTTTACGCATTGGTATTTGATGGAAATAGTCATACTGCTTCGAGAGTGACTAGAGTCGGACTAGTTGCAAAAAAACCATTTGGAGATGAATGTGAAAACAATGTGGACATTCTAGATTAATTGGTAATGATAATCATACTAGTAGGAGAGTGACTAAAGTTGGACTAGTTACAAAATAATTATTTGGAAAGCAATGTGGACATTCCAGTTCATGAATCGCTATATGATGGAAATAGTCATACTAGTATGAGAGTGACTAGTGTTAGACTAGTTGCAAAATAACTCTTTGGAGGTGAATGTGAAAACAATGTACACATTCTAGTTTATGAGTTGGTATTTGATGGAAGGGACTAGAACTGGACTAGTTGCAAAGTAACTATTTGGTGGGGCAAGCAATATTTAATAACTTTGAAGTCAGTTTTCAGTGAGAAATTTTGAAATATTTATACGAGTATACGGAACTTTAAAAAAATAAAATCGTAAGTCGAGCAAACACTTTAAATATAAGAAAAATTGTGTGCAAACTTTTTGGTGTTTGGAGGAGCTCCTTCCCCTATTTGTGGCATGCGTCTTTGTGTTCTTATTTTTCTTATGAGAAACTTTTTCATAGCAAAAATACTCTCAGATGTTTCCCATTGCCTGCCGAGAGGCGACCGCTATTAGAAAAAACTTTTTCTTCATTTTAGTGTTTCACCGAGGTTCGAACCTATGTTCCCTGTTTTGAACGCTCATTTATCAATTTCTACGTACTTTTGCAACTCACCCAAAACTGATGAAATCAGGCACAAATTGGACTAGAACCTTTTTTTTTCATTATGAACTAGTTCAATAAGTGGTATGAGGCTACTGTTGGCACTGACAATTGACATTTCGTAGAACAAATATCAATTGAAAGGCAAATTACTCCACTTGCAAAGAAAACTGGTAGTAATCGCATTAGTTCGGAACTAGTCTGCTTGACTGCAGAGTTAACTACACATTCCATGTACATATCTGTGCTTTCTGCACGCAATCACAAATACGCGGTCGTAAAGGACGCGCAAACCATTTGGAGTTTCGTATGTGAAATCGTTGGTCAGGCGGGTGAGAGGCGCTGTTGGTTTTGGTGGGCGTCTGCTGTGGTACGATATCAGCTACCTTCCTACTTGGAGCGCAGTGAATATTCCTAATATTATTAAAATCATGGCTACGAGAGCTGGAAGCGTTTGAATTGAAGGTAGGCCACCACAAGCGGGGGGGCGTGCCAGCAACTGGGTGAGTTTTGGATAATGTTTGATAAATTATCGGTTGTTTTGTTGTTGCTAAAGCGCATGCGGATCTAAAGAGCAATATTAACAGCCATTATTGGCCATAACGAGTTCGATGATTGCTGTACAAGGATGTACATAAGTATGCAATCGTATGTGTAGTGAGTGGAGGCGAAAGGTGGATTCAGTGAATTCTTGTGGAATTGTGAAATTTATTTTCTACATATACGGCAAAACAATAATGGATTTGTGAGCTCAATCGATTGAATAAAGGACATGTTTCGAAATGATTTTAATGCTAAAAATTGGTGCATATCAAATATGAGGATTGAAAACTCAGTGATTATTAGATTTTAGTAGTTGCCAAAATAATGCAAAAAGATTTGAAGTAACTGCTAAAATGCTTTGTGGTAGTTGGTGTAAAAACAGGTGGATTTTTTTTTTAAATTTATCTATGTATTTGCTATGCATTCAGGCTGCCGCTGAACTGGGGTGATATAAAATTTAAAAATATGAAATATGAAAATTCACTAAAATCAAAGTCCTGAAACATTTTACATACAGAGATGCAAAAAAGCATACTGCCTATATATAGGTACCGCCTTCTCACAAGGCAGTAGTGAGTTTCATATGGAAATGTTAGGTTTGTTAGGTTGGTTAGGTTGAAATGGCTAGGTAGAATAGCTCTCCTCTACAATATAGGAGAAGAGCAGGTCCATTTTGATACAATATGTAGCCTCAAGCCTAATCGTCGGCACTACGAACTTTTTTCTTATTTAGTTCTTACGTTCAACTGGAATATATCTGCATGAGTTCGCAAGAATAATTTTTCTACTAGTACATTTTTCTAAATGGTCGTCTCAGCAACAAGTTGGGTTGAAGTATGAAGTGGTATTGATGATAATGGTTTGGAATTGATGATAATGGGTAATGGTATCTCAGCAAGATTCTACTTCCTCTTGATGGGCGCGATAACTGCTAAAGCGACTTAGTCCGGAGTGAGATCGCTAAAACCTTTTTCGAGTGGCTTTTTATTGATATAGAAATTTAAATGTCGATATTTTTGCTTCATACACAAAATCTTAAGGTGAGGCAAATTTCTAAATAATATATTTTTAATTTGGGCGCAGCCTTTCTCTCTCAGTCCAATGCGTCCCACGCCGAAAACTTTAAAAGCATTTTGCTCGAAACTACATTTTTCAAGTCAGCCGGACTCATAATGCAAACTAATCTTGGTCGATTGCATTTAAATTTTAACAGTATATTCAAAATTGTATTCTGCACGGATGGGATTTTTGATACATATGCAAAATTTTCGAAACAAATTTTATGAAAGTTTTTTTATTTTTTTTTTTTTGTATCGAAGTTTTGGTACATATATTGTATTACAAAGCTTTTTTATGAAAAATTTTCGATTTTTTTATTTTTTGAATTTTTTATTCTTTTACATTTCCGAATAATTTATTTTTTACAATATATATTTTCTTATTTTTGTTTTTTTTTCTTTTCTTTTCTTTTTTGCTTTTTTTTATAATATTTTTTCTTATTTTTGCATTATTTCGTTTTATGGAGTGAACAATTTCAACACAACATCTTTTGGATTTTGGCGCAGCATGGACTGCATTATATTAATATTAAGTAGCTTTTTTTATGAAAACTTTTCTAACTTTTGTTTTGGGTTTTTTTGTTTCAGTTTTTTATTTTAGTTTTTTGAAAATTTGAAATTTGAAAATTTTTGAAATTTTATTTTTTAATTTTCAGATTTTTATTCTTAAGTCTTTATTTTTTATTTTCTTACTTTCTTATTGTATTTTTTATAATTTCTTTTTAAGGTGGAAAAAAATTGCTAAGCAATATATTTTGGTTTTTGGCGCAGTCTCTCACTGCATTGATCGAATTTTCGATACATATAAATATTATATTAAATAAATTTTTTGATGAAAAATTTTTGAATTTTTGTTTTGTTTTTATTTTAGTTGGTTCATTTTTTTATTTGAAAAATTGTTAAATAAAATTTTTTTATTTTACAATTTTTATGTTTTTATTATTTCCTTTTAAAATGGGAAAAAATTTTTAACCAACATATTTTGGTTTTTGGCGCAGTCTCTCACTGCATTGATCGAATTTTCGATACATATATTATATTAAATAAATTTTTTGATGAAAAATTTTTGAATTTTTGTTTTGTTTTTATTTTAGTTGGTTCATTTTTTTATTTGAAAAATTGTTAAATTAAATCTTTTTATTTTACAATTTTTATGTTTTTATTATTTCCTTTTAAAATGGGAAACAATTTTTAACCAACATATTTTGGTTTTTGGCGCAGCCTCTCTCTGCCGAATTTTTGAAAAATGTTCGAAATGGTTTTTCGTTTTATTTTAATTTTTTCTAGGTTTTTACTTTTTTAATTGAAACATTTTTAAATTTTATTTTTTAATTGAAAAATTTTTAAATTTAATTTTTTAAATTTAAAATTTTTATTTTCTTATTCTCTACTATTTTGGTTTTTGGCGTAGTCTATCCCTGCATGGGTAAAATTTTGGTTACGTCTATTACGTAGCTTTTTTATGAAAAATTTCGAAAATGTTTTTATTTTTAAATTTTTAAATTTTTGTTTATATTCTTTTTGTTTTTAATTTTCTTCTGTTTTTTTTTTTTTAATTTGCATATACTTCTATTAAGTAATTCAAATGTGTAATGAAACATTTTTTTTTTTCACCGAAAATTAAAAATTTTGGGTGCAGTTGGCCGCAGGCTCTTCAAGGAAAGGTTTCGCCAAGGAAATGCGATGTAGGCGTCATTTGAAAACTAAAACAAGTAAAAAAAAAACCATAATAATAATAATTTATGCAGAATCGTTATCACCTTGTATGACTACATGAATCTATACATGGTGATATTGGTTCTGCAAATTAAAAAAATGGCGGGCTACTGTCAAATTTCAGTTGAAGGAAGGAGAGCGAAAGAAAATACTGCATTCACATTTTGACAATCAGTAATCAGTCAGCTGTTCCTCTATTGAACCTACACCAACTTGTATTGGTTCGCGCTGGTTTATAATATGAAAAATAAGTGACCTTTCTATTCACTTCATTGCCTCACTGAAAAATTTCCCAAAATATTCACATTTCTAACGCCGGTACAGTGGACTAAGCACTTAATAAAAGCTGCACCTAGCCGAACTTTGTGTCTCATCCCTATGATGCGATCGATTTTCTTTAGAAAATACGGCAAAGCTCTGCAGAATGTCGCAAAAATCTCCAAATATTTCTGCTGCCTCCAACACTCTCTCCTCACCAACTATGAAAATGTCTTTGGAATGAATTCAATATAAATAGCAAATCTCACAACCAGTCATTATGTCATTCGCGCTTAAAAAGCCAATCAATTACACAGATTGGCAGAGAAGGCGTGAATTGTCAAAGCCTGAGGCGTGTGCCCTGCCCAAGCTGCTGTTAGACGTAATTGAAATTACAACGTACTAGCGCGACTGCCCAGAGTTGAAGCGAACTGAAAACGAAATTGACATTTCGATTGCCACAGAAATACAATACACAGAAACAAGAACAACAACAATAAATGCAAGTCTTCAATGGCAAAAAAATACATAACTAAATAAATAAGAAAAGTAAAATAAACTTGAGAAGAAAAGCAAATTACTAAACCAATTTGACATTGAAAGCGCCGTAACTGCTTGACATTTTCAACAAAAAGCCGACTGCCAGCGAATAAAAATAAATGCAAATATTGAGAAGCGCCCGTTAGAAAATAAAAAAAGGAAGGAGGGTTAAAAGTGTTGAATGAAAAGTTGGAAAAGCATTGCCAACACAGCAGGTGGTATGGACATACTAGGGGTGACAATATTAATGGTAATTTTTGCGTATGGGACTTCGGGATTTTTTAAAAAGAAGTTTCGGGATTCCTCATGGGCCACTTTTTTATAAATTCAGCAAAAATGTAAATTTTTGTTCTTTTGATAAGAAGTAGTCATTTCGGGATGCCCTAAATTAGCGTGAAATTTTTTAAGTGAAACTTTCTTAGGGCGGACACTCACCGTCAATTAACTTTTGTTCACCCAAGAGAGGTGTCCGCTCAAGAGAGGGTAATTTGTTCCGAAAGGTAGAACTTTTATAGTAAACAAGAACCGCCAAAGGTAAGTGGCAGTCTAATAGAGATATCCTAGAGGATAAGTTATACTGTATTTATTATTTAGATCACAATAAAAGGTAGAATACAATTTTTGTTAACGGAGGTGGGTCATATGAAATTCAAAGTTACGGTGAAAAGCTTAACTACTCAGTGGATATTATAGTTTAAGAAATGGTATTTGATGAAAATCGGTAGTACTAGTACGAAAGGGACTAGAGTTGGACTAGTTACATAGTAACTATTTGGAGATGAATGTGAAAACAATGTGGGCATTCTAATTTAATTGGTTATGATGCAAGTGGTCATACTAGTTCGAGAGTTGCTAGAGTTGGACTAGTTGCCAAGTAGCCATTTGGAGATGAATGTACAAAAATGTGGACATTCTAACTTAATTGGTAATGATGCAGCTAGTGGCTAGAGTTGGACCAGTCGCAAATATAACTGAGAGTGGGCATTCTAGCTTATGCATTGGTATATGATGGACATAGTAGTACTAGTACGAAAGGGGCTAGAGTTGGTCTAGTTGCAAAGTAACTATTTGGAGATGAATGTGAAAATAATGTGGACTTTCTAATTTAATTGGTACTGATGCAAGTGGTCATACTAGTACGAGAGTGACTAGAGTTGGACCAGTCGCAAATAGAACTGAGTGTGAAATCAAAGTGGACATTCTAGTTTATGAATTGGTATTTGATGGGCATAGTAGTACTGGTACGAAAGGACATAGTAGTACTAGTACGAAAGGGACTAGAGTTGGACTAGTTGCAAACTGACCAGTGGTGGATGCAAAAAAAAAATTGTATATGTGTTATTATGTTTGTTGTTTTTAAAAAGCAATATTTAACAGTTTTCAAGTCACTTTCATTTGGCTTCAGAAATAACTCAAATTCAAGTTACACAATATTTATATTGACCAAAAATGTTCTTTTATTTATTTTTATTTTTTATTTCTCTCTTGGCTAAAGCTTATGATATGCTAAATTTAAAATATTTTCGTAAGCACTGTGGCGTTTCCGATTTCCCAATATGTAAGCAAGCAAAGAGAAAATTTTAAGGCCTTCTCCCTCTCAACATTTTAATTTAAAAAAATTTATAAAATATCCTGCCAATCAATCTAAATATTTTCGGTACTCATATTTCGGGATTATCATCCCTGGAACATATTGGGCACGTATGCAGACGACGAGGTACAAGCGAACAAGGAGTGCATATAGTATAATTCAATTGTCTGATACAAGAAGCCAATATTTGCTAAACCAACAGACAGAAACGGCTAAGTGTGGAAGGCAGCGCCCGCCAATGAACCTGCTGATGTCTGAGGGGGCGTGTCGCTTAAGCTAAACTATAGAGTGACATAATAAAGTCTGACATTCATGCAGCCGCTGCCGATTCATGCAGCAAGTGAAAGCAAAATTGTATGAAGTGAAGCGAAAGGAAGGCGAAAGAAAAGCGGAAGCAATGAGGAAAAAAACCTTTTCAATTTTTCCAAGCACTCTGGTTGACTTTGCTGATTACATTTGGCCGACGGCCATTGATTTGCTTTGATTTGGCGCTGATGAGTTGACGCGGTGTACACCAGCAGTTGTTCGTTCTTTGTGTAGCTGTTAGTGCAGAAGGATTTAACGATTTCTTTTCGGCTTTACGCCTTTCAATATAAGTTGCCGCAACATTTCCCCCGACTTCAAAAAGAAATATAAACTAATGGCACAGCGATTTTTTTTTTGCTTTGTCTGTTTTGTGTAGATTTTCCTGCTCGTATTTATTTATGTGTTTTGCTTTTTTTTTGCAACTAAAAGGATTACCATACTGTGGTGATGTAGCAAAGGCGGAAAAGAATACTGAACAAAAAACTGATGGCGATATTTTTGGGCACTTCTTTAACAACAAAAAAACGAATACGCCGCAGGTGGTCAATTAAGTGGCCGGGGTAGAGTCTTTAATGTGTAAATTTGGCAGAAGCAAAACTGTACCCTTTATCACTTAAGTGCTACAATAGTGCACGAAATTTCGGTAGTAAATTGCGATATTTTCGCTATAGACGATTTAAAGTTCTACATATAAAAAGTGGCACGAATTGGGGTTTTATATATTTCTATAGATAATAAGGAAAAAAATGGCAAATTTTAGAACTCTGGATTAAAAAATATAGACAGAATTGTTCTAGTGGCCGTCCAATTGAAGGGTTCTGTGCAATAGTAAAAAAACGTAAAAAGGAAAGTTAACAAGTAGCTTAGGAGAGCAGGTCAAAAAGTTCACAAGATGGATCCAACTAATGTTGAAACTATATATTTTATAATAAAGCATAAGTAATTAGTTTACAAGTACCCAGTTTTCGTCAAATCGGTTTAGTAACTGGTGAGATATTGTCAGCTCAACAAGTCAATCAATAAGAAAGCATCATCCCTGAAGAAATGTGAGTTTCAATGTCTCACTAAAAAAGAAGAAGCACTACAGATCAACACGAAAGAGATGCCATTTTTTCGGTGTACTCTCGCCCGAGGAAACAATGATTTATATGCTGTGGGAAGCAATGATTCATAGTCTATTCATATACGGTAGAGCGCCAAGAGAACACACAAATTATTTTTGTATATGGACAAAATATGCAACATCAAAAAAGAAAAAATTATAAAAAATCAGCGAGATTTTTCTGCCACTTAATAGTAATAAAATTTTAAGGACTATAAAATTGCGAACCAAACATTTTTATATAAATTCTAAATAAAACCTGTGGGAATGTGATGGAAAGTTTATGGAGTTTTTCCAATTTTTTTTACAAAGTTTAAAACTTTGACCTAAACGACTTTTGTTAGATAAGGAGCTACAGGTTGGTAGGTGAACTGGTTAAAGTACCACTCTGGCACTCCCCATGTAGCGCTAAAACGCCGTTTTGATACCATTATGAGACCTACAACAAGCAGATATCCACAAACAGTCAGAGCTGTTGATGCAATGGAGGAGATTGATGGGATTTAGGTTAGCGCACTGTTCAAAACTGTCGAAGAAAGGAGCACACAGCGATCTTAATCGTCTAACTGCCAACCCCGGACGTTACAGGGAAAGTGCTTAATAGTATTTTTCTCTGAAATATCCCCATAATTTCTACAATGTGTGTTAAATGGTAAACTTAGGTTTCCCCCGTTAGTGCTGATCGTGCAAAAACTACAGGTAAATTCAGCTACGAGTTTGGAAACTGAGGACTTTGTGAGTCTTCCGTTTATTTTATTGGGCCAAAGACTTCTCGAAGCGCATGAAGAAATTATCCTCCATCTCTTCTCCGCGTTCCTGAGAAATAAATTGTGCAATTCCCCTTTAACAATAGTCAGAGGGATGCCATTGACTGTGTAGGAGGTCTTTGAAGCCAATTCAGTCACCTTCCACTTTAATAAAAAAAAATTAACTTACACTAGAAAAAACGAAAAAGAGTAGTCAAAATGTTGATGTGTTTTCATCTGTCGTGCGCTACTTATATATATGAATTTCTATATTAAGTCAGGCGCAAGATGAGCCCCAAGGACGCTCACACAACCTGAGAAGTAACATCAGAGTGTTTACAAATATAATAATAGATCTGAATATTGAGCCGGATTGCTACTGGTGACGAAGTCTGGATTCATCACTATGCATTTGAGTCGAAGCAAGAGTTCAAATAGTGGCACAAACAACCATATAAAGAGCCTCCCGAACCACAGAGCTGTGCAGGTAAGGAGGCAGGGCAGGTTAGATGGTAAGAGTACCACGAGTACACTACAAGTAGCACTAATGTTCCGTTGTGATACCATAATGTAGACCACTACCTGCGAAAAGTTGCAAAAACTTAAAGAAAGAAAAACCATCTACAGCCATCCAGTGCAGTTGATGTAGTGGGGGAGAAAAAGGGTTCCAAGCTGTCGAACTGCATCAGGTTATACCCAAAATGCGCACTAAGGAACCTCAAGCACCTAACCGCCAAACCCGGGCATTTGGCCGGATCTTGGTTTGGGATCTCTGGCGGATCACCCAGCTTCTGCAGTGAGAGCCCAACCTTCTTCGCATGAGTTCCGATCACCCGAGGATCCCCAATACTTTAAGCGTCCTGCTTCTGTCGTACTCAGGCGAAAGTGTTTTTGAGATAGCATACGATAAGATAGAACTGTCTTGCGACTTTTTTAAGAAAGAAATTGTGTAGTTTTCCTTTAACAACGGTCAAGGCAACACCGGTGCCTGAAATGCGGACAACATAAACCGGTTCTATCGACCACTTCCTGGCAAGCTCATCGGCAATTTCCTTTCCTTCTATGTTCCTATGTCCTGGAACCCAGATAAGAGGAATGTTCCCAGCACGTTTGAGACGTTTTATCTCCTCCTTACAGGAGTTGACCAGAAGACAGCTGCACAGCAGTAAGATCTAAGCCTTTTGCATGCCTACGGGATCGCGAAAGCGTCTGCTTGAAAAACACTACAGAAGACTAAAACATTGCTTGATTTAGAGAAAACCCTCACTCCAAACTCCAGGTTCCATCTTGGATCCGTCGGTGAAAACAGAGGTACCAATATCTGTGCAGAGTCCCCCGTCCTTCCCATCCGGCCTGCTTTAAATTATAGCCCTCAAAACCTAGTTTGCGGATGGAGAAATCTCTACAGCTGTAATACACAAATTAATCAGATCCTCAAATTAATTTCCTCCGCCTCCCCCTATGTTAACAACCTGCCTCTCATAAATATTTCTTTCACGCCTCAAGGAACATTTATTTCATACACCGAGAGGAAAAAGCCGCTCAACTGATAGATTTATTACAAAAAAATGCTGTCCCGCGCAACGGAATAAAAGTAAGAGTGAGCAATGAAAGTTTTAAGATAACAATAATTGAGAATAAGTGAAGATTTAAAAGTAAATGCAATTAATTGAAAAAAAAGTGAAAACGGCAAAACAATAACAACAATTGTAGTAGTCAAACAATACACGGAATAATACAACTGCTAATGACAATAAGCCGTTACAAGTGGCTCCGCTCTTATACTCGCTCTCATATTTTGGGCAACTCTGCAACTACAATTCGGACAACGGTGTCAGCAAAAACAATGCGGGTCAAGTTTTCTGTCCCTTTTACCTATTCACTTGCAAAAGGCATTGTTTCTGCGCTTCTGCTTTTGTTTCTCAGTTCTTTGCGCTGCACTGCAACTGACCGGCGTGCCTTTTGAAGTATTTTCCACACCGAAATGCCAACGTGAAATTCGCATTGTTTCTGTTACAAGTGGCATGAGGAGCGACTGAGCGAGTGGCCCAATGAAACAATGCAAAGTTGATGAGGAAAAGAAATATCAAAAGTTATGAAAGTCATTTTCAGTTATGCAAAACAAGTGGATCAGCAATAAAATTTACAGCTGTAAGAAATAATATGATAAGCAAGTAAAAAAAAAAATACAAAACTTTGTATTTGGGTCATCAGTGAGCTCTTAAAGGATTAACTATAACTGCAGGTTACGGAACAAGTGCTGAAATTAAAAAATTCATACGAGAAACGCGAGAGTTCAACAGTTTTTAACCAAAAATATGAGTCGAGGAAAGCAAAAGTATTTTGAAGATAAATTAAATATAAAGGAAAATGAAAAGAAAAGTGCGTGTAGCGTAGTACACATAACAGAAGTGAAACTTTCAAGGCAGACAAGGAAAGAGGGATAGACCCGAGAGAGAATGAGAGAGAGAGAGAGAGAGATAGAGAGAGAGAAAGAATATATATCTAAATAAATTCACAACATTTGCAGAGAATACAAATAAACAAAATTTACAAAAAAATTTACACTACTCCGAGCGTTTATCAGCCGCACAAACGCAGCGATTTCAGGACCGTAGGAACGGCACAAATTACCGCAAGGCAATACCAATAAATCCGACGCCGGAAGGGATAGCACTTTATAGTACGCACAAGCACTAGCGAGGAAATGGAAATAAGCGCCAAAAAGTAGGTAGGTAGTAGTACCGAGTAAAACCACCAAAAAAATTGGGACCAAAAAACGCCCCAAACAGTAGGCATCAGGGAAATATAACGCCAAAAAATAGGCACCAATAATATATTTCCTACAAGTTTGCACCAACAAACAAGCGCCAAAAAGTAGGCTGTGTTATTTCTCACTAGGAATTTGCAACCACAAGAAAAAACTCAGGAGAAATAGCCTAAAGTGTGTCTCTCTCCTTTTCCTCTACGTTGTATCTTTTTTCTCTCTCGCGGAACGAAAATGCCCAAAACGTTGCATCACCTTGAAATTCTACTCTCCATTCTCAAAAGAAAAATTGCTTGCTTTCGTGGATTTCTCAAGATGAAGGCAAATAGTTATCATACAAAAAATAAAGCGCATTACAGATTGCACTTTATTTTATTAAAATTTTCTGGCCATAAAATCGCTTGATTTCATAGTGGACGAATGCTCGCGATTGTTTATACCTAAATTTTAGGCCCTACGCTCTACGAGGAAATCAGGACAGCAGTAGATAAGGCTATAAAACTGCATACCCAAAATTTTTCCAACAACTTTAATAAAAAGTCGATACAAATTTGTTGATTTTTGTTTAATTTCCACAAACGTTTAAACTAGGAATTATGGGGTTTTTGCAGGAGAATGAGCTTTACTCGTATTATCTTAAAACAACTATTAAAATTAAACAAAAAACAAATAATTTGCCAAAACTTATCGATAAGTCTCTACTCTGCAGAACCTACGTGAATTAATTTCACGTTTAGTCGGGTGACAGACCAACCTGCGAAATGGTACTGTCAGAATTTCCGTGATAATTCTAGGATTGTACTGCGAAAATGTTGTATGTTATGTTGCATGATTCCACAAATGGCCTGGACTGCTTCAAACCTGATAGATTATTTCAGTATGAGTTGCTTTTTCTTCTCTTTTTAGGCTGAAGAGTGCGCGCTCAGCTAAGACGTGCTAATACTCAGGACCCATAAACGGAAATCCAAAATCAATGTGACCCAGCGTTCAGATAATTCAATACTAGGAAATGCCTCGTATGCTAACGGCATGTGAACTAACATGAAAGCTTGCCGAGCTTCACGCGCACTTTGATTAGCACTAAAGAATTATTGGAGAGCAAGGAATTTATTGAAGTTTTGAAAAGTAGGTGTGCGATCTTTCAAAGGAATACTTCCAACCATGACCTGTCGTTTCATAAACCACAACAATTTCTAAGAAAGAACCTTGTGTATATTTTACGCATTCTATGCGGATATCCAACGAAGAATGTGCTAAAGATATATTCCAGTCAAGCTCGAGTACATTAAAGAAAGCGGGGTTTGAGAGTGTACCTATATTAGGATTTGAGCTCTAGATTTTGTTCGCACATTTTCGAATAGCCTGGACACATTTTCGAATAGCAACGAGTACTCGCACACTTGTTCGATGCTCATTACTCGAAAATGTTTGAGCCTGAGCGCGAGTATATCGAGCTTTTTCTAGTAATTGTAGCAGCACTTTTGATTATTTTGACTTTTTTGTCTGCACTTTTTTGCAGATTTACAAATTATTTGTGCGGACTTCTAACATCGTTGAAAAACTAAGAAATATTGATAAGTAAAATTGAAAATATTTTGTTTAGCTGCACAAATTGTTGATCGGCTCGAAAATTTTGAACAAACATTTGACTAGTTGGGTAGTAAATGAGCTTCGAGCGAGTATTAAGCTACTCGGTATCTGAAGCTCTAATTAGGATGCCCCAATATTTTTTTAATATTTCTTGATGCTATTCTCTAAATTCGTTTTAAGACAAAAACAAAGAGATACCAAGTTCATTTATTTTTTGTTTTAATATTTATCTGTGACGCAGCAACGAAAGCAGCAGACTTAGCCATGGAGAACACATCTCCGAACTCACAAATAAACTTCTACTTAAGAAACAAGCAGCCACCAAAGCAATAGCAGCTGTAACGACAACTCACACTGCGAACGACAATTCCGGAACCGGATGGATGAGCTAGACACTGAGAAACAAGCCAACATCACAGGACACAAGGGAATGGAAAGAAACGAGACAGTGGATATACTGTCCAAAGTTGGGACAAATCTTCCTGTAGCTAGCACGGCTGGTATACAACCATCTCTCTGCAAACAACGATTGGCTATAGATAAAGTAATGCTTCAAGAAGCGAACTCAAGATGAGAAAGAACCAGCTCATGCAGGATCAGTACATCGACAACGCGTAGGGAAGAGAAACTCTGAAACACCTACTCGGCCACTGTCCTGCACTTAGCAAAACACGAAAAAACTGCATAGGTTCTGCATAATTTTCAATCTTAGAATGCGTGGCACAACAAAAAATTAGCAACCTACTTAAATCCTCTGAACTGTGTATTAAAGACAAAGTATAAAGTTCTTAAACCCTCCACAGAATCACTTGGTATTACTATGGATCAATTTCTGGCCTATGTGCAATATGAAGGGTGGTTAAAGTTCAAGGGCCGATGTTGAATGTGAACCACACCTAAACGTCAAGTTTTTTCTGCATTTCATTTGACATTTTTCAATTTCAGATTAACACAATTTGAGCCATGGAAAGATACACAATCGAGCAAGGCATTAAAGTTATTGAAAACGGGCGTTCAAATCAAAATGCATATCGCGCACTTCATCTTCAGTGATGAGGCACATTTTCACCTCAGTGGATTCGTCAATAAGCAGAATTGCCGCATTTGGGCGAATGATAATCCAAGATTGCTGAAAAACCAATGCACCCACAAAGAGTGACTGTTTGGTGCGGTTTATGGGCCGGCGGCATCATTGGGCTGTATTTTTTTTCCAAAATGAGGACGGTCAGGCAGTTACTGTGAATAGTGCTCGCTATCGTAAGATGATAACGAGCTTTTCATGGCTTGAATTGGAAGATATGGATGTGGACGATATGTGGTTTCAACAGAACGGTGCCACTTGTCACACAGCTAACGAAATAATGGCTCTTTTGCGCGAAAAATTTGATGGCCGAATAATCTCACGTCGCGGCGATGTCAATTGGCCGTCAAGATCATGTGATTTGACACCTTTGGACTTCTTTCTTTGGGGTTATTTGAAAGGAAAGGTGTACGTCGATAAAACAGCAACAATTCAAGAGCTAAGGGATGAGATAATTCGGCACATTAACGGCATAGAACCTCAATTATGCCTCAGCGTCATCGAAAATTTGGACCATCGGATGGAGGTATGCCGCCGAGGCCGCGGCGGCCATATGGCCTATATTTTGTTTCATTCGTAATTGAGCCATACCAATATTATCATAATAAAGAGAAATGAGAATAATTTCCTAAAATAATTTTATTTTATTCAAAATCAACACCGGCCCTTGAAACTTAACCACCTTTTACAAGAGCAACCAAGTCCCACCTAATCTAATTTTCTTTTACCTGCACAAATGTCCAAAAAAATATGCTCTAAAAAACTAGAACTTTTCAGGTAAGATAAAAAAAAGTGGTGGTTGCCATTCTTTATAAGGGTATAGAGAGGGGCCACTTAGACCTGGATACCCATTGTAATTCAACCAGTTTGGACTCAAGCTCCACATCTAACTCCCAATGTGTGAAAACCACTTCGTCTCTTGGAGAAACGATCAAATACTCTGGATGGTTGACAATTCCAAGTCTGCTAGACATCCAAAGATCTTACATCTTAGACAGCAACATCGCGTTCTGGTAAGAGCGGGCAGTGACAGCGGAAGTGTTCAACGCTCTATACCTCCTTGTCTCATCTAAATTTATTTGCAAGGCTTTTAAATTCTATAGCTTACGAATTGAGACTCGTAAATATTCTCATACTCACCGTCGGCAAGAGAAAGTCATAGGTGACGAGTTCATATTTTACCTTTCGCAAATTTCAAAGTAAAAATAATTAATTTTTAAGAACTTTCGCACATTTCATTCCACACATTTGCATTCCACTAGCATTTTGCACAGCAACGAAAATCATCAGTACTGGGAAACAATTTGCCAATGTTGCTGATTGGTGTCATGACATAGCATCAATATGTGCCATCATTTTCATATGTCAACGAGTAATGCTAAAGTGGGTATCAACAGGAAGAGCAGCAGCAACAGCAACAGGCAACTGAGAATGCCACGATTTCTATGCGAATTTGCAGTGAGTGCAAATGATGAAGAGATATCGTAACTATGAAAATAATGCACAAGACTAGAGAAATGCCGGCAATGTTTTGAAAGTAAGAAGAAATGAAAAGAAGCAAAAACAAAAAAAAAAAAATTTTAGAGATGTGAAAAGTTGTAATTGACAAGCAGTCAAAACCAACGATCGGTGGGAATAAAAGGGAATCGAGAGAAATTACATTTCACAAATAACTATGCAGCAGAATGTTGAACAACAGCAGGAGGCCTGAATAGGTGTAAGCTGTGAAGTGGAGCTGAGGTGTTGAGGCGTTGAGTGCGTGCGTGCGTGCGTGTATGGATGAAGCAAACGACAACTGAAGAATGTCGCCAACAAGCTTGTCTGACAGTTTCGTCAAACTGCATGTGTAAGTGCATACATATATGTGTGCAAGCATCATTAAGAAGTGATGTCGGCAGTAGCAGCATCAGTTGCCACACTCGATGATGCACTTGCGGCAACGGCAAACAACGATGTATTGCAATATGCCATTTGTCATTTGCAATGCGTCTATTTGTACGCGCCTATGTGCATATCGACTGATTTTTGGCACAACTGCTTAACTACATTTGATCAAATTTTCATTTTTTTTATCTGAGAGACGACTCATTCACTTAGTGCGAAATCGTCAATATGTGGTTTGGGCGTAAAACCTTAAATTGCCAATGATTCTTTATGCCTTTCTCCTAGTTGCAGTTAGGGCTCTTTGAACATTTTTACTTATTTACCAGCTGATTGAGAGTGAGCTCATTTATCTTCACAATGCAAATAAGTTTTTCGTTCTCCTTGAAAACTTAACAATTTCACATTACGCGGTTGACGCGAGAAACTAGACAATATGTGAGTAAGCAATTTTTGAGCTGATATGTTTGAATGTTGAAGAAAAACGAGATTTTGATGTGAAATTGATGATGATGGAGCGTTGTTGCACGCACGCAAGCAGGCATGCAATCGAGCAACCAAGCAACAATAAAGTAAACAAACAAACTATTCACCGATGCTGTGAGCTTAAGCGCTGCAGATGATGAGCGACGCTGGCGATGTGCTTTTAATTTAATTTCTTTATTTTTGTAGTTTTCTATGTAGATGACTGTCAGACAGGTGTGCCAGAAAAATGATGATACTTTAAAACATCAATCTTGAAAATTACAGCTTGCTGTGGCACTCTAAAGTGTTGAAAATGGCCCACAGCCATGCGGAATGGGTTAATGTTGATTAATTGTTGGTCATTTGTGGGGTAAATAGAAGAAGAAGAATTCGCATTTTCTGCAATTCTTGACAATTACATGGGTAAATGTTGGCCAGTTTGACGCCTGGTGGTGATTAAAGGGGCAATGGATAAGAGTTAAGCTTGACGTTGATGGCTAGGTGGAAATTTAAATAATACAACGACAAAATAAAACAAAAATAAAATTAGTTAAAGTATAGCGAAGAAAATTATATGAAATTTATAAGGTAACATAACGTAAGAGTAACATAACATAACATAAAATTGAAAAAGAATGCAAAAATAAATTTAATTAAATAAAATGAATAAATAAATAAAACTTAGTTAAATTAAAAAAATAAAAATTAAAAAAATAATTCTTGTCAAAATTATTAAAAATAAAAATTGTACGGGTCTAACAATCGTTAGGACCCGGGACGTAAGGGAAACATAACTTAACATGCGGTGGAAAAATATGCAAAAATAAATAAATAAAAAAATCAAAGTAAAATTAACAAACCGGAGGCCATAAAAAGCACGCTGACTGATTTGGGTGTCGCGGAGGGCCTTGTGAAATTCACGGAACAGTTGCTACTACAGTTGCAGGTTCGTAATTTCGACGTTGGGCGCCTCGTCGATACGCAGATCTGTCAAGCGGGGCACCCCTCTGCTGTGGATTCTGACAATGAATCAATTATTGAAGAATCTAGAGGCAAGGAGGATACACGTAGTGACCTACGCCGACGATGTTGCAATATTAATTCGAGGGAAATTCCCAGATACCCTCTGCAACATAATGCAAAATGCTTTGAACGATGTAGGCCGGTGGACTGCATCCAGTGGTCTTGGGATAAATCCCAACAAAACAGAACTAATCATGTTCACCAGAAAATAGAGAATACCTGTTCTAAACCCCCTACCTTTGAGGGAATCACACTATCAATTAGAGAAGAGGCGAGCTACCTAGGACTAGTATTAGATAGGAAGCTCTCGTGGAAACAAACGATTAATGATAGAGTAAAAAAAGCTGCCACAGCACTCTATACATCCAAAAGAATTGTGGGGGCAAAATGGGGCCTAACCCCAAAAATAGTTCACTGGCTATATACAGCGGTGGTACGGACTATCATGACATACGGTGTCTTAGTCTGTCCAAACACTCGAGAAAAGAGCAGCAGTAAAACGCCTAGAAAGTATTCAAAGGGGCGCTAGTATCTGCATAAGCCGGGCACTAAAGAATACGCCTACGGCAGCGATGAATGTCATGCTGCACTTATTACCGATTGAGGCCTACGGCAAACAGCTGGCAGCGATATCTGCACTTAGGTTAAGATAATTTTCTAACTTAGCCACTAACAGAAGAGAACACGCAAGACAAATACCCCTTCCTACATCAAACGACAGACTTTTGTAGCTCAGTGGAGTTGCATTTACCACAACTTTCCCAACGAGAGAAGATTGGGATAATGGACAACAAAAGCGGAATCAGCATCTATACCGCTGTTTCCAAACTAAACGATCAAGTGGGCGGAGACCTTCATTCTGAAGGAATGAATGCCAACATCGCATCCCGGTTACCGGATCACTGTAGTGTATTTCAAGCTGAAATATTGGCTATCAGAGAAGGCCTGCTAGCCCTAAATAAAAGTGTCCTCACCACAAGAGATATAAACATATGTTCAGATAGCCAATCGGCCCTAAAAGCTTTAAAATCGCCTTAAATTAACTCGAAGACAGTAAAAGAATGTCTTAACGTTTTGAAATGTCTTAACGTTTTGACAGAACTATCACAGTACTTTGTAATAAACCTGCTTTGGGTGCCGGGTCATAGAGACATAGAAGGCAACTGCAAAGCAGATGAACTAGCGAGATTTTGTACCACATTACCGATCCAGCCAGACAAAGCTAACATACCTATATATTTAGCAACTTGTAAAATGCTCATAGATAAACACACTATCAGTGCTACTAACAGGCTATGGACTCAATCCCTGACCTGTGCAACTAAATAGTAGAATGACGTGGTCGGAATGGAATACGGGCCGCACAAACCGACTGTTGAAACTAAACAGGAAAAATATGAGAAATCTTCTCGGGGTCTTAATCGGGCATTGTCTGATTGGTAGACATACCAGTTGACTGGGAGCACCCTATGACGACTATTGCAGAAGCTGTAACGACATTGAAGAAGAAGAGACCATAGAACACTTTCTATGCGGGGGTACATGGCTCTGGATAGAAGAAGGTTCAACATTTTAGGAAAAAGTTCCCTGAATAACTTGGCAGAAGTAGCCAATATAAAAATAACAAGTCTTGTTAGATTTATTAAGGCCACTGGTTGGTTCAATGAGAACAATGTAGAGTGAGGAGAGGGGACAGCCCTGGTGGTATCACAGTGGGCCTACAACAGGCCTAGGAGTGTCAACCGACAACCACTATACCTTCCTACCTAACAAACAAACAAAAAAATCAAATAATTATGATACTGTAAAAATTAATAATAAAAAAAGTATGCGTGTCTAACAATCGGATCTAGGTTCGAAAACCACTGGGGTCATGAAACATCAGAAAAACACAGACAATGTTTATTTCTAAAAGCGGTCGCCCCTCGCCAGATAATTGAAAACCTCCGGGTATATTCTCGTAATGAAAAAATGTGAAAGATATTCAAAAGAAATCAGCTGCCATTCAGATCGAATCATAAAGCTGTAGTAATCTCAGTCAATTGTGGAACAATAAGACACACACAACATATTTAACCGTCCGTTGTGTGATGTGGCCTACGCAGGCCATTCCGAATTTTAGAGGGGTGTATCTTTTTGTTTCGTTAAGTTTTCAAAAAACGGCGAAAATATACCATACAGGTCTGTTAGATGAATCTTCTGAAAATTTTATAACCATTTTCAGCAAAGTGATTATGAAAAAAAATACATTTTACACAAAAACTTCATATGTTAGGGTAAATGGCCTGCACAGGCCACCACTGCAATTTTAGTATAGTCATGCACCGTACTTGGTCTTCTAACGAATCGGAAAGCAGGAGAAATGATCAAGGCCGGGAATGAGGCTAATCCAACATGTAAACTAAAAGAGTGGAAGCCCACAGACGAAATGGAAATGTATGCTTGGTTTGGATTGCTATTATTTTCCGGTGTGTTCCACTGTAATAATATGCAATCAAAGGATCTATGGCATTCTCGGCATTTTGATATTTACAATGCAACAATGTCGTTAGATCGATTCAAAATGTTGCTTCGGTTTGTTCGATTTGATGGAGCTAATACTCGTTCTGAACATATGCTGTTGAGTAAATCTGCACCAATCGACGACATTTGGACTATGATGAATCACAATCTGCAAGAAGCATATACTCCAAATGCAGTAATAACAGTAGATGAGCAACTATTTCCGTACCGTGGGCGAACTAGGTTTACGCAGTATATTCCGTCTAAGCCGGCAAAGTACGGAAATTTGATGGGTCTGAGATTCTTCAACAAACTACCCTCTCAAGGGACAGATTTACACAGGAAAACGACCAAATGAAGAAGGAGAAATTAACCAAGGTGAAAGAGTGGTACTGGATTTGGTAGAGAGGTATCGTAATTCCGGCCGAACGGTGTATTGCGATAACTTTTTCACATCACTCGAATTGGCCAAGTGTCTTATGCAGAAGGGATTAGCTGTCGTAGGCACAGTGCGCCCAAATAGAAAATTTGTTCCTCTATGCTTTCCGCTGAACAAAAAGACAAGGCCGTATAAAAAGTTTCGACCTCTATATCAGACTTTGTTTGCTTTCCTGGATGAAAATATATCTATGTTATCATACGTTGCCAAAGTAGACAAATATGTGGTAGTATTGTCGACACAACATTACACGCAAGCCACAGAAACTTCAAACAAATATAAACCTGCAGCTGTCTTAGACTACAATGAAAATAAGTCTGGGATTGATACAATGGACAAAATGCTTTCTGGCTACAGTTGCAAACGCGCAACAAACCGGTGGCCATTGGCCATTTTTTTTAATATGCTTGATATTACTGGCTTGGCTTCTTATATTATATACAAGCATTTGCGACCAAGCAAGAAGTCAGACCAACGAAGGGATTTTATATTAGAATTGGCTGAACAACTGACAATCCCCCTTATGGAAACACGTGCAGCAAATCCCAGTGTATATGGTAGACCAGGAATTAAAATAGCAATGCAAAAGTTCAATGTATTTTATGCAAACATCCGAATTCGTACTGAAATATATAATTAATTTAAATAATGTATCTCTCACAGGATCCACCATCAACTTCGACTTCCCCAGCACAAAAAACTGCATCAAAGCCCGTAAGCTCACAGTACCGGCCATTGTGCAAGCTATGTACCAAACTGGATAAGATTAAAAGAAAACCCCGATTTACTTGCCACATTTGCAAAGATGCAATGTGCTTAACTCACGGTTTAGAAACCAAAACCTACACTTGCAGCATATGTCTAGCTGCAGTAACTACGTCAACTTCATAAGCAACTTTTAAAATTTTATATTTTTATTTATTTATTTATAAATTGAATTTTTCAAATAATTTTTAAAAAACAGTACGAAGGATGAACCTTGATAAATAAATTTCTTTTAACACTAATCAATCTGGTTTTTTATTAATCCGTATTACACTTAAATTGATTACAGACATAATTTTCGTACCAGCCTATAAATAAAGCACGTGTTCTCATAGGTGGCCTGGCCAGGCCATTTTAAACAACGAAAGAATATAAAACTTTCACACAACGGACGGTTAAAGAGAAGCTAGGCCGAACCACCAACAGAGGATTTAGGCACCAACTATATTTAGTATGTACATATATTTACAATAAAATCTAGCAAAACATAACATAAGCAAACATAACATAACCAAACATAATATAATATAACATAATATAGCATAGCAGAATATGATATAGTAAACATACAAAACATAACATAACAAAACTTAATGCAATATAAAATAAGGTAAAATATAATATGCACACATACTTATACATTAATGTAAGTGATAAAAAATAGAATATATGTAATACAAAATTTAAGCAAAATTAATAAGAATTTAAAATAAATAGTAAAACAGAGTAAAATATAAGTCATACCCATAATTCAGTGGATTTATAGTAACATAACATAACAAGACATAATAAGATAACATAACTAAATTTAAAATGACATAACATAACGAAACATAACAGAACATAACATATATTAGTATAGCATAGCATAAAATAATACAAGTAACTAATATATTAAAATATAACTAAACTTTAAAATAAATTATAAAAAAGTAAAATTAAACTTAAAACGAGAGCATCAAATGAAATAAATAAGAAATATAAAATTTCAAATACAAAATTATAAAACATTATTTTATCATAAATAAAAAAAAAAATGTGAATTTATAGTAACCTTACATAACACAACAACACATAACAGAACATTACATAATATAGCATAACAAACATAACAAACATAACATAACATAACATAACATAACATAACATAACATAACATAACATAACATAACATAACATAATGTAACATAACATAACATAACATAACATAACATAACATAACGTAAGATAACATAAGATAACATAACATAACATAACATAACATAACATAACATAACATAACATAACATAACATAACATACAAGAAACATGTCTATGTTACTCATAAATGGACATAACTTAACATAACATACATAAAATAAAAAAAAAATAACAAAATAATATAAATACACGTTAATAATATTGTAAAAAATTTAATATAATGCAATATTTAAATAAATAAATCAGAAACAAAATCTAAATACGAAATAAAACGAAATAAAGCAAAATAGCAAAGTGAAATATGCAATTTATCGAATTCACTGATTTCTGAAAATATCTCATCCACCCCAGGCCGCCTCCACAACTTACCTCTAGCGTCAGGCAGCTTACAGACAACCAAATTGATTGGCTATAAATAAAACGTTAATCCTTTTAGAGTTATTGTGATTTCTTTGTTGTCGATATTTTGTCACGCTAAATTGCCAAAGCCACATGCTGCATTTATGCTATTCAATTACTCAACACAAGTGGCAGGGCGGCGCACAAACAAAGGTGTTGCATAAAAGAAAGCCTCTGCATCTTCGATTTATTTCACTAACACATTTGTGTCGATTACAGTGCAGCACACCTACACATGAACTCATATTTATGTTTGCATGTACGAGTATTAGTGTCTTATGCTTTACGACGCACATTTACACCTCGTTGCTGTCGAACGTGTGGCACCAATGGCAGCCAATAAGCATATCTCATGCAGCTTAAGTGTGGGTTTATACAAAACGGCTCCAGCTACTTGCACACAAGCGCATACACAGCTACACACACACACACACACATGCCATGAGTTAAAGCGTCTTAAGTACATTCGCAATGTTTTTTTTTCTCGTTTGAATGATGATTTGTACGATCCGTAGGTACCTGAGTGTTTTTGCATTTACGTATTTTTCTTACTCATTTAATTCTGCCGATACATTTGTGCATGTAATGCAATAAATCTTTCAATTTAAAAACGTTGATGACAATCGGCGTCACATTTATGCGCGCACATAAATTGGCGAGCTGACACACGAACGTATGAGACAACCAGCACATCTCATACGACCTGCTGCAGTACAATCTATGCCTGTACATTTACCCCATAGGGAAAAATCTGAATGAGTGGAGAAGAATTTCTAGTTAGAGCGATTGCGAGAACTACTTCTTTGCAGCTGTTTTCAAAGTATCAAATTTACAAGTTTTTATTTCTGTATTTTCTTCTTTTGTTTTCCACCTTATCTAACTTTTTTTTTTAACCTAATCTAACTTTTCGTTCTCGTTTACAAAAGCTGACTGACGAAGAAAACATGTTCTTAGATCTCTCACACACCAGATTTACCTCTTCAATCTGCGTAGTTTTGTATTCTACCATTCTTGGGTACCACCCATTTCATAATGAAACTGAAAAAGTAAGAGGAGCTGTAGTAGGAGCTGCCTATCCAAAGATTCGAACCTAGCACCTCCTGAGTATGATAATATACTTATACTTGTATATAGCATAGAGTGTCAATAGGTCATCCTGAGTTATAAGCGAATACTTCACTACTTTTACTTTGTTCTCCGAATCCATTACCTAATTGTCCTGCGGGGTTTTTACGTCTCAGTATGTCGCCGCCTTTTCTTCACTTTACATCCACCACATCGCTCAGTGTTGCGCATCATATCGCATCGAATTAAATTGAATTGAATTATCACTCTGACATTATGGTTGGCATCCTTTCATTTTGATTGCAATTTATACGGTGGCGTTGTGATGGAGGTGGTCTGGTTCGCCTCTTTGTGCTGGGCTACTACCTTCAAGGTGCTCATCACTTATAGAGTGAGTGCCAGTGTTGACACTTTTATGCAGTTACGTATATTTGTATATTCTATGGTCCCACATATGTGAGTGTACGTAAATCTATATGTATTTGTATGTGTATGTACGCTAAAGATGTAAACGTTAATGTAATTGACGTTTAAATTTATTCATAAATTACAAACCTACTTCGGGCTATTTGGCAGTTTAGCTCTGTAGGCGATTACTATGTTGTGCGTACATACCCATTGTAAGGTAAAGTTAGTAATAACAAATTGTATGAATATTTATTAGCTACTTAACATACATATATGCCACTTTAAAGTTCTTCTGAAATTAAATATATTCATGGATAGAGCCAAAATCATAGGAGAAATAAATTTCTTAAAATTTTCTGCACACCAGCAGGTGACGTAGTTGTAGGCGGATTTATAGGTTTTCTGCAGATTAGCTCGCTAATATTGCTTGAGATCATATCATAGTTAGTACTGGCAAGATTACGAGATTTTGAAAATACTTTGAAGTCGGCGAAGCCCCAATTTTCAGCCAGAAACTGAACTTTTAGAAAACGATGAAGATTCAATTGATGAAGCAGATGAAGAACTTATTGTTTCAAGTCAAGTCAGGTCCATCGCTAAGCAACAACGTACTTACAATCAAGAAATGGATGCTGACACAAAAAACCAGTTATGATAGCAGATTACAACCATACCAAAGGCGGAGTCGACGAAGTTGATAATAAATGTTCGATATATCCAAGCAGCCGAAAAAACTCGTCGTTGGCCTATGGCAGTTTTCCAAAGACTAATATGTAGATATGATTGGTATTAATAGCTTTGTTTTGAATCAAATGTGTTCAGACAGTGATGATAAAATGAGAGGAAACACTTTTTTACTCAATCTGGCAAGAGATTTGGCGTTAGATAAAATGAAATTTCGGGTGTATAATGAAATATTGCCAAGAGAACTAAGAATGACGATAAACTTATCGAGTGGAAGAAAACTTTGCACTATTTGTCCGCAAAAAAATAAATGGAGTAACTAGATATTGTTGCTGCAATTGCTTAAAGCCAATTTGCCTCCAATGCTCTAAGCCATTTAGTGAGACCAGCCAATAAAATTTGTAACTTTTTGTTACACGATTCACGATTCGGCATCATCCTTTTTACTAGACTGATAAGTTTAAGCTAAATGTAGAATGAAACAATTTTTTTAATGAATGAATGAATGAATGGAATATTGCTTTTCTTAAATACATAACTTTTGGAGGACGAATTCTTAAGTAATGTTCAACATGAAATAATTTCTAACTTAACCACTGAATTTATCTTTTTTCTTAATATATCGTTGAGTTTAAGTTTAAACAAAAGTAAATGTAAAACATTTGTTGAAAAAAAATAATGTATGGAATATTTTACTTTGTTTTTGTACATATATAAGTTTTAAGGTTTAATTTGTGAAATCAGAACAAAACCTGTTTAATATAAACTGCCATTTTAAATTTGATAAATATGTAAATAAATAAAAATATAAGTCTTTAGACAAAAAATTAAAATAGTTTTACGAACTGTACAAGCCGGAACTTGGTAAAGGTAAGTCGTCGAAATGGTGTCTGAAATACTACCATGTCAGTGGAATTGTGAAAATTAAGTCACGCCAGTCGCAGAGGGTTAAATATTACGCAAACCTTTGATAAGGTACCTGAATAGCAAATATTTTATATTCAAAATAAACGATGCAACTACCAACCTTCACGAAATTAAAGCAGGTGTACCACAAGGAAATGTCCTAGAACCCGTTTTGTACTCTTTGTTCACAGCCGCTCTACCCTTAACGAAGAGCGCACATGCAGCCACTTATGCCGATGATACCGTTCGTTATAATGTCCAAAAGTAGCATGCCTCAATTGCTTCTTAGTACTTACAAGAAAACCTCTACAGTGTTAGTTCCTGTTTGAAAACCTGGCGTACGAAAGCTAACGAAACCAAATCTACGCTTCGCTACGGCTCATGCTCTGCCCTATCTCTAAACAATGCGCTAATACCTCAAGCAGATAATGCCAAATATTTAGGTATTCTGCTAGCACAGGCACACGGATCACGTGATGATCGCATATATTTTTAAAGCGATAACAACTTGGGCTGAAACTCCCTTCAATGCACTTAATTGGTTACTTGGCTACAAATCTGCATTGTCACTAGACAATAAAGCCCCCTTAAACCAATATGGACGTGTGGTGTTGAAATATGGGGTTCGGTCTCAAAATTTAATCTGGAAATACTGCAGAGATTCCAGTCAAAGGTGTTACGCTGGTGTGCCAATGCAACATGATTTGTGCGAATCGAAGCATTGCACTGAGATCGAAATGTAATGGCAATTTAGGAAGAAATCAGAGAATCAGTCAGTGATACAGCAGTCGGCTTGCCACTCATTCACACGAAGGCTCAAACGCCTAATGGATTAATCCGAAGATTTAAAATGAACTCTGCTGGGAGAGATAAACTTCTTTCAAATGCGACTTTAACAATACTACAAATTGTATGCAATAAATGGAATTAAATAAAATCAATAAAATTTGCAAAACTTAAACAATCACTGCCGTGCCGGCGGAGCTATTCAAACATGGCGGCGAGGAGCTGGTAAGGTGCATGCATCGGCTCCTATGCGAAATATGGTCGGATGAAAGCATGTCTGCCGATTGGAATTTAAGTGTGCTCTGCTCAATCCATAAGAAGGGCGATCCTGCAATCTGTGCCAATTACCGCGGGATTAGTCTTCTAATTATCGCCTATAAGGTTCTAGCGAGCGTATTGTGTGAAAGGCTGAAGCCCACCGTCAACCAACTGATTGGACCTTATCAGTGTGGCTTTAGACATGGAAAGTCTACCATCGACCAAATATTTACAGTACGCCAAATCTTGGAAAATACCCATGAAAGGAGAATCAACACACACCATCTTTTCGTCGATTTCAAAGCTGCATTCGACAGTACGGAAAGGAGTTACTTGTATGCCGCGATGTCTGAATTTGGTATCCCCGCAAAGCTAATACGGCTATGCAAGATGACGTTGCACAACACCAGCAGCGTCGTTAGAATTGGGAAGGACCTCTCCGAGCCGTTTGATACCAAACGAAGTTTCAGACAGGGTGACTCGCTGTCGTGTGACTTATTTAACCTGATGTTGGAGAGCATCATACGAGCCGCAGAACTTAATCGCTCAGGCACAATATTTTATAAGACCGTACAATTATTGCCGTATGCCGAAGTACCTTCTGTCTTCAAACAAAAAGTCGGCGCCCTCGCGTATGGGCACCCACGTCACTGTTGACAGTTATGATTTCGACGTTGTAAAGGACTTCGTTTATTTAGGAACCAGCATTAGCACCGATAACAATGTCAGCCTTGAAATCCAACGTAGAATCTCTCTTGTCAACAAGTGCTACTTTGGACTAAGTAGGCAACTGAGCAGTAAAGTTCTCTCTCGACGAACAAAACTAACACTCTACAAGGCTCTCATCATGCCCGTCCTAACGTATGGCGCAGAAGCTTGGACGATGACAACATCCGATGAAGCGACGCTTGGAGTGTTCGAGAGAAAGATTCTGCGTAAGATTTTTGGACCTTTGCACGTTGGCAACGGCGAATATCGTAGACGATGGAACGATGAGCTATATGAGCTTTACGACGACATAGACTTAGCACAGCGAGTAAAGATCCAGCGGCTACGTTGGCTGGGTTATGTTGTCCGAATGGATACAAACGCTCCGGTTTTGAAAGTATTCGCTGCGGTATCAGCTGGTGGTAGCAAAGGAAGAGGAAGGCCTCCTCTGCGTTGGAAAGATCAGGTGGAGAAGGACTTGACTTCACTTGGTGTGCCCAATTGGCGCCGGTTAGTACGAGCAAGAAACGACTGGCGCACTCTGTTAAACTCGGCCAAAATGCGTCAGCGGTTATCGCGCCAATTAAGAATAAGAAGAAGAAGAAACTACCATAAAAGCCGGAATATTAAAATTCATGTTCAGAAATAATATATAATATTACTTCAAAAAAAAAATTAAAAAATGAAAAAAAAAAAAATTATTATTTTTATATTTTTTAATTTATTCGTAAAACTAAAATTACCATAAAAGTTGGAATACTAAAATTAATGCGTAATAATTCAAATTTCAAAATCGTGTAATTAAAATTTATTGGACTTATTAGTTGTCATAAAACGCCATACTTACTAGCAATTTGTACGAACGAGAGCTGCTCCAATTACAACTCACAATTAACTGCTCTTAAAATGTTATCACACTTGCCAGGAAAGGTGTGTTTGTATGTATGTATTGTAAGTCTTACCTGCAAAAGAAGAATACGTAATTAGTTATTAGATTTATGTATATAATTTACATGAGGTAATTAAAATACAGTGACACCTACGCACAAACTCAAACGGAATTTCATACTTATAAACATTTTAATTAAATATGTAAAGTATGAATATTGCGGCATGCAAGCCTAGAAACTTGCTGATATTCCAATACACAACTCACATCCGTATGCAAATAAAAGAAAACCAAGTAATAACAATAAATCTTCAAAGACAATTTTCAGCAAAGACAGACTAATAAAACTTTGTCATTTAAATACATTTCCAGATATTCACGCGATAGCACCAAAAGCTTCGAAACGGAACGTAGTAGTTGGAGGTGCGTGTGGTGGGGATGGGCTCGTCTGGCCGCTAGCATAGATGGCAATCAAATAGGAATGAATTGTGCGCAAATTTATTTTTTATGATTCTAACGAGTATCTATTATTTTAAGAGTGAAGGAGGAGAGAGAGTGAGAGCGAGAGACAGCAATAGATGGGAGACATGGCAAAACACATTAACGCCTTAGATAAAAGCAAAGAAATTGGAGTGGAGTGCAGACGCGCTTATGAAGCGCATGCATATTTATATATGCAAACTCGCACTTACACACATACATACAGGCATTCGCAGTTACGTGTGCCTGTGCGCCCTTATAAAACGCAACTGACCATAAATCGTAATAATAATAACTGTGCTGTCTATGAATTAACAACAAGCGGTCGGTCCGCAAAGCAAGGCAAGGCAAGGCAAGGCAAGGCAAAGCAAGGCATGGCAGAGCAAGGCTAGTGGTGCCAAACCAAGTTACTGAGTAAAGCAGGCAGGCGAGCGGATGTGAGAGTGTCAAACGACAGTGCCCCACTCTAGCGCATAAGCACTCACATAAGCATTCATAGTCTCTGGGGGCTAAAAAGCTCCAATTGGCTTAAACTGTCAGGCGGATAGACACTAGAATTTGCATAGCCATAACTTCAGTGTAGCGAAAGGGGATGGGGTTTTAAAATTGCCACTTACAGTGGTGCAGCAGAGCATGGGGAGTAGCCGCTGCAAGTGCTTGGTCGGAGCTATCTAAGTTTATTTACACACACATGCGCACTCAGCCTCCAAGAGTGGAGCATAGCAATTTGTATGAAAAACATGACGAGACGAGACACTCTTGAGAGCAGCCGGAAACTCATGCGTGGGCCTCAGTAAGCTTTTGGGGCATGCCAAATAATTTGCAGAATTTTTTCTGGTTTTAAGTAGCATAAGAATGGCGCACCGACACCAAAATCTGGCAATGCTGGACTAGTATTTGTTTAGCGCATTCAAAAAGAAATTTTTATTAGGCGCCGTAAGTTGTCTTTATTTATAAAGAGCTCGATCTTTCTTTTCCATAGAGTTCATAGATGTGGGTGGACAAGCAATAGGCAGCGAAGGCCACTTAAGCACTAATAGAGTTATGTGCAAACTCTTTTTAACGGTCTTAACTATTTTTTTTTTTAAATTTTAATAAATATAAAAAATGGGCAAATTTTCATCAAAATTTTATAATTTTTAGTACAACTTTTTTACAAAAATGTGGGTATAAAAATTGGGCAAATTTTCATCAAAATTTGATCATTTTTAATACAACTTTTTTAGAAAAATTTGGATACCTATTTGGATAACCCATTAAATTTTAGTACCTATAAGAAATTGTAAGTTTGAAGTGACTTGAAAATACCGTTGATTTTTGACAATTTTTTTCGTTGACGATGCTGCGGTTTCTTTTTCACATTCCAAATTAGAGCGTATATGTACTATATTTACTTTTTAAGGAAGAAAAGGGTGTTGCCGTGAGCGAAAATTTTATATCAAAATTCGATGAGCTATAAATTGCATAATTTCGAAATTCTTTTTTAAATTATCCTTAAATTTGTGAAATTTTTATGAAAATTTGTCGATTTTTTTTAATTTGCAGCAAGTTTGAAATTTAGAATTAAATGGTTTTAGTACAAGGTGGCGCAAAATTAATCGTCCACTTTTGTTTTTGGATAATTACATTCAGCAAAAAAACAAAAATATTTTTAGTGAGTGGCGCAAAATGAATCACCCATTTTTATTTTGTAATAACTTCCTTACTCTATAAAACAAAAGATTATTCTGTGCGAATGGCGCAAAATTAATCACTTTTTTTGTTTTTTAATAACTTTCTTAATCTATTAAAAAATATATATTTTGAGTGAGTGGCGCAAAATTAACCATCCATTTCTGTTTTTTTGTAACTTTCTTACTCCATAAAAAAATGATTTTCAGTCCGTGGCGCAAAATTGATCATCCATTTTTACTTTTTAATAACTTACTTACTAAAAAAAAAGATTTAATTGATAACTTTCTTAATAAAAAAATGATTATGAGTGATGCAAAATTAATCATCCGTTTTTGTTTTCTACTGTATGAAAAAATTATTTGGGGGAGTGGCGCAAAATTCATAATACAGTTTTGTTTTTTAATAACTTTTTTATTAAGTACAAAAAAACATAATTTTGAGTGAGTGGCGCAAAATTAGTCATCCATTTTTGTTTTTTAATAACTTACATAATCCATAAAAACATAATTTTGAGTGAGTGGCGCAAAATTAATCATCCATTTTTGTTTTTTAATAACTTACATAATCCATAAAAACATAATTTTGAGTGAGTGGCGCAAAATTAATCATCCATTTTTGTTTTTTTCATAACTTTCTCACTAAAAAAATGATTTTGAGTGATGCAAAATTAATCATCCGTTTTTGGTGTTTTACTCCATGAAAAAACTTATTTGGGAGAATGGCGCAAAATTCATCATCCAGTTTTGTTTTTTAATAATATAACTTTTTTATTAGGTACAAAAGAACATAGTTTTGAGTGACTGGCGCAAAATTAATCTTCCATTTTTTTTTTTTAATAACTTTTGTACTCTATAAAAAACTGGGTTTGAGGGAGTAGCGCAACACGAATCCTGCATATTTGTTTTTTAATATTGTAACTTTCTTAGTATGCAAAAAAAAACAAAGATTTTGAGTGAGTGGCGCACAATTAATCATCCATTTTTTTTTAATTATTTTTTTATTCTATACAAAAAATAAATGACTTTTGAATGAGTGGCGCGATATTAATCACACAAAAAAAATATTTTGGGTGACTGGCGCAAAATTAATCATCCATTTTTGTTTTTTAATACCTTTTTTTGTAAAAAGTGATACATCTTCTGACAGGTTGATTAATTTTGCACCACCTTTTAATACATATTTTCATATATTCTCATAACAAATTATTAAAATTAAAGAAGAAGCAAATAAATTGCCAACATTTGTTAATAAGTCTCAGTGCTTTAGTAATTCTCGATACTATCATATTTGCTGCACCGTTTAGTTTTCTCTTCCACACAGTCCACGTGCACTTTCATCATCATCTCTAACACCACTTTTTCTTGACACCCCATTTCTCATCATCCATTTTACATTTGATCCGTTAGCTCAATTGAGCTTTCAACATAGACCTCTTGGCCTTGGCAGCGCAGAGGTCGGTCGTCCCATATGTACATATGCTACACTTGGCATTGACCGCCTCCTTGACTTGGTTAGGAGTTACTTTTTTTTGTGTCTAGTCCATAACATTTTCAAATACAAATGCGCACTCGACTTGGCACTGAAACATTTACGCAACTTCTATCGCTTCTTTTCCCCCACTGCTTCCCGCTCTCCACTCTCTTATACATGTATGTGTGTGTGCGCGTGTGCATGTTTAGCCATTTCCTACGGTATTCATTTGCCAACTTTACTGGCTAAATTACCAAATATTGCAAATTACTTGGATTATGTTCGGGCTAACAAAAAAACGTATCTTTATATTGTATATTCCCACACTCATACATGCACAGCAACTTCTATATATGCATGTTTATATATTGCACATGTATTTGTATGCGCTTAAGTGCGGCCATTCGTTCACTGAAATTGTTGCCATTTGTTGTGTGGCATTACGACGCTGCCGCTGCCGCTGCTGCCCACATCCTTTTCCCTAAAATATCTCGCATTGCCCTTACCATTCGCATTCGCATTTTATGCCAGTACAGCTGGCACTGGAACCAAACAGCCGGCTAGCCAGTGAACTAACCCAACGACCAGTCGATGTGTTTTCATCTTGGTGGTTGTTATTGTTGTCATTTGTTTGCCGTCTTTGTGCGGTTGCTTTTATTGCCATTTGTTGCTGTATTATTGCTACATTGTTGTTGCTACTATTGTCACAATTTATTGTTGTTATTTTGCGTTTGTGTGGCTAAAGGATTTTATACACTCAATATAATTAAAGGATTTTCAACTGCAGATTTTGGCCACTTCCTACAAATGGACAATAATTTTGAGATTGTGTGGTTTGAGTGACACCTTCTGCCCTTCAATTGTTCCTGGTTGCTTCTAACACGTTTTACTTCCCCACTTACCACACACACGTACATACACATACACACTCACACACACTTTCCTGGGGTTTGCGGCTTTCTATTGCTGTGGCTCTGTTGTTGATTGTAGATATCAACTGAAATTGCATTTGTACGATTATTTGTTGTTAAATTTTCGAATTTATCTGCCCTGTGTTGTTGTTGTAATCGTCTACTTACAAGTGCCACTTGTCCACATTTCCTTCTTATATTCGATTTGTAGATTAAATTAAAAAATGAATATTTGCATGTGTGTATGAATGTATGTATGTATGTATGTATGAATGTGTGTTGTATGCCAGTGTAAGGGTTGAAATACTCTGCCAATTGGTGGACCACATACCAGCAAAGCAACTGAGCTTGACTACTGGTCATGTGTTCGGTGAGTGAGGTTTACACTCTGGCTGCTTTTGAAATACGGCACCAATTGAGTGGGGAGGAAATTTGGAAATTAAAAACATAAGTGATCTTAAGTTGTAAGCAATCAAAATAAGGCAGAATAGCTACAGGGAGATTGAATAGATTTGCTTTTATAATTATAACACAACAAAATTTGTCGAAATTTTTTAGTCTACGCCAGAGTCTAAATGATATTCACACTGTCCTTGGGCAGCACAGAATCCACATAAAATATTAAAAATTGTCCATGACTTTTATGCACAGTTCAAGCTGCACATCATTTGCGCGTATAAATTCGTTTTTCAGCGTGTCGTTTTGAAATCTTCTCGGTTTTAGTGGCATAACCCATAGATTTCGCGTAAGTCCAGAGCGTAAGTCCGTGTGATCTATTTGTGTCATGTGATAATGCGTCCAGTGGCTTCATTCGCAATAGCTTTATGGTGTGATGCGCGGTGTGGCAAGTGGGTCCATGCTGTTGGGGTCACTCAATTCTGAAATCTATGCCAGGAACTTAAAAACATAATAATCATGTCACGCACACGATCACCATTCACCGTAAAAGTGTTACTCCGCCAGCCCAAATCCACGCCAAACAGTAACTTGTGGTGGATGCATGCAGAGTTTTTTCTTAAATGTCATGTGAATTATTATCAAATATACACTTTTGGAAAATTATAGATAAAAAAATTCTCCATAAACATGGCTTACATCATTTTTCGATAGATCAAAAGATCCTAAAACATTTATAAATCATTTCAGATTTAATTTTTTTTCTTGCTTAAATATAAAAATATTATAAAATATGATATATAGTATTTTTTAAACAACTTGCTCAATTAATAAATAAAACGGCCTAAACTAAAATACAACTCACAAAATAAGTTCAAATATCCATTAAAAACTAAAATGATGCACTCAAAAAATTACAATTGATTTCAATGAAAAATCAAACAAAATCGAATTTGAGATCTAATTACATCCCGAAAGAGGCCGAACAATGGATGCATTGCACTCAAACCTCTTTTTGAATATCTCAAGATAAGAAGCGTAAGCGATTCGCAAAGTTTTCTCCGGCTTAAGAAGAAAGAAGAAATTCATAATTAATGTTGAAAGAATTGAAAAATCCAACAAAATGGAATTTGAAATCTCAATATATGCCCGAGCAGCCGGAGCAGTAGTTGCATTGCACTCGAAATTGGTTGTGAATATCCTGAGATAAAAAGTGCTCTCTCAATGCGTTGCAAGAGAAACTCAATATGTAGGCATCTTCTTATCTTCAAGCAAGCTCTAGATTAAGTTGTTCTGCATCGCGCAAGGCAAAAGTGAATGGATCACAGAGCTGATTTGTCAGATGACGAGACAGTTTTGGCTTAGAAGGGATGAACCCCGAATTATCAATCTAGAATGCGCACACATGAGAAACATACCAGGTTTTCCTCAAATGACCTTTGTCGCAGTTGCAAGAGGTGGAGGTGTCTGTAATTCAATTTTGTAAGGATATGAGTTTGAGATAAAAAGTTGATGTTACTTGAGAGAGAGAGAGAGAGCACTTTGAGTCGAAAATTACTCCAAGATCTGCATTCACAGGTTGAAGGGCAGTATTAGAGATATTATATAACGATGTTAAAATATCACGACATTTGGAGTAAGTGACTTGAAAGTATTTTGCACGTTCATGAAGAGATGACCTGAATGAAGTCAGCCTGACGTCTAAGCACATTGTGGGTAACATTTTCAGGTCATTTTTGAATAAAAGGTGTCTGGCAAAGGAATGTTGTTAATAAATATGGCTAAAAGTAGGAGGGCAAAGTGCTTCCTTGAGGTACCATATAAGTTCCAATGAGGAGATCAGAAGATTCACCCTCAATCATAACAAGACAACACGGTTCACTTAAAAATGATTTTAAGCATTGAAGGAAGACTGAATGAAAGCCGAGATGAAGGAATTAAATGCGACACAGTGTTAAAAACTTTGTAAGAACCCGTGTAAATAATTGTAGTGCCGACGAAAATGATTCAATACAATAAACAGCCAGTTCAGAAGTTGTGGATCTATTGGATACAAACCATCTTGGTTGCAAGAAGTGAACATTTGCTTAGCAAATTATAATTTTTATTTAATAATCGCTTTGAATGATTTGGAAATAGTCGAAAGCTTGGAAATTGATCTTAAGATACGCATATCAGTGTGATATGAGGGTTTCAGAGCTCAGCTTCAGAGTAGGGACATCCAAATTACCAAAATTTAAAGCAGAAAACTAGGTAAAATGGGGAACAGCATAAGCGTCTTTTTTATCGCAGACAAGATTAGGTTAAGTTAACCAAGTTGCTTGTCTAAGACAAGACCCTCCCAAGGGCTGATTCTAATACCTGCATTTGATTTCCATCCCCTAACTAAAACGACTAAACCACTTAGATCTTTTTAAGAAGGTTAAGCCGCTCCAGTGAGACATTTTGCAAACTTCCCAGGTCTTCAAAGAAATAAAGCCAAGCCGAACATTCACAGAGAAAGTGTTGTACCGACTCAATTTCTTCTTCATCTCCACTGGCTACGGTGCCAATAGTGCAGTGACCCGTAATAATACCTGTGAGGACGCTTGTAGCTGATTTGTTTAATCCAAGCAGACATTTTGTCCTTTTAAGATTCAGTTTGCCTAGTTAACCTGTTCACGGATGGCTTGAAGTTGAACGGTAGGGTTGGAGGAGGAGTATTCTACAAAGAGCTCTCCATCAAACTCAAATTCAGGTTACGGGATCACTGCAGTGTGTTCCAAGCAGAAGTGGCCGCAATTAAAGAAGCAGCTGACTGGCTACTTACTTGCGTAATAACTGTTAAGAAGGCAAATATTTACTCCGATATGGCTCTATTACGGTGCATTCGAAACTGGTCAGGGAATGCCTGGTCTCTCTCTCGATTGCATCAGAATTTTTTGATATAAAGATAATTTCGGTACCTGGTCACAGTGACAATGCTGGAAACTGCGAAGCCGACGAGCTGGCCAGACAAAGGACCTGTGTGGTGGTGTGCCCGCGAAAGGAGAGGATCGTGAACCCCTTGACAACCTGCGCTCTACTCCTGGAAGGATGGGCTTTGCACTAACTCAGCGAGCGCTGGGCAAGTACGCGAACGTGTAAGGTCGCGAAGTCCTTCTGGCCACGTCTGGATAGGAGGCGTTCGAGGGATATTCTGAGGATGACGAGATCTCAGCTCTAAAATTTCGTGGGCATTCTCACGGGGCACTGCCCGCGAGGTACACATGCCGTGAGACTCGGAAATACATCGAATCATTTTTGCGTCAGCTGTATGGAGGATGAGGTGGAATCATCTCAGCATAAAGAGGCTAACACAACAGCAGGCTAGTCATCGGTCTTAGTCCACAAACACTCAACCCTCCCCACCCCTTTCCCTTTCATCCTATCATCCTTTTCCTTCACCTCTTTTCCCCCTCTTGCAATGGTATCACATAGGATGAACCAAACTTCTTTGGTCCAAGTGCGCCCACTCGCTGGGCAACCATCACTACCTAACCTAACCTAATCTAAGATTCAGTTTTGGTCAGAGCGCTTTGGAGACACTAATTTGTTTAGAGGATTGCTTGTTTCCACTACTACTCGCTGAAAGTTAAGCTCAGAGCCTTTCCTTGCACACTCACCCGCTCTTTCATTTCCCTCCACTCCAGAGTGACCGCGGACCCAACAAAGTGTGTATGTAGTTATGTTATTGGATATCCGAGAGCGACCTCTTGCAGACAAAGTTTGATTGGAAAAACTGAGCGACTAAATTGGCCACCTGAATAAAAGTGTTCCGCATTTGACGTACTCGTATTCATCCCAAATTTGTTCACAAGCAACTTTCAACAACGCCGAAACAGCTGGGTGAGGCGACTTGAGATTTTGTATAGACACTTTTAGGTTAAACACAAAACGATTAGGAGTGAAAAAAAATATTTAAGTCAAAGTAACAGAAATTAGTGTCGAAAGGTTTAAAAGAGTCTATTGTTGTTAAGAAAAAATATTTCGTTCGACGCTCTCTGCGTTGTTGGATCTGTAAACTTGTTTTACTTATTACAAGCAAGGGCTATTAAAATGCATACGAACAACATCATCAATAAAAGTTAATTAAAAAAAAACTATACAACCAAGAATTTCCCAAATATACACACACATACACACACCAATGCAAAAAACATATTACATTATTTCGTGAAAAATTCGCGCACGTGCCAGCTAATCCCGCCGATGCAAGTGGCGAGCGTTAAACTTTTCAGCCGTAACCTAGGCACATGTTTTTAGGGAAAATCTCGCCACGGGTAATAGCAAAACAGAAAGGAATTCAGTGAATGCACACCACCTTTTGCATCAAACGCTCAACAATGACCATCCGCCGCCTTTCTTTCCTCCCCAGTGTCACCGCTGTTGCATTGTGTTATTGTGGTTCACCTTGCACACTTTCACTAAAACTCGACGGCTGCTGCACCCCCTGGCTGCCGGCCGTCAGTGTTATGAAATATGCGACCCACCAACTGAGCAACATTCACACTCACACTCGCACCTCTTTGTAGACAGCGACAAGCCTTTGATGCAACATTTCGGTAACCAAGTGTATGCCGATGCGCCCTCCCCCTCCGGTGTTCTCAGTCGTTGCCGCTGCGCTTTGTGACAAATGGTTTTAATGGCTGTTAGAGGCGGATTTAGTTTTCCAACCCAAACCATCCGACTCCTGGCAACGCGCCTTTCCTTTACGCTCTTCCTTATACCACTCAAATACATATGCATATAAATATACACACACATAGAAGCATTACTGCCGGTGCATAGAAAATTTTATTGGTTTGTCGTTGTCAACATTTATAATTTCGGCAGTAGCTCGATTTTGTTGCTAAATTTAAATTGCTTTTTTTTCGAAAGCACTTTTTCCTTTATCCTCGTCTTGCATTTAACGGTTACCGTTATGGGGTGACTTTTTGATTTTATGTGCATATGTATGTGTATGCGCTATTATGTTGGCTGCGCAATATTGTAATGATACTTGCAATTGCTTTTGTTGTTGTTGTTGTTTTCGTTAGTGTTTGCTATTTGTCAATCGGTTGGGATTTTGGTAATTTCGTCAGCTAATGCATTTTTAGATCGCAATTTTCAGTAAAATGAAAAAAAAAAACGGGAACGCAAGCCTCGCCAGTGAAAGTGGCTTAGAAGCGCACAAAAAAGCGATGTGATGAAAATTGCAGTTAATTTCATTCGGTGGTTGGTCATTTGGGAGCCATTTGTCAGGATTTTGACAGCAGCTACAAGCACGCAAGTGGGCGATTAATAGCGAAAAAAAGTTTTGAATTTTTAAATGACAATGAAAGTGCCCAGCTGTGACGAAATTGGTGGGTTTACATTCGAATTTTTTTTACATAGTTTGGTGTACTCTAAAACTACGATCAAAAGCACAGTTTTAGAAAATTTTGTGTCTGTTTCACTCTCTCTTTTGTTAGATCACTCTCAGAGACAATCCCTCAGGGAACATGGCAGCATTTTTAAGCAGTTAAGACCGAATTTTTCTGAACTTCGAACAGATCTCTCTATCCGCAAAAAGGAGTTTAAGGGTCGTCCAGAGGCAATCTTTCCACGTAGACAGGATTGAACAAGGGGGAAATCAACACCAAATCTAGTACCGCTGTCTTCACTGACGACTTCAAGGTGAACTCGGGAGTCGGATCAGCGGTTTTCGCTAAATCAGCCAATTTTTCTATTTCCTTAAAATTTCCGAATACTGCATACAGAAGCCTTTGCGTTTCTGCAGGCATACAAAATGCTTAAGAAACGTGGGAGCAGAGGATATATTAACTCTTTTTCCGATAGACAAGCCGCGATAAAGGCTCCGGGAACGCAATGGTGCAGATACAGACTAGTCAACTCCTGTAAGGAGCAGATAAAAACTCTTGGGTGTGCAGGGAACATTTCTCTGATCTGAGTTTCAGGACGTAAGAACGTAGAGGGAATTGAAATTGCTTCTGAGCTTGCCATGAAGGAAACTGAATTAGCCTCAGAGACCTCCTATCCGATCATCAGCATGCTACTGACAGTTGTTAAAGGGGAAATGCACAAATTATTTCTCAGCAAAGTGCAGAAAGGATGGAGTTCCATTGCTTCATGTGCTCTTTTGAAAATCCCTTGGCTCCAGTACAATAGCCGGAAGACTCAGAAAGTTCTGGGGACTACACGCTATTCAACTTCTAAACTTGTAGCTGGGTTTACAAAAGGGTGGTTAAGTTTTAAGGGCCGGTGTTGATTTTGAATAAAATACAATTTTTTTAGGAAATAATTGTCATTTCTCTTTACTATGATAATATTGGTATGGCTCAATTACGTAGGGAATAAAATATCGGCCAAATGGCCCCCGCGGCCTCTGCGGCACACCTCCATCCGGTGGTCCAAATTTTCGATGACGCTGAGGCATAATTGAGGTTCTATGCCGTTCATGTGCCGAATTATCTCATCCTTTAGCTCATAAATTGTTGCTGGCTTATCGACGTACACCTTTTATTTCAAATAACCCGAAAGAAAGAAGTTCAACGGTGTCGTTGACGTTTAGATGTGGTTCACATTCAACATCGGCCCTTGAAATTTAACCACAGTTTATTTAACCCCCATCGCAGAAGCTGTGGAGACCTTTCAGGTAAGGAGATTGTTGAACACTTTATCTGTAAATATCTGGGATTGGCAGCTAGACGATTAAGGTCACTGGCTGCTCCTTCCTTTGACAGCTTTGGGATCTAGCCAAGCTCAGCGGCTGAGATGGTTTTTTGGACCCCTATTCAGTATGGACGACAACAGGACTACGAAAAAGGCCTTCAACTCTTTTATTATGGGCAATAAAACGAAGACGTAGAAAACAGCCAGGAAGATGGGCAAGCAATGTTGATGCAGATTGACGCCTTATAAATGCTAGGAAAAGCGACGCAATAAACCGAGTCGTATGGAGCGCTGGCTCATCCCAAGCCGTATTTGCTATGATGATGATGAAACGTGTATATAAAGGGCAGCGTAATATTGCTATAAATAACCTTTTATAATGTTTTTGATTTAAGATTTGGAGTAATTCATATTTAGTAGGTACTTTGAATGAGGTGTCCAAAATTTGCTGTTTAGCGGAGTTTGCTAGTTAGAAGCAATTATCGTCCCAGGGAGTCTTAAGTAAACGACGATAGCTCCACGTCTCAAAGGCTAGCAACTTAGACAACATTAAGTACTTAGACAATATTAAGTCCATTGTACTGCACTCGGGTTACCTTTAAATTATCCTTAAATGAAGAGAAGAAGAAACCTGAGTAGATCTTGTGGTACCAAGCCCCCAAGGTGGTCGCTTCTTAACACTTAAGTGCCAAAGACTTCAAGCCTGATTTGAGCGATCGCCGGCAGACGTACAGAAAGTGATCCGCCGCTTCATCCTGCTCTCTACATGCTAGGCAGAGTGCACTTCATTTCCCCTGTGCTTCTGCCGCACGAAGTGGCCCTTCATCAGTCCAAGCAACTGCCTACAGTATCTTCCACTTAAGGACAGAAGAATTTGCCTCACTCAGCCTGCCGAGCTCGCTTGTGGGTTGAAGTAAACTGTTTACTAACTGAGACTTTGATGACTGCAGAAGGAAGTGGCAAAACGGGCTCCGGGCCAAAAAAGTTGGCCTCAATTCTCAACTCTCTGTTTGTTAAAACTTTGGCGTATTTAAAAAAAATAAGAATATGATTCTTCAGGCTTGCCGTGGCGGATTGTCTGGACCGACAGCTTTATTAGATTTGGATAATTTTAATGCGTTCACAATTTCAAGACTTGTTATTGGTGAACCCGTCAGTTCTAAAGGTATTGATGTTGAATTCATATTCATTATTGGCATTGCATTGTCAGCAAATAGTTCTTGAATGCAACGCCCCCAAATTCCTTTCTTATCTTTTCAGTTCGTAACAATTTGGTCAGTGTTATTCATTAAATCAAAAGAGACCGAACTTCAATACAAATCGGATGTTGCTTTAATTTCTCTTTGAAATTATAGTCATCAGGCAGACTCTGTAATCTCTCTACTGATATTCAAACCTTGTGATCCTATTGGAACCAAGGTTTCCTGCACAGATTTCATGGCTGTCGTTGTTTCAGCTGATGCCTCGAAATTCCTGATTATTTCAAATTCTATTTATTTTAAGCTCACGATGATTAATGACCTACAATCGCCATGCAGAGCAGATTATCTGGGCGGTTGGCTATGACTTTAAAAATCTCAGACAATAGCTACCAGGCAGCAAGAGCCCTTTTATAACCATCAAATGCAAACAAATGTACTTAGAGCAATTTATTCTTGCCTACAAAGGATCCGCACTAACTCTTCTTGTTCTTTTTTTCGCTCAACTCAGCACTTTTTCTCTGTTATATTTTTCCACAATTAATTCAAGATTTTGCTTTGTTTCAAAGCTCACTCTGAAGGTATTCAATTATGGTTTGAGTAGATCATAAATTTATTGATTTTTTCTGAATTCAGATTACACGTAAAAGGAGTAGATTGCAGTCAGTAAATTTCCATGTCGATGCGTTCACAATTCGTTCACTACGGGACGATAAAAGACACTATTTTTAAAGCCTGCATACAAACATAAGTGAAATATATTTGTATGTATAGAGAAATGACTAAATCAGATTAAGCGTAGCAAACCCTAAGCTGTGTAGTACTGGTGGATGTCACTAATCACTAAGCCCCGGAACGATGTAAGGAACAGAAAAATAGTTAGGAAAAAAGGCGGGGATTAAGATTAACTAAGCAACGACTAAGTGCCACCAAAAGGTGAGTATGAATGGGGTGGTGCATAACATAAAAACCGTACGCACTAATACATAAATATTATATGTATTCTGATATATACACATACATGGATGTAACTGTGCTTAGAGCGTATATATACATATATGTAACTACAATATATTGCAGGATGTGGAGTGGGATGCCAAACCGCACACTCTATACCAAAAAACAAAAACCAAAAACGAAAAAAAAAACACAAAACAAAGCATCGAAATTCTTATACATAAGAAGAGCTTATGTTGCCATCTTTTTGAAAATTTTTGTACTCGAAAAAAAAACAATATTTTTGCAGCAATACAGTATTTTACAGTCTGGCAATGAAAGTATGCGCTGCAGTACCAGCTGGTGGTAACAAATGAAGAGGAAGGCCTCCTTTGCTTTGGTATTAAGATCAGGCGAAGAAGCAATTGGTTTCACTTAGTGGATCCCACTGGCGCCGGTTAGCACGAGAAAGAAACGACTGGCGCGTTTTGTTAAACTCGGTTAAAATCGCTTAAGCGGTTATTGCGCCAATCAACAAGAGGAAGAATATAAAAGAAGTATGGCATTTGGATTTTAAGAAAATTAGTTAATCATCTTTGTTAGTGTTTTTAGATCAGAAAATGTGTTCCAAACAACGAGCTGCTATTGACTTTTGTGTTTAGTGTAGTAAATCTTTTTACCGGAAAGCATGAAATGCTTCAAAAGTGCATCGCGAGATGTTTACGTTGTACGAAAATTTACCATATGAGTGGCATTAAAGACATCAATCAGATAGAGAAATGCTTGAAACGATGAAAGACCAGATCATTCGCAGAATAGATGAAAGTAAAAAAAGTGGCAGGTTTCATTACAAACTATAAGCATTCATTTGTGTATGTCGCTAGATTGAATTGATAGTTTCTCAAACAAATTTTTATAGCACTTCGACCGAGTCATGATTTATATTTTTATTTCCGGTAATAAAAGTATATAGGTACATAGGTGAAATGCTTAAAGTACCAGTTTGGCACTCCCCAAGTAGCGCTAAAGCGCCGTTTTGATACCATTATGAGACCTAATCTAACAGGCAGATATCTGCAGCCAACCAAAACTGTTGATGTAATGAAGAAGATTGATGGGATTTAGGTTGGCGTACTGCCCAAGGCTGTCGAAGAAAGGAGTAGCAAGTGGCAGTCTAACTGCCAAGCCCGGACATTTACAGATAAAGTGCTCAACAATATCCTTCTATGAAAGACTTCCACAGCTTCTGTAATGTGGGTTAAATTGTAAACCCAGCTTTCCCGCGTATGCGTCGATCGCCCAATGACCGGTAAACCCAGCCACAATTTTGAAAATTGAATGGCGTGGAGTCTCCAGAACTTACTGATTCTTGCATCTATTGATAATATATGCTTTTAGATGACATTTTGAAGAAGAAACAAGGAACCACTATAAAAAACATTTACCTGCACATATTCTCGATCCTATTCAGAGCATAGAGCTGAGTCACGTCGTGAGGCCTTCATGAGCTGAATTGAAGGTTTTTGATAGAGTCAAGAGTTGTCAAGAGTTGTGAGCCAATTTCTGAAAAAATATCAAATTTTTCGATGCAACATTCCCAGTATTGCCCTGATTCTGCAGCCTGTGACTCCCTAAGCAATATTTAGTAATAAAAACAAAAACTAAATGAATCGATTGAAGCTATTCAAGCCGCTGTAACCACCAATCTAAACATGTACGTGTTTTCCTTCAACTCCTAGTGAAGCATAGGGCACAGCTCGTTTGATACCTTGGAAAAGCATGCAAAATTGTATATCGAAACAGAAAGCGAAAATGTTGCTTAATACAAAAAAAATCCTTCACCAAACACGTACGCACTGTTTATTTCTATTCGTAAAAAGTTCCGTTTTTTTTATAATAGAGACTGTACAACAATTACGCTCTGGAAGTCATAGGAAAATCGCTTTCAAAATGAGGTCAAATTGCGGTTTAATGGATTTTCGTGCTCACATAACTAACAGACTAGAAGTACTTGTACTCACACATTCACATACACACACACACATGCGCGCACTCACTTTTATTGTATGTTAATGCGTGTATATGCATATTAAAGCATGTAGCAGTAAGGTATTAACTTCAAGCTGTTATTTACTAACGACTTTAATATGAAAATAAGGAAAGTGAAGAGACTTTATGCGCCTAGAAATATACAACATTAAGTTCTGTAAGTTTGCATTAAGCCATGCCAAGTGAATGGAGTTTCGAGCGCTTTCGCTTTTTGCTGTTGTGTACGCACATATTCATGGGAGTATATTAGGGTGGTCCCAAAAAAATAGAAGTGATGAATATTTTTTGCGATACTAGCCCAAAGTGTTCTACATTGAAAAAGCAAAAACACATTTTTTTTTTCATTTTGACTTAGATTAGAAAGTAAGGGAAGTTAGGCGACTTTAAACGCCCAGAAATATACTACATTAACTTGTGCAAGTTATGCATTAAGCCATGCTAGATAAATGCTATTTCGAATGCTCTCACTTTCAACAGTTTCTAGGGTGGTCCAAAAATAAAAAAATAAGTCGAGTGCGAATTTTCTTATTTGAGAATACTGAAAAAGGAAATAGCCAGTTTTCTTTTTAATTTTAAAATCGCTTGGCATAATCGTGCAACTAAACCTATGAAGTTGTTCCAGTTTTTGGTATGGAAATAAGTCTTTAGTTTAAAATTTCATGTAAAATCGTAAAAGCTAGTATTTCTCAATATAAAATCGCTATTTCTCTGCAAAAATTATCTGACTATGAAATTTTAATAATTACACTGGTATTCACAAACTATTTCATTTTGTGGTTTTCTTTTTTAATACATAAATTCTGATGCTAGGCATCGAAAAGCAACAAATTATTGATTCTTAGCTCTAAAAGTTTGCTTTTATTTGTCTTACGTTAATAAAGTGCTTAATACGAGAAACTGTATGCCAAATTATGTAAGAAAATTACAAAAAATGCATACCTTTGAACCTGGTTTTGTATTATTTTCCATTTTATTTTATTTATTTAATTCTATTAATTTAATTTTATGCTCTTCTTGAAATAAGGAAAAATCTGATGCTCAAAAAATTTTCTTTTCTGATTGTTATGTGTAAAAAAATTATGAAAAATCGTTAATTATTCTTAGAAATTAAAAAAATTGTTGCTGGTTTCTATAAAAGCAAACTTTGATTAAATAAATGTATATTTCCCTCTACTAGTAATGTAAAAAAAAAACAAAAAATTTGACAATCAAAAGTCAGAGCCAAAAATCGTGCCGACCCATGATATATATTTAAAAAACGACGGTAGTTTTTTTAGAGCGTCAACACCAAATCAATTTACAGAGATTTATTAGTTAGTTTAAGGAACCTGACCGAAATTCCATAGTTCACTAAAAGTATTTAATTTTAATTGACTTAAAAAAAAAAATTACCAAAACAAGGTCTTTTCTTGTCACAAAATACATGAGAAACTTCAAAGGACTTGCGGCACTATCAAACTTGAACCTCTATAAAGCAATAAAAATAAAAATATAAGCAAAAAACAATTAATTAAAATTAAAAATACAATAAATACATACATTATTTAAATTTTTAAATCGGAAGAAAAAAACCAAAACAAGGTAAATTAAAAATTAATTTTTTTTATTAAAAAATGTACCAAAACAAGGCTTTTTCGCCGCACAAGAGACATGAGAAATTTCAAAGTTTGTTTTGCGGCACTATAATATATCAGCCTATTTAAAAACATGAAAATAAAACCAATCAAGTATTAAAAATTAATTTTTTTTTTTAAATTAAAAAATATAAAAAACAAAAAATTAAAACCTATCCTTTTTTATTACTATATTAAAAAAAAATTAATACATTTTTTTTAATTAATATTTATATATTTATTTTTTATAAAATAACCTAAAAAAAATTTTTTTTAATATAATATTTTTTAAAAATTTCTCATTTTATGCTTGTGTATGAAGCGGGTGTCTTAATAAATACTCAATACTAATAAGTACTTCTACTTTTTTTTTGGACCACCCTAATATGGATATACATGTATGTAAACTCTACCACATGCTTAATTACTTAAGAATAAAGGCGCACAGCATTTCTTATTTGCCTTCACTACTCCACTTTGCTGTTGTACCGCCATATTGCCAGTTTTAGCGCAATAGCATCGCAAGCAGCATAATTAATCGCATTTGCACGTGCTCTCTGGCGGGTTGGGTTGTAGTGAATGTAGTGGAGGCTGAGCTGAACTGTACTGCTTTGAGAATTCTTAATTCAAATAGGCTGCACGTAGCGTTGATCTTTTTTATTTTTTCGTTTTTTGAAAGCCGTGTTTTTCTTGCGCCATTGTTGCTGCGCCAATTCACGTACCAGCCCTCAATCGTTTGATCTTTTAACGATGGCCACAATGTTTATCGTTTTGCAAATAGTGCAGGACATTAACGCTGAGATCGCAGTAAAGCGTACAGTTCCTGTAATTGTTGGCTTTAATGAGAGCGCCACTTTTTAAACATTTTCAATAACACCTATACACCCGTCAACAAAAAAAGAAAAAAACCAATGTATTTTGTGATTATAAATTTTGACACTATTTTTTTTTATATTCTTTAATTTCAACAAATTCTTAGTAAAAACATGGTTTATTCTTCAATAAAAGCCAAATAAATCGGAGTAGTGAACTTTGTCAAAAATTCAGAAAAATTTATAAAATTTTCATAAAAATTCCGAATTTTTTAATCAGAATTTGTGAGAAATTTTAGAGTGTGCAGTTTTATAGATTAATCAATTTTAATGTAACGAAGTGTTGATTTGGACATTTTTGAGCACTTTTTTTATGGTGTTGGATCCATTTTTCATCCATACAAAAATGTGATTTCTATGCTAGACAATTCACAATACTATCGAAAAAAAAATTATTATAAATCAACGCGATTTTCAGGGTATTTCAAACCTTCACTTAATTATCCAAAATTGAAAGCACTATAAAACTGCATACCCAAATGTTTTTCAAAGATTTTGATTAAAAAGTTGAAAATGTTTACGGACATTTCAAGAATTTTACTGAATCTTGGAAATGGATGAAAATTTTTTGAATTTTGCTGAATTTTGGAAATATACGAAAATTTTATGAATTTCGCTGAATTTTGGAAATGGACGAAAATTTTATAAATTTTGCTGAATTTTGGACATAAACGAAAATTTTATGAATTTTTCTGAATTTCGTGCAAAGTTTGGAACGGTAATTTATATGACTTTAGTTAAAAAAATAACACATATTTTCATTGAAAATTAGTTAGAATCAAATAAAAAAAATTAGATTTCAAAATTTATAATCACAAAAGCAGTGCATGGGTTTTTTATTGGTTGACGAGTATACATTGCATGCCTATTGCTACACTTGCAGCAACAACAAAAAAGTGTATGCAATTACAAGCACAACAACAAGCTGTATATGGCGTCAACGGTTTATGCTGAAAAAGGCGCAGTATTGTAGCACCATAGGTGGGCCATTAGAGCACGCTAACGCTGCGCCTGCCTACCCCCCACGTGCTGCTATGGACTTCAGTAAACAAAGCTGTTCTTTCACTGTGCCATTTTTGGTTGTCTACTGCTTGCTTCTCTCCTCCTCTTCTCTTTCCAGCTCTCTGATCCTATCCCTCTCCTTCTCTTTACTTCTCCCACTCCTTTGTATTGCATTTTCTGCATGCGTTAATGACCAGTGATTGGCCCCCTCCTGCGTCATGTTGGCAGTCGTTAACCTAGTCAACTGTGGATAATAGCAAAAACCACTTACAACAATAACAAAGCGTGTGAAATATGAATGCTAGCGATAGCGTTGGGAAAAAGCTGCATTGTGGCGCGGCAAGCAGAAAAGAAAAGTAAAACCAATGGAAAACAAAAAAAAAAGCAAAACAAGCAGAAATAAAATTAACATGGCAACATTTTTAAACAACAATTATTGGCTACAATAACAATAATTGACAGCACGAATACCATTAATCAAAAATTTGCAATTGTCAAAGGTAGTTGGCAGTTTGAATGGAAATGAAAGTGAGGCTCGGTTGGCTATTTTGAGAAGAGTCCATGGAATAAATTCAAATGAAAATTGCGTTCGAGATTTCGGTAGTGACGTCAATGCGAATGGAACGAGCAGTGGAGTGGACTCGTAGGTGTGTAGGTTGTGGTCTACAATAAAACTTTAAGCCTCCACAGCTGTTGGTATTCCTGCTGTCCAAGTTTAGAATTCAAATTTTTTTTTTTATTGAGGTTTTGTTAAATTTTCTCGTTAATCTCCACTTATGCCTTACACTTTAAAGCAAAGTTTTCCTACAAAAATTTCTTTTTACATTACTTTCTTCATTATTTGCGCTTCCTATTTATTCACTTGCTAATAATTTTTATTTTTTTTCATTTTTCAATTTTTTTTTTTTTTGTATTTCCATGCCTTTTTTTGTTTTTTGATATTTTCTTTGTAATTTCCATGCCGTATTTGTTACGCTCCTCTTAGCAGCGCCTGTTTTGAAGTGGCACAAATATTTTAATTTCCACACCACTACACTCATACACTTCAAGTCTTCATGCGCTTGGCATGATTTCATAATTTTAAAGCTTTGAAGTTTTTCTGCTTGCTGCTTGAGGGCGTGCGTTACCAAAGCTAGGGAAAATATTTTCATATAAATATTTATGAATTTTTTCGCTCTTCTAAGCATATTTTGTGGCGGCCAGTACTGAGAGTACCCGTAATTGGTGAAAATAGGAAAATATATATTACATGCAAGAAAGTGATAGTGAAAAATTTTGGAATTGTTCTGGAAATATTTGGTTTTTTATTTTAGTTTGAACTTTTTAGGTTCCGAGGAAAAGAATTTTTTTTTTAAGCATTTTTCATTTTATAATACCACTAATGTGGAAAAATTTTTATTTCCTGTATTTTTTTTTATTAAAATTTTTTTTATTTTATTATTTTTTTTTTAACTTTTCTTTTCTTTTATTTTTTTTATTAAAAAATGTTAATTTCTTTAATTTTTTCCCCCAAATTTGCGTTAAACGTATTTTTTATTGTTTCGTTCTAGTCTAAGCATATTTTGTGGCGGCAGGGAAGAGAGTGTGCATAATTTTTGGAAAATTTAATTGCAATAGTGAAAAAGTTTTGAAATAATAAAAAATATTTGGATTAAAATTAAAAAAAAAAAATTTATTAATTGAAAATTTTGTTTGTTTGTTTCATTCTAAGAATATTTTGTGGCTGCAAGTAAAGAGAGAGCGCGCATAATTTTTCAAAATCAAATTTAGTGAAAAATTTGATATCAGTGGAGAAGAAAATTACCCAACTGGTTTAGAAATATTTGGAATTTATTTTAGTTTGAATTCTTTAAGTTACTTTTTAATTTTTTTTTTATATTTTTTTAAGCGTTCCATTCTAGGCCTGTTTTTTGCCGAAAAGTACAGAGAGAGAGCGGGCATAGTTTTTTTAAATTATAATTGGTGAAAAATTTAAGAACAGTAGTAAAAAAATGATGGAATTGTTTTGAAAATATTTGGAATTTGCTTTGGTTCGAATTTTCTAATATCAGAGAAGAAAAAAATTTTCGGAAGCATTTTTCATTTTATTATAATTTTTCTGTCATCTTTTTTTTTGCAGTTCGCATCTTTCCAGATATATCTTATTTTATTGTAAATTTTGTTAAAAAAATTAAAAAACAAGTATGGAAAATATTTGGTTGTTTATTCGTTACATTCCAAACATATTTTGTGATGGCGAGTACAGATGGCATAGTAGTGAAAAAATTTTGGTTTTTTTTTCAAAATATTTGGCGATTATTTTATTTTGATTTCCTTACATTTTAATAAAAAGTTTTTTTTTTTAGTTTTGAACTTTTTTTTATTAAAATTATTTTTTATTCCTTCCATTCTCAGCATGTTTTGAGACAGCGAGTGACCATAATTTTTGAAAATTACATTTGTTCAAAAATGTAATAGTAGTAGTGAAAAAATGGCCGAACTGTTTAAGAGATATTTGGAATTTATTTTGGTTTGAATTTCTCAAGTTCAGAAAAAAAATATTTTCGTGCAAAGTTTTTTATTATAATATTAGTGTTTAATTTTTTTTATTTTTTTGTTTATTTTTTTAAATATTAAAAAAAATTGTTTTTTTTTAATATTTTTTAAATTTTTTTTTAATATTTTTTTAATTATTTTTTTTTAAATATCTTTTTTAATATTTGTTTTTTATTCGTTGAGAAAACGAGATTTAGAAAACTATATATAGTAATATAATAGCAGTGGTGAACAATTGAGGAATTGTTTTATGAATATTTGTGGAAATTATTTCCGCTTGATTTTTAAAAAATTCTTTATTTTTATTTCTTAGCTTTTATTTTATTTATTAGCTCACAAAAAAAATCGCTGAAAGTTTTTATTTTTTATAATGTAATTTTTTTTCTACTCATTCCACGGCTTTAATTAAATTTCTCTAGTCAAGTGAATGCATTCCTATGAAAACTTTCAAAAAAGTTAGCCAAACACTTTATAAATCAAAAGCTCTGACCTTACTTCACACAAATCCCAGTACTCTCGTCCACTACAATTTATTGTTTGCTTGCTGCGTTTTTTTTCAACACATTTATGGGCTCGTGAAGCAAGAAAAAGTTTGTTTGACCAGCAGGCCAAGGTTATGAAAGCAAACTTTTGTCCGCGGTCATTCTTACGGACCACCCTGCCGCCGCCCTGCCAAACGAACAATAAATAAATATTTGCCAATTATTCAAAGCAACACCGTTTTGTTCAAAGTATGAATTTCGTGAAATATTGGCTACTTCCGTAGCGTGTGCACCTAAATGTAGGCAATGCTTTATTTATTATTTGTTTTACTTCTACGGAATATTCCGCCTCAGTATAAAATACTTGTGTTACAGATACCTGCTGCTGAGTGATGTAAATAATTTTGCCGCAATTAAATTTATGAGAAATATTTTAGAAAAAGGTACTATTTACACTTTGCCACACGCGTGTAACAGCTTTTGACTCTCGTTGATCCCTCCTCATCAACAATTTCAAGCTACCCCTTCAACATTTCGCTTGATTACTCACGCATAAAAAATAAATGACTTCTCACTCGCCAGCGATCGCCGCTGTAGTGTTTGGCTCTTCAGCAAAACAGAAAAACATCCTTTAAACACTCCAAATGTTCTAAGTTCAGCCGGCCGCTCACTTCGTCAGTTAAAAACCATTTTGGCTCGATTTTCGTGTGCATTCCATTTGCAGCTCAAAAGCCAACAAACCAACCGAGCGAGCGACCAACCCACAGTTCACTTCTAAACAACTTTGTTACGTTGCTAGAAATGGGTGAGTGGGGGTGTTGGAGTCCGCTCTGTCTACCCCCCTAAATGTTTGACACCCGCAACTTTCTATGCTGTTGTTTGACCGCTTCATAGCATCGCTGATTGTTGACACAATTTCGGGATGGAGGAGAGTATAAGTGATGTGCACGTGGGTCTATGTACAAATTTATAGTACAGTGTGCCACAGAAGAGTGTAGTCCCAGGTACTTCTAGCTAAACAAGGGGAATATTTATTTAGAATTTTTTGTTTCATATACCACATCCAGATCTTCATGCAAATAAAGGGTGGTTAAATTTCAATGTTGAATGTGAACCACACCTAAACGTCAACGACACCGTTGAACTTCTTTCTTTCGTGTTATTTGAAAGAAAAGGTGTACGTCGATAAGCCAGCAACATTTCAAGAGCAAAGGATGAGATAATTCGGCACATTAACGGCATAGAACTTCAATTATGCCTCAGCGTCATCGAAAATTTGGACCATCGGATAGAGGTGTGCCGCCGAGGCCGCGGCGACGAGTTGGCCGATATTTGGTTTCATGCTTAATTGAATCATACCAATATTATCATAATGAAGAGAAATGACAATAATTTCCTAAAAAAATTGTATTTTATTCAAAATCAACACCGGCCCTTGAAACTTAACCATCCTTTATAAGCTTCGCGTTTTCAGTGCATTCCTTCCTCGGTGTAAACAAATTGTCTACGCCTAGTAAAATTGTCTACTTAAAATTTTTGTGGACGATTTTAACTCTCTAACTGCCTTTTTAATGAACTTTCACTATAGAAAAGAGAGTGGTCAAAAGTGCCCATTAGGTAGGAGGTAGAGGGTTAAAATGTACTACCAGAAAATTCCTCTTTGAATTGATTAAAATTGCGTTAGCGGCTGTCACTTCAGCAGCATTCGCCAAAAAAATATGGACAATTTTGTATGATATTACAACAACAACAATGAGAACTAATTTTGCTATACTTTTAGAATTTGCATAAAACTGAGCAAACAGCTGATTTGTATGTAAAGTGGTGCCAAAAATCATGGTAACACACTTTTGTGCCAAACTGTATGTGCTTGTATTCTTGTGCTCTCCAACTGCAAAAGTGATTAAAACGGAAATTTAATTGAAATGCGCACATTTGCGTAGGCATTTACGTTTTCCGGTAGGCCGTAGCAGACCTCGGTTTGAGTTTTTGAACTCTACGCAGACATAGCCAAACACACATTTTTCATTTGCACACATAAATGGTTCGAGTTGTATGTGTGAGTGTGCCTGTGTGTGTGTGTGCATGTGCCTTTGTGGTTGAGGCGGCGCGTGGTCGAATGGGGGAGTGTTTGCCTTGCGCATCTCGTTTGGACAGCACGGAATGCTCAGCCTTTGTGCGTAATGTTTGTTAGGCTGAACCGCCGCTCGGCCCCACAGACCAAACCGAACTGACGCTTTAGATACTATTTGATTTTTAATATTGTTGTTGTTGTTATCCCAATGCTGAGTATTTATAGCGCCAACACAGGTGCTCTTACACATACATATACATACATATATACGCTCATACACATATCCACACATTATTCACCTCTCCTGCCATGCAATTAATTTTTTGGTTTAGTTCCTCAATGCGATCTCTAGAAATGTGTTGGCGATTTGCAGTTGTCTTTTTTTTTTGTTTTTTTTTGCATGCATCTCTATATACACATACATTTAAGCTCACAGATATGTTGTATGCGCCTAAAAATATATCTCTATGCTTTCCTCATTTCCCTTTGAATTCAGTTGAATCTCGTGTGCATACATTCGTGTAAAATCTCATTTTGTGCAAATTTTGCAAAATCTAATTGAATTTGGTTGCATGCTTCCTACCTACTTGGCGCCCCCATCTGGACCTAAATTTATTCATGTTCCATGGCATCAAGCATTTGCAGGAAAAGTGGTTTTGGTTGGCATTCGGCCGCTTTGATTTGTGTTGGCATTTACAAATTATATCAGAAATAGACATTTAGCTTGGAGCGTTGGGCATTGGAAATTTCAATAGCATTTCATTTGCAATTTTTATTCACTTACTGAGGATTTGCGGCGGAATGGGTTGCCCACAAATAGTGCCCAATGCGATTAAGTTTTATCGCAACAAAGTATGCGCTTTTGCTTGACAAAAAATGTTAAAAGCATATCAGCAGGCGTGTATACAGTAGTGTGTAAAATATAAGCAATTGACTCACGGCTAGCTCAAGGATGCCCCCATTTTTATCCTCACAGTTGTAATACATTTCCGTAATGGATATAAGTTTTTGGGGTAACTTCTTCCTGCATGTCTAAGAATGCAAAATTTATTCATACAAATAAAAAATGTTGCATATAATTCTGAGCACAATCGTAGCACGTTTTTTTGTATGTGGCTTCTTGCTACAAAAATTCTATAGGAGTCTGTTATCCTCAGATGAATACACAACCTAAGCTTTATTGACAGGATATGGCAATGTTGAAACACAAGTAAAGGTTCAGATTCTTATCGTGCTGAAACTCACGAACGAGCAGCACGAAATTGCTTTCTATACGGAGAAAATGCGCAGCATCGTCAGGAAAAAAAATTATAAAAAATCAAGGAAAATTTGGAGCCACTTTAAAATTTGATGAACTATAAAAGTGCATACTCAAATTTAAGAAAAAAAATTCACATTCAATTTTTTTGAATTTTTATGAATCTTGTAGAAAGTTCAAAACTTCCATTATTACGGCCTTTGCTATAGAATGAACTATATTTTTATAAAAAAAAATATTGAAATTAAAAAGTTAATAAATAAATAGTCAAAACTTGTTAAAAAGAGGTGTCTTTGTTCTAATACCGTGCGGTGTGTTGTGCAGTGTAGTGTAAAGAAGATAAATGAACGCTCTGGTAAATATAAAAAAATGGTCTTATAATATTAGAGTCTTCTACTCTAGTGTAGAATTTTAAACATAATTTTTGGTTTGGCATTTTGGGCATTTAGAGTAAATCTCTAGCTTGGATCTCCGTATATTTTTCTCAGCTATTTCCTTCCTATGATGTGCTAAATAACGCCCTCGATACCAGCCATGGACGAGGATGTGTCTGGAATCCTACCAGTAAAGAACACCTGGAAGATCTCGACTAAGCTGACGATATTGCCCTCTTCTCACTGCATAGCGGACAGATGCAGCGGAAACTTAATGAACGCAGTTTCCACGCAGAGCGCGTCGGAGACAAACAATTGCACAGTATACGCGGAACAAATCGAAGGTGTTGTTGTTGTTGAAGTAACTTTGCCCAGTCAGTGTAGTGTAATCACCGATCATCTTCGTCTGCTCATCTAATGGTAGGCCCAGGAAACTAGCTGTTTCGACGGGTTGGGTCCAGAGGGCGAATGGTGTTAGGTGAGTAGATTTTACAGGTCATGTGAAAAGGTTGTTAGTGTCGTGCGGGGTGCCTTCATATGCAGGACATATATTTAGTATATCGGGGTCGATTCTGGATAAGTAGGAGTTTAACCTGCTACAGTATCCAGAACGTAATTGTGCCAAGGTTATGCGGGACTATCGAGGAAGTTGGAGCTCTTCGTTAGCGATTGGTGGTGGTTGGATTCCGATAACGGCATTCGAGGGTCGGGAGCTTAAGAAGGTGGTGAGAGTCTCCCGATGAATGTCGTTTATGGCCTGTCTGTACACTGTCCGATCCAGTGTTTTGTGTAGCATCTAGTCCGCTTAATTGAGGAAGTGCTCCTGATGTGTCTGGGAGTTGCCTCAGGCTCAAACAGGTGTCTGCATGAGTGAGGCTTGCGGTAACATCCCAGCAGAAACTGCTTACTGAGCAATTTGTTATGCTCCTTAGCAGGCAGTATAAGGGCCTCATCATCTAGATGTTGTATAGATGACATCAGAAGACATCCTGTCGCGGTCCTTAATGTAGTGTTTTGGCAGGTCTGAAGCTTCGTCCACTGCGAATCACTGGTTCCAGGCGAGCAGACAGGCGCAGCATAGTTTAGAACCAGTCGGTCTATTGCTTTAAAAGTCGACAGCAACATTTCCTTGTCTTTGGCCCAAGTGCTGCCGGCGAGCGACTTGAGAACCTTGTTGCGTTTCTGTACTTTAGTTGCAATAGCGGTTATATGCGCTGAGAAGGAGAGCAAACTGTCGAAGGTGACTCCCAATATTTTGGGGTTGTTAACCGTCGGAATTAGTGTATCATCGACTTTCATCTTGAGTTGTAGCCTGACCTCCTTTGTCCAGGTGGTGAAAAGGGTCGCCGTGGATTTAGTGGGGGGGAGTTGTAAGTCCCTCGCAGTGAAGAAGTGAGAAAGGTTGACGTCGAAGGCTTCGACGCATTTGCTACCTAGGAAGCCAGATTACACCAGATGGCGGCACCAGATTACCGATAAAAGTCCAAGAATTAAAAAAGCCAAAGACGCATTTGCCAGCCTTTAAAAAAGATGTGGCATTCGAGGCAACGGTTATGAAACTTGGCTTGTAACAGCATCTACCACACAAAGCTTACTATCATTTGTTAACCGTTGTCTTAGAACAATCCTGCGCATGTGGTAGCCGGACAACTGGATTTCGAACAAACAACTCCTTGCAAGAAACGGACAAAAACCCATTGTTATTGAAGCACAGGAACCTAAATGGAGATGGATTGGGCACATCATCCGCAAACCAGCTAACAAAATAAGCAGAATGGCGTTAGACTGGAAGCCACAGGGAGGATTAGTAAAGAATCATGGCGACGTAGCATTTTTGAGAAGTTTAGTCGACGAAAACCGAGCGGTGGGTGTTCAGGTTCAAGGCAAAAGCGAATAATCGACATCATTGGCAAACTTTTGTTTTGACACTATGCGTATCTAATCGGCGCGACAGCAACAAATAATAATACAAATAATTTCCTTCTCAATACTTTTTTTTGAGTGCTTAAAACTCGCACCAGACTTGCTCCAACATATCGAGATTTTTTTTTTTTGTTTTTTTTCTTTTTTGTAACTGAACTATTTCTTTTTTTTAGCATTGCCGATAATTTTTCTTAGTATGTTTTCTGGACAATGGGAGTTTTTTTAACTAAATACACTGACTGATCTAATTTTTTAAATATTTTTTAATAAAAGCATTTTTAGGAGTCAGCATCGAGTCCCGAAATGCACTAAAGGCGCATTGCGTTTGTAAGGACATTTTTAACTTTGCTCCATATCTCGCACTGTGTTTGCTATCTTTGCTGGAACCATGAGCCACTTGAAACCTGGTTTCCGTATGTTTTCAAAACCTACACCGAAACTATAGTCGGCCGAGTTGTAAATCACCAAAAGGTTGCGGTTTGGAAAATCGCGATTTCTTAGTTTTTACACTTCTTGAGCTTTGAAAGGCGCAACAAATGGTAATACATCAACATTTGGACCAGTTTTGACTACCTTCCTGTTTTTTAATTTTACTTGTAAATTTCTTTTTTCCTGATTACTCCTTTGAGGAGCATAGGGCCTCTACAAGGCTTCTTCAACTTCGCATTGTCCCTGCGTACCATGAAGGATAAGTCATGCGAGACGGATCTTTTCCAGGTGTTTCTTGGGCTGCCGCGGCTCTACTTCTTTGAGAAATCCAATCTAGGGACATTCTAGTGATGCTCATTATTGTTCTTAAAAATTATATCGCCTTATCTAACAAAACCCATGTCTCAAACTGTATACAAACTTAAAAAAATTCAACAAACTTTTCGTCCCATGCCTTGTTTTTAATTAGAATTTCTGATATAGTTTTTGGTATGCAGTTTTATAGTTCATTGAATTTTAGTATAATAAAGTGTAAGTTTCAAGTAGCTGAAAAATCTTCTTTATTTTCTATAATTTTTTTTCTTCACGGTGTTGCCCATTTTCTCCATGTAAAAAGAAAATCGCGCTATTTCAACTAAGCCTATTTTTAATACTCACGACAATTTAAGAAAAAAAAGTTCTGAAAAAGCGGCATTTCGCTAATTATAAAAAAAGAAAAAATCTACAAAAACAACTATCCAAACACTATTTCCCCTACTCGCACTTGGAAACGGCATAAACTCCATTTCGGCTTTGCATTTCAACGCCTTTTTAAGCGCTTTAATTTGCTAGACAAAATTCATGCGTATACAAATTAAATTACTCACCAGGGGCACATTAAGTAAAGCTCATGTGAAATCATATAGAGTACAGGCAACATTCGGGCATATGTTTTGTTGGCGTCTCCTTGGAATGTTGGACAAAACTTTGTAACTTTGTACCCTTCAAAGCCCAAAACGCGACTATGATGAGATGTCCAAATGCCTACAAAAACAATAAAAGTATCACATAACACGCATGACTGGCACGGCAGCAGGCGAAATAGGGTCAAACCATAAAAAAATCGACGCCGACTATGCCAACATGCAGACGATACACACGACTAAAATAAGTATGGCAAGAGGCATTTTCTGATGATCTTTCTATTGTGGAAAAATTTTAGTGCAATAACAATCGCATTTTGGGTGCTTTTTTTTAAGGATTTTTGCAAGAGCACGCAACCAAATGCGTTTTATGGCCAAGAAGCAACCCTTAACCGCATGACTCGGAAGTTTAATGTAGGGGCGTCTCATTTTAAGTAAGCACACACACACATACACACGTAAATGGGAAATTGTACTTTATTTCATTACTTTGCTGGCAATGAAATGCCAATCCTGAATAGGCCAGAAAGAATTTACCGAAATTGCTTGGAAAGGCAGTAGAATGGAAAGAAGTTGGAAAATATTTGAACTGTGTCGAAATGTTGAGCAAGAAAAGTGTTGACTTACTAGGCAAACAAGCAAACAATATGGCGATATGAACTAAAATAGTGTCACACACACACACACGCAAATGCATTTGCTAGCCAACATATGAGTGTCAGTTGGCTTGCTTACGACCTCTTAAACGCTGAGAGCAACTGCAATTTGATGTTGAGTCTGTATCTAGGCAGCTACGCTATACAGTGTTGTGCAAAATAATAGCAACAACTTAGCGATAAGTAATGTAGCATTGAATTATATGAAATGTAAATGAGAGTGGAAGCACTTTTTTATTTTCCTATTAACGCTTTCTGCGGTATTTGTAAGCTAAAGTTGCTAATTTAAAATCGCAATTGTTGAATAAAAAAAACGATTAAATTGGGCCGAAGTGAATATTGTACGAAAGAGGAGATTAAGTTGATAAAAGATGTATGAAAAAAGCCAACACGATAGATCAAATGGCAGAATTGCCGAAGTATTTCTGAACGAAGGCATTTAGTGACTCTTCACAGAGCAGACTTATTGGGAATAAAGAGCAGAAAACGAGAAATGGCCGATGAGGACCGAACGAGCTTAATATTAAAGATTATTGCAAAGGAGTGATGCCCTATTATGAGAGTTACGAATTTTGTGCAATGTCGTATATTTTTCTGAAAATTGATTTTTATGTATGTAAGCGTGAGTAAGGGTGGTTAAATTTCAAGGGCCGATGTTGAATGTGAACCACACCTGAAGGTCAAGTTTTTTTCTGCATTTCATTTGACTTTTTCCAATTTCAGACTAACTCAATTTGAACCATGGAAAGATACACAATCGAGCAACGCGTTAAAGTTATTCAGGCTTATTATGAAAACGGACGTTCAAATCAAAATGCATATCGCGCATTTCGTGATTTCAGTGATGAGGCACATTTTCACCTCAGTGGATTCGTCAATAAGCAGAATTGCCGCATTTGGGCGAATCATAATCTAAGAGTGATTGACGAAAAACCAATGCACCCACAAAGAGTGACTGTTTGGAGTGGTTTATGGGCCGGCTGCATCATTGGACCGTTTTTTTTTTCCAAAATGAGGCCGGTCAGGCATTCACTGTGAATAGTGTTCGCTATCGTGAGATGATAAAGAAATTTTTATGGCCCGAATTGGAAGATATGGATGTGGACGATATGTGGTTTCAACAGGACGGTGGCACTTGTCACACAGCTAACGAAACAATGGCTCTTTTGCGCGAAAAATTTGATGGCCGAATAATCTCATGTCGCGGCGATGTCAATTGGCCGCCAAGATCATGTGACTTGACACCGTTGGACTTCTTTCTTTGGGGTTTTTTGAAAGAAAAGGTATACGTTGATAAGCCAGCAACAATTCAAGAGCTAAAGGATGAGATAATTCGGCACATTAACGGCATAGGACCTCAATTATGCCTCAGCGTCATCGAAAATTTGGACCATCGGATGGAGGTTTACCGCCGAGGCTGCGACAGCCATTTGGCCGAAGTTTTGTTTTATACGTAATTGAGCCATACAAATATTATCATAGTAAAGAGAAATGACAATAATTTCCTAAAAAAATTGTATTTTATTCAAAATCAACACCGGCCCTTGAAACTTAGCCACCCTTTATATGCAAAACACAAAAAAAAATTTTTTTTGATAATTTTTTCTAAGTATCGTACGCACAACTAATTTTTTCTAACGTATTTAAAAACCGAATGTCGGCATTGAAAGACCCTGTAGACTCTGTAGTTAACTCACTACATCACATTTCAGTATCTACCTCTTCTCGCTATTACCTTTTGCACTTTGCCACGTCTTTTCTATGTTCTTCTCATACTCCCCTCCCCTCATTCCATTTTCGCTTCTTTTCTTTCTTTCAATTGATTATGAAAATGTTTGCCTCTTCCTGGTGCTCTTAAGAAAAACTTGCTAAATGTTTTCTGATTGTTGTTTTTCGTGTATTTTCCTGCTAGTTACAGCAATTTTGTTGTTGCTACTAGTGGCAAAATTGTGTTGGCGGCTGGAAATTACAATTATTACATTTGTTGTTTTCATGTTCGGCAAGAGGATGTGAAAAGTTTTCTTTGCTACTTTCAGGGTAACGTCTCGATAATATCCTTGCGCTTTGTTATGACTTGAGTTTTATGGTGTCATTGTTGTTGTTGTTGGTTTCTTTTAAGATTACAGAATGAGGCATGCATGTAGAGAGCAGCAAGAGCTGATAATGTTTCGGCTGAGTTAAAACTTTTCGTGTAATTTTGTTGGAGGAGTGAAATTATGTAAAAAGGAAAGTTTTTCTTCTCTTGCTATTGAGTGGAAAGAAGTGGGGTGTAGTGGAAAGGCAAGGTTATAAAGTGTAAAAGATTGTATCGCATAAAAACGTTTAAATTGTGTTATTCAGATTGGATAAGCGAGCGTTAGTGAGTCGCAACGGCGTTAGGTGAGAAATCAAACAGTTTTTCCAAATTTTTTTTTTTGGTGTTTTTTTTTTTTAATTTACGAATACTTTTAGACCTGCAGTACAACTCAAGATGATGTCATCTTCTAACTTTTTTCCAAAACGAAATGTATTCTTCTAACTGGTAGAAGGCTTGGCCTGCAGAGCTGGTTTGGTCCGTACGATAGCAGCCCTGCATAAATGTAGCGAGAGCACTTTTCCACAAAAATAAAATTTGCTTCCAAAGAAATATTTTTAAAAAAGTAGATTTTCTCATAAGAAACACAGTAAAAAATATTTTCAAATATATTAAACTTCATAGAAAAATGTTCGATATTTAAATCTTCCCAAAAATATTTATCAAACAAAATAGAATTTTTTTCTAAGAATTTTTATAAAAAAAAAAAATTTAACTTTTTTCCAAAAACAAAATTTTTCGTAAAGTCAATTAAAGTACAAAAGTAAGTTTGTTTTCCAACAATTTTTTTTTTATCTTAAAATAAAGAAGATAGTCTTGTGGCGAGTATGGCAAATAAGAGGGGTGGGTGTGTGGAGATCGCAGGTAACTCTATCGAAACAGTGGAGGAATTTACTTACTTTGGCAGCAAAGTGGCACAGATTTGGCGGGCGGTGGCACAGATGTAGACATACGCTCCAGAATCAAAAACCCAGAGGGGCCAGGGGGTTGTAGCCTGTACGACGAAACCGGAGTTCCAGTTTAAAGGTTAGGCTCTTCAAGTCGAATGTGCTGTCGGTACTGCTGTACAGTAGCTCTACCTGGATTATATTACAAATTTTTTGGCCAAAAATAATGCCAAACAAGGAAAGCAAACATGGAGCCGCCAGACATTTGGATTAGAATACCGAAATGGAAGCGAATTGCTCACACTTTACCCTAAAAAGACGAAACGAAAAGGCGAATAAAACCAACTCACAGCTAGAGAAAGAGCGCCTCATAGGCCAAAGGAGAGAAACTGTGGATCGCGAGACGGCTCAACTCGGGTTAAGCTGGAAACAGGTGAAGGCGTTATCCAGTAAAGAGACAAAATGGCGCGAAGGTGTTGTTGGCGCCCTATCACCCGCTACGGATACAAAGAAACAATGATGATGATGATGATGAAAGCTTCATACCAAAGTTTTCGGCATTTAAATTCCCCACATTCCCAAAAATGCTTAATAAAAAAAATAATTTTTTTTTTTCCAAAAGTTTATAGAAAAAAGAGATTTAACTGTTTTCCAAAAAAAAATTTTCCAAAAATTAAAAAAATAAACAAACAAAAAATTAAACTGTTTTCAAACAAAAAATTTTAATAAGTAATTCATAAAAAGAAAATAAAAATAAACAAAATAAAAAACAAAAATTTACGATACATTTTTTTAGATTTTTTTAATTCTTTTTTAGATTTAGTTTAGAACTAATTCATAAAGAAGAAAATAAAAATTATTTATAAAAATAAACAAAATTAAAAACAAAAATATTCGATAATTTTTTTTTGGATTTTTTTAAATTCTTTTTTAAGATTTAGTTTAAACCTAATTCATAAAAAAGAAAATAAAAATTATTTATAAAAATAAACAAAAAATAAAAAACAAAAATTTTCGATAAATTTTTTTGGATTTTTTTAATTCTGTTTTAGATTTAGTTTAGAACTAATTCATAAAAAAGAAAATAAAATTATTAATAAAAATAAACAAAATAATAAACAAACATTTTCGATACATTTTTTTGGATTTTTTTTAATTTTTTTTTTAGATTTACTTTACGTTAAATTAAAATTTTTTTATAAACATACAAAGCTCCAGTAAAAAAATTTCAATACTTAAACTTTTCAAAAATTTGGAACAAAAAATTTTTTATAATATTTTTTTATATATTCTTTTTGGTATTTTATTTTTTTAATTTTGTTTTTTCCAAAATCTTTTCTTCAAGTTTATTTTATCTTAAAAACAACAACCTTTAAACTTTTCAAAAAAAAATTTTTTTTTTTCCAAAAAATTCCTTTTAGTAGGAAGAGTGTTTTTTTATTCAATAATAAAAAAATCTTTATAAAAATGTTAAATTATTTAACAAAATTTCAACAAATAATCATATTTTTCGCCCAAAAAAATTGTTTGTTAGCTTTCGTTTATCTTAAAATAAAAAAGATATTTATGAAAATCTAAAACTTCATTCCGAGCTTCTTCTCATTGCTTTACAAATGGGGTCTTAGAGTTTTTTGCGGCCTCCAAATGAGAAGCCTCTTCGTGGTTTTTTCACATACTCCGAGGCTCACGATTGCCTACCAAGTGGCGACTATTCTTAGAAAAAACCTTTTTTATCATTTCAAGTTTCACGTCCACAGTGGATCTCGCACCCTGTCCAGCTGAATGATAGCCATGCACAAGCCCATTCGGTCATGGAGGCGCCCCAAACCGACGTAGGCGTCTCAAATTAACCTGCCTCGAACACAATATGAAATTTCAAATATAATCCGAGCAGACAGCAAGTGGCATGCAACCAGTTAGATTTGTGTTTTCCCTATAAAACGACAAAAAACTGAAGACAGCAAATGAAAATTACTCCTATTTCAAGTGAAAATAAGAGGAAGACTGCAAAGGCTGAAGGAGCGCAGAATATTTTCAGTCACACGAAATATTTAAATATAAACAAGCTCCTGTATATGAAGGCATGTGAGTGTGGCAGCAAACATCACAAAATACATACAAAAATATTCATGCGAAAATATCTTTAGGTGCTCGTATGCATTTGGGCTATGTTTTTTCTCTCTGTACATGAGTGCATTTATTACACATCCTTTGCTCATTTAGTGCGGTATGCTAACATGTTTTCCTTTTTAGTCGTTTCGCTGTCAGCTTGTCTTTTTTTATTTGCCATCTTCTTCTGAAATTCTTTTTTCTACTTCTTAGCGTTTTTATTTTTACAGCAATGGCGTTGTACTTAGAATCTTCCTAGAATTTTCCTAGCGTGCATTTGCATGTGTGTATGTCAGTGTTAACATTTATGCGCTTTTTCTGAAACTGCTTTCATCGTATTCCCGCTACCTCCCCCCCCCTTCTGCCATTAACATCACTTAACTGTTTGCAGCTACTTTTATGTAATATACCCTGGTAATGTGAGTAAATACAAGTTTACTATGAAAAGTAGCGCTACACAGAGCGCAGGCGAAAAATGTGGCAAGGCAATTGTGCAAAAGTTTTTACCGTTTAAGTACATTTGCTTGCTGCACGGCGCATCGTTGGTCCGTGTCTGTATCATAGGTATCGACGTTGTCGACGTCGTTTTAACTTAGCACTTTTCTGAGCTGGTAAGCAAACTTTGCTGCCTGCCTTTCTATTCACACAGTACACCTGCTTGGTTACTCATACGCACCGTTGGCTGTGCGCTTGCCATGGCATTGCTGTTGCATCGATTCTAGCTATGCGTGTGTATATGAAAGCAGTAGATAGTAAATAGGTAAAGGAAGTAGTTTGTTTATTTGTTTGAACTGACTCTAAATAGCTATTTTCGATTTCTCGTTTTCACAAAGCAGCTTTACTTGACTCTGTGTGCGGTGCGACATATGTTAAGTGCAGTCATGGCAATTAATTGATCCTATCTTTCGCTTGCTACTTGCATTTGCATTGAGGTAAATAAAATGCAGCTCACTCACATTACGTATGAAAACTTTTGACAATTTCTGAACAAATATATCAAAGTATTTTTAGTCAGATTTTGCTTTCCGAATGATCGAATTTTATGTGGTGGCTCTCATGCATTTTACATTTGAAAATATTAAAAAAAAAATTGTTGTTATGGAAGTTTGCCTTGAACAACGCTGCCTTGGGTTTCTACCGCCGTATTGGTGGTTGAAGATTTGTTTGTTTGCAGGCATGCTTTTAAGTTTTCACATTAGTGTAAGTCGAAGAGATTTATCACGCATATAAATATAGGTAAGGTATTATTTTTAATATTTTTTATTTTTATTATTCTCGCTTAACACAAAAGTTTTCACATTTCAATAATACAGCGGAAGCAAGTAATGTTGGGCAGAACTCGTGATATGTGCAATCTGAGTGGCAGCTCACTAAATGGACTAATGTGGGGTGAAGCAAAAAGTTGCGAATGTTTTCCGCTAGAAGACTTCAGTGAGCTCAAGGAAGTAAGAAAAAAAAATAATGCAGAATATTTAAGCAGGTGATGGTATGAACCAAAAGAAGCGAATATGCTGCATGAATAAGGGTCTGCAAATGAACGGTTTTGGCGAAATATCACCGGAAAATTGTTTTAAAGGCATCACACATTGACAGGTTTTCACAATTTTTTTTTTGATTTAAACTAAGTCTAACCAAGTTTTGTACAACATCCGTAAACTTGGGTTCAAAAAATTTGGGCATATTCAAAAAACTGAAATAAATATTTATCGAAATTTAAAAAAAAATTTTGATCCGAATTTTTCATAAAAAATTTGGGTATGTATTCATAAAAATTCAACCAATTTTCATCAAAATTAAAAAAATTTAATGAGTTTTTAAAAAAAAAATTGGGTATATTTTTATAAGATCTCAACAACTTTTCATCAAAATTTAAAAAACTTTAATCAGAATCATTCAAAAATTTGAGTACATAATCATAAAAATTGTAATATGCATCGAAAAAAAATTGGGTGAATATTCATAAAAACTCAACTAAATTTCATCAAAAAAACAAATTATATGAATGTTACAAAAAAATAATTGGGTATATATTCATAAAAATTTAACGAATTTTCAACAAAATTAAAACAAAAATTTTAAATAAATAAAAAAAACTGCAAACTCGGATCAAAACAAAAAAAATTACCAGAATTTTTCAAAAAAAATTTTAGAATTTTTCCAAAAAAAATTGGGTATATATCCATAAAAATTTAACGAATTTTCATCAAAATTTAAAAATTGTTAATTAGAATGTTTCAAAAAATTTGGATACCTATTTATAAAAACTCAACGAATTTTCAACAAAAGTAAAAAAATTTTATTATAAATTAAAAAAACTGCAAACTCGCACCAAAATATAAAAAAAAAATTACCAGAATTATTCAAAAAAATTTCACCAAAATTTAAAAAATTGTAACCAGAATTTTTCAAAAAAATTGGGTACATATTCATAAAAACTCAAAAAATGTTCATCAAAATTGAGAAATATGTCATCAGAATTTTTCAAAAAATTTGGGTACATATGCATAAAAACTCAACCAAATTTAAAAATTTTTCAAAAAACAAATTGGGTACATATTCATAAAAAAATGATCAAAAATGTTTAAAAAAATGTTAATCGTAAATTTTTCTAAACAATTTGAGTACTCAGTTTTATAGTACATTAAATGCTAGTATAAAAAAGTGCAAGTTTGAGCTTGCTTAAAATTCGCGTTGATTTTTGGCCATATTTTACGCTCAAAGTGTCACTCATTTCGCCCAAATAACGAACTTTAATTTTTTTTATATGGCCCCCTTTTGTTACTTGCATGCTTTGCCTATCCCATTCTTACTTCGGTATTATTTTCATAGTTGGCTGATGTATTACGAAATTATTTGTGTTGAACTCCAAAACAATTATCCATCGTCAGCTATGTTCAGAGAGTTCCCAACTCTCATCTCCGAAACACTACTGCAAGCTTTCCGATGCCTCGTTTACTTTGGACCACCTATAAACATAGTGGGAGTAATTGAGACTATCAACGGTGCATAGCCTTCATACGCCTACAGGAGAGGAAGCTGGACGCGCGTACTTGTTGTGTCTTCGGACATAAACGCGGCTCTACCCACTACTTTTGTGGTCTCATGGTAGAACTAGCCGAGGTGGAGGATTGTTGAGCTGTTTCTGACATTTTGATTTCAACCTCCTTAAAAAAAAAAAAAAAAAAAAAAAAAAATAACTCCGAAAGTAAAAGTACAAGCCATCAGTACAAATTTTAAGTGTTCTTTAAGTCTTTTATACACCTTCCGCAGCGTACTAGTGAGATTGGGTTCTCACGAAATGGAGTTTTTAAGTTTCAGAATGCGCATGTTTGGGCTAGCGAAGGCCCCCATGCAATATAGGTAGACAGCAGACACGTGTTTTTTGAAACATGGGAATGGGTGCTGTAGGCCACAGTCTTCTAAGTCGCTGCGGGCACTGCTTTCCTAAACTTTTTGCAGAATACAATTGTTGAGTTTTGAACGACATTTCTTTGTCCCAAAGACAGGAAATATGGTTCCTGCATGACGGCACTGTAAAACATTTTTCGGCTGTCACAAAACTTTTCCACGCGGATGGTTATCAAGGGTCGAACCAGTGTTATGGATTGCTATACTGCTTAACTTAAGCACACCCGGTTTTTTTTTGTTTTTGTCCATTGTAGTTTTTCCGCAAAATAAATCTTATTAATATAGAGTATACATATATACTTACTGGTGCCATTTCGTGAGGTCGAAGTATAGCAGCAATGTTTTTATCCCTATGTCTGAGATTTCATTAATTTTTTGTAGGAAGGCTTACCAAAAGTGCGAAGTCACGACCTGAGCCTTCCCATAAACAGTGGAAAATAATTTCTTTCACCCCCTCTGTCTGACAGCTTTTGTAGATGGGATTGAAAGGAAAGTTGAGTCTGGCTGCATGATCTCCTACCTTCCAATCACCTCTAAAAGTTGCGGTGATACGAGAAATGTATGAGCGAGAGCATCCTAACAAGTAATTCATCCTCTGAATGTTGTACAACGGTCATGTTTTTTTTGTTGTGGTGCATGTAGTTAATTGTTTCCACCTTCTTGCGGCTAAAGCATAGTGCAGCTAAAGCAGTGTGAAGTAATGGATGTTTTCAATATGTTGAATAGGGTAGAACTGCCACCGCCTCTATTATGTCTAGTGCCGTATCTTTTCCTGCTAGCCCACCTGCTATCTCATTACCCTCTATATTTCCATAATCGAGAACCCATAGCAGAGTAATTTGAAGCCAATGAGTAAGCAATTCTAGTTCCTCTCTACTCTGCAAAAATTGTTTGGATAAAATGAAATTGGAATCTAAGGCCGTGATAGCTGCTTGACTGGCTGAAAAGATACACAGCTACTCTTGCACCAATTTCTTTTGTGACTTGCATGCTTCTCTGATTGCTAATAGTACTGCCTGGAACACGCTGGCATACTCAGAAAATCGAATTGATTTGGATTATTTGAAACACACAGTTCATCTTAGAACCGTCAGAGTAGATTTCAATGTCGAATCTACCATCACCATCCCTTTCCCTCATTCGGCTCTCGCTGGAAAACGTACCGTAAAATCTTTCTTCAAGTTAAGGTCGAGGACAAGTCCGAACAGAAAACTGTCAAACTTTCTACTAAAACTTAGAAGGAAAGACATTCGGTTGATGGTCGGCATCATTACAGGACACAACCCATGGGGTCAGCATATGACCACCATTGGAATCATCGAGGACCCGGTATGCCTGTCCTGCTTGGAGGAGGCGGATAGCACTGAGCACTTTCTCTGTGAGTGTCCTGCCTTTGCTAGAGCGCGACTACAGGTATTGGGTTCCGATGTCATGGGAATGAGTAATATTCGTTCTCTAAAACTGGAGGATATTTACAGATTCGCCAAAGAATCTGGAAAATTCTCACAGGACTAACTATCTCTATCTCTGTCTCTATTCTTTCCTATCTCTTTCTCTGATACTTTTCTCCCTCCCTCCTTAACTATCTACCCCCTTTCCAGAGCTTTAAATACAATGGGCTTTTTAGCCTGAGTGTTTTAGGAGCCACCAAATCTCCAGGTGCTCCTTGGCTCGACCTCTTCAAATTCAAAATTCAAGGTCGAGGATTGTAAAGTCTGATTTGTTTCTGAGCAATGAGGGTTCCTGTAGGAGGATCTTACTGTTATCGTTCTATCTTGTTGTCCAGTTTCTTATGTCTCTGAGTCTCGCCACGCTGCATGTAGCGATCTAATGGTAATCGATGTCTTAGCAAGTTAAGCACTTCAGTAGGACTGGTGCTAAGCGCTCCTGTGGTCTGGATACACGTTGATCTTTGAATCTTGTTCAGCTTGCTTTGGTTGTATTTCTTGTCCATGGCGGGCCATAAGACTAGTATCGCATATGTTAGTATCGGTCTTACAATGGCAGTGCAAGCGAACTGCACACAGTGAGAATGCAAAAAATGCAATTTTTCTTAATCGCCTTTTTGTTTTGAAAATTTTTTGACAATTAGGAACAATAGGATTAAAGCAGAGTGATAGCAAACATTTCAGAGCTTAATAGGTAAAAAACAGTACCCCAATCCGTTGAGTCGTTTATTATTTGTTGGAGTTCGAAAATCAAATTTATGATTTTTTACATATTTCGGCTTATAGATCAGCCGCTTTTGTATATTAATTTCAAGCGATTCCTTCTAGTAGATATTAGCTTCCAAGTGCAAAAAACCCTGTGAAAATCAGAGCAATCTGTACACAGTTAGTAGCTTACATACGTACATATTTTGGGAGTTCATTTTGAAAGATGTGGAAACACTCACTTATATTTTTTTACACAAATATTTAAAAAGGGTAAGACACAAAATTTCTCAAAAAACCATAGTTACAGAAAGCGCTAAGCGATCTCTTACATCTACTGCATTAATATTTGTATTTCTTTGATTTTTTTTTTAATTTTTTATTGGTGCCGCTTGCTTTGTTTACAATTCGCTTAGCATTACATAATTACGGCCGCTCAGAAGTTTAACTTATCAAACAATCAAATGCTAAAGTAAAGGGTACAAATTATATTAGAACGATGAAAAGGGTTGCCAAGTGGCCTAAATGGCTTTGTCGTATGCACAAAAGGCAATGAGTGAATAGCGAAAGAAACCGCACAGCAATAATTGTCAAAAAAAAAAACTTAAAAAAAAAATTCTGGATTTATATAAAACTAAGCAACAACGTGTGGCAAGGAAAATGTGCGTGTATGCGTGTAGACGTTGGAGTAGAAACGCAATAGAGCTGTTGCGCAAAAGTGCTATCACGTGACAGGGTATAGAAAAAAAATGAGTTTACAGTAGAGCTGAGCACGGAAAAAAAGTATTGTGGCAAAAGCTGAAAAATCCAATTAATGCAACTCTGCAAACAAGCGGTGCTTCAGTGCTTAGTACCCAGCCGCTGCTGTTTGGTTTTTGTGCTATATTACCACAGCCCTAATATCCCCCGCACAGAGTATGACCAACAAGCGCGCGCCAGGCGCTTGTTTGCTGGCGAAAAAGTCAAAGCGATTTTTACGCGATTGCTGGGTTAAAGTTAACGCAGAGGTGCATGTGGCAGTTATTGGACAATTTTTTTTTCCTTTTTTTTGTTTTTTTTTTTTGTTAAGGAAAAAAGGTGACAACATTTCAGTTACGCATGTAAGAGTGAACCAAGGGGGGTAGTGAGCTAAAAGGGCGGCAAAGAAAAAAATTCGAAAAGTGCGCACTCACACACACACACGCGTAGCGCAGTCTTCAAGGAGGTATGCGCTGAGGTCGGGACTATTGAGGGGCGTTGAAAAGCCGCTAAATGCGTCCTGCACGGAAAAATGTTATTGCATAAAAGCGGCAAACCGCGCAGAGGAACGTTTGTTGACAAAAAATACACACACACAAAAACTGACAGATAGGAAATTGCAAGCGACGTGCGCAGTCAAAGGCATGAGTTGTGATGGGGCAGGTGGACTAACAACAATTACAACCACAAACCACACAAGCTACAAAACTATAAAACTACAAAAACAACAGTGCGTGGGTGGCTTGTGTGGTAGAAAAAAACAAACTCCAGCGCTGAACTGAAATGTGTCCTTACAAATTGCGCACAAACTTTCCACTTTTGGTGCACAGCTGCCGATTGCCACAACTTAGCAGCAGCCAGCAGCGAGTAGCAAAAAATAAAGATGCAGCCACGCATAGCATAAAAAGTGACACAAAGCAGACGAGAGGAGGAGCACCGGGGCACATGAAAATGTGTGCACCCGAATCGAATTTGGCGGCACTGACGGCAGTCAACAGTTTGACTGCAGCTGACGTTGTGTACCCACTTAGGAGTGGCAGGGAAGCTTTCAGCAGGCAAGTACCAACCAAACGGAGCGTTTATTTAAGCAATGCAAAAACAAATGCAATAACAAAAAGTGATGTGCATAATACTTTTTGAGTAGCTGGCAGCATACAGGTGGAAAATGCGCGTAAAATTCATTGTGCAGAAAGTTTTTTATTTGTTGAAAAATTAGCGCAAAGAACTTTCTCAATATGCGCCACAGTATGCAGTGTGGCAGAGATTTGCCAGGTTTTTTTTATTTTTTTTTTATTTTTTGCAAGCATTTTTTCATGCTTTTTTTTCTTTTATTATAATTTTTTCAAGCTTTTATTACGTTTTACGACTTTTATTTTCTCCAAGCACTTTTTTCTCTTTATGACTGTTTTTTACTATATTTTTGTTTTGTTGGAATTTTAAAACGTTTCATATTCACTCTTGCTGTCGAAGCGTGTTTTTCAGTGCGCGCGTTTTCTGTATTTGTTATTTTTTTTTTTTTTTTTAATATTTATTCCCATACGATTTTTAGTTCTATTCAGCTGAGTTATTTTTTTCTTTCTTTAACACTCACTCACTTTTTTTATGAATTTTCATTGCGTACATGAAAAGCGTTTGCATTGCTAACCAAATGTAGGCTGAATGTGGATACTCGCGCATTTGTGTTGTTTGCCCTGCCTGCCATGCCACCACCCAACATCAATTGCTGCATGAAAATGGCATTTAGCGCAAAATAAAATCGTGCCCCCGTTGCTGTCTAGTGGAAAAAATTAGCTTGCTGCACGTACTACAATGCTTACAAAAATCACTGAATCTTTTAAATAGCATTTGGTTGATGGCTGGTGCCGCCAGAGTTGCCAAGTACTTGACGAGCGGCAGAAGTGGCAAATGGAGTTGAAAAATAAGTGGGTTAAAAAAGCTCTTAGTAGTATTTAAATACGATTTTTGCAGAATTTCGTGCCATTTTGTTTAGTGCCAAAACACGTAAGCCCTTTGAGTGGCTTTATATTGGTCCAGAAAGGCTAGCAATAATTTTGGAAAGGTTGAAACGTTATTTAGGTGTCTTTAGTGAACTTTATTAAAACAAATAGCATAAAATTATTGCCAAGTACTTTTATTTTAGTGGTGGATCAATTTCTTTTTTTATCAGTACAGAAGGGCTTCTGAGTCTTCTGAGCGAATAGCTGATGCTTACAGAGACCAAAATAAATTTTGATAAAATACCACATTCCCACGACAGTCGGTTCCACGTTAGTGAAATGATTCGAATTTATATCCGGCCGGCCAAGAATTGTCACTCCAGCAACACTCCCCTAGCATTTTTGCGGAATTTTTTCACTGTGATGACCGCAACATGGTACTAGGACCAGGACCTGTATGGTACCCAAGCCAAAAAAATACCCCCATGCATCCCTTGCAATAAAATATTTTTAAACTGAACTTTAAAAATTTAATTTCGACCCATTTTCAATAAAGATATGGCTCATTCTTCAAGAAAAGCCGTATGAAACTAAGTCCCAAACTTGATAAAAAATTTAGAAATATTCATCAAAAGATATTTTTCGATAAAACCCCGAAAGCGAGGAATGGAAGACATAGAAATTATAAAAAAATTTCCAGCCAACAGTTTTAGCGAATAGCTCCTAGTCTCTGTCTAAGTGAGAAGTTGGTATGAGGTTTTGTATCGGACTCAGCATACATCTTCCCTCAGAAGCGGTACAGTCAGTGAACCCACTTAGTGAAAAGTCTACACGACTATCAGACTCAGTGAATGAGTTTTAGTTGGAATCCTGACAAAGTTGAAGTTAAATATCGGTGGCTGCTAGAAAGGGACTAACAAAAAGGCTGAGTGAAGCCACCTAGTGAAAAGTTTGCATGACTATTAGATTCTATAAATGCCTTTTAGGTTTACTACATTACATTTTTACTAACCTGACTAGGTTTAGGTTAGAATTCAGTGTGTGCCATACCCCACACGGTACAGAAAGGTAGACTTAAGTCAACGGGCTCATTGTGAGGCGACATGAGGCTACATAGCTCTCTTGTGACCTCACAATGAGATATAATCTGTGCATTTCTTCTATGAAGCGCTGAAAACTTTGAATGGACGCTGGCTTTGAGTCTAATAGACATTTATGGAAATATCTGGTTACGTTTTTTCTACAGCATATAACCTTTGGCAGTAATCATTTGAGACAAAGCCTATTTGTTTTCCCCTTTCAAGAGACGATACCTATCAGAGCACGAATGAAAAAATAGTCCCGAGATATTAGAGGCTTAGATTTTCTTTCATCGAACAATCGGGTGATCTGTCTTGGCATCAAACACGTAAGATCCTTGGCTAATATGTCATTCATCTGTTAAATAAAGAGCAATCGAGCCTGGAGTTTATATGAGGCACACGGTATGAGCATCGTTTACCTACTACTTCAAGCTTTCTTTAATGGTCAGCTTTTCTAAAGTGTAGCAGTTTACAAGAATGTTTCCGTGTCCGAGAATCCAGACCATCGTACATGGGTATGCGGCATTCGATAGCTACTTCCAGGAAGCTGCTTTTGCCGATATTTATTTACAGCCTCGATGTGAAAGCAAGTTTTCATAGACTGTGCTGAGTTGGAAGTATCCCAGAGCCGTTTCTTGCTGATAACTCAGCCTGCTAGACGCTAAAGTGGGTAGACACGGCGTCGGCGACGGTGTATATTGGAAACACCTCAAAACTTCCAAGGCCTTTCGTCTAGGAGATTGGCAAGAATAATATCTTTCAAGCAGTAGTTCTCGGGATAAGGGCAGCTTGCAAGATGACTAGAAAACATCCACAAAACCTTTCGGAAGTTTTTCAGATAGTCAAGCAGCTATTTTAGCTTTAAAGTCACCAATTCAACCAATTCAATATTCATCAGACCATGCAAAGTAGAACTTAACGCGCACGGCAGACATCACTCTCATCTGGGTACCAGGCCATAGGAACATACAAGGAAATGAGAAAGCTGATGAAGTGGCAAGACAAGGGGCATCCTATAACGAGTCAGAAGCGGTAGAAATAGGTTGTCCATAAGGAGTGCGCAATAGGGAGATCTTCTCGCTTCCCAGAAGCAGACCGTTGACAGATGAACTCAATAAACCCAGAATTGACGAGTTGTTAAGACAGACTCCTGCCTGCTCCATATTCTGAATTACGTCAACAATAAACGGTCACTGACCTTTGGGAGATCATGCCAGTAAGATGGAGTGGCCGTACAATGACAGTTGCAGAAGCTGCAATCAAAAAGAGTCTAAGGAGACAGTCTTTCACTATCTGTGTGAGTGCCCAAGTCTGGGAGCTCTGCAACATAGAATACTGGGGAAACTCGTGATGGTTAACTTGAAAAAGAATTTCAGAAAGGAAAATAGACGAAATAGGCAGATTCGTAGTCAAATCAAGATGGTTTGACTAATAAAAAGTAGTTGTTCCTCAAATGGTATATCAAATTGCATATTTTGCTCTAATTGGGTCTGGGAAGTACCACTCGCACAACACCTACACCACCTCGAGTAGGCTGGTACTCAGTAAGAGGTCATCTGACTAGATCCTACGGCCAGCTTTATCGTCTAGCTTCGAGTCATTGGTGAAGATGGCATCAGATTTTCAGCCTTGTTTCCTGAGGTTTTCCGATCCGTTGCTCTCTCGGATTCTTCTGCCGATTCTCGTCTTTTCAAGGCAAAATATGTAATAGCGTACAGAGTTTAGGAGTGCTTAAATCGAAGGTCTCTCCTTTACTTCTTCATCTCACTCCCAAACTATCTAAAATAATTCTAGAATGTCTAATATAGAAAGTTTAAGATGATAGTCAAGTGGCGTTAAGAGCTCTTGGTTAAACAACACTTGTAATAGGACTATGAATAAGTTCGTGCGGTTTTTTTTCGAAATTTGAAGCTTTATTGACGTAAAATGGTTACAAATTTAATATTCAAAATATTGTCCATCGCTTACTACTACTTTTTCCCATCTTTCTGGCAATTCACGGATTCCCTTTGTGAAAAATTCGGTCGGTTTTGCCGCAATCCACGAATCGATCCATTTTTTGACTTCATCGTAATTACGGAAGTGCTGGTCAGCCAGGCCATGTTGCATCGATCGGAAGAGATAGTAATCGGATGGCGCAAGGTCTGGACTATACAGCGGGTGGGGTAGGACATCCCATTTGAGCGTTTCTAAGTATGTTTTGACCACTTGTGCAACATGTGGCCGAGCATTGTCATGTTGCAAAATAACTTTGTCGTGTCTATCGGCGTATTGCGGCCGTTTTTCTCGCAGTGCTCGGCTCAAACGCATCAATTGTCGTCGGTAGACATCCCCCGTAATCGTTTCATTCGGTTTCAGTAGCTCATAATACACAACACCCAGCTGGTCCCACCAGATACACAGCATAACCTTCAGGCCATGAATATTCTGCGCCGACGTCGATGTTGAAGCATGGCCAGGGTATCCATACGTTGCCCGACGTTTTGGATTGTCGTAATGGACCCACTTTTCATCGCCAGTCACAATTCGATGCAAAAAACCCTTTCTTTTGTGCCGTTGAAGCAGTTGTTCGCATGCCATAAAACGGCGTTCAACGTCTCTTGGCTTCAATTCATACGGCACCCAATGGCCTACCTTTCGGATCATTCCCATGGCTTTTAAACGTTTGGAAATGGTTGATTGATCAACTCCCAAAGTTTTTGCAACCTCTTCTTGCGTTTGAGCCGGATCTTGATCGAGCAATTCCTCCAATTCGGTATCCATGAACTTTGGCGGCGCACCCTCCCGTTCTTCGTCTTCCAAGCCAAAATCACCACTTTTAAAGCGTGCAAACCACTTCTGGCACGTTCGCTCAGATAGAGCATGCTCACCATAAACTTCCACCAAGATACGATGACTTTCGGCTGCTTTTTTCTTCATATTAAAATAATGAAGAAGAATTCCCCGCAAAAACACATTATTTGGCACGAAATTCGACATTTTCAAGTGTGGTAAAAATATTGTTGTTTACGCTTCAAATAAAAAACTTATACTGACGTTTGTGCCTTACGACAGTAGCTCTCCAATGAATGTTTGGAAATGTGGATCGATGGAATAATAATCAAGTTACGCCATCTGTTGTAAAACCGAAACGAACTTATTCATAGTCCTATTAGTATTCCTAGTAAAGCAGTGAAAAGTGTATGTTTCGCGGCGGAGTGTCTTACTTTGGGCCAAAATATTGATATATGTATTGTTTTAGGTAACGAAATGGACGAAGAACTGCTCTTCCAGAAGCGACTTTGGTGAAAGAGGTTCTTATATTTCTGCAGTGTCAGCCACGAAGGAAACAGTGGAACATTTCATCTACAGTTGCTCAATATTGAGTAGAGCTGAATGAGGTGCCCTCTGTCTCACTGGTTTGTCCACAAGCTAAGATGCTTGGAAGTATTTTTAAGATTTCTGAGTTCTTCTACCAGAATCAAAAATCCGAAAATGCAGCACCTCCTTTTAATAAGCACTCACTGTTTTGCTGTAAAAAAGGTGGCACACTAAACTGTTTACCAGGGAATATCATGAAAAGCTACTATTCACCTACGCACCTACTTATTTTGCTAACATTTCATATGAGTTTAGAGTGCATGAAATTCATTGTTCATGGCTTGACTGCGGCTCGGCTACACCACAAATGCGCTTTTTCAGCTCCATTTACGGAAAATTTGTGTATTTTATTTGCTTTTCCCACATTTCTACGCTTTTCATTTCATTCCAAGCATAATTTTTGTTCCTTGTTGGCGGTTCGCGGTTAGCTTTTTTAGCAGGCTCATAATCGAGTCAGCTACCTACCTACCTATTTATCCATCCAGCCAGTGGGCGGTATATTTAAATTTCCATTTTATTTTTATTTGAATTACCAATTTTCTCAAGCATCATTTTTACTCTCATAAATTCTTATTTGGGCCACTGCTGCGTTTTGTTGGCTCTTTGTTTTTATTTTAACGAGCGGAAAAAAATGTATGCAGGGAGCTCTGCTGCTTATTACCAATTTAGCTACGTTGATGGCGCTATGACTATGGAAATATGGAAAATAAGAAGCGAAAGCAAGGCAGGGCATGGCAGTAAAAAGACAGTGACAGAAGAAAATCATAAGATTGCCGCTTGGTGTGGCATGCAGCGTATTCTCGTAATAAAGAATAGAGAAAGAGAGAGAGAGAGAGAGAGTGAGATGGGCAAAATTTATCGTCTGTGCAATTTGCTGCCGTAGAAGCTAAAAAGCTTTAGTTGTATTCAGCATAAGAATGGGTAACGGTAATGGTAATGATAGCAAAATATTTACTCCAAACGGGTGGTTGGTTGTGCCAAGTTTGACATTGTTTGTTTGGTATTGTGGGTTTCGCTTTGCTTCCTGCTTGTTAAGACAAATGATAATTTATGCAAATGTCTGTACTTTCCACGTAGCTTTATTTGCTCCATTTTTGTTATTGTCCCCATTGCTACTCTAATGCTATGCTAACGCTACGTTGTTGTGCATAGGAATTGCGCTAGGTTTATCTGGAATTCTATACGAAATTTTGGCTTATAAGGAGTTTCGGCTGTTCACCACCTCTTTATTCTTCCTTTATGTTTATTTCCGTTTCGTTTTTATTTTATTTTCGTTTTTATTTTATTTTTCAAGCCACACTTTTTTACTTTGTTTTGCTGGCATTTCACGTTTGTCAGTTACTATCTGTCATTTATTAAGTTTATCTTTTATAACAAATTACTTGGTTTTGGGCCGTACGGGAGTTTGTGGTCTTAATGTGCTTGTGTAGAGAAAAAATGTGGGTGATTTATATCACACATACATATGGATACCACTACATGAGTATAGGTATCATTGTCTTGATAAATGCAACAGTGCACGTGAGCTGCTTTCATAATTTAGCAACTCAATTAATATAAAGAGTAGAGAAAATTTCTCTCTAGAGTAAACAAATTTTCTGGAAGGGATTTCTTATAATGGTGTATATTTTTGATGCAAAATAAAATCGTGTCTATTATTTTGTATCTGCGAACGTTTTAAAACGCGGTTGATAAGTTTATATTTGACTTATTGATTGTCCTTGGAAAAAACAACAACACCAAATCTCAATGTAAATGAAGGTGGAGATCTCAAATTTGAAGCACCGTGTACGTAATGAATTCCTTGTTAGAAAGCAAGTAAACACAAATACTTTTTTGAAGCTGTCGGTTTTACAAGGTGGCGAAGATATTATTGATTAATATTGCGCCGCTTTGTAGAATTGAATCCACGTTCATGTGCAATAGAGCAATTCCATGTCAAGTGATCCAAGTATTTTCGGCATAGGCGCCGATTTCTTTGAATGTTGGTTTATTTGTATGGTTGAGTAAAATAAAAGAAAACTGAAAAAATTTGGAAAAAAAAAATTTATTTTGGGTAAAATAAGAAGAAAACATAAAAATTTGGAAACACATTTTATATTTAGGAAAAAATTTATATTTTAAGTAAAATAAGAGGAAACCTGAAAAAATTTGGAAAAAAAATTATATTTTAATAAAATAAGAAGAGAACTGGAAAAATTTATGTTTTGAGAGACATAAGAAGAAAACTAAAAAAAATGTAGAAAAAATGTTATATTTTGAGTAAAATAAGCAGAAAACTGAAAAACTTTGGAAAAAAAATTTAAATTTTGAGTAAAATAAGAACGGAACTAAAAAAATTTAGAAAAAATGTATATTTTGAGTGAAGTTAGAAGGAAATTTAAAAAATTTAATATTTTGAATGAAATAAGAAGAAAACTGGAAATCTTTAGAAAAAAATTTATATTTTAAATAGATAAGTAAAAAACCGAAAAAATTTGAAAAAAATTTATATTTTGAGTGAAGTTAGAAGGAAATTTAATAAATTTAATATTTCGAATGAAATAAGAAGATGTTGCTCAGAGTACGCTTTATTCAATGAACAGAAACAATTATCAAGAAAACGGAAATGCGAAATATTGAATGTATGTTGAAAAAGTATTTGACAGATTAATAATGTTGAATAATTACAAAAATGATTTATAGATGGCGCAAGAAACTCGTAGACGAAATTGCTTCGCACTGTTGCATTTGTCCAACACCTCCCCTCGAAGAATTCCGGATGCGACAACAATCAATTCTCATCAACCATACCCAGATCTGTGATGCACCGGTAGTGTTTTTCGGCAGGTAATCCTTTTGTGAGGACATCTGCAGGCATATCTTCAGTTGGCATAAAATTTAGTATGATATCGCCGTTTTGATGTTTTTCTCGTATGAAGTGGTGACGTACATCTATGTGCTTGGTTCGCGAGTGATAAGCGCTACTCTGCACTAACTTTTGTGCACTTTGGCTGTCGTTATATATTATAATTGAGCTATCCTTTAATCCGATTTCCTTTATAAGATTACGCAGGTATAAGGCCTCTCTTGTCGCTTCACATAAAGCCATATACTCGGATTCAGTGCTCGACAGTGAGACAGTCCTCTGCTTGCGTGCCTCCCACGATATTGCAGCTCCAGCTAGTATAAAGGCGTAGCCGGAATAAGATCGCCTATCCACCATGTTCGCGCCCCAATCTGCATCAGCAATTGCATATAATTTTTTATTTGATTCTTTGTAGAGAATGCCGTAGTTTGTTGTACCTTTTAAGTACCTTAAAACACGCTTAGCTGCCTTCCAATGAATTTCGGTGTAGTTCGAGTTGAATTGGCTCAAAAAATTAATACTGAAAGCCAAGTCAGGACGCGTTGTAACAGCCAAATATAATAAGGCACCAATCAAACTTTGATATGGATATTTTTTCATTTCAGTTTCATCACGTACAGCGGGTTTTTCTAGCTTAGTGTTGAATTCTAGTGGAGTTTTGACTGGTTTGCAGTCCTCCATATTAAAACGTTTTAAAATTTGTTCTGCATATTCACGTTGATTTAGGAACACACTGTGTTTTTTGAGATCTTGGTGAAATTCTATGCCCAAACAAGTTTTTACTGGACCTATGTCCTTCATCTCAAAGCTTGCGGCAAGAGACTGTTTGATTTCAATTAAGAGCGATTGATCATTTGTAGCTATTAATAAATCGTCCACGTAAACGGTAATCAGCGCAAGACTCGAATTCTTACGCATAATAAAAAGGCATGGATCACATTTCGATGAATGAAATCCCATTTCACGTAATTTAGTTCTCAATTTCTGGTACCACTGAAAACCAGATTGTCTTAAGCCATAAAGCGATTTTCGCAATTTGCATACGGGGTTCTTGTTTTCGGATAAAGCTGTCAACCATTTGTCTGCTATAGCTCGAATTTGACTAGCTTTTGGATCAGCTGTGTCCGGAATCTTACCTGAGATGACCTTTTTGAGGATCACTTCCATATATTCTGGTATTTGCATATAAACGCTTTCATCTAGATCACCATTCAAATAAGCAGTGATGACATCCATTTGGTGTATCTGAAGATTCATTTCCGCTGCCAAAGCTGCCATTGTTCTGATTGATGTCAATCGCGTGACTGGTGAATATGTGACGTTGAAATCCTCCCCTGGACGTTGCGAGCACCCTTTTGCTACGAGACGTGCCTTCTTCTTATTGTCCTCTTTTGTTCGAAAAACAAATCGATTGCCAATAATCTTTCGCTTGATAGGTTGCTCCACGATGTCCCATGTTTCATTCGAAATCTGTGCGATGTACTCATTTTCAACAGCTACTTGCCATGCTGCTGCTTCGTCGCTGCTAAATGCCTCTTTTAGTGTCACTGGATCTTCACACGTTGCCATATTAACATATTCACAATCTTCAAAATCAGAGCTCGATTCTGACACACTGTCATTTGCTTGTTCTTTTGTGTTACTGGCCGCCTTTTGATATATCTTTCGAGGTCGTCCCCTTAAGCCAACTCTCATTAATCTTGGCCTACCTCTGCCGTATTTCGATTTCGAAGATGGAGAAGCATCTTCACTTTCACATTCACTGACTGATTTTTCAGCAATGTCTTCGCAACAAGTTTCGTTTCTAACCGCTTTCAACTCCAATTCTATTTCGAAATCTTTTTTCTCGTTATCAGATTTGTGAAACCTTTCTTCGAAGAACTTGACATCGCGGCTCACCAGAATTTTTCGTTTTTTGGGAGACCAGAGTCGATAAGCTTTAGCCTCATTTGAATATCCCACTAAAATACACTCTTCAGATCGTGGGTCAAATTTACCGCTTTGGTTGCCTTTCATCAACACGTAACATTTAGCACCGAACGGTCTGAAATGAACAACTGTGGGGGTTTTCCCCGACCAGAGTTTTAACGGTACCTCACTTTTAAGAACTTTAGTTGGACACCTATTTCTGATATAGTTCGCTGTGTTAATTGTTTCTGCCCAAAATGTCCCTGGTAGATTCGCCTGCGCCAACATAATAGGTGTATTTATAAGTTCGTGCGGTTTTACAACAGATGGCGTAACTTGATTATTATTCCATCGATCCACATTTCCAAACATTCATTGGAGAGCTACTGTCGTAAGGCACAAACGTCAGTATAAGTTTTTTATTTGAAGCGTAAACAACAATATTTTTACCACACTTGAAAATGTCGAATTTCGTGCCAAATAATGTGTTTTTGCGGGGAATTCTTCTTCATTATTTTAATATGAAGAAAAAAGCAGCCGAAAGTCATCGTATCTTGGTGGAAGTTTATGGTGAGCATGCTCTATCTGAGCGAACGTGCCAGAAGTGGTTTGCACGCTTTAAAAGTGGTGATTTTGGCTTGGAAGACGAAGAACGCGAGGGTGCGCCGCCAAAGTTCATGGATACCGAATTGGAGGAATTGCTCGATCAAGATCCGGCTCAAACGCAAGAAGAGGTTGCAAAAACTTTGGGAGTTGATCAATCAACCATTTCCAAACGTTTAAAAGCCATGGGAATGATCCGAAAGGTAGGCCATTGGGTGCCGTATGAATTGAAGCCAAGAGACGTTGAACGCCGTTTTATGGCATGCGAACAACTGCTTCAACGGCACAAAAGAAAGGGTTTTTTGCATCGAATTGTGACTGGCGATGAAAAGTGGGTCCATTACGACAATCCAAAACGTCGGGCAACGTATACCCTGGCCATGCTTCAACATCGACGTCGGCGCAGAATATTCATGGCCTGAAGGTTATGCTGTGTATCTGGTGGGACCAGCTGGGTGTTGTGTATTATGAGCTACTGAAACCGAATGAAACGATTATGGGGGATGTCTACCGACGACAATTGATGCGTTTGAGCCGAGCACTGCGAGAAAAACGGCCGCAATACGCCGACAGACACGACAAAGTTATTTTGCAACATGACAATGCTCGGCCACATGTTGCACAAGTGGTCAAAACATACTTAGAAACGCTCAAATGGGATGTCCTACCCCACCCGCTGTATAGTCCAGACCTTGCGCCATCCGATTACTATCTCTTCCGATCGATGCAACATGGCCTGGCTGACCAGCACTTCCGTAATTACGATGAAGTCAAAAAATGGATCGATTCGTGGATTGCGGCAAAACCGACCGAATTTTTCACAAAGGGAATCCGTGAATTGCCAGAAAGATGGGAAAAAGTAGTAGTAAGCGATGGACAATATTTTGAATATTAAATTTGTAACCATTTTACGTCAATAAAGTTTCAAATTTCGAAAAAAAACCGCACGAACTTATTCATAGTCCTATTACATCTAGACATTTCCAAAAGCGTTCTATTTTTTCGTTCTGCGATGCCGTTTTGCTGTGGTGTATAAGGCGCACTCAACCGCCTCCTAATTCCACAATCGTCCAGATATTTTTGAAAGTTGCTGTTAATATATTCTAAGCCGTTGTCTGATTGGAGAAACTTTATTTTCTTTCCAGTGAATGTTTCGGCAGAATTTTTGAAAATTTTAAACATTGGCAGTACGTCGGACTTTCGTTTTATAAAATAAACTTCACTGTAACGAGAAAAATCGTCCGTGAATGTCACAAAATATTTCGCACCTGAGTGTGAGCAAACCCTCATAGGCCCACAGACATCAGTGTGCACAATTTCAAGCAGTTCTGTGGTACGCTGCTCACTTTGCTTAGGAAAGCTCTCTTGTGTTTGTTTTTGGCTAACACAAATCTCACAAGTCGCTAATTTTTCATTGCTGTCAAAATTCATACCATGTACCATACCTGCGGCACGTTTTAAATCGGTTTCATTGAGGTGACCCATACGAATATGCCAGGTGTTAAGGTTGATAGGCTTCGCTTCAGAAATATTTGCTGTCGGCTGTGAACTTTTAAGATAATATAACCCACCAATGCGTGTGGCAGTAAGTACAGGCTTACCTTTCTCTATAATAAGTGCTTTATCTCGCTTAAATATTACCTCAAATCCCTTTTCTGTAATCTTCGAGACTGAAAGTAAATTTGTTCTCAGATCTGGCACGTACATAACTTGTTCGAATTTTATCGGTGCTTCTTTCCCTTCTTCGTTAATAACAACCCTGACGTTGCCTATGCCAGCGATATTCGCTGTGTCGCTATTTGCCAAACTAAGTGTTTTGCTTATTTCTTTGAAGTTAGTGAAGTTGTTTTTGTTGGAACTCATGTGAGAGGAACAACCACTATCCATACACCAATATTCGCTTGAATTATTTAGCAAGAGAGCCGATTCGAACAACATTGATTTTTCGATCTTTTCTTCAGTAGCGTGACGTGCATTCCAGTTGGAAGTTTTGTTATTTTGTTTTGATCGACAATTTCGCGATATGTGACCAACCTCGCCGCATTTATAGCAAGTTCTGTGATCAACCAATTTTGGCACTGAATTTCCTTTTCGTTTATAGTTGCTGCTAGCATTGCCGGTTTGCTTGTGAATATTTTTAAATTTTGGTTGAACATTGAATACGTTCTGTTCCGCAGCTGCCTCCTTTGCTTTTCGCGATTGTTCTTCCTCCAGTATCTTTACACGAAGAACATCCGGCTTGGGGAGTTCATCACGTGTTTCCAAGGCACACCGAAAAGTCTCGAAGGAATCAGGCAAACTATAAAGAAGCAAAATTGTTAAAAGATCATCACCCACAGTAACATTTATTTCTTTTAGCTTAGTCACGGCGTGGAAAAACTCATTTAGATGTTCACGGATGTTATCTCCTTCCTTCATTCGCGCGAGGGCTATGCGTTTCAGGAGTGTTGCTTTTCTTGCAGGACCTTTTGATTGAAAAGTAGACTCCAATTTCCTCCACATATCATACGACGTTTCACATTCGGAGATCAAACCTAATTCCGAGGAAGATATTGCAAGCGTTATATCAGCACACGCCTTTTGGTCGAACTCTTTCCACTTTGTTGCATTTTCGCCGGTTGGGCAGGCTTTCTCTCCCGATGCGTAGCTCCACAGGTCAGCCTTTATCAGAATAGCACGCATGTGCAATTTCCAGCTATCATAATTATCCGCGTTTAGCGGATCAATCCTTATAGATGTGCCAGCCATAGTTATTTTAAACGGTCGGGCTATTATTTAACTAAACTATCTGTCCCGATAGTTTTATCCAACGTAATTGAACAAATTTTTATTTTTCTTTTCGATTTCGTGTCTGGGCCCATAACCTGTTGCTCAGAGTACGCTTTATTCAATGAACAGAAACAATTATCAAGAAAACGGAAATGCGAAATATTGAATGTATGTTGAAAAAGTATTTGACAGATTAATAATGTTGAATAATTACAAAAATGATTTATAGATGGCGCAAGAAACTCGTAGACGAAATTGCTTCGCACTGTTGCATTTGTCCAACAGAAGAAAACTGGAAATCTTTAGAAAAAAATTTATATTTTAAATAGATAAGTAAAAAACTGAAAAAATTTGGAAAAAAATTTATATTTTGAGTGAAATAAGAAGAAAACTGAAAAAATTTAGAAAAAAATTTATATTTTGAGTAAAATAAGCAGAAAACTGAAAAAGTTTATATTTTGAATGAAATAGGAAGAAAACTGAAAAAAAGTATGTTTTGAGTGAAATAAAAAGTAAACTGAAAAAATTTAGAAAAAATTTATATTTTGAATAAATAAGTAAAAAAGCGAAAAAATTTGGAAAAAAATTTATTTTTTCAGTAAAATAAGGAGAAAACTGAATAAATTTCGGAACAAATTTAATATTTTGAATAAAACTGAAAAAGATTGGAATAAAAATTTAATATTTTAAATGCATGAAGAAGAATCCTGAAAAATGTATATTAATTTAGTAAAATAAGAAGTAAGCTCAAAAATTGTTATACTTTTTTTGAAAAATTTATTTGATGTTGAAAATTTAGAATTTTTTAAATTGAAATATCTGCGGTTTCGGTACATTTTAGCATTAAAAAAAAACTGTTTGTGATTAAGCAAACTTAAAAAAAAGTTTGGCAAACGAAGTTTTGGAAAAAATTAAATTTTTTGTTTCACAATTTTTTGAAAATAATTTAATTTTTTGATTTAAAATGTTTAGAAAAGATTTGTTTTTTGTTTGAAATGTTTGGAAAAATATATTTTATTTTTTGTGATTTTTTAAAAACGCACCCTCTCACTCTCAGACTTTGTTCTTATTTTGGTCATTAATAGGAGAGGCTATGCAGTGCTTTAGCATAGCTCCGTATATTAGTAAGCAGAATACGGTATTTGTAATACAAAAATAAGAAAAAATCTGAGTTAAAAAGTTTTTCAAAAATTACAAAAAAAAATTGTCTCACAATCTTTTATCAAAAAAATTGTTTTTTGTCATTGCCGGTCCTTAGTCAAAAAGAAACACGTAATTATGAATACAATAATACGAAATCTGAGTTGGAGAATTTTTTAAAAATTACAAAAAAAAAAATTTCAGAAATTTAACAAAAGAATACCTATTTCTTTTTTGGAATTTTTAAAAAGCATATTTTATCCCAAAAAAATTAAAAAAATTACAGAGAGCCGAAGAAATTTCTTTTTAACGAACTCATTAGCAAAATATTCAACACCTAATAAATCTCGATAATCAGAAAAAAATCAGCTAAAAGTTGAAAAATTAGTACTGGTCAAAAGTAATGGAAAATAGCTACAGATTACAAAAGAATGAATTGGAAAGATTTTACATCAACATTTCCACATAAGCAAATCAATTCACGTTGGATAACCCAAAAGCCTGCACCACCCGACAATCAGCGACGATTCAAGTGATTTACATGCAATTTGCAACCGCATAGTGAGCATTTATAAAATCTGGATTCCCCCGCATTATCCGGGGTTCAAATAAGAGTCGATCCCGTGGGTAAAACAGGTAGAAATACCATAACAAAACAAACTTAAAGTGTTGCAACCAACATCGAATATTATCGCAACTATTTTCTAGGATAACGAGGAATTTGATTAATTTATTACTTGCTTAGCGGATCTACAATGAAAGGTCAGTACTGTGCCGATTTACTGCGTGAAGAACATGAGAAAGGCGTACAGAAGGCAGCTCGAAATTTCGCGCATGAAAGGCATTGAAAAAGCTTCCCACAAAAAGCCATCTACTATATGGAGTTGTGCCGCCATCAGAATGCAAACTACAATTCGGGGTATTTCTTCTTCTTGCGGTCCAAAACTCTTAATAAACGATGTGCGTGCTAATATACGAACACATATTGAAAAAATGTTTCAATGTATTTATTTCTTATTCAATTTTAATAAAATTATATTTGTACTAAAAAATGGTTCACTTCACTACTAAAACTACACAAATTCAAAAATTCAAAAAAATAATAAAATCAACATCTGAGGAACACAGTTCCAAACTTTTTAATTCGAATTTTTAGAAAATTTTTGAGTATGCAGGGTTAAAGCCCATTGAATATTGACAACCAAGGTGCAAGTCTGATGTGGTTCATTTTTTATAATTTTTGCTGGCGGTGTTGCGCATTTTCTTGCATAAAACGAATGCTCTACATTTCTTTATATGAAGAAAATGAACAAGACAACCAGCAAAACAATTAAATTATAATCAACGCAATTCTGGAGACAATTTCAACTTATTACTTATAAATTGAAATTTCTTCAAAAATTCCAAGATGGTGGCACTAGACCAACAACTACGTTTCTTACGTTCAATTGCCACGGCAAAGTAGAAAACAAAGCATGAAGTCGCCTTGTTTCATTCCGTACTGGCACATGGATACGGCGCAAGAAAAAAAAAACAATAAATCAGCTGATTTGCCGATACCATATTGAATAGATTCGGCTTGAAAAATTCAAATCAAAAAGTTTAACATTTTTATCATAATCAGTCAATTTTTTTGTTAATTTTCTACAAAATTAGAAACTTGTACACCGAAAGAAACAACCTAACTTTAGTTAGGAACTTGTGTTTGGATCACCCTCTATATGAGTCTATTAAATAGATATTTTTATTTAAATTTTATTAATTAAATACTTTTACATAAAATATTTTTTTATGATTTGATATCATCTTCACGAATTTCTCCAATTCAAAGAATAAATTAAAATTAATTTACTTGTAATTTATTTGTAAATTGGAGAAGAATTTTTCAAAGCATTTCATAAATATGTATTTCATTTTAGTTAGAAATTCCAACAATTCAACATTGAAAAGCAAATCATTGATCAAATCAATCAGAACTTATTTTATGCCTCTTTTAATTTTATTAAATTCTTTTAGAAATGCCATAAAATCCATTGCAATTTATTCCGCAACTCAATTCGCTTTAATTAAATTGCTTGTGAGAAAAGTGAAAATTCCTCGACTTTCAATTTATTGCTTTGCCAGAACACCATAGCATAGTTGTCGCATTTACAACAACAAAAAATCAGTTGCTATGGTTATACATAAAGCGAAGGCTTCCGACAGTCCTTTCCCAAGGACTCATAAGCGTATATGATTGTTTGTTGTTGTCGTTTGCTGGTACGCGCGACTGCCACAGTCATTGCCCTCATTATTGCTGCAGCTGATTATCGTTTCCGCATTTCACTTTTATGATACTTTACTCGCAATCAATTACTGTAAGGCACAAACCAATGGCGAACCATGGAATGAAGACTGCGTAAGTGAACGCACGAAATTCAAATTGCGCCACGGAGCCTTCGGAGCCATACTCTCTCGTCTGGTCGCACAGTTCTGTAGCTACTTGCCGCTATTAACCCACTTTAATTACTCGCAACATAGTAATGCCTTCGCTTTGATCACTTTTCACGCCCTTCCAGCGCACGTCAATACAATTTAAACTCCTGCCATGAAATGAAGTACAGCGGCAAAAGTGCCAAAGAGGTTAAAATCTTAATCGACTGCCTTTAAAGGAAAATTTACTTCAACAAAGAATCGGTGGAAGAAGGGCATAGTCACAATCTTCCGTCCGACCGTCCGTCCGTCCGTCCATCAGTTGGCTATTTACTCCTTCACTCTTCTACTCACTCACCCACTCACACACTGAAGCGCCTTTGTTTTCCCTTCGGTTGGTAACCGCAACTGCTTTGCTTTTAAGGGTTTGTTCAAAACGGCTGGTTCAAAAAATTTCCTATTGTGAGAAATGTCAACCCAGATTTTGTTGCTGCCGCTGCCACTTTGACATTTGAATTTCAAATGAATTTAATGTTGACTTTAATTAGCTGAGAATCACGGCACAGTGACGATAACAATGGCTTGAGTGTGCAATTGTGATTGGAGCTGGTTGCTGTTGTTGTGAAACGTGATTTTTGCATAGTGAAAAGTATGGGATTACAAGGAGGATTTCAGTTTAGGGAAAAGTGGCTGAATTTAATTAAGCAGTGGCAATAATTTTCGCAAACTAAAAAATTGATTTAAGTGGCATTCTTAATTTCCCAAACGAATTTATTTAAGTAAATATGAATAAAATACAGGGGATAATAATTAAGAAACTGAGTGTGATGAGAATAACTTAGGATACTTTAGGTTTAGCCGATTATGCTGTCATAGGCCGCATAACTAGGTGAAGTGCGCTTAATAAAGGCGATGCTTCTTTACAAAAAACCCAAAACTCTTTTTCCTTCAAAAGTAAAGATAAATTTAGCTGTACTTAAAAAAACAAAAGCGTTATCTCGTTGGTCTCCAGAAGCCGCTTATGGTGAACCAAACGGATTCTCCCAGCCGTATCTCTGCATGTTCCAATCAGTCTCCTTCCAGCGGGACTACTGGGTTGCCCATATTCGAAGGACCCGACGGATTTCGATGACTCTTTGGCCCCATTCTAATCGACGAGGCTTGTCCGCCGGCAACAATCTTTGCGTCAATTGAATCTTATACGGGAATAAATGCAAATCAATGCGGATAATTCGTTGTAAAGTGGTTCGAGCAATGCCCAACTGCTGAGAACGGCGATTTTGGGATGCCCTTGGCGACGTCTCAGCACTGGCCCGTACAAGAGCAATATTCTCATCTGATCGCCTTGGTCGGTTTTGATTTGGCCTCTTTGGATTAGAAAGAGCATCACCAGTCGAAAATGGTGTTCTTAGAAGGCGCACTTTTCACATTATTTAATTTTTATACGCACGTTGAATTCTCACAATTGACTTCTTTTGTTGATTGTAAATTTCAACAATTTGGGAGCGCTCGCGTGGCATGTACTGTTCCATGGTAAAAATTTGCTTGGACTGACGCTTCCAACGCGGTATGTCATTAAGTGATCTGACGTCTCTCCAGATGGGTCCGACGAATATGGGCCTCGACTGGCATCCAATCAAATTAATAGTAAGAAATTCAGCCGAAAGATCTACACTAAGACTAAGGATGGCTGGACAATTTTCGCAAATGCCTTTTGATCACAGTAACATGCGGGACATAAACGGTAGGTCAGACTACATTATTCCACAAGAAAATTTGGAAAGAAGCCTTGTTTTTGTATTACAGCAGAATGGCTGGAAGAAGGGTTTAGAATCCGATCACCACGCATTAAATTCCTGTACCGTTGGGTTCAAAACGACGAAAGGAGTTAGAGCGGCAGTCTTCTGCCCTCAATTTGATATCCAAAAGTCTTTCAGCCTTTCTATATTAATAACTGTGGCATATTTCAAGCTGAGATCTGAATGAGCGTTGGAATTTACTCCCCACGACAATCGCGCAAACATCTTCATCGATAGTCTAGCTGATATTAAAGCAATAATGACTGTAATGACTAGCGCGGACTGCGTGCAAGACTGTAGATCTAAAATGGATGAGTTTTGCAATAATAGACAAGCCACAATATGCTGAGTACCAAGGCTCGAGGGAATGAAGGGGAATGAAAGAGTTGACGAGCTTCCTAAAGCTGGAACCCGCTTGCCTAGGATGAGTACGTCGAACATATGTATATCCCACACTCTCAGTTTTGAAGACGGAACGAGTGGAAGAACTAACTTTGGAAGTGCAGTCTACATGGGGTGCCTCAGCCTGCCAAAGGAATGTCAAAATAATGATACGAACTTGCAACACGAAAGCAACCAACTCTGTTTTATCACTCCCAAGGAAGGAATGTAAAATATTGGTTTGGAGTACGGACGAGACATTGTCTCACTCCATATCACGCAGCTAAAATGGGATTGTTCCAAAACGACGGCTGTAACTTATGCGAAGAAGAAAGGGCTCGTAACAACTGCTTGGGATCGGTATACTTTTCATCTCAGACGGATATTGCGGACAAAAGTTTAAACTGTTTCTTAAACCTCGCCACGAACTATGTTTAACACGAATCCAACGGTACTGGTAGGTTAGGTAAGGTTATGTTAAATGGCTGCCCTAGCTTGGGGTACACTTGGACAAATATTCAAAATTCGTCCGTTGTGATGCCATACAGGGAAAGGAGAAAAGAGAAGGAAAGGAAGAAGAAGCTTTGGGATTAGAGGATGATGACCATGCACTTACGACAACGCCGACGGTGGCTGATTTACGTTGGTAATTAGCTGCAACAAGCTACTGATGAACTTCACCAGATGTGTGATATTTAAACCCGCTATATCCGCAGTCGCAGCAAACAAATGTGAGCCCAGATGCCGAAATCTTTGCCAAAGCAGGGCAGTTTAGAAGAATGGTAACACTATTGACCTTTGTGGCCTATGTGAGATCTATTCGGATCAGTCAAATGTTCCTAACCCATGTGCATATGTAAGCCAATAACTGTGCACAGAATGCTCGGATAGGTACAGAGTTCTTTGTATTTTGAAGCTAGTCTCACCTGGAAGGTTTTTTTCCAGCATAAAGTACATAAACTTCAAAAAGTGGCGCGTGTATAAGCCAAAATGTAGTAAAAACTCATAAATTCAATGTTCAAACTGCAACAAATCAAAAATGGCTCAACCGATTGAGGTACTGTTTTTTTTTTTTTTTTTGCTATAAAACTTTCAAGTGTTTACTTTACCTCTGCATTAATTGAATGTATTAATTATTTCGAATTACTGTTAAAATTTTTAAAATTAAAAAGATATATGTTTTTTTTCAGAAAATAATTATATTTATGTGTGTACTCGCTACGAGTCAAACTTCAGTAAGTGCGAAAGCGGAAAAAAGCAGGCAAAGCGAAGATGCAAAATGTACGCTCTCCGATTTCCATATCTGCTGATTTGTTAATGTGTTGCTTACTAATTTTTCGTATACGAATATACGTTAGCGAAAGGGCAGCGCATCCTGGTTATTTGCTAGTTGTAGCACTTTGAATTTGTCTAATTTCCGCGGGTATATGAAAAATGAAAGACGAGAGAAGATAGTCAATGACAAAAAATTTACTAAAGACCTTTTGTCAGACCTAATTTTTTTATTTTAATATGTAATTGAAGATTGAAGCAAAATCCAAAACACTTCTTCTAATAGACAGTTCTCGGTAGCCAATGGCAAGCTTCTGAGTGTCTTTCAGCTATGATAAAGGCCATCTGCCGTTCGGAGGCGACATAAAACTGTGGGCCTTTTCATTTCTGTATTTCTGGAAAAACACCAAGACACACTCTACAAATAGGAGGAGAAGCTCGGTCAAAAGCACAGCAAAAGATGTAAGCGCCAATATTTATTATTATTATTTCGTTTTCATTTTCATTATTATTATTTTAGTTTTATTACTAAAATTTTTTTATTATTTGTTTTTCATTTTTATTATTATTATTTTATTTTTATTATTTTTTTATTATATTATTATTTTTTGTATCGTATTATTATTATTATTTTTTTATTGTATTTTTATTATTATTTTTTTATTATTTGTTTATCATTTTTATTATTATTATTAAAATTATATTATTGTATTATTTTTTTTACTGTATTATTATTATTATTTTTTTTAATATATTATTATTATTATTTTATTGTATTTTTTGTAACATTTTTGTATTGTATTATTATTATTATTATTTTAATATATTATTATTTTTTTTTTTTGTTGTATTTTTATTATTATTTTTTTTATTATATTATTATTTTTTTTATTGTATTATTATTATTTTTTTTAATATATTATTATTATTATTTTATTGTATTTTTTGTAACATTTTTGTATTGTATTATTATTATTATTATTTTAATATATTATTATTATTTTTTTATTGTATTTTTATTATTATTTTTTTATTGTATTATTATTATTATTTTTTCTAGTATTATTATTTTTTTATTATTATTATTTGTTTTTCATTTTTTATTTATTACTACTTTATTTTTATTATTTTTTTTATTATATTATTGTATTATTATTATTATTTTTATTGTATTACTATTAATATTTTTGCTTTATTATTATTTTTTTTCTTATTATTATTATCAATTGTTTTAACAACCTTTAATGATTTAGTTCTTGGAAACTATTTTAATCCAGCCGTTACTTCAATTAAGTTCAAATTTTGAATAGCTCCAGGAATTCGGTGACTTTAACTACCAAGAACAATTGTTTTTTGTTTTTTTTGGCTCAAACCAACTTAAATAACAATCTAGTCCAAACTTATGGTTAATAATAAAATAAAAATGTTGCAGTTTACCACAGTTTAAGTATATTAGTGCTTTTAAATGATTAAACAACTAAATGACTAAATTCACCTAACTTAACCCCACGTTAATTCAATAACTACGAATAACAAAATTGACATTAACCAAAAACTATTCTTGAGCTAAGCACTTCAGTGTCTTCAAGATTCCTAACCAACAGACTTTAATTGCAGAAAGCGACTCCACAGACTACGCAGAAACTCAGCACATTTCATATAAATTTAATAATCCGACTTTAAATTAGCAGTAAATATTTTCTCAGACTTTTTTTTTTAATTTTTTTTTGTCTTACAAAATTTTGATTCCCAATCAATGTCAAGCAGAGTTTTTCACTCTTCAATTTCAGCATTCAGTTTCGATAAATGCACTCACACCACTCCATCAAAAACATCCAGATTGCTGTCGCGCAGACTGCTAAATTGCCAATTTTCATAAATACTAGCCTGTTAATTAACTTTATAAAAGCTTCTCTGCCATTATGAATATTAAATTACCCTACGAGAGTGAGTCATACACACGTAATTACGACAAGCATATGAATATGTAAACATATACGAGTATGTATGTGTATGTGTGTGTGTATAGACTAACTTACTATTGAATTTATAATATTTTAATACACTTCATCAAATTCACGCAGAGCGCAAACACACTTGAAACCCACCCACATACTTGCATGAATATTTGCATATTTCAAGGCGCCACTCAACTCACAAATCCCATCTTGACTTGCCCTTTTTGTACGCCCAGCAGCTCTGCTCCTACTCTTAATGTTCTCACATTTTATGTAAAGCGGCTACTAATTTGCGGCCTTTTCTTTTCTTTACTATTAACCGCGCACTCACACACACACACACACTCGCATTTTCGCACAAATGCATGTGTCTGTGTTTTTAGCTATTTTCGCATAAATTAAAATCTCCTTATTCACCACCTCCAGCGCTTACGCCTCGCTCCCGTTTGGCGCGTAATAGAGTATCCTGTCGCTTTCAAACTGCGCTGTCTATCAATAATTAACTTTCAGAGTTTCCCGCACAAGGAATTCACCTTCATGGCTTTAGTCTAAATATATTTTTTTTTCTTCTTTTTTTGCTTCACTCATCCTCAAATTGCTGTCAGTTTTAGTAGCAGCAGCAGCTAATTTATTCGTTCTCTTTTCGCGACGCAGATTCCCTCTGCTTCCTGCTATTCAATAAACGAGTATTCAAGGATGACGTTGGCGTTGTGCTCAAGTGCGTTTGTCAAAATATAGAGCTGTCGGTTCGAATTTCTATACGCAGTGAACACGCACGCAGTTACGTACAAACACACGCATTTGTAAGCAGCAAGCGAAGCATGAATTTCGCTGTTTTTGGCAGTGCTGGTGGTTCTTGTTCAGCTTTTCGTATTTCTGGTGCTCTGGCATTGACTTGGATATCATCCTTTTTATTAGCTTTGTATATCTACTTAATTTATTCCAAAACAGTTTGAGATATTGTGCGCGGCGTGTATTTTCATCGAAAAATGGCAGCTCAAATTAGAATGTAAACTCAGTTTCTTTGCATTTGATGTGCTCTGCATTCTGTGTTTTTTAGGAAATTCATCCCAATCGCTTTTTAGGCATATACGATTGTATTAGAAAAAGTAAAAGAATAAAAAACAACGCCAGAAAAATCGGTAGCACTAAACTGATGACCCATTTCTCACTTTAATAATTCGGGCGGAAACACAACTAACACAGTATTGAGAACAAATAAGTTCGTCATTGTTATTCAAGCAGCCCAACAAATGCCTACACATGTACGGGGGATGCTGCTGCGGTGACTGTCTTGACCGGATATAAATTCTGGTCGCTCCGGTAACAGAGAACCGACTGTCGTGAGAAGATTCACAGCGCTTTTCCGGTAGCTCGGAATTAGTCTTAAATTCGCCAGTTAAGATCTAGTACGATCCCTTTTTCTCGACAGTTCCAAGTCTGTGGTAAATTCGAGAAATTATTTTTACCAGAAAAAAGGATATAAACTGGGTCGCGCTGATAGAGTTGCCGTACTAATCGATATAAATAAAGTCACCGAATTCTTAGTTGTAGTTCTTCGAAGAGACAAAAGCAACAAAGTATTTTTACCAGAGAAAGGGTTAAGGAATTTGAAGATAAGTAAAAATTAGAAACAAAAAAAAACTAAAACATAAGATAATACGAGATAGGACAAGATAATATTACAACATATAAGATACGCACCATAAGAAAAAGTGGAATGAAATAAAATGAGACACAATGAGAAAAAGTTACACAAGAAAAAATAATACAGTCTTGGCCAAAAGTATTAGGCACTTCACTAAATACCAATAATTTCAAATGCGGCTACCAAAGTGAGCACTGGTGTTTGCAAATATGTCGCTAATAAGTCAAAAAGTGAAAGAAAATGCCTCACTAGTGAACGGGAAGGCCGGAAGCTTATACGCAAGGATCGTAAAAAATTCTTTTCTGCTTTAGATTATTGCTGCTGTTATCAAATCTAAGGGTCTGCATACTAAATATTAATGATCTTATCACTAATTCCTTTTATTTGTAGTGATTCATTAATAAAAGATCATTACTTCACTATTTAAAACAAAAATTCAATACTTTTGGTTAAGGCTATGTAAGATAAAATGAGATAATATGCGATAAAACATTTTGATAAAGAAGAACTTTTGTATACCGATATCATGTTCCTAACCTCAACTACCGGGGCTAAATGCTTTTGAAATCGCATTAATAAGAATCAACAACAGGATCAACTGTGTCACTTTACTTAAAAAATATGAATCTAGATTCAGCCAAGCCCAGACATTTATATGAAATGTATGGAAACACATGTCTCGATATCTGCTATCGATACGGTCCGAATGCGAATAAGGACGATTATCACCAGTGAGTTATCTCTGGAGTATGCAAAAAATATATTTGCTTTATTGCTACGCAATAGGAAACCCGTTGGCCCGGAGTAGATGGCTGGAATGGAGTGTGTTGAAAGTAGCAGAAAGAGCTTTTTTTATGAAGGTTTATTTACGAAAAGTTTTTTTTATTTATGAAGGCTTATTTAAGGAGAACTCTTTTGTTTTATTTATAAAGGCTTATTTTTATTTATGAAGGCTTAAATAAGCAAGATTTCTTGTTTCGTGGAGGATTTTTTTTTTTTATTTATGAAGACTTTTTTACGAGTACGCAGCATTTTTTTATTTATGAGGGCTTATTTACGGAGGATTGTTTTCCGTTTATGAAGGCCTATATTTTATTTCCTATGCTTGGCGGCAGAAATTTTAAAAAAGAAATTTAATTTTCATAAAGAAACTGCTTAATAACAATACCACCTCGAGACGATCAGATAAGAAAAGATAAGGAGAATAATAATAAGAAAATGGTGCTTCTCGAATCAATGTCTATATCTCAGTGTTAACTAACCATAGGAATAGGAGGTTCAGTGATCGTCATCAATGATAAATAAAAAGCTGTATAACTTTGGAAATGGCAAGAGAGTTAAGATAACAGTTTTGAATGAGAGCATGAAATGCAGGCTCGAATTTTTTTACACGGAAGGAAAAGCATGGCAGCCCCAATAAAAAAATTGCCAAAAATCCATGGTATTTTCTAGTTGCTCGAAACTTTCACTTTATTGTACTTAAATTCAATGGGCTATAAAACTGTGTATTCAGAAAAATGCTGAAAATTTTGGTTAAAAAGTGGAAAGTTTTGATGAATTTTTAAAAAGATTTTGAAAGAGTTTGCACAAAGTTTTAAATATCGCGTTACATGGTTTTTGTTGTAATATGAACAATATTTTTATAAAAAACATTTTGGTATATTTTTAATTTGTAACACACTGTTTATGAGAAGAAATCGTAGGGGTGCGAATCAACAGTTAGGGCAAGTCACAAGTCGATAAGTCACAAAAATTCCGGTTCATCGTCTATAGGAGGATTTATGGCTGCAAGCAAACTTAATTAGTATTTATAAAAAAATAAAAAATATAAACAATTGTCGCCTACACTTTTGTCAGGTGTTTGGCTGAGCTCCGCCCCATATTTGAGGTGTGCGTCTTGATGCTGTTTCACAAATGGAGGTAGCTACAATTTTAAACCGTCTTTAAATAACAGATATTTTTTATGAAGAGCTTTTTCATGGCAAAAACACACTCGGAGGTTTGCCATTGCTTGCCGAGAGGCGACCGAACTTTTTCTATCATTTTGCTGTTTCATGCCCAGAGATTCGTGCCTACACACTCCCGAATGGTAGTCCCGCACCAGCTCATTCGGCCATTTATATTATCATTTGTAACATTTATATTCTTGTTATGTTTTTCTCTTCCAAATTTATTTTCCAAAGTTGTTGTGATCTTTGAAATATTCGTGTTTCTCAAGAATTTTATAAAAAGACTTCGAAAAATATTGATGAATGCATATTTTAATACGATTGTTGATTTTTTTGTTTTTGGTTTTTGGCTGTAAATTGAAGAAGAATGATTAATGTAATTTTGCTGCAAAATGGCCGCTAAACATTAAATTTTTTCTTTTGCGATTTCATTTCAAATGCGAATTACCCACTCCAGTGTTCTGCGATTAATCTATTCTTGATTATAAGTTGATGAATATGAAAAAAATCATAAATTACATAAGTGTATATATACACAGGGTGGCACAAAATTAATCATTCTATTTTAATTTTTGAATATTCCTTTACGAAATAAGAAAAAATTAGTTTGAGTGAGGGAAATTCTTATTTTGACCTTTACGCGCTCCAATGCTTGTCTGCTTTTATACTGCAAGTGTCCAGTTCACAAGTGGCAAATATGATTGCACCACCTTGTATACATACATACAGCAGTAGTTGTTGCCAAAAATTGGAATGAATCCAAAAAATAAACTAAAATAAATTCTTCTTCTCTCTACTTATAAGCATGGAAATATTTTCCTAAGCCAGAAAATTCTAGCAAACAAGAAGATTGGTAATCTATTAATTTGCGAAGCGTATAACCGGGTTCGCAACGGTAATTGAAACCTTTTATTAATTTTAATTATCTTTATTAAATTTCCTGTGTGCCGAGTGAAAAGCCACTTTTTGGCACGAAATATGCGAAACGAGCAGAGAGGCGTTCAGTACCGAGCACTGCTTCAATAGCTGCTCTATTACATCATTCACTTTACTTCGTTTACCAAAACTCGATTAAATCTAAAACAAAATGCGAGAATGTAAACTTAGATAGCATAACTTCACTTAAAATTCAATCAGTTGCATAACAAAATTACGAGTATTGCAAAATACTCAAACGGCCAGACCAACAGTACAACGAAAAATTGAAAAATGGAATAACAAAAGACGACGACACGTAGTATATTTATGGAGGAAGGAAACAACAACAAAATATTGTACAAACATATTGCCTTTAGTAACCACATGAAATACAGCTTTGTACGCATGTGGGTGTGTATGTGTTGCGTAAGTGTGATGAAAAAAATAAAATAAATAAAGGCAAAAAATAATAGCATAGAAAACTCAGAGATGACTTTGGTTAAAGTGAAATTCGAGTTGCAGCACAACTACAACCAAGTAATAGAGGCAAACACACGCACACACGCGCACTTTATATGTTGCGTCGGCAGCAAAAGCAATCAATTTGTCATTTATGCCTGTCATCAGTCGAAATTTAGTAGTGTCTACTAGCAGCCACTGCCGCCAGTGAGTGAGACAGAGCGCCAAGTGCAAGAAAGAGTGAAAGTGCGAGTGAGAGAGAGCAAGTGACAGAGTAGGGCCACTCTCGTCATGTTGTTGCGTTGAGGCAAAGTGTTGCATCAACAAACAGCGGCAGCATTCTAAGCACTGCAAGTTAAGCTAAGCACACACACACACGCGCGCAATGCACACGTGCAACCACATGCATGTAAAGGCATGCGCAAGTATGCATTCGTTGGCATGCAAACACTTGTAAGCCCTTGCGCCACAATGTATGCAACACAAAAATGCATAAAAACATTGTCGCAACATTCCACAACAACGTGAGCATCTCAGCACAACTCAATTTGATTTTCAGTATGTCTGTATGTGTGTATGTTTGTGAAGAAATTTTGTCACTGTATGTTGATTTCCTTTTTGACTTCCTCCTCTCTCATCTCGTCATCTCATTCTCGCTGCTTGCAGAATTTACTATGACACTAGTAAATTCAATTAAAATTCTGTTGATTCATGCTTCTCCAGCCATGTTGCATAGGCGTGCGCGCCTACATGCCTGCACAAATACTGTGGCGTAGAGTGTTTGTTGCATGCTTACAGGCGTTTATACAAGCGCATAGACGACGTGCAGCACATCTTGTGTTTATGGCTTTGTAGACATCGAAGTGTAAGAAAATGCTACATTTGCGATTGGGGAAACATTTTTCCACTCTGTTTGCTGGCACTTGTGCTGTGCTGGTTAGATGAGCCATCTCTCGGAGTTCAACGACTGCTGCTAGAGGCTGTTGGTTGCCACAGTAATTGATATGTCTTTATGGCGTTTAAATGAAGTTGTTGCTGACTTGGAGCTTTTAGAAACTTACACACATCTACATATCAGTCTAAAAACACTTTAATGCTGCTGGGTGATTGAAAATTCGTAGTTAGTGTCCAAATTTTTCTTCCAGGAATGGGAAAAACTTTACTGGATTTTTTTTGTTTTGCTTTATTTAAACATTTTTAATTACAGTCGTCAATTTAACTCTTTGCGGTCGTCAACTTATGCTGATAGGAGAATAATAATTTTAAATTTAAATTAAGCAAGCCTTAACTCGTTGAGCGCCACCATATCAGTATACACCTTTTGTATTCCGCTAGTGCCATTGTTGTATTTGTAAGCTCAAAGCATTATGCTCCGTGAATTAAAAAAAAATCTTAAAATTTATTGAGCAGAAAAAATCTTAAAATTTAACGAACAGAAAAAAATCCAAAACTTTAATAACATTCATGTTTTTCTTTGTATCACAACGGCACACAACTTTTACTTTCAGAAGGGAATTAAATATATCTTAAAATTTGATGAGCACAAAAAATCCTAAAATTTAACGAACAGAAAAAAATCCAAAACTTTAATAACATTCACGTTTTTCTTGGCGTCAAAAGGGTACATAATTTTTATTTTCAGAAGTGTTACAGAAAATATTCGCTGTTGATTTCAGTTAAATATGTTACCACCCATGGCACATCCGGCACCTTAATAAGTTTAAAAACCGCGGACACGCAGGTTGGGCACGGGCGCTTAACGTGTTAATGCATTCGATTTTGTTTTCCATAGTTTATGTTTAGGCCTTTACGGGCCTATTAAAAGCTAGTCTTATGACTGGAAGGCCATCAAAGCTAAAAGGAGTTCAAATTGAACCGATAAAGTCAACTGTGCCGTTCATAAGCCTGGTGAGAATTGCAGATGAAAAAATTAAAAAGTGGCCCAATTTTTTAAAAATTAAAAGATATAAACAAAAATAGTTTTTTCGGCATATTATAAGTTTATTTGAACAAGAAAATTATTTAAAAAAAAGCAAACTTTTAGCCCAGTTTTTCAAGACTTTGACTCTCTGACTCTACCTCATAAATGGCTTGCTCGATATGCGCCTGAATGAATATAAGACCCTGAATGTATTGTTCGCATAACATCGGCCCTTCACGGCACCCCACAAAAACTAGTCTACCGGAGTGAAATCGCAGCTTTGTTGTGACTAATTAACATCCTTGAGACGGCAAACACGATTTACGAGCTGGGCGCATAAAAGTTCGATTTTGGCACGGACCGCGCGCAATATGGCCTTCCTACTGAAACCAAAGGTCGTACAAGACCATGTCTTCAATTTTCGGTCCCAAGCAATCGAAATGACCGAATTGATGGGCCAACGAGGATGCCACTAAAAAATCCATATTCATTGAGGACGCATTGGCTTCTCCTAATGCGCTTCATTAAAAAAATTTATTGGATTCTGCACTGGCTTTTGACTTCTGCACTGACTTTTTCTCGAAAAATGCACAGTTTGAACTACACAACATTGACTTTGGAAATAAGTTAAGAATATTTCACAACAAGGTTCAAGCGTAATTTCGTTTCGCGATTAATTTCGTTCCGCGAAAGAGATATAAGCGGCGTCCCAACGCAATAGCAAATTCACATCGCCAAGACGGCTGATACCTCGAATAACGAACTTGGCGCGCAATAGTTCAAATGTAGCTTCGGGCTTGAAGTTTCTCTACCATCAATCGCGGGTTCCACGAACCACAGACCGGACTTATTTGCTTATTAACATAGCCGCGGAGACTCAAATGCGCTACGTCAGAAAACATGATTGTTCATTTTGAGCTGCTCTAAGACTCACATTGAGGAACGATAACGAAACGGAGGGGCACAGGCTTTCAAATGGAGAGTGAAATCGACTTCGTAAGCGAAAAATGCAAAAATTCGTATCGGGCGGGTGCACGAAATGTTGAGTTGTTGGGTGATCGATGGCGAGTCGATGTTCCAGGAGTTTCCAGGACCGAGTCGCACTCTTTCGGCTGCGGAGGAAGCCACATTATCATCAGTGCACACCGTACGATAGCGGAGATCGTGACTATTGTCTACAACAAAGCCAATCTCCTGAACTTTTTTTACAAACTTGCGCACAGCAGGCACGTTGGGTACCGCATTTCAGCCAAATCTTTTTAATAGAAGCACTGGGCTAAACAACATTTACTTTGAAAAATCCAACATTCCAATATTACCCAAAGCTATTCAAGGCGGCCGCCGTAGTCGAATGGATTGGTGCGTGACTGCCATCCGGAATTCGGAGATCGTAAGTTCGAATATCCATGGAACACCATAATGAAGAAAAATGTAGTTTTAATAGCAGGTAATAGCATACCTGCGAGTGTATTTTTATCATGAAAAAGTTCCTAACAAAAAAAATATTTCCTGTTCGGAGTCGGCTTAAAACTGTAGGTCTCTCCATTTATAGAAGAACATCAGGACGCACGCCACAAATAGGAGGAGAAGCTTGGCCAAAATACGCAATAAAAGGGGGGGGCGCATCTTTAATCGTTAAGTTATTTTCTTCCGTGGGTATCTGTTACTGACTTGCTGCCAAGATTACCATCTTAAATTTTCATATCTCTGCTCTGTGAACTATTTTCTGTAATAAACAAATGCTATCAATAAAATTTTACATTTGCAATATTTTTCCCCATCAGCAGTTTAATAAATTTTAATATTTTTTTTTTTTACATTTACCAACATCAGTTATTGCTTTGCGCCTTAGTGCGCATTTGCTGCACCCTTCCTTTTCCTTCGACTCTATCATTCTATCAAGTTCACTCATTGTTTACCACACCTGATCACCAACCGCTTAAGGGAATGTTCTGTTGTCAAAACAAGCCACAAAACAGAATGAAGAAACAACATAAAAATTTCAAATTAAATCCTTAATCACATATCTGGGATACTTGAGATGACGGCGGCAGGACTAGGGTGTACATGTTGACAACAAAAGCAATAACGATGACAACGATGAGGTAACGACGGACGAACGAGTGAACTAACAAACCAAAAGAAAAACACAACCCTAAACAACAAGAAAAACAAAAAAAACGACAAAGCAAGAGTACTAGAGAAACAGACAAACAAGCGGCCGAGAAAAATAGCATAACAAAGCAATGAAACGAACAATCGAAAGAACGAACGAAACGAGTTAACGAGCTACATGCCAAAGCAGCGTTGAGCCAAAGCGTCAAGTCAAAAACCGAAGCGAAATCAAACAAAGCTGCATATGCAAAGAAGAATGCAAGTTGGAGTCTGAAAGGAGTAAAGGAATGATGCTGCGACCTACTCCCTACATAAACTCGTAAATACATATATGCATGCAATGGCCACAGGCACTACAGCCCAACTTTCCCTAGAAGTATGCTTCTATTTTCGCTTCATGCCGCCACTTGAGTGCTAGTACAGAAGTCAACTTTTACCTTTGCAATAGGAAAAGCAGAAAGCATGCAATTGCACACACATAGCAAAAAACAGTTATGCTTTCGTACTCTGTGACGGCTGTGTTGTACAATTGTGCAACGGTACATATGTTTTCACACAGTACATTTGTAGATGGTTCGTCCTGAACGATGCTTACTTTCCTTCCATTGTTACGACGCGCATTGTATTACACTTTGCTTCACTTCGTCCATTCATTGTTTTATTTTTTTGTTTTTTCGGTTTTACAGCTGCTGCTTATCCACTTTATGCATTCCCTTTCGCCACTCCTCTGCACTCCACGCCACTCCACTCGTTTTGCCTACTTCGGGCGCCTCTTAGTGCAGTTTTGTGCTCAAAGCATAGAATTCTACTTTATGCTTTGGTTTGTTTTGCTGCTTATGATATTACGTTTGTTATCACAAACACTCGAACATAGCATAGCATAGCATAGCATAGATATGTGCATATAACAGCTCTTCCTGGGATCAGCATCACATACTTGAGCATACTTTTGTGGGTGAGTAAGTGAAGGTAATGTGAAGGAGCTGCTTCAGCGAGAGAGAGCCGCTTAAGGCAATACAATGTGCGATAAAAATGTATGGAGTGCAGGTAATACAGGACAATATTTACATTTAAGGACGCACATATTTAACACATACACAAATTTGCATTTATTTTTTATGTATATTCGTACACGGCTATATCTGTCCACCTATTTGGTGTGGGATTGAGAATTAATACATGGAAGAAATTTTAATTTTTTTATATTTGGGATAATGATGTCATCGCTTTAAAAAATTGCTTCTTTGTAACATTCCAAACTTTTTTTAGACCCTTTATTTTATGCTCACATTAAATGTCCTGCATTATCATAGCTTCGCGCGTTCTTTGGAGGGACCATATAAGGTTAATGAAATGTGGAAACTGTATTATAGTCCAAAATACAATTTTTTTTAGATAAGTAGGCAGAAATGTGCAAACGCGATCTTTTATGCATAGTTTAAAATTCATGGTAACAGCACCTCATCAGATTAAAAACTTATTTACCGTTGTTTAGAGAATCATTGTGAGCAAATAAGTGTGAAGCAGTTTTTCTCGACATTTTGGTTATTTGGATTAGGACACTCTTTCAGCAAACGATTGATATAAAGGGTGATCAGATTGCAAGTACTTTTCCTAATAGTATTTATTTGAGAGGATGGTTCCATGTGTAGAAGTCCACGCAAGTGGGGAAAGTTACTGATCGCCATTCACTTGGGAGTGGCCAGGACGATTCTTCTGCATATGGTTCAAGCAGCTCACAACGTCCGGGATTAGCCCACGTATCCTCTGGGTAGCTTCCGAACACCCGTTCGGGAGTGAGCATACGTGAGAAGGCGAAGCATTCCAGGATAGCTGGTCGTGCGCTGGGTTTGGGGCCCGCCACAATTCTATTACGAAAATCGACGCTCTGTGTGAAAAGTGTTCATCGCGACCTGAGGCCAATTTATGGTGTTCAGCGACGAGACCCATTTTTGGCTTAATGGCTAAGTCAATAAGCAAAACTGCCGAATTTGAGCTCAAGAGCAACCCTAAGCCATTCAAGAACAGCCATTACATCTATTGAAAACCGGCGTTTGGTGCGACCTATGAGCTGGAGCAATCATCGGCCCACATTTCTTCATAGACGAGGCTGGCGCCAATGTAACAGTGAATGGCGAACGCTATCACGCCAAGACAAAGGGCGTTTTGAAGCCGGAAATTGAAGTCCGTGATCTTCACAACATTTGGTTTCAACAAGACGGCGCTACTTGTCATACGACCTGCCAAACAATGGATTTACCGCGTCGTCGTTTCGGTGAGCAATTTATTCCTTGTCTCGAGCCGGTGAATTGGCCACTAAGGTCGTGTGATATCACAACTTTGGACTTTTATTCGTGGGACTATGTAAAGTTTAAATGCCTTGTGGATAAACCTGCTGCGTTAGAGTCATTGGAAGCCAACATTAGTGAAGTTATTCACGGGATACCGACCGAAGTCCTCCAGGAAATCCTTCAAAATTGGTGTTTGCGGATGACCGAATTATGGCGCTAACATTTGAAAGGGTCTATCTTTAAAAAATAAACGTCATGAATGGTTCTACACAAAAATAATAAAGATTGCACAATCAATTTGAATTTTCGTTTTTTTTTTTTAATTTAAAATTCGATACCTCTAAATTAAGCACCCTGTATCTGCTATTTTATTATTAATTTAAAACAGAACGCGAGAGGAGCTTAAGAAGCTGTTCTCAGATCACTGACAGCAGTGACGTTCCTACCCCTGACAGCAGTTACGGCGAATCGGGCATCACTCTAAGCAATGGCGAGATTCCAAATCTCACAGACGGTTGAAAAATGAGCATTGAAATGTCGTCTCCAGTCTTTTTACAACGACTCTCATTGCGAGAAGCTTACAGACTTTTAGACTTCAGTTATTTTAATTGCAGTTCACACGACGATAAAGTCGGTAAGCTTGATGGACCTCCCTTTGATAAAACGAATCGGCTTTGAAGGTTGTCAATTTGCAATCAAGATTGTTAGGTCCAATTACGATTAAATCAAAATATGTTCAAAAATGTCGAAGTTTACTTAAACATTTCGATAGCACATCTTCAATCTGTACTGACTCGAGAGACATAGTGCTGCTTCCCGCAATGAAGAGCCAGAAGAATGTGCAGGAGTTAGACACAAGACTGCAAGCACATAAGCCTCACTGAGTTTTCTGCTTTCAAAATTTGAAAAGAAACCTACAGCAACTACTAACAGCAACTAATCTGTGATTTACTCAAAAACCTGGCAGAGTATCGCGTTCACTTTAAACCTCACTGGATAAGCTAAGATCATGATGGTAAATACGGCTTCTAATACATCTGATAATCTCGTTTCCAACTAATTGTATTCACATCCCAAGCACACAATTTAAGAATGTCGGGGCACCTAACTAACCTCATTGGACAAATAAAATAGCCAACACTGGGTGAGACTGCTCACAAGTCTTTGCTCATGCTTTGAAAGGTGAATACTTCACGTAAGATGTCACATCTTTTATAGCGACTTATACGAGAGAATTATCGTTCTCGTGGCTTGTCTTCTTGTCATGAGGAGGGACTCAGTAAGTGTAATGATCCCGAGATCGATGCTGACAGTAGCTTATCTACCAGCAGGGCATCCCAAGTCAGTAAGGTCGAGGGTTAGCACCAAAGCTAAGAACAACCCACATAACACAACTCTGCCGCCAATCAAAAAGTAGCGTCTGTCCACAGGGTAGTGGCGGTCATAACAGGCGTCTGTTTTGTATGAAGCGTGTCGCTATATCAGCTATCAAAAGTAGCAGTCCTACCATTGGACTAGAAAATCCGGGCTAATACCCCATCTTTTCGAAACACACTCATTACTGTAACCAGATCTGCCCCTACGTTCCAACCGGAGTTAAATGATGCAGAACGCAGTTGAAACCTGACAATCTGAATGAGACGGGAACTTCGCTTTCATATCGTCATCTGGACTGCTGGTAGCTTCTTTGGAGCTGCTAGTAGGAACAGTAGATTACAATTCGAATTGGGTATGTGGGATACCCTTGCTGATCCAAAATACACTACCCAAAGTTTCTTTTTTTCATTCAATCAGAGACAAAACTTCTAAAAAGCACCAAAAGTCTAAGGTACATAATTCTCAGAAACTTACAATAAAATATTATGTAATGATTTTAGAAATTGTTTCCAAAATATGGTATGCGGCTTTTCCTTTTTTCGCGAACAGAAAGAAGCCGCCTTCGTTCGCCTGGTGGCTTTTAAAATAGGCTTTTGTATGACAGAAATATACCTGGAGTTTTACCACTATCCGTTCTGCCATTCTCCCTAATAAACTGTTTCTATCGTTTGCTATTTAAGATCCACAAACGCTTCAACGCGGGATCTAGCAAATTTGACACAAACCCCCTCGCTTGCGCCTACAGGCATAGATTTTTATCAGCAAGTATTTATTTATTTTTCATTCATCATGAAAATGTAGTAAATCCAGCAAATCCTCTGTTAAGAAGAATGGAAACAAATAATCGAAATATGGATCCTGTTACAATCTGGATCCTCTTGACTACCTGTTGCTGGTGGTAGAGACAAAAGAAGGTTTCCGCTGCGATGGAGAAAAAGTAGAAGAAGATTAGCACTTTCGAAGGATTGTGAGCGTTTTCTGGCCAAATACCATCTCTAACACTGAACTCAGGAGTTTGACGAAACAGATTCCTGTTTATCTCGATATTCGGCGACGAAAATAGAAATGGATTGGGCATAGGTACCCTTCAGAAGCCTCATGCAGATAATTCAAAAGTAGCCTTAGACTGGTGCGCACAAGGAAGGCGCGGGAGACCATTCAACACGTGGAGACGATTAGTTGCAACAGAAGCGGTTGAAGAGGGCCGTTCAAGGCGACAAATTTCTTATATTGAATAAACCTAGCTTTAACCTGGATTTTTATAAAGACGGAAGATGTTAACGCTGCTACAAAAAATACTTCACGAGCAGCTATAATACAGGGTTTGATTGAAACGTAATGAGCCTTATTTATTAAGCAGTTTTATTAAACCTTTTGGCTTTTACAACTAATATTCTTCAAAATAGGACCCTTGAGCGTCCAGCAGAGTATTGCTGGTAGCGCTCCTTCCACTGCAGGAAACATTTTTTAAACTCATCCGCCGGAATCGCGTTCAATTCGGCTGTCAAGTTTTTGGATCGCCTCGATGGAGTCGAAACGCCTCCCCTTCAGCTTTCTTTTCAGGCGCGGGAACAAGAAGAAGTCCGGAGGGTACAGGTCTGGGCTGTAGGGAGGGTAGGGAAGCGCCGGAACCCCCATCTTGGCCAATGCAGAGGTGCAGAGGAAGGCGGTGTGCGCCGGCGCATTGTCGTGATGAAGGGTCCAATTGTTAACGAGGTCGGGCCGAACCCGGGCGACGCGGGTTTTCAGCCGAAGGAGCACTTCTTTGTAAAATGGCGCGTTTACAGTGCTTCCTGGAGGTACAAACTCCTTGTGGACGATGCCTCGAGAGTCAAAAAAGATGATCAGCTGCATTTTCACCATTGCATAATCCTAACACAATTTTAAAACAGCTTTCACGCGCGGAGCGATGTTGACTGCACCGCTGTTGCCAGCGAATTGGGACCGGTTTCTGGTAGAAGGGGAAGGTCCAACGATCATTTTCCCCCACCAGCCGATTCGGTTGATCGCTTGGCAGACGCTCCGCGCGGGAAGGCTCATTACTTTCCAATCAAACCCTGTACCTGTGAGAGGTTTAGACTTAAGTTGAATAGATTTTGTGAGTCGATTACACTGAGACTTTGGCACAGCTTTTTAAGTCAAATTTCTCGCCGATCCCTGTCAGTTGAGTATTTAAAATGCTTACGTATCCATATGAGTATTAAAAAAACCAGTAGCATAACAAAAAATAACTCAATCATAAGAAGTTGAAAGCAATAAAGAATCACTTCCTATTCGATAATTTTTTTTTCCTTTCGCTTTTCACAACCACATTCGCATAGAGAGTTGGGCGCATTCCTTAGTTTTCTTTGCAATTATCACCTTCCGGTTTCCTTAAAAACAGGAACAGGAAAAGGAAAACGGCAAAAGCAAAATAAATAAAAAACAAAAACAACACACAAGCAACATATGCAGAAGACATCAGTGGTCTCCTATTTTTGCATGTATTATCAGTTTTTTTTTTTTTTTGCCTTTGCGTTGTTTACGTGTGTGAATGTAAAACCTACTCTTCCATCTACGCGTGCATTTGCAAATTTATTGTAAATAGCAAAGCCCAGTGGGACATAAAATACTCATTTTCAGTTGAAGGCGGAAGATAAATAAATAAACAAACAAAAGTGTTCGAAGAAGCGAAAAAGTGAATTGCTTGAAAAAGTTACGCGGAGCGAAATGATGCGAAAGAAACACCCATACATACATATTTTATTATGAGGCAACTTGTGTATGTAGTCTGATATTTTCCACAAGCCTATGAGGGTGGAAGTAGGAGCAATTGGAAAGAGTTCCAAGTTGTCTGCGAAGACTTCAAGCTGCCGCATACTTTTGGCATGGATGTTATGTAGAACTTCGATGCGAGCACAGCTGTTGCGGCGATTTGGTTTTGCAACGCAATTTCACTGTCTATGCGCCTACGTATATGCAATGACATTGCGACGCACTCTATGCCGCTGGCATTTTCGCAATGCTGACTGCTAGAAATGGGATACAGATGTAAAAAGAATCGAATAGGAAGATGTGAATATGGAAATGCGCCTACGTATTTGTGTATGTGTGTACATTAGAGCACGTTCCTCTCCGTACAAAAAAAAACAAAAAACATCAGTACTGTTTTTTCATTGAAACTTATAAAATTTATTATATTCTAAACTTATGCAAAAATATTTCGGAAAAATACTAAGATTTACACGAGCGGGGTCGGTTTGGATATGCTTTCAAAGTAATGCCCTTTTCGATGCTATTTTTGACTCTTTTCGGAAGCTAGGTTTAAGAAATATTTGACTAACTCAGCCAAATCTTGACCGATTTAGACTTCTAAGTTTTTACTTCTTGGCTTTGTTCCGGTGATACAATTTTCACACATTTTTATGAAGATTTTTGAATTCTCAAATTTTAATTACTTAAACAGATTTTTAAGAAAAAAAGAATGTTGTTAATAAAAATCTACTTTTTTTTAATAAAAATTTTCTTCTTTTAATATAATAAAAATCTATTTTTTTGAGTACATTACCTAGGAGATTTATCGAGAAAAAAATGTAATGTATTGGTTTTTTTAAACAATTTTTTTTTAGTTTTAATAAGTTGTTTTTTAAACAATTTTTGTTTTAAGTTTTATTAAATTTTGTTTTAAAGAAATTTTTTTTAAAGAAATTTTTTTTTTGTTAACTTGTTTTTTAAACATTTTTTTTTTAATTTTTTTATTTGTAAACTTTTGTTTTAAACACTTTTTTTTTTTTAATTTTTTTATTCTAAGTTTTATTAAATTTTTTTTTAAAAAAATTTTCTTTTAAACAAATTTTCTTTTAAACAAACTTTTTTTATAAATTTTTTTTTTGTAAACTTTTTTTTTAAACAATTTTTTTTTTAATTTTTTTATTCAAAAAAATCTTAAATTCTTTATTAACTAAAGTGATTCTTCGAGAGAGAAAACTTTTAATAATACGATTTTTATTAAATTTTTAACACTACAATACATTTTTAATACTTCTTTTTTATGCAAAGAAATCAGTTTGTGAAGGCCCGTAAGTCTTTTTCTAAAATATTTTTTCAGAAATCATAAAATATAATGTCTATGTGTAGAGAGGAACTTAGACAGAAATTTCCGGAATGAGCGAATGGCACGCTCAGCATGGCAGAGCGACAGTCAGGCGCCACTCAAGGCTCTGTCATCTTGCGAGATTAAGCCCTCACTGCCTTTTGAGTGAAGCGAGAAACTGAATCTTCTAAGAACTAACAATCCCATCAGGCTAATTTGGGTCCGAGAACACAGGGATGCAACTGGGAGCGAAGTAACGGACGCATTGGTGAGAAAGCCTGCGGTCTCGCCATAAATAGAACCCGAACCCTTCTTTGCTATGGGACAACACACCATCAAAGAGAAGCTTGGAGTGAAGAGCTAAGGCTAAGGGAGATAAGCTGACATTAAACTATGGGACTACGCCAGGCGAAATCCTGGCTGCGACAGTACAGCCAAAAGAGGTTTAAAAACTCATAACCCTCCTTAAGGATAAACTAAGAATTCTCATGGGCATTCTCGCAGACAGTCGCCTGTAGACTGCGTAGTTATCTACACATAATCGGAATCCACTGATTCTTGTCGTTTTTGCAACCGATCCCAGGAGACTTCGATGCACCTTCTCCTCGAATGCAGGGCTATAGCTCGGAGAAGATTGAGACATTTCGGCCAACTGCAATCAGATGAAAGGCACATACACCCAATCCAACCCAGCTCTATCCTGAGTTTAATAGGGGAAGTACGTTTGGGTGAGGAACTGTGAAGAGTAGAGAGCACAAAAGTCCATAAAGTCGAAGTGGAGACCTCGAAGTAATCTAATCTAATCCAATAGATTTAATAATAATGGAGGAAAATCTTCAACTTTTTTTTTTTTTTTGAGGCACCCTAGTGCACATTCCATTGCTGGATCACCGCTAGTGTGACCCTGCTTACTTCGCTGTTGTTCAAATCTTCCTTTATTTTTCCCTCTTTTATTTTTTATTCCTTCTTCTACTCCTTGTTGTAGTTTGTCTTTATGCCGCCTGAATCTACTCATGTCTGCGTATCTGCGCTTGCCGCATACCAAACTGCGACTAGTCTAACTGACTGACTAACATCAATGAGTTCATGAAAGCTGTCTATGTCTCCTGTTATTATTATTTGTTCAGTTTCTGTTTCTCTTTTTTTTTTATCTACCCCATTTCTTTGGCTCCCTTTACTTGTATGCCTTCGTTCTTCATCGCATAAATTTCAATGATTTCACTCGGAATGACGTCGCGCCATGTGTGCAATTGTTTTGCAGTGAAAAAGGTTAAATGTTAAATGTGCTCGCGACACCGCTCTCCACTCCACCCTATCTTTCCATTCCCGTTGCCTGCAGCAATCAAGTGCTCGAACCCGCCCGCCCGCTGTGGGTTGTGTCAACACGACATTAATGACAGACAACTCATTGGGCGTAGGCATACCTGAGGTGGAAAAAGCAAACGGCTTGCATTTTTTTCCTTTTTTCCTTTTCTTGTTGCTGGTTTGTTGAGGCTCATGTTGGTTTTACGCCACAATGCACACTTGCAACATTCCGTTGCATTCACAATTAAGCAAGTTGTTTTGCGAGCAGGTGTGTGTCTGTTTTTACCAAATACATTTGTATGGACGTTAAAAGCTCTGCTGAATAGGGAAAGCACACTCCAACTTTAATTTCTTTCATCTTTTGAAAAATTTATGAATTTAATAAAAAATTATACGAATAGTACGCGGTCATGGACCTGTAAAAGGGCACTGAAGCCATTGACGTCATGAAAAAATTTTTTCTCTCGAAAAAGCTTTTGGAAGAGTGGCAAGAATGCAGCTATTTGCAGCATAAAAAGTTTAGTTATGCACCGTAAGTATCTTCAGAAACTATGGACCCATTACCGCAGTTACTGATGTAGTGCACACTCAAACTAAGTCCAAGCGGAACTTTCTCCTTTCACATTTCCTCAAGCGAGGAATGACGAGGTGCAGTATCTGGAAACAGATGAAACATTGAAATTGTTTATGGATGCCTCTGAATTGGACAGAGAGGTTTCTGAAGCAGCTTTGTGCGAGGAGCTCACCACTGAGTTTAAATTAAAGTTTAGGCTAAGAGGTCACTGTTGTGGGTTCCAAGCGGAGGTAGCTGTGGAGATATCAAAGAATAACTCTTCACTAGTCCGTCGACATTTAAGTCAACGAAATCTATTTGTGCAGCTGAGCGACAAATAAGGCTAGACTAAGGCTCATAGAAACTAGGCTTGAAATTAGACGTGTAATGCCTCACTTCCTTTCTGCCGTGTCTGAATACTATGGCATCAAGCTCAAGGGCTCCTAAAAAGGAGTGGTTTGTGTCAATTCAGCGAGCGTTGATCAAGTCCACCAACTGGCAACGTCGGGAGACTCTTCCGGCTACGTGTAAATTGGAGAGAGATTCTGAGATTAACATAGCCGCAGCTGTCGAATTTTGTAGATATCCTTGACGATTTTCAGAAGAAATTGGGATCGGATTGGCCGTAGACAATATGATAAAAGCCACTATTGTGTGGAACCCCCAACGCAGCTGTAGACGAGAAAGATCATCGAACACTTGGAAACGATTGTTACATTTTGAAATGCGCGCCGTAACCTGGAATGAAGCTAAAAGATTGGCGCAGAGAAGATCTGAATGGAAGGAGTTTTTTTCGGCTCTTTGATCCTCCCTAGAGCCATGGGAAATAATAAAAATAATTAGCTCGTTAGGCATCTAAACTGTAAGACATATAATTACTTCTAGAACCTTTTACAGCAGTTGCAAGCTGAAGTGGCACTATATCTGCACCTCGACTACGGCGGCAAAACTTATACGGCTGTGTACATACAATGATGTTGAGCTCTAAGTAAGCTCAGTCAGGATCGGAAAGAATCTCTTCGAACCGTTCGATACCAATCGAGGTTTCAGACAAGGCAATTCCCTGTCGTGTGATTTTCGTATGTTCTGGAGAAAAAGCAGAACAAGTGGGTTTTGCGGTGATCGAGAGTAAAATAAAGTACCTGGTATCAACATACACATCTTGGACAACACGCCACTATTGGCAACCGCACGTTTGAAGTGGTGAAAGACTTTGTTTATTTAGGAGCCAGTGTAAATAGCAAGAATGCCGTCAGCCTAGAGATTAAACTCTTGTTAACAGGTGTTACTTTGGGCTCAATAAGCAATTGTAAAGTAGATCGCTGGCTCGAAAAATGAAAACAGCGCTGTACAAAAGTTCAATCATATCCGTCCTTGGATATGGCGCAGAAGCTTGGACGATGACGACAACTGATGAGTGAGCACTGGGAGCCTTCGAGAGAAAAAGTCTCCAGAAAGTCTTCGGTGATCTTAGCGTAGGCGAAAATGAGTTCCGTTTCCGATGGAAGAGCGAGCTGTAGGAGCTATACTGAGATGTGGACACAGTGCAGCGTATTAAAATATAGTGGCTGTGCTGGCTTGGCCATGTTTCGAGGATGAACGAAGGTGCTCCGGCACAGCACTCCTTCGCGAGGGAACCCATTGGTGAACGATGAGGAAGTGGGAGACCTAGTCCAAGTGAGGCATAATCTGGCAGGACTCGGTGTCACCAACTGGCGCCAGCAAGCAGCGAACCTAGGTAGATGGCGGAATGCTTTAGATGCGGCCAAAACAGACGTACGGTTGTAGTGCAATCTAAGTAAGTAAGTAAACATGAAGTTTTTAGGATTCGCTTTGAATATCCTCATTATATTAGAAATATGATTCCAGTGTTGCATATAATTTAACGAAAAGCAAGCACACAAACAAAAACTGAACTGAACTGAGCATAACAGCACATTTTCACAAAACTACCAACTTTCGTTTTTTTGTTTTTTTTCTTGCTACTGGTCAAGGAAACTATGCCTTGATGCAAAATTTCTGCTCAAAATACTTTGACTTTTGCAACCTCACAACCACTCGCTTGCTTATTAAACAATCTTAGCAAAGCGAATTTCAACACAAAAATTTATTTACGTACTCGCATTTATTTATGTGCATGTCTCTGGAGCAATTTAATTTTTCAGGAGCTAACTTCCAACATTTATAAATGTGTACGTTTGTATATCCGGTTGGGCTTGAGTAGCCGCTCGTGCTAACGCATATGTTGCAGTAGGATGCGCAAGAATGCATTTGTGCGCGTGTGCATGTGAATGTGTGGGGAAGTGTATGCTTCATACTACGTGGAACAGCCCCTACAGTATCATGAATATGTTGGCTTGGCAATTTGATAAAACTTATTGTTGAAATTTTAAACTTTTCCCAGCTTGTTAATACTTTCCACATTTGCCAGGCCTTCCTTGCATTCTCCGAAAATAAAAACCCTCTAACAAACTTTCTTTGTCACATTATATCCTGCCAACTATCGCCAACTCTCGTTTTTGGCTTGGCTGAACTATCTTGCACAATAAATTCCTTCCGTTGCCGCTCCAAATTCCTCCACTACAGATTTACTACTTTACCAAATGCACTAGGCATCTTTGCACATTGCCCCTTTCTCCACTACTTCCCTTCACTCCCCCCACTTCCTTTATGCTTGTTCTTTTGTGTCTGTTGCAACTTTCTCTGCCTCAACGCACTTTTGGTTTCATTGTTGAACTTGTTCTTCCTCGCCAGCTGGTGGCTGGTGGCTGGTAGTTCTTCTTTTTCTTTTTGTTGCCTCACTGCCCTTAACCACATATTTGTTGGCATATGTGTCAGGAAGTTGATTGCGGTAGCTCTCCTGGCTCCTCTGTTCCTTCCTTCACTTGCATACTTTTACTTGGTATTATTTGCACATACCGGAAAATGTTGTTGTGGTTAATAAAAGTCGAAAATTGCATATGAAAATAATGGAAAATACTCATATTTCATTTGGTTGCACGAAAAGTGGCTCACTGATAGAGCTGAGCAAATAAATAGTTAAGCCAATTAAAAAATAAATGAAAATATCAAAGTTCGGTATTTCAAATATTTTACTAAATGTTTTATTTTTCATATCTGCACAAGTTGAGCAAAGACATTTGAACAAGCCATAATCGATAGTTTTAATTAGAATTCTAAGTTTTCAGTTAAAAAGTGTGCATAAACTAAAGCAGGTTAGGTAGGCAGGTTATGTGTATGAACGTTGCGAAATACAGATGAAAGCTTATGTCGAAATTTTAATGAACTTTTTTAAACTATAAGAGCTGTAATACTTAAATTTCTTAGAGAAGTGATAAAGAAGAAAGTATTAAAAAATATCCATTACTTATTTTTGAAAGATAAAGCTTTTATACGAAGGTTCACAGCGCTGTTTATGGAAGCATAAATAGTCAGTTGGCTGAGAAACGTAAAAAGAAAAAGATTTTGGTTATACATAAAAGCTCGCAATACTGTGTATGAAAGCTTAAGCAACATTAGTAAATTAGCTGAGACTTTTAGAAGGCATAGATTTTATACGAAATCTCTAGTATTATGTGTGAAAGTTCAAGCAATATTAAATAAATAGCTAAAAACTTAGGGAAACGTTGCTAGAAACTTTAATCAAGGAAGCTTTCGATTTTATACAAAAGCTCACAGTAATTTTTGTGAAAGCTCAACCAATATTAATTAAACAGCTGAAAAAGTGGAAACCAGAAACTTAAAAACGGAAGCTTTTGATTTTAAACGAAGGCTCACAGAATTTTTAGTGAAAACTCAAGTAAAAAATCTCTAGTCCAATACCTGAAAATTGCAGAGAAACGTTACTAAAAAGGGAAGCTTTTGATTTTATACGAAAGCTCACCATACTGTGGGTGAAAGCTCTAACAATATTAATTAATTAACTGAATGAAAGTTAGGGAACATTACCCGGAAAAAATCACTTCTCCATTACCTCAAAAATGCAACGAAACGTTACAAGAAAAAGGAAGCTTTTGATTTTATACGAAAGCTCACCATACTGTGGGTGAAAGCTCAAACAATATTAATTATTTATAGGAATGAAAGTCAGGGAACGTTACTAGACACTTAAAGAAGGAAGATTTTGATTTTATAAGAAAGCTCACAGTACTATGTGTGAAAGCTCGAGCAAAAAAGCACTAGTCCAATACCTGAAAATTGCAGAGAAACGTTACTAAAAAGGGAATACTATGCATGAAAACTCAACCAATGTTAATTAATTAACTGAAGGAAAATTAGGAAACGTTACTAGAAACTTAAAAAAGGAAGCTTTTGATTTTATAAGAAAACTCACAGTACTATTAGTGAAAGCTCAAGTAAACAAGCACTAGTCGACTAACTGAAAAATGCAGTGAAACGTTATCAGAAACTTTTAGAAAACGAAAACTATCAAAGTTTAATTTTTCTTTTACTATTCAAAAGATCAGTACAATTTATGGAAAAACCCCACATGAAGAAGTAGAAATTTTAGAGCGAAAAAGTTCAATAAAAACAAAAACATATTTTATCAAGCAATAAAGTAAAAGCTTTGTATTTGTTTGATTTTTTTGTCTATTTTTAAATGTCTTTTATTTTAAATTTCTTTTGGTTTTTTCTGCTATAAAGCTTTATTCTTTTTGCCGTCGAATTTTGAAAATTTATAGCAAGAAGTTGAGCTCAATGCCCGAAGTGAAAATTTGTATAAATTTGTGTGTTTTATTTAAATTCCGGTCTTGAGCTCAACTTATTGCAATTAATTTTACTTTATTAGAGTTCAACACAAACTATTAAAAGGAAGCTGTGGATTTTCGAGTTTTGAATTTTTTAAATAGTCACTGAAAGCTCCTATTTTGATGTGAAGGTTCATGGCAAAATATTGTAAGCCTATGCAAAGCTCAACCCTTCATAAATGTAAGAAGCAAGCCCAACTACCAATCATCAAGGTTTAAGTACGAAGAGGAGGGACTTATATTTTAGTTAGTGCTAAAATTGAAAATGAGAAAACCGTTACCCTTAATTGAGCTTTAAGAAAAGAGCTTTTAAAAAGATGCTAACTTCCAAGATCGATAGACCATATATATTAAGTTCAATATTTAGAAAAACTATTGGTTTTGCCTTTACATCACTGAAAATATCTGTTCTTCAAGCTCATTTCAATAAATTTTTTTTATATTTTTCCGCAATTTCAAAACAAAAGCTACAAATGCTTGGGTGAAATGTGAAAGCTTATGACAGGTAAGTGAAAGCGCTTATGAAATGTACGAATTGTAAGCGAGAAAGCTTTAAAAGTATAGTATGGCTAGTGAGAACTTAAAATAGAAAACAAAAACTGTTTACAAAAACATGGGGCACATTTTTCTGCTATTGCTATTAATACAACCTTTTGGACATTATTTTCTTTTATTTCTGAAACCCTCCAGGCAACCAATCTAACTACGTTAAGTCGCTGTTAATTTCCATCCTCAAAGCGCGTAGTTTTTTTGAATTTTTTGCCAAAAATTACTATTTTCATGTAAATAAATTATTCAGCTAAAAATTTCTCACAACAATCAGAGATCTAGGCTCATAAACTGCTGTCACTTGCCGCTGTGCTTTCACATCAAGAATGTAAGCAATTTCTCAAATAATCTGGCAAATGCAAAATTATTCAAAATGAAATAAAACAAATAGATAAACTTTCACTTCTTATTTATTTTACTTTTATTTGAATTTATCTAATCATGGTTTCATCAAGTTCTCTTTGCAGACATAAGCTATGGGAAATCCTTGATAATAAAGTGGTATTAAGGTTGACACGACAAGCCTGGCAAGTGATGAGCGGGAATACATACATACATATGGGCACACATATACATACATGCATAAACAACGCATGACAGGCAAGCAATTGGCAACAGCAACAACAACATTGGTAGGCATAAACAGGCCAGGCGGCGGCTGTGGTTCAACCTCAAACGAGGGCGCCGCCATGAGTTGTAGGCGAATTTTCGGTGAATTTGGGTCATTTGAATAATAAATTGAAAGTAACGACGTAGAAAAAAATTTAATAAAATGAGATAAAAAGAACAAACTATTATGAATAAACCAAAACGGCTTTTTCCCAACACAACAAATAGCGAGCGAGAGAGGCTTCAAGTGCAGATAAAAGTGCAAAGAAAATGAAAGAAAAAAAATTCAAAAAAATTAAAAAGGAAAAAGAAAAGAAAATGGAGAAAAACACATCAAGCCCTAATGGCATAATCTTACAAAATTAGCGCTCATTAATTTCTTCTATTTGTGTTAACATTAAATGAGGAAGACAGATTACAGGGGCCAAGAGGTGAAATGAGGAAACATCGAGGGACATCTAACGACGGGATGGCAAACAACAAAACAAAAGGACATTAATGAGTTTCGGAAGGAGAGCAAAAAGTTTTGGTTTCGGTTTGAGTGGTAAAAGCTAAGTATAATTGAATTACAAGTGGTCAAGGCGACAAATAAACTATATAACGGGTGCTTTTTTGTTGCTACCTTTTTCATTCTTTAATTCATTTTTTTAACGCATGTTTTTTAACTGTCACGCTAGTCCTTCTCTGTAAACCCTAATTCATACTGTTTCTGTTCAGCAACGCCCGAGAATTAACCTGCTAGAAAGGCTTACTCTGAATCGTTTCCACGACAGTCGGTTCTACGTTACCGAAACTACCCGGATTTATATCCGGCCAAGGACTGTCACTCCAGCAGCATTCGCCGTATGTAACTATTGTTGTAACGACAACAACTTACTCCGAATACGGTTGACAAGTTATGCAGACTAATTTTGGAAACTCTGAAAAACTTGGCCTCTACTAAGATGCACATAATCGTCTAACTGAGCAGGTTGTATGCGTAGGAAAGCATTAAATTGCCTTCCTGGACTTTTATAGAAAATATAAATATGAGTATTCATCCAAGACCAATTCATAAGACGTCAGATCAGAAGACCTCTACACCAGAGGTTATTAGATTACCGACGCTCTCAAAAATAAGAAGTTGAGGAAAGATCTGTCTTATATGATCCATTTTATACAGCGATTCAAGCGATTAGATCAGCATCGACGTTCTCAAGAAAAATTTTGCAAGAATTTTCTAGCCTAAAATCAAATTTAGACGAATGTTCGAGCCTACAAGATTTAACTGATATAGGAGTTGAAGTCAAGAAGAAAATATTTCTAAGAAGAAGAGTTTGAGGAAAGTTCTCACTTACAGGTTTCAACTGATGCAGCGATTGAAGTCATTAGATCATCGTCGACGTGCTCAGAATAAATGTGTTTTGTTTTCAGGAAAGAGAGTTCCAACATCTCAAGAGACAGATTTTGAGGAAAGGTCTGGTAGACAAGATCCAACTGGTGTAAGGTTTGAAGTCACTAGATTTTCGTCGATGCTCTCAAGAAGAAGATTTTCAAGAATTGTTTGGACTGCAAGATCCATCTGATGCAGGAATCGGAGCCAACGTGGATGCAGACAAATATTTTGAGGAAAGTTCTGGGCAACAAGTGCCAACTGATGCAAACGTTGAAGTCGTTACGTCATCTTTGACGTTTTCAAGAGAGTTTTTAAAGGAAAATACTGACCCAGTAGAACCATCTGATGCAGAGAGAAAGGCATTAGATCATCCTCGACGTTCTCAGAAAACATTTTTTTTAGAAAGGAGCTGATCTTTGAGATCTAATATCTCCAGAGACAGATTTTGAGGAAAGATCTGGCCTACAAAAGACCAATGGTCAGGGACTGAATTCACTACATCATATTCGATGTTCTCAAGATAAATATTTTGAGGAAACATCTGGCCTACAAGATTTTTTTCCAGTATTATTTTCAATATACAGACACGGAAGTAGTACTAATATAATGGCAAAGAGAAAGAAAACTTCCATACAAAGTAATATGCGGAAGCAAATTTCATAACATCATGAAAAGTTTGTCCTTTACTGCATGGCATTTGTGTGAGCACTTAAGAAGGAGCCCATCACATTTATGAGGAGCCTAAAATCACAAAACAACTCAGCACAAATCTTGATAACTGCTAGCTGTGACAAAAGGCCTGCGCTGCCTTGCCGCGCCTTAGCATTCTAATTGAAATAACATAATAAAGTGGCCAAGCACAAATGGATGAATTGGGCTTTATGACGCGACAGAAGAACAAGCATGCGAACAATAGTTACTGAAGTTGAACAAAAAAAAAAAAAATTAGCCTTGAACAAATATCAGCAGACAAAAGCAGACTTCATTAGCAATGCGTGGAGTGCATAGGCGCGGTAATGTCGTCAAACTACTGGTACAGGCCATGAGCAAGCTCTAACCCATTGTCATTGACAACAGTGGAAGCGTCATGACCAGCATTCCCCTCATCATCCTCATCATTCTCATCATCATCATCATCATCAGCATGGCAATCAACATTAATCGCAGCATAGCCGCCATCGCCATCGCCAACACACAAAGAACACTCGGCATCAGCTGCGCACAAAGGACATTGGACGCGCGGCGTCATCCGCATTCTATTAGTTAACTTTAACTAATTTCATTTATTCCTGCCATAACTTTGGGTATCATCAGTTAGTGGCAGTTCTCATGCCACTCTTCACCGCAGACTCCACTCCAATCGCACAGCCTCTAAGTATTTTCTCAGCGCTTCGTATCATTACAAGTCGTTCAATGTTAATGGCCAACGGCTGATGAGTGAACGCACAAACGGCGACTTAGGATATTTCTCATAGGCCTTGCCGTCTATAGTTGACAGCTTTGTTGGCATTTCGGCTGATTATTATATTAACAATTATTTGTTGTCGCCGCCGCCGCTGTAATTTCATTCAGCCACAGAGACCACAAACCAGTGAGAACAGCGCGTGGTAATTAGATAAATACAATAAATGTGAATTACACGCATAAATACATATACAAGCAGTGAGCACAAGACACAGATGAAAGCAAAGCTATTTGTAAAACTTTTGATATTCATTCTTCAGTGTAAGCCTTCAAGGCATTAACGGCCGGTCACCGAATTGTTTTCAATGGCACCTATCGCTCGCACCCTGTTTGTGGGTCGGTCATAGTGCTGGTATTTCTATATAGTAATTAAAATGTGTTTACACCGATTTGTTGTTGTTAATTTTCCATGTTACGCATCAGCACTTTTTAATTGAATTTTATTGTTGCGACAACAAGAGCAGCAGTTACAACAACAACAGCCACAACATTAGTTTAAGCTTACAAATATTCAGCGCGCGAACTGCGTTGTAATGAAAGTTTTCGAAAGTTTGCTTCGCAATTAATTTGCAAAAGCCATGGTGTGAGCGCCTAGAAGTATGTGTTTATTTAGACAACACATTCTAAAAATTAAGGAAAGAGTGCATTTAAGATTATTTAAACTTCTTGCTATCAAAGGAAATATTCAATGGAGTAAATATGAGCGTTACTATAAATTTGAGGACTGCCCAGAAATTATTTTTAGAGAAGTGAAATTCGTTCGGCAAGCAATTAAATTACTTCTTTGAATGATTCTCAATGCTGCATAACTTTTAACCCATTCATGAAACAGAATGCCCCAATTCACTCATTTTCCAAGTCAATTATTTTATACTGCACGAGCAAATCGTAGCATTTCAACATTTTGACCAACTTTGACTATTTTGATATTTTTTTCAAATATTAAATATTTCTGTATTTTTTAACAAAAATATTTATTCACATACCAAAAATCTCTCTAGTTTGCCGATTTTTTCTAATTTTTGCAAAAAATTTCATAATTAAATTTATATGGTTTTTGTTAGTACTTAATAATGAGCATTAAAAAAAAATATTCAAAATTGCTAAAAATGTTGAAGTGCTACGATTTTGTCGCGCAGAGCCACTGTACTGATTTTGAGCTTGGTATTTTTAGTACTCAAGCATATTTTTACCAAACAAATGGATACGAACTTATTTTGAGTAGAGTATCAGCAGTCAGAGAAAACAAATCAAATAGTGAGTGAATTTCCTTAACTTTTCAAAATATCTATTTTACTTATAAGGGACAAGCTTTAGTGATTCATCCGTAAGAAGGTGAGAAAAGCTGCTGGCATTAAGCAGAGCTTTTTACTGACTGTTGAAGCTTTCAGTGAAAGCTGATTACGACATATGAAAGCTCTAAAGAACTCACATTATTGTAGGTAAATTTCAATACTTCTTTATAGTACATATGGCACCATTAAAATATGGAAACAATTTTCAACTTGATTAGACATTTTTTTGGATTGGGCATGAAAAAAAGTTCCAAAAAAAATGTAAAAGATTTACAGAAAAATATTTTGTTTTTGGCTCTTTGTTTTCTTTTCTAATTGTCAAGTTTTAAAAATAAGTAATTTAAGGAATTTGAAAATTAAATTTTTTTATTTATTCATTCATTTATTTATTTATTTATTTAAAATATTAAAGTATTCAACTATTTAGAAAGTTTTTTTTTATTTTTCTTCGCTAATTAACGTTGAAGTATTTTTGCACGAGAAATATTTAAAAATGTATAAGGTTCCTTTTACATGTATTTTTTATATTTTATAAATTTTAAGTCATCATTTTGCAAATTCTAAATAAACTTTTGGTAAACAGGAACTTAGTTGGATAGACTTATGCTCTACTCTCCCTCTCTGAAATCGAACTATTTTTTAAAATAAACTAATTTATTAAAATTAAAGCCGTGAAAGCTCAAATAGTACACTTTTACAAAAGTTAGAAATGCTTTTTAAGCAGTATTTTCATTGACCTTGCATTACGATATAAAAAGTTGTTGTAATGCTGTCCAAAACTACAGACAAAGCGAATATATTTATATTAAGCGCTCTTTAAGTTTTTTTACTAAACTTTTAACTTTCACTAAAATTGTGAAAGCTCTCTTCTAGCCAAATTTTACAAAAATAATATAAAAAAAGAAATTTGTTTTCATTTATTATTTTATACACTTTTATACACAAAGCTGAAATGCATGAAAGCTCAAATTGAAAGCTCAAAGTGAAAGCTCAAGTGGAAGCTCCAACATTATGACATCTTGCTAAAGCTTCTTTAAGTAAGCCTTTTAAATAACTACGTAAAATTAATTAACCATACAATTTAATTGCCAATACAATAAAATAATACTTAAAATGAGCTGACCTCTATCGATATAACAAAAAAATTCAACTTTCACAGTAACATAAATTATCCGGAAACGTTGCTGATAAAGTTCCTTTTATTCACAATCTTATTTATTAATAATTAAACAAACCAGATCAGCTAAATTACATTTCACAAGCGTAAATTAACCGGAAACATTTCTAATAAAGCTTCCTAAAAATTTCCTAACTTCACGGCAACAGAAAAAATTAAATTTACTGTCTTTATTTCGTATTTAACTTTTTCACTTTTGTTTTCCAAATTACACTCAGTTCCTTTTGCGCTGTTTAATGGAGAGAGACGCTCACGTGCAGCAGCATCATTTATTTTAATTAGAGCTATTAACGTACCCGCTTAAAAAACCAAAAACAAAAACAAAAAAAAGCAACACCCCATGCAAGCAAATATGAATATTACGCCAGGCTCGTCCACCGGCGACACTCTTGTTTACCTTAGGGAAAGAACAGCCGCATTTTGGGGGTAGCAAAAGCTCAATTAGGCGTCTACAAAATTTCATTAAAAATGGCGCGACCCAAAAAATTATCTCTCAAAGTGAAAAATAAAAGAAAAAAAAGCAACGTAAATGCGGGAATTTGTAACAATAAGAAATAGAATTAAAAATGAAAGCCTGCAAATAAGCCAGAGCAACTCAAATTGATTTACTTAGCCTAGACTTTCTTTCTTTCCTTTCCACCTCCAAACCAAAAACAAAAAGGTCAGCAGAAGTTAATGTCTAACTGTTAAAAACTTGACATAACTGCCGTCTTGCCGCTGACATTTTTTTTGGTAAATAGGTTTTTTGATAGCGAAAAAAAAATAGTAATATACATAGAACCCGAATACGTGAAGGAAAAAATTAGGCTGCAATGGGACTGTAACAGACTTTGGTAATTCACAAATTTATTATTTATAAACAGCAACTAGACGCTAAAAATGTCAAAGGTCGTGGTTGTTTATTTTATGCCACTTTTTCTTCTTAGCTTTGCCCGTTCCCTTTTTCGTGTTTTTGAGTTCATTTTCTGGCAGCCAAATTCCACTTGAAACATTTGTTGGCCGTAAATTGTTTTCTTATCTGCCAGAGGATGGATGCAATGCGAAAATCGGCAGCCGTTGTACGCCGGCAGTTTGGCAGATAAGCCTGCTGGATATTTTCTTTATATTTATTATTATTATTTCTTACTTTGTTCCCCTTACTTATTTATGTATTGTGTGCCCTTTGTGTTTTTTTGCTTTTAATTATTTTCCCTCCCCTAGCGGAAGGAATTATTTTGTGAGTTCTTGTTTGGGGTTTGCTGAACTTTTCCACGCGCTTTTGGTAGCTGTTTTTATTTTCACTTTTCGGGTTTATTATTTTATATTTTCACAGGTTTTTTCACTTTTTGTATTTCCTAGGTTTCTTCATCTGGGCTTTACAAGTTGGAAGTGAGTGGATTGTTCGGACATTTGACAACCAGTTGACATTAATATTTCCACAAGCTCGCGAAGTGTTCGAGATGTTTGCCTACCGGCTTTAAATGCATTACTAAGAAAAAAACGCCGATCACCTTGTTTTTAAAGCAAAAGTTGCTAAAAACTCCAAACATTCGAAACTGCGGTAATTCTTTGCGTAAAATATTACGAAAATTGGTTCGAAAGCTCACTTTATAAGTGAAAGCTTAAAATAAGGAAAAATATCTACAACTACATTTTTTTTTTTTTAATTTCATCTAACTACTTTAAAATTGTAAGCGCTACTAAGAGCAGCAGGGAGTCTGGGTTGGTTTTTAGAGTAGAATTTTATAAAAAGATTAGTTTGACAAAAAATGTATTCACTTTAAAAATGGAAGCTCCTCCACACTTACGCAGGTCTTAAAAAGCTTTTTTTCAAATGGAACGTTCCAAACTATATATACGTTTCTAAGCATCGGTATAAGAAGTGATATAAACTTTTTTTTTTAAGTTTTTTAGAAAGTTTAATTTGAAAGCTTCCCAACAAGCCTTCTCATAAAACTAAAAGCTCTGAGAAAAAAGTAATTTTCTAAGCTATAAATACAAGTTTTTAAATTTGATTCGAAAACTCCCTGTAAGAGTGAAAGCTTCTAAAACCAGCAAACACGGAAGACTGTGTTGGTTTCTGATGTAAAATTTGTAAGAAATTGTTTCAAAGCAAAAGCTACCAAAAAATTCGCGCTCGGATCATTGGAGTTGTCATTGGCGTACTGTTTTAGAAGAAATTTGTTCAAAAACTCGCATTCATAGTGAAAGCCAGTAAACGGATACTGATGTGGAAACATATAATGAAAAGTTATTTTGAAATAGTGGAAAAGAAATAGATTCAAGAGTTTACTTTAAAAGTGAAAGCTTCTGTCGTAAAAATTAAAAACAAATGTATGTGAAAGCACAGTTTCAAAGTGGCAGCTTCAAACGACTACAAAAATGGAAGACTGGGGAGGCTTTTGGTGAAAAATTCCATAATAATTTTATTTCGAAATAGATGCTTGAGAAATAGATGCAAACGCTTACTTTAAAATTGAAAGCTTTTGGCATTAAATTTTATAATAAATTGTTTTCGAAATGGATGGATGAGAAATAGATTCAACAGCGCAATTTTAAATCCAAAGCTTTTGGTGTAAACATTTAAAAAACTTGATGCAAGCGAACAGTTCAAAGTGACAGCTTACAAAGACTGCAAAATTGGGGGAAATTGATTGATAACTTTTTTGGAAATAAATAGAAAGGAAACAGATTTAAGAATTCAATTTTAACTTGAAAGCTCTTTGTGTAAAATTTTATAAAAAAATTGATGCAAAAGCTTAGTTCCTAATAGGAAGTTTGCAAAGACTGCATAAATGGCAGACCGTGAAGGCTTTTGGTGCAAAATTGTTTTATGAAATTATTTTTGATATATCGTAGATGGAGGAGAAATAGATGCAAAAGCTCACTTTAAAAGTTTTGATTAATAATTTTATGAGGAGTCTATTCTAAAGCTTACTCTAGAACATGAACGCTTTGGTGACTGATGTTCCATAAGGGTGGAAAATTGTATAAAAAATCTCAGACAGCCTTTGCTGAAAGATTATTTTCAACATAATGATAGACATGACAAAAAAATTCGTATCAATAAAAAACTTCATTAAGGAACCACTAACATTTCACTATTGAGTACAGATTTTTAGCGATAAGCAAATTTATTGAATATTTAAAAAGTCGACTTACAGGTAAAAGCTTAGCTAAAATAATGGACATTAAATTCTAAAAAAAAATAAAGTTGAAATAAATTTTAATGGGCTTAAATTAAGAACTACTATTTTTTTTCTATTAATTAAGAAGTTAAGAATCACCTCTCTTTGAAGGTGAAAGCTGTCTAATATTGCGAAAGTGAAATCGTCATTTTCATTGATGTAAATTTTTTCACGAATGTATTAATTTATTAATTTCTTTATTCCGACATTTACATATATTAGCTTGAAAAAATTCAATTGAGAAAAGCGTACCAAATGGAAGAAATACTTAAATTTTACTTTTTAACGTGAAAGCTCTAAATCATTTTCTGAGTCAAATTGGTGGCGCCAAAGGTCAGAATAACTTTAAAATGAAGGATTTCATAGTAAAAATGCATCCTATAGAATGTAAGTTACAATCACCGTATTAAGCTTTTAAGCTCCTTTTACGAATGTGAAAGCTATTTGCGAAAATGACAGCAAGAAACTGTAATTATTCACAACGGTGGCAAAGAGCCTGAGGATACCAGATTTAAATAAGGATACCAGATTTAAGCAAAGATACCAGATTATTTTTAAGCACTTCAAGCAAATGTTCGCTTCCAAGAGCTTTTATTCTATTTCAAGAGTATTCTTTTATTCGAATAAGCAAATTTACATTTCTTCGCTGATACTTTCTTTAAAATGATATTTCCAACAAAAAAATTAAACTTAATAAAATCTGCATTTTAATGCTTGTAATTATTTGCAAAGCTTTCCACATCCACCTCGTGCACTTTGTAATACTTCAATGAAGTGCAGGAACAAATGAAATTCAAAAACCGAAAATTTACAAAAACTTCGCCGAAAGCGCTGAATTTGTCAACAATGCGGACACAAAAATTTCAAAGTTGCACGAACGCACACCTACACATCCAGTGGCAAAAACCGGGAAACAGCTTAGTACAACCCACTGGAACGCCAACAAGCTCCTCGTGCGTACCCCAGCTTCCACAGAGTATTTCTTATCGTTTCCCCTCCCCTTTTGTTATTTATTGCACAGCCAACTTCAGCGAAATTACTACATATATATGACTGTATGTATGTATAAGTGATATATAATAAATATGTATCTGATGAAATTTCCCACTGACAAAACCGACTGGCAGTCAGTCATTTCAACTGCACTTTTAATCAATATTAAGCTCCAGGGTAGAGCGTATAAATATTTACAGGATTTTGCAATCGGGCGCAAACAGGCGGAAAAGCGCCCGAGAATCAGGCCGTAAGTGGGCGGCGAGTGTTGTATTGGTATTGCAGCCGCAGGATATATGAGCCCGATGTCAAATTCATTTTAATAATGTTGCGAGCGAAAACAAAATAAAAAAAACAATAAGTTGGAGAAATATTGTATTTTAAATAACGGCACTCATTGCTGGCGGCGGAGTGAAGGTGGACGTATTTTTAAGGGCACGTACGAATTGCCGTAAAAAACGTATTGTTCCCGCATTAAAGCTGAAGCGCATTACACGCACAGGTTACCGCAGCACAGCAGGTTTACAAATGGAAGCGTTCAAAAAAGGTATATTTTTGCTCTTCACTCGCAGCTACTAGACTCGCGCTTACAGTGGGTGTCACTAAAAAGCGTACAGCTAGTTTTTGTTCTCGAAAGTTTGGGTATCATTTAATTGGGTAATTTATTTTAAAACCTAATTTATATGCTAATGCGAATAGTAGAAATAATAAAAAAATAGTAAAATTAATAATTAAAAATTATTGGAAAATTAAAAAAAAAATTTGGCAAGCATTTCAAATTTTTTCAATAGGTGTTTTAACATTTTTTGGGACAAAACGTTTCGGAAGCTATATTTTTGAGCTCATCCAAGAGTTTAAATACTTAGGCGTAGTACTCAGCATAAATAAGAATCCTTCCTTATCAAAGCAAGACCCTATTCAGGCAGCTAACAGAACATACTTGGGCCATATCAAACTTATGAAATCTTCATTGAAATCAAGAGAACAGAAGCTTCAGATGTACAACACTATAATAAGACCGCTTTTCACCTACGGCTGCGAAACATGGGTCTATAAGTTAATGACGTGAATTTACTAATGCGATTTGAAAGAAAAATTCTCAGAATAATATTCGGCCCTATACGATTAGAAAACGGTACAATCACGAGCTCAGTCATTTAATCGCGCGCTGAAATGTAACGCGGTTTATAAAGCCGGTGATCACGATGATGTGGACACGTCCTAAGAATGAGCAGCGAAACAGCTACCAAAAAAGTTTTCGAAGCAAATCGTGAAAGAGCACGAAGGAGAGGCCGGCCAAGGCGACGATAGTTGCAAAACGTAGAAGGCGGCATACGTAAGATGAGGTTAGGTTAGGTTAGGTAAAAATGGTTGCCCAGAGAGTGGGCCCACTTGGACGAAAGAAGTTTAATTCATCCTTTGTGATACCATTGCAAGAGGGGAAAAAGAGGTGAAGGAAAAAGGACGAAAGTGTATGTGGACTATGAACGGTGACTAGCATGCGGTTGTGTTAGCCTCTTTATGCTGCTGATGAAGTTCATCAGATTTTTTTTATCAAGACCTGCGACATATCAGCAGGCGCAGAAAAGAAGTTAGAACCAAGATGCTTGAATCTTAGTCCCGCGAGAGCTGGGCAGCTAAGGAGCAGGTGCTGAGATGATTCCACCTCATCCTCCATACAGCTGACGCAAAAAGAACTCGAAGTAATTCCGAGTCTCACGGCATTGTCATCCTCAGAGTATCCCTCGAACGCTTCCTATCCAAACATGGCCAGAAGGGCTTCGCGACCTTACACGTTCGTGTACTTGCCCAGCGCTCGCTGAGTTGGTGCAAAGCTCATCCTTCCAGGAGTAAAACGCAGGTTGTCAAGGGGATCCCGATCCTCTTCTTTCGCGGGCACACTACCTCACAGGTCTTTTGTCTGGCCAGCTCGTCGGCTTCGCAGTTTCCAGCAATATCACTGTGACCAAGTACCGAAATTATCTTTATATCAAAGAATTCTGATGCAATCGAGAGAGAGACCAGGCATTCCCTGACCAGTTTCGAATAGAGCCATATCGGAGTAAATATTTACCTTCTTAACAGTTATTACGCAAGTAAGTAGCCAGTCAGCTGCTTCTTTAACTGCGGCTACCTCTGCCTGGAACACACTGCAGTGATCCGGTAACCTGAATTTGAGTTTGATGGAGAGCTCTTTGCAGAATAGTCCTCCTCCAACCCTACCGTCTGACTTCGAGCAATCCGTGAACAGGTTAACCAAGCCCTGTCCCCAAGTGTTGCCTCCGGTCCACTCCTCCCTTGATGGAATATGGGTGGAGAAAGTTCCGCTTGGACTAAGCGAGGGCACACACTGTTCCGTCGACGAGGGGATGAACTCAAAGTTTCTGAGGATGCTTGAGTGCCCACACAGGGTTTGATTGAAAAGTAATGAACCTTCCCGCGCGTAGTGTCTGCCAAGCGATCACTCGAATCGGCTGGTGGGGGAAAATGATCGTTGGATCTTCCCCTTCCACTAGAAACCGGTCCCAGTTCGCTGGCAACAGCGGTGCAGCCAACATCGCTCCGCGCGTCCAAGCTGTTTTAAAAGTGTGTTAGGATTTTGCAGTGGCGAAAATGCAGCGATCGTTGGAGCAACGTTACTCGATTAAATTTTGCGTAAAGCTTATCAAAACGAGTACCCAAACCATTGGCCTACTCAAGGAGGCTTACGGGGACCAAACTCTGTCCAGTGCCCAGATGAAACAGTGGCACAAGTCGTTCAAGGAAGGCCTGGAGGACGTCGAAGACGAACAGCGATCTGGAAGGCCTTCGACGACGCAAACAGACAAAGATGTGAACCGGGTTCGTGAATTTTTGAACACTGACCGTCGTGCTAGTCTACGTGATATCAATGAAGAGTTAAATTTAACTTATTACAATGTGCGGGAAATCGTGACCGGAGGGAAGGCGTTTCGACTCCATCGACGCGATCCAAAAAACTGTGACAGCCGAATTGAACGCGATTCCGGCGGATGAGTTTAAAAAATGTTTCCTGCAGTAGAAGGACCGCTACCAGCAGTGTATTGACTCTCAAGGGTCCTATTTTGAAGAATATTTGTTGTATAAGCCAAAAGGTTTAATAAAACTGCTTAAAAGATAAGGCTCATTACTTTTCAATCAAACCCTGTATGTGAAATTTAGCTTATAGCTAAAGCCCCTCAGTCTGATTGCGGTACGTGCAGCGGCAATTCTGCCTGCGATGTCTATAGGTAGAGATGATGAGAATCTCACAACATGTCGAGAAGAATGGAGACGTAGTGTAGAGGAGTCACTGGTCCACCCCGGACTGTAATGCCAATATGATGATAATGATAATGATGATGGGTAAGAAGTTTGGTAATTGGTAATTTCAGCACAAAATGGTGCTAAGTTGAAATGTTTTGCTCATTCCCCATTTTTATATTGAAAACATGCACGAAGTTTCCAATGAATAGCCAAATAACCTGAAAACTATTAAAAGAAGCCAGTTCAAAGTTGCACTTTATTAAATAAAAAATTTAATAAACTACAGAGCTGCTTATCCCAAAACATTCAAAAAATGCGATTAAAAGTATTGAAGCTTCAACGGAATTTTGTCGATATTTGGTAATTGATTTATGCTCGTTTTATTATAGACTCGACAGATGGTTGTGTTAATCGGGATTAACGACTCAATTCGGAATTATTTCAGGAGTGAATTGCAACTAATGCGGATTTACAACTAGACTAAATTCTCATAATTTAAGCGGATTGGTGGAGTTTTTGATGGCAACTTTGCCGAAAAATTACAGTTAATATATATTGCGAATGAAAACTAATGAAATACTTAAAGAGAAGAACAAGAAAGACTGGCTGCAATGCTTCTTTCCACTAACACTTTCGAAATTACATTATTTATTTTGATATTTCGGAGCAGTTTGGGAAATTGCAATTTAGAATTTTTAAATAAATAATTACTTTTTAGTATCAGGGCAGCTACTACGCGTATTTGTTGACTGCGTTCCATCTTTTACTGACAAAACTATCCAGTACCTAAATCAGCTGTTCACTAATCCGCGTAACAACCGTTTGTCACACTACAATTTTAATCAGAATTGACTATGGCGGTAACACCGATTAACACCTCCGCCTGTCTAGGTTATGAAAAAAATAAAAAACAATAATAAAAAAAAAAATAAAAAAAATAAAAAAAAAATAAATAAAAAAACTATATTTTTAAAAAAAATTTAAAATTACAAAAACAAGTTTACATAATTTTAATATAATAAAACAATTTTTTTATTTTTTTAAAAACCTAATTTTTAAATTAAAAAATTTAATATATTTTTTTGTTTGTTTTTAAATACAACTGCACTCTTTTTATCGAAACTCACTGTATGCCGCAAATGATGATGTCATTAAAAATAATTAAATAAATAAATATGTAAAAATACTATGGCAGATTATTAATTTGCGTGCTGTCAACAAAAACTTGCGACAAAAGTCGCCCTGCAAACATTCATGCATTTCTGTTTACTTCACTCAAAGCAGAAAAGTGTGAAATCCAAACCCAATTATTTGCACGCACAGATCGCTTTTTTCACAATACGATTAATTTTTGTTAAACTGTTACCAATTAGTGCATTTCAGCAATTTGAAATTAATTCAAATATAAATCATTAAAATATTTCGCACTTACAACTAAAACGGAAAAATATCACTAAAAAGTTTTAATTGAAAAACGAAAATCAATCGTGACATTAAGAAGCGGATGCAGAAATTATATAGAAATGAAGGAATAGTTTATTTGAAAAATATCGATCTACATCCAATATGTTGGAAAAAATTCTCAAATTTTTGGAGAGAAAAATTAAAATGCGATCTGAAGTGACAGGAAGAAGAAAGCCTTAGCGCAAAAGTACAGTATGTGTCAGAAAAAAGGAGCCGCAATTATTCATGAAGTATAAAAAATATATATTTAAAATTTTCTTCACATGAAATTATGTACAAAACTACGAGCCGCAATTACTCAATAAGCCGTGTAGTCTCCATCCTTGTCGAGTATAGCCTAGCATCTTTTTCATGCTTTGAACCAGCTTTTCTGCGTTGCTCGTCGACAAACAGGACTAGATTTTGCGAACTTGACGCACGAGTTGCTTTACATCACGGACTGGCAAGATGCGTTTTCAAAGATCCCCACAAATTTTCAATGGGTTTGGCGTCTGGGGACTGGGAAGGCCAGTCCAATAATGTAACGCCATTTTCTTGTTTTGTTAATTCTCAATATGTTTTTCTGAGAGCAGTGGTTTTGATGATGTGGGGCGGTAGGAAATGTTCGTCTCCTTCAGTCGACGTTCGATGGTGTTGATACTCACATCTATTCTCTTTTTGCCAAGAACTGATTCTGCTTGGCGTAGTCGCAAAGAAGGGTCCCGCTTAAAAAGTTGGACTATCACTTTATCCTGCTTTTTTGTCGGAAAAGTCATCAACAATTTTATACACCTTATACCGCTGATTCCACATCACAACAAACTTTTTTGGATTTTTAAAATACTTTTGCAGCCGCGACGTAAGATAATTTCGCCCCTTTCGAATGCGTGCAAAAAAATACCGCTTCCAAACGCTTCGCGTACTTCTCACTCCTTTTTGTTTGGTTGCGTTTACGGGAAAGTTTCAAACGACACTAACCTGAGCTAGCATTGGCGTCGTAGCCCATGAGTGGGACTATTACGCAGCAAAAAACAGAACGAAATATATTTTGAAGTTACAAGAAAAAAAACCGGTTATTTTCTTCTGACACAGACTGCAGAAAATAAGTTGAAGAAGGTTTTGCTTTTGACTCAGGATTCTCCTCTGTAAATCACATTGGTTCGATTATTCGCAAGGCCTATTCCAACTTGGGCGCACTGAAGTTTACTCCCGAAGGATCGATAGAGTTCAACGCTTTGTCCGGTTTGCTCTGGAATCATTTGATTTTAACGAGGCATATCCGCCTTAGGAGGCCCGTTTAATGTTAAGAAAATAAAAATTACTATGGTATCATTAGGCATCTTCTTTTCGCCAAGCGTTAGCAAGTGACGAATAGTGAAGCAACTGGTATAAATAAACATATCTTGGTTGCGCTCGCATAGAGCTGCCTAGAATTACATTTTTTTGTAAAATAGTGAGTTATACGAGTTTATGAGGTACAATCAACTTGCTAGCAGCGAAACTTGCTCGATAAATTTGTTGTTGCTTTTACGTGCAAATTTTTCGTCAAGTTAGCCGAGCAAAGAAGAGGCGAACAGAAGAGGCCTTTTGATTGTCTATAAGTAGTTCTATTTAAGCAGATAAACTTCAATATCCCCAAAGGCTTTTGCGTTTTCCCTTTCCTTTCCATGTTAAAATTTTCTTTTTTTCAACATTTTTGAATAAATTAATGTCATACCTTTTAGCGGAAAAATGTAAGCAATTGCAGACATATGAACGTACCTGAAAAGAAGATGAAATTCATATTAATAATATTGCACATTGGGAGATTTTATGGCAGCAAATATATATAAATAAATATACATAAGGATGCTTTTACGGATGAGAGATATTGCAGTTATTTGCCTCGTCATAAGTTAAAAAAGTTTAAATTTGCTGCCCTACTAACACCAACTGGTTTGATTTAAACTGTCGTCCTACGATCATTCTTTGTCAGCTTGTCATGTGTGAACCTTTAGGCTTGGTCGGTGGCACACAACGCATAAAAACTTTGAATTTCAACTACCGACATGGAGATAGATTTGTAGACTCGGTTCAAAAATGCCATTCTAATTTAAGCAGCCTACCTAAGTCACACGACAGGCGTCTGTAACGACTTGTACTTCTATTTTGGAGGCTCCATGATAATAAAATATAATAAATGATAATAACTCAAGAACCATTTCTGATTAGAAAGTAGGGAGAGGAAAACGAAAAAGTTGTTTGCGTTCAATCGATGCTTTTCATTCAAGTTGTGAGGCGTTTAGAAAAACTTAGTTCAAAGCCCAGTCTTTTCGGTTTGACAAAAAGTAACCAGCAGCGAAAGAAAGACTAAACTTAAAAGCAAAAATGTATGCTGATGCCAACTTAAAGGTGAAGATGGAAACAATTTATAAGTATATAGCTTCTTCTATCTACTGTCCCACTCAACAACATTTGCGTACAAGGTTCCTTTTAAATGTGCGGTAAAAGAAGCTGACTTAGCCACGCCAGTTCGTCAATGACATGGTAGCTCGCGCAAAAATTTATATATTTCAATGAAACTTGCCTCAAAGATATCGAACACTCCTTATGAGACGAGCAATCTGGTTCTCGCCCTCACCGAAGCTGTGTTGATTAAGCCAACATACTTCGGATTATAGTAGAACAATCAGTTGAGTGGCGTTCCCCGCTCTACATGCTTTTCGTAGACTTTAAGAAGGCGTTCGACACTAACAAATGAGATGCAATGTGGCTGGCACTAAGTAGAAAGGGAGTTCCCGCCAAGAGAATCCGCCTCATCAAAGCCCTCTACGAGAACTACGAACTGGAATTGCTTCACAAAGGCGATATCAGAGATCCATTCACTACCAACGCAAGCGTACGGCAAGGTGGTCCTTGCCATCGTCCCTGATGACGTACCCTGCACAAAAAGGCATAGTATGAAGTTTCACCAGACATCTTGAGGACCTGGACTTCGCCGATAACATCTGCCTCCTCTCTCACAAATTCTCTGACATGCAAGCGAAGGTGGACAAACTAGTCGCGCTGGCACGCACTGTCGGAATGTAGGTCAACATCGCCAAGACCAAGGCCATGAAAGTTAACCACAATAACGCAAGGCAGATATTGGTTGACGGAGACCCGATGGAATTCGTTGAAAGCTTGTGCTACCTCGGCTGCATCATCACGGCAGATGATGGAGCAGATGAAGATGTCAACTGGAGGCTAAACAAAGCAAGGGCGGCATTCGGGCATACAGTATGGGGGAGTTCGCAAATCTCCAGGCGCACTAAACTACGAATATTCGGCTCATGCGTAAAGTCAGTATTGTTGTGCGGAAGCGAAACATGGCTGGTCTCCAACACCATCACACAGAGGCTATAATCTTTCGTCAAATGCCTCCACATCATCTGTAGAATATTCTGGCCAAACACCATCAGTAACGACGCACTGTGGAGATAAACGAACGAGAAACCCATCCTCAGGCCAATTAAACGCAGAAAGTAGCGATGGATAGGTCAGATATTGACAAAACCATCAGATAGCATCACGAGAATAGCACTGGACTGAAATCCGCAAGGGAGCAGAGGTCGCGGTCGACCAAAAAACACTTGGAGAAGGTCGATGCTGCGCGAACTAGCAGATATCGACAACTCAGGGGACGGTGCAAAAACAACAGCAGAGAACCGTGTACGATGGAAGCCATACCTTTGTCTTGCCGAGGCCATATGCTCCCGAGAGGAGTGAACAAGGAAAAAAATAAATGAAACTTGCCACACATACCTATTACACTTATAAATTAAGCAAAATTACTCGAATACGGTACGAGTATAAATGGCGAACTCAAGACAAGAAGATCGGCGCAAGTAAAATTAAAAAAATGAGCGATGTCACGCCCACACTTGCATATATACCTGTTCATCATTAAAGACTGGGGTACCCGAACTGGGCACACATATTACATTTACACACATTTAGAAGGACACAATTATTATTGAAATCAGATAAAAACACACCCACTTTTTATATATTAAGGCTAAATTTCAATTATTCCACCTAATGGAGGTAGGTAGGTATAGTGGTTGTCGGTTGACACACCTAGGCCTGCTGTAGGCCAATTGTGACCCAGCTCCTCATAAAAATATCTGCCGTTCGGAGTCGGCTTGAAACTGTAGGTCCCTCCATTTGTGGAACAACATCAAGACGCACACCACAAATAGGAGGAAGGGACTTGGCCAAACACCTAACAGAAGTGTACGCGCCAATTATTTATTTATTTTTTACTTGCTATGGATAGGTCAGGCGGTCTGTTCCCAGATAATTCTTCTATTTGGCGAAATCGCAGTTTGAGTGATATTTCTAAGGCTTCTCAGTTGGGGTTTTTATAATCTTTTCAGCGGATTGTTACATAGCCTTTTAAAATTAACTCTTAAGTAAAAAGTTATACTTTTTGTGGTTAATTCATTACAAACTTATCAGCTGACAGATCAGCCACTCTATAGATGTTGGCTTAAAAAAAACTTCACTATATTTGGAGTTGGATTTTTACATTCATTTAGTGCCAAATTTTTAATCGCGTCCTGAGCTCTTGAGACTTTACGGAGCTCATCACAGGGAAGCACATATTTTTCTTTACTAACGTTTTGCCTCTCACCGTTTTTATGAAATGCAGTTGTAAATAAACTTCTGCTAATATTGGAATCGGTGGGCTGTAAGGTGATAGCTTATGCCGTTGATGTTGTTATCGCTGTCTCTGATAAATTTGTATCTACATTAAGAGACCTAATACAAAATGCTCTAGATATACTTTCTAGGTGGGCAGAAAAGTGTGGTCTAGAAGTCAACGCAGACAAAACACAACTCATATTGTTCACCAGGAAACACAGAAACCCTCAGATAAGTCCAATTATGCTCAAGGGGGAAGCTCTTTTGATTTCGGAAGCAACCAAGTACTTGGGACTAAACATAGATAGGAAACTGACTTTGAAGTCAAACCTCTTAGAAAGAGTTAGGAAAGCGAACCTAGCTTTTAATGCCTATAAGAGAGTTTCAGGTAAGACCTGGGGAATTAACCCTAAGGTTGCTCATTGGCTTTACACTGCTGTCGTCAGACCCATTCTTCTATATGGAAATGTTGTCTGGTGGTGTGCTATGCGGGAAAAAGCCTATTCTAATCTATTGAATAAGGTGCAGAGATCAGCGGAATTATCCATCCATGGCTTTGGCCATCATGCTACATCTGCCACCCCCAAATCTCTTCTGCAAATACCCAGCGGCCTGCTCCGCTTTAAAGCTCAAAGCGAGCCCACAATAGAGGGCTGTCACATAAGAACATTCAACCATCTTAGACTCCTACACGGATATACCCAGTGACTGTGATTATCACGCTCCCGTTCTCTGCTTCGAAAGGAATTTCTTAATGATCATCTCTTCTAGACTGGAATGGCTTGAAGAAGTTCCAACACCCAACACACCTGTTAAGATCTACATGGACGAATCGAAAATGGACACCGGCGTAGGAGCAGGGTTATTTTGCGAAGAGCTTTCTGTTAGTGAATCCTTTAAACTACAGGATCACTGTAGTGTTTTTCAAGCAGAAATAAACGCTATCCATGAAGCCTTAAAATGGCTAAGGATAAACAGAATATAATCAACAGGTATCTGCATTCTATCAGCAAGCCAAGCTGCGCTACGAGCCCTGGATGTATTCCAAACAACATCAAGGAGTTTCTTAAGTTGTCGCTAATCTCTAAATGAGATGGCCAAACAATATCGTATAATCTTATGCTGGGTTCCTGGCCACAGAGATATACCGGGGAACTGTAGGGCAGACCAACTTGCAAGAGAAGGCACCTGTATGCCAGACATAAGTAGTTTTATGGAGATACCTCTCGCAACTTGTAAACTTCTCATTAAGGACGCACTAATCAGTTCTGCAAATCAAAGATGGATTAGCGTAAACACCTGTGGAATTGCTAAGCAAACATGGCCAAGACTAAATTTACGTCTGTCCAAGAGTATTATAAAATTGAGTAGACTTCAAATCAGGACGTTAGTAGAGCCCCTCGCAGGACATTGTCTCATAGGAAATCATGCAAGGAGATTAGGCGTTTACATGCATGATTTCTGTCGTAGCTGCAGAAATGAGGAGAAGTTGGAAACAATTCAACACCTCTTTTAGACATGCCCAGCTCTAGCCAGAAGCAGGAACCGATTTTTAAAATATAGATAATCTATACACTTTTGGGTATCAACAACCTTTTACGCTTTATCAAAAGCTCAGAATGGTTCAATATGGAGAGGGAAATGTAGCCCAGCCCCCGCGGCTCACAACGGACCCATTTCGTGGTCTAAGTGGCATCGTTGTCTCTATGTGCGATGCGGCTGCCAAACCTCTCGATAGGACGATTAAGTTTGCGCCACTTTGTATAAGTACTTTCATTCAAATCAAATAAATTACAAAACCGAATGTGCCAAATGAAAGCGCAACTTATATTAATACTGCCGAGAGTGTGCTAACCTTCCTAAGAACCTATATAAATAATAGGTCTATTTATAAGTTCGTGCGGTTTTACAACAGATGGCGTAACTTGATTATTATTCCATCGATCCACATTTCCAAACATTCATTGGAGAGCTACTGTCGTAAGGCACAAACGTCAGTATAAGTTTTTTATTTGAAGCGTAAACAACAATATTTTTACCACACTTGAAAATGTCGAATTTCGTGCCAAATAATGTGTTTTTGCGGGGAATTCTTCTTCATTATTTTAATATGAAGAAAAAAGCAGCCGAAAGTCATCGTATCTTGGTGGAAGTTTATGGTGAGCATGCTCTATCTGAGCGAACGTGCCAGAAGTGGTTTGCACGCTTTAAAAGTGGTGATTTTGGCTTGGAAGACGAAGAACGCGAGGGTGCGCCGCCAAAGTTCATGGATACCGAATTGGAGGAATTGCTCGATCAAGATCCGGCTCAAACGCAAGAAGAGGTTGCAAAAACTTTGGGAGTTGATCAATCAACCATTTCCAAACGTTTAAAAGCCATGGGAATGATCCGAAAGGTAGGCCATTGGGTGCCGTATGAATTGAAGCCAAGAGACGTTGAACGCCGTTTTATGGCATGCGAACAACTGCTTCAACGGCACAAAAGAAAGGGTTTTTTGCATCGAATTGTGACTGGCGATGAAAAGTGGGTCCATTACGACAATCCAAAACGTCGGGCAACGTATGGATACCCTGGCCATGCTTCAACATCGACGTCGGCGCAGAATATTCATGGCCTGAAGGTTATGCTGTGTATCTGGTGGGACCAGCTGGGTGTTGTGTATTATGAGCTACTGAAACCGAATGAAACGATTACGGGGGATGTCTACCGACGACAATTGATGCGTTTGAGCCGAGCACTGCGAGAAAAACGGCCGCAATACGCCGATAGACACGACAAAGTTATTTTGCAACATGACAATGCTCGGCCACATGTTGCACAAGTGGTCAAAACATACTTAGAAACGCTCAAATGGAATGTCCTACCCCACCCGCCGTATAGTCCAGACCTTGCGCCATCCGATTACTATCTCTTCCGATCGATGCAACATGGCCTGGCTGACCAGCACTTCCGTAATTACGATGAAGTCAAAAAATGGATCGATTCGTGGATTGCGGCAAAACCGACCGAATTTTTCACAAAGGGAATCCGTGAATTGCCAGAAAGATGGGAAAAAGTAGTAGTAAGCGATGGACAATATTTTGAATATTAAATTTGTAACCATTTTACGTCAATAAAGTTTCAAATTTCGAAAAAAACCGCACGAACTTATTCATAGTCCTATTATATGCAAGTATAAGCAGATTTTTAGGCTTAAATTTGAGAAGCTTAAATTAGGTTGATCTGACTGAATTCAGCACATAATTGATGCGTTTGTAAATAAATCAGTGTCACTTGCAGACAACAATGGACAAGAGCATTCGCGCAGCAAATAGAAGTCACTCTAATTAAAAATACAATCACAATTACACATACCAAATGAGAACAAACACACACTCAAACCCGCCTTTTTACATATTCAGTGTATTATCAATACTGCGAGTCGGATGTGAGGTTGAAACATAGCCCAGCCTGCTCTTCGGTGTCTCTCATAAACTCAAAAACTAAAGTGATATTACTGTTAGATGTTAGTGTGAAGGCGACAAAGGTTAAGAACGCACTTATGGGCATACTACCGAACATAGGAGGACCACAGGGCGCCAGGAGAAAAATTATTTCAACTGTGACAGACTCCATAATGTTGTACGCCTCTCCAATCTAGGCTTGAGCAAAAGAATGCCATTTTAAAGAAGTACTCCAGGTCAGTAGAACAAGTGCGTTGAGGACCGCATGTGTCTCTAGAACGGTGTCGGACGATGCAATCTGCGTCATAGCTAGCTAGAGGTTGTACTGCTCGCAGGGATGAAGCCGACAGAGGAACTCAGACAAGAAGAACGTTCTACCTCGATAGCTGACTGGCAATCAAAATGGGACCGTCATCAAAAGGCCGGTGGACGCTTAGGTTGATCCCACGGATTAACAAGTGGACACGGAAGTTTCCAAAAATGTCTGCTAGACATGACTAATAGCCCTTTTTGTCCAGAATGCTTGAACAAAGAGGAGACGGTCGAACATATGGTTTTTTATTGCCGCAGGTTCGTTAAGAAAAGCGATGACCTAGCAAGAACAACTGGTGTGTTTCTGACGCCCAATAACCTAGTTCCACAAATGCTTGAGTCGAATGAAAAATTGAGAGCGGTCAAGCTTGTGCAACACGAATTATCGTGGAACTTCGCAACATTGATTGGAGGCAAAGGAATGATGCGACATGAACGCGGCAGCAACCACAACTGTCACATTGATAAAATGCAGCAAGACGAACAGCACACGAATATAACTGACGATTGAGACGTAATTACCAAAACAGTATCCCTGTAGGATGAACCGTCGGACTTGAGGTGACTTTAGTAGCGTTAAAGTCCCGCACTGACTGAGGCTTTCGATTGATTTTACACCTCGTTAAAAACAAAAAAAAAGTGATGTGATAGAGAAACCAAATGTTTTGAAATTTTGTGGACAAGTTCAATAATAAAGCAACTTGCACTGAGTAGGTAGGAAGTGAAAATTCGCATGGCACTCAAAGTATTAACTTATGGCAAAACCACCATGTGGACTTTACGGTATGATCACGCACGGTGGGCTATTGCCTAGTCTAGAACGTAATGATGTGACCTTACCAACTGGAAATAATCTAATTGAGGAACTGCATCACAGAATTGATGACAATTTTTACAACAATGTCTATTAATGCTGATTTGTCTTCATATTTATAAATGCCACAGCAGCCTCGAAGATTTACCGGTGGGGGGTCATTTTTCCCAAAATCACTTTCCCAAAAAAATTTTTTCCCAAATTTTTTTTTCCCAAAAAATAATTTTCCCAATATTTTTTTTCTCAAAAATATTTTTTCCCGCTTTATTGTTTTTTCCCGAATGCATGTTTTCCCAAAATAACTTTTTTCCAATAGATAGCTTTCCCGAACAAATACTACTGAAATTAATTTTTATTATTCTACTATTTCACATTTTTCGACGATTCCGACAATATGAGTGTATATAATAATCAAAAATCTTATACTTAAGTAATCGAAAAAGATTCGAAAAAGTTTTTCAATATACATTTTTCAATTCGGATAAAAAGACAAGGTAACGAATGTATCCAACTTCACTCATATAAACAAGTTTTTTCACGTCATTCTTTTCGTGTCAAAATTTCATGAGCCAAAATTTGCTGCCTAAAGTCAAAATTTCTAATTATGGCGGAATTAATTGAATGCAAAAAATCATTTCTTTTCAAATAATAAAAAATGTACTCGCCCATTCATTGCAAATGTATATGCGATATTTTACAGACGAACGATATTTTGGGAAAAATATTTTATGGGAAAATGTATTGGGAAATTTTTAGTTTGGGAAAAATGGCATTGGGAAAATTATTTTTTGGGAAAAAAAAAATTTGGGAAAAAATTTTTTTGGGAAAGTGATTTTGGGAAAATTGTACCCCAATCGATTTACCAATTGAAAAAATCTGATTCAAAATAACAAGGGTATAAATTTGTTTTCGACATGCGAAGCGCAGCAATGTCGAGAACTTAGTTTTTGTGTTAAAACTTTTGCTTTAGTTCGGTGGAACGTTTTTGTGAGTTGCATCTTAACTTTGGGCTTCTAATTAGTCTAAATTACTATGAAAAAGAAACTGCTGACGTGTTTTCAACTCGATGGAAATCGCTTAGGCAGCTGCTATGTCAATCAAGTAAAAGGAGAAACTGTCGGGTATTGCTGGGTTCCAATTACACTGCGCAAGTTCAAAATTTGGAAAACAATTTTAATACAACGAGGGTTATCAAAGCTGTGAATTTGACGATTCGTTAGCAATTTAGATTCGAATAAGTAGGTTGCTAGCCCGTCTATCCTAATTTGACGATAGATGAAAACTACCTACACCTCCAAGCAGTTGTTGCCTGTTTTCATCCGCGAATGATATTTATTTCCCATCTAACTTGAGTACCGATCATTCCGAGCTCTGCCGAGCGAGAATTTTGATTCAAACCCCATCTAAATCTCAATGTTGATGTTAAAACAATTTCTATTCTTTTTTCTGAGCAGGTTTGCATAAATTTTAGATTTTTTTGAATTACGTGTCCCAGTTTTTAAATTATTATACTGAAATTTTGCGGAGTAATGTTTTCTAATATACCTTTAGTTGTTTCTAAAAACCTTCGAGATCTTATTACTTTAACATTTGACCTAGGATCGCTTCTAAACAAGCTCTCAGCGGTCGTAAAGCAGATTTTCAAATTCCTTTAGCTTTCTCAAAAAAATGGGGTCAATCTGACAAAATGGAAGGCGTCATTGGACTTAGCAGGCCGCAATTAAGAGAGATCAACTATCAAACATTTAAAAAAAAAAATATAATAATATTTAATTTAAATCCGATCACAGTTTTATTTGTAGTTTGGCATTGATCGTAAAATAAAAAATCTTAACTCAATAATTTCTTATTTCCAGCTTAGCGGTTTTAATGTAGCATCAAAAAGACAAAATTTATGTCTCATTTATTCATTTAATAATCTAAAAACAACAATAAAAAAAATTTTAAAAAAATTAAGTAACTATATCGTGACGATATTTTCAACTATCAGAGTTCATTTCTTGCCCAAATTTTATTACTTTTGCTTAGAATAACCAATCTCACCGATCAAATTATTACAACCACAGGCTTTTTACTAAATGACAGTTGCATCACGCCTATGTTCTCGTATGCAAATATGTAATATTTGGCATTTGACAGATCGCACACGTTAAACACAACAAAAACATTCTACCTAAATATGAGTATAGTCGTATTAACCATAACTGTCATGAAACTCAGCTGACACCTGAGAACTTTGTTATTGCTTCGCAAATATCCCGCTAAAATGTGCGCTCGTGCATGCGGAAGCATTTATAATTGGCAGACACCCAGCAGAGAAAACTTGAACAGGAGAGGAACAATCCTATGTAGGTCACTGTTAATAATTTTCAAACGAAAGTGAATTGGTTCCTATCTGATTACCCGCTTTAAGTGGGAATAGATTATCGTCGTGCCGTATTGGATGGCACGAAAAGGAGTTGCTGCCAGTTGAGGTTAGGTTAGCCAGGTTGATTGTCTAAGAGTAGATACTCGGTGGCCCTAAGGCTCATTGTGCTATCTGCATTTTGTTTACATCGCCTAACAAAGTAGCTTAAAGTACTTAGATCTTTTTAAGAAGGCAACTAGTCCCTCCAGTAACACTTTTTGCAAATTCCCCAGGTCTTCAAAGATATTTGGCACGACTTCTTTGAAGAGCAGGACATTCACAGAGGAGGTGTTGAACCATCTCAATTTCTTCTTCATCTACAGAAGTCATTATGAGGTACACCCATTCTACTCGTACTAGCTACGGTGCCAATAGTGCAGCGACCCGTAATAATACCTGTGAGGAGGCTGGTAGTTGATCTGTTGAATCTTAGCAGATATTTTATGCTTTTAAAATTCAGTTTTGCGCTATTATTCTGCCTTTTCTAAGCTCGTTAAAGCAGTAAAATGAATAGGTCTGGTGGTGAACGAGGATAAGATGAGTGCCTCCTGGTATCAAACGAACTCGCCAGTATTGTAGGCGATGGAAGAATGAGCTGTATCAGCTTTACGTCGACATAGACATACTGCGAATAAAGATTCAGCGGCTCCGCTGGCTAAGCCAGATCTTCCGAATCAATACAAACACTTCAGCTCTGAAAGTATTCGATGCACTACCTTAACGACTGGCGCACTTTTGAAGTTCAACCAAAATCGCAACTAGAACTTCCCTACAGGGTATTAACGCATTTGCAAACATATTTCTGTTTTAGTTTACTAAGTATGCCACCTCAATTTTGTCTTAAGTATTTGTTGTATTTGTCAATTTTCCTGCTTCTGAATAGTTTATGAAGTTGTCACTACAGCCAATAACCAACCATTCGACGCCTGTCGCCTGTCGCCTTGACACCCGCAAACATTTCACCAATTACCTTAATCTGCTTACACTTATTGCTTCAAGCATTGAGCTGAGGAAAACACCCTTTAAGCGCAGCGTTAGCAGAAAAGTAGGAAGAGGACGCAGGGTTAAAGAAAAATACGGTGTTGCTGAGAGGAAATAAATCGTAGAATATTGCGATTGTTTGTTTATAAGATATCCTCGTTTGCTCGCTTTAAATTGCTTTCGCAAGTGTGGCATTGAATGACTGATTGACAACCAAGTGGGCGACAAAAACATGCATACGCGTACATACATCCATACATATTACTTATATACTTATAGATAGTTCTTGGAAAGTGTGAAAGTTATAATTAGTTTAGTACCCAGCCGGGCGCTCAGTCAATAATTTTATCTACACAGGATTACCGGGAAACTTGTCATAGATACTTAAGGATATTTTTGGATAGCTGAAAGACATACTAGTTAATTTTCGGAATAGTGTCCAAACAAGTTTTGTTTTTTTTTTGTTTAATGATTAAAGTAGGAAACACTTAGTGAAGCATCGTAAGCTCAAAATGTTTATCGAGCAGCCAATTTTAGCTGTCAAGATTAGGTTCTAATTTCTTTATAATTTTTATAATAATTTTTATTAGTTGAAAACAGTAAAATGAATTTGCGTCCTTGAACTAAAATTAAAAAAGGGCGAATACAAGAAAAAATATATTTTTTTTAAATAGTCTTTAAAATCGAATATCTCGAAAGCGGTTAACTTTTGGACATCACCACATATAACAAAATTAATTAAAAATAATGTAAATAATAAATAATAGTGGTTTTAAATATCTAGAGCAACTTTCCGGTAACCCTGAAGTCATTGAAATCAACAACAAGTCCACAAGTAAATAGCCTCCAGTATGCGTGGCTGCGATTGTCGTTACGTAAATAGAATTCACCGTGCGCTGGGGTCAATCGCCACCGCTGCATTACAAAGTACATACGTACTGTGCTCTCTTTCCATAAACAATAGTTAAAAGAAGAAATTTGCAATTCTTTTAGAAATCCCTGAAAGGCTCCAAAATGTATGGAAATGAAGAGAAAAAATAAAAATTTGAAAAGAAAAATTAATTTTTTTTGAAAAACTCCAATATTTGAGAAAATTCTAAAAAATAAACATTTTAAATTTAACAAAAAACTAAAAATTTGAAATTATATATAACAAAAAAATTAAAAATTTCGAACTAAAAAAAAATTAGTTTTTCTTTTGGTATGATTTTTTGCACATTTGTGATTTAATCCAGATTTAATGAAATAATTAATAAGAAAATGCTAAAAATTAAAAATTTTAAACTCAACAAAAAATTAAAATTTTTTAATTAAACAAAAAATTAAAAATTTTAATTTGAAAGAAATTAGTCTTTTTTTTTTGTATGATTTTTTGCATATTTGTGATTTATTCCAAATTTAATTTATTAGAAAAAAATTTTTTTGGTATGATTTTTTTGCACATTTGTGCGAGGAATTAAAAGAGTTCGATCTGTATATATCTGATTTAAAATTTAACGCAAATGCATTTGCTGTCATGTAGAAATTTAGAAGGTGGCATCAAGAAAAAAAAACACTTTGACCCATCCTAATTTACACTCCACCTTCCTGTATTCATACAACACTCCATGCGAATTCTCTATTGTTCGTGACAGTGCTGACAATCTTCTTGGTTTCTCTTCTAGAGCTTCAAGACACCCTAATCTTATTTTTTTATTGTAGAGTTCATCTCGGGAAATAGATAAAAATCGCACTGCGAAATAAGGCTTTTGTCCTAAAACTGAAATGCTGCGCCTCTTATTGCCATCAAAGTGTTCTCAACATGCTAATCAAACTGCCATAATTTCAGAATGCAATTACAAAAATTACAAAACAAAATTCCCCATATACTCCTGAGTCCAAGGTATAGGAGATTGTAGTCTTTACTGACAGTCAAGCTGCATTAAAGGCTCTGGAGAACGCAAAGCAAACCTCAAAGATTGTGCAAGAATGTAAAAAGAAGCTTAATTCTATTGCAAGACTGAATAAGCTGGTACTTATATGGATTCCCGGACACTACGGTGTTTAAGGCATGAAATCGCCTATGAATTGGCCAAATGTGGATTAGTGGTTACCCCACAGAGACCAGAGCTAATAACCGGAAACTGTTCTGCAGGAATCATGAAACGCATCAGCGATTATGTACGCCATTTACATAAAGATCGATGGCCCGGTCTAGAACGCTGCAGAACTGCAAAGTGTTTTGTGTCAAGCTAACTAGAATAGAAAACTGTCAAATTTTCTTCTAAGACTTGGAAGAAAAGACGTTCGTTTGATGGTCGGAATTATTACAGCACACAATCCTTGAGGTGAGCATATGACCACCATTGGAATTGTTGAGGATCCCATTTGCCTGTCTTATTTATGAGAGGCTGATATCACAGATCATTTTCTCTGCTCTTGCTAGAGCAGGGCTACGAATTTTGGGTTCCGCTGTCATGAGAATGAGTAATATTCGTGTTCTCAAACTGGAGGATATTATCAGATTCGCTAAAGAATGTAGAAAATTCTTACAGATCTAGGTACCTGTATGTCTCTATTCTATCCTATCTCTTTTTTTATGTTACTTCTCTTCTTTCCTCCTTGACTATCCACCTTTTTAATTTCCAGAGCTTCGAATAAAATGGGCTTTTTAGCCCGAGTTTTTTAGGCGTTATCAAATCTTTCGGTTCTTCTTGAGTCTACTTTTTCAAATTACAAAACAAAATTTTTTTAAGGTAGAGGCAAATTTTTAAAATTAGTTTTTTTTCGAGTCCTCTTTTTACATTTTTCGTCATATCTTTGGCATTAAAAATCGGATTTTAATTCGTGATATTCATATATTGATGTTTTTGCTTTGAGTAGGGTATTTTTTTCAAGCTAATGTTCTTTGGTCTCAAGTGGCCCGCTTCAGTGTTTACCCACCAGAACTCAGTTCTTATCATCTTAACGTACCACCCTAACACCAGTAAATAAAAGCTCGCCAAAAATCATTATGCTATTGCTAAGAAAGAATTCTGATTATTCCAGTAGAACCAAATAAAAATAATTGTTTCTTCTATTCAACCATATTTTTCTTGAAATTCTAATTAAAAACCATGCAGTTGTGATGACAATTTGTGAAAATTTTCTAATTTTTATATAAAGTTTGAAATTTAAATTTATTATATGGTTGTTGTTAAACAATGAGCTATACTTTTATAAAAATATAATGAAGAAGCAAAATAGCCAAATAGCTATCGTTCGTCTCAGGCTGAAAGTAGCATAGAATCTCCTGCTTTTATACGTTATTTGCCAAGGTATTTGAAAAGGCTTTGTTATAGTAAAATAAATATAAATATAAATTAATTAAATTTTAAGAATATTAAGTTGCATACACACAAATTTTGTAAGGCAAATATTGCTTTTACTTTGCTTCATTCTTTGTATTTACCAGAATTGCAAAGCAATGAAGGAAAAACACATCTAGTCTTGTAAATCAATTCATAGGAATACTCGTAATATATTGATAAAAACAGTGTTGCGATAAGATATTATTGATATACGGAAATAATCGCAAAATATGGACAACAAAAATTTGCAAAATTCCTCTAATGATTTTGTATCGGTATTGCCAAACTAATTGCTGCTGTTACCTTGGCAATGACGTAAGTGAATTCATGCGGTGCTAAACAAGAAATGATAATACACCTACACGATTTAGATAACGGTGAAATACTATCTACAAACATACATCCATTTAGTGAATAGAAGTATCACGAGCGAACTGAGTCAATCACACAAGCCAAGCGATAGATATGCCGTAACTAGGCAATACAGATGGGTGATTTTTACCAGGAAACGAAAAACAAAACTAATAATAATAATAAAGTTAAAAACAAAACATGTTTAAAAGCTCGTTATCGTTATTTATGGAAATTTTTTATCGATTATGGAAGTTGCAGTTGGTCTTTCCTAAGACCAGTTTGAGACAAGTTTGATTTTTTATGAGCCACTTTTTCATAGCAGAAAGACGCTCGGTGGTTTGTTATAGCCTGTTGAGGGGCAACCGCTATTGGAAAAAACTTTTTGTATCGTTTAATGTTGCATGTCCGAGGATCCGCGCACAACCGAGTCATTTACTAACCCATTCGGCTACGGCGACAGAATACAGCAATAGATACAGCCTTAAAATTTTAGCTTACATACAAAGATTGTCGCTTTTAGGAACATGGTTCTGTTCCTAATATAAAACAGCGATCGAGACAACGAAGAGGTGAGGTTAGGTTAATCCGGCTGGCATTAAGCCACGCATTGATCTTTTGGACCCTAGTGGTGCCAAATGGAAACATATCTCTATTAATCCCTATAATAGTTCTGGAGTATTTTCGTGAAAGCGTAAGTACGAACAGTGGTACAGCGTGATGCGATATCTGGAAATGACATCTACATTTTCACTAACAGCCAGGCGGCGACAAAATCGCTCACAAAAGAGTCGACAACCTCCTAAGTAATCATGAAATGACCCACATCTCTTACCAAGACGGCTGAGTCATTTCGCTTATAGTTACTAAGGTTCCTGGCCATCGGGACATGGAGGGTAACTGCAGAGCCGATGAACTAGCGAGTCTCGGCACCAAATTGACCGATGAGTACATAGACAATGACATAGGTATACCCTTACAAATATGTAAGCTATGCATCCTTGAAAAAATCGTAAGGAAAGCCAATGAACGATGGCGTAATGAAGCCACCTGCAAAATCGCCCGTCAACTGTGACCGACTCTCTATGCTAAACGCACAGCATCTCTGCTAAGCCAAAATAAACACAGCCTTAACACACTGGTTTCGGTCATAACGGCGCACTGCCTAAAAGGTAGGCACGCCCAGAGGTGCGTGGGTTTGCGAACACCTGACTTCTGCAGAAGCTGTCTAGATAAGAAAGAAGAAGATACAGAAGGTGAAAGCTTCTGTGCCATTGTCCTGCTCTATCCAGATCGAGATTTGCTATTCTAGGCAGACAATTTTTTAACGAATTGGAAGATCTTAGTTCTCTCACACACTGGTTTTAGGAGAGATAGGGAAAGCTCTCCAAGCTGCCTAGCAATATGCTATGAGCCTGAGTGTGTCCCACAGGACAACCGCTTCAACCTAACCTAACCTAAGTACGAATTGAGTAGGTTTTTGTACACATATGTCGTTCTCTTGTTCAAATGGTAGTCTAACAGCACTTTTAGCTATCTCATTTACTATTCTGTTTCCTTTAATACCTTTGAGACCCGGTACCCAATAGATGTGCAGCCTTTTGTTTGCAGCTAATCTATCTATGGATTTCCTGTTCCGTTGAACATTTTTGGACTTAATACAATAAGAGGTTATTGCTTTTATTCCTGCGTGGACAGTCACGTAAATATTAATTATTGAGTAATTTGTAGTTTTTGTATAGGCTAGTAAGTTTTTGCTGTTGGAAATTCGCGGCCAGACCGGATCAGAGTAGATTTTCCAAGCGTAAGATTTTACTCGTTGGGAGTTCGCGGCTTTTCCAACAGCAAAAACTTACGCTTGGAAAATCTACTCTGGTCCGGTAGCTTGATTGGCTGACTAATCAGTAAATAGTTTGAGCAGTAAATAATCGCTCCACACTTGAGCAACGATTGCAAATCGTGCAAATTTTTTATGAAAATAATCGTTCTGTTCCTGCTACTTTAAGAGCATTACGGCCATTTTACGGTCCATTTAACAAGCCGTCCCGTTTTGGGGTTATGTGAAGTCATTGGCCTACAGTAACAAGCCGGCGACAATTTGTGAGCTCAGAGCCAATATTGAACGCGAAATTGCTGGAATTTCGGCCGATTTATGCAAAAGAGTGGTCGAAAATTGGGTTCAACGATTGGACTTCGTAAAACGTGCACGCGGTAGTCATGAAAAAGAAATCGAATTTCATACTTAAATGTATATGTTCAAACTCGATAATAAAAAAAAAAATTTGTTAAAAATGTCAAATCGTTTGTGTTTTATTCAAAAAAGTTCAAAAGTTGAAGCGCTTTTACTGGAAAACCCTATATAAAACCTTCTCCTCTCGCTAATCCTCTTTGCTCTGGAGCTATGTCCGAAGGTTCTATAAGCAAATACTCCAGCAGCCGGATTGTGCTGCAAGATTTTCTGCCATAAGGTCAATAGGTGATCTGTTAAGTACCATCTCTGGCGCCGCCATATTAGGTTAATGCCGTAAAACAAGCTAATGCAGTTATCCTATTTCTTTATGCTTTTAAAATAATTTTCCTATTACAAGACCAAAAGCGATTATTAGATGGCCAGTTTGTCAGTCACTTGGCTATTAAAGAATCGTCCTATCGACACTGCTATTGAAGAAACGTGAGTACACTAATCGCCAGCGACCGCCGGTAATTTAGTCTGAATCGCGCTCACGAAAGCAACTTCTCTCGCTTCAGCAGACGAATCAGTACAGCCATTGAAGTTGCTGTTTTGTTCCGCCCTACAAATCTTAACTATAACAAGAGAGTTGTTGAGAAATTTCGGATGAAACTTGAGAGGATGCTACTGAAGCTGTGAATGTTTAGGGACTGCATAGATTTTTGAGAAATTTGAGCGGTTTCAAGATGAACGAGAAGTCGTTGAAGATGACTTATGCCGAAATCCCCGCTCACGTAAAAACGAGGAACACTTGGTAATCTGGTTCATTCAAGCAATGTTAGTGGATTCATGAAGAAGGTGAAATTATTATTGATCATTGTCGCAGTGTCAGACAGCCTAATAATAATAATTAGTGATGATTATTATTTTCACATTTTTGCTGAATGCCATGAAATAAATAAGGAAAAATTACCCGAATTTTGAAAGAATAAGTTGTGGATTCTTACTGATAGAACAACCGTCTCATTTTGGAGAATCTTGTAATCGATGCAACTTTTCTTTCACATATCGTAAAAGAGTCAAAGTATGTAGGTTTCGTACCTTGGATTAGATGAACTGTTTCAATATACACAGATTAATTAAACCCAGTAAAATAATGTCAAATCTCATTGAGGTCGGTAAAAAAATAATTGCGTAAGTTCAGCAAATTTTGCTTTAAAAATATTATATAAAAAATTAAAGCATTCCCCATTCAAATTGAATTTATCCTACATTTAAATATTTTTTTCATTTATATCACTTTTTTCACTATACACCTTCATATGTGAATTACATGGCATTTTTAATCCGCCACAGTCAAAAGCGTTTTTCACAAACACGACGGCTTACTCAAAGTTCTGAATATTTGAATAACAAGCAAAAAAACTGCTCATCGTGTAAATCATATTGCATGCGCAAATAAAAAAATTGTACATGCAAATTTCATTAATCGCCAAAAATAAAATGAAAATTAGTATTTGTCAATAAATCTGATTTACAACCAAATCGATTTAAATTTATATGTATATTGTACAAGGTGGCGCAAAATTAATCATCATTTTTATTCTTTTTTTTTTTGAATACCTATTAATTAAAAAAATAAATAAATTTAAGAGATGGAAATCTATATTTTGATTTTACGAGAGCTGCATAGGAATATACAAGGTGGCGCAAAATTAATCATACATTTTTTTTTTTTTTTTTGAATACCTTTTATTAATTAAAACAAAAAAAATTTAGTGATGCAAATCTATATTTTGACTTTCCGATAGTTGCTTAGAAACATACAAGGTGGCGCAAAATTAATCACCCAGTTCGGTGTTTGAATAATTTTTCTACTAAATGAAATAAAACTGATTTTGAGTAATACAAATCTTTATTTTGACTTTATGAGAGTTTCATAGCAACATACAAGGTGGCACAAAATTAATTATCCAGTTTTGTTTTTGTATAAGTTTTCAACTAAATAAAAATAAATGATTTTGAGTGATAGCAATCTTTATTTTGGCTTTACGAGAGTTGCATAGAAATATACAAGGTGGCGTTTCGCTAGTTGCTAATAACTTTTTATAAAATAAAAAAAAAAGATTTTGTGTAGTGGAAATCTTTATTTTGAATTTACGAGAGTTATATAGCAACAAACAAGGTGGCGCAAAATTAATCATCCAGTTTTGTTTTTGAATAATTTTTCTAATATACTAAATAAAAAAACTGATTTTGAGTGATAGCAAACTTTATTTTGACTTTATGAGAGTTGCATAGGAATACACAAGGTGGCGTTTGGCCAGTTTTGTTTTTGAAGAACTTTTAAAAATTCCAAAAAAAATAGTGAGTAGGGGAAATCTTTATTTTGAATTTACGAGAGTTGCGTAGGATCATACAAGGTGGCACAAAAGTAATCATCCAGTTTTGTTTTTGAATAATTTTTCTACTAAATAAAAAACAACTGATTTTGAGTAATAAAAATCTTTATTTTGACATTACGAGAGTTACATAGCAACATACAAGGTGGCGCAAAATCAATCATACGGTTTTGTTTTTGTATGACTTTTTTTCAAAAATAACAAAAAGATATCGGCAAAGTTGAAAAGGGGCGGAAAAAAGTGAAAAAATGTGTTTGCACGGAAAATAACCACAGTGGTCTCAAGTTTTCTTAATTAACTTAAAAACCATTCGAAAAATTTAAGTTTGTTCTGATATGAAAAACGATAAGAATTCACTCACCCGGTTTTTAAAAGTAAATCCATATTTAATGGATATTTGACAAATTTCTCAAATTTCACTCATTACTTTTGCGCCACCTTGTATAATCACTTACATTCATTGTGCAAAAAAAAATATGTTTTCCAAAAGGCTTCACAATTCTCATATTGCTATTGATTTTAATACAGAAAAATGAATTAGAATTTATTTCCAGCAAATTTTGCTTACAATAAAGAATTACAAATGCGCTTAAAAAAAGGCAGAAAAAATGCCATTCGTACTCAAATGTGTGAAATTTTATTATATTTCCACATCTAATAATTTATGCTCAACTGATTTGCGAATGGCGATTTAGTTTAGCGCAATGTTAATAGAATTTCCAGTGATAAATGAATGGATATAAAAAATAAATACCAAATTATTTGGTCTGATGTAATTTGCATAATTGGGTATTGTTTGATGTTCGTTGAGAGGCAAATGCTGAAAATGTCTAACAAAAATCGAGCACATACATACAGTGGCGAGCATAACTGAGTGCATGATGATATTTTTTTTATATTTATTATTTATCATATTTTTTGAGGTAACATTTTTTGCTTATTTTTTTTGGAATTTTTTTCATATTTTTTTAGTTAAATTTTTTTATTTCTTTTGTGATTTTTTTTAATATATACTTTTAATAATTCAAATTAATTTGTTATACTTTTTTTCTAAATATTGTTCATTTTATAGCGCAAGCCATATGGGTCAAAATTTGAAATTTATAGAAAATCACATCTAAATTTTCACTTTCTTTGTCTGAATTTTTAGTAACATTTCGAGATATCAGTTCTATAGAACATTCAATTTTGGTACAAGCGGCTTACAGCGAGGCGGCGATAAAATCCCTCACAAAACTATCGACAACCTCCTAAGTAACCACGAAATGCCGCACATCTCTTAACGAGATGGCTGAGTCATTTCGCTTTAGGTTACTAAGGTTCCTGACCATCGGGACATTGAGGGTAACTGCAGAGCCGATGAACTAGCGAGTCTCGGCACCAAATTGACCGATGAGTACATAGACAATGACATAGCTATACCCTTACAAATATGTAAGCTACGCACCCTTGAAGAAATCGTAAGGAAAGCAAACGAACGATGGCGTAATGAAGCCACCTGCAAAATCGCCCGTCAACTGTGACCGACTCTCTATGCTAAACGCACAGAATCTTTCCTAAGCCAAAATAAAGCTCTTACGGTTTTTTTCATATTAAGTGCAATTTATAGAAACCGAAATTAACTGGTTTTAATTTTCTTTGGAAGTTGTCTTGCGCATTAATTTTTATATGGAAAAAAGTACAAAAACTTACCAAACAAAAAACTTTTTCAAGGCCTTTGTCTCATTTGAAATGGTGTTTTTTGGATGTTTCTTTAAAAGCGTGTAAAACGGAAAAGAAAAAAATTGTTTTATTGTTGTTTTCAGTATTTTTGTTTTCTTGATCCATTGTGAAAAATTAGAAATTTTCTTTTGGCCATATGAGGCTCGTTCAAAAAGTTCTCAGCTCTCAAAAAATAGCCTTCACATGCACAATGGACACAGATATAGTCAGGTCTATTGAACAGATTTTAATGAAATAAAATTTAAATGGCACTGAATTTTTGTCGTTATTATGTGAAATAAAATCATGCGGAAAACAATTTCTTTAGTATTTTTTTCGAATCTTTAAAGTCAAAAAAGCGTCAAAAAAGCGGTTTTTCATCTTTGAACCTCAGCCATTTTGTCAATTTTTTTTTTTGAAGATCGTAGTTCAAACGATAAGGACATTTATACTGAACAAGAATCTTTTTGTCGTTTTGATTTCAGACGCCTGTGAGTCCCGGAATCCTTGTCGCCAGCGACATATCGTTTTTTGGAAAACCAGTTTTTGAAGGCTGATAACTTTTTGAGCGAACCTCGTATGGCTAAAAAAAGTTTATTTTTTAACTATGCACCAAAAATTGAAATACTGAAAACAAAAATAAAAAAATCTTTTTTCATTTCTGTTTTACACGCTTTTAAAAACCCCCATTTCAAATGAGGCGAGGGCCTTATGTCCAAACAATTTTTTAACAGTTCAAAACGTGCACCTACTTTACTTTTTTTATTCTTTGATGATCATGCAGGGAGATTCAAAACTACGCGCTTTAAAATGGTAGTCATGCACCAACCCATTCCTCTACGGCGACACACATTAACCCTTACACATCTTATATTTTCACTTATTTGTGTAGTTAAAATTGAATTTTGAGTTCTGGCATTTCAAGGGGGTTACAGTAGAATTGTATAAGAAATATTTTTGTGGCACATTTTAAACCGTTAAATGTCTCTGTGAAGAGTAATTTTAACCTTTCCTGCAAAAGACACATAAAATACCCATCTATTGAGCAGTTAGAGGGTTAAGATGTTCCACAAAAATGATCGCCGTAGTTTTTTCCATAGAACTGCTGAACACAACGTTTGTCTAAAATGTCAGGATCACAGAGTTTCCTTTATCGATTTACCATAAGAATAAATTTTGTATATGAAATTTGAAATCGTCGATACATGCGTATTCTGTTTTTCGCCCCTCTGAGAGCGTCCAATGTCGGAATCCTGTTATTTTTATTATAATTTTTTTTTATTCCACAAAATTTTATATTTAAAAGTGTCTTAATTAAATGTGAAAAAAAATTAGCTAACACAGCTGGCGATTTTTGAAAATAATTTTGCTAAATGATTGAAAAATAGGGTATTATACTACATTTTTATCATTTCGGTTCAGTACTCCAACACTCGTCACAAAAAAAGAAAAAGAAAACAGACCAAATTTCTTTCAGGAAACCCGGGTTATAAGAAAGAATATAAATTCCATTAGAAGTTGACCTTTTAACCTTAAGAAAATAACCTTGCAAAATATTCATTTACAGTTCCGTCTGTAATGAACTTCCAAATGAAAAGGGAAATTTCAAAGTTTTTCTGTTTCACATATCTCCTGTCCGCATTCCACGCCTTGCATTCACCAAAAGCCAATTCAGTGCGCCTTAATTGAAAATTTGATAAGGTCCAGCCGTTTCTAAAAGCACAAATTAACGACTGATTGCGGAGTAAAAGATCATCGAGAAGCAAAAAACCCCTATTTACCACGAATTTTCTCAGCAAATCGCTCCCACCGGGCAGCGGCGACTGACAGCAGTCAAAGACAGCCATATGACCCATACGTTAATTTATGGCGCCTGGCGGCCACACTCTCCACTAGCACTGTGTATACATATATGCACACGCACACACATACATAAACATTCAGCAACATTTGGCTGCTCAAAGTGCATGAATTCGAACTTTAACTTTAATGAAAATTCAATTTCGTCAAATTAAGCAAAGCCGAAAGAAAAGAATTGAAAAATACAAGTAAATGTAAAAACGCAAAAACACTTAAGCACGGATGTGTGTGTGTGCCTAGCTGCATTTAGAATTTTCCACGCTGCACAAAGAGAGAGAAAAAAAAACACAAGTGGTGTGGAAAAATTGAAAAAAAAAAATTGAGGAAAAAAACATTTTTATGGCCAAAAAGTTATAAAATATGAATTGACGACTTTTTTGTTGCACTTTAATGCGACAGTTTATATGGCTGCTGTGTGAGTTTGTGTAGTTATTGCTGCCTTGTTGTTGTTTTTTGTTTGTTTAGTTTTATCGCTTTATTTAATTGCGTTTTTGTTTGTTTCTCCTTTTTTCGAAACCTCAAATACAAATCCACATAAGTGCGTAGGTATGTGTGATTAGGCAGCCGCAAGAAGGCAAATACTACAAATCCAAATATGTACATTTTATCATGTGCGGCATGCACATACATTTTTACATGTGCATATGTATGCCTGTGTATTTCACCATGTGACACTTTACTCCTCTTGCCCTGCCTCGGTTGACGCTCCCGCATTATCGCCTAATCATTTAAGTTCGAATACTTCAAAAGATATGTGCTGAAGTCAATCAACTGCAAGCGCACTTTTCAAGTGGCATGTGGCAAAATGAAGCGTATGTACGTACAGTAATGGCCAACTGAATAGGCACGAACAATTTTTAAGAAGTAAACTCAAACAATTTTGAAACAAATTTAATAATTTTGGGATTTAATCAACGTTGAAAGTTCTAGTATAGAATTTTTTTAATAAAATCCCCAATTCTTTTTAAGATTCTTATACTTTTTTTATTTTTAGGATAAAATAAAATCCTAAAAAACCAAAATTTAATAAAAATAAAAAAACTCTATTTTTAGTAAAATTTTAAAGAATAAAATGAAATATTAAAAACAAAAAATTGGTAAAAACACCATTTAAAACAAATTTTTTTTTTAAGATTTTAATATTAAAAAAATATTTTTTGAGAAGATTTTAATGTTTAAAAAAAGTTTTTTAGAAACTTTTTTTGTAAAGATTCTAACATTATTTAAAAAAAAAATTATTTCTGTACAATTTTTTGTTTTTAATATTGTTGGAAAGATGTTTTTTCCTGTGCAATTTCCTGGCATTTTGAAAATAAAGCTTTATCACCGCTTAAATAAAAAAAAATGTATTTGTAAATTTCGTCAAATTTTTTTGTACAAAGTTTTCAAAATTTTATATTTAAAAAGAGGTTTTTGTAAACGTTTTTTGTAATTATTCTAATATTAAAAAAAAAAATTTTAAATTTTTTTGTTAAGATGTTTTTACCTGTTCAAAATTTGTGGGAAAAAATATTTGTTTGGGAATTTCATTTTTTTTTGCATATTGAAAACCCCGCTTTGTCACTGTTTACAAAATTTTTTTTTTGTATTTGTAAATTTTTTCAAATTTTGTCAAATTTTTTTGTACATATTTTTCAACTTTATTGGGGAAAATATTTGTTTCCCGCTTAAAGTGTTTGGGACTTTTTTTTTGTACTTTTGAAAATCATCCATTATCACTGGAAAATTCTTTCTTTCCTTTTGGATAATTTTTTGCGGAACATTTTTTTGGAAAGATTTGTTTTTCCTGCTAACATTTTTGGGAAAAAAATTTGTTTCCTGCTCAAAATGTTTGGGAATTTTTTTGTTTTTGGCATTTTGAAACTAACCCATCATCACTGTTTAAAAAAAAATGTTTGTATTTTTACATTTTGTATAAATTTTGTTTACAAATTTTTCAACTTTCCTGGGAAAAATATTTGTTTCCTGCTAAAAATGTTTGAGAAACAATTTTTCTTTTGTCTTTTTAAAAAACACCTCTCTTAAATTTCCTTTCTTTGTTTAATTAACAGCTGAAAGTACGCTCCGTAATGCCTAATACTTTCAGGGAATAAATGAACACTTCATACATTTTTTTGTTTTTTTTAGAAATTTTTTTGTAAAATGTTTTTTCCTTTGCTAAACTTTTGGGAAAAAAAATTATTTCCTGCTTAAATAGTTTGGAATATTTTTTTTTTTTTTTCATTTTGAAAATCACTCATAATTGGAAAACTTTTTCGAAAAAAACTTTTTTTCTGCTAAACATTTGTGTACGCTCAGTAATCCCTGAAAGCTTCATAGATTGATTAAATATTTAAAAAATAAATTTTCTTGGAAACGAATTTATTATCTTGTTCGAATTTTTGGGAAAAAAAATTTCAAAAAGAGCCCCTCAAATTTCGTTCGCTTTGTGTGATTAACCCCTTGAGAGGAAATGACGGGCCTCGCTCGTCGAGACAAGGGGTTAATAGATAAAAGTACGATTAGTGAATCCTGAAAGCTTCATAGCATGAATAAATACTTTATAAAAAATTATTTTTGGAAAACTTTAGGGGGAAAAATTTGGGAAATTTTTAGGAAACAGAATTTTTTTATATCGCGAGTCGGCATCATTGCAATAACTAGCCTCCGCATCGCGACCAGATAACCATCTCTTGTCGAAAAAAAAGGTTGAAAACATTTTACTTTCCCTAATATTTCGGATTATTTTTTGTATACAATTCGAATAAAGAAATAAAATAAAATTCTACTATTAAAATATTTCAGAAAGTTAAAAAAAACCTGTTGAGGCTATTGAAATGATCGTGACTGTATATTGATTCAAACATAGGCTTCTAATAACAAAAACAAGAGACAGAAACAGTTACATGCATACACATGTGATATTTCTCGGTGTTACACATTCAGGTATTCAAATTTGTATAAGTGAGTGGATACTAATATACATACACATATATGTATGCAAATAAAACAAAAACCAATCGATCTTCATTCAATATTCAACATTCAACATAGATACATATATTTTATTATCGTACCAACTGTCAACACATTTTTGTTATGGCTCGCGCCATTTGGGCATTTAAGTTTGCTTTTGCCGCTAGAATTATGGCTCAGAATAAGCAACGAACATAAAAAAGTAGAAACGCAAAATAGAAACAGCAATAAAAAGTTAAAGAAATTAAAAGTACTAAAAACAGCAGTACATTTAAGTGCTTTCGTTACCATTTGCCTTGTTTTTTGTTTTCATTCATTATTATTATTTTTTTTCCTTTTTTTTGTGAGAATTATAATTCTATTTTAGCTCTTAGATAAGTTGTGCTGACTATTGCCAGGTGTGTGCTACGACCTTGTCGCGCTGTTATCGCAAAGATTTTGATTAGTTTGCAATATTAAATTTTACAATTGATTTCCTCGAATCGGTAATGACTAATATTTAAAATCTGATAATAATGTGTGAATTTTCAATGTCAACAACGTAATTATTAGGAAGCTTATACAAGTACATACAAATAATTATTATAAATTAGAAAGAAAGTGGAAAGAAAGTTTTAAGAAACTAACTCACATTAAATAAATTGGCTCAGCTTACAGTGAAATGACTTGCTCTGAAAGAACGAGAGTGGTCTAGAGTAGGAGAAGTATCAATGCACTGTTGGGCACCACTAGAACAAGAAGAACGGCCACGTGAGATCTTGCGCAGAAGACAAAATCAATATGCAATTTTGGAAAAAATTAGAATTTGAAGCAATTAAATTATTATTTTTTTTTTTTTATTTTTTTAGAAAGTTTACTTAGTCCTAAAAATAAAAAAATTTATAAGAATATTGAAAAGAATTGAACTTCTCAAAACAGAAAAAAATAATTGAGCAATTAAATAATTTCTTTTCCAAAAAAATTTTTTTTTTAAGTTTATTTTACCCTAAAAAATGAAAAAAAAATAATTATACGATTATTAAAAATAACTGAAAATTCTCTTTAAAAAACTCTATACCAAAATTTTTGAACATTGAACAAATACTAAAATTATTACAATAAATATTTTACTAAAATCTTACAGTTTACTTCTTAAAAATTGTTTGTGCATATTCAGTTGACCATAACTACATTTCACGTTATGGTGGATTTAATTATTCTGGTAAGAGTGGAATTTATGCCTCTGTGCAATACTGTAATCTTCCCACCCAACCTGAACCATTACTGGTCACAAAGTAATATAAAGTACGAGAGGATAGTTTTGGAGTGTCATCAATACTCGTAATTTTTAAATATGTTGAAAGTAGCGAAATTTCTAAGAGGCATGTAGGACACTTAGAGCTGCTTGGAACGGGATACAGTATTTAAACCTTTTTTTATATTCATTTTTACTTTTCTATTTTTATTTTTATTTTTACTTCTTTTATTCTTTGAAAGGGTTCCTTTAACTTCTATCTGAAGCATAAGGTGCCTGAAAAGCTAAGTAACAATAAAGTTGTTAAATAAACAAAAAGAAACGCAGCGCCTACCAACGGAGGTTTTCAGCTGCCCTCTCTTATTTTGAAATATTTTCTTTTTTTTCTTAATTTTTTTTTTAACTCATTTTTATTTATTTTTTCTTTTTAATTAACCTGTTTTTGTTTTTTATTTTTATTTTTTTAATTTTTTATTTTAATTTTTCTTTAATTAAAATTTTTTTTGTAATAATTTTTTTTCTTTAATTTTTATTTTTTTTAATTACTCTTTATTTTTGTTCTTTAATTTAAATTATTTTTTATTAAAATTTTTTTTTATTTAATTTTTTCTTTTTCTTTAATTTTACTTATTTTATTTATTATATGTATATATTTTTTTAATATCGCAAGTATATTTTTTAAAACCACTTTCAATCTGTAGAAAATTTGTCAAAGTGCTTTTTTATTATTTTCTTTGTGCTTCTGTTTTTATTTTTGTTTTCTTTTATATTTACTATTTTATTTGTTTGTTTATTCCTTTTTTTTTATTTATTAATTTTTTGCTTTTTTTATTATATTTTTGTCTTCTATTTAAATAAACGTTGTTTTTTCTTTTAATTTTGATTTTTTTAGTATTTTTATATTTTTTTTATTTAAACTTTAATTTTTTTATTGAACTTTTATTTATTTCTTTTTTAATTTTTTTATTTTTTTTAATTTTACTAATTTTATTACTTATATTTTTTCAAATATCTCAAATATATTTTTTTAAACTTTCAATCTGTAGAAAATTTGTCAAAGTTTTTTTTATTATGTTTTTTTTGTGCTTCTGTTTTTGTCTTTGTTTTCTTTTATTTTTACTATTTATTTATTCCTTTTTTTATTTATTAATTTGTTTATTATTTTTTCTTTTGCTTCTTTTTCGTTTTTTGTTTTTGTCTTCTTTTTAAATAAACTTTTTCCTGCTTTTAATTGGTATTTTTTTATATTTTTGTTTTTATTTTAATTTTTTTTTTTTTATTTATTCTTTTTTTTTATTTAATCTTCAGTTTTTTAATTTAATTCTTTTTATTTAACTTTTTTTTAATTTTTTTTCTAATTTTATTTTTTTTTGTTTTACATTTTTTTTTACTCATTTTATTTATTATGTTTTTTTTAAATATCTCAAGTGTATTTTTTTTTAATTTTCAATCGGTTGAAAATTTTTTAAAGTTTTTTCTTATTGTTTTTGTTTTGTGGTTCTTTTTTATTTTTATTATTTTATTTATTTATTTGTTCCTTTTTTTATTTATTAACTTTTTTTAATTTTTTTTCTTCTCTTTTACTTTTTTGTTTTTGTCTTCTTTTTAATTAAACGTTCTTTTGCTTTTCTTTTGGTTTTTCCTTTTCGTTTTTTACTTTTTTTTTAATTTTGATTTAACTTTTTTTTGTTCTTTAATTTTTTAAATTTCACAAATTTTATTTTATTATATTTTTTTTAATAATACCTCAGTAATATTTTTTCACACTTTCAAGTTGCAGAAAGTTTGTAATTTTTTTTTAATTTTTTGTTGGCCTCTTTTTTTCCTTTTAATTCACCTTTTTGTTTTTTTGATTTTAATTTTTTAATGTTATTATTTTTTTTTTTTAATTTTACTCACTTGAACTTATTCAATTTTTTTTTAATGAATACAAAATATCTGAAGAATATTTTTTCCATCTTTCAAACTCTAGATCGTAAAATTGGATTTTTTTTTTTGCTAATGGGGTTGGGAGTTTTCTTTCATATAAAAAAATTCAAGCATTCTTCTCTATTACATGGAGAAAATGCACAAAACCTCCAGCAAAAGAAAAAAAATATCAAAAATCAGCACTCCTCAAAATAAAATCAAACGGCATGCTATCCTCGTTTCACTACTGCCAACAAAGTTCATTGGGTGTCATATGTCAGTCGAACGAACGAGCTACCGCTTTTAAAGGCATAGCTGCTCTGCCTCCTCGTTAAGCCATAAAATAGTAATTATTTTCAGTAAATATTCAGAAATAAAATTTTCGAGACAGGTTCGTGTTTGATGCCATCAACACCAGTGGCCAACTGGACGTCATAAAACTTCCATGACCAATAACTATCGGCTCCACATGCCATTCGACGATCTCACACTCGTTTAAATACATCTGCTTAAGTGTAACAAAGGCAATAAGCAAGCCTACGAGAATTTGTAGCAACTGGGCAACTAATCACCTAGCGACCTGCCGCATTGGAGGTTCCCAAGCACTGCGATTATTCAGTACTCATACTTTTTACATATTCATAGGTACTTTCATACCAGCAGCTCGTATATTTTATTATATTTAGTATGTATGTGTGGGTGGGTGTATTCTAACTATAATTTCACGTGTTGTAATTTATGCGCTTTTTGCATGTTGGCGAGCAATTGTCAAGTGTGCTTTGGAATATTTCTCTTAATATTCTTTGCTGGTGGTGCCTACTTGGTGGGTGTATTTTAATATATATTTACGTATGTGCACACATACATATGTATGGAAGAAGTTGTAGGTGAGTGCCAAGATATGGAAGCTTTGCGGGGCATGGCAATAAATGTTTTACGATATAATTGCCATTTTATTAGAGTTTCCCTTTACTTGCTTTTATTTATATTTTATTTTGTAAATTTAATCTTTTTTTTAGCAACTATTTATGGCCTTTTTTGTATATAAAGCAGACAGAGTGCGATGGCAGTGGACAAATGATTAAATACCTGAACAATAGTGTGGGAGCCTAATGCTGATTACTGGCATGAAATCATTAGTAGGGTTGGCTTGTGTGCGTCCGAAGGTGTCCTGATGGCAAATGGCGTAGGAAAAATGGGCGTCATTGTGCGATATGGTCAGTTTAGGTGTTGTAATGCCATTTATATAGGCATTGCCCTCAAATTTGTGTACTTTTTTGTTGGTTTTTATTACTTATTATTAAATATTGTGGTAGAAAATATATTAGATTTAATGAGCTTTTTTTATCGCGTGAGAGTTGATGAAAAAATTACAATACAAAGCATTTTACTTAAAAGCATAATAGAATAATAATTAATTTCAATAAAAGGAATTTGACGTGAATGACCTTGTGAAGGGAAAAGGATTGCGAGGGAATGAATTGAAATGTAATAAATGGATTTGACCGAAATGTAGTGAAATAAAGCGAAACTGCGCCAAATGAAAAGAAATGAAATGGAATAGAATAAACCATTCGGAACGGAATAGAATGAGGAGACAACATCGAATGACGTTAAACCAAGGCAAGTGATCAAATGGGATGGGTTGGAAAAGAACGGAATGAAAATAATTAATTAATATTGAAAGGATTGAAATGGGACTGCACGAAATGGATTGGAGCCGCACCAAATGAAATTAAGCGAATGTATGAAAATCGGATAGGAGAATGGTGAAATTTACATTGTATAAACTGAATTAAAAACAAGACAAAAACAAATTTGGTTTGCCGAAATAAAATAAGATCCAGTTATGTACAGTAAGCTTTAAGAAATAGTGCAATGCAATTACAATCATGCAATAAAAAATTCTGAATATTAATAAATTGCTACAAGTACAAGGGAAAACGTGATAATGGGGGAAAAAGTCATCATGAAATCATGAAATAAAATGGAAAATTCTAAAAACAAAACATTTTTATACTAGCAGCAGTGACTGTCGATCGAATCCCTGAAAGAAGTAGATGAAAAAATCAAAAAAAAAAAATAGGAAAAATTCTTAAGACAAAGATTTTTATCTTAAAGTGGCGGTTAACAAAATCACTCGAAGCAGTCAAAAGAATAAAAATGAAATAAAGAAAATTAAAAAGTGAAATGAAAAAATATGAAAAATTCTAGAGACTAAAAATTAAAAAAAAACAAAAAAATATTAATGAAATATTCAAAATTTTGAAAAAAGTGTTTTTATATTGTATTAATTAGAGTGACAGCCAATCAGATTTTTACATGAAGTGGAGGTAAAAGATCAGAAAATATACATAAAATAGATAGAAAAATGAAGATAAGAGAAATTCTGAAGACAAAGACTTTTATTTTGAATAGTTACAGTGGCGGGGAAACGAATCATTTCAAGCAGACAAAAACAAAAACCAACCAAAAAATTCATGAAATTAAATGAAAAAAATAAGAAAATTTCCGAAGACTAATAGATTGCAACGAGTAATGAAAAAAGTCATAATAAAATAAAGAAATATTAAAATTTATGAAAGTAATGAAAAAAATGGAGTAATGGAGTAAGAGTCAAGAAGCGCAGAAAAAAATAAAGAAATATTTATTTATAAAAAAAACTTGTATGTCAACTGCAGTGGCGGTCAATCGGATCTCCGCAAGAAGAGGAAACGCTACAAAAAGTGGAGAAAAAAATTAGAAAACTAATTGAAAAAAATAGAAAAAATTCTGAAGACATAGACTTTATCTTAATTACATTGGCGGGTAACTGAATTTATCCGAGCAGTCAAAACAAAGTCATGAAATAAAATGAAAAATATAAAAAATTCTAACCACTGTATGCATTTTTTTATGTTGACCACAGAAGTAGACACCTCAATACCAATAGTAAAAAAGACAAAAATCATAAAATAAAATTCTGAAAAAAAATATTTTTTTGTGTAAACTACCGTGGCGGTCAATCGAATCTGTACAAGTAGCCACGAAAACAACATTAAAAAAAAACTGTCGAAAAATAATTACAGTAAAGCCCAAAAAAATCAGCTGAAAAAAATTAAATGATAAAGTATGAAAAATTCTCAGGACAAACATTTTTTTTTAACTATTTTAGGGAATTTGAATACCTAAGAATAGTAAAAACAAGAAAAAATTTTAAAATAAAATTGTGAAAAAAAAATTTTTTTTTGTCAACTACAGTGGTATTAAAAAAGGAAAAAATCTGTCGAAAAATAAATACGGTAAAGGCCAAAAAATCAGCAGAAAAAAATTAAATGATAAAGTAAAGTAAAGTTTATAAAAAAGACAAAAATCATAAAATAAAATTCGGAAAAAAAATATTTTTTTGTAAACTACCGTGGCGGTCAATCGAATCTGTACAAGTAGCCACGAAAACAACATTAAAAAAAAACTGTCGAAAAATACAATAATTACAGTAAAGCCCAAAAAAATCAGGTGAAAAAAATTAAATGATAAAGTATGAAAAATTCTCAGGACAAACATTTTTTTTTAACTATTTTAGGGAACTTGAATACCTAAGAATAGTAAAAACAAGAAAAAATTTTAAAATAATATTGTGAAAAAAAAATTTTTTTTTTGTCAACTACAGTGGTATTAAAAAAGGAAAAAATCTGTCGAAAAATAAATACAGTAAAGGCCAAAAAAATCAGCAGAAAAAATTAAATGATAAGGTATGGAAAATTCTCAGGGCAAACATTTTTATTTTAACTATTTTAAGGCACCTGAATACCTAAAAATAGTTGAAAAAAAAAGAAAAAAATTATTAAAAAATTCAAAATGCTGAATAAAAATATTTTTATTTTAACTACAGTAGCCGTCAATCGAATCTCTGTAGGTAGCGGGGGTAAAAATCAGAGAATAAAAGAGAAAATATAAAAACGGCCAATGGCGACAAATCGAATTTTTGCAGGTACTGCGGGAAAAACTCAAAGGAAAAAACACAAACTTTGAAATATTATAAAGAGAAAAATTTGTATTTCTAAATTTTTTATATACGTTTTCGGGTGGGTACACTTGCTCCGTATGTAGATACACGACTAAAGAAAATCAATATCTCATTTACGCCTCACTTCCGTTTCGTTCCGTTCTGTTAACTTTGCATATTTTGCATTAATTTCCTGACCACTGTAAATAGGCCCCAATCGATTGGAATGAACTATTTATTGTATCTTCTTACCCATCTTTCCTTCTCACTCTCTCTACATTCGCATATCCGCCTTCTTCTTCTCCTGCGCCAAGTATTTTATTTAAATTAGTCAAACGCAAATAGACACCGAAAAAAGCAAATAAAATAAAACAGATATTTTAAATACTTTAGTATTGTTGTATCAACATTGAATGCATTGATTTAATTTAATTAGCTGCCGGCTGACAACGCAGACAACATCACAGAAAACCAGCAGCGACCACCGAAAGCACAGAAGCAAATACATCGCAGGAAAATCACTTTGCTTGGTGTCGGATTTTTATTTGATTTAACTTTTTTCGTTTTTTTTTTATAGTTTAAATTTGACAATAACGCCCGGGGTTGAGTGACCCTAACTAACAACACACCAACCAAATTTACTAGCTGCCATACTGGGGTGTCGATATAAAATTTTATTACCATGACTTTTAACGATAGTCAAAGTCAACGCTGCAATAGTAGTGACTCTCACAAAAAAAAAGTGAGACAAATATGAAAATAAATAGAATAGCAGCGCATTGCGTCACTACTGGTGAATGGAAATTCATTTCATTACGTCAAAAGTCAACTAACTTTTGTGGTTTTTTAAGTGATGTTGATGGCATTTTAAATGGACTTTCCTTAAAGTTCGATTAATTTTATTATTTTATAAATTGAAAAAAAGAAAATTTTCTTTGTGGCAAATGTTGGAATTCAATGTGCGCTTTGAAAGAAGAATTATACAGTTTTCGTTTGCTACGTGAGCTAATAAATTTTTTTTTAATTTTTTTTTTATATATTTGGTTTTTTTTGTTTTGCTGCGTGTGAAGCAATATATTTTTTATTAGTTTGTATATATATTTCTACATCTATTTATTAAAATTAATTTTCTTAATTTTTAAAATTGTTAATTTTCAGTTTTGCGTATGCAATTTTTTTATTTAAGTTCATGTGCGTCTAATCAAAACAATATCAATAGAAATATTTGATGAACTATTTTGGAGGACTTCAATTAAAAAAATAAATAAACAATCAAATTCTTCTGTTAGGTGTTTCGCCGAGCCCCTCCTCTTTTCTGCGACGTGCGCCTTCATGTTGTGCTATAAATCGAGGGACCAACAGTTTTAAGCCGCCTCCGAACGGCTTACTATGATGGTAATTCCATCCCGCACATTAGTGGTGATGCTGGCTTCAATGCAAGGGCCTTGGCAGCGCAATGTTGAAAGCTGTGACGCATTGGAGTAGTAGCAGAAGATACACCAGAGCCAAGCGAAACATAGGAGCAGTGCTGGAAGCTGATAATTTCAGGCTAACCCGAAAGGCGATGAAACCAGCAATCATCGCTAGTAAGGAGGAAAAATGGGAGGAACTTCGAAAGGATCTAAATAGTAATCCTTGGGGACTGTGCTATAGCTAAGCTCCATAACTAAACTCCAACTCCACAGACCCTCATTTAGACAGTGATGCTATCAGTAAAATAATGAATAGGCTGTTTCCTACACACCATATGCTATGTGGGGGCTGACACTCCCAAAATGACGAGATGCTCCCTCCCTTCACTGAGGAAGAGCTCAAAAACGCGGCAGGAAGCCTCAAACGGATCAAAGTTTCAAGTGAAACTGAAAGCCGAGTAGACGTGCTTGAGGTTTACTATGCATGCATTGCTCAAATCATCTCTCCCAAGCTTTCGCAGAAATACAGAATCTGACGCTAATCAGTATGGGTTAAGGCGACCCAGCGTAACCTGGCGTCCACTTTGCATGCTGGACAACGCCAGGAAATTGCTTTAGAAACTCATACAGTGCAGGCTTGCAGAGACTGTTGAGAGCGAAGGAGGATGGTCAGCAAAGCAATACGGTTTCCGACGCGGAAAAGCATCCCTTGGTACAATAGAGGGGTCGGTAAGGGGCGCAGACCGCTCTGAACGCAGACGACACTGCCCAAACCGCATCACCCCCCTGGCAACTATTGATGTACGAAACGCCTTTAACAGCTTACGATAGATAGATATTATAAAGGCAACACGAAAAAGTTTCGAATACCTGCATACCTGGTAAAGATTCTCTAGAGCTACCTGAGCGAGCGTTAACTATTGTACGTCACAGAAGGAAACAAATTCCTTAACGTCTGGCGTAGCCCAAGGATCTATTCTCATCGCTGATATCTGGAATCTGAGTTACGACGAGGACTTAAGCATAGAAATGCCAGAAAGTACATATCTTGTGGGATACGCGGACGATATAGCGGCGGTAATACCAGCCCGGGACGCCAGGAGGAAGCTGAACGAAATTATGGTAAAGACGCAAATATGGCTTGAGGACTATGATCTGGAATTCGCTAAACACAAGACCGAAGTCATCCTATTGACACGAAATCTCATGCCACTTGATGTCAGCATGCAAATAGGCAACACGTCCCTAGTGACCCAAAAGTAGTGAAATACGTAGGTATTCAACTTGACTGCAGGCTTACTTTTTGGGCCCAGATAAGGCATGCGGCTACCAAAATAGCAAAGGTAACGGGAATGCCAAGCAGTTTATGGGCATCCATCGGGGGGCCAACACAAAGCAAAACAAATATAATTATGGCGGCTACAAACTCAATTTTCCTGTACAGCAGCGAAGTATGGGGGATGCGGTAAACTGCAAAGCTAAGTGCAAAGCACTGGAGGCTATCAACGAATAGCGGTACTCAGAGTTGCCTCAGCCTACCGCACTGAGACACCCGTCGACCTCATGGCCCGAGAACGAATGGATGCGTGGGACTCCAAGAAGAAATACATCATCACTAGCGCCGCGGAATGGAGATGTCAAGCCATGCTGCGGCAGCAAAACTCACTTCATCAAAAAGAAAATGGGTCTAAAGAACTTCGGGCCACGGATACTTCCGTAGGTATCTACCGCATAGCCAAGGCAAGTGATCCCAAGTGCATATACTGCGAATCGCCGAGCGATTACGCTGAGTACACTTTTTTAGTTATAACAGGATGGCTCGCGGAAGCAGTCTGATGCTCTGAGGAAGCAGACTGGCGAAATGGCGCTGAGCAGCATATTCAGCAAAATGCTCGAACGCGATAACAGCTGGAACACGTAAAGCGGTGCATCAAGGACTTAGTACGGAAAAAAATATAGACCTGGTCACAGTGCAACAAAGAGAAGTCGCACAGATAGAGGCACAAGACGAGGCTATATCATAAAAGCTGGCTACAAATACGGTAGACCCAGACGTTGAATAGAATTCGTATTTTATGGATACCGTTCTTGGTCCTCGCCGAAGTAATGCAGAAAGTAGTCCCGGGAAGAGTGGTCACACCAATCGGCGTAGTAGACGACGGTAAATGCGAAGGCATTTTTAACCCTGCCTCACCCACAAAAAATAATGAGAAAATTAGAAAATAGGCAACAGCGTCAAGGAAAAAATTATCAAAAATAAACGATAATTTTGAGCCACTTCAAACTCGCACTTAAGCATACCAATAAAATTTAACGGCCTATAAAACTTCATACCACAAATCCTTCTACAAATTCGAATCAAAACCGTGGAACGGAATGAGAGGTTTGTGGAAGTTTTCTAATTATATAAACTTTTCAAATTGGATTTATGTTGTTTTTATTGGACAATGAGCCATACTTTTATAAAAGCACAATAAAAATTAAAAATTAAAATAAACAAAAACAAAACATCCAAGCTGGTGCAAAAAATTTTGAGGTGCAATCGTTTTGTCGCAGTCTGTATAGTGAATGTGAAAATTTATCAAAAACATGGTAAAAATGAAAAAAATATTTATTGCACTAGGCTTTTTGTTTGTTTTGATTTAGCTTAACAACTTTCCTGTCCACATACAACGCATTTTGTGAAAGCTCCACATGGTTTTCTTCTTTTGATGTGCTAAATGAGATCCATGACATAAATGGATCATCATTTTCATAAATTATTTTTTATAGATTTACTATATATTATTTTGGTAATTGTATATGGAAATGAGTCACACCAAGTTGTTGTTGTCGAAAAAAATGTTTAGCGAATCAACAATCATGGCGAAATAAATATAATCACGATAGGTCTCTTCACTTGACTGCACTACTTAAATTTCTAAATTCAAGCGACTAAAGGTGTAGAATACCTATGATACCTATGAAATGAGACTCATTTTCAATTTCAAACGTTTACTAACAAAATAATAGCCATCGCTAGCGACACATCTTTTCCATCTCTCAGGCAATTTGTGGATACCGCGCCAAAAAAATTGGCCGTCTTTGGCCGCAAACCAATCATCGAGCCATTTTTTGGCTTCTTCGTGAGAATTGAAGCGCTGCTCGGAAAGTGCGTGGTCCATCGATGCAAACAAATCATAATCGGAAGGCGCCAAGTCTGGTGAGTAAGCCGCATGCACCAGCGCTTCCCAATCGTACATCTCCACCAATTCCTGGGTCGCTCTTGTTCGATGTGCCGGTGCATTGTCATCAAGAAAAATTTCTTTGTGACGCCGATAGGCATATTCTGGGCGTTTTCGGTGTATAGCGCTGTTCAAATTGGCCAATTGTCGTTGGTAGCGTGCACCGCCAACTGTTTCTCCTGGCTTTAATAGCTCGTACGAAATCATGCCACGCTGATCCCAGAAAACACACTGCATTGCCTTGCGGCTGAAGCGATTTGGGTTGGCCGTTGTTTTTGGCTTGTGGCCGGGCGGACCATACGATCCTTTACGCTTGAGATTGGAGAAATACACAAATTTTTCATCACGCGTAACGATTCGATGCAAACAAGACTTTCTTTTGAACCGGGAGAGTAGCATTTCACAAGTGGTTTTTTGGTTCTCTTCAGTCAGTTCATGCGGCACCCATCTTCCGACCTTTAAAATCATGCCCATGTCTTTCAAACGTTAGGAAATGGTTTTTTGGGTCACTCCCAACTGCTCTGCCATCATTTCTTGCGATTGACCATCATCTTCATCTAACAATGCTTTGAATTCGGCGTCCTCAAACTTTTTCGGTGGCCGGCCACGGGCTTCGTTCTCCACGCTAAAATCACCACTTCGGAATTTCTCAAACCACCTGAAGCCCTGTGCTCTACTTAGCTTCCACCATAAGCTTCTATTCATTTGATGAGCTTGAGAAGCGTTTTTCTTCAATTGATAACAGAAAACCAACGATGTCCGCAAATCGTAGTTTGAAGGCACGAAATTCGACATTTTTAAGAGCGACAAAAATGCATTGCTGTATGAAACGTAACAAACAATGAACTGAATATTATTGACAGATGACAGACGAAAAAAGCAAGGCATTTGGGAAGGTTTAAAAATACTCCTAGCGACATCCATGGACTAATATCTGAAAGTCTCATTTCATAGGTATCTACCGTCTTCTTTTTATTTTAAAGTGGGTGGCGCAAAATTAATCATCCAATTTTGTTTTTGAATAACTGTTTTACTGAAAAAAAAAAGAGTTTGATTGGTGAAAATCTTTATTAGGACCTTTACGCGTCCCATTGCTTGTCTGTCTCCATACTGCAGCTGTTTAGTTCCCAAGTGTCAAATATAATCGGAGTACGATGAAACTTGTAAAATTTGTAAACCTTCCGATAGGATGAGTAATTTTGCGCCACCTTGTACTTATAAGTAAATGATTTAAAATTCACAGTTTTGTGAAAAAAATGATAATGGATATAAAATTTTTTTTTTATTTTTTTACTATATATTTTGCATTTAGTATCAAAAAACAAAACCACTTTCATAACAAACAAAAAATTTAATTAAATAAAATGTACAATCATTTCGAGCTTCAATACATAAAACTGCAGTAAATGCGCGAAATTGGACTTTGAGAAAAACAAAACATATTTGTTTCATTTCAAATTTCAAATAAAATATTATATTTTTTGCTGATATCTTTCATACATAAATTATAGTAAATTCCTTCAGCAGTAAAATTTTGGTTTTGGCCACCCTTTTAATTCATCGACCAAACCCTTTTTATGTTTACGCAATTTATTCATGCGTCCAATAAACTTTTCACGCTGGCAATCGTTAATTACTCAGCCCATTTTTTACCTAACACTAATAACAAAACTATTAATTATTCTTTTTTTCACATTTTTTCAGCAAACGACTTTTTTATCTGCTTACAAAGCAGCTTAAAATACAATGTAATTAGCACTAATTATAAGCGTTCACTGATAAAAAAAATGAAATCAAATCACGCTGAGGGTATGGAAGAAGCAATCAAAAGCATTCAATTAGTTTGGGGATTTGGGAATTAATTTTCAATAACATTTGCACGTTGAATAAAAAAAACGAAATCTTTTAATTTAAATAACCAGTAACATCAATATTACCGTTACTTACTGTTTGTTTGTATGTCTAATTGGCAATAATTCCATATGGACACTATCCCTTGGCTGTGAAAAAGGGTGCACAGATATGTTACAAAGCATTTTCTGAGTTTGAAGTTTTATTTCGAAAGATTTCTGAAATACATAAATACGTTTTATTCAAAACATTTTGCAAGTGGAGTAATGGTGAAAGGCTCTAGCGAAGCGCTACGCGTTTGTTACCTCCGTATGCAATTCAATCGTCGCGTTGCTACATTAGTAAGTAATTAGTTACAAGGGTTTTTTTACTGATTTGCTGTACCTATTTGAATATAACTCGAAAAATTAATGAAATCTAACTATGAAACTTTAAGGTATTACTGAGTATAGTCTTAGGTATTCATGAAAAATATAAGAAATGAAGCTGAATGGCAATGTTTTCTTTTCAAAAATTACAAAAAAAAATTTTTACAAAATAAATAAAAAATGTTTCCAGCATGAAATATTTTCGAAAGCTATTTATGATAAAGCTGAGTGAATTTTTTTCGGAAATTTTCTAAAAACAATGACAAAAAATAAATTTTTTTCCAAAATAAAATTCTTTTCCAATTTTTTTTTTCAATAAATATTTTTTTTTAATTTTTTTCAAAAATAAATTTTTTTTTTTAATTTTTTGCAAAACTGCGAAACAAGATAATTTTAACAAAATAAATACATTTTTTTCCAAAATAAAATATTTTCCAAAATTAAAATTTTTTCCAAAATTAAATTCTTTTCCAATTTTTTTCAATAAACGGTTTTTTTTACTTTTTTTCCAAAATTGTTTAAAAAAAATGGTTTCAAAAACTGCAAAATAAAATAATTTTAACAAAATAAATACATTTTTTTCCCATAATAATAATTTTTTTCCCATAATAAAATATTTTTTTTAAGTTATTTATGAAATATTTTAATGGGAGTGTTTTCTCAAAAAATTAAAAAAAAAATTGCAAAAAATACATTTTTTCCAAAATAAACTTTCTCATTTTTTTTCAAATGAAAAAGTTTTTCAAAAATAAAATTTTTTTCCAATTTTTTTCAATAAGCATTTTTTTTTTTAATTTTTTTCCAAAATAATTTTTTTTTTTTTTGGAAAAAAATGTTTTCAAAACCTACAAAACAAAATAATTTTAACAAAATAAATACATTTGTGTCCCATAATAAATTATTTTCCAAAAGAAAATGTGTTGAAAGTTATTCATGAAAAATTTGAATCGGAGTGTTTTCTCAAACAATTAAAAAAAATTTACAAAAAAACAATATTTTTCCAAAATAAACTTGTTTCCTATTTTTTTCAAATGAAATATTTTTTTCAAAACAAATTTTTTTTCCAAATTAATTTTTTCCAAATATTTATTATGAAAACTCGAGTAGGTATTTTTGTAAAAAATTAAAAGAAATAGTTAAACAAAAAAGCTAATTTTGTTCCAAAATATTATTATTTTCTAATTTTTTTTTTTTAAACTAACATTTTTGAGGCAAAATAAAAATATTTCCCAAATATTTTTTTTTCTAAAAGAAACATACATACATTTTTTTTAATGATTTAAAATATACATAAAAATGTTAAAAACGACCGAAGATGTTTCACCTTAAAAACTTCATATCAAAAATTTCAACACTGAATAAATTTCAAAATTATTAAATTTTTGTCAAAACTATTCAATTTTTTTAAAAATAAAATATAAAAAGAAATAAATTTTTTTCCAAAATAAAATTTTTTTCCAAATGTTTTTTTCCAATATAATATTTTTTCGCCAAATTAAAATTTGTTTCCCAAAAGAAATTTTTGTTGCAAACATTTTTTTTATGATAGTAGAAAAGTTATTCAAAACCAAAATTTGAAGATTAATTTTGCACCACCTAAAGCACATTGAGCGCCGAGCGAATTTTGTTAGAAAGCGAAGTTAAAGTAGTATTTATTGATTTCTGAGCACCGATCCACGATCCTCTTTGTTGTTTATTTTGGATTTAATAATTATTTTCATACTCACATGTTTTAGTACGAAATCAAACTGTATGATGGAAGTGGAATCGCAAAAATCATCAACAAACAACATTTCTGGCATTTGCATTACTCTACTCAGCATTCAAAAAATTTCATGTAGTGCCGTCCGATAAGGTCTGTAGTGGAACTTGGCACCCCAGTACGTATTAGATGACATACCACACCTTGCGACATGGCACCCAATGTGTTAGAACCCCTTTGAAGCCTAACAAAATGCCTAAAGGCAGACTTCTGCAGGCACACACCTACAGCGCAATAACTGAAAACACGTAGGAATAATTCGGGAACAGATATGTTAATTACGAATGGGCTTATTTTAAGTGCAAACAAAGTGAAGGCTTTATTGAATAAGCTAAGAAAAAATACAAATTAAGCAAATTTGCGCCAGGGAATTTAATTAGGTTATGTTGAAAGAAATGTAGAAACATAAGAGAATACAACAGGAGCATAAAGAAGCATATTAATGTATATTTGTAATTATGTTGATGTATGTATATATGTATGCGAATGTGTGCGTGTTTGAGTATATACATTTGCAGTACTTTAACTATGTGGGTATGTACAAAATTTTAGCGTTTTCATTAAGAATTTTTCGTGATATTGTCGCGCTTCTCCCATTCCAAACGTTTTGGTTACAGGCTTAATAAACTAATTTTTTCCCTGGATTAGTATTTTTGTATACCAGCGATCATAGAAATAGGTAAGCCACATAAAAGGTACAATTGAAATGAGTAGAAATTAAGTGCTATTGGAACTTTCACAAAGACTAAAGTAGCTTTTTTGATCAATGTAAATCCGATTCGCTAAAAAAAATGTGGTGGCAATCACTGGTGACTGATAGATAGATACATGTACGAGTAATTTTCCTTAGATACCTACATCTTTAGCAGGATAGTAGCCATACTTGCTTGTTATGGAGATCCTATACCATAAAATCGAAAATTTTCAAATAAAAAAGTGCTTCTGCTTCTTGCCAAGTGGGGTAACTGCTTAAACGACTTTGGTCAAGTTTAACAAAGTGTTCCAGTCGTTTCTTCCCCGTGCTAAATGGCGCCAATTGGGCACGTACCAAATCAAGCCTAGACCTTCTCCTCTGGTCTTTCCAATTACCAGTATGTGACTTATAAAATACTGAAGTGCCAGCGGTCACTTAATCATAAATATTTTTTTATTAACTTAAAAAGAAATTAAAAATAAAAAATTAACAAAATTAAAAAATGTATATAAAAATAACTTGAAATTAAAGACAAAAGTAAAAAAAAAATTAAAACAAATACTTTTTTTTCGAGTTATGTTTACATAGTTTTTTTTTAATTTTTCTTACTCTTTAACCGTTTTTTTTTAGTTTTTACAGATTAAGTGAGCGCTGGTCTGATTTTTAATTACAAAAAAAAAATTAAAAATTAAAAATTGAAGAAATTTAAAACAAATATACAAAATAACTAAACAATTGAAGAAAAAATAAAATAAAATTAAAAATGATACAAAAATGTAAAAAAATAAAACAATTAGAAAAAATACAATAATAATTTTAAACAATTTTAATTTTTTTTTTAATTACGAATAAAAATATATTAAAAATAAATGTTTAGCAGTCACTTCATCTCATTATTATAAAAATAAAATTTAAATAAAATGAACAAATTTAAAACTAATACACAAAAAATCTTAAACGAATTCCATAAAAACAGAAAATTAAAAAATAAGAAAAAATTAAAAAAACATAAAAAATATAAAGTTAAGAAAGAAAAATAAAAAATTATTTAAAAAACAGAAACAATTTTTTGTAATTACGAAAAAATATAAAAAAATTAAAGAAAATTAATATAAAACAAATTAATATACGATAAAAACTAAAAAAAAATTAACAAAAAATAAAAATAAAAAGTTCAAAAAAAAAATTATTACAACAAAATAGTTTTTTACGGAATAATACAAAAAAACTTAAAATAACACACTAAAAATTGAAGAATTGTTAATGGATGACAACCAAATTAAAAATTGAACAAATTAAAAAAAAACAACAAAAAAAATTTACAAAATTTAAGAAAAAAAAATTTTTAAAATATCAAAAATTTAAAAAACATAAAAAATATAAAATTTAAAAAAGAAAAATAAAAAATTAATTTAAAAAGGAGAAAATAAGTTGTTTTAATTAGGCAAAAAGATAAAAAAAGATTAAAGAAAATTAATATATGAAAATTAATATACGACAAAAAATATACAAAAACCTTAAAAAGAAATAAAAAATAAAAAGTTAAAAAATATAAAAAAATTAAAAATTTAAGAATTTGAGATGGAAGACGAACAAATTCAAAATTAAACACATTTAAAACGAATATAAGAAAAAACTTAAAACAATTCAAGAAAAATATAGAATATTTAAAAAATATGAAAAAAATATCAGAAACATTAAAAAATATAAAGTTAAAAAAGAAAAATTAAAAAGTAACTTAAAAAAAAGAAAATCATTTTTTTTAATTACAAAAATATATAGAAAAAAATGTAAGAAAATGAATATACATATGAAATTTAATATAAGAAAATTAATATACGATAAAAAATAAACAAAAAATTAAAAAGACAAAAAAAAATTAAAAAAAAATAATAATTACATCAAAATAATTTTTTACGAAAAATACAAAAAAAACTTAAAACCAAAATACTAAAAATTGAACAAATTTAGAAGAAACATACAAAACAACTAAAAAAACTTAAAAAAAAAATTTTAGAATTAAAAAATATTAAGTTAAAAAAGAATAAACCAAATTAAAAAAAAAATTTTCAATACAAATTTTAAATACAATTTTTTTTCATTTAACTGGAATGATGATGCTACTGCGGCTGACAATTGACAATTTTCAGGCTTTTCTACACTAAAAATTCCAGTTCCTTAATTAAAAGAATGGAAGATGAACCCCACCCGCAACGTAAACTGGCAGTAAGCCACTTCGGAACTATTTAGTAGGTAGTGACTGTGTAGTAAGCCAGTAGCACCTGAAAATTAAGCCCGCGTGCCTATTTCAATGACCACAAGTATGCTCTCCCCCACACACTTTCTCTTTCTTCGCATGCGTGTTTGCGCCATCCTTGCGCCGGAATATCCTTTACCGTCAAAAAGAGTTTTTTTTGGAGCAGCTTTTATTACAATGTGATTATTTTTCCGCTCATAAATTATGACAGGCATTAAAAGGCATTCTCGCTTTGGCGTGCATATGTATGATATACTAACACATACACACATGCATACATATGCGTATGTGTTGTATGTTACACGTAAATCCACATTCCATACGCACGCAACGTTCGCATCATTCTTCTCGGCTGTCATTGGCATTGTATTGTCATTACCGTGACCAACTTGTTTTCATTTTCTTTTTTCGCATCTAACTACCCCTTCCCCTTCTCTTTGTTAATTGTTTATTTTTTTTTTTTTTTCTTTTCTGCTTTTTCTTTTCGGTGCTGTAGTAATTTTGTTGTGCTGACAATTCGTGTTGCGCTGGCAATTAAGTTGATTTAATCATCATCATACCTTTCGGGGGAGGGAGCGATCGTGAAACGAAGCGCATGGAACGTGCTGCTGATTTCAGTTAGCATATCCTTTGCTTATCCTGCTATGACATGTGCCTGAATGTATGAGTATGTGTGTGTGTGTGTGTGTGCGCGCGCTAGGAAAACTGCCCAACCCTATTGTGCGACACGCAACAGTCATAGCTGGACTTATGTATACGAACGCATATGAATATTTATATGTTTATGAGCGAACGCACCGGTATTTCACCACACCAAAGGTGTTATCTGCTTATCGTTTTACTGTATGTGTATATGTGTGTGTATGCATGTGTTCGTATGTGCCATTTATCTAGCTAACCGCATGGCTACGCAATTTTTTCAACGCCCTATTATGCCTGACAGCATGTGGGAGAGGCCTTTGGCGAACTAAAGGCGCGCGCACCAGGTAAAGCAATTGAATTTGGGAATTTGTGAATTTATTAGCATCAGCTAACATCTTTATTGCGGTTCAGAGCATAAAATCTGCGACCAAAATATGTGCATATGCGCGTGTATAAATATTCCAAACAATTTTTTGGCTAGCTAAAATATTCGACAAATAAATACGTGCGCATACACGCATACCCTCATATAGGCGCCAGACATTTCCCTATACACCAGGTGACACCTACATTGCACTCGCCTTCAGCGCCCATAAATTCATTAATAGTCGCAGGCTCATCATTCGCAATATATTTACTACCTTTTCATTTAATGTAAGCAGTATTAAATTTCGGGGCGTTAAACGCTTAACCGCATCATGATTAATTTAAAATACAAAAAAAAAAAAACATAAAAAAAAAAATAAAAAAATCACCCAACTGTTAAAGCTCGGAAAAAATCACAAAATCGATTGCAATTAACGCATTAACGCATAAATTAGCGGCAATCTTTTCGTACGTAAATTGAAAAATAAAAATTAATGTTATAAATCAATTGAAATGATAGCAAACATGGGTTCATTAAAAAATCTGCCAATCTGTAAATATTATTTTATTTAAATATGCAATTTACGCAGATTTATTTGCTTTGCCGAGGAAATGCTTGAAATGTGAATGCATATTGTTGGTAGGTACACATGTAGTAGTTAGGGTTGCCAGCTGCACGTTTTCAAACCCTCGATTTTCTGATGGCATATAATATACGATTTTTGAAACTCAATTATGGTCAAATTGCTGATAACTCTGGGACTGATTTTCATCAAGTCTTGTCGGGTCTAGTCCCTGTTGCTGGAGATTCAAATACCAATAGAACAAACAATACCACTTAAATACATGAGCCACTGTAACTGAGTTGTTAAATATTTTAAATTTTCTAACTACCTGCCCTTGATAGCAGTAACTGAAAAGAGGCAGAACCAAGAATTCCTGAAGATGACTTCTGATAGACGAAGGAAGCATTGGCTCACCCCGAACTGTAAATGCTGTGATGGAGATGATGAACCTAATTTGCTATTTTATTGTTTGTCCGGTCTTTAGCTCACAAAATAAAAATACGAAAGCAAAATATTAAATACAATTTTTACATATTCCTTCATAAAATATTTTTGTTATTCCTTCATAAATGTTTCTTTTTTTCATAAATATTATTTTTTTGTATTCTCTCATATTTCTCAAATTTTCTATTCCTTCATTATTAACCTTTTACTTTTTATATGCATAATTATTTTTTGTTATTCTTTCATATAAGTATTATATTTATTGCTTTTAACAAAATATTTGTTTTATAAATAATTTTGCTACTCTTTCACATGTTTTCCTTTTCAATTAATTTTTCATAATTATTTTGCCTTTAATCTTTTATACTTTTTTTCTTTTATAAATAACTTTTTTACTCTTTTTCAAATATTACTTTTTAATTTTTCATAATTAATTTTTTTACCTCTTCGTTGCTTTTTTAATTTTGCATAATACATTTTTTTCTTTCCGACAATTTTTTTTATTCTTTCATAAAAAAATGTGTTTCTTTCATGGATATTTTTTTATACCTTCTTAAATTGTCTTCTTTGATAAGAAATTTTTTTCGTTTCACACAATTTTTTTTTTTGTATTATTTCATAATTTTTTTTTGTTTTATAAGTTTTTCCTTTCAAAGATTTTTTTTATTGTTTCATAATTTTTTTTATTAATTCATAATTTTTTTTTGTTTTATAATTTTTTACTTTCGCATCATTTTTTTTTCTTTCATAACACCTTTTTTGATCTTTCATAAAAAAATGTTTATTCATTCATGTATATGTTGTTTAATTGTTAAAGTAGATACATTCAAAAATATGTAAAAAAATGTTAACTTAAAATCTTGAAAATTGTCGAAGTTATACTCAATACAATAAGTACAGGTAGTGAGTTACAACGGCCAATGAAAATTTTTAACGCGTTTTTCTCAAAACGACTTTTCGGAATACGATGGGCTCGATTTCTCGAAGACTTATGAACCGATTTTATTTTTTTTTAATTGTTGTGCATGTATTGGCTACAGTCGGTCATAGCCGATTTTAAAAAATTCCAAAAATTAATATTTTTCAAGCCTTTCGAAACCAAAAAAAAGGGTAAAAACACAAACTCATTTTTCAAACCTGCACCATTTTCTCAAAAAAAAAAAAAAAAAAAAAAAAATACAAAAGAAACGACGATAATGTACCCATAGATTAAGAATTTTTTAATTTTTTGCTTTCAGATGATTTTTCACCGCTGTATCGTGGCATGGGTTTTTATGACGTCATTGCATTAATATTAATAAAAATTGTAATTTTTAATATTTTTTAATAAAAATGTGTGTCAGTATAGTTGAATATACCTATGTTAAATAAATTATAATTCCTCCGCTCCTCAAATAATCATCCCTACTGAGAAAAAAAAAATTCGTGAAAATCAGTTAATTTTCACGCGTTCACACTGATGTTCCCCCTTAACTTATTAATTTTAATTAATTTATGTTTTTAATTTTAAGTTGATTTATTTTATATTATTTTATTCCATTTTTTTATTTAATTTTTGGACTTTATTTTCTATTTCCATTTATTTTACATATTTTACGTTGCACGTTCCTTTATTATAAGTTATTTTATTCCAGTTAATTTTATTTTCATTTAATTAAATTTTTTATATATTTTCTATTTTATTTTAGTTCTTGAGTGTTATTTTATTTTTGATATATTATTCCATTTTATATTTATATTTTTGATATATTATTCATTTTTTTTATCTTCATTTTAGGTTATTTCAGCGAATTTTTTATTTTGATGTATTTTCCATTCTATATAACTTTTTTGCATTATTTTATTTTTTTATACTATTTTATTTTTTCTTTTCAGTACACTTTATTTTATGTTATTTAAGGTCAGTCCATAAATTCGTGCGTTTTTTAAAGGGGGTTTTAAAATGAATAAAAAAGATGTTTAAAGTATTTATTAATCAATAATATATTTTCCTTCATTATTTACAATGTCTTCCCAACGTTTAGGCAAATTTTTAATTCCCTGCTCAAAAATTTTTTGTCCTTGGAGCCAAAATACGCTTCGATTTCCCTTCTTATAGCTTCTTTTGAGGAGTAGTTCTTGTTACTCATACGGGATTGAAGTCCACGAAAAAGGTGATAATCACAAGCTGCAATATCCAGAGAATATGGTGGATGCGGCATGAACTCCCACCCGAGCTCGTTCGACTTGCCTAATGTTTGCCTTGCGGTGTGAAGTATTGCGATGTCGTGGTGAAACAAAATTTTGCGTCTATTCACTAAAGGAGGTCGATTTTTGTTAAGTGCCTCATTCAGGTTTGATAGCTGATGGGAATAATAATCAGCATTTATCGCCTGGTTTGGTTCCGGAAGTTCATAATAAACAATACCGGCCATATCCCACCAAATAGACAGGAGAATCTTCTTGGGGTGAAGGCCGTCTCTAGAGGTCGGCTCTGGTGTTTCATCTTTATCTAACCATTGGCGTTTGCGAACAGGATTATTGTAGAGGACCCATTATTCATCACCAGTAATGATACGGTTCAAAAAACTTTCATTTTCAAGCCGTTGCAGCAGCTGCGAACACACATTCACCCTCTGCCGAAGGTTGCCGACGGAAAGTCTATGCGGAACCCATTTGGCCAGCTTTGAAACCTTTCCCAACTGAACTGTTCCATGCGATGAATTTCATCTCTGAGCTATCATATCGACTATCAAATTTGGCACAGCTTCCACGAGTTCGAGCAAGGCGTCGGAGTTAAAGACTTCAGGACGACCAGCGCGCGGGGCATCCTCCACGTCGCAGTTACCACTTCGGCATTTTGATAACCACTTTCGCGCAGTCTTTACACTTACAATATCCTCTCCGTGAACAGTGTTTATTTCTGCAGCAGCAGTTGTTGCATTTTTACCACTTTTAGTAAAAAATACAAAATATGTCCCTTATACGCGTTCGAAGATTCCATTTTATTTTTTACCAACGCGTGCTTCTATCCGCGATTAAAATCACTGGTTGAATGCACAATATATCAAAGAAAATATAAATAGTTCCGTTATAATCCGCGAATAATTTTTTGTATGCAAAAAACGTACAAAAGTGAAATTGTGGGTAAAATACGCACGAACTTATGGACTGACTTTTTTTATTTTCCATTTCACTTTTTTTTTTTAATTTATTAATTTTTTTTGTTTTTGTTTGTTTACGTTTACTTTATTATACATTTTATTTTATTGAAGTTAATTTTTTTAGTCTTATACATTTTCTATTTATTTTGTTTTTTGCATTTATATTTTACGGTACTTTATTATAAGTTATTGTATTTTAGCTTATTTATTATTTAATTTAAAATTTTATACATTTTTAATTTTATTTTTTATATCACTTCATTTAATTTTTGTTTTTTTTTTAATTTTTATTTAATTTTTTTTTTCTTTATTTAAGTTAATTTTTTTTATTTTTATGTTTGCTGGTTTTTGTTTCTTGTTTTTGTATATTTTTTCTTTATTTTTTATTTATTTATTTTTTTTTGATAAATTTTTCGTTACTTAATGTTTTTAGTTCATTTGATTTGAAAATATTTTGCAATTTACAGTATTAATAACATTCAGTAGACCTTAATTTTTGCATTCAAATATTAAACGTATTTCCTTTTTCTTATATTTTTCTTATTTTCCTTGAGAAGACAATTCTCAGCATTATTTTATAACTTTGATTCAATCAACGTCCTTCTGTGCGTTTAAACGCTTATTTTGCGGCTTCCCCCGCTCTGTCTATAAGCCTTTATCCATTGCAGATGAAGCGTAAGTTTTATGTAGATGAAACAAAATAATAAATAACAGAGAAAGGAAATGCTGACACAGCTAACAAAAAGCAGTGACAACTCGCCGAAGTAATGATAAATTGCTATTTCGTTTACCTTGAAGAATGTCTCGCTACTTGACGGCCCAAATGCCAAAATAGGAAATAAAAAAATAGGAAACAAAAAAACCAAAAACAAAAAGGCGATAATCACACTTTTTGTTTGCAGAAATGTGACTTCGGACAAAAATTTGCAAGAAAATTAATATTTGTTAAAAAAATACAGTTGCTGTCACTTGAAATGTGCAAAATAAAGAAATAACTGAAGTAAATGAAATGAAATGACATCCAAAAAGGTATGAAATTGCAGATGAAAAATGTAGCACAGTGACAGCTGACAATTTGGCATTTTTTCCTTGCCATTCCATTTCCATTTTATTAAGCAGATATCCACGAGCATGTAAGTACATAACTACGCAAGTATGTGTGCGTGTGTATATGACAAAGTCAAGGTGGAGTTGTACCAAAAACAAAAAAAAACAAAAAACAAGGTGTTGGTTGTACATTCGCACACTTAAAAAGATAAACAACAATACCAACAAGAACTGCCAACACACCTGCTGGTGGCGGTGGTGGTGCGGCACGGAAAACAAGAAATGCCGGATAAGACATGCAAAAAATTCGAAATAAATGAGTAACTACTCGCACTTTGCTTATCTACTTGGGATGGCGTACGAATATTCGATATGGCTGAGTTACACGTAAATGCGTTTGAGACGTGAAATGGTGTAATTGTTAAAATTATGCGCGCACAAGCGACTTGAATACAAATTTGTGAAGGTATATGTGTAAGTGTGTGTGTATATATATGTATACTCGTGTATATATACTTTTGTGCATACCCAGCGCTAATCAGCGAAGAAGTGTACACAGTTTAAGGCACATTTTCTTAGCATCCGCTGCTCTAACATTTCAATTTCCAGTTTTACTCACCTACCAAGAATTGTCTACTTGTTGTGGTGGTTTGCTTTTTTGCCTTTTCATTAGTCACACTCGCAAACTCGCATCATCAAGTTCAGGGTCAAATGGGCTGCTAGTTAGCGACAGTGCGCCATTCGTCACCTCAGCCGAAGTGCTGCCTATCTAGTGGCCAATAGATGCACATACATGCATGCATACATACATACATACATACATATATGTCCGTTCCATATATAATAACAAACATTAAGTTTTATGGACGTGAGTTCTAACACCTCCCTAGACTCAACAACAGGTAGTCGCAATGTCGTTAGTTTTATTTGCTTTTCCATAATTAAGTTGGCAGCTGCAGCTGGTATGTAAATTCATTAGTATTTACTCGTATATTTTTGCACTTGTTCGCATTTTCCAAGTAATTCATTAATTTGCATAGTTTGCGCGATGCAGTTGGTTTGCTGAAGTTTTTGGATTAGTTGGAAAATTAAAAATTTAACCCTTCCGATATACACAGCTTTTACAGCGTAAAAATTTTGGTTATACATAATAAATAAAATTTAAACAATAAAAAATAAAAAATATATTTAAAATTTTTTGCTATTTTTTGTTCAATTGGATATATTTTTTCAAATCAATTTGGTAAGATGAAATAGTGCCACGAGTCTGGTATCCAGTTTAATATTTCTGATTCATAAGAAAGGCGACTGCAACATCTTTAGAAGTATAGCTCTTTTAAGACCTGCATGCAAGACAGAAATAAACTTTCTTTTGTTCTCGTGTCGCTGATGTCTATGGCTTTGGAGGCAACTGCATCTAAAGTAATGATACAAGGATGATATAAGGGTTCTTTCGAACTTTGACATCTGCGAAATCGACCCTGCTACAATTATCTTCAAGAAGAGCATTCAGACCTGTGGTTAGCTGACGATTGTTGCAAAAAATTCACACGGAATTGCCGGCTCCGCAATAAAACCTATTAATAGAGCAAACCCAGTAGATCTGGAAATTAACGTCAATAAAACAAAATACCTCATAAGATCAAACAATTCCAGACGAATATTTGGTCCAGTAAAGGAATGGGCGGCCGCCGTTGGCCATCTACTCAGGATGGACTACAGCAGAATTACGAAAAAGGCATCTAACGCTTATATGATAGGCAGTAGAAAACGCGGAAGACACCAAAAAGATGAAACGATGATGATGATTTCTCATTTCTCATTTATTCATTTTTGCTCTCGCTACTACTCTGAACTTGAACAGATCAGTAAATGAGGAGGTAGCGCAAAACGCGATATCAACTGTTTTGCTCCGCTCCAAGCTACGTTTCGTTACTGCTACTAGCTCAGAGCAATAGTAAAAAAATATTAAGCGCTCTCTATAGCAGGAGTAGTAATAGAGAACTTAGAATCGGCCGGAGCGCCACTTACGATATTATTTATCCAGCTACCGCTACTGCTCTTTTGTTGTTGTTATTTTAACAGTAATAGAAGCCCCGTCAGTGTAGGGTATATCACCAGTCCTCTTCGTCTGGCTCATCAAAAGGTAGGCCCAGGAAACAAGCTCCTTCGACGGGTTGGGTGCAAAGGGAGAAGGGTGTTAGATGAGTAGGTTTAAGGGGGCATGTGAAGAGGTGGTTAGTGTCGTGCGGAGTATCTTCACATGCCGGGCATATGTTTGGTATGTCGGGGTCAATTCTGGATAAGTAGGAGTTTAACCTGCTACAGTATCCAGAACGTAGGTGAGCCAGTGTTACACGTGCCTCACGGGGAAGCTGGAGCTCTTCATCTGCAATAGGTGGTGGTTGGTCTCCGATTACGGCATTCACAGGGCGGGAGCTTAAGAAGGTGGTGGTGGTCTCCCGGTGAATGCCGTTTATTGACTGTCTAAATACTGTCTAGTTCAGTAGATTTCTGTCAGTTTTGTCCTGGATCTCGTCGGTATAGTTTAAACGCTACTGCTCTCGCTTCTGTTGCTCCCCTACTACTCCCATAGCTGGTACTTGAGCACTGTTTCTTTTGGTTTTGCTAGATGGATTTCGTGTGCGTTTTTGCGGTGCGACACTGAAAATATAATCGAAAAACTAGGCAGGCTATGGCTTTTCAAGCCATTTCTTCACTTGAAGGGTATTTTTCCCCATCAAGAAACAGTGTAAAATTAAAACACGAAATTCTTTTTGATCCACTGTTTTGAAAATAACAAAAGTTGCGTCACTTTTAGCACAATAACTCACGAACTAATGAATAGAATATCATGAAATTTTAACAGCTGTCTTTTTAAGTTTAGTACTAATTGAAAAAAGTGAACGCAGTAAAACTTGTGTCATCTATGTGTTAGACCTTTTCAGCCCATGTGTGCTTGAATGTGTTGCCAGCCGACGCCTTTGCTACTCTAGAATCACTTTGGGTTAAAAAGATAGATATATATTTTTTTAACTCTCGCCACTTGTGGATGACATTGGGACACGAAGGGTTAAGCCAAAAGTAAAGCAAAATTTAAAAAAGTCGACCATGTGATATCAAAGTAGAACTCCAAAACAAAAAAAACCTTGTTTTTTTCACCATAAAAGTACTAACAGTACATTGTAACACTAATACATTTGAACCACAAATAATAACAAAAAATGAAAGTTCGAAAAATTTAATGTCTTAACGTACTTAGTTTCGTAAAAAAACGAAATTTTACTTTCTCAAAAACGAGCACTTAAAGGAATTGGAGCACATGCTTACACACATACACACATACATATGTGTAAGAATATAGTACCATTAAATATAATATTTAAACAGTATTTTGTAAATAAGAATTCGCGCGCATCAAATAAAGCAACTCAAATATGCAGTGTGAACGAACATAAATTACTACTTAGTAGACGCTGTGTCTTCCCGCTAAGACCCAATTGACTACAAATGGGGTAGAAGTAAAGCAAACAGAGAGCCAAGTAGTGCGCACATCAATTGAACCAAACTCACACATACATATGTATGTGTGTGTAGGTATGTAAATATTTTGCAAGTGAATTTTGGGAGGCGCACGAAAAGCAAGGCCAGTTTACTAAACGCCACAAGACTTATTTTGTTGACGCGAGCAAAACATTGCAAAAATCCAAACGTGCGGCCATTTGAAAATTGACTGCACAAAGGCATTAACAACAGCTTAATAACAATACCGCCGACAATACAACGACAAACCAAGCAAAATACACAAAAAACACACAAAAAAATAATAACAACGCATAATTACCAAACAAAATAACTGTAGCACAGGACAGGTCAGCGTATGGCAAAGGATGAGTAAATCAAAACCAGAAGAGAAAATAAAAGCAGAAACTTATACTAGAATTACAACAAAAAAGGTGGCAGTTAAGGCTTGCATGAATTTATTGCCTCGCAGAATCACGCCCACAGCTCACTCCTTTCACACAACAACGCCCAGCAAACTGACACCTACTTACCTAAATACCTTACCACATTTAAGGATGTGTGTTTGTATGTATGTACATGACCGCAAGCTACTAGCAGCCTTAGTTTCTAAGAAATTTGTAAGAATTTATATGCATGTGCGTCCACTACAAACGCCGTTACACTTATAACTGCTTCAAATCATTCTCCAGCACTCGCCTCTACTAGCTCCACCCCCTCCGGCATGACAAATGCGCCTCGAGTCAAGAATGACAGCTCCAAAGCAATAAATTGTGCTGCAGGCTTCTGGTGCTGTGCTGCTGCTGCTGGCGCTGCTTTCTTTCTACGAATCGACCTGCTACCACTACATGCATGGCAAATATATTCTATGTAAATGGAAGGTGCCAATGCCACCACAACCACCACCACCCCCAATATGATTTCTCGTGGCTCGATTAAAATTTTCTTCTGCTGAGCAGACGGAAATGGCTGACAAGGCGGCCGGGACAAACCAAACAACAAAAAAAGTAAGGCGAAAACATGCAAGTAATTGGAGAGGCAGAGAAAGAGAGAGAGAGAGAGCGGGAGGGAGAGAGTGTGAGTATGAGGAGTTTCGGCAAAACATGAATGACGAAGGGTTTTCTACTGTCCCAGGTACACGGCATCCAAAGCGGCCGTTGCAAAAGGAAAAAGGAAGCGCAGGAAGTGCAGATTGTGGCTTTGCCTTTTATGTTCTATGCTCAGTGTGTGTGTGTGTGTGGGTTCGTGTATTGAGTGTTACTTTTGGGCAAGGTGCTAGATAACACCACGTTGGCCTTTGTTTGTGTTTGGTTTGCTTTTCTTGCTGCTCTTTTTGTTTATCCTGCAGTGGCTCGGCGTATTGTTACGTTTGTATTTTCTTTTATTTATGTATTTTTGCAGTGTGTGTTTGTTTCAGGATCATGCACGGCATTGCAGCAAAACTTGTGACTTTTCTTTGTGCGCCTACTGTGTTTGTGTTGTTTTAATTCGTTCTCTATTGGCGTTTCGTTAGCGTTTTGACTACAATTTCTTATCGGTTATGAACAGTATGGGAGTTTATTTATTTATTCCTTCTGATTCGGTTTTGTTCTTTGTTTTCGTTTTGGATTTGTGGGCAGTTTTTTTCGGCTTTTTGTTTTTTTTTTACTACAAAACATTTAAGATACAGTGTATGATAATTTTACTGGCCTTGAAGTTGTTTGTACTAATTTTATTGCATACAAGAAGTGCTGCTCCGATACCGCCATGCACTCGGCGCTTGTACTCGGTAAAAGAATCGATAATTCAAATTTATCGGGCTGGAGTACTCGATCTATAGTCGTATCGGACTCATTTAAAATTCACACAGAGCAGACTTTTTGCCATTTTATAAAAGCTTGGAAATGTGATTTTAAAATAATTCATTTCTTTTGACGGATTACTCTTTAAGCCCTGAATTATATACCCTATAATCAAAAAGAACCGGGAATGTTTAATTTAAACGAACCGCGCACTTGGGAACCAGTCCATATATTTTTCTTATGTTGGTAGGACTGTAAGACACACATCTGTCACTTTTAAGCGCCATCGGATCATTAGCGTCTGCCTGGCCGGGCGGAAATGTGGGCAAACAATTTTTGGATTTTGCATGATGATAACGCGCCATCGCACCGAGCCCAAATTGTGATGGATTATTTGACCAAACACCAAGTAAATACCATCGCGCAAGCACCGTATTGACCTGATATGGCCCTGTGCGACTTCTTTTTGTTTACCAAGTTGAAGTTACCACTTCGTGGTAGGAGATTTCAGACGATAGAGGAGATCAAAGAGAATGCGACGAAGGAGCTGAATACCATCCCTTCGTCGGCCTACCAGGGGTGCATGGAGGTGTGAGCTAAACGTTGGCACATGTGTGTTACTTCAGACGAGCCATGTTTCGAAGGAGATAAAATAAATTTTCCTGAAATTTAACTCTATTTTGTTTTATTTAAACATTCCTGGTACTTTCTAATCATATACCCTATGATGGGTTGGGGAATAAGTTCATAGCATCTTTATATTTTATTTTACAAAAGGTAAGTATTCGATAGAACTCTTTCTGCTCTACAAAACTGCGTTAATTGTACTTTTGAGTTATTTAATTTTTTATTAGTTTTGAGACTTAGAAATTGAATACTCAGTAGCCAAAAAATCAAAATTTTCGACACCTATTCTTCTTTGCTCTTCGTCGAGGTCAAAAAGGCACATTTGCGACGTGTATGGAGAAGGTGTCATAGGCGTGGTTTGCAATGTTCAAAAATGGCGACTTTGACTTCGATGATACGTCCCGCAGGCAGAAGGTATTTAGAATTCGATGAAGAACATCTCAAATCACTTCACAATCAATTAAAAGTCTTCGGTAAAAACGCTACGAACTTATTCTCCAACTTAATATATTTTTTTTCAGTCGTTCCTAGGTAGAACTCTATATCAATAAACAATTTAAAATTAGTTTTGTTTGAAGCTAGGAATTTCACTTGGCCCCAAGAGCGGTAGTGCTTCTGCTTCGACTAGTCGCTTCCTCGACTAGTCTGCCACATCTGGGACTTCCTTGCGGATTCCAGTCTAAAGCTACTATGATGATGTCTCCATTGGGTTTCCGTGGATTATGGCCAATGCATTTCCATTTTCGACTCCGAATTTCAAGGTGGGCAGGCGTTTGCTTTGTCACAGCTCAGAGATTGTTGTACAAGTCAGTGTTAGGCCAAAAAATGCGCATAATACGAAGGCTGCCATTGATAAAAACTTGTAGGTCATGCCAAACATGCCTTTTAATATTCGACTACCTATACCAACTTTTACTTCTTCGATGTTTGTACCGCATATTTACAAAGATTGAGCTCCTGTGGTATTGCTGCACATCATCGTCCTGCCTGAGCTACAAACGCGCTTACCGCCTCCAACTTGGATTGCATATGCGTGGGTTTGTGTGAGAGCAGTCAAATATCGTCCGCATAGTGGAGATCTTCAAGACAGCCGCCAAACCAAAGGGCATTCCTCTTCTCCCAGCGGAAGCTTGTCGCATAGCTAGGACAAAGACCAGGTTAAACAAGAGCGGAGACTGCACACATCCTTGCCTTACTCTTGTGTGTTTCATGCCTAACTCGACAGCTGGCATCTGTGCACAGTTATTTTACCAGATTGATGATTTGATCAGGTGCACTTTTGCCAACGAGTGCTTTCGAGAATTTGCCAGAAATGGCGTCGCTATGCATCTTGCAAGTTCATCACACCTTTTCCCGTCCGTTTTACTTAAGTGCTTAAGTACAAGACCTCGGTGCTGCTCTCAAAATGATCGACCTTCGCAATGTCCTTTTTCGGCGCATTGCTGCTTGAAGTATTGAGAGCTTCAGCCTTAAACAAACTCTCTAATTTTTTGGATTGCTTTTGAAGTGAAAATGTTTGAATACAGGATCTAAAGTTGTAGGTATATATTGATAGTATGCAACTCTACTTCACCGCATCGTTTTTCAGTTCCAATGTACCGGTATTGTCGTCATGATTCAAATAATTTGAAAACAAAACAATTTCGAAAAAAAATCAAATAATGACTTTAACTGAGTATTAAAAGTGCTCTGCCCTTCAACAAAGTATGACTACTACAAAGTATGAGTAACTACCTTGCTCCCTCGTATCGGAATAAGCATGAACATTTTATAGCCTCCGAAGTAGTTTGACGTTTTTTTTATTTTGCCGGGGCAGCTAGCAAGTACAGCACTCCGACACAGTTAAGTCCATTGAACTGCACGCGGGTTCCCTTTTTAATTTTCTTTAAATCTACACGACCTCCGAGGATATCTAAGTAAATCTTATGGTGCCGAGGAACCAAGGCGATCGCTTTTTAACACATCAGTGCCAAAGGCCTCAAACCTGATTCGTGCGAAGGCCGGGCAGACGCTCTGTGTAGTAGTTCGCTATCTCATCCTTCTCTCCACATGCTGGGCGGAGTGCTCTGTCTGAGATGCCTACCTTTTCCCTGTGCTTCGCCTATAAAAGGTGGCGCGTCATCAGTCCAACCAGCTGCCTACAGTTCCATTTGCTTAATGACAGGAGGGTCTGCGACAGTTGGTGGGACATGACAGGTAACATCAGTTTTGTCCATCTGCAGCCGCTCTCAGCCTGCCAAGCTAGCTTGTGGGTTGAAGTAACCCGTTTGTGCAGAAGATAGTAGATAGCTAATGGATATTTTACAGCTTCTTACTTCAAGAATGAACTTTCAAATGTCAGATATTTCATTTTTTGTGGCAAAATCTGAAAAGTGTGCAGTTCTCGGTATTGGAGATGTATAGGACAAATAAGAAATTTTCTGAATAATCAATCAAGCCCGACATAAAAGTCCATATTTCAATCTCCAACCGAGTTGGGATCCCAGATATTTGTACATCTAAATACAAGCGTATCTTTGCACGTTGGCGACGGCGAGTATCGCAGGCGATTAAACAATGAGTCGTATGAGCTTTACGACGGCATAGACATAGTGCAGCGAATAAAAATCCAACAGCTGAGAAAAACTGATCGAAAATCCAACCTCCATAGTCTTTTGTTCGTCTGGAGTTCGCAAAAATTACGATAATAATAACGAAAACTACAATGTCCCGGTACACAGCAGTGAAAGTCTGTAAGTCTTCTCCATCCTGAATAGGAGATGATTTTCTGGAGGAAAGCATAAACTGCTTCTTGGACTCTCCATCCAGTGTCGTTTGAATTTCTTATCTTCCTTCATGTAGGTTTTGGCGAGCCTACATAAGGATTTCTGGTCCATAGGAATTTTAAAGTAGCTCTTAGTTTCGCTATGCAAGATAATAAAAAACATAGATGACTGAGAAAATCACAAATGGAAATCGTTTTTAGTTACTCCCCTACTAAGGCACCCTTTATACGATAGAAGTTCTACATCCTCTAACCTTTAACCTCTACCATATTTGAACCACCCTTTCGCAAGGATACAATCTGGTTTAGTAGGTAAATAAATACAAATAAAGATTTATGCGTTACTTTAGTTAGCTTGATGAACGACCTCGGCGTAAGGCAACGAGTAAAGGATACTACAAAGAAGGAAGTAAGCAGCATAGCAACCAGCAAAGTGCCATTAGGTGTTGTAAGATTTATCGATTTCATTAAAGCGAACGTGTTTTTATAAGGATATCGCATTGCAACGCCCCCTCCGCAGAGCTTTAGGAAACTTTTTCATATAGACATTGGCAAAATAAATAAATTATCGACTATGCACTTACCTTTTGTGCCTTGCAAGTGACGCTGATGGACTGCACTTCATGTCCGGGATGTTGTTTCTCGGCGATGCACTGTGGACAGGCGGGCATCTTGCACACCAAACAGTACATTGACAACGTATCGGCATGGTCGCCACAGACGGACTCTCTTTGCGGTGCCGCATTGCGCGGCTTCACCAAATTATGTTTGGCCAACGGCCCACGTGCTGGATGACACAGCTCCCGACATGCATCGCAGTAACGTATCTCACATTGCTCGCACACAGTCGAGGCGACCTTCGGATCTGTTTCGCACATTTGACAACGTAGCGCCTCGCGTGCACAAAAACGATCAACAATCGATTCCATGGTGCGATAGGCGGGCAAGTTGCGCACGCCACCCTCGTCGAAGAACACCAGCTTCCGGCAGAGCGGACAGGTGAGATAGAAAGCGGCACCGGGTGGCGCAGCAGCAGCGCCCTGCAATAAACCCTGCAACTGTGCAGTGCCAGCGTACGAAACCGGACGAGATGTGTTCGAACAGCAGACAACACCCGAATCAGCCTCACTCAAGATGCTCACCTTATCGGCTTGATCCTGATCGGATGTGACACTTTCGCTGCCCGTAGCCGAGCTGGCAGTACTGGCGGCTGAACTATTCGACGAGTGACGTGTCGACGGTGGATGTGAAGGTGGTGGTGCTGGCGTACCAACGCCACTGTGTGAATGGACTGTAGCAGTGGTGGTAACGGTGCTACCATGTGCTGTTGTGCCGTGCAATGGATGCGAATGAACTAGGCAACCGCCGTTGATGTTGCCGTTCGAGACGAGACCAGCGCCGGCGTTGATAGCGGCCAATGCTGAGGCGGGCGTGTAAGCGGTCTGTATGTCAAGTGCACAGCCCAAGCAGAGGGCATGGAAGCAGGGCAACAAAACCGGATTGGCGAAAAGTTGTTTGCATGTCGGGCAACGTAGTTCGTCCTCCATGCTAGCGATGTGTGTGTGTGTGTGTGGGTTTCAGGAAGTGTGGATTATTTATGTTAGTTCGACGGTTTGTTTTGTACCGGCGCACTTTTGTTTGAACACTTTTCGATTGTGGATTACCAGAGGTGTTGATTTAATGCATTTTTGATTTTAAGATTTACACATTCACTTCCGGCGAACTCTGTGTTGCACTTCCGTTTGGTGTTCACAATTTCGCAAATATTGTTATTTATCGCAATTGTTGGTGTAATACTGGAATGCTATTGTTTACGTGCGGCAGTGAATTTTTCGCACCAATTTTTTTGCATTCAAAAGCCGTTTTGTTGCTTAATTTATATCAGCTGCATGTTTTTATTGTAATACATTGATTTTTCAGTTCAAAACACACTTTTTACTTTATCACTTATTTTTAATTTTTTAATTAATTTAATTAATGATTTTTTTTTTTAATAATCCATTGTTATTTGATAATGAAATTGAGTGTTAAATATTAAATATTTGGAAGTATTTGTCGTTATTTTGCAATTTATAATTTTTATTTTGTAATACACAAATATACTTTGGTTTTCAGAAACTTTATTGGATTTTTTTGCAATTAGTTTAGAGATTCGCTCTTATTGTATATTTTTCATGGTATTTGGCTGGGTATACTTTTTTCTGAACTTTTAGCTATTACACAGACCTGTTAAAGAAATAAAATATGTAACTTTTTTGCCGCAAAATCACTTTAGTTTGAAAATTTGAAAATTATTATAAGATTATTTTGTTCATTTGTTACCAGTCAGTGATGGAAATATTTTATAAGTATGCACACACATACATATATATACGTTTAACTATATTTATGTTTAATTTATTATTAAATGTTTTGTAGGTAGGAGTAATTTTCTTATTGCCTTTAACCATCCGTTGAGCATCCGAGTCTGCCCAGACTGGCTTTTTCGACTTTGGTCTCGAATTATGTTAATATAATATTTCTATTATAGCTAACGACCTGAGCTTTCAGGTAGCGTTAGAAATTTTAATTTCCTATCGATTTATGGATATAATATTTTAAAAAGGATCTTCGTATAGGACGCAAAAAAGGCCAGTCCCGCGCACGCAACCGAAGGTTTTAAAAAAGGTGTCCAACGGAGGGTTAAGAAAAAGTATACAAATATTTTTATAAACTTCATATCACTCATTAGATATCGAATGAAATTGGCTCTTTATTTTCATCAACTTATTTCTGCATAATATTGAATATTTTATAAACTATTTTTAGAGTTTTCAAGGTATGAAAAAAAAAATTCATTTTCGTGATATGGGAATTTTAGTAAGAGCCTTCAATTAAGAGTTATTAGTCATATGCAAATCAGACAAAATGTTTATGAATATTTGAGTTTGGATTTACACATTTTTTTTATTTATTATAAAACTCAATATTAGTTAGTTAGTTCTCACAAAACAGTGGACAACCTCCAAGGTAGCCACGAACTGCCGCGCGTCTCTTAACCAGATGGCTGAGTCATTTCACCTAATGATAACATGGGTTCCTGGCCATTGTGACATTGAGGGGAGCCGATGAACTAGCGAAAATCGGTACCAAATTGACAGATGATTATATAGGCAATGACATAGGTATACCTTTACAAACATGTAAACTACGTATCCGCGAATAAATTTTAAGAGTAGCGAATAAAAGATGGCGTAATGAAGCAAGTAAAATCGCCCGACAGCTGTGGCCGACTCTCAATGCTAAACGCACTGAAGTTCTACCAAGAAGAGATAAGCACAGTCTTAGTACATTGTGTTCAATTATTACGGGGCACTGCCTAATCGGTAGGCACGCCCAGAGAATGGGTGTGCAAGTGCAAACACATGACTTCTGCAGAAGTTGTCTAGACGAGAAAGAGGAAAAGACGTTCCCGCACATTCTGTGTCACTGTCCTGCTCTATCCCGACGCCATTTCGGGTAGACAATCCTTTAATGAATTGGAAGGTATCGGCTTTGTCGAAATTAAGGATCTTCCAAAATTTTTGAAAAGTGCACATTGGTTTTAGGAGGGATAAGGGCTAGTGCCCCACGCGGCATCACAATGGACCATGAGCCTGAGTGTGCCCCACTGTGGACAACCGCTTCAACCTAACCTCACCTAAGTCCTAAGTTAGCATGCAAATCATGTGATTCTGATTTAACAGAGGAGTACAAAAAAGTTGAAAGTTTTTATTCTTAAGATTGCGTACGAACGAAGGTGTGAACTCAGATAAAGACTCAGAAGTAAAAGCATTGAGAGGTTCCATATTTAGCATTAGCGAAATATGCTTCCACTTTTTTACCCAATGAGCGCCGATACGTGTAGTCTTCTCAGCCAGGGTGCGCGGAAGACTGTGTCTAGGCAGAATAAAACACCGCAAGGCAAAGTGTATACAAATGTGCTCGGAGTGTATGTAGATATTGCGGAAGCACATCTGTTTCGATGTGAATCATATATTTCGGAGTATTTGGCAGTAAAAAAATTTGAATTTTAAATTTTTTTTTTTTAATTGAATTTTCTTTAATAAAAAATTTTTTATTTTTTTTAATTTTTTATTTATTGTATTTTTATTTTTTTTTTATTTATTGTATTTTTATTTTTTTTTATTTATTTTTAATAAACAGAATCATAAAACATGATCAACCTTTAGCAGACGTCACAAATTTTTAGTTTATTTGAAATACAGATTCGAGAATAATTAAAATATTTAAGTCAAATTGCATTGACAGCGGTTTCAGATTTAAATGTTTCGCATTAGAGAGTTTATATGTAAACAGCACGCCCAGATATTTACATATAATCAATAACAATCTCGTCGTCAAACTTTCAATTATAAGAAGAAGGAATTCTGCTACACTCTCTAAAGACGATGGATGGATTTCGACTTGGTCAAATTTACTTTAAGGCCCCATTGAATGCTATAATCGCGGTTTGCGTCGATCATTTCCTGCAATTCACTTGGAGACTTGGCAAAAAGCATTAAGTCGTCGGCGTGCATTAACAGTTTAATACGAATATTAGCCACTTTAACTCTACCGGATAGGAAATCGTTTAAATAATTTAAATACAGAGAGAACAAGGTTGAACTTAGGAGCTTAACAGGCAGCCTTGTCTTACCCCTTGATTTGCATAAAAATGGGGAAAAAGTGCGACATAGTGTCAGATATGATTTGAAGTGTCTTCGCATAGCAGTTTTAAGATTTCTATCATATCGGTAGAGAAATCATAAGTTGCTAGTTTGTAAAAACGAGTACTTCTATGTATCGTATCAAGGGCACATGAAGATTCAAAAAAGAAGGCGCAGGTTTTCTTTTTTGCTTTGATATTCAAACGCACAATTGACGACAAATTGAAAAGGTTATCTATTGTAGAGTATCCTTTTTAAAGCTGCAAGCAATTCCATCACGATTTTGTTCAAATCAAATCATACTTTAATGCGTGTTAACAGAAGTCCAGTAAAAATTTCATATAGAGTGGATAGTAAATTTAGTATTTTGAAATTATAGTTCTATACAGCTATCTAAAGTATTTATTTTAAATTGTTTTCCTGCCTTTCAATAATGTTTTAAGTTTATTTAAAAAACGTTTACAAGCGTACAAACTAGTAGACAAATTTAAATAATTAAAAAAAACACGTTGCAATTTTTCAAAAACTAATTCATTATTAAGCAAGAAATAAAAAAAAGACACCGGACACATCAAAACCATTTATAACATTCAGTGAAAATTGTATTGACTCATTTTCGTGTGGATTTCATTAACATTGATTTCTCCAGGACTTTTGACACTGTTTCACATGGAATTCATTTGTGTAAACTGGGTTCTGTAGGCTTTCAAACGGTTTTCCATTGATGGTTAAAATCTTGTCTAAGTGAAATCAAATTATCTTGTTAGAATTGCTACTTCTGGGGTACCTTCTAGGCTCCCTACTATTCATGCCACTTGCATTACTGTGTTCTATTCGCCTTATTTATAAATTAGCAGATATTTTAATTTGCAGGCAACTATTAATACTTAAGCACCTATTTCACCTAGCCCCGCCAAAGCAGGGCAGCTAAGGAAAAGATGCCGAGATGATTCCACCTCATCCTCCATACATCCATTGCAAAAGGGACTTGAGGTAATTCCAAACCTCACTGCATGCATTCCCCGCGCATAGTGACCTGTGAGAAAACCCACGAGATTCGAGAGCTGATATTTTGTCAACCTCAGAAGCTCGCCCGACCGCCCCCGGTCCACACGTGCCCAGAAGGATTTCGCGACCTTACAAGTTTATGTACTTGCCCAACGCTCGCTGAGTTGGCGCTATGCCCATCTTTCCAGGAGCAGACCGCAGGTAGTCAGGGGGATCCCAATTCTCTCCTTTCGCGGGGAGATCACCTCGCATGTCCCTTGTCTGGCCAGCTCATCCGCCTCGCAGTTTCCCGCAATGACGCTGTGACCAGGAACCCAGATGAGGCTAATGTCAAAGAACTCGGACGCAGTCGAAAGTGAGGTCAGGCATTCCCTGACCAGTTTCGAATGCATCGTCACTAACCCGAGGGCCCTTATTGTCGCTTGGCTGTCGGAGTAAATATTCACTTTCGTGACTGTTAGTACGCATGTGAGCAGCCAATCAGCTGCCTCCTTGATTGCGGCTACCTCTGCGTGGAACACACTGCAGTGGTCCGGTTCAAATACGCCATAAAATCTGCAAAATTTCAAAAATATCTAAAATTTTCTGTCCCATATCCTTTTTACAGCTCCCGCTTGTTATTAATTGGTTGAAAGTCGCTTGAGTGCAGTAGGTCGATTCTATTGGTGTTTGTTGTGGTTAATTTAATTCAAGGGGACGCTGATTGCGCGTTTCTTTTGCAACATACTAACTCTCTTATTCCGGCGAGAGCTTTTTCGAAGCTCATACCCTTTTTATCTCATTCAAAACGAATTTCGAGTCCCTATTCATCACCTATTGCTCGGACTCTACGGAAATGTAATGAGATCTCGAATTCCATAGGCTTTACAATAATTAAAAATCGATTCCCTTCATTTCTAGATCATTTAATTCGCTAATATTATCGTATTTTTTTAACGAAAATGTATTTTTGTTTTAATTGATTTTTTTTTTATGTTTTTTTTTGTTATTTTATTAGTATATTGTTTACAGTAACACTAAGTAAATTTTCTTGAAGAACCTTTGTGTTTTCTGACTAAAAATTCAGATAAATAAATAAATAAACTTCATTTCAAAAACTGTACTGGATTAAAAAATGCTTAATAAAAATTAACTAAAGCTCGTAAGAAGGCATTTGCGTTTGTATTACACGATTTTTTATATAGGGTTACCGAAAAAACCCTGCTAGAAACTCAAGACATTATTATTCAGGTCACTTCTGATTAATTTTGTTATTTGATATGATTTCCAAAATTTAACTATTAGTAATATTATATTTTAAAGATTATTTAAAAAAAATGGTTTTTTGCTGTACGTCTACCAGATATTCTATTATAAAGACTATTAAAAAAATTTGTTTTTGCTTGTACGTGAACCAGAAATTAGATCTTAAAGATTATTAAAAAAAAATATTTGGTTTTGTTTTTACGTGAACCAGAAATTCGAATTTAAAAATCATTAAAAAAAACATTTGTTTTTGCTTTTACGTGAACCAGAAATTCGAATTTAAAGATTATTAAAAAAAAACAATTTTTGCTTGCACGTTCACTTTTTTGTAATTTTAATTTAATAGTCCGATTTTTTTCTATTTTTAGTTAAGGACGGGTCAAAAAAATTTTATTTGATATTAGAAATACAAAAGCAGTCAAAACGCTCGTGTCATCACATTTTTATTGTGATAGAACACTTTTAAGCGTGAATAGTGTTTTTAAAAATGTGCTTTTAAATACTTAACTAATTCTTATTTTTTTGTTTTGTATTGTTTTTTACTTTTTTGGTTTCTTTTTATTTTTTATTTTATTTTTTTCTTTTTTTATTGAATTATAAATTCAAATTTGTATGTTACTTTAATTTAGTAATGAATAAAACACAAATATAAACTCATAGCACAGAAATAAATCATTGGCCTTCTTAAGTAATTCAAAATTTCATTCTTCCAAAATAGTCTCAGTTAGTTCAAAATTAATACAAATTGTATAAATAATATTAATAATTAGTAACTTTGCTTGTATTTTTTCAAAAATTTTGTATTATTAATAAGCATATTTATTTAATATTTATTATTATTTATATAAATTTTTAACCCATTTATAATTATTCGATTTTTCAGTTCATGAAGCACAAATTGAAAAAGCTTTTCTCGGAAGTCAAATTTTCGTTTCATAAACAGTTCGTGTGGCAGCTAATCAGTGGGGCTGTTACTTTTGACTTCAATAAACTAGTCAGCAATAATAACTTTCGTAGAATTACATTAGAGCACATATCGCTCATTTACTGTAATAAAGTCACTAACCAAAAAAAAAGAAAGAAATTCGATAAGTATGAAAAAATGACCACCAGCTCTTATTTTATGCAGTTTAAAAGTTTAAAAGCGATATTTTTTAACAGTACCTCATTAGATGAAAAAATATATTTTTTTTACCTAAGAAGTCACAGCAAATTGAAAACCGTAAAGCTGTTTTGCTCAACATTTTAATTTTTTGGGTTTCATAATTTTATCCTTTTTTTAATCCGTTTATTATCCAATAATGCGCGATTTATGAATTACCCATTAAATGTATTTTTTTTTTTCCAACAATTCCAGCAACGGTTTCTTAAAGTAAACCCATAGAATCTTATATGAATTAACATTCAAAATGCATACAAATTTCCACCACACAAAATAATCATCGTTTGCAATCATCCTTACTTAATCTTTTACTAAATCACTCTTCACGCATTTGCGCTTTAATCGTTTCAGCAAACCAACCCAACATAAAATCTCTTTTGCACACAAATTTATTTAATACGCTTTCAATCATATCACTCATCAATATTTACAGCAGGTAAGCAACACCACCCACTGCCGTTACTGAGCGCTAAAAACGCAAACACCGATTAACCAGCAAGAACAGAGATCAGCGTGAGTTTTAAGTGTGCTTGCTTACATACATACGCACATATTTGCCTTACAACATTTCCTGTTTCCATATCCTCTTCTTTCTATTCACACTTTACACTTTCTCCCACTTTTACAAAGCAGTGCAGTTACGTCGCTGCCGCAGCACGCTAATCCTTTTGAAATGTTCCTGCGTTATCAGCCACCGATACCAACAGCCTGTTAAGCGGCAGGGTGGTGTCCCACGTTTGTTTGCAGTTATGATTTGCGGAAAATTGAAAAACTCACTTTAACAACACTCGGAAAAGGTGAGGCAGCGACGACGACGACGCCGGCAACGCAGCCTGAAGCACAAGCGCACACACAAACCGAAAGGTAGTAACAGTTGAAAAATTGTAATTTATTTATTTTGCTATGAAATCCGCTACTTTTTTCACTATTTAGATTAATACAATTTTCACTTGGCGCGTGAAGGGAAACGATTTCATTCAACACTTTTCCATCACCTCTGCGCCGACACTTACTAAAATCTCACCTCTCACCTTCACAACTGACAGTTTTTCCAATTTCCGTTCACTATGCAAAACCACTTTCAAGTACTCGCGCCGGTCGTTCGCTTCATGCGCGTTGAATCGTGTTAAAATTGCAAATTTCTTTTTTCACGAGTATATTTTTAAGTTTTGCTTGAAAGCATCCCTTACTTATTCAACATTCGATAAACAATTCATTCACATTTTTATTTATTACATTCAAACTACTTAAATTCCACGATGAGGAAAATTTTATCAACGATTTTCGAGTAAACAGCCGCGCATAAGTGTTTACCTCGCAATGTTTCACCGACAACAAATCATTCTGCTTTCGCCGTTGCATCGAAAAGCCAACAAACCAATGGCAACGAACCACATGCAACATGTTCGCTTGTGTGGAACGTGTCGCATAAGCTGACGACATGCAACATGTTTGTTGTGCGTGTTCGTGGATTGTAACAAGGGTACGAACCAGGCAACCTGTAACTGTATTAGTCTAACTGAAAATTTTCAAAATTCGCAGAATCTAATAGGGTTTCCAAATTTTTATTGCTTAATCGGTTTAGAGAATTTTGTGATTTTAATGACTTTTTGGCAAACAAAATTAATTGGTGTTTCACTTAAGTGGTGTTTGGCGCTTATGACCATAAATATTTGGTTTATTCTGCAAAATGTCGGAAGATAAGAATGAATTACTGAATTTTCGAAACAATTTTGTTTCTTCTTTTAGCACTCAAGCTAAAGCTCTATATTAAGCGTTGCACGCGCTATGGCTGGCAAAGGGCAAAAAACTACCCAAAAAATACCTCCACCTGGGTCGCTTCGCTTCTTCGCTACTGATTCCCCCAATAATGAAAACGAAAGTGCTGCATCTCCATGAGGTCACATCAGAGCTAGTTGCAGTGGGCGCATAACAGCATGAAAGTGTAGAGAAATGTTGCTACCTTGGCCAAGCGGTCCCCCCGAAGGAGGCTCTGGGGTAGATGTTGAGAGTAGGATAAGCGAAGCTATTTCATCATTTGGCATCCTCGCCCCTTTGTGGCCATATAACAACATCTGTCTTCCCACCAAACTGCGCATATTTAACACAAATGTCAAATATGTATGTATGGCCTCGAATATGGAAAGTAACCGTGGCAATCTCGAGACGCCTGCAAACATTTGCCAACCGCTGCCTGCGCCGTATTTTGCGATTTTTTTAGCGCCGTACAATAACCAACTCGGACCTGCTAAAAAAGCTTACCAGCTTGACATGGCGACTGAAATTCGAAAAAGGAAGTGGCAGTGAATAGGACATGCGCTTGGAAAAAGTTAAGACAATGTTGCTAGGCAGGCTCTGCATTAGAATCCCTTCCAACATGCTGGCCGCGAGGTGGGTAGGCCGCGTACCACCTGTAGACGCGCAACCGAAGCTGAAATGAACTGTCTTGGTTTCACGTATAGCGAATTGCCTATTCAGCTGTCGTGGCATCCTCTATCCCTTGCCAAAGACTTTCCTCGAAAGCAGGAAATAAACCGCCTATCAGGCGAGAAATTGCTTAGTGAGAGTTAATAGAAAAGAACTTGCTAGTGCCACCACTTTTAATGAGTGCGCCTTGCAAGGAACTGTGGATGGCCCGAAATTGCCCATGCACTCAGGCATGCATGCCCACTTAAGGCCCAGAGAGCGGATTTAGAGGACAAAGAGTGTCAGGTGGGGTCGCGATACATTACGCCCTTGCTTCACTTCGCAGATTGTTTAAAAACTTTAGCACTTTGTCGAGCGAAAGCGAGTGTAGTTCGTCCTTCCTCAGTACATCCGAACCAAAAATGCAGCATCTTAACACAAGTTGGCGGCAGTTGGACAGTGCAGAGAAAATGCAGTCGACCGCCTATGGAGACCATATGTCGTTTCCTTAGAATTTGCTTCGTAGTTACTCCTATCGGGGTTCATAGCACGCTCCTCCCTCTGTCTGAGAAACAATTTTGCTACCAACCTGTCAGGCCTTCTCAGGTGTAACTAATAGTAACAAATATTCTCAAAAGCTTTGCTAAGGAGAGACTTACTTTACCCGACTGGTTGGTCCTAAAATTGATTCCAATTGCACGCTTCAAAGAATCGCAGTACGCAAATTCATCAGTAGATGCGCTGCCTTAAATACCCCAGTGTCCCGGCGCCTACAAAAGTTCAAACTCATTCCACCCTAAAATGGAGTTTAGCCTCAACTTGCGTTCTTGCTCCATTTTTGAAGAGATGCGCGCGGTTTCTAAGCAGCTTGGCTATCGCTACAGACCTTAACAGACCAAGTACTTACGCCGACTTTCTTCAATTATTCGATTTGCTATGTGTGCTTTATGTGTTTCAAAAATTTCCGATTGAAAACCCGCTGTTTTCATAGCATCTGAAGTTACTACCCAAATGTCATCCTGCTCTAGTACAGGGTGCGCCAACTTTTATGTCGGTATGTAAACGCTGAATAACTTTGTCATTTACCAACCGATCGACTTCAACAGATATACATGTTTTCGATACGTCAATTCAGTACAATTTCAATCATGGATCGCTTTACACCGAAACAACGCGCTGAAATAGTGACGCTATACATCGAAAATAGGCGTTCTATTGTTCTAACTCAACGCGAATATCGCAAAAAGTATCGCGGCAAACAGGTACCGTCCGACAATACTATTCGTCGTTTGGTGTCGAATTTTTTGGAGCACGAAACAGTAGGAGACGTTCCAAGACGCTCCAATGAACTTGTTGAAGCAGTGAGGGAGAGGGTTGCCCAGGAGCCAACAGTGCCGTATTGTCGTCACGCTCAGCATTTTGGCGTCAGTGAAACCACAATGCGGCGCATTTTAAAGGATGATTTAAATTTATTTAAGTATAAAGTGCAACTGACACAAAGAATATTGCCGACAGACTATTCACGTAGCTTGGAATACGGTCAAACAGTCGCTCGAATGATTGACACTGAACACAATTTTTGGAAGCAACTTTTAATGACTGACGAGTCACATTTTAATCTCTCTGGCAGCGTGAACAAACAAAATTGCCGTATTTGGGGAACTGAGAATCCGCACGAGATCCATGAAACGCCATTGCCTGACCGGAAAGTAACTGTTTGGGCCGGCATTTGCGCCAAAACCATCACTGGGCCATTTTTTTTACCGAGAAAACGAAAAGGTCGATGGAAACGGATATCGATGCATGTTGGCTCCTTATGTCTGCCCGCAAATGCGCGAGAAAGGTTTAGACGGTTACTGGTGTCAATAGGACGGTGCGCCATTCCACACTGCGAATGCAACAATTGAATTTCTGCAACGAAAATTCCCTTGACGTCTAGTTCCAAAAAGAGGCAATGTTTTCATACCGACATAAAAGATGGCGCACCCTGTAGCATTTTCAGTATTCAAGTCGTCGGTGTAGGAAGTTCTTAACGAGTTTCCCACAAGAATATCTACATATATCTCTCCATCGCACCCGTGGAGGAAAACCAACGGCATACTTTCTTCCGAAAGAGCCAGTTATTAGTTTCTCATTAGGTGCCAAAAGCAGAGTAACACTTGACTACGTTTTAAGCAAATCCCTGTACGCGGAACTATGATACAATCTTCGTATCAATCAGTTCATAAGAATGAGGTGCACTATTTTTCAACTGGATTTTGGCCTATTGGCACTCACATCCATAACTAGGGATTGCTTACTTTGATCACTGCTAGATTTAATCACCCAAAACCCACAAAAACATACAGACGCATAAGTGAAAAATTATTTACGTCACGCTAAATTTTTTATTATTTTATATGTAAGTATGTTTGTATGTATGTTTATGAGTTAACATAATCATAAAATGCATTTAATATTCACCATTGAGTGATTGATTAATATCAAATTCATTAGGATGTTCCCGCCATTAGACAGCTTTATTACAAATTCCCAACAACGCGTTGCACTTTTTTCCTAGCAAAAGGTTGTAAATGCCAGTATTAAGCGGCGACATTTATCATTTGCAATAGATACCTCAATGTACCCTCGATTGAAAAAGAAGCCGATATTTTTAGAAATAGAAACCACCAACGTATACTTAATTTTGTTATATTTTTTTATTATAGTTTTTTTATTACTCTTTCCATTATATTCTACTTCGATACACAATTTTGCACGATTTTTTAAGCACTTTTCCCCACGTCCTTTTGAGGAATATGTTTGCGATGGTAGCGTTTCAGTTCGTCTTGAGCGGCTTCAATTGATTCATGATGCTTACCGTTCAAAGTGAGTTTCAGTTTTCATTCGGGGCGCCAAATCAGGTGAATACGGCGAAGAACTTTTTTCCATTAACTTTAAATCTTACGGCGAGTGGTGCAGCAAATAATTTGATTTTTTGTTAGAAAATCTTTCAGAGTTCTTTAGCGATTAAACCAAATCGAAGCGAATATATTAACAGTGGTATCGGTTAATCTGCTGATTTGTTTTTTTTTTTTTCGTCGTGTCCACGAAGCTGTCAGCACAGAATAAATAAGGCGAATTCACCCTTCTACTCTGCAATACTTTGCCTTGATAATCAAACGCATAAAACATTGTTGTTGGTCTAGTGCCACGAAACCGATTCTTTGGTCATCTGTCCATTTGCGCTACACAAATCTGTACGAAAGCCTAAAAACTCAATGCAAATGTGTTATATAAAGGGTGATTAAGTTTCAAGGGCCGGTGTTGGTTTTGAATAAAATACAATTTTTTCAGGGAATTATTGTCTTTTCTCTTTATTATGATAATATTGATATAGTTCAATTACGTATGGAACAAAATATCGGCCAAATGGTCGCCGCGGCCTCGGCAGCACACCCCCATCCGATGGTCCAAATTTTCGACGACGCTACGGCATAATTGAGGTTCTATGCCGTCAATGTGCCGATTTATCTCATCCTTTAGCTCTTGAATTGTTGCTGGCTTATCGACGTACACCTTTTCTTTCAAATAACCCCAAAGAAAGAAGTCCAACGGTGTCGTTGACGTTTAGGTGTTGTTCACATTCAACATCGGCCCTTGAAATTTAACCACCCTTTATATTAAAATAATAAAATTTTTTTTAATCATTTATAATGGCGGATGTACACTCAATTATTCCAGGAAGGTCGCAGCGAGCCTTCTCAATCGGCGGGCATCGTAAGTGACCTGTATACGAAAAACCAAAAATTTGTTTGTTTATAATTTAATTTCTATTTCAATTAAAAAAAAATGGAAAAAAATTCGCGGGCGAATTTTCCTACTATTTTTGCTTCGAAAAAGTTATTTTTTCAAAAAATTTTCGAAATTTTAATTTCACATAGAAAGTAATATCATAAAAAAGATGTGTGCAAAATTTCAGGGAGATCGGTCAATAACTTTTCGACTTATCGAGTACGCCAAATCAAAAAATACAGTTTTGAGAAAAACGCGTCTAAAGTGTGAATACAACGTAACTATACCTCTCCCAGCTTATTCCCAGCAACTTAAATTTTCGTTCTTAATTTTTTTGACATATTCTTAAAGGATTATATTAACATTTTATGAAAAAAAACACATTTTTGTTTTCGAAAGTTTACAGGTATCTGCCCCCTTAACATATTATCATATGCACCATCAACAGCTATTAGTCCATAGATGTCCCTAGGAGTATTTTTAAACCTTCCCAAATGTCTTGTTTTTTTCGTCTGTCATCTGTCAACAATATTCAGTTCATTGTTTGTTACGTTTCACACAACAATGCATTTTTGTCGCTCTTAAAAATGTCGAATTTCGTACCTTCAAACTACGATTTGCGGACATCGTTGATTTTCTGTTATCAATTGAAGAAAAACGCTTCTCAAGCGCATCAAATGCTTATGGAAGCTTATGGTGGAAGCTAAGTAGAGCACAGTGCTTCAGGTGGTTTGAAAAATTCCGAAGTGCTGATTTTAGCGTGGATAACGAGGACCGTGGCCGGCCACCGAAAAAGTTTGAGGACGCCGAATTGCAAACATTGTTGGATGAAGATGATGGTCAAAAGCAAGAAATTATGGCAGAGCAGTTGGGAGTGACCCAAAAAACCATTTCCAAACGTTTGAAAGACATGGGCATGATTTTAATGGTCGGAAGATGGGTGCCGCATGAACTGACAATGTGACAATGCGCTGCCACATCGAACAAGAGCGACCCGGGAATTGGTGGAGGCGTACGATTGGGAACCGCTGGTGCATGCGGCTTACTCACCAGACTTGGCGCCTTCCGATTATCATTTGTTTGCATCGATGGGCCGCGCACTTTCTGAGCAGCGCTTCAATTTTCATCGCCTGAGAGATGGGAAAAATGTGTCGTTAGCGATGGCTATTATTTTGAAGATTAAATTTGTAACCATTTTTTGTTAATAAACGTTTGAAATTGAAAGAAAGTCTAATTTCATAGGTAGAGTAGAATGGGGTAAGATAGGTATGGGGGCACAATAGGTAGGTGGGGTTTTTGTCGCACTGTTTTTGCAGAGGTCACTCGTCTTATGTGAATTGAATACGTGGTGGGGAACAACGTTCGCGACTGTCATTTCGGCCGTCACCATTGATTAGTTATCCTAGTTCTGGCGTCGTTTAGTTTTTTGTGAGCTTTTCTCCGACATAGCATTTTTTTTATTCTACGGTGCAGTGCATTTAATGTATGTAAATATTTGTCAGGTGAGTTTTATTTTACGTAGAAAATAATGCTGAACACGAATAACACTGTGCGACAATTTTGGGGTCATCAAAATCAAACCACACCGGACCTTTTTTTTCTGAAAATATACCTATTCAATAGCAAAACCCTCGCTGTGTTTTTAAAAGTTAGCTCGATTTTTTTTTTTTATAGCGTTTTGAAGTTTTCTATTTTCATGAGATTTTGGAGTTTTACCTGTACGCTAAATTTGACTTATGAATCGACCTTTGTTTGATTTAATCGATTTATTTTGTCATAGCTTGATGCAGAAATTTCGTACATGTACAAATAAACTTATTTTGAGAAGAACCTATATCTCAATACGCAATTTTGAATACCAAAATTTCAAAAAATTGTATGTTTTTACCATTTTTTACTGTAATTATGAAAATAATTAAAATTTCTCACTATTTCTTCTAGCAAAAATGTTGCAAAATGTACTAAAAAAGTCATTTATAAGATAAAAACATAAAACTGAACTTTAAGTTTGTTATTTTCTAAAAAAATAAATTTTTAACAAGATTTTTCTTCATAAAAATAATTTTTTTATACTCTGCTTTAAATTTTTTTTTTAAACATCTAAAAACTCTGTAGGTAAAAATATTAAATAGATTAAGTAAAAAGAATATAGACTTGAATTCTTATAATTTTTTTTTTTTTTATTAAAATAAAGAATTTTTACGTACTAAAACCTTAGAGACGAGCTCTTTTCGACAATGATTGAATTTCAACATCATCATTATCAGAGTAATCAGATTCATCAGTAAAGAATTCCATGCCTGTCTCTTCTTCTTCTACCTCATATTCTTTTTCCTCCTGGTTACTCTATTTTCCTTCATTTTCTTCCTGGTCGTATTGAAAAATATGTTTACTCCACCAACATATTTCGGCTAGTATGGCACCTGGAGCTCGTTTTCCTCGGTATCTTGACTCAAATGGCATCGCAGTTTGATGGTAGCGCTCTCCTTGCTCATCTGATTCTGTCGACAATTGTTGACTAAAATAGTCCAAATGTTGGTGAAGAAAATAGCAGAAAACGTTAATATTTGCAGGACAATTGTACATTTTTTATTTTCTTAATTCATAAAAAATTCACGTAAATGAAATTAATAAATTCAAATATGTTAACAAAAACCGTATTGTTCACAAAAAAATATTTCACATCAAATTAATCTCATGAAAATAGAAAACTTCAAAATGCAATAAAAAAAAAAATCGAGCTAACTTTTAAAAACCCAGCGAGGGTTTTGCTATTGAATAGGTATATTTTCAGAAAAAAAAGGTCCGGTGCGGTTTGATTTTTGATGTTGCACTGTGTAATGTGTTAGTTTTTTGATATTTTTGTTTTTAAAAAAAATATCGACACTAACATAAATCATGTGCTTGGGGGCACTATAGGTCAGCCGTCTGGGGGCATTATAGGTCACTACTTTTAATTGAATAAAATAAATTTTAATTGTTTTTGCAGCAAAATGGTGCGTAATTATGTGCGAAAAACGCCGAAACGAAGTGAAGAGGACGTAAAAAACGCAATCGCGGCAGTCCGAGATGGCGCTAGTGTTCGATCAGCCTCTAAACAAATTAAAATTCCGTTCGAAACATTACGTGCTCGCGTGATGAATTAAAGAAAAATTTCTAACTTTTATAACATGTGCAGTGTTCCCACTCTATAAATAAAAGTTAAAACGTTAATTTCCAAGCCATGTACATTATTCTTTCCCCCTCACATATAGTGACCTATCGTGCCCCCCGATTTTGAAAATATCGAAAAAAGTACCTTTGTCTTATTGAATGCAGCTTCCAAAATATTTAGCCAAACATAAGTCAGTATAACCAACATGTTAGCAGATAAATAACCTTTCAAAATCTTGCTTATTTTTCAAAATCAATGCAAAAACACCGTAGCAAGAGCTCTCCAAAAAAAAATGACCTATATTACCCCATTCTACTCTATATATATAAATCAGATTTTTATGCATAAAAGGAACTTTGAACTTCTTTGATCTTTTCTATACTTAAACTAGTGCTGTATTGCCATTTTGTGCGATAAGTATGAATATGGAATGTAAATAAAATTACTTATAGCATATTTTTATTTATTAATTTATATATTATAAATATAATTATGAATAATTTTATTACTCTCCGAAAGGCATTACCAGCTAAGACTATCAGCCTAAAATACCAATTGATTTTTTACTTAATTATAAAAAATTATTAGAATAAATTAAATTGTGTAGGAATAAATAAATTAAATTGTGTCGATAAGCAAAAATATACCAGGTAAACTAGGTTGCCTGCCTTTAAATATGTTGTTTCTGCTGTTAGGCCTCTTCTATTCACCATATCCCCGCTCGCTATCTCTATTAAGGGGTTATATACCTTGTGTTTTTCAAAAAAATCAAAATAAATTTTATTTCTTTATCGTAAAGTATAATACAATCCCTTGAGAACATTTTCCAAAAATTTCATAGAGATCTGAGCAATAGATCGAAAGTTACAGCGTTTTAAATTGTGCGTCGTCACGTCCTGAGCGTACGGCCTCATGCGGCGCTTGAAACTTTAAACGCGATTATCTCAAAAACGTGTTTTTCCAAAAATGCTTTTGCGGTGGACGCGATTGCAAAAAAAGTATTCAACCGATTTTTATAATTTTTTTTTTAAATTGTTCGTAATTGATGTCGCCTCTTAGTGAACGATCAACTTTTTATGTATAAATTTTTATTTTGCAGATATGAATTTTTTAATGCCAATTTTAGGACTGTAGAAGTGGAGTTTTTTAAAAACATGTTCCTATTTTCACAAAAATCAAAATATTTAATATATTGATCGTTCACTAAGAAGATATAACCCTATACTAATGAAATCTTTTCGATTTTTTGATTTCAGTTGACTTGGTGGACTTGAATCGCGTCCACCGCAAGCCTCTTCCAAAAAAAGGGTCTTGGGGAAAAACGCCATAACTCCGCCATTTTTAAATATTTTTACACAAACAAAGCCTTTTTTTTTTCTTTAAACATTGTAATATCCAATAATAAAAACTTTTATACAATAAAATTATTGCTACATATCTTTAAAAAAAACCCAACTTTCGCTAATTTCACCGGACCACAAGGTATATAACCCCTTAATTTGACGAAAAATTCGCATGCGAAAGCAACAACAAAGTTATCGAGCAAGATTCGCCGCTACCGAGTACAGCTGTAGCTCATTAGACTAGTGTAACGCAATGCCTTATCAACGCATGTAATTTAAGGCAGCTCTCTTCCCGCGTTGCCAACTTATTTCCATTTGTACCAGTTGCTTCATCTATTCACCATTTGCTAACTCTTGGCGAAAAGAAGAGGGCTGGTGCTGTACTTGGTGCAGTAGTTTATTATGGGAATAATGGACAGTGGACAGTTACACGCTGAGCAAATTGTGGCATTCATTTCTTTTAAAGGTTTTGGTGAGTGATATTTGTGTGCCCTAAAAGGAGTCGGGTGAAGATTTTTGTCTGCTGCAATGTCGCTCCTGAAGCAATAATAGCTTTAAGTCGTTCTGGATTTGTAGTTGTGTTGGTATGTAATCCATTTCTACCTTACAGTTGAGTAATAGATACAATCCTTAGAATGACGAAAGATTCGACGCAGAATGTAGGCATTTTGCTGACATTTTTTGCTGCTTTATCGGCGCTTTCGTTACGAAAAACTTCGCTGTGTACTGGGACCCAATTCCGCATCGATTCACGACTTCATGAGGTCTACCCACAGAGGTCGTTGGCCTGAGTTGAGCTCGAGCAGAGTAGCCAAGTGCTTTGTGAAAGAACCAAACAGGAAAACAGCGACCTTTCTCTTAAAACTCAGCAGAAAGGACCTGAGAGTACTGGTGGGTGTAATCACAGGGCACAACGCCTGTGGTCAGCATATGGCTACCATGGGAGTCGTAGACAGCCCGATATGCCTATCCTGTCTTGAGAATGACGACAATGCAGAGCGTTTTCTCTGTAGCTGTCCTGCATTTTCCAGAATCAGACTTAGGATATTGGGTTGCGATATACTGAGTATAGACAAAGTTCATAATCTTCCTCATCCGGATCTCTTAAAATTCAGCAATGAATCCAAGAGATTTGTGGAAGACTGACCTCAAACTAATTTATCCGTTTTACCATCCACTTTTTATTTTTCCTACCTCTATTCTTTCTACCTTAGAATTTGACGAAATGTATTGTACCTTATTCTATCGCTCATATCGGGAAGTCCTGCTGCGGCTGAACAATTTTTTTTCAGGGAGACTGGGAAAGCTGGAAGACTTTTACGAACGGCTGAATGGTAGACTGTTGACACGCTCGCGAGTGTGCCTTTTGAACACTGTCCATATATTGGCACCCCGTAATATTACGGCACGCAAAGTATTATTAATTATTTGGGATGATTTATTGAAGTTAGTACGACCCGTACTGTGATTGGAGAATGATTTTCAAACAAACAGAACTAAGAAATCGACTTTTGCGTTCAGTTTGTCTAATCTTTTACCGAATCGTACCAATCATCACCAAAAACCATATGGCAATGTTTACACAGTTCTACATTTTGATGTTTTGTTTTTGATATGAGACATCTAACCAATTTATTTTTATACGGTAAACACGATTCCGGGTTCCAAAAGTGCCTATTACATTGTAATTTTGAGAAAGGTGGATGTAAAAAACTTATAAAAATCCATAATTTTGGGTGATAGGCAGATAGATAGCGACTTAAGAAAGTTTCAACTGTTTTAATTCGGAACTTAGCTAAAATTACAACAAAGAAAAATAAAATCCAGATAATTCAATTTAATTGCCTTTTCATTTTATGACTTGGATCCACTATTTGGTATTTTAAAAAACTGGCATCGGATTTGTGATCAGCGACACCGCAAATAGCCGCACTCAATGTAATCTAATAATTTTTCCTTCGCTCGTAATCACTGGGCCTTAAGGGGTTAACACCATTATATTCAGAACTTTGTTTTGAGCCTTGGTTTTAATAGTGTAAGTTTCAAGCTTTAATTTGAGTATTAGCTAAAGTCTCTAGCACGTGAGGTGTTTGAGAAAATTGGGGTAAAAGTTGTCAAAAACAAGTTTTTATGCTTTTCTGCACCCACATTTCTAAAAACCGTGGTATGATGAACACTTTTAGACCCAGAATGCTGTTCAATTCATAAAAATAAATAGGAAACCGGACTCATATAAAAGCAAAAAAATGTAGACCTGTGTAATAATCGTCGTATAGTTTTTGGTGAAGATTGATATAATTTGATAAAATATTAGAACCCAAAATCGTGTTCAGCGCATAAAAGTGCATCAGATTTCAGTAAAACAAAAACAAAAGTGAATTTTGTACACCTGTTTATCCTGACACAAGCAATTTTCAATATAAATCGGGTAGAGAAACGCATATAGGTATATATGTATATATAATTGGCGCATACACCCTTTTTGGTTGTTTGGCCGAGGAGCTCCTCCTATTTGTGGTGAGCGTTTTGATGTAATATAGTTCCACAAATGGAGGGACCTACAGTTTCAAGCCGACTCCGAGCGGCAGATATTTTTATGAGGAGCTTTTCATGGCAGAAATACACTCGGAGGTTTGCCATTGCCTGCCGAGGGGCGACCGCTATTAGAAAAATGTTTTTATTTATTTTGGTGTTTCGCCGAAATTTGAACCAACGTTCTCTCTGTGAATTCCGAATGGTAATCACGCACCAACCCATTCGGCTACGCTTAGTGTCTATGAAAGTCCAGATCCCCCACAGAGTAGATAACCTCTAGAAAATATCAATAAAGTGCGGGGCTACATTAGACAAATATTGAAATTGAAAATGGAACTTGGAACTCTTCAGGCAGCTATGTAAAGGGTGGTTAAATTTCAAGGGCCGATGTTGAATGTGAACCACACCTAAGCGTCACCGATACCGTTGAACTCATTTCTTTGGGGTTATTTGAAAGAAAAGGTGTACGTCGATAAGCCAGCAACAATTGAAGAGCTAAAGGATGAGATAATTGGTCACATTAACGGCATAGAACCTCAATTATGCCTCAGCGTCATCGAAAATTTGGACCATGAGATGGAGGTGTGCCGCCGAGGCCAATGCCGTGGCGACCATTTGGCCGATATTTTGTTCCACACGTAATTGAGCCATACCAATATTATCATAATAAAGATTAATAATTTCCTAAAAAAATTATATTTTATTCAAAATCAATATTCGGTCCTTGAAACTTAACCACCCTTTATAAATAAACTGTATGCCAATTTAGAAAAAAATATATTGACTTCTTCATTTTAAATAATTTTAATGAAAATCAGGGAAAACATGGCCGCTTACAGGTATCTGTCCCTTTAATGCATGAGACGGTGTAGTATCTACTGCTGGACCAGCACATCATTTCAAAAATTTTCTTTTTATTTATTGTTTTTCTTTTATCTATAAATAAGTGCGAGTTTTTTTTTAATAGAGTGTGTCTATGTGTATGTACGTACAATTATGGGGCATGCGTCGACTCTTTTACAAAAATATAGGAAAAATATGGTATGCATTTACTTTTATTTTTGCTATTGGTTTACTTCCACTGTTTACTGAGTGATAATAATTTACAATCTAAAATATATTGATTACTTATCACAAGTAGAAATATTTCGCTTTTTATCTATGCACTCATTGTACAACGCTCCGATGCACCTACTTACATAAGTATGTACATATGTATGTATATGTGTATGTATGGATTTGTATTGGTCATTAGTTTACAATAAATAGCTGATACCGCTATCGGCTCGCTGCAGCGCTGCGGTGTTTGTTTTGATTTTTTATCCGGTTCTATTTACATTTTTCATCGAAGTCCATCGGTACAAGTGTAAATATGATTCCTGGCTGGAGATTTTTGCCGTGAAAAAAGGTGCGATCTATGTAGGGTATGCGATTGTCGCCAATACAAACATGACTTTTTAACACTTATTTATTCACAAATGCATTGCGTCCGTTGGTGCCGTTGGTGGGCTTAGTATTTTATTACAACCGATGCCAAACAAGACTTCACAAGTGATATGAAACATGACTTATAACGCGCTGCAATTGATAAAATGTAGGTATACATATACACATACACACATACACATACATATTCATTGTGCATGCCTACACACATACAATTGTAACTATTTACATGCGCACAGTGGAAGTTCTTCACGCGCCGCTACGGTCAGTGGCCAATATACCAACAGATAAGTGCAAGAAAAGTGCGTACACACAACATCCCGACCTATGCTCACCTGTGATGCCCTTGCATGCCCCAGTAGGAAATTTCGAAAAAAAAATTTTCAGCTGAAACTCTATTGGTAAATATCTATAAATGAGTTTTTGAGAATTCTTTGATTCTTGCTAAAAAATCTCTATCCTTGATAGCAGATTTTAGCAATGAATTAAATGAACCGGTTAATGTATGTCAGCTGTTCATGACAGGTCATATACGAGTATGTAGCTAAAATTCCGATTCTACATAACGGGTTTTCCAATAAGAGGTGTTATTTTGATATTCACAGAAAAATGTTATTTTTTATATTAATACAAATGATCGGATGTTTATTTCATTTTAAAGATTAAGGTATGCCGTTAATATTGGAAAATAACATCAGGCAAAATACCACCAGGGCAACGCTTACAGGACAATAACCTTTTCATGAAATTTTCCATAACCGAATTACAAAGTGGCTACCCTATGTCCTCGACAGCCTCACGAATTCCATCTTTGGGGTCTTGAATCGACCCTATGCTGTGAGACGTAGACCTTCTCTTTCACGCAGCTCCAAAGAAAAAAGTTACAAGATGTTAAATCACAAGATCTCGGTTGCCAATTGTGATCACCTGTTCAAGAGATAACACGGTCTGGAAACTTCTCCCGTAAAAGATCAATGGTTTCGTTGCTTGTGTGCCACGTAGCGCCGTCTTGTTGAAAATAAACATTCAATCAATCAATACCATCCAATTCCGGCCATAAAAAATCGTTAATCCTCTCTCAATAGCCTTTTGTATATTTAAATAACACCTGTTATTGGAAAAACATATTGCATATTTCTCATCGCTAAAAATCTCCATTTTTCTCTAAAAAAAGCTGTCAATTTGGCACTAAAAAAATAGCTCAACAAAAATTAAGTGATTTATATATACATACTTGGTTTTTTAGGGGTTAGAGCAAGTCAGAATTTTCAAAAAATTGTGTGAAAATTTGAAGTGAATCCGTTAAACACTTTTCGAGTTATTCAACAATTAACGAAGGGCGATCGGGCGCTCCGGAGCTCGATAGCAAAACTTAAAATGCGTTTTTCTCATTATTTCGTTTTTGAAATAGTAGATCTCACTAACATTTGTACTGCTTTTGAAAAACATAAAAAACTCGTGCCTGATCGAAGGATTTTTTTCCAAAAAATTTCGGTTTTTTTTTATTAATTGCCAGTTTTTTCTCGAAGATCTGAAAAATATTTCCCGAGGCCGCCATATTGTTAATTTTTACAAAACAAAAGGGCACAAGATTATCTATTAATAAAACTAGTTCTAATGTCCGATTGATTTTAGATGAATCTCAAGGACTTGTGATGATCACCGCAAGGGACTTCTGGGACAAACAGCGATAAAATTTACAATACAATTATTAATTTTTTTTTTTTTTAATTTTGCTAAAGTCAAGTCGAAAAATTATGTATTCATGCTATGTTTTTATTTTCGTAAAATAAAGCAATCGACTAGCAAAAAATAATTATTGAAAATCATAATTTTTTCAGGTCTCTGACTACCCCTAACCCCTTGAAATAATCGATTATGTATAAAAAAAAATGTACAATTAATAAATATAAACGCAATAAATAAAACCGAAACAGTAAAAGAGTGAAAGAAGATTGAAAATATGTCCATAAATACTCATGCAATACGAGTAGTCAGATGTACGAGTAGCATATCAGTCTACTACCAATTTCCCTACAGGACTACTTTCTTGGCCAACTACGCTCACTGACCGACTGGCTATCTATTCGCTTGACTCTCGATTACATTGATAGAAGCAACAAAAAATGTGTTATTTAAACAGTAACCTGTGTTGGATGATAGCAGCGGTAGTGTTTGCGGTCCTATTATGCCAGATACTTTTGTTTATTTCTATACATTCTGTTAAAATAGTACCGAGATTTGACCATTTAAAGCGCTCTTTATATGAAAAAAGCTGTTATGCACTCAGAACTCTTGCTGAAGGGTCTCAGATGTTAAGTAAAGAATATTAACTGAGCTTTAAACTCAACTCTGGGAGCGCAAATTCAGACAAATTTGAGGTAGACAACTGAACATGAGTTCGCACCACAATAACACTGAAGCCCTCAAAGTCATCATGCTGAATAAAATTCTGATGAAGAACGCCACAAATTTTATCGAAAACCCATCGAATTCAGCTGATATGATACCGACTCACCCTTTTCAAAGCTCAAATTACCACTTTCTAGGCATCTGTTTTCAGTCGAGAGAAGCAAATTGATGGCGTGATTTGCAAACCATTCTGGAAGACATGTCTGTTCGTTGGCAAAAATATATTTATAGCTCGAAACGGATCCGCTTTGTTTAATTTCATTTGTTTCAGATCTAAAATATCATATAACAGAGCCCTTAAAGCTAATATTAGCTTAAATTATTAAGGATAATTAAATAAATGTTTGGACTAAGTAGGCGATTGAGTAGTAAAGTTCTCTCTCGACGAACCAAACTAACACTCTATAAGGCTCGCATCATGCCCGTCCTAACATATGGCGCATAAACTTGGAAGATGACAACATCCAATGAGGCGTCCCTTTGGGTGTTTGAGAGAAAGATTCTGCGCAAGATTTTTGGATCTTTGCTCGTTGGCGAGTATCGTAGGCGATGGAACAATGAGCTGTAGAAGCTCGATGAAGGCAAAGGCATTACGCAGCGAATAAAATCCAGCAGCTTCGTCGGCTGGACAATGTCGTCTGAATTTACACAAACGCGCCGACGCTGAAAGTATTCGATGCGGTACCAGCTGGTGGTAGCAGAGGAAGAGGTAGACCTCCTCTTCGTGAAAGATCAGGTGGACAAGGACTTGGCCGGGAAATAAATGACTGGCACGCTTTGTTAAACTCGGTCAAAATCGCGTAAGTGGTTATCGCGTCAATCAAGAAAAAGAAAAGCTTAAATTACTAAAGATAATTAAACAAATTAAAAAAGAGTTCGAAAAATCATAAAATTTCTTCTTTAAATTTGAAAAGTCCAGCGAATTATAACTCGAGATCTCATTAAATTCTCAACGTTTGTGGGTAACAGAAGGCATAATGTGTGATAATTCGTGTTAAGCCATTTAAGATGAAATGGATAACTGCTACGTAGAGTTCTACCAAGGATATGAAGGTGAATGCCCCGTAACAGCGAAGACCAATCTATATTTCCTTTAAGACAGTGAGAGTATGGGTCTCCTACTTTCTAAAGACTTCAAATTAATTAAAATCAAACAGGAATTTTAGGAACTGACTCGATTGCAGAATTTTAGCGAACTGAGAGCATATTTAAGCGCACATTCAATTCTCTCAATTGCAAATTGGTGACCAAGACGGGTCCAGATAAATGTTTCATATTTTAATATAGAGCGCGTATTTCTCCGAACTTCGAACAGATCTCTCTATCCGCAAACTAGCTTTTGAGGGTCGTGCTAGGGCAATCTTTCCAAACAGGCAGGATTGGATCGAGGGGAAAATCTGCACCGAAGCTTGCTCCTCTGTCTTCACTGACGGTTCCAAGATGGAATCGGCATTCAGAGCAGGGGTATTCTCTAAATCAAAATGCTTAGGGAACGCGGGAGCGAGGGAGATATTAGCATTTTCTCCGATAGTCAAGCCGCGAAACTAGTAAACTTAACTCAAACAGGTAACATTTCTCTAATCTGGGTTCCAGGGCATAGGAACATAGAGCGAAGTTAAATCGCTGATGACCTTGCCGGCATCCCTCTGAAGGTTTTTGAAGAGGAACTGCACAAATTATTTCTCAGGAAAGCGCAGAAAAGATAGAGCTTCACTTCTTCATGTGCTATTTCGAAAACCCTTTATCCCCAATACGATATACGAAGGACTCAGAGAGTCCTTTGGACTCCTCGCCATTTAATTTCCAAACTCGTAGCTGTGTTTACCGGTCACTGGACGCTCAGCACACACGCGAAAAAGCTAGGGTTATCATTTAACCTCCATTGCAGAAGCTGTGGGGACCTTTCAGAGAAGGAGACTATTGAACGCTTTTTCTGCCAGATTTGGCAGTTAGACGATTTAGCTCACTCGGTGCTCCTTTCTTCGACAACCCGGGGCAGTGCGCCAAACTAAATCCCATCAATCTTCTCCATTATATCAACAGCTCTGGCTGGCTGTAGATATCTGCCTGTTGGAGGTCTCATAATGGTATCAAAAAGGCGCGTCGGTGCTACTTGAGGAGTGCCATTTCACCTATCTACCTAATATAGAGCGCGCAAGGCATTTCAATGACTACAAAATATTTTTGGTTTTTTATTGACCGATTCCCGCTACTCTTTTTTAACAGGGTGTAAGTGCACGTGTGTGCCAAAAGGTCCAACTGATGATGTTGATGTCTTCATTTTAATGATGTTTTATCACAAATCCCCAGACACACATCGAGTGATTCAATGAGAGCGTTACAAGCACATATGTATGTACATGGAAGCACTAACAAAGAAACTATGATTTTGTTTTGCTTTTTTCGATCATTGATTTTCTGTCATGTTTTGTCAATATTTGCTCAGCAACTTTTTTCTGATTTCCCTAATTTTTCGGTTTGTGTTTAGCTGTTAATAAGTCTGTTGGCTCAACGTTTGTATTTGTGTGTTATCGTTGACACTGAACTTAACGTCAGTGGGTTTCACATATGAGGTCAATTGGCGACAGTGGTCTTATTTTCTTACGCGTGTGAAATAAAGACTATGTAGACGGTGAATACCCTGTAGGAAAATATGTAGTAATAGAGTATTTGTAGTAAATTTAGAAGCCTGTGTGTAAGTAACGCCCAACCTATCCCAGTCAATTCGTCTTCCTGACTATGCCAGCGTGTCCCAGGCAGAACTGTTAGCGATCATAGAAGCATCCGCTCCTTTGGTAAGCCTTTCCTACAGCAAATTAAGGAGATCTCAGACATTGAGATAAAGAATTTGCTAAATGGATTTGACTTAGAACAACAAAAAAAAAAAAAAACAATATTACACGAGGTCGGTGGTAGTAAAACGGTGCTGGCCACTAATTAGGATTATTTCAGTGGAAATACTCAACCACCTCAACAACAACAACAACAAGCAACTGATGAATCGTGCAGGAAGAGTCCAATGTCCACCGCTGCTTCATTTTTTCGATAGTTCTTCATTGGCGCAAACTCCGAAAGATGAGATCTTGGGTGTTTTTTAACCAGTTTTCTAATGGAATAGTTCCAAATTAGTATTTAGATCGTGAAATTATAGTTTTGGGAAACAAAGTTGCGCCTACGTCATGATTTTATAACTTTGTTTCATGATTTTAATGCTTTTTTTTACTCAAATATTTGGAAACCAGTTCATTAAATCTCAATTGATCGAACTCAAACTTCAAATACTAAGCTTTAAGTAAAAATTGTCCAAAAATTGATTAAGGGGGGAAGCTGGTCTAGAGCGCAAAAAATGGGCATATTTTATGAATTTATTTTGACTCAACAAAGGAATCAATCGAAAATCTGTGAAATAGGTTTAATAATATAGCTTTCATGGTACAAATACAAAATTTTTCGTCTGAATTAATTTCAAAATGGCCGCTGTCCAGCAGTTCTCCTAAGGCGCCTTTTTTTCTAGTGGGTCCATTGCCGAAGACGTAAACTCCTTAATTTTTGTCCTGGATCAAAAAATAAATTTTTTTTAGTAACAACAGAAAGAGACGTACGTAGGATTTTTTCGATATTTTGTTTTTTCGCGAAATGGTGCACGTTTGAACAAAAAGTTACAATTTTCACTATAAAGAACGACATAAAATTGTTGATTAAAAAAAAAACTATGTAATATAAATAAAAAATCCTACGTACGTCTCCGGAGAAAGGTATTTCGAATGTATTGTCAAAATTTCGTAAGAATCGGTAAAGATTTGTTCGAGTTATGTCTTGGGCCAGTTTAAAAAAAGTGATTTCGAGAAAAACGCGTTTAAAGTTGTAAGTAGCGTTCGGGGCATACCTGCGAGGCACTGCCGTCGAATTAAAAATTTGGGCATTTAGACATTTTTGCTGGCATCCCTCATTTGGTATATTATTTCTAAGACCCTAAAGCACCTTTTAAGACAAAAAAAAATTTTTCGATTTTTTCAAAATTCTAGACCAGCTTCCCCCCTTAAAGAATCCATAATAGAATGATACCGAGGGAAATAGAAAAACAAAATTTGTATTTCCAAAAAGAAAAAGAAAAAGAAAAAGAAAAAGAAAAAGAAAAAGAAAAGGGAAACAGAAACAGAAAAACGAGAGTACGAAAAACTTACAATGCTACCCCAGGTAGCCATGTCTCATAAAGACGAATTTGAAACTCTGCTAGCAGACATCCAGGGTACACTTGAGATATGGAGGACACACTTTTCAACACATGGTCCGGTACTCGAAGTGTAGCCAATTAAAAAGGCCATAAATTTGGTTTGGAAAATTACTTTTATTGAATTCAAAGTAAAAAATATGTGAAAATAATAAAAAATTAAGAATCTATTTACTTTTGCTCGATATGACCACCTTTTGCCTTGACTATGGCCTTGAGATGGTCTAGAAACAAATCGCAAGCTATCTGAATATGACTTGCAGGTATTTTGGCCCACTCACGGGCAATGGCTTTTCTCAGGGCCTCGAGACTGGTGAATCTTTTAGTTCGAACCTTGCTGAAGTCGGAAGTATACCGGCTGAACTGTTCAAAGCTGATGGAAAAGAGTCGCTAAGAATACAAGATCATGTTAGATGAGCTCACTCAAGGATGAGCTCCGAAGCAAAATTATGTGATCAACTTCGGCTGCCACGTCATCGCGGACTCCAGCTCATTTCACACGTATTCTTACGCTCATCTGATCAGTCGTTATTCAGACGGCAACGAAATAACTTGAGGAATAGCTGCGTTAATTTTCTATCTAAATACGACCAACACAATTTCAGTTATATAACAATCAATCCACTGTCACATCTCCGTCAGCAAATCAGCTGATTTCTTCGAAATTGCTGAGAGCCGATTAATGGTCTGATGTTGGCTATACCTTCTCAATTCATTTCACCATAGAGCGCACTTGTGAATATTTTTTTATATGAAGGTGTGTTGAAGTAGTAACCTTTTGGAATTTTGAAATATTCACATTTAAGGGTAAATTTTCTCTTCAAACAAAATGCAGGATCCACTTGGGTGAGATACCAAATTCGTCCCTTGTGATTATTTTCAAGCTTCCTTAAATATTCCAGGCTTATCATTAATCAAAATATCCAGAGGCAAGCAAATTTTTGGACAGCTACTGCTGAAATATAAATAAATATGCCATTCACTCGCATTCACATTCATTTTTATCGAAGTGTTGTGGGGAGTCAGACGGCAGTATTTTTACCCACTGAAATATTTCTGGTGTAGTGAAGTTGAAATAACAGCTACATTAAATAAATAAACATAACTCTCTACATATGTATGTGTGAGTTGTATGATATTTAGATAAGAAAATCCATCAGTTGTAGATAAGATTTAAAAATTGACCGCCGCGATCAAATGAAGATCACCAGCTCCCTGTCAGCAATGGAAATGGTGCCTAGCTGAGTTTGTGGGCATATCGAACTTGTACCAAATACAGAAGTAAGAATAAATATCTGTTATAACTAATATTATTAAAAAAAAAATAAAACTGTTTCATGCCCAGGTATTAAATTTGTAAGTCTACTAAAAACTTTAAAATTTGCTTACTAATTAAAAATGCCCAAAGCGTTCACCAGTTCCAGCTTGCTTGGAAAACTTTATTGAAAAAAAAGTCAGTGGATAATTAACCACGAAAAATCGCTATTATATTCACAGCATCAAAAACGGCATTGCGTTATTTTGACGGCAGGCTAATTTGTTATGTCCAAAGTCATTGTTTGCAATTCTGAATAAATTTTTTTCCATATAACGTCACAGGAATGTGTATAAGCACTTCAATGAGGGCTTACAAAAAATGGTAGCAATGAATAAATTAAAAAAAAAAAAAAATTTGGTACTCCATGATTACACACCCACAAATGCTGTCGAAAAATCAACAGGGTTTATTTTAATATTTTTATTTTATTTTCGCAGGCTACAGTCAATAGTCGCCGAAGAAAAAATATTTGAAAAAATAAAGATACCGGCTGCTGAAAATTTCACCAAAACCAACTCAAAAAGCGAGAGGGCAGAATACAGTTTTTCTAGGATATGAGTTGGAGGATAGAGTACAAAAGTTACAAAAACGAGTGTGATAAGTACAGGAACTATGGAAAATATATGGAAAAAATAAAATATTTAAAAATAAGAGCTTAAGCAGCAGCTGCAGTACATTTTTTTATTTTATTAATTTTTTTCATATTTTTTATACTTTTTTATATTTTTTATTTTTTTTTTTTTGTTTGTGTGTTTTTGAATCGACATTGAAGTGGGTGCTAAAGTTGAATTTCGGCTGCGCAAAGTATGCAGATAAATGCCAGCAACTGCAATTCGTGGCGAGTGCCTCAACTCGCTGGCACTCATTGCACTGCTAAAGGACTCAAAGAGTAAATGGCTGCACTCAAGAGACTCTATGAAATAAACTGGATTTTATATGAGGAAAAATGTGGTGCTGAAAAATCGTTAACATGCCAGATAACAAAAAAAGCAGAAAACAGAAAACAAAGAAAAAACAAGAAACAAAAAACAAAAAACGAATAGAAAAACCGTAAAAAAGATAAGCGCAAACAAAATGTGTGGCAAAGGAGAGCAGCGCCAAACACATGCATGCATACAAGGTGGCGCAAAATGAATCATTCAATTTTGTTTTTCAATAACTTTTACTACTAAATAATAACAAAAAATAATTTTGAGTGAAGGAAATATTTATGTTGACCTTTACGCCTTCCATTGCTTGCCTGTTTGTAAGCTCATGCTGTCTAGTTGACAAGTGTCACAAGTGGCAGAAATTATAAATCTGCCTATAGGATGCTTAATTTTGCGCCACTTATATTACAGTTTGTGTATATGGAAAATAGTACACAAATTTGCTAAAGTTCACTGTAAATTTTGGAAAACAATTTATTTTTAATTCTTTTTCAATACTCAATGCATCTGTACACGCAGAGTAGATCTCAAAAAATGTGCGAAAATAAAAGACTTTCCACTTAACTACGCACACTCGAGAACTTACCAGTAGAATTTATTGTGAAAAATTGAAATATATGAATAATAAAAAAAATATTGTAAAAAAACTGATTTTATTTTATTTTCGCAATTTGGTAGTTTGAGTGCCAAAAATAACCGATACTTTCTGAGAATTCTCGGGCTCTATGAATTCTATGAATTTTCCACAAATTCATTGATTTCGGCCAAAATATAAATAAAAAAATTATTTTGAATTCTTAAAGAAGAATTTCATAAAAGATGAACAAACAAATCAGATGTTTTGCGTGATTTGAATGTCAAAATCAGCCGTTTTGCGTGGTTTAAAAGTCAAAATCTGCTGATAACTTTCCGCAGATACCATGAATTTGACGAGTTTTCCACAAATACCACAACTTTCAATCAGAATGTGAACAAAAAAAAATATTTTTAGTTTTAAAAATGAGTTTCATAAAAGAGAAATAAACAAATCAGTTTCATTGGAAGTTTGAATGTCAAAGTTAGCTGGTTACTTTCCACGGATTCCATGAATTTCGCAAATTTTCCACGAGTTCGACAAATTTCAATTAGAATACAATTAAAAAAAGTCAATTTGAATTTTGAGGAAGGATTTGATAAAAGATAAAAAATAAATTAGTTTTTTCTGGGTGGTTTGAATGTCAAATTCAGCCCATTACTTTCCATAAACTCCATGAATTTTCCACGAATTCGACAAATTTCAATCAAAATATAAATAAATAAAATAAATCGTTTTAAATTTAAAAAAGAAAATTTAAAAAGAATTTCATAAAAGAGAAACAAAGAAATCAGCTGTTCTATGTAGTAACGTCGCTTTATATGAATTCGCCTTTAATTCGTGTTTTAGGTTTCGACGATTACGAGTATTACTAGTGGCCACCTTCATAAACATTCATTATTTAGTTTTCCAACCATCAATGTTGTTTGTGGTGGTGTTGGTAAATCAGCTGATTTGTTTTTACTTTTTCTTTCGCCGTGCCCATGTGACTGTCAGCTCAGAATAAAACAAGGCGAATTCATTATTTGTTTTCTAGTTTCTCAGTACTTTGCTTTGACAATCAAACTTCCAGAATATTTTTGGTAGTCTAGTGCCACCACCTTTAATGAATGCGTCTTGATGCAGAAGAAAATGACGAATATCCAGACCAGTTTTTGAACGACTGTCATTCAAAGTTGGCGTTGTCAAACTTATGGCTACTACTAATGCAAGTTGAAGTTCTAAACTTTTTTGGCGATTTACGACGATTTTTTAAAGTTAATTTTTTTTCTAGTTAATTTTCAGTTCTTGGACAATGGAGTAAGAGCCTACATGCGAGCTCGACTTCACGATTTCCGTGATTTTAACAGTATTTTCGACGATTAGCCTCCCACCTTCGACGGTTATACGAACAGAACAAATATGTTGGAGCCTCCGTACCGCAAATATTTTGTATGAGGAGCTTTTTCATGGCAGAAATACACTCGGAGGTTTGACATTGCCTGCCGAGAGGCGATCGCTATTAGAAAAACTTTTTCTTCACTTTTGACCCTTCACCAAGATTCCAACCTATGTTCTCTCCGTATTCCGAATGCTAGTCACGCACCAACTCGTTCGGCTACGACAGTCGCGGTCGATACTGTATTGAGTTCATAATTTTCTTGACGCCTGCTGAGACTTTTCTCTTTGGTCGCTATGGTGCTGAACAGTGTATCGAAATGTCTCTTTTTTTTTTGGGACGCCGTATCACAAAACTGGCTTCACCAGATACAAAGATGTTAAAGAACTTTTTAAGCGTAATATTTCCTTTAAATCGGCATACAGTATGACGCAATATAATGTATTTATACACCGTGAAATATGGTTCACGAAAAACATCTAGCGGAAAACATTAAGAAGCTTTTACTTCACCAAATATAATATTAGGTATTTTTTAGGGAGAGGAATTGGAAAATTTATTCTATTGTACTTCACTAGAATATTGCCCTATTCCATGCAATCTGCAACTGAAAGGCGATCGGTAATCAAATATTTGCCAATGACGCTCGACTTGTACTGAAGAAACTGACAAGTAATGATCAGATTCTTCTTCTCTTTTTAATTGGCGCGATAACCGCTTACGCGATTTTGGCCGACCTTAACAAAGCGCGCCAGTCTTTTCTTTCTCGTGCTAACCGGCGCCAATTGGACACACCAAGTGAATCCAAGTCCTTCTCCACCTGATCTTTCCAACGCAGAGGAGGCCTTCCTCTTCCTTTGCTACCACCAGCTGATACCGCATCGAATACTTTCAAAACCGGAGCGTTTATATCCATTCGGACGACATGACCCAGCCAACGAAGCCGCTGGACCTTTATTCGCTGCGCTATGTCTATGTCGCCGTAAAGCTCATACAGCTCATCGTTCCATCGCCTGCGATATTCGCCGTTGCCAACGAGCAAAGGTCCAAAAATCTTACGCACAATCTTTCTCTCGAACACTCCAAGCGTCGCTTCATCGGATGTTGTCATCGTCCAAGCTTCTGCGCCATACATTAGGACGGGCATGATGAGAGTCTTGTAGAGTGTTAGTTTTGTTCGTCGAGAGAGGACTTTACTGCTCAGTTGCCTACTTAGTCCAAAGTAGCACTTGTTGGCAAGAGAGATTCTACGTTGGATTTCAAGGCTGACATTGTTATCGGTGTTAATGCTGGTTCCTAAATAGACGAAGTCTTTTACAACCTCGAAATTATAACTGTCAACAGTGACGTGGGTGCCAATACGCGAATGCGCCGACTGTTTGTTTGAAGGCAGGAGGTACTTCGTTTTGATCAGATTAGGATAGGTCAATTCCAACATGAAAAAATATGTGTCCTTCCATTCACATGGACGGATGTGTTAGGCGCCATCATGAAGAACGCCTCGTCTGCTATAAGCGGCATTACGGGTCTGCAAGGTCGCCTAGCGGACTTCGACTGTGCAGACGACATTTGTCTGTTGCCTAACAGCTACCGAAGATCCGAGCAGTGAAAGTATCAGCTGAGAAAACAGCCTGACGTTCAATATCGCAAATACGAAAGTCATGCGTATAAACAAACAAAATATGAACAAATTTCTCAATTGATGGTTTTGAACTGGAAGAAGTACAATATTTCTGCTACTTGGGCAGCGATATATCGGTGACTGGCGGTTTGAGCGAGGATATCAGAGGCGAATAAATGAGGACACTGGAAGGCATATGGAATGCGTCGATAGCCGACACAAGTTTATTTCAAGTCTTAATAAACAGAAAATTTGAAAATTACGAAAATTTGTTTAAATATTCTGCCCAGTTACCATTTCTAATGCTGGCTTATGGGCCAGAACACAGCAGAAGCCAGTGCAACTAGAAATCCGAAAGAGAAAATAGTGCTGGGCGATATAACAACGGCCGCGTTTGACTGGAACCCCCGTGGAAGACGCAGGGGAAGAATTCCACCGAATACATGAAGTCAACTGCTGGAGTCAGAAACATATGCCATGCACTTTGGCCGGAATGAAGTTAAGGGGTTAGGGGTAGTCAGAGGCCCGAAAAAATGATGATTTTCACGAATTTTTTTTTGCTACTTAATTAATTTATTTAACAAAAATAAAAACATAGCATACAAACATTATGTTTTAACTTGACTTCACCAAAATTTCAAAAAAAAAAATTAATAATTGCAAAAGTTATCGCTGTTTGTGTGAAGCCCGTTTCTCCAGAAGTCCCTTGCGGTGAACATCACAAGTCCTTGCAGATTCATCTAAAACCAATCGGATGAGAAAAATTATTTTTATTGATAGATAATCTCGAGCCGGATCGAAGCTTTTTTTTTTTCAAAATGAACAAAATGGCGGCCTCAGAAAATTTTTTCCAGATTTTAGAAAAAAAAACCAACAGTTAATTGTTAAAAAAAAATCGAAATTTTTGAAAAAAAAAAATCCTTCGATCAGGCACAAGTTTTTTATGTTTTTAAAAAGCTGTATAAATTTTATTGAAATCTACGTAGCGGTTTTTAAGTTACAGTGTTCACCAGTTTGAAAAACATAGTTTTGAGAAAAACGCATATAAAGTTTTGCTATCTGCTCTGGAGCGCCCGAGCGCCCGTTGTAAATTGTTGAATAACTCGAAAAGTATTTGTCGAATTCACTTCATATTTTTACACAATATTTTTAAGATATTATACTTTAAGAAAATGCAAAAAAAAAAAATCGATTTTTTGAAAATTCTGACTACCCCTAACCCCTTAAGCGATTGGTGCAAAACAGACCCGAATGTAAGAAATTCGTTGTTGCCCTTTGCTTCAACTGGGAGCTCTAGGAATTAATGATGATGATCCACATGGACAGCCATGGACATAAAACTCATACCATTTTTAGTTTTTTGGAGACTGTTTCGTCGCGAAATAAGATGATTGGGGTTCCCTTAAGAACCTGTAGTCTACACTTGGAAACGTGCAAGGTCCTGAGATCCTTCTGGCCACGGGTAGATCAGGGACGCTCGAAGGAACTCCTAAGGCTACCAAAACCCCAGCTCTCGAATTTGGTGGGTATCCTTACCGCACATTGCCCGTTAGGTGTTCATGCGGTGAGACTTGGGATTGCCTGAAGTCCGTTCTGCAGGAGCTACCTTGAAGTAGAGGTGGAATCATATCAACACCTTCTTCTCATCTGCCCTGCTCTCGTCTGGCAAAGATTTCGACATCTGGACTCTCATTTTTTCGCTACGCCTGCGGATATCGTGGGTGAAGTTCATCAGTAGCTTGTTGCGGCTAATTACGACCGTAAATCAGCCACCGTCAGCGTCGTCGTAAATGCATGGCCACCTTCCTCTAATCCCAAGGCTCCTTCTTCCTTCCCTTTTCCTTTCTCCTTTCTCCTGCATGGCATCCCAACGGACAAATTTTGAATATATATTTGTCCAAGTGGGCCCCAAGCTAGGGCAGACATTTAACCTAACCTAGTTTTTTGTGAGAGTGTCATAGTGAAATTTTCCAGTAAATATATTTGTAGAACCTTTTAACCCTCCAACTCCTTTTTCACAAGAACATTTTAGGTATTTGGCAAATAAGGGGTCAAAAAGACCCACTATTAAGGGCAATTGAACTTTACTATTAAGGGTTGAACTTTTTTACAAAAAAAGTGTTCCTAAAATTATGCTTCCTACGGACGAGCATTAGATTTGGCTTAGATTGATTTTTAAAAGTTAATTCTAATTTTTTGAAAAACAACTTTGTTTATTCCGTGTGTAAAAGTCCACTGATTGCCATTTACTTGAGCGTGGCCAGGTCGATTCTTCTGCATACGATCCAAGCAACTCAAAACTTTCGGGCTTCGCCCAAGTATCCTCTGGGTAGTTCCCGAACAACCGTTTGAGAGCGAGCTAATGTGAGAAAGCCAAACATCTTAGAACATCTGGCTGCGCGCTGGGTTTGGGATGCGCCGCGTAAAAATCCTTCCCCAATGAAAAGGATAGCAAAACCTCGGATGAGTACTGCTTATTCTGATGGCGGCCTCTTCAAAAGAAAACAACTTTAAGTTTAAGAAAACTTAATCTGAGGTCAAAAAAAAAGTTTACTTCTATGAGCTTTGATGTACTTTCCCGAAATCATCGTTTTACAAAGAAATTTCTCACCTCCGCCCAAAAAATGCGTCGCCCTGTGTTTTCAAAGAAATTTTTTAAACCCCTACCCCTCTATTTGAAAACTGCTCTACGTTTTTCTTTTATTTTCGGCAAGGAAGCTGTGTTAAACGACACGTTATGGCTATCTGCTGGTTATAAGTCAAGAAAATATATTTTATTTAAAAATAATTTTTAATACAGATACCACATAATTGTTTAAAAAATGTGACACTTAAATTTTCATTTTGTTTCCCATTTGTTTCTACTCCACTAATTAATTTTTTACTCTTTGAGTACGCCGCAACAATTTTTGGAGCAATATTGAGAAGATTTTTTTTTCGTTTGAAAAAAATAATTATCCCCTATAATCAAATATCCATAAGCGCATTTTCACTTATTTCAGGCACTCGAATCACCTCACTTTAAAAATAAAAATTTTTGTTAAAAATATCTTTGCTTCCTCTCGTTCCTGTTGCACATCAAACCCACAGATTTTGTCGCTAACGGCCATGCAACTCGAATCGGCAACGTTCTGGCCTGTAGTTGGAGACCAGCATTTCTAGCCACCGCTGACACTTGCAATGAGGATTATTTCCATGTACGCAAGTGGGAGTTTTCCGCAACCAAGCATACATAAAAGGATAATAATAATAATATTTAACACATACTCACGCATATCGGAGCACACAGTCATAAATATGTACACACATACTTACAATCGACACCTTCTCCCTCACTTTCATCCTATGCTGCAGCACCCTCAAGTTTCGGCCAAAGTAAAAATTTCACCAAAAATGATAAAAATGTAAAATAAATAAACATAATTCAGTGAAAAAATGTTGTCGAAGGACATTCGCATTGGTGGCGATCGCAACGGGTGAGCGCATTGTTTTTTCTTTGTTTGTGAAGTTTTTTTGTATTTAAAATTTTTCGACACTGAATTTGCATTTTCACTTTTTATGCCATTGCAATCGCACTCTAACCCAACACTTTTCAACGCATTGTTGCGCATTCGCTCAGTTACAATGAAATATTAGTTTGTATGTGTGCGTGAGTTTGTACGCCCATATTCGTGCGGTTTGGCTTGCCGCCCCAGCCAACTTCGCTACTTTAGCATTCCTGCTGTGCTACAGACATTCGCAGTCGACATCCCAGCGTTGCTCCCGAATGTTGCCAAATAATAGACAAGGCAACCTACTGCACAGTGTAACGAAAGTGTAAAAATAAAAATCGGCAAGTTTCTAAAATACGAGTTCCTCTCATTGAATCACTTTGTTAAGCTTTACGAAAATGGTATCACTGACCTGAAGCAGCTGTGAACGTTACACTACGACCTCTCATGTATTCAAAAGTCCTGACTGCGAGCCTATAATAGGAGGCTTCTAATGAATTTGTGCATTTTTTTATTAATTCTGTTCCATAACACCTAAGTATTTAGAGGCAGGAAGGGTCTTCTGACAAAAATGACATACGACTTTTTCTATCAATTTTGGAAATGATAAAGATGCATAGATGACGTGTGTTGCACAAGGGTAAACCATCGAAGCTCTTCGAAGTTCGAAACTGAGTTCGCCAGGGATGCTTTCTATCGCCCGTGTTATTCCTTTTAGTAATAGGAGACGTCCTCGAAGCAGCCTTAGGCCCTCTTTACAACCGTGTCTTTAATGGACGATGACTATCAAGCTACAATCATCACAACTTATCGATTAAGTGGATGGCATATGCTTCCTGTCACATCGCCTAACCGAACTTAAGGAAATGGGTAGTAAATTCAAGTTTTACAAGACGAAAGCGATGAGACTGGCAAATAGGATGAGTGGGTGTGTGGAGATCGCAGGTAACTCTATCGAAACAGTGGAGGAATTTATTTAACTCGGCAGCAAAGTTGCACCGGGTGGTGGAACGGATGTAGATATACGCCCCCGAATCGAAAAGCCAGAAGGGCCATGGGGTTGTACCCTGTATGTCGAAACTTGAGTTCCAGTTTAAAGGTTAGGCTCTCCAAGTCGAATGTGCTATCGGTACTGCTGTACAGTAGCTCTACCTGAATTATATTAAAAATTTTATGGCCAAAAATAATACCCAACAAGGAAAGCAAACATGGAGCCACCAGACATTTGGATTAGAAGACAGAAATCGAAGCGGATTGCTCACACTTTACCCAAAAAAGACGAAACTAAAAGACGAATGAAACCAACTCACAGCGAGAGGAAGAGCGCCTGGCAGGCCAAGGGAAACCTGGACAAGAACTGAGGATCGCAAGACGGCTCAACTCGGGTTCACCTGGAAGCAGGTGAAGACGTTATCCAGGAATCGGACGAGAAGACGCGTAGGTATTGTTAGTGTCCTATATCCCGCTAGAGATTCAAGGAAACAATGATGATAATGACAGTGTTCCGTGTAGTATCCACTAAAGAGTTCGTAATTTCTCTCTATGCAGGTTTAGGAGCCTACTTGGCGCTCTTTTAGAAGGAAGTATAAATTGGTTTGCTTGTCTCTACCCTGGACTTTCCATACAGTTAAGTGTGAATTTCTTGTTGTTATTGTTGAAGCAGCATAAGCGCTCTTCATACATTTACGGGCATAAGACGGTATAATATTACCGCAACATCTTCTTTGCTGCAGATGCAAAAGAAACCTCGATAGCGTTATAACATCCATACGCCCATGTGAGAGGAACCAGAGAGCGTGCCACACATACCACTGGTATGACGGCACTGAGACATTAGTAGACGAGCCTATAGCATGAAGCTGGCTACAAATATGGTGGATCCAGACGTGGGTGAATAGTATTGGTCCATTTAATGGACGCCATTTTGGGCCTTCACGAAGTAATGCAAGGTAGTGCCGGGAAGGGAGTCTCCCCAGAAGAGGAGGAGGGGTTGTTTTAGTGGCTACACCATTTGGCGCAATTGACGACGGTCGCTGTAAGTGCGAAGGCATTTTAAACCCTCCTCACCCACCACAAAACAAAAAAAAAAGTTTAGGGGCATGCTGCTGGACTCACAGTCCTTGGCTGAATATAAATACGGTTCGTTCCGGTGACGTAGAACCGATTGCCGTGGGAACGTAGAATTTCTTGTATTCCCATAAATTGAAGATTTATTTTGTGTTGAGCTTTGTTGAGCTCGCGAAAGGTTTCCGCTCCATTGAATTTTCAAGTCGCGCCAAATTTCGCTAGACAGGTTTTCTATTTTTTGTCGTCATGACTTTTATATCCAGATACTTAGCCCAGCAAGACGGTGCTCTTTGCTGCCAAGGAATTGAGGACACTGAAACTTTCCTCAAGGGGCTTACGTACTTACATAGGTGGTACTTAATTACAACCGTATGTTGGTTTTTGCCGAATCCAAAACAGCGCGTCAGTTATTTCTGTCTTGTGTTAGAAATCCCGAACGCTAACAAGTCCTACAGAACTTGATCCTTCCAACGAAGTTGTAGTCTACCCCTTCCTCGTCTTCTTTTTTGGGGTACCGTTACTCATAAAGCTCTACAGCTCGCATACAACGAAGAGGGGACTAAAGATCTTCCAGAGAATTTTTCTCTCAAAAGCTCCCTAAAGTTTTTCTTCTGCTCTTGACATCGTCCTTGCCTCTGCTTCATAAGGACGGAAATGATGAGCGTTTTGTAGAGTGTTAGTTTGGTCCTTTAAAATAGAGCTTCTCAATTACCTACTGCACCCAAAGTGACACCTGTTGACAAGATCTCCACTTGATCTCCAGGCTGACGCAATTTTTGTAGTTGATGCTGGTCCCGAGGTAGTGCTTCACAACCTCAAATTGCTCGTTTTCAACACTGAAATATTGTCCAATACGCGAAGACTTTTTGTGCAGGTACTTTGTCTTGCCCTCATTCACCGGAAGACTCACATTGCTCGACTCTCTCTTTAAGCTGGAGTTTGACAAGGGGTTTAGGTTTTACTACTATATTTGAGGCTGTAGTACCCATGAGGTTGCCTGCTCTGCCACTAATTTCTGTGTAATGGATATCTGCTTGAAAGATTGTGGGATAACCCCTCATTTACATCAATTCTTTAAAGTTCGATCCAGAGACACCCACACTGGTCGTACCATCCGCAAGCTTCGGTTCACTTGTGCACCAGATTTCCAAGCTGGGTTCAATGTGTAGACTACCCTATCTCTCACGGCGCCGGATGTAAATCGAAATCTATAAAGTCGTATCAGAAAACCCAGGAATAATAGTTAAAGTCATAGCAAGTTTGTGAGGTCCTACGCCCCACTGGGAGAAGAGGTTAGCAGTACGTAAGTAAGTATATGAAATTTGAAAACGTTTTTTTGCTAAAAAGTCGCCCTAATAACTTAAACATTATTTTCTTTTGTTTTGCTGAAACTTACATCAGTATCTACTAAGGTTCCACTTGTTTGAGCGGTGATTCTGACAGTTTTCCATTTATCAGAATATTTCTGTATGTTGCTTAATTACGACAAAGAAGTAATCTTTTCAAATTTTCAATAAAATTTCACAACCCATACCTTTCTTGGCCGCTTTTTATATGGAAACGTTCCACTGTACGCCGCCTGCATTACAGTTGTTTACTCACATACACACACATACACATGCAAGTACATATTATACACTGGAACTGCTGTGACGCTCAAAAGCACGCAACAAACCTTTCAGCGTCGTAGTGGATGGTCACTGTAAAGCGCAGCCAAAAATGAAAGTGACGAGCAGGATAAGTGAGGTGCAGCAACTGTGGTGAAGGCGACGATGCGCCAAATGAGATTAGGAAGGATATTCGCGTATTTAACCGGCAAATGGCTCACATGAAAGAAAAAATGAATATCTACGAAGGCAGAGAAAAAAGAAACAACATGAAAAAATATGAACCAATCTCGAGCTAACACCCCACGCCGCGCTCGACTGCCAACGTTTCCTGCTGTTTCCTGGACTGCTAGTATTTTTCTTTTTACTTTCAATGTTATTGCGATTCATTCGTATTTGTGTCTTTAGAATTGCAGACACTTCTGTTTTTATTTTATTGTATTATTTTCAACAAAATGATGTTATTTTCTTGGCTGGTGTTTTTTGCGTTATTGTTTTGTTTCTATTTTTGCCATTGCATTGCTTTCATTGCTCTTTTGCTCTTCTGCTTTTGTGGCTTATTTTGGCTTTTGGTTTTCTTTTTCTTACACTCGATGTGTAATAATTGTTTTCCCATTGTTGTAACTCGTGTTCTTGTTCGCCTTCAACAGTTGTTAGCTCCCGTTTTCCTTGCTGCTTTCAACCAACGCCTCTCTGCTCTCAGCTTGTGGTCCAATTCAAGTTGTGTCTATTACTGCCGCCCTTTGTCCATTTCACACCAATAAAAATTGTTAATGTGTGGGATGCAGTCTGTGTGTGAGCTTCTCTCATGGCTCTTTGGCAAAAGCAAGAGTTCTACGCTGAACGAATTCAATGACTGCAAAGATAAAGGAAGTTTCTGTGGAAGTAACACATTTTTGAATGGCTCTGCAGCAGCCTAGGCAATTTTGTTTTAGTGCAGCCAAATCATGCAAGTGGGTAACTTTTCAGAGCTCAACTGGTGTTAAAGAAAGAAACAGTAAGCTTTAATAAGTCTCGCGTGTTATATCACTGCCTATGTCAGTACACATAACTTGAGATCGGTAGACGACAGAGGTCTCAAGGTCATGCCAAACTTCTCCACAAATTCTCTTATATTATGTCTCCGTATGGATATTTGTTCTGATATCAGTGCCGATCCACGTACAGTTGATCAATGCGTTTTTAGGTGTAGTTTACGGCATTCACCATTGATCGATTCCATGTCGAGTGATCCAAGTATTTTGGACATTGTCGTCAGTTTTTCTGAAATTTGGTTTATTTGATAGGTTTGAGTTTAAAAGAAGTAAATTGAAAAAAATTTAAAAAAAATTTAATAAATTTGAGATTTCTTCAAGGTTGAAAATTTTGGTATAGAATTTTTTTTAAGTAAAATATCTTCATTTCTCTTTAATATTTTATAAGTTACTTTTTTTGTAGTTTTATATGATAAAATATACAATAATATATTTAAAATTTTCTTGGAACATTTTTTTGCCAACTTCTTTATATTAAAAATTTTTTAGGAAAACTATTTTTGAAATCAGTTTTTTGCCATTTTTGAAAGACACTTATTTGTCTATTTTCTTTTCTTTTCTTTTCTTTTCTTTTCTTTTCTTTTCTTTTCTTTTCTTTTCTTTTCTTTTCTTTTCTTTTCTTTTCTTTTCTTTTCTTTTCTTTTCTTTTCTTTTCTTTTCTTTTCTTTTCTTTTTTTTCATTATAAGCTGAGACTTTTATTTTTCTTTAATATTTTTTGATAAAATACTCTTAAAAACATTTTGTTTTTTTTAAACTATATTTTGTAAAAAAATTTTGCAAAAAAGATTGTTGAAAAAAAATTAAATGTATTGTTCGTTTAAAAAAATTCCCTTTCGGACCTTTTTTATTTTTTCAATTCACTGGCTCTGGCTCGTTGCACTCGAAAAATTGAGGGACTCCCACTACGAAAAGTGCTTAAAAAAAAAAGATCCAACTAAATTTTTCCCCAAAATTTCAATTTTTTTTCAAAATTTTTTTTTATTTTGAAAAAAAGTTTTTTGTTAGTTTGAAAAACTCCTCTTCTCCAGATCTTATTTTTTTTTAATTCATTGGCTCGCTGCACGTATTTGAATACGAGTATTGCTCGAAAAATTAAGGGACTCTCACTATGAAACTTTCAGGAATTTCTGAGTACAGCCTCAGCAATTAACACAAAAGTATGAAAAAAGTCTTATAAAAAAACTTGTTTCCCAAAAACTTTGAATAGAAAAGGAAAATTTTTGCCAATTAAATAGCATAACAAAATGAATTAATCTTCCCAAAATTTTTCTAATAAAAAAACAAATAAAATGACAAAAACAATTTTTTTTTAGTTTATATCCTAAAACATTTTACAAAAATGGTGCATAAGGGTTTGCTTTTAAAAAATTTCCAAACGAAATTTATTTCCCAAACATTTTTAACAAAAAAGAAACTTTTTCCAAATAAATTAAGTGACAAAAAAAAATTATTCAAAAAAATGTTAAGCAAAAATGTTAAATTTTTTCCAAAAATTGGAGTGCGTATAATATTTTGTAAAAGCTGTTGAAATGAGGAGGAAATAGATTTCATTCAGTTATATCAGCATGAATGGCCTGCACCTCAAACAATGCGCTACAGATTTCTGGAGAACTACTTGTTCAAGGATTAGATTAGATAAGATTTGTGGGGGCTTGAACAAGCGACTGGGTGTGGTTGTGAACGAGGACAAAATGAAGTACCTCCTATCATCAAACAATCAGTCAGCGCACTCGCGTATCGACATCCACGTCCCTGTTGACGGTTATAATTTCGAAGTTGTAAGAAACTTCGTTTATCTAGGAACCAACACCGATAACAAAGTCAGCCTTAAAATCAAACGGATCTGGCTAACAAATACTACTTTGGACTAAGTTGCCAATTAAGTAGTAAAGTCCTATCTCGGCGAACAAATTTGACATTTTATGAGGCTCTCATTATACGTATGGCGTAAAAGCTTGGACGATTAGAGGATGACGATTAGAGTGTTTGAGAGAAAGATTCTGCTGAAGATTTTTGGACTTTTGCTCGTTAGCGACGGCGACTATCGTAGGCGATGGAACTATGAGCTGTTTGAGCTCGACGACGACATAGACATTGCGCTGCGAATAATCCAGCGGCTTCGTTGGCTAGATTATGTCTCCGAATGGATACAAACGCTCCGTCTCTGAAAGTATTCGATGCGGTACCAGGAAGAGTAAGGTCTCCTCTGCATTGGAAATATCAGGTAGAGAAGGACTTGCCTTCACTTCGTGTGTCCAACTGGCGCCGGTTTACACGAAAAAGAAAGGACTGGCGCGCTTTGTTAAACTCGCCCAAAATTGCGTAAGCGTTACCGCGCCAATCAAGAAAAAGAAGAAGAAGTCAAGCCTAAGCACTCAGTCAGGAAGACCATTGTACTACAACCCAACAGATTACAGTAGAAAGAATAGAGAGGCGGGATAGATACTATACGTATTTGGATGATTAGACGTAAAAGTTGGTTAGAGGTTACTCTTGCGTAATTTTTTTGGACATATTGATGAATCTTAAGAAGTCGGGAAGAGGAAGAGTATGAATCTTAACCATACTCAGTACATCGCAACCCTGCAGCCTAAGTTTGATTCTAGAAATCGCCAGACAGTTACAGAGAAAATGCTCTGCCATGTCCTGCGAGGAACTAAACTGTTTATCGCTGGGGCGGTTAATTTGATTTGCCACGAGATAGTGTTGATTTGAGGGCATAGAGGGATAGGAATACTTTTCTGGGCGTCAGTATGAGTGGCTGTGGCCAACGAGTGACTCCTTTTCTCAGAGCGCCAGGCTAACCTAATCTGACCCAACCCTCAGCAAAGGTGAACATTTCCTGCTCAGATTGTTTCCCACTTCTATTCTAAAACATAAATTTTCAAAGGCTTTAAAGAGTCTTTTGAAACAAATCATTGTTTGAAATCGTAGATGGCCAAGTGGAAAGTATGCTCATATTACTTACTATCTATTCTAATTTGGTTGTAGTAGTACAACTTCATGGGAGGCTGGTACAATTTTACACATCAACCAACACTCAGACAGGATTAAAATTTGCAACGCATATCATTTGTGCAGGAATATTAAAAGCAGCAGAGAATTCTAATGTAGGAAAGCAAAAATAAAAGAACGAAGTTTTATTAAATTTTACATATTTACAGTGCGCTGTAGCTCCTGTTACCACATCGGCGATGGACAAAGTGTTGCAGACTCAATGGAGGGAATGGCAAGGGGTGGATAGCAGCCGTTAGTTACGAGCAGTGGGATGACCAAAGGCGGTATGCACATGAGTTGAACTATTGTCTCTAATAGCAGGAAACAAAGGGTGCGACAGAGGGCAGGCGTAAGACTGCTGACACAGCGTCCTTAGCATACGTAGAGGTACGTAGTGCTGCTGTTGCCATTTCTACGTTCCTGCAAGTATTATACGTTTTTGATGCTGGATTGAATATTGAATTTCATAATTGCAGTTTGTTTAGTTTGTGAAGTAATTATGACGAGATCGAGCTATCGGTGCAGGCAGCGTGCAAACATTAATGAGCTGGAATATCAAGGAGTCAAAGCGGCAGCAGCAACCCCTGCAACAGGACACTGCGACCAGGCTGCGACCCTTAGGGCAATATTTCATACTTTCTGTTTGTTTCGAAAAGGGTGTGGTTAGGTCCTTGCTTGCTTGCTTGCTTTCTATTGTTTCTTTTAAACAATTATTGTTATTTTGTAATTTTTCCCTGTTATCAACTACAAGACGTTGCATCAACTCAAGAGGTACTCAAATTCTCAATGAAGACGCAACTAACCATCAATGCAATAGCTGGCAAAGGCCAGCCAAGCATTCGGCCACCACAACTAACAATTTGGCGAGCAAACAAGGGCCAAGCACATGAACTTAGAACAATGAGAATGATAACATCGAGCAGAAAGGTTTTAAGAGCAATTGTGAACAAGAATATTTAGTTGTAATGTGCAGTCTAAAATTACGCCAGCTTAATTACTTTGCATTGTAACCGAAGCAAGCAGACAACCAACGAGAGACAACCAATACCAGCTGAAGTCGATTCCCAAGGCGTGGATGGCAGCGAAGGTGGCGAGCACAACGACAGCAAAAAGGACAACATGCCACAGCAAAACTACTTGAATATTCGCATTAGGGTGGATCACTCTGCGTACAAACAAAAATTAGTACTGGTTTTTAACGGACTTATAATTTTTTTATATTTTAAGGCATTCTCAAAAATATATTGTAATAATTTGATAAAATTTAAAGATTTACGTGCTGTATCGACTTGAAATATCAATTAAAAAAAAAAATAGTTCAAAAAAATTTTTTTTCATTTTGTTTTTTTTTAATTCTGTTTTAAAAATTTTTTATTTTTTTTTTCAAAAAATATTCTTTTGAAAAAAATTTTTGTTTTTAATATTTTATATTTTCAGACATTCTAAAAAATATATTGTAATAATTTGATAAAATTTAAAGATTTGCGTGCTGTATCGACTTGAAATACAGATTTATTTTTATAAAAAAAAAATAGTTAACATTTTTTTTTTTTCATTTGTTTCTTTAAATTCTGTTTTCAAATTTCTTTTATTATATGTTTTTTTTTTGTTTTCAAAAAATATTCTTTTGAAAAAATTGTGGTTTTTAATATTTTTTTATATTTTAAGACATTCTCAGAAATATACATATTGTAAAATTTTGATAAAATTTAAAGATTTACGTGCGCTGTATCGACTTGAAATACAGATTTTTTTTATAAAAAAAAAGGTTAAACAAAAACTTTTTTTTTTAATTCTGTTTTAAAATTTTTTTATTTTATTTTTTTTTTTTTTTCAAAAAATATTCTTTTGAAAATTTATTTTTTTTAATATTTTAAAAAAAATTTTTTTTTTCAAAAAATATTGTGTTTTTTAAATCCCGTTCTATGAGAAAATCCCCTTCTACGAGTGTCGCTTGAAAAGTTTATGCAAAGCCAGATGGCACTACTTTCGCGTATCGAGGTTGAGTTTCCTTAGTAGCATCTCTTGGAAGACCACACACAAAGTTTGAGCCAGATCCGTATAACTGTTTGTGTTTGGCATTCCTTTGAATCGCCTTTTCCTTAACGACAACGCACCAAACAAGAACAGCGTTGGACGAGGTGCATAAGCCTAAAAGGAGACAATGTCGGAGAGTAAAAAAGGTTTACCCCAAACAATTAAGAAGTTATTATTTTTTCACGAAATTTTCAAACGACCTTCGTAAAAGAGCTTAAGCTTAAAAAGTTCGCATAAAACTAAAAAAAAAAAATTTAACTGAGGCAAAATAATATTATTAGTTTTGAAAAAAAATTGCGGACGGTAAGGGTTTAAAATGGAAATGTTAGGAAATTTCTTTTTCAATCATACCTTAGGAGTTCAAGCCGGCTAAAACTTGACTGTGTTATCCGAATTTCTCTTAGACGTAAGTCAAAAATCTGATACTTTTGTTTCCGTTGATAAATGATGACATACTACGTTGATCAAAATGTTCCTGGAATATATTCAGAAAATTCAAAATTCAAGTTTATTCCTCTAAAGTGGTTTTTCCGCGTTCAAAGTACTACCCATCAACTGCAACGTAATTATGCCCGCATTTGATCCAGCTCTCGAAACATATCCGGAACTAAATTTTTGGTATAGCTTCCAGAGCCGTCTTCGAGTTTTCCGGCTGTTAAAAAGCGTTCCCCGTAGTGATGTTTTTACTAGATCAAACAGAATAAAGTCGCGAGGAGCCATATCAGATGAATTCGCAGGATATTGAATGGTATTCGTTTCGCTCTTGGGCAAAGCTCCACGGATAACGATGGCATTGTGCGTTATCATGGTGCAAAATCTACGAGTTTTTTCCACAAAACCTTTCTTTTTTGGCATCTCATAACGCCCAAATAATAGTCATCATTAACTCGTTGAACTTCTAGCAAAAATTCGTACATACAATACATTACTGTTGTAAAACATAAAAACCGGGAGCATCGATTTTTTTTTTTTTTGTCTGAGAATGAGGAGGTTTGTTTTTACCTTGGTTCATTCGGAGCTCTCCACTCACTCGTCTTATATCTGGATTGCGTGTCGCACTCATAAACCCACGTCTCATCTCCTGTAATGATGCGTTTGTTGAATCCTGGGTCGGATTTAGCCTTGGAAAACATATATTTGCGATATCACCGCGAAGCCTTTTTCGCATGCAATTCAGATCAGTTCAACAACAGGGCGCAAGCACAAGTCATCAACTACAACGTCCTGAACGGATCCATAAGCAATGTCTAAGCCCTCTGCCAGCTGTTTGATAGTAAATTTTCTTTCACTTTATTGATGATTTATCAGTTTCGACGTCGACAATCTGCCACTATGTTCGTCATCCTCGATGGACTCACGATCTCTTCTGAAGCGTTCATGACACTCGTAAATGGCTATTTTCTTCAGGATCTCATTACCGAAAAGTTTCCCTTAAGTTTACCTACGGTTTTCGCCCTATTGAATCCATTTTTAACGCAAAATTTAATACAAACTCGTTGTTGAAAGTTCAAATCTATTTTTAAAACTGTAAAAAATCGAAAACACGTGGATAGGTAGATTTATTCAAGAGAGCATAACTTTTACTAATGTGAATCTGTGGCAATAAAATTTGGAAGGATGTGATGTAGCAACCTAACAAAAGAAAACAACAGACCTCAAATCAGTTGGCTTAGAGTGTCTCCTGGCGATTGTTCCGAGAACCTTTTGATCAAGGTGGTGTACCAGAAAGCTTTGGTGGATACTTACTTCAGTAATATATATAGATCACGCCGAGGCTAATTTGGTATCGAAAAACATTTTATGCAGATTTTTGAACTTAAACTCTTCTATTATCTGAACTGATATTTGAAAAAAAAAATGTTTAACACTACTTTAAGTGGACCCGGTGGTCTAGAATTAAAAAAAATATTGTATATTAATTAGATTTTTTGTTATTTCGATATTTCGAAAGTATAGAATCTTAAGAATATGCTGTGAAACTATCATGTGGAAATTTCCAATATTATAGCTTCTACAGCCCATTAACTAGGTAGAGAGCGGTCCGCGCACTTTAAACTCATTTATCTGGGCTGGATAGCGAAGGAAAACTATTTGAGAAACTGATAAAGCATAGGCTTAGCGAAGGCGTAGAGAACAGTAGCGGCCTCTCTGACAGGCAGCATGGTTTTAGAAGTGGCAGATCTACCTTAGGAGCCATCCAAGATATAATAGCTAGCTTAGAACATGCCCAGGCAGGTAATCGATACTCCAAACGCTTAGTATTACTAGCTACACTGGATATTAGAAATGATTTTAACAGTTTAAGTTGGGACGACGTAATTGAAGCCTTAAAGGTAAAATTCAAGATCCCGAATAATCTATTGAAGATTATTCGTAGCTATCTAAGCAATCGCGTGCTCTTATATCGCGAGAAGGGTGTAAGACTAAACAAATAACAGCGGGTGCGGCCCAAGGATCAATACTCGGACTTGAACTCTGGAATATAAGCTACGATGAAATCCTTCGAATAGAGATGCCTGAGGATGTGCATTTAGAGAGATACGCAGATGACATTGCAGCTGTAATAATCGCCCGGAACACTGACGAAGCCAAAAGGAAGTAAAATCAGGTTCAGACGTTCCGAGTTCAGACATGGCTAGAAGATCATGGATTAAAGCTGGCCACAGAGAAAATAGAGCTAATCCTTCTAACGAACAGACATATCCCATTAGAAGTAGACATACAAGTACTCGATGCCACTTTATCGGCAAAAAGAGTCAAGTACCTAGGAGTGCAATTAGACACAAGGCTAACTTACTGGGCGCGTATAAATCATGCTGCCAGAAGAGCTGCCAAAGTAAGTGTCATGTTAAGTAAGCTCATGGCAAACCTTGGAGGTCCAATGCAGAACAAGCGAAAACTTTTAATGGACACGATGAACTCAATTATCTTATAGGGATGGGAAATATGGGCAGATTCGTTAAGGGTGCAATACCGGCGGAAAACTTTGCAATCTGTGCAACGCACCTGCGCTCTCAGAGTGGCTTCGTCAGACAGAACAGTAGCTGAAGCAGCGGTGTTAGTTATCAGCGGAACCATTTCTATCGATATTCTAGCACAAGAGCGCAAACGGCGATGGGAGGCAAAACACACAGGAATCCAAGTACCACGCTTTTCCGATATTAGAGTTCAAACGCTCACACTTTGGCAGGCCAGATGGAACTCTGAACGGTATGGTAGATGGACAGCGAGACTAATACCCGATCTAAAAAAGTGGGTAGAAAGAAAGCATGGTGAGGTTAACTATTACCCCACACAGTTTTTGTCCGGACATGGGTCCTTTCGCAAGTATCTGTGGCGAATGGGAAAAGTGAGCCAACCAAACTGCATATATGGAGATACTGAGTATGAGGATGCGGAGCACACCTTCTTTAAATGCGAGAGGTGGAACGTAGATAGAACAGGTCTGCAACGAGCTATTGGTGTATTTACACCTGAAGAAATTATCGGGAAAATGATGATAGACGAAGAAAAATGGAGTTTTGTGGAGGATATTATCCGAAAAAAGAAGCGCGAAATGGAAAGTTATGCCGAAGAGCACTGACAACTATTCGAATCGTTTGAAATTTTGATATGTTGTTCACAATATCAATTCCTATAGCCCTGATTAGAATCATATTATTATCACAATTATTTCGTTTTTTTTTTATTAGAAAACTGAAACAAAAACCGGTTTTTTAGAGTGTCAAATTCAAAACAGCGCCATTTTGTCATTTTTTTTCTAGTACGAGGTATAGCTATAGACATACTGAATAATAATTTTTTTGGTTTTTGTGTTTCAGATAAATAGAAGAGCCAAAAAGGACAACACCGTCTAGGTTCAATTTTTCGAGTGCGTCAACTTCAGCGCCATTTTTTAAATTATTAAAATTAATTTTTTTTTTTAATTTTTGCATGTAAAATAAGTTAAATAAAAAGCCTAAAAAGTTAAAATATCGTTTTTATTTTTTTTTTACTGTAAAAAAAATTCCTTAAAATACCCTAAACTTTCGAACTCTAGCCCATCGGGATCACTTCAGTTTAAGAAACAACATGATTTTAGAAGCTGCTTTCAAATCAGTCCAGTTCATGTAAATTTTAATAAATATTTTGGGGATGTTCTTAAAGTTAATATATTTTATAATTCTGCTGACAAAACCGCAATAATTTTTTTATTTTGTTTTTTGAGTCACCCTAATGCACATATACAAGTGTGTGTACTCGCATGTTTGCTACAATCACTTGGAATTCATATGAGAAGTCCGACAAGATACTCAAAAGCGCGCATTGTAAGTTCAACACGATGGCATTGTGGTATTTTAGTAATTGTTGCAAATTGTTGTAGCAATAATGACCGACATGAACTTGCCAACAATTATGGGCCGGCGGCCTTTTACCTTCCTGTCACATATTTTGAGCCTCCTGGTCTCATTCACTAGCTGCTCCATCTACCGCCTGCGTACCACTCAGTGGAGTCCTCCTTCATTCAGTTGAGTCCTCATTCTCCCAGCTGAATCCCTCTTCACGTATTTACACGAGTGCGTCTTCAACATTAATAGCTGGTATGCGAAATGTACATTCAGCAGTTAAATGTCTCGGTAGTGGGACCTTTTGCTCAAGGGGCCTAAATGCTGGTTTGCGGTAGCAATTGTTTTGATATTTGTTTGTTGGTGACAAGACACGAAGATGTTAACAACTAAGTGGTGGCATACTCCCAAAATCACTTAGGGACAGCCACAGAAATAGCTGTGTGCATATACGAGGTATAGCTATTAAATAGTGAGACTGACGCTTTGAAAAATTTTAATTTCACTACGTGCGTTTTTTCAGACTGAACTTATGACATTAATTAAGGCCTTCATTATACTGGTATAGCGCAATGCGGTACCTGGAAATGATATCTACATTTTCACTGGCAGCCAAGGGGCAATAAAATACCTCACAAAGCAGCCAGCGAACTCCTAGGTAGCCATGAAATGTGGCAAATATCTTAAAGAGTTTGCTAAGTCACTTCGCGTTAATGTGCAATCGGTTTCTGACCATTGAGACTTCGAAAGGAATTGAAAGGCCGATGAACTAGTCAGAAAGGGCACCAAACTTCTTAGGTATACCCTTGAGCACATGTAAGGTACAAATTTTTGAGAAATTTGTAAGAAAAGTGAGCTTTTCGATCTACGGAACGATGATTCGTGGCTTAATGAATCCACCTACAGAATTGACCGGCAGCTGTGGCCGACTCTCAACACAAAACACAGAATCTCTGTTTATCCAAGGAAAGCATTGCTCTAGAAAACTTATTTCTGTTATAACGAAGCATTGTCTTATAGGGAGAGACGTCCAGAAGCTAGGCACACAGTTAAATGTATTCTGCTGAAGCTATTTCCATGATGAAGAGAAAACGACGCCATTGTTCTCCTCTATCCAGACGAATACTCACCACTCTAGGGAGAGAATTCTTTAATGAGTTTGAAAGCCTCAACACTGTGGAAATCAGAGATCTTCAAAAGTTTGTGAACAGTTCACCTTGCTTTTAGGGAAGATTAGGACAAGCTTCACAAATGGACTATGCCGAGTGAGTGTGTCCCTTAGTAGGCAACCGCAACAACCTAACCTAACCCACATATTTACTTACTTTTATATTCAATATAACTTACTTTTATATTCTTTGTAGCTACGATGCTCTTTTTAGATCTTCCATATGATAGTATTCTTTTGCTAGCTGCTGCCAGACGCGTGCTTCCTTTTCAGTTTTACGATATATCTCCTTTAAAGAAACATTTCAGCTTAGAACATGAATACTAGTCGGATGGCGCACGATCCGCCTAATAAGGTGGATGATGTAACACTCGGAAGCCGTACGTGACTAGAAACCTCTCGTCAGACAACCATTCATGAGCCAGCGCTATGCCTGCTACAGAATCCATGACTTGTCCTTCAACGATTCGTGCATTTGTTTCCTCACTCGTTCACGTAGTTCGTCAAGAAGCTGAAAATAAACTAAAAATCTTATTTTCAGGAACCAAGTGTAGGTGTAAAATTTCAATATTTCACTAATGTTTTCGATGTTGTCATTCATTTTTAACGTGAAAGCGAGACCCCAAACTGATCACCTCCTAATACGATGCTGCTTTGAGTTCTCCATAACTTTTGGTAAAATTGCTATAACTCACTCAATTTTGCGCCGATTAGCCTGAAATTTCGGGAGGTCGTTGCAAAAGCGTCAGGCTATCTAGACATACAAAAATGATAAAAAATTGCTTTTGGAAACGCCTAGCCCATTTAAAAGCAAAATCACATAAGTTACGGTAACGCATTTTCCAAGCTCCATTTGAAATTTACAGTTACAGTTAAAATGTTTCATGTGCTCCAAAAAAGCAACTCTACTGAGAAAGAAAGCTATACTGATTTATTTAAAAAAATGGGAGAGGCAGATCGCGATCGCGCCCATTTGGCGCATGAATATCAACTCCTTCTATAGCAACAACAGACTCCCTATTTCTTAGCCACATTCCATATTCTTTCTACCATAGGGAAAGAGGTTTAAAAGGCATTTTTCGGGGACTAGAAATAAGAATTTTCGCAATCTTCTTTCCCTTTAACTAGCCTTAAGCGATACTGGCTTTTGAGGCATGCAGTCAAGCCTTCCCACGAGTCGGTATGTGAGCCTCTTAGGTATTCAAATCAGTGTCAGAGATTCCCTCAGAAAGTGCTTAATAAACCTGATCTCCTTTTCATTTCTCAGCTCTTACAAACCTGGCTAATATTTATAATATAAATTTCACGTGCACCCTTTGCTAGGTGTTTGACCGAGCTCTTCCTCCAATTAGAGGTGCGCGTCTTGAGGTTGTTCCACAAATGGAGGGGCCTACCGTTTTATGCCGCCACGAAAGTGCAGCCGGCTTTTTATGAGTAACTTTTTCATGACAGAAATACACTCGGCGGTTTGCCATTGTCTGCCGTTAAGCCACCGCTTTTAGAAAATACCTTTACTAGCATTTAATGTTTCATGACTATAGTGGGTTTCGAATCCTACCGAATTGTAGTCACACATTCGATTCTGCTAAAGTGGCTGCATACAAATGTACTATATTCAAGTGCCCCTTTTTTTTAAATTCCTTGTTCACTCCGCTCAGGAGCATAGGGCCTCGTCAAGACTATTCCATCTTACACGGTTCTAGGCTCTTGCTTATGCGCCGTCCCATTTGTTGTCGGCATCTGCTAGTTCGTGCAACATAGACCTTCGCCAAGTGATATTTGCCCGACCGCGACCTCTACTCTCTTGCGGGTTCCAGTCTAGTGCCATTTTCGAGATGCTATCTGGTGATTTTCTAAGCGTGTGACCTATCCATAACCACTTTTCCCGTTTCATTTGCCATAGGATGGGTTCTTCATTCGTTGATCTCCACAGTGCGTCGTTGGTGATGGTGTTCGGCCAGATTATTCTACAGATGATGCGGAGGCATTTGTTGATGAAAGATTGTAGCCTCTGTGTGATGGTGTTAGAGACCAGAAATGTTTCTCTTCGGCACAAAAATATTGACTTCAAACGTAATGTGAATACTCGCAGTTTAGTGCGCCTGGAGATTTGAGAGCTCGCACATAGTGTACACATTCGCCCGAACGCCACCTTTGTTTTATTTAGCCTGCCTGTTGACATTTTCATCTGCTGCGCCGTCTGTTGTGATAGTGCAACCGTGGTAGCAGAAGCTTTCGACACATTCCAAATTCAAGTGCCCCATTAATTTTCTATGAAAGCTCTTGAAAGAGGTAACTAAAGTCCGCGCCTTCATACAATCTTCTTGCTTGTTCTGATCTATGTGAGATCAGTCAAGTTGAGAGATCAGTTGCGTTGATCAGTCAAGTTAATCTAACCCAAGAGCGTCAGTAAATTTTCTATTCTTCTTTCAGGTGTGTGTGTTAGTTCACAGGCAGTCCTTATATATTCTATGCTTTTCCGCGACTTTTGAGTAGAGGAACCCAATTTGTTTTCTTTTTGGTAGATATTTTAAACATCAAGAACGGGTACTACGAAGAAATCAAACGATAAAAAATACTCTTTAGTGTATCATTTTTTCACTATATTACAGTACAATCAGTAAGAGGGTGGCGCTAGTACCCTCAAAGCTGCGCGGCTGCGGATCAGCTCTTTCATGTCCAAGTATTTACATACAAATGTAGGTGTTGTTCAAGAAAAGACTCAAGGGATGTACAAGAGTATACATCCATACATATGTAAATGTGTGTGTGGCTAACACTGTTTCCTTGTGTTCAACAACATATATTTGGTCATTTCTTGCCAGCTCTTCCGGCTGCTCGACAACTCACGCCCATCTTTGAAAAGACGCACTCGCAGGCACACATCCGCATATTCCCTAGTCAAAAATATCATTTTAATTAGATTCTTCTTATCAGCAGTGGAGCATCTGAATGAAACAAAATATATGATTAGAAGCAGAAAAGACTCAGCTGCTTCAAGAGAAAATATTGTTTTCACAAAAAAAAAAAAAAAACAAATTGTAATAATGAAAACCGAAATCGTACATTTTATAATAAGAATTTTATTTTCATTTTTTGAAAAGCAAGAGGAATATTTGTTGAACCACATCTACGCTTTTGTTTTCTAGTTTTTGCTTTTATTAAATTTGATATTTAACAAAAATTTCTCTAACCCGATCTGCTTTTGTTTTTACATACCAACAAAAACATGCACACTTATTATCTATACGCATATGTGGGCTTCCAACACTACTAAATTAAAGGTTAGGTTGCCAGCACAACAAAGCACAAACAAAAGCAATGCTCGTGACAGTCGAATGTATGCAAAATTGGAAAAATTTCTTTGAAACTCAACACAATTTTGCAATTACATTCAAAAGAAATATTCTTAAATCTGTCAGTGCGTATGTATGTATGTATGTGTGTGGTAGGGATGTCGATATTAGGAGCAAATGCAGATTACGACATTGCGGGATATTTTTTTAGTGAAATCTCGAGATCCCTAAATTTTGGTATTCATCCCGTGCTAAAAATTTTGAATAAAATACTTTATATTTCCCAAGAAAAACTTTTTTTGTAATTAAAAAAATGTAAAAAATTTAAAAAGAATTAAAAAAAATTCTGGGGGAAAAAAATGTTTTTTTTTAGACTGAACACAATTATAAACATTCCAAAGAAATATCCTTAAATCTATCAGGGCGTACGGATGTGTGTACTAGGGATGCCAATATTAGTGACAATTGCAGATTACGCCGTTTCGGGATATTTTATATGAAACCTCGAGATTAATTTCGGGATTAATCTAGTACTAAACGTATTAAATAAAATACTTTATTTCCCAGAATTTTTTTTTTTATTAAAAAAAATTAAATAAATAAAATAAATTAAATAAATAAAATAAATTAAATAAATAAAAACATTAAAAAAAATTATATAAAAAAATATTTATTTTTTATTCTTTTTAATTTAATTTTTTGTTTAATTTTTGCTCTTTCATTCAGAAAAAATATTCTTAAATCTATCAGCGCGTATGTATATATGTACTAGGGCTGCCAATATTAGAAGAAACTGCTGATTATGATATTTCGAGATATTCCTAATGTTATTTCGCGATCCCGAAATTTCGGTATTTTGAATAAAAAACTTTATTTTTCCCGAGAATTTTTTTTTAATTAAACAAATGTAAACAAATTTAAAAAGAACTAAAAACGAATTTAAATTGTTTGCCTTGAAACTTGCAATGCAGACAAAGAAAGAGGGAGAGACCCGAGAGAGAATGAGAGAGAGAGAGAGAGAGAGAAAAAGAATATATACCTAAACAAATTCACAACATTTGCAGATAATACAAATAGACAAAATTTACAAAAAACGGAGAAGGGTCGACCTGTGTAGGTAAACGCCGGACACAAACCGTGGCAACAACGCGCACTACTCCAAGCGTTTATCACCCGCACAAACGCAGCGGCAACGGCACAAACTACCGCAAGGCAATACCAATAAATCCGACGCCGGAGCACAAGCACTAGCCAGGAAACGGAAATAAGCGCCAAAAAGTAGGTACCAAAAACAAAAACGCCAAAAAAAATTTGGACCAAAAAACCCCTCAAACAGTAGGTACCAAGTACAAGTTTGTCCCAGCAACCAAACGCCAAAAAGTTTTCTTCTTCTTAATTGGCGCTATAACCGCTTACGCGATTTTGGTCGAGTTTAACAAAGCGCGCCAGTCGTTTCTTTCACGTGATCACCGGCGCCAGTTGGACACACCAAGTGAAGCCAAGTCCTTCTCCACCTGATCTTTCCAACGCACATGAGGCCTTCCTCTTCTCTGCTACCACCCGCTGGTACCGCATCGAATACTTTCAGAGCCGGAGCGTTTGTATCCATTCGGACAACATGATCCAGCCAACGTAGCCGTTGGATCTTTATTCGCTGCGCTATGTCTATGTCGCCGTAAAGCTCAAAAGTAGGCAGTGTTATTTCTCACTTGAAATTAGCAACCACAAGGAAAACCTGAGGAAAAATAGCCTAAAGTGTATCTAATATATATATAAAGTATAGCCTTCTCTCTCTCCTTTTCCTCTTCGTTGCATTTTTTTCTCTCTCGCGGAACGAAAATGCCCAAAACGTTGCATGGCCTTGAAATTTTTACTCTCCATTCTCGCTCGTCCTTCGGCGCCTAAGAAGTTTCATTTGAAAAATTAATAAAAAAAAATGTCGCGTTATTTTTAATGCAATTTCGGGATCTCGAAATTTCGGAACGCGTGCCGTGGCAAAAATTTCGAACAAAAAAAGTCTTTAAACATATTTTATTCTAAAAATTAAAACAGAAAAATTTTAAATAATGAAAAAACTACCAAAGTTTTCAACTTTGAATAAATCTGAAAATTACTAAATGTTTCTAAAAACTTCTCGAGTGTACTCCAGCCCACAAATAAACCAGTTTATGGAAAAATTAACGGCAGTAACTAAAATACTTGGATCACTTGACACACTTTTTCCAGCATTTAATATTTCATGCCACAATGGGAGAACCAATGGAAATCACGCACAACCCCAACCGGCTACGTCAAACAGGCAGCATAAAGCATTTTTCAGTTTTCTATTTCAAAATTCTGCTAATACGCCAAGAGAGGAAGAGCTTTCTGCAGCGGACTATGGCACAGGATGAAAAGTGGATGCATTGAGATAGTCTCAAGGGGAAAAAGTACTCATATAACTTCGGTTAACCGGTGCCATACACACCTCCATCAACTTCCTAGCGAAATATCCATACATCCCAGCACATCCCGGCTACGGTAAGCAGAGAAACATTTAAAACCATTATTAATATTCGTAGGTAATAGAATTATAAAGCTAAAATATTCGAAATTGCTGTTGAACAAAGCAACAAATTCAAAATGAAGTTATTACGTGCACACAATAAAGAGCGCATTTATGCCTGAAAGTTTGTATGTACTATATCGAAATTCACAATCAATTCCATAGATGCTCGTTTGGAGCAACAACAATTCATCGATTGCACTAAGAATATCATTGAGTAGTTGGCCGTCCGCACTGTGTTGCATGCAACATGTACCTACTTCAAATATGCATGCATGCATACATACATATAAGGCGAAAATCCGATTAGAAATTTTTGTGTTTGCGTAATTTCAGCTTACCGGCATACCACCTGAGGGCGTGAAAATCTCGAAGCGGGTCAAAGGCAGGCCAAAGCACAGGCAGCCATACATGCATACTTGCGTGCATACGGATGCGAATGTGTGTGAGTGAGTGTGTGTGTGTATCTAATCAGTAAACGGAAGGCTGTCACTCAATGGGCAATAAGGACATGCCACTTACCACACGTCACAACAGTTGAAATGAGCGTTGGCGCTCGCAACGCAGGGCCTGTTGTACACACCAAGGCTTGGTTTAGGTGAGTGGCTATGTTTTGCGGCGCTGATGCTCACCAATACGATGAAGTATGCCGCTATGCGCCTAAAACCACACAATACAATTGTTTGTCCAGCGCAAGACCACGAGCTGAGGATGCTGCGCCTACAGCTTGTAGCTACCCGCAATGTTCATGTATTCCCCCGTTTAGAGTGTGGCTTATGCAGCGAGACAAGTTAAAATCTGATAGTGCAGCCAATATTTGGAAATCGAAGTGAATACTGATTTTTCACACACCCTTTTTTATATACTTAAGTTTTTTTTTACTCTCCACTTCCACTCACTGTTCATCTTTGTATTGCCTGGCATTGAATCTTGTTGCTAGTGCTGCTGCCGCTGCCGCATATTAGCATATCCTCTTATCACATCAGCTCCCATCACAGCCTGTCAACTCAGCCAATGTGTTTGTGCATAAACATTGCACTGTATGTGTGCTTATGGACGCTTGTTTACTTAAGTTTGTTCCTTATACCACACAAATGCTCTGCTGTCATGCCTCGTGACAACAGCAAATGTCGAACATGTTGCACTGTTTTGTTTCGTTTTATATGGAAATTGCTAAAATTCGACAATGTATGGCCACATGTGCGCCTGGATGCTCATGCAGAAGTACATAGAAGGAGATTTATGTGTGCAACAGTATGGCGAGAAGATATCAGCATATGAGCATAAGGATTTATAGAAAAAAGTATTTATTGTTTTTTTTGTGGGAAGATGATAGATGGAAATTGCATGTAGAATATTTAATAAAACATTAAATCCAATTGGTTGGAATCAAAAGTGGATTATATACCAATTATTTCATTATTTGAATTTAAATTCCGATTTAAATGCGAATACCCTACATAGGGGGCCGTAGGAAATAAGGCCGAGGGGCATACTAGGTAAGCATTTTCTAGCTTTCGTTTTCTAATTTCTGCTTATACGCCAAGAAAGGAAGTGGTTTCTGCACCGGATTGTGACACAGGATGAATAGTGAATGCATTGTGATTTCCCCAAAGGTAAAGTACTCATCTAACTTTGTTCAACTGATGCCACAGACGCCTACATCAACAGCATAGCCAAATATTACAGATTTCGCAGAATCAAAGTGATACTCTTATCACGAACTAGCAGCTACAGAAATCGTGTACCATGAGAACTAGGAGTAAGTACCCATTACAACTAATGTGCTTGAGTTGAGCAATGAATGACAAATGTAAAGAGATCAAGACAAGTTAGCATCTCATGATACCCAATCAAGCCACCTTCGACGTTCTTCATCCAACTAAACTTAGAGTCAAAACTAATACCTAAGCATTAACTTGATGTGGTCAAGAACTTCATATATCCTATGATCAAAACGGACGGCGCACGTTGGAACCAGTCCATATTTTTTTCTTATGTTGGTAGGGCTGTAAGACACACATCTGTCACTATTAATCCGTTGTGAAGCATTTGAGAGATGCTGTACGTCGCAAACGGTCGGAATTGTGGACAAACAACTCTAGCATTTTGCATGATGGTAATGCGCCATCGCACCGAGCCAAAATTGTGCTGGATTATTTGACCAAACACCAAGTAAATACCATCGTGCAAGCACCGTGTTCACCTGATATGGCCCCGTGCGACTTCTTTTTGTTTCCCCAAGTTGAAGTTACCACAATCGATAGAGGAGATCAAAGAGTATGCGGTGGAAGAGCTGAAAGCCATCCCCTCGTCGACCTACCAGGGGAGCATGGAGGACTGGGTTAAAAGTTGGCACATGTGTGTTGCTTCAGACGGGTCATATTTTGAAGGAGATAAAATAAATTTCCCTGAAATTTAACTCTGTTCTGTTTTATTTAAACATTTCCGGTCCTTTCTGATCATAGGGATCTTGCTTCCAGCTTCTATAATATTACCAGCAACAACGATGCCAGTCTTGCACCTTGAAATCAAGCGAAGGCTAACTCTTGCAAACAGGACGAACTCTTTGGGCTAAGTGCGCATTTGAGTAGTAAAAACCTCCCTCGACGAACGAAAAAACATCCTACAGTTTTTTTATTTTTGCATGGACTTTTCAAACGACCGTCAAAGATTGCAGAGCATTATGACCCGATAATACTAATAAGGGTTGCCAATATTCGACGGACCCATCTGGTAACCCTGTATCTTTTGACAGAGACGTCAGATCGCTTAATGGTATACGGCGTTGGAAGCGTCAGTTCAAGCAAATTTTTACCATGGAACAGTACATGCCACGCGAGCGCTCCCAAATTGTTGAAATTTACATTCAACAAAAGAAGTCAATTGTGAAAACTCAACGTGCGTATAAAAAATTAAATAATGTGAAACGTGCGACTTCTAAGAACACCATTTTCGACTGGTGATGCTCTTTCTAATCCAAAGAGGCCAAATCAAAACCGACCAAGGCGATCGGATGAGAATATTGCTCTTGAAAGGGCCAGTGTTGAGACGCCGCCAAGGACATCCCAAAATCGCCGTTCTCAGCAGTTGGGCGTTGCTCGGACCACTTTACAACGAATTATCAGCATTGATTTGCATTTATTCCAGTATAAGATTTAATTGACGCAAAGATTGTTGCCTGCGGGCAAGCCTCGTCGATTGGAATGGGCCCAAAGAGTCATCGAAATCCGTCGGGTCCGTCGAATATGGGCAAAGCTGCACTAATATTTTTTTTTTGTTTAGAGAAAGCTTCAATTGGTACCGTGTCCCCAAAGTTCGAAACGCTCCCACTCGGAGACGCATGTTTGCGTTACATCAAGATGGAGGCGTTATTGTATCTTTTGACCGCAATAGGAACCTCTGCCTGGGAGGTATGAAGGTAATACGGCGAAAATAGTCTCCAATTGCTTTCACAGTAGGTGGGATCAAAAGGATCTTGTCACTCTATGATTTCGTCGTGAGTTTTTAACTCCGGCGCCTATGATTGTCAGTTCGTTTCTATTCGACCTCCACTGGAACTCTGATTCTAAATAAATATAGGCTCAGGTATCATAGATATCAGCCTCTAGCTGCTGCTGTTGAAACAGTTCCCTTCTTCACCTTTCTTCATCGAGCTCACTCAGCGACCGCATCACCAGCTTAGCAAACGCACGCCGCATACCAGCAGTGTTTTCAGCTGCACATCATTTTTATTAGGGCAAACTCACAAGGTTGCATGCCACACTCCAGAGTTAACTCCTCGCGCCTTCATGCGAACCCATGACAGTGGAATAGAACATACATCGCGTCTCGCGTCTCTTCAGGGTAGGTGGGGCAATATGATGAAGCTAACAGTCCAAATATGTGCAAATAATGCTGAAAGCATCCATGCCTAGTCAACAACTGTGTTAGGTAAAAGTCAAGTAATAATAATTATTGTTACAGTAGGATTAACTCTTTACACGCTCACTAAGAAAGTCCCGCTCACTTGTTGCTTCTTTAATGCCACCAATCGTCGACACGAACTCGCCTGAAAGCAGTAAAGCCAAATCGTCAATATAGGCGATAACTTGATTTCTTTTTACCTAGAAAGATTTCATGATGCCATTTATATAGTACATAACTTGAAACTAGAGTAGAAACTCTCGTTGTATTTCCTTCTCTTTATCCCCAATATCTGAGACGTCACTTCTAGGGTCATGAGCCCGTTTTGCTGTTTTAGTATTTGCAGTCTAGTCCGTGTAGTCTAAAAACTGCGTCTCCATACGGTTTTCCATCGATTTCCATAAATACTTCTTATAAGCAGACGACCGATGTATCACTCGGATGTAGCATAAAACAGCAGCTTTATCCATTTTTAGAACCACATCAAGACGCGCCACCCAAATGGGAAGAGAACCTCAGCCAAACCACCTAACAATTGATGTATGCGAAACTTATGAGTGTGTGTATACATGTACATATGTGTGTATAAATACACATAGCAAGAACAAACTACAAATCAAAGCCAACAACAAGAATCAAACATTCCGTCGCATGACCGCATTGTAAGCCAGCTTAAGTGACCGAATTCGTGTACAGAAAAGAAGAGTAGTGACAAAAAACATTGCTAGTGTAAAATTGTTTTTGTTTGTACATATACATATGTATGTACATATGTGTGAGATTTGGGTAGTGTTTTGGCTTCTGCATGAATGCATGCAAATTGAATTTGTTTCCGGTTTTGCACTTAAACTACGAACGAAAATATTATTCAAAAAGTTCAACTACATCTTCGACAGCAGCAGACGCAGAAACACAAAAGACTAGAAAAACAACTAAAACAAAAACTTACTTTCTATATAAGATGTTTGAATTGTATGAACATTCATATGTGCATGTATGTGTGCCTTTTTTCTTGCATCGACAGCTGATCCTGCAAGTGCCGCGTTACTAAAATTCTTGTCTTGCATTAACAAGTAGGAAGGAAAATTTTATAATACCGAACATTTGCCTCTGCTATCATAAACCCTGCGGCATTTTGAACTTTATGTAGATTTCCATAACAAAAAAAAATTAAAAATTAAACTAAAATTAATTCAGTATTAATTAAAAAGAAATTTTCGATAGCATTGCCAAGTATCAAAGAACATGCGAGGGTCGTTTGAAAAGTCCGTGCAAAGTCGGAGAAATAGCACAACTGGCACTTATTGAGGTTATCTTTAGTTAGTAGCATCTCTTCGAAGAACACACGCAGGGTTTCAACTAGATCAATATATTTTCTTGTGCTTGGCATTCGTTTTAATCGAGGGAATTGGCTGATTTTCCTTTCCCATCATCGCAACGCAGCAGGTCAGCAAATGATTAAGCAGTTTTTATTTTTGCACGTACTTTTCAAGCTGCACTCGTGTGGGGGGAACGTGTCTATTATCGTTTAATTATTTCCTATTTATGCAAATAGACTGAGCCATGGCAAGTCGTAGCTGGATTGAGCTAGTTTTAGTAAAATTATTTCGCAAACAACATAAAAAGGGCCTTTTTACTTGGAAGTGAAACTTATATTTATCTCTTGAAATTTTCAAATATTATGGAAAAGGGAATTGAAAAGTTTATTGCATTTCTATGATCAGTAACTTTGCAGATTTCAGTACAGTTGGTGAGAAATAGAGAAGCACCGAAAATCACTTTGAGAGTTTAAAGGAGAAGTGTAGCAAAATTTGTCGATTTTATTAGTGTTCAGTCGAAACTCAACCGAAATGAATATTTCCAAGAGTACAAAAAATATATAAAGAGTTTTTAATATTACAGCGTTCTTTCAGCAGACCTAATTTTAGCTTTCTGGAGGTCCAAAGACCGTTTCAAAGAAATTAAGAAGGTAGAGCAAATTAACACGTTGACTGCCAAGGCCATTTTCAGAAAACTGGCCAAAAATGGCATTTTGATTTTTTCACATTATATTACTAAAAACTCTATTTCTAGATCATTGGTATCATCAAAAATCAAAAATGATGTATTTTCAAGGAGAAAAAGGACCTACGAGTTATCTCGTAGTTGGCGTCTGGGAAAGAACCCGCTACGAATTATCTAGTAGTAGGTAGGTCCTTTTTTCCTAAAAAAACATCATTTTTGCTTTCTATAGTATTTTGTTTTGTAGTTATTATTATTTATTATAATTATCGTAATTTTATTATATTATTATTTTCTTTCTTTTTAGATCTAAAATTACTGTTAGGGGGCGTCCATAAATTACGTGAGATCTTTAAGGGGGGAGGGGGTCGAGTCAAATCTCATCTAATCTTACGTTGGAGAGAGGGGGGTCTCGGCAAATATCACGCAATTTTTTTTCTGATTGAAACAAAAAAAATTATACTAATATAATATATTTTGGTCCATTATCCAGATTGTACATGCTTAAGATTTAATCTCAAGCGTAATCGTAATATGATTAAGATCATTCACTAATTCGTTCGGAAGAAAATAATTTCATTCATACTTCGACGTTATATGTACATTACTATATTAATATATTTTGGTCCATTATCCAGATTGTACATGCTTAAGATTTAATCTCAAGCGTAATCGTAATATGATTAAGATCATTCACTAATTCGTTCGGAAGAAAATAATTTCATTCATACTTCGACGTTATATGTACATTACTACTGTCAAACCACCATATTTGTTTTATACCAAATAGCTCAATTTAATCTGAATTTACGGTACAGTGTAGCCCGTCGTTTGTTTTCGCGCCACTATCAGCCGAACGCGCGACTCAATGAACAAGAGCGTACGAGCTGAGTGGCAGCGACACACGGACAGGTTCCAACCTTCTTTGTTTATTCTTGTAAATGTTTTACTCGACTCAGTTCTTGCTCTTACTAATTTAAAATGAGTTATCAAGATTTTTATAACGCATACGTCAAAAGATGCGTCTATAAGGCGAAGAAGTCCTGCCACGACGATGTGATAAAATTATGAAATGCTGCGAAGCAAAAATTCCCGAAGAAAGAAGAGTTAATACATCACATTAAACATGAGATTAAACGGCTTCTCAGGGAATCCACTGAGAGAAAAGTTCGGTCTACTTTAGCATTCCTTCAAAATGTAGGTTAAATACATATATATTTTTTTAAGAAAATACTTTTTTTTATATAAAGTTTATTGTTACAATTAATAGCATAAAAAAACTGAAACAGAGAAATTCTTGATAAAATATGCTAAAATCATAACTACAAAATATTAGCGCGGTCATTTCCTTCACTGTTTTCACATAATTCAAAATCAGCTTCTTGTGATCAGCGATGATGTGGATGAAGCTATGTCGAACACTACACCATCTAACGTACGTCCCACTCCAGCACAAGATACTATGAAGAAACAGATTGCTAAGCTGCATATGGAGCTTGACCTAAGTGCTGCAGGGCACGCCGGAGTGATCTGCATATGATTCTTCACGACCGTTTTCTGCCATCTCCATACCCTATCACTGAGGTTGATGGACGTTTGACAATTTCGGGCTTTAAAGAACATGACGGAAAGTCATTCGCTACATTTCGAATACGCCTACCGATTCAACCGCTGAATGCCTTTATCAGCACGCCTTATGATCTCTATTGCCCAAGTATACGTGATGATTTAGAGAAAATATGCTGTAGTACATGCAGTATTTACTTCGCATCTATCACAAGAGCTTCAGAGCACAGGCGAGCAGCTCACATTGCACCAGCTAAGCAAGCGCGTATGTTCCGCAAAGTGCGACCCTCACAGATTGTCACAAGACGAGCTAGTGAGTTACTGTGCGCAAGCGTCAGCGGCTTAGAGTGGTTAGATCAGAACGAAGTTGAAGGAGCAGATGATTTTACTGAAAACCATATGGACATGTTGGTCCCAATAGTCTCTCTGGAAACCGCGCATGATTCTCCATGGACTGAATTAGAGTAGATATTCTTTTTTTAATCGCAGTTGCTACGATTTAAGTCTTCTATTGTTAACTTTTTATTACACTTATAACTCTCAGCAATATTATTTACTAGTCTTAACTAATTGTAAATAAAAGCACGAAGCAAATTTTTTTTTTCTCTTTTTACAACAACAATCCAACGCGTTTACATAAGAAACCCACATTTTGAAAAATCTCACGTGAGATTGGGGGGTGGGGGAGGGCGTTGAATAAAATCTCACGACATCTCACCAGGGGGGGAGGGAGGTATAGAAAATTAAAAAAAACACCTCACGTAATTTATGGACGCCCCCTTACAATTATCAAGAACCCAATATGGGTAAGAAAAGGTCACTGAATCAAAGTGAAATTGAGTACAACGCAAATCTAAGTGATTCAGAAGATGATTTCAGCGATGGTAGTAACGACATTTATGAGCCTTCTGAGAATACAAGTGATAGTGAAGATGAAGTTATCTCCGAACCTGAAGACGTCTCCGAATCTGATAATAATGACAATGATTTTCAAGCAACAACGTCAAATGAGAATGATGATTAGTGGACAGAAGTTCAACACAATCCTGAATTATTTCTTTTCGAAGAAAATGTTGGTGTGAAATTAAAAATAAAAAATAAATAATTGGCGCGTACACTTCTGTTAGGTGTTTGGCCGAGCTCCTCCTCCTATTTGTGGTGTGCGTCTTGATGTTGTTCTATAAATGGAGGGACCTACAGTTTCAAGCCGACTCCGAACGGCAGATATTTTGTTATGAGGAGCTTTTTCATGGCAGAAATACACTCGGAGGTTTGCCATTGCCTGCCGAGGGGCGACCGCTATTAGAAAAATGTTTTTATTAATTATGCTTTCACTGAGATTCGAACCAACGACCTCTCTGTGAATTCCGAATGGTAATCACGCACCAACCCATTCGGCTACGGCGGCCGCCGTACATTAGATGCATCAAATTTTACAGTACAAACGCTGGTGGATTTATTTTTTTCGGATGAGTTTCTTGCATTACTGGTAGAACAAACTAATTTATATGCTGTGCAAGAAATTGCAACATTGGAAAATGGGAATCAAAATGCTATAAAAAAATTTAAAAGGATATCAAATTGGCAAGACGTAAGTGCTACAGAGATGAAAGTTTTTATTGCACTTTTATTGCAAATGGGCCTTGTACTTTTCCAACAATAGAACATTACTGAAACATAAACAAGCTTGATACTTCGCTATTTTCATTTGGTTGATAACTCACAACCATCTACCGACAGATTATACAAGGTGGGACCAATCCTAAATCATTTCAACGATGTTATGCGTGAAAACTATGCACCAAGTAAAAATATTTGTATTGACGAATCCATGATGCTATGGCGGGGAAGATTGCTTTTCCGCCAATACATAAAAAATAAAAAACACAAATATGGTGTCAAACTATATGAACTATGTGAGTCCGACGGTCTTGTAATAAAAATAAAAATTTACAGCGGAAAATCTGAGGAAAGTACCCATGATGTAGGTCACACTGCTGACGTTGTTTTACATTTATTCGAGGACTATCTCGATAAAGGCTACGCGCTTTACATGGATAATTTTTATAATTCAGTTAGTCTTACAAAACTGTTATATACACGAAAAGCTTATGTGTGTGGAACCCTACGAAGTAACAGAAAAGGAAACCCCAAAGATGTGGTAAATCGTAAACTAAAAAGAGGGGAGTGTTTTTGGCAGACAAATGGTCCTGTTACTGTATGCAAATGGAAAGACAAACGAGAAGTCCTTTCCATTTCAAACATGCACGCTATTGAAATGGTAGAGGTGCCTAATCGCAATGGAAGAATTTCTATGAAACCGAATATAATTCGAGATTACAATAATGGAATGTCTGGCATTGACCGATCAGATCAAATGATTTCGTACTACTCATCTCTAAGAAAGACTATTAGATGGCACAAAAAGGTTTCACTTCATATTATAGAGATATATATACAAAATGCTTACAGAATTTACCAAAAAGTAGCTTCATCTAAAATAAAACTGATAAAGTTCAGAGAAGAATTCGTCTTGGCGTTCATTGGAGATTTTCAACCAGTTTAAAAAAAAAATAGATCTAAAGAGCTCCATTATTTAGAGTATTTACCACCAACGGAAAAAAACAGCGTCCGACAAAGCCATGTCGTGTATGTACCCAAGAAAAAAAACGCCGAGAAACGCGTTACTTCTGTCCAGCCTGTCCAGAGAAGCCAGCCCTTTGTGTGGGAAATTGTTTTAAAAACTTCCACAAACAATAATATATTACTTTATTTCTTGTATTTGAGTTAATTTTTCCATTATATTGAATGAATTTTTTTTTAATAAAAAAAAGCTCACGGAAGCCAAACCCAAAATTTTTTTCTTTTCCCAGAAGTCATTTATCGATACTAACACTAATACGGTTTTACTCGTAGCTACACAAAAAGTGGTAGTTTTAGGTAGTAGTTGGCTTCCTGGAAGGGAAATCATACTACGACTTATCTCGTAGTTGGCAGTCAACGTGTTAAGGATTTTTAAAAAATTACTTTTGAAGTAGTTCTTTCTTTGGAACCGCGGGCTTATTTCTTCTGATGACAATTTATGTAAGTTTACAGCTGTCTTTTAACACTTTCTGTTAACACTTAATGATAAATGCTTCAGGCCCTGTGGACACTTGTAGACAAATTTTAACTTAATTAAAGCGACTGAGCACAATATTAACTTTTCAGCAATCAAATCATTCAAATAATAGTGAAAAAGCGCGAACATGCTCCAAAATCTTACAAGATCATCTAACCCCTTCTTGGTGAAAAAGCAAGTTTATATACTTGTAGTAGGCAATTCCATGTCAAGTAATCTAAGTAATTTTGACAATTTCATCAAATCTACTGAACATTTATTTATTTATGGATTTGAGCATGATTCAATGATAAAAGGTTTGCTCAGTAACCAGCTTTCTCGTTCTCTCTTGACAAATCGGCTCGCTTAGCAAGACACCCGTTTGCTATCTCTAGAAATTTTGAGTAAAAGTGGAGGAAAAGTAAAATTTCTAAAAAAAACATTCCATTTTCAAAATGGTCTGCTTACGATCAACAACTCGCTCAAGAGTTTTCATCGGTATGTTCAGGACTATGGTAGTATGACGTGGAATACATACCTCTTAGGCCAGGATCGTTGACCCAAGATCGTTGAGTGGAGAATTCACTAAGCTTTATTTCTTGTGATGTGTGATTTAGAAGGATTTCATGTTCTTCAAAGAGGTTACGAATTTCCCAAAGAGTTACGACAAGGAGATTAATTGGATAGTCCCGACGCGACCGATAACATTGCATATCTCTTTATAAAAAAGTTGGGATTGACGGAACTTATTTCCAATAACCCACCTTACCATGTATGGATGAAGTGTCCAGAGGAGGCTTAGCAAAGCACAGTACCAGCATGAAAAAGCTCCTCATAAAAAACCATCTGTCAGACTCGGCTTAAAACTGTAGGTTCTTCGTTGTGGAACAACATCAAGACACGGGCCTCAAATAGGTAGGAGGAGGATCTCGGCTAAACACTGTTAGAATTGTACGTGCCAATTATTTATTTATTTTTAACAAAATAGCTTCATATTGGCGGAGATTCGCAACTTCACGATCGGCTTTAAATTTAAAAATTATTTCACAAAATAAAATCTTGGATTAAATGAAAAAATTTCCTGTTTTAATATTAGACTTGGCAATTTCCGCTAATAACTTCTATGTATTTGAACCATTATTTGCATTCCAATATTAATTCAAATTAATTTTTTAAGCCGTTCGGAGTTTGTTTCCATTTAAGTAAGAAAGTACTTTTTTGCTACCATTTTTACCAAAAAGGATTTAATTTCTTCCACTTTATTCACCTTCTCAAATACAACCTTTTGCAAGGGAGTGTCAAAAATCGAATGTCACTAGTGAGCAAACCTTTAACAATTGAATCATGGGTTTGAACAGAATCAGAACTAAACTGAAAAACTTTTGAAAAAAAACATGTAATAATTTTCCGATATAAGTATGCAGTGTTGAAAATTTTGATATAGAGCTTTTTAAAGCGAAATATCTTCGGTTCGTTTTAATACTTTTATAAACTTTGACGTGATAACGTCTTATAATTCGATTTAACAGGCTGCACGCACGAAAAAATGTGTCGTTACCTTGCTCATTGCCATTACCTTGCTCATTTGTCGTTACCTTGCTCATTGCATTGAATGAACTGCAAGCGAAAGCGCGGAACGAACGACAAAGCAAACAAAGCAAACGAACGGCAACGTTCGACATCTTGCTCTCTCCTACTTAAGTGAGCGTATATGTGTATGTATATGCGCATATGTACATATATAAATTCACGTATTTGTATTTGCATATGCCTTCTTATTGATTATTATTAATTTGATTTACTTGAAGAATTTAAAATAAAACCAAGTTTGTTAATAATACCTGTTGTTTTAATGTTATTATTATTTTTTGTTGTGATAACGTCTTATATATTAATTCTATGTAGCCGGCTGCACGGACCAAAAAATGCGTCGTTATCTTGCTCATGCGTCGTTACCTTGCTTGAACAGCATGTTATGTTATGTTATGTTATGTTATGTTATGTTATGTTATGTTATGTTATGTTATGTTATGTTATGTTATGATATGTTATGTTATGTTATGTTATGTTATGTTATGTTATGTTATGTTATGGTATGCTATGTTATGTTATGTTATGTTATGTTATGTTATGTTATGTTATGTTATGTTAAAGTATATTATGTTATGTTAATGTTAACTCATTCTCTATATCCATACAAAATATCTATCAAACAAATAAAATTAAAATTTTCTTTTGAAAAATGCAACCATTCAATCAGTATTTTCTTATGACGTTATCACGTTAAACTATCGTCAGTAAACCGACTTCACAGACAACCTCTTTTTTTAGTGTAAAATATACTTTAAAAATAAATTTTTGGAAATAAAAAAATAAATTCGTTTTTAAATAAATTCTTGGGAATTTTTTTTTTAATTTTTGGAAAAAACTTTTTTTTTTAATTTTTGGAGAAAATTTTTTTTTACATTTTTGGTTTTTTTTTTCAGTAAACAATTTTTCTGAAACAACCCGTTTTTTTACTTGAAACATCCCCTTCAGAATTTTTTATCATTAATAGCTGAGTCATGTGTTTTATAATTTTTTAATGTAAAATAAGCTTAAAACAATTTTTTTTTAAGTTTTTGGGAAAAAGTTTTGCGCAAAAATTTTTTTATTTTTGAAAAAATTTGGCAGTTTTTTTTTGGTAAAAAAATTTTCTAAAAAAAAATCTGTTTTTTTCTTACTAGAAATATCCCCTTCAGAATTTTTTATTATTTTCTTTCATTAATAGCTAATAATTTGTTTTTTGATTTTTTAGTGTAAAATATATTTATACATTATACCCTATTACTACAGAATTTTTTATTATTTTTTATCTTTTTTTTAATTTTTTAGTGTAAAATAAAGTTTTGTGAAAAAAGTTTTTTATTCTAGGAAAAAAAGTGTATTTTGTTTTTTGATAAAAAATTTTTCTCAAACAAATCTTCTTTTCTTACTAGAAAAATTATTTCTCTCATTAATAGCTACGAATTTCTTTTTTTCTCATTAATAGCTATGAATTTGTTTTTTAATTTTTGAGTGTAAAATATACTTAAAAAAATTTTGTTTGGTAAAACATTTTTCTGAAACCAACAAACCTCAGAAATCTTTCTCTTTTTTTTCAATAATAGCGGATAATTTTTTTTTTTTTAGTGCAAAATATATATAAAAAAATTTTTTTTTTTTAGTAAAAAAATTTTCTGAAACAAATATTTTTTTCATACTTGAAATCCTCCCTCAGATTTGTTTCTTATTTTTTATCATTTTTTTTTTAATTTCATAGTGAAAAATATGCTTAAAACAATTTTTTTAAGGTTTTGGGAAAAAGTTTTGCAAAAAAAATTTTTGGTTTATGGAAAAAATTTGGATTTTTTTTGTTAAAAAATTTTTCTGAAACAAATCTGTTTTTTCTTACTAGAAATATCCTTTTCAGCATTTTTTCTTATTTTTGTCATTAATAGCTGAGAATTTGCTTTTTAATTTTTTTTTTTTTGGTAGAACATGTTTCTGAAACCATATTTTTCATACTAAAACCTCCTCCGGATAATTTTTTATTTCTTTATTTTTTAGTGCAAAATATACTTAAAAAATATATTGAAATTTTTGTTTTAAGTAGTTTTTAGCGCAAAATATACTTTAAAACAAAATTTTTGGAAAAAATTTTTGTATAATATAATTTTTGGTAAACAATATTTCTAAATTTTTTTCATACTTGAATTCCCCCCTCAGATATTTTTCTTATTTTGCTCAGTAATGCCTGCCAATTTTATAATTGAATTCCCATAACTTTTTGAATAAGGCCATTGTCAATAGGGCACGTGATATAAAAGCGGCAATATTGCAGCGCTTGCAAACTTTTGCAGCCCTGTTCCACCTGCTAAGTTGATACCTTTGTGATAGTCGGCACTTATTTTCAGAGATAGGGTACGGTGAATATGTAAATAAAATTAAAAGAGGTTTTCTATAAATATTTTCCTTGATATTTTCGATATTGACGTTAATTTACTATTGGAAATGACAAAGAGAGGAACGAAGCAATCGAGCAAACAAATTTTTTAAAAATACTTTGTGCGCAATAATGGCCGATTTTTTTTTATTCTAATTTTTTCTATTTATTTTTCGTTTTTTTCTTTGTTGCCGTGAAATATGCGTGAAATTTCATGCTTAGCTCACGGCAAAGTAGCACTCAGTTCACGCCATGAAAACTCCGGCAACATGCCAGCGACTTGATGCCAGCAACATTTCTTCAAACTTATATTATTTTAACAAAAAGTAAAGAGAGTAAATAAATCTTCCTTATATGTTTTTGTGTCAATATATATCTTTATTAATTTGCTTAAAAACACTTTTCTTACCAAAATTTGCCAATTACTTTTAAGGCGATGCTCAAAATTCAACATTTCCTTCCATATGACCATCAATGTTGCTAGCATCACGGCAAGCCAAATGGATGTTGCTAGCGAAATTTCACAGCTGAGAAGTTGGTACCAACTTTTACAGGGAAGATACCCGACAACGTCACAAAAAAAAAATTATAAAAATCATGGCAATTTTTGAGCCAAAATTTAATGGGCTAAATAACTGCATATCCGAAATTTTCCTACACATTCTGATTATCGAGATGTAAAATTTGGATAAAAACTATTTTTTTTCATGAAGTTTGAAGCTTGGCTTTATATGGTTTTTGTAGGAAAATGAAGTATATTTTCATATGAAATTATTAAAATGAGAGAAATAAATTATTGAAAGTCTTCAAAAGGTCCTGCGCTTTGCTGGCTGGGCAGGTACATAAAGGGTTGTTAAGTTTCAAGGGCCGGTGCTGATTTTGAATAAAATATAATTTTTTTAGGAAATTATTGTCATTCCTCTTTATTATTATGATAATATTGGTATGGCTCAATTACGTATGTAACAAAATATTGGCCAAATGGCGAGCCGCGGCCTCGGCGGCACACCTTCATCCGATGGTCCAATTTTCCGATTTCGCGGAGTTATAATTGAGGTTCTATGCCGTTAATGTGCCGAATTATCTCATCCTTTAGCTCTTGAATTGTTGCTGGCTTATCAACGTGTACCTTTTCTTTCAAAAAACCCCAAAGAAAGAAGTCCAACGGTGTCAAATCACACGATCTTGGCGGCCAATTGACATCGCCGCGACGTGAGATTATTCGGCCATTAAATTTTTCGCGCAAAAGAGCCATTGTTTCGTAAGCTTGTGTGACAAGTGGCACCGTCCTGTTGAAACTGCATATCGTCCACATCCATATCTTCCAATTCGGGCCATAGAAAGTTCGTTATCATCTCACGATAGCGAACACTATTCACAATAACTGCCTGACCGGCCTCATTTTGGAAAAAATACGGCCCAATGATGCCGCCGGCCCATAAACCGCACCAAACAGTCACTCCTTGTGGGTGCATTGGTTTTCAGCAATCACTTTTGGATTATCATTCGCCCAAATGCGGCAATTTTGCTAATTGACGAATCCACTGAGGTGAAAATGTGCCTCATCACTGAAGATGATTTTCTTCGAAAATTGGTCATTCACTGTTGCCATTTCCTGCCACCATTCTGACCATTGACGACGCCTGAAATGGTCAAGAGGCTTTAGTTCTTGAGTCAATTGCACCTTGTAAGCGTGTAAATGCAAGTATTTATGCATAATGTTCATCAACGCCGAGCGTGAGAGGTGCAATTGTTGGGCACGACGACGAGTTGAGGTGGACGACTCTTCAACCACACTAACGCGAACAGCACCAATATTTTCTGCAGTACGAGCTGTACGAGCATGCACTGGTGTTTTCACATCTCCTACAGACCCGGTTTGCTCAAACTTTTTCACAATTTTTGCGATTGTACGCACATTTGCGAAATGCATTTTGATTTGAACGCCTGTTTTCATAATAAGTCTGAATAACTTTAACGCGTTGCTCGATTGTGTGTCATTTCATGGTTCAAATTGAGTTAGTCTGAAATTGAAAAATGTCAAGTGAAATGCATAAAAAATTTGACGTTTACGTCAACATCGGCCCTTGAAATTTAACCACCCTTTACTTTCGTACCGATGTTCAAGCGTGTAGCCTGAACAAACAATTCAAGCAACTTTGCACCAAAATATTAAATATATTTTCGGCCATTCTTATGACAATGCATAGCCGCAGCCGATACTGAAACCCGGTCGATCTCTACAGAAAATTTAAGTTTTTTTTGCCTGTCTAAAACCTCTCCTGCACTTATAAATGGTTAGAACCACTTTGAAGTAAGTTTTATTTTTTATTTTTAACTTTTTTCTATTCTCATAAACATGCAGATATCTCCATCCAAGCATTAAATTTTATCACTTTGTATGCTTTGAGAAAAATGAAATTTATTTCATATGCACTTTATCATGAATTTTTGTTTATTTTGTATACATATCTGCATAAATATAAAGATACACACCTACAAGCACAATTGCTCGCTTGTGCAGAGAAACTAATACGATTTATATATGAAATATTTTATTAAAGCATTTAGTACAAAAAAAGCGGAAAATTGAAAATATTTTCACTTTTGTTGAGAGCTTAGAGTTTGGTTTTAAGATTTATTCATCTGCAATTTCAAATTTCACTTAGAATAAATATTTATTTTTATTAACACGACTGTTCAGGTTCAGGTGATACACTCGACAAAATACAAAACTAAAAACAAGAAACAAAAACAAACTAGCAAATACAAACTAAATGCCCTACCACTACAAATACATAAGAAATAAAATCTATAATACGCGCTTAGAAAAAGCCAAGTTTAAATTCATGAAATAATTCCGGATACGTGGAACTTAAATTGGAGTTCGCGTCGCAAGAAACTCGACTTTACCACATTTGAGTATACCCCTCAACTACTGCCTTAGAATTAGAAGTACTTCAGAGTTCGCCACGCTCAACCAAACTCATTAGCCGCAGTACGCGATCATAGAGCAAGCCACGTGCATCCACACCCCAAACAAAATCCAAGTGATTGAACTTTGGATAAGCCACTAGAAATTTACCAATCACATTCGGCAGCTGCTTATGCAATTCTTCAACATCGACCGGCGTTGCAAGCCAATCGTTTTGTGCGTAGTGCAGCGCCACTTTGTTGCGCACGCTTCCAATTTGATATTCGGGCGGTACGATGCTGTTGTAGATCCAGTAGTTGCGTATCCAACCGTAATCGAATTGACGGAAAAGTCCGGAATGTTTCAGCTGGCCGTAATGTTGCAGTTGCTTGGTGGCGGCACCGGCGGGCGTATGACCGAGAGCAACAGGCAGCATTGTCTAAACGAAAGATGTGGAAAATTAGTGAATTTTTTTGATCAGAAATTGTATATTAAAGAAATATTTCGTTTAAAAGTCTTGGATTGCATGTAGAAGGCGTTTCAAAAGTGAAAACTGATGTTAGTCGGTTGGCTGGCTTAAGTGGCGATTCACCAAGAATCCATTTGTGCTTTCGCACCATTTTGTTGCCATATCCTCGCTAAGTTATCCGGGTTATTCCTACATGACTATATTCCATCTGTGCGATTGAGAAGCCTTATAAGTTTGTCTATATCTCTACCAGCCAGCTCTTCAAGGTTCTCAAAAAGCGGTTTGCCAAGGCTTAACAACCTCGCCTTCCAAATCGCAAAGCATTCACAGAGGAAGTGGAAGATATTTTCCTTTTCTCTAGTTAGTTACAACTATGAGTATGAATTGTAAGGCTGATGGTGAACCCGGTTCATATAAGATATCAAACTCGTGCATACATATTTCACTCTGGCAACTTGACTGCAATTAAATCTCTGCAAAACGGAGCTCCTCGAACGTAACCATGAGGTCGCCAACCAAATTGCAAGAGGTCCCTCTGCAAACGGTTCTACGTGACTGGGAAACAGTAGGTGAACTGAGACAGGCGAAGGTATTTGGTTACTCCTTTGGTTGCAAGACATAAGTCATAAAAAGACTGAATGGAAAATAAGAAGCCAATTCCGCACATCTTGTGGGCATCCCTTTATCCACAAGCAATCTCTGCATCAGATCGGTCTACAGCGCGCAAGCCAACAATAGATGGACAACGGAGCCGACTTGTGAGATAACTGGAAAGATTTAGCCTAGTTGGAATGAGCTAGGTCGCTCATAAAACTAGATCGGCCTTCCATTAGTACGAAGTTGGCAACAAGACCGGGTCTTACATAATGGGACCACATGTAACTTCTGCCGCAGCTGCAGGAAATAAAAGGAGATGGAGGGCATTGCACAATTCCTCCGCCACTGTACCACTCTTGCCAGAACGCGATAATGCAGTCTACACTCTTACTTGATTGGATGTTTGGCCGATTTGGAATAGGCAGGAATCCAGGGTATTTTATCTTTTACCCAAGAGGCTGTGGCTTGAGTCTAAACTAGTGGTATCACAAGGGACCTTTAGACCTAAGTGGGCTCCTTTGCTCCCTTATGGAGAGTGGCAACTGCCGTAAACTATCCCTAACTGAACTTGCAATGAGGTTCAAGCCGTTAGGTAGGCCTCACAATCATTCACAATACACTGCGTTTTCTCATGCACCGCTCGAGTCTATCCACGAAAACGGTTTGCTGCCTTAATATTGAGAATATTCAGACATCGGAGTATATTTTATGCAAACGTCCTGCTCTTGGATAGGCAGCGCTTGAAACAGTGCATCTATTTATTGAACTCTTGAACTAATAATTGAACTCATAAGCGTTGGAAATTCATCTATCAAGCACTTTTTACGCATTCACTAATATGTCGAGGATCACGGTGACAACCAGGGATGCAGTATCCCTCTCTCTAGCTCTAACTACAGAATTCTAACTATTCAGAATTAGCTTTATTATACACAACATACCCCCTTCATCAAAAAGTTCCCGGACTATATTCAGAAAATTCAAAATACAAGTTTACTCCTCAAAAATGATATTATCGCCTTGAAGGAACTCCCCATCAACTGCAATGCACTAAAGCCAGCATTTGGTCCAGCACTTGAAACATTTCTGGAACTAAATTTTCGGTATAGCTTCCAGAGCCGTCTTCGATTTTTCCATTACCTCCGTTCGGCTGTTAAAACGCGTTGACTACAGCGTCACCTGGCGAGTGATTCTTGATCAAGGTGGTAAGTCCGGCATGTGAAAAAACCCCACATTGCACTAATCACTCCCTCACATGCTCACTTAAATCTGCTTACCACCAGACTCTACTCATTGATTTTTCTATTACTGTGTCAACTACAGAAATGTTAGCCTTACTATACTGAATAATCGGGCTAAAATTTGAAACCCATCTTCATATTATTACTTGGTTTTTATTTTTTTTACCTTCTTTACCCCCTCTAATGCATACCCACCTCATTTGCCTGCGCCTTGTCGAAACCGGTGATCAGAAATATAATATTTGTGCAAATTTCCGTTGAAATTGTATCCTCATCACAGATAAATTGGCTGAACATCACTCGAAATTCACTACTGGGCAAAAATTCATGTGCGCCAATAAGTTTCAATAGTATCTGAGGGAGAAATGAAGAAAATGTTATTCAGCAAATTTCAACTTCTAAAATCTATACACATTTTATTATACCCACACTGATAGGTTCCTGGAAGTAAGCCAAAAAATTTAGCACCGGACTTTTGCCGTGCTTGATGTATGCCACTGGTGCCAACGCTTGCATCAAGATGATCTTCTCACTATACTCCGGGTGCTCACTGCACATTATCCAAAAAGTCATGGTGCCCTGCGAGTGACCAATGTACTGCAATTTCTCACGATCCGTTTGTGCCAAAATGTAATCAATGCTAGCGGGTAGATCATATTTGCCGATTTCATGAAATGTGAAATCCCAGAATTTTGCATGCCGCGTACTGTACTTGGTGTGATTGCGTGAATAGGTGTTGCCGCGCACATTTGGCATCCAGACGTCATAGCCAGTCTCGTAGAGAAGGTAAGCTGGGATGAAAGAATAGAAGAAAAACAAGATTATAAATGTTTAGGCGGGTGGCGAATGAATCAAAATATTATTTGCACACATAGATAATACCAGGTTTTCTGAGCGTAAATAGCGACTGACTTCTGAATTAAACTTTACTTTTTTCAGAAAGTTTAGCAGACATTGCACAACTTATTTCTGAGGAAAGCACAGAAAAGATGAAGATCCACTTCTTCATGTGCTATTTCGAAAACCTTGCGGCCCCAGTACAATGTATGGAGGACTCAGAAAGTCCTGGGAACCCGATTCAATTTCCAAACTCGTAGCTGTGTTTACCGGTCATTGGACGATCGACTCACACACAGAAGCTGTGAAGAGACGACTAACCGCGAGGCGTTTAAGCTCACTGGGTCAACCTAAATCCCATCAATCTACATGAACAGCTCTGCTGGCATAGATATCTCTCTGTTGGAGGTCCATAATGGTATCAAAACGCCGCTTTAGTGATACTTGCGGAATGCCAGAGTGGTAATTCAACCATTTCACCTACCTATCCACCTGACGGAGGTCAGAGGACCCTTATGTAGAAAGAGGGTCTATGTTTCATTCGGGACAAAAGGAATTGATGATGCTGGGAAGGACTCTATAGTTTGAAGCTCCAAAATCCGAATTTATTACAATTTCGTATTATTTATAAATACGCAACATAAATTTCGTGTTAAGGTTTGTCGTCATCAAGGTTTATATAAGCAGACTGTTCGCCGCAGCGTCGAAAAGTTTGAGCCGAAGTATACCCATTTGAATCTTAATCCATGAACCAATTAGAGATAATTGGATAGAAAAAGTCAATTTGCACCGATCAGCATAATTGCGTAACGCCAGAGAGTCAATTCGGCTTATTGTACGGTTGGATTTAGACTCCTTCTATATATATAAGATCTTAAGTAAGAACTAATGCCGGACGACCATAGACAATGCCCAACAGATGACCATAGAAGGAGTTCGTTAATGGGATGTTAGAAATATCAGATGAAGATCGATTCGCGATGTTTTTTGGCTTAGCCGCTATATCAACAACCAAGGTTGCCGTTATTAAAGCAAACACCATACATATATCTATAAGTATTAGACCAAGCATCAATGCATCTACTAAGATTGACAGTTTGGATGGGGTTTATGTCATGGCTGCATCATCAGGATTTTTTGAAATTTAAAAAAAATCGAGCCAAGAGACATAGAGAGATTTGGTGACCCCTAAAAAACTCAGGCTAAAAAGCCCATCGCAATTAAAGCTCTGGAAAGTAAAAGGATAGATAGTCAAGTATGAAATAAGAGAAATAACAGAAAGAAGTAGATAGGATAGAATAAAGACAAAGAGGCAGCTAGACCTGTGAGAATTTTTCAGATTCTTTAGCCAATCTGAAAATATCCTTCAGAGTGAGAGAACGATTTTTATTCATTCTCATGAAAGCCAAAATTCTTAGCTTTGCTCTAGGAAAGCAGGGCATTCACAGAGGAAATGCTCAGTGCTATCCGCCTGCTCTAAGCCAAACCTGGTCATATGCTGACCCCCTGGATTATGTTCAGTAACAATACCGACCATCAACCCAACGTATTTTCTGCCAAGTTTTAGAGGAAAGTTCAACAGTTTTCTGTTCGGGCTTGTTACAAAATACTTTGCAGTTCTGCAGCTTTCTAGACAATCGTTCTTCATGTAAATTCCGTACATAATTGCTGATCCAATTCATGATTCCTGCAGAACTGTTTCCGAGTATTAGCTCAGGCTCCTGTGGTATAACCGCTGATCCACAGTTAGCCAATTCTTTGGCAATTTCATTCCCTTGTGCACAGCACTGTGCTGGAATCCATATAAGTACAAGCTTATTCTGTCTTGTAACAGAATTAAGCTTCTTCTTACATTCTTGAACAATCTTTGAGGTTTGCATTGCGTTCTCCTGACAGTCAAGCTGCACTAAGCAGGCTCCAACCTGTTTCCCGTTCCATTTTCACTCAGTTATCCCATCTGCTACTTTCAGAATGGCAAAAATTTCCATTTGCAAAACAGTTTCCCTTCCTCCCATAGCGTAATGATGCTTCTTACTCTTGTTTAAGTACCATCCGGCTCCAGTACCTATTTCATTCCAGCACCCATGGGTGAAGAAAATATCCGTCAAATTTCTTTGATTAATGAACCTCATTGCTCACGCAATGAGACCTTTTTACTTACGGAGTTAGAGAGGAAAACCCTTTAGCGAGATAGAGTTCGACAACGTCGACATGTCCAAACTGTGGCTGCAACAAGAGGACATTATTGGCCATGTAAACGACGCAACGCTCAAAGTTATGGAGGATGAATTTTATGGCTAGATTATTTGAGACCAAGTGTTCAACTGCTTTGGACGAGCTTGAGACCAGGTTTCGAGACAAATGGCATGTGGTACCATTCTGCTGAAAATAGAATATTTTTGAGCCATATTCACGCGCGATTCGGAACAAAACCTTTATTGGGCATGACTCTGTATCAATTTTCTTTCTTTTTTACATTTGCTTTCCATAACCACGATGCTGATGAGTCACTTGTTGACGAGTCACCTGTGGACTATGCCACAGTGTCCGACATTAGAAGTGTAACCAATTAAAAAGGCCACAAATTTAGTTTGAAAAATTACTTTTATTCAATCCAAAGTAAAAAATATGTGTAAATAATACGAGTACCAAATTAAGAATGCTTTTACTTTTACTCGACAATGGCTTTTCTAAGGGCCTCGAGACTGGTGAATCTTTTTATTTCGGACCTTTCTTTCCAAAATGTCCCAAAGAAAATAATTCATCGGATTCGCGTCTGATGAATTTGAGAGTCATTGTGTGGGCGTTATGAAGTTCGGAACGTTGTTTTTAACCATTCTTGGTTCAGTGGAGCTTTGTGAGACGTTGCCAAGTTCTCTTAAAACGTTTATGGTCTGCCACTGAAATGTTTGTCTGCCTCAAAGTAACCTTCGGAATACTTTCCCGATAATATTTCGCATTTTCCTTGACGCCAGGCTCGATGAAAATGACTGGAGAGCGCCCAGCGGCTACAGCGGTCCAAACATTTACCTGAGGCGGGTGCTGCCTCCGATGACTCAAATTCTCGTATGAACGGTCGGTCAAATGAACCTTATCGTTTTAGGGGTTAACGAATTACTCAATTTGAAAAATTTTCTCGTCAGAAAACAGAATGTTCAGAAATTCATCCATTTCGGCCAAGCGAAACAACTCCTTCGCTCTTTCAAGTCAGACTTGTTGCTGCTTTGGTGTGAGATCATGCGCATTTTAGATCTTGTAAGGCTTGACTTTGAGATCATTTTTCAGTATGCGGCGGATGCTGTGGTCAGATATTTTCAGTTATTTCTCCATTTGATGGGCAATTCGTCGGAGATTTCGCTCAAGTCGCTTCTTCACTTTTTGAACCATTTCACGTGACGTTGCAGTCTTTTGTTGAACACCACTATGACGTTTCGTGATGCTACCAGTATCATTGTAACGAGTAATGGTGCGATAAAAAAGCATTTATTTACTTTAAGGGGCTCGAGCTCACGAATAATCGCTGGTTGTGATTTTCCAGCCAAATATAATGCAATCAGACCATTACGTTTGAAATCCATTACTGATTTTCTTTTTTCGCGTTTAGTCGCGGCAAAATGATTCCTCATGCTTGTAAACAATACTCTGGACTGTCTTTTAGCCAACTTACAGACAGCTGATACCCGCGCATCAGCTGCGCGAGCGGTCTGAAGTTGGTTACACTTCGAGTGCCGAACCCTGTATTCACAAAGCTACTGAATTATAAGTGAGTCTCAACAGAGAACCATAATTTACAGTAAAGCATTTTTTTATGGAGACTTATTTTGAAAACAAACTCTCATTGCTTGGCTTTAAGTCTTCAATGTCAGACAATACTGAATGAACAACAGCAGCCAGTATGACTTGGCAAATTGTAATTAAGTCAGAGCTTCTCGCTAATTATATTTTCGTTTTCAATTCAATGTAGTAACCGTTATTCTGGTGCACAGGTAAAGCTGCCCATGGCGTGAAATACACCACAGCGCATGGTGAAAAAATTCCCTCTGGCATTCGTAACTCTTTCGCATAGTAATGCTGATGTTGCATATTTTGTTTACAGTGCGTCGTTACCTATTGCAGGTGGGGTTTTATAATAAAATTCATATAAAGATTGCGGAACGGTTTTTTGTAACGGAGTGTAGTCTGAGAAATATGAAATTAATAATTGGAAATAAAGGTTTGCACTTTTATGGCCTCTACTCTGCACAACACCTCAAACTCAGCTTCCTCGTATAGCCCTGGTTTGAGCTGAGCGTTTGTGCCTCTACTAAACCGAGATGTTTACTTCTTCCTCTCCCTATGGCTACGCCTTCGAGAAGCAAGTGTGGTGGTTTTTCTGGAGATATGTCGCGGAAAAGATAAGAGTCGTTAAACGGTGACTGGAGTGGCCAGTAAAAATGTCTATGAGCATTTTCAATTTATCTTAGGGAGGCTTCTATCAAATTAAAATCTTTTCCGAATATACCCTCAAAGTGAGAACTTTGTCACACGTAACTTGAGAGTTTGTTGCCAGCTTACGTTTCTTAGTCTTAGCTCTTCAACTCTGAGCTGAGTCGCCTTGACGGTATGTTGTCCCAAAGATGGAAAAGGAGCTCAGTTGGTTTTTAGCCAATACTTTCGCTGCCTCGATATGTATTTGTGTCCCGGAGTCCAAATGAGCTGAATGCGATTGCACACCCTAATAAGCTTAATCTTTATATGGACTTCAGGACTATTGCGGACTTCACCTCAAAGGATGGTAGGATCTTAAGTGGCCTGACTATGGCTCTAATTTGCAATCAGTAGTTTCTTTTTAGACTGATCTCTGGAAGATATTTGGACAACTACTCATTGGCGCTGACAGCTTTATTTAGAAAGTAAATATCCCGGTGTGCATGCCTTCGGGTGTTTTTGTGTCATCTGTGTACCAGAGCAGTGTAAACTATTAGAACTTCATCTGAAGGCAAGGGGTACTCCAGCTTGCTTTACTATCTAGACCAAACTCTTTGTACCAAAATGTTACGCTTTTTCCCTGGTATGCAGTACCAGTTTCTCGAAATATTTTATAGTAGCAGTATAATAAAAGGTGGCGCAAAACTAATCACCCTATCGGAAGATTTATAATTTTGGCAAATGGCGTCGTATGTCAATCATATTTGACACTTTTGAACTACCAGCAAACAAACAGAAAAGCAAGGGGGCGCGTAAAGCTGCGTCTAAATAGAGATTTTCATCACTAAAAATCATTATTTTTGTTTAATTTAGTAAAAAGTTGTACGAAAAAAGTTGGATGATTAATTTTGTGCCATCTTGTATAATACAGGTCAACACAAATTTTAAGTCAAAATATATGCTACACTTTCCCGAAGGTTTTTGACATGCTAAGTCCGAATGCTTCAGCATGCCAGATTTCAAGTTATATTTGGGGTTATGTAAGGTAAGGTTAAAGGCGGCCGCCCTAGCCGAATGGGTTGGGGAGTACCATTTGGAATTCACAAAGAGAACGTACAGGGTTTGATTGAAAAGTAATGAGCCTTATTTTTTTACCCTTGAGCGTCAATACACCGCCGGTAGCGGTCCTTCCACTGCAGGAAACATTTTTTAAACTCATCCGCCGGAATCGCGTTCAATTCGGCTGTCACAGTTTTTTGGATCACCTCGATGGAGTCGAAACGCCTCCCCTTCAGCTTTCTTTTCAGGCGCGGGAACAAGAAGAAGTCCGGAGGAGACCGGTCTGGGCTGTAGGGAGGGTAGGGAAGCACAGGAACCCCCATCTTAGCCAATGCAAAGGCGCAGAGGAAGGCGATGTGCGCCGGTACATTGTCGTGATGAAGGGTCCAATTGTTGACGAGGTCGGGCCGAACCCCTGGCGACGCGGTTTTTCAGCCGAAGGAGCACTTCTTTGTAAAATACCGCGTTTACAGTGCTTCCTGGAGGTACAAACTCCTTGTGAACGATGCCTCGAGAGTCGAAAAAGATGATCAGCATGGTTTTGACCTTGGATTTCGACATGCGCGCCTTCTTGGGTCGTGGCGACTGGCCTAACACACTTTTAAAACAGCTTTCACGCGCGGAGCGATGTTGACTGCACTGCTGTTGCCAGCGAACTGGGACCGGTTTCTAGTGGAAGGGGAAGATCCAACGATCATTTTGCCTCACCAGCCGATTCGGTTGATCACTTGGCAGACGCTCCGCGACGGATGGCTCATTACTTCTCAACCAAACCCTGTAGGTTCGAATCTCGGTGAAACTCCAAAATTAGGAAAAAACATTTTTCTAATAGCGGTCGCCCCCCGGCAGGAAATGACAAACCTCCGAGTGTATTTCTGCTATGAAAAAGCTCCTCATAAAACATCTGCCGTTCGGAGTCGACTTGAAACTGTAGGACCCTCCATTTGTGGAACAATAGCAATGAGATCGAAGAACTTATAAAAGAACAAAACATAGTGCGCTTCCGGAAGGCGCAGCGTCTTCGAATGAATGCCAACAGAATTGCAAAGAAGGATTTGAACTCTCGCATTCTTGGCAGCAGAAAGCGCGGACGGCCAACAAGAAGGTGGACAAATGATTTAGAAGATAACCTGCGTGGCATTAACAATCGAAAAAGCCATACAATGAACCGAGGCGTATGGAGCGTAATAGTAAAAGAAAGCATTGACTTATTTCGAGCTGTAAATGCTATGATGATGATGATGATGTATATGAAACATTAATTTATTTGATTAATTTTTCTTTTCCATCACCACCAGCTCACGCCTCAGCAGTTGTGGATTCAAAATTAATAAAAATAGACATCCAATTCATTTCACATTCCCCCTATTCTTCAGACTTGGCTCCCTCGAATCTATCGGACTACTACTTGTTTCCCAATTTGAAAAATGGCTGGCGGGAAAAGGATTTTATTCAAACGAGGAAATGATTGCAGAAACGAATGCCTATTTTTCAGACATGGACATATCCTGTTATTCGGAAGGGATCAAAACAATTAAGTAGTTTTTGTTTTGCGCGGAATTTTCAAACGACCCTCGTATTTGGAGATAATTTTTTTAAAAGCAAATGTTTACTTTAATGGCAGCATTCAAGAATGTAGCCACAACAATCTATTTATTTATGCAACTTTTGAGCTCCTTTGGAAAGGGTTTTTAAGGAGTTCACCACAGCCATTATTGTCATCTGCAATAGCTGTTGGGAGTATTATTTTGTGCGCTTGTGATGCCATTTTTTCTGTTACTTCAGCCTCTTCTGTAGTTTGTAGTTTTGTGTTCTTTGTATTATTCGTATTCATGTTGTATGGGCCCCAACTTCTAAGCCGTTATCCATATTCCGATGCGTAGTCACCATTGACGATTCCATGGCTATCTTTGCATGCAAGGAGGCCATGCTAGGGTTGACAAAGGCTCCTTATGGGAGCTTAAGTTCAGAGCCGAATCAGTGTTAACTAGGAATATTACATCTAGACCTACGCCGACACTTAATGGCGACGGAATATGGAGCGTTCCTAGAGATTTGCCATCATTTTAACGGGGCGGCTGCAACTGCACCATTAGCCTGAATGCCGTTTCTGCTGGATACCACTCCGCATACTAAGAAAACAGAATGTGCAGAGTGCAGAGTGCAGTCGTCAGCTCGAGGTAGTATGTCTAAACATTTTCCAGTATATCATAATTAATACCTTACTGGGCTCAGTCTTAAGGTCGTTGTTGACGGTTTGACAGCCGCACCTAACATGGTGAACAGACGCTGATCAGGAAGCCGTCCATTATGGAGCCGTCGTGCCTGGTTTTTTGCACATGATGAGGGGGACACTTATATCTAAGAGGCGGTGTCTTCTCGCCACTGTCACAAGAACTTCATCAGTTTTAGGCTGGCTTCTCCGCTCCTGATCGCTCAATTGTCGGGGGTTACTTATTCGTTTAAACTTCTTACACAACTGGCCTGCTACTACAGGCTTTCCGGCTATCCGCAACCTGCCGGCCCCTACGGTCGCTTAGAGCTACGGTAGGTAGCAGTCCGATCCCGTGAAAAATATCAAATAAATATTCGGCCATATGTATAACAGAGCGTAGCCGAAGCGGAGGATGAAACCGGGTCAAACTCTAGAGAAAACTAATGAGAGTCCCATGTAAATCAATTCTCTCCACCGTTCCGTTCCGTAGTATAGTAGATCGTTGCTTCATTGTGTTAGCTGATACGGGCGTACGGGCGTACGTTTACGTTGGTGAGTGTGAGCACCATAACACCTCTCTTGTTTTTATAAATGGTGACAACCACATTGAAGTAAGTTTTATGCTCTAATATTTTTTATTTTCAACTTTTTTCTATTTGCTATTTTGATATTTTGATATTTATAAAAATTGAACATCACTTTGTCTTCCCATATTCTCAGTTTTCTCTCCGTTTTGCGTGCCAAATTCTACGCCTATTTCAACGAAGTACTTTTTTGTTTACGCCTTTAAGTATGTATGTATATGTGTACTTTTGCTGACCTCATGCCCAGCTATTATTGTGTAGGGTTATCATTTTAAAGTGAATTTTGCCAAAACAAGAGTAAAATGTATAAATTAAACTTAACACTTTTCTCACTGTGAAATGGCATTGCTTAGTTTTATATTTTTAGTTATTAAGTTGCAGTGGCTAATTTGATTTTGTAAAATCCATTACCAATGATAATTCAAATAATAAATTACGCTCACGCCTACTCTAAATTGTGCAATTAGTTTTTACAAAAAAAAAATTACAAGCGTCCACCTGCAATAATTAATGTAGGCAAATGACTGTGAAATTTGTATCGTTCATGAAATTTTAGTTTCGTTGTCATTTTCGTAATGCGTGGGAGCAAGTCGCACAATGGAGCGCATTAGTTAGCTAACGCTCCAGAAAAATAGTCAAAAAGTATGAGGAAAAAATTTGAATTTCCCGCCGTTTCATCACTGATCCCACTTGTGTTGATGTTACTGCGAAATTATTTCCAAATTGAAGCGTTAAGAAGCGGACAGTTGGCAAGCAGGTGCTCAGGTAGGTTGCTACTTAAGCTTTCAAATAGGTATCGCAGCACCAGTATGAGAAGGACAAATCTGGCATTCGTCTCTCAGTATGGGCCGATTGTATAGCTTACAAGTACTCGAAACATTCCTTTTGGATGATTCCTAATCGTTATCGTTTTCCTCTGATGATTTGCTACGATTTTCGACGAGTTTGCCTATCCACCAACTGCAACAGCCTTAATTCGCTGGTTACTTCTTTAGATTACGAGTTTCGGAAGAGAGAGGCTTATGTCAATTGATGCAAAGAAATGTTGAAACGCATGCAAAACTTATTGATCCTCATACACAATATTTTGGGGTACAAAAATGGATTATAAAAATCGACTTCAAAATCATATCAAGTGATCCCAAAAAGTCCCTGGTAAGGGATTTCAAGCAAAATCGATAGATTTTTTTGAAAATTTTCCGCCTATAAGATCCGCTATTTTGTTCTTTTTTTGTGTTTTCAAATTGAGGCCACATAACTTTCTGGATTCTGCAACTCAACGTAGAAGAAAGTTACCCGTCCTAGAACTCGACCAGCGACATTAAATGCAATGTTTCGAAGAGGTCAAGATAAACAAATGGTAAATTTACAATATTGGGCAAGAAGATGGAAGCGAGAAAGAAGAATCTGCTAATTAAGTGTTTGATATACAAAAGCAGACAGCGACATTTATATGGAGGAGTCGGTTCAGTAAAATTTTAAAGGCGTAGAGCAAATTTTACGAAGATTTTCTGTACTCATTCTGTGCGGTTATTTTGTGGATGGTTATAATCCAGTTTGTTTTTGAATAAATTTTTTTTCCTAAATAAAAAAAATGATTTTCTATAATATGCAAAAAAAAAAAAATATTTTGAGTGGCGCAAAATTAATCATCCAATTTATTTAATAACTTTTTTACTTAATAAAAAACAAATGTTTTGTTCTTAAACTATAAAATTCTATGAGCCATAAATTGCATGATAGATGTTCTTTTTTGATTTCTGCTTAAAAAATGTAAAATTTTAACGAAAATTTATGGAATTTTTTAAATTTGCAGAAAGTTTGAGATTTAAAATTAAATGGCTTTGGTATAAGTTGGTGCAAAATTAATATCCATTTTCGTTTTTTAATAACTTTTGTATTATATACAGAAAAACATTTTTGAGAGAGTGGCGCAAAATTAATCATCCATTTTTTTCATAACTTTATTACTTAATAAAAAAGTGCTTTTGAGTGAGTGACGCAAAATTAATCTTCCATTTTGTTTTTTTCATACCTTTTTTACTTAACAAAAAAACAATTTTTAATTCTTAAGCTATAAAATTCTATGAGCTATAAATTGCACAATCGGGGCTCTTTTTTAATTTCTGCTTAGAAAAATGTTTTTCTTAAAATTGATCGAATTTTTTAAATTTACATAAAGTTTGAATTTTAGAACCAAATGGTTTTCATACAAGGTGGCGCAAAGTTAATCATCCATTTTTGTTTTTTTAATAACTTTCTTACTCTATAGAAAAAATGATTTTAAGTGAGTGGCGCAAAATTATTCATCCAAATTTGGTTTTTTATTAACTTTTTTATTATATAAAAAAATATTTTGAGTTAGTGGCGCAAAATTAATCATCCACTTTTGATTTTTAATAACTTTCTTACTCAATGAAAAAATTGTTTTTGAAGGAGGGGCGCAAAATTAGTCACCCCTTTCTGTTTTTTAATAAATTTCTTACAAAATAAAAAAAATATTTAGAGTGATGGAAATCTCTATTTTGACGGGACTTTATGCGCCCCATTGCTTTTCTGTTTGTATGCTGCAGCTGTCTAGTTCACAAGTGTCCAATACGATTGTCGTACGACACAATTTGCAAAAATTGAAAATCTTCCGATAGGGTGATTAATTTTGCGCCCCCTTGTATATGTATGTATGTATAGCTGGTGTATATGTATATTCTCTATTAGGTGTTTGGGCGATGTTTTTTTAAGAGAAAGCTTTTTTCACGTAAGAAAAGCACTCGGAGCCTTGGCAATACCTTTTGAGGCGCAACCAAAAAATTTTGTCCATAGTAGGCAAAGTGCCTGAGGCTGATCAATTGGTAGACACTCATAAGCACATTCGACTCAGAGGGCCGCCAATCTTTAGAGGGTGTCGTTCTGCCTCATGCTATACGGTAGTGAAACGTGGACACTCAGAGGTGCGGATAGACAAAAGCTGCTGATTTTTGAGAGGAGGGTTCTGCGAAAAATTTTTGGAGCGATATGTGATAAAGGCGAGTGGCGGAAACATGAACTCGAAAAACTATATGAGCACCCATCTGTGATAACCACAATCATGAGCAACAGATTGAGATGGGCAGGTCACATATTGCGGCCCAACACGAATTACCCCCTTCAACAAATACTCTTCGGTAAATGTTTAGATGGATGGACGGTGTAGAAGAAGACGCGGGCTTATTGGGATTTTGGGCGTGAAACCGAGGCATGAAACCGAGATATTTGGAAGCATATACTACAGCAGGCGATCAGGTTTGTCCAGCCAACAATGATGATGATGGTATTTTGAAAGTACACTCCTCTGGTAAAAGAAAAAAACTCGAGTGTTGGACCGTTGTTACCCGAAACTTTTTAATGGCAGAAAGGCATTCGCAGTGTTGACGGTGCCTGCTGAATAGAGCTCGCTTTCCGAAGATTGATGTTTCCATCATTTTCATAGAGATCGTATCCAGAACTGCTAGTATAGGGTGGTCCATATACTGTTTTTTTTAATCATTTGTAATTTTGACAATGACAGCTCTCTCCTGTTGGGAATCTTGACAGAAAGTCGAAACGAAATGATTCGCTTTACGCTCGAACAAAGTTGTGAAATATTGCAAACTTATTAGGTTGGGAGAAAAAAGAAATACATTATTTTCTTGGTAGATGGCTGAAGTGATCCATATCTCTTCACACTAAATAAATTCCTTTGCTGTTGTTTGTTTGATCCATTCAGTGGTGAGGTACAGGGTGTTAACAATGGAAGTCAACAAAGCCAAAATTCTTTACATTTTGCAGTTTTTCTTTGATAAAGACGAAAAGGCGAAAATGTAAGCCTTGCCTCCGCAATCGTGAATGGTGTTTATGGTTCCGATACTGAAAAAGTTATTGCGAACAATTTTGGTTTCGTCAATTCCGTTCAGGCATTTTTGTTTTTAAAGAAAATTTTCATAATGCAAAAATTTCGATAAAATCACAGAAATAATCGAAGTTGACTGGCATGTTAATAGAGGTAGCATCCCCAGGAGCTGAAGATCGACCATAAAACAATCCTAAACCTTTTTCGCAAACATGTTACGCAATACTAATATTGCCCAAGCCAATGTTGTGTAGCCCTAAAACGTGAATTTATTGAAATTAATTCAAATTCTTCTGGGGAAGCGGATTTTCAACTTGGGGGCTATATTAGCAAGCAAATCTGGCGCATCTGGGGATAGCAAAGCCCAAACGTGAACATCGGGAAGACAATGCATCCTCATAGAGTGCCTTTTGGGGGGGAATTTTGGAATACAGTTCCATTAATAATGGGAATGTTTGCTCTTGCGAATAAACTAATAAAAAAAAGAGATTTCTTCTTCTTTTTGAAGTGAAAACTTCTTTAGAATCGTTGGGAGTGATTTGAGACTCGATGAAACGAAAAAGCGACACTAAAACGACACTAAAACGACACTATGCTTATATACGTATATGTGTGTGGCTGCGTACTGCTCATGATGGAAAGAATAATGAGATGGCGCCTATCGTGGTCCCGTTACTTTGCGCTCAGCGAATTTGACAACTAGTTACGTGATTTTAGCTCCAGTATGGCCAGATTACCATTTTCGTAACTTGATTTAGCATTTTTTTTTGTTATTTTTATTATTTTTTGTCTCGGAGTTTTAGTTCTTTCTTCATGACATTTTTCTAGCTGTTCTAATTAAAATGTCATATTTATAATTTTGTAAAATATACATTTTTTAATTATTATTTAAATAATTCACTCAGTTTTATTTAGCTTTACTTTTTTTAACATCTGGTGGCATTGCCCGCGATTGCAGGTGTTGTTGGTGTTCTTCTGCCTTCAGCAGTCAAATCTCTCTCTCGCTACTGCAGTGTTGCCTAGCTTTAGATATAAAAACGCACTAAAATGCCCATTCAAAGAAAATAACCCAACAAATTTTTATTGAATCACTTAAAGAACTTTGTATGCCTGACAAATTGTCTTTAAAATGTGCGTTTTTTTAAATAAATGTGTTATGCTTATGTACAATTTCATTTATGAGGTTTTTTTGCTAAGCGAGACTCCTTTGTTAAGGGAACGACTCTTTTGCTATATTTGAAGTTATGTAACAAGATAAGGTACTATTTTTGTAAAAATGTCAGTATGGTTTCTTTAGTATTTTCTGGTATTTTCTTGTTTATTTTTACAATGAATATAACTCTTAATGTCCTATGTCTCACTAAGGATTGATGACCGGAAGAAACGATTACACCTCTATGGTTTTAATTCGCATTGAATAAATTCAAAGGCTTTTTAAAATGTGTAAAAAGGTTTTCAATCTTAAGAAGAGTTGAGAGAGGGCCATTTAATATTTTTGCATAACTTTAAATGGAGCCAAAAATTAAATTTGCACTTTCAAATTATCAAATTTTATAAGAGTAAAAAAATTTTCATTAGCACTAAAATCTTTTCAGAGTGACCTTTTTTAACCCTTTTTTTGTTCAATAATATAGTTTGTTTTTTATCTTAAAGTTTCGGTAGCTTTAAATTAAAAAAAAAGGAACAAACAGGAAACTTAAAAATTTTTGCATTTTGGGTATAAAAAAGCACTAAATTTATTGCGAAAAGCAAATAGTTGGCAATACTGCACAACTCAGCAAACGTGACGTCACGTACGCTCTGATGGGCGCAATCTTCTTTCTATCATTCTTGCGTACTGCTGAGCCACGCTAGTATAGTGAGTATTGTAGTATGTATACTACACTGCCTATTACTTGCTTTGGTGTTTAGTTCAAGCGTCATATGTATGTATGTTTGTATGTATTACGGAGCCACGGTGAGCGAGAAGGCATTATGTATACCTATACTACACTACCTAATACTTGCTTAGACCAAGCGTTCTACGAATGTTTGTGTGTATGTTAGTACGTCTGTGTAATATACGCGTTACGACGCTCATAATAGCAACCGCGTGTGCTATATTGCGTCCGTATTTTTATATTCGTAAATATTTTCATTTTTAAATATTTACCGCAATTATGCCGAAAAATAATGCAGAAAAGTGTCGTGGATATCGACAGAAAAAAAAATCAATAAATAGCATCACGGAATTCATTCACGAAAATTTAATAAAGTATACACCAGAAGTATCGCGGATACTTAGAAAAGATTACAATAAAGTTCCAAAGATTTTAAGTGGCGATTTTAACGTAAATTTTGTATTGGACACAGCGGTTCCTTTAATTGACTTTCTCAATACAAAATTTAATTTAAAAATGTGTAACAATCGCACTGAATCGACAACACGATCAAAAACAACAATTGTCGCGGTATTTCAAAGATATGTTGACAACATCGAAACCAAAGCATTTGTATCATATTTTAGCTATCTTAAGCCACTAGTATCATTTGTTGAAATTGAAGACATTGAGGATGAATAATAATAAAATGAAGAAAATAAAATATGAACTTTATAGCAATATTATAATGAACCTATAATTATCCCGCTCCTAATGCTGCTTTCGTCTCATTCTCTCTCAGTTTGTTTTACGGAAGGTTTCACTTCTATCGCGTCTAACCGTTAGACTGGTATTTTTTTTTTTAATTGTATGTACCACCCTGTATATCACGTGCACACACACTATGCTACAGCTGCCTGCGCACATGTAAATACAGACAATAACAAAGTATCGCGCATCACTTACCCAACCCCTTATCGGGCCCCATCATCACCCAAGTCGCTGACGAGTCCAGTAATCCATGCATTAATAGCACCGGCATGGCGCCTTTTCGCGGAATGCGATGAATTTCCAAAATGTAGCCATCATCGGTGACCGTATGATGTACTTCAGCGGGAAACCCATACTTGCGTATCAACTCCGGCTACATGAAAGACACGAAAAGAGCGCGCACAATTTGTATTTAAAATTTTTGAAATTTATTCCTGCATAAAAAATTCTTTACCGTCTTCAAATGTGAGTCTTCAAGCACATTTGGATCCAAATTTACGGCGTTGCCAACACTTTCCAAAATGGAACGACCGAATTGCGGTATGTTGAATAGTGAATAACGACCGAAATTGAAGGAAAACAGACTCGGTTCATCTGCTGCGCTGGGTGTGGAACAGATGCAGAGCAAAAGAAGTGAAAACGTCACGAAACAATTTTCGCGCGACATGTTGTGGCCAGTGCGACGGGCAAATGTAAACTGAACGCGTTGCACGAGATCAGGGCTGGAGATGTTTGTTTTTATGTTTTCTTTTTCCTGTTCTTTTTTGTTTTTGTTTTTCTTTTCGTTTATCGGTGTGAAAATTTTGTGTACTCACAAAAGGGGGCTCGACGCGTTTTTGTGTTTTTTTTGTTTGTTTATGCCACTGAATGCGTACTCACTTATGGCAGGGCGTGTTTTTCGCTATTAATCAATGTTAAAATTTATTTATTTTTACTTCAGTAAATTAAAATCAGACAAAACACATTATTTCTTCATTCTGTTTGTTTTTTTGTGAGCACAACCTCATTGTTTGGCGATTAAGCGTTGAATGCGATTAGTATTTGGCCACATGGTGCGCGCAACTGACCAATATTGAAGGGATTGATAAGTATTATTGAGTTTGATTATATTTTATTAATATGCACATATATGTATGTATGTATGCATGCGAATTCACGCTACTGATAAAAACCACTGTAATTGACGCTTATCAGCGGTTGAGTTGACGCACAAAGGCAAATGCCCGCGCTAGTTCCGATCGTTAATAAAGCGCGGCTGATGATCTGCGTAAAAATATAAATGCGCGTATGTGTGGAATTGTGCCCGTATCCGCATCTGCATTTACTTGCGTACGCGTGCGCTTGTATATGTGCGTAACTCGTATTCACAAGTCTGACTTCACAAGCGCTGGATTAATCAAAATAATATTTCAGCCCCGTCGTACGTTATTTGCAGCCACCAACTGCAGACTGTCTTCGAGTCAGCGTTACTTGATAGCAACTACTCAAGCCCACTTAGTTTGAGATGAAGATTTGCGCGCTCTCGCCTTCAAAGTCACTGAAGCGTATTAAATATTGCGGCAACATGTTGCTAGCAACATTAAGCGTGCAACTTTTTTGCTTGAAAATGTTTACATGCTTTTTTTCATTTTTTATGTAAGCAGTAATTTAGCACTTTTTATTGCTTCAAATGATCGCGCACATTTTCGCTACACTATTCGTACTTATGAAACAATTTTTTTTGGAATTTACTTCACCCCAGTAGAATCCAACACATTGCGGTTGGCGAAGATTATCGGTAGTTTCACTTTTTCACAAATTTTGTTGTTGTGTTGCTGCATATTCTAATATTTATTTTTTTATTTTTTGCTTGGAATGCTTGTAATCATACACCTTTGGCCGCGCGAGATAAGTGGCCGACCAAAGGACAGTTTATGCAAGCTGCTGCTCGTTACTCAAGTTCAAGCTTAGTAGCTGTAAAATGATCATGCGAGTGTGCATGTATATGAGTATGCAAATGTTGCTACACCTGCGCTCAAAATAATAAGAGCGGAAGGATTTCTAGGTTTAAAAAAAGTTTCTTTGTATTAAATTTTTTTTAATTCATCATGATTCATAACACTGTGCCACAGTGATATTATACTTTTATGGAGACCTAGCACAACTTGTAGATATAGTAAAACTAAGAAAAATGGTATGGGAGAAATTTCCAATACACCCCCAAAATCTCGTTTTATGGCCATAAAACCGTTTTTCAGAAGGTTGATGTGAACAATCACTCCTAACTTCGCCAATTTCCATTTCTAATTTTTTTTAGTTCGAAAGAACAAAAACAAGCCTTTTTGACAGTGTATTCATAATTTTTTTTTAATTGAAAACTGTCGAGACTGTAGTTGTAAGTTTTTGGAATTTTTTGTTTTTCTCCATTTTTTTAACTTTGACATCATTTTTACGATATTATCCGATATTGAGGATTTTTTTTAGTACACTATTATTATGGTAAATTTAATTTTGCATCGAAAAAGCTATATTTCATTGTAATTGGATGAAAATTCATAGAGTTGTGTAAGTTTTCGCGTTTCGAAGCATGAAAATGATAACAAGTGCCATTATAAATACATAATATTTAGTGGAGTATAGATATACAGTACAGTGCAGCACTGTACCCATTACTTCGATGTTTTGGGTGCTCAAAAATGCAGTTGTTTCAGCCGATGTTTGAGAGCTCGCATTGTCCGGGTGAAGAGTGATCCGTCTTTGGCGATTGGTTTTCCTAATTTCTTGGAAGACAACTGGCAAACAAATAGTTGTATACCACTCAGAATTTACTGTTCTGCGTTGTTCTAGTGGTACGGTTGCGACATGTCCAGTTTTTCCGAAAAAACAGGCGACCATTTGCTTGGAAGTGCTTCGTGCGCGAACAACTTTTGTTGGATTTGGTTCATCTTGAAACACCCATACAGTCGACTGCTGTTTACTTTCGGGCTCATACGCGCAAAGCCATGATTCATCACCTGTCACGATGTCATAGACGTGTTTCGAAGCCCCGCGATCGTATTTTTTGAGCATTTCCTTCGACCAATCGACACGAGCCGTTTTTTGGGCGATTGACCAATTGTGTGGGATCCAACGCGAACAAATTTTTTTGACATTGAAATGTGTATGCAATATTGAATGTATGCTGGTCACACTAATGCCTAAGATTGTCTCAATCTCACGATAGGTCACATGACGATCTTGCAATATCAGTTCGCGCACAGCATCAATGGTTTTCGGAACAACAACTGATTTTGGACGACCTTCACGAAATTCGTCTTGGAGTGAACTACGACCACGATTGAATTCACCATACCATCGATAAACACTGGTCCTTGATGGAGCTTCATCGCCAAAAAATGAATTAAGTTCATCCATGCAATGTTGCTGAGTTAATCCACGTCGAAAGTTGTAAAAAATAATCGCACGAAAATGTTTACGATTTAATTCCGTTTTTGGACCGAGATGAATCTTTTAAGTTACTGTAAACAACACAAATGGCGCTGGTATTTCAAAACGTTCTGAGTACGTAAAAGCCAAAAAATGTCAAACTTTGCGATACAGCTGTCAGTTGATAGATTGCAATACCAGGATTGCCAAATCCGGACATATAAAAGGCACCCCTCGTATAGTACGGTACAGTACAGTACAGTACTGTGTAGTACAGTATAGTAAAGTACAGTACAGTACAGTACTCATGCATGATCCAGCAATGAAAAGTCGCCACTCATTTGATTCCTGATAATAGTCCAAGAGGTAGAATAATTCGTTTACATTCGAGCAATAAACAAGTTTGTCATTCTCTTCATCAGTTTTAAGTACTACTCTGTAAGAAATTCGATCATCATCTTTCTGGGAATACATAACTCTGAAGTCGTCATCAACTAAATTCCATTGTTTAAATCGAGAAGCGAGCGTTTCGGATTGTCTTCCCGATAGAAGTAAGTCACGAGAAAGATCCTAATAATCTGAATTTGATACAATGTGTCGTTCTGAACACTTAGAACCAGACGTTCATTGTTATCAGTTTGATCATCATCAGCAATGAGTTGAACTTCCTTCAATTCGTGACCTGCAGTTGAGTCAATCATATCGTCCAAGACTACGGCTTTCATAACTGTTGCAACATCAGCATCATTATAATGATGACCGTTTACGTCCGTTTTACAAAAATAACAATCATCTGGTTTATGATAAGGCTGATGATGCCATATCATCGGAGAATATAAGGAAATTCCACTTTTCTGGCAACATTTTTATTTATACCTCTTGAATTTCAATGAGCACTCAGTACAAGCAAATTCCGGTTCATACCAGCGATCAGAAGTAGTATATGTAAGCTTAAAGAAATGTTTGTAGCCATCAACCAGAGCTTTATTATTCAGTAACTTCAAACGATGCTTTTGATCCACCAACAAACCACATATGAAACAAAACTTATTGCGATTATCGCGCATTTCTTTTTCACAAATTGAAGCAAAACAATAAAACTTTGACGTTTTAATAAGGTTAAATTATAATAACTTAGGTACACTTGGGAGCTTTTTCATATTTTTATTGAAAAAGAAATGCGTGATAATAATCGCAATCAATTTTCTTTTATCTGCGGCTTATTGGCATAAATTTAATTTTTTTACCATATATCATAAAAAAATTCGAACCCTTCCAGGAAAAGAGATCAATGGACGCATTTCAATGACCGCTTGAACAGAATTGCAACGGACAGCGGGTAACGGGTTGACGGGTAGGCGTAAATTTCGCACTCCATTTAATAGCATGAAATTGCATAGAATTGCGGCGGGGAAAGATTTCTTGCTGTCGGTTATTTTTACGGCAGCGAAATAATTAGATTCATTTCTATTTTCTCCGACGGGTTGAAGGCTGTTGCTTTTCTAATTCCTTGATGGCAATTTATTTCTTTACAAACAGAAGCAACAGCAGAGAAAAAACAAGCAAATTTTTTTGTAGTGGTTTTTTTTTTTTTTTGTAGCAGTTCTCCAAGTTGTTTTTTTTTTTTAATGAGCTTCAACGAGTTGCTTCACAAAGATAGCAAACGAAAACGAAAAACGATTTCACTACAAAAGTAGTTTTATTGTAACCACAAAATGTCAGCTGAAAAGCGGCCCGTCCCAATAGTATTTTTCTGAATGTGATCAGAGCAAATATATTCAAAATGCAAAAATTACAGTTACGGCACCGTACTCGATAAAAAATGCGCATATATGGTTGCCAGCGCATTGTTCGTGAGTATTTTTCAACAAAAACCATATAAGTCAAAGATCCAAGCTTTGTATAAAATTTACAAAAATTTAATAATTCTCAAAAAAAAAACGCTATACTTTTTTTAATAAGAGGTGTTATTTTGATATTCAAAGCAAAATGCTATTTTTTAATATAAATGATCGGTTGTTTATTTCATTATAAAGAGGTAGGTATACCGGTAATAGTGGAAAATACGCTTACAGGACAATATACCTTTCACGAAATTTTCCATAACCGAATTGTAAAGTGGCTGCCCTATGTCCTCGATAGCCTCTCGAATTCCATCTTGAAAGTCTTGAATCGACCCTGGGCTGTTGGCATAGACCTTCTCTTTGATGTGGCTCCAAAGAAAAGAGTCACAAGGTGTTAAATCACAAGATCTCGGTGGCCATTGTGATCACCTATTCAAGAGATAACACGGTCTGGAAACTTTTCCCGTAAAAGATCAATGGTTTCGTTGCTTGTGGGGCACGTAGCGCCGTCGTGTTGAAAATAAACGTTGTCCAGATCAATACCGTCCAATTCCGGCCATAAAAAATCTTTAATCATCTCTCGATAGCGCAATCCATTCACCTGTAACACTTGTTATTCGAAAACCCTTTACAAGTATTCACCCCGTTGCTAAATTATAAAAGCGCGACATATTGGCAAGTATTGACAATTTATTTTCATAAAAACAATAATCTATGAATATGCATTTATGCAGAACAAACGGCATCGTCTATCGGTATAGGCTAAACTAATTGCTCATTAAGCATACTGAATTGCAGAACAGAAATATATAATATTTTTAGCCACTTTTTAATGATAAGCCTTGAGTTTGATGGCCAATACTAAAGACTGGTGCATTAACTAAAATTTTGAACAAAAAAATGCTGCCAAATCTCCGCCATTTCGAATAAAATCTGAATCAAACTTTGGTGGTCGAGTTTCGCCAAAGACAGAGTTGAGGTTTGGAAAAATTCGAATAATAACCCCATTGAGATAGATGATCTTAAATCAAATAAAATCGCGTATTAATACATTTTTTTTTTTTTTTATTGTGAAAAAAAAATTAACAACCATTCAGATTATTCTATTATTTGACAGCAAGCATTACACAAAATAAGGAACAAATATTAACGTTTCTCTGAGTGCTTCTTTACTCACTGATGCGCTTCGACTTGTACGCAATTGATGGCTCACTTATTTACGCACTTACCGTTAGCGCATAACTTTTTCAACCGAATGTAAAACTTTGAGTAAAATATCAACCGTATGACTATGAGATGCTTGCGGTATTCGAGGTGCGCCAAAATATATCCCACCAAACATGAGGAACTCAGCAAAAGGTGTAGCATTTTGTAAGCTATCTAACGAAAACGATTTGTATAACGATTATATAAATTCTATATATAAATAAAGTTCAAACAATGGGTAGAAATGAGCCTCAACGCTACAGATCATCTCACGAAAAAATCCGATTCAACCGTCAGAAGATTTTCAGCCCATCCACAGAACGCAAATGAAAGTTAAATGGCCTTAATTCTTGTAGGAGCTAAATCTTATACGGGTGTGGCTGTCGATCAACCCAAACAAAACCACAATTACCCCCTTCGCAAGAAAAAGAAAGTTGGAGTTTCCTATATTGACAATAAATGAAACAGTTATAGAACTAAAGGAAGAGGTCAAGTATCTAGGTTTAACCTTAGATAAAAAACTCACTTTGGAATCACATATAAATAATATATATTAACAAAAAAAGCCACAAAATCTTTGTGGAAACCAAACAATTATCAGAGAGATCCTGGGGCCTCAGTCCTAGTATGTCCCTCTGGATATACACCCAAATGGTTAGACCAATCATACTGTATGGGGCATTAGTATGGTGGAGCAAATCTATTCAAAAAACAACGATAACCAAACTGGGAAAACTACAAAGGCTTGTTGCCTATGCATCACAGGGGCTATGAGAACTATATCCCAACACCTGGCATGGAAGCACTCCTTAATCTCCCACCACTTCATATAGCAATCCAGGAGGAAGCAGCTACGCAAGCACTCATGCTACACATGAAAGAAAATTTCAAATTAGGCAACCTCACCGGTCACCTAAGTATCCTAAATAAAATCAAAAACACTATAAGCATGGCTCAAGTTTCTGACTACATTGACCCAACCCTCTGTTTCACAAAAGGATACACAGTTACCCTTCCTGAGAGGAACGAGTGGAAAACAAACCCAAAATGGATGAATGATGATTCACAAAAATGGTACACTGATGGATCAAAAACACCTTATGGTGTAGGAGCAGGAATAGTGGGGCCCAGAATCCACAAATCATTCACTCTCACCAAGGACACCACCATCTTCCAAGCGGAATTATACGCAATAATGGAAGCAGCAAACATCATGCAATGTAGAAGCCACAAGAGAGTAAAGATTAGAATACTCTCGGGCAGCCAATCAGTTCTAAAAGCTTTAGCCTACAACTCAAAAACTTTCTTAGAATGCCAAAAGGCACTCAATAACCTGGCATCCAAAAACAATCTCTTATTAATTTGGGTACCACGACATGACGGATATGAAGGCAATGAAAAGGCAGACTTTCAAGCCAAAAACGGGGCAGATGTAAATTTCATCGGACCTAGTCCCATGTTTGCATTTAACAAAGACAGCCTAAAAGAAAAAGTAAAATACTGGGACAAAACTCTAATAAATCAGCATTGGAACAACGTAGAGGGTCTTAGACACTCCAAAAAGTTCTTAAGTTTCAATGCTAAAAGAGCTAACATGGCCCTCACGTTAAACAAAAAGAGCATTCGCACTCTCACAGGCGCCCTCACGGGTCACTTCACCTGCAACAAACACCTACATAAATTAGGCACAACTAACACCAGCACCTGCAGATTTTGCTGCGAAGATAAGGAGTCTATAGAACATCTCATCATCGAATGTCCGGGGCTGATGCATAGAAGGAAAAAGTTTTTAAACAAGTTCATGCTTATGGATGAAGACCTTCAATCACTCCCTCAGAAGGAGCTGGTACAATTCATAAGCATACTTAACAGTCAATAGACAGCATAGGGTGCACAATAGATCAATATGGTCGCAGTGCTAAAGACCCATACCTTAACCCTTTACTACCATTAACCATTAACCATTAACCATTATACGGATGGCAACTACGACCTTCGTCAAAATCATTTAATCACCATTCACAATTATGTACATAGGTATGTAAAGAAAACTCTTCTAACCTTGTCGGCGAAGCTTTTGGGGGCCACTCGTTAAAAGTGTGAAATACATTAATTCCCATTAATATGTGAAAGCTTGAATTTCACGATCTACTTGATTGAATACCCGATTTGCCTGTGCTGCTTAGAGGAGGCAGATAGTACTGAGCATTTTCCATGTGAGTGTCAGGCCATTGCTAGAGCAAGACTAAGAGAATTGGGTTCCGTTGCCATGAGAATGAATAAAATTCGTTCTCTCAAACTGAAGGATATTTTCTGATTTGCCGAAGCATATGGAAAATTCTCACAGGTCTAGCTACCTCTATGTCTCTTTTCTATCCTATCTCTTTCTTTTTGTTATTACTCTCATTTCCTTTTTGACTATCTACCCTTTTACTTCCAAGCGCTTCGAATACAATGGGCTTTTTAGCCTAAACCAAACCATCTACTTACTTCCTGAAATTGGCCTGAGACTTAGTGATCCAGCAGTTGAGTTGAATGTCGCCTAGAACGAGAGATGCTCCGTACAAGTTGATGAGATTAAATGTAGAACTACTTGTCTTCCAGCTGGCATTCTTAAAAACTTCAGCTCGCCCAGTATGGGAATAAATCATTCGAATCGGTTAAGCTACTTTTTCATCAGCTGGGCACTCAATGTACACCTATGTATCACTTTACTTTTGCGCATACACTTATAAATATCAATGTTCTCAGGAAGAAATAAATCGCATAATATTTCTAGCTGATTCAGTAAAAACATTTTCCTGCCTCGCCAAGAAAATAAACAAATAAATTTGTAAATTTATTTACTACAGTTATTCATGATGCATAAAAATATTAGCAATGAATGTAAACGATCGTTAGCACTAAACACCTCATTATTAATTCATAAGCATTAGGGTGGCTAACTTTTTTCCAAAAGGAAAACTCTAATCACAGGGAAAGTCGTGCTAAGGATTATTATTTTGGTAATTTCTGATTAATTTGGTTATATGACATGAATTAAACTTTAGAACTTAATAGTTTCCGAGATATTCGATTTTAGAGATTATTTGAAAAAAATATTTTTTTTTCTGTGCATCCACTTATTATAAATGTTAGTTTAAAATTTACCTTTTTTTAGTTTTAGTTAAAACTATGCCAAATTAGAGGCATATTTTTTTCCTCAATAAAATTTTAATCAATTTCTGGCAGCTAAAAATTGCTGCTTGATAGGGTTTGGAATTAATGACTCTTAACGAAGTCTTTCTTTCTTGACATTATTAAAAAAAAATTCTATGGGCATTATTCGGCAAAGTATTTTAAAAACTGAAGGGTTTTCCAAAAAGAGGTGTTATTTTGATAAAAGATCAATGGTGACCGTTGCTTGTGTGGCAAGTAGCGTCGGTTTGTTGAAAATAAACGTTGTCCATATCAATTCCATCCAATTCCGACCATAAAAAATCATTATTTGTCTCTCGGTAGCGCAAACCATTCACCGTAACTGTTGCTCCAGCTTCATTTTCGAAAAAGTAAGGTCCAATGACTTCGCCGCAAAAACACGACGTTGTTGATGATCGGCTGGCTTGAGTTCTTGTGTTAAGTGGACTTTATAAGCCTTAAGACCCAAATCTTTATGCAAAATACGGTGTAATGACGTTTGTGGAATGCCAAATTCCAAAGAACGACGAGGAATGGAGATGCACGGGTTTTCTTCAACACTTTCGGCTACAACAGCAATATTTTCGGCTGTTCTTGAGCGACGTGCACGGGTTTTATTCTTCACATCACTAACTTGTCCCAACAGCTCGAATTTTTTCACCAATTTCTGTAGTGCGGTCCGACAAGGTGCTTCACGATGGCCCAAAAATGTTCGAGTTTTACGAATCGTCTCTGCCAATTTTCACCATTTTTATAGTGAACTTTAATAATTTCAATGCGTTGTTTAAGCCATTTTTATTAATGGCGTAGTTTCTACTTGTCAAATATCAAAAGATGACAGCTTCAAAAGTGACATCTACCGAAATAGAGGGCTATTCAAAATAACACCTGCTAGTAAGTGTTTTTACCTATCCAAAAAGGTGGAGAGTGAAATTACATAAGAAAAAAAATGTATTTATAGTTTCAAGTGGTTAAAAAATTACCTTGATTTTTCAAAATTGTTTCTCCTGACTGTGTTGAGTGTTTTCTTCCATATAAAGAAATGTACAGTAGGCATTAAATGGAGAAAATGTACAAGACAGCGTCCGAAAAAATTCTCAAAAATCAGGGTGATTTTTGATCTATTTGAAACATTCGCTTTAGTGTAACAAAATTCAATTATCTATTAATCTGCATACCTGAAATTTTCTAAAAACTCAGAGTGAAAAGTTTGAAATATTGATGAAAATTTGCTGAATTTTTACAAATTTTATACAAAGTTCGAAACTTTACTTTATATGCTTCTTGTTGTAGTATGAATTATATTTTTATAAAAAAAATTAGTTGAAATTATACTATATTACAAAATGAATAAATAAATAGGGTCAAAACTCATCAATATGTGGTGAATTTTTAATATTTCTATGCTTCAGAAAAAATAATTACTTCATTTTGAAATCGAAAAAAAAATGTGTTCAACCAAGATTAACCCTAATGTGCTTATGATCTTGCATGCACACAAATAAATAGCAAATTAGTAGTATGGTATGACTAATATTTTGAAGACAAACGCGGACCGGTTTATCGCTCAACTGCTCACCACACACACACACACACACTTGTATAAATATAACAGCTTACTGTCGAAATTGCTTTTTTCCGCCAGCACCAGCTGACTTGATTGGCCAAGTATCACAGATTCAAAAAATGCTTCATTAATTTTTTATCAGCTGAGTAATAAAATGCAACAATAGCAGACTTTAAATAAAGAAGCGTGAAATTATTTTGAACTTTGTGCGCAAATTACTAACTGCAGTACTTTAATACCTTATCGAGTAGGAAAACGCAAAAAGAGAAAAACAATAACAAAAAGTACGAAAGTCTAAAACATTTGAAATTAAATTGTAGGTACCTATAATTAAAAATAAGTAGACTTGTCATTGACTATTCATTTATGGAAATCGAACCTTGTCATGCAGATATAGTATACGCTTGTTAATGATAACTAATTCAAATGCAAATAGTTTTTCTAAGAAGTGACTTGTAAAATATTCGAATTTTTTTCTTATAAAATTATATTCATTGTACTTATATATACAATAGTTCGCAGATTTTCTTTAAAAAATAAAAATTTTATACAAAAAAAACAGTGTATAAAAAATAAAACTAAATTTTATAAACAAATTTTTACATAAAGGGTGGTTAAATTTCAAGGGCCGATGTTGAACGTCAACCACACCTAAACGTCAAACTTTTTCTGTATTTCATTCACAATTTTTCAGTTCCAGACTAACTCAATTGGAATCATGGAAAGATACAATACAATCGAGCAACGCATTAAAGCTATTCAGGCTTATTATGAAAACGGGTCTTCAAATCAAAATGCATATCGCAGTGGATTCGTCAATAAGCAGAATTGCCGCATTTGGGCGAATGATAATCCAAGAGTGATTGCCGAAAAACCAATGCACCCACAAAGAGTGACTGTTTGGTGCGGTTTATGGGCCGGCGGCATCATTGGGCCGTATTTTTTCCAAAATGAGGCCGGCCAGGCAGTTACTGTGAATAGTGTTCGCTATCGTGAGATGATAACGAACTTTTTATGGCCCGAATTGGAAGATATGGATGTGGACGATATGTGGTTTCAACAGGACGGTGCCACTTGTCACACAGCTAATGAAACAATGGCTCTTTTGCCGAATAATCTCACGTCGCGGCGATGTCAATTGTCCGCCAAGGTCATGGGATTTTACACCGTAGGGCTTCTTTCTTTGGGGTTATTTGAAAGAAAATATGTACGTCAATAAGCCAGCAACAATTCAAGAGCTAAAGGATGAAATAATTCGGCACATTAATGGCATAGAACCTCAATTCTGCCTCAGCGTCATCGAAAATTTGGACCATCGGATGGAGGTGTGCCGCCGAGGCCGCGCTGGCCAATTGGCCAACATTTTGTTCCATACGTAATTGAGCCATACTAATATTATCATAATAAAGAGAAGTGACAATAATTTCCTAAAATAATTGTATTTTATTCAAAATCAACACCGGCCCTTGAAACTTAACCACCCCTTATATTTTTTCTAATATAATAAAATTCGAACTAAGCATTTTTAGCAATTCGAACTGTCATTATACTTATTCATGTAATTGAGACATTTTCTTGATTATTATTTTATTATTTACTTCATTATTTGCATTGCGTTTTTTTATTTTTATTTTAAACAATTAGTTTTACGTAAATGCCAGCACTTTTTCAATTGTAAAATGCATTCAAGCGTTACATATTTGCCTTTCGACTGTCTGCTATATTAGAAATTTATTTTGTTTGAGAATTAGTAGGAAAACAGCTCACACGCGCAAATAAGCTTACGTACATACATACAAATCAAGTAATTTAAGACATTATCGCGTTACTGAGTGGAATTAGTTGTAGTTATTCTAAAATTAAAACCTGGTTTGAAACCTAATAATTTTTTGCCATTAAAAGTTTTTTTTTTTAAGTGCCAAATTATCTTCGAAAATAGATAAAACTGGGCGGTATGTTAATTCAATACATAAGACGGCTTAGGTTAGGTGTAGGTTGACCTGGCTGGCTGAAAGCCATCACGTAGGCCTATTGGACATAAGACGGCTTCTTCAAGGGTGATTAAAAACCGAGTGGACGCAAAAATTCTCAGTAACTAACTTTCTGTCTCTTAATGTCAATACGCCCACTCAGCATAATAGCCTCGGATTATTTCTTACTCTTTTTTTCTATTTTTTTAAGTAAATCAAACTCATACCTTTTAGCTACCAAATGTGCCTGGAAAGAAGATGAAACGCATGTTTATAATATTGCACATTGGGAGATATTACATTAACATATATATGTAAATAAAAATATAGGGTCCGCCATATAACTTTTCGGAATTAAAAATGCTATAAAAAAGAAACTTCTCAATATTTTTCCAAACTGTTTTTTTTTATTTTGAAGTACAATCCTTCCGGTTAATGATAGAACTCAACTTCATTCATATGGCTGCCTCGGCTAGCCATGCACCATCCCATCAAACGATATCAGAATTTCGGCTGATAATGCGATCTTCGAAGACAGTGCGCAAAAGATTGATCGTAGCATTCGCTGTGTGGCAAGTAGGCCCATAAATAAATATTCCATGATAATAAAATATAATAAATGGTAATAACCCAAGAACCATTTCTGATTTGAAAATAGGGGTAGGAACTTTTTAACGAAAAATTTGTTTGCGTTCAATCGATGTTTTTCATTGAAGTTGTGAGGCGTATAGAAAAACTTAGTTCAAAGCCCAGTCTTTTCGGTTTGGCAAAAAGTAAACAGCAGAGAAAGAAAGACTAAATTTAAAAGCAAAAATGTATGACGATGCCAACTTAAAGGTGAAGATGAAAACAATTTATAAGTACAGTGGACTCTCGTTAATTCAAGCCCGCGATATTTCATTAATTCAAAGTTATCACGAATCCCCTACTAAATTTCTCTATATTTCGAATTATGCACATTTTTATGCACTCAGTAACTCAAACGAAAAAATCATTGCTACGATGCGGTAATTCGAACTGGTCAATCACCTTGATCAATTTTTATACTATAACGATCACATTAACCTCCAAGTCGAGAAGACCGCAAGAGCTTTCCATATCTATAAAAAAATGTTTTCATCGAAACTACTGCACAAGAAAGTCAAAATATTAATGTAGCAAACCCTGGTAAGACCGATACTCACATATAGTTGCTCAATTTGGTACAACATTTCACCCTCATATATGGAACGACTAAGGGAGCTTAAGAGAAGAATACTACGATCATGTACTTCCTTATACAGATGACAAAATAGTAATTATACCAAATACATCTCGAACTCAAAGCTTTATAACACAGCGAAAGTGCCCGGAATTGATTGTCATATTATAAATTTAATAAGAAAACATATCCGGTGTTGCCTATACAATACCAATAACATATAATTAAGAGCGTTTTACTACGAAAGCGACGATTATTTCTCACTAGCTATTTCTAATGGATTTCCATCTCCCGAATCCTTCTTATACCTCGACAAAAAAGGCTTTATACAAAACGAAAACCACACGCCAATCACATATTCAGAAGAGCGAACAATAAAATAATCACATCAAAAACACTTAATGCAAATAATAAACGTTTTGATACATATATTTCAAGCTGCGACAAAATCGAATCCACCCTTACCATTAAAAACTGCTGGTGGTTACCAAATGACACGCAACACTAACTCATACCACCTTTCTAGTCTGACTACCTTCTTTTACTACTTTTAAGCCTTTTATTATAAACAATAATCTATCGTTTTTGTTCCCTTTTTCCCTGTTTCAAAGATATAAAATATTTTAATAACTTCAAGGTTAAAACAAAATTAATTTCAATATTTACTCGTCATTAGATAATATACATACTTGAGAGCTCGTCTAGAGACATTGTACGACACATCATTACTATACTAATACTATTGTTTATTGTGGCACTTAATATTATTAGTAGAAAATAAATAAACAAATATAAAAAAAAAAATCGAACTGGTCAAACACTCGACAATTCGAATTTGCAAAGTTTCTTGGTGTGTTATATTAGTAAGAACTTTAAATTTTGGGACCCCTCTAAAAATATCTTTACTGTGCGTGGTTGCATGTTACGCATAAAACATAAGCACATTTTGACGCACATTCCGCACGAATCACTTCGTTGGTATACAGATTAAAAATTTGTAAATTAAATATGAGTACTATGTTTGACGATTGCTGAAAAACCCTTGCTGGGCTTCGTAAAAGAAGATCAAGACAGTTCGCACATAATTAATGGATGATGAAGACCCATCAATGGCACCAATAGTTGGCATCAGCGGTGTGAGTTTTTCTGACTACGTTCAAGTGGATGAAGATGTTGCTGTATCAAGATCACTAACCGATGGCGAAATTTGATCTGCGACGGATACGAATGAAAAGAACAACAATGAAGATGAAGACGATACATCAGAACCTTTGGCAGAGGTATCATTTAAGGTAGCAAGAGCCGCATTTGATAACTTACAACGCTTTTGTCTATAAAACGAAACTGATGAACCAGCTAATCGACACTTTTTCTCCTTAAAAAATTATTGAAAAGTCTGAGCAGCAGCAGTGGGCTTCGAAGCAAACCCGTATAAATGAGTTCTTTTCAAAGATTAATTAATTCACATTATGAATATGTAAGACATTAGCAGTTAAATAGAAACACTCGATAACCCGAAGTTTTATTTATTTTCTCTCAAAAATTTTGAATCATTTAATATTTCAAACACTCGATAATTCGTAAGCATAACAACCTCGGATTGTTTCTTTATCTCAAGCAAAATTAGCGTGTAAGTAAAGACAGCTAAGAAAAAATCTATGCCGAGGGATGATAACGCGTGGGCCACCTTCCTCATTTTTAATATTTTATATACGAGTACCTTTCCACCAATCTCCCCACTGATGTTTTTATTGAATAAATAATTAGTTTTACTTTCAGCATTTTTAGAATAGTACTTTGCATTTTTCTTCTAGAGATATTATTCCATCAATGTAAAACTTTTTTGGTTTCTCGGCGAAAAACTGCGACGAGTAATTTTCACAGGCTTCTCTTGAAGCCAACTTTACTCTCTTAAGGGAGCTCTGCATTGACCGAAACAAATCGTAGTCCGATGGTGCAAGGTCAGGGCCATATGGTGGATGCATCAAAACTTCCCAGCCAAGCTCTCCCAGTTTTTGCCGAGTCATCAAAGATGTGTGTGGCCTAGCGCTGTCCTGATGGAAGACGACGCGCTTTCTGCCGATCAGTTCTGGCCGTTTTTTTTTAGATTGCTTTCTTCAATCTCATCAGTTATTGACAGTAAAGTGTAGAATCAATCGTTCGTGCAGGCTGGAGCAGCTCATAGTGGATGATTCCTTTCCAATCTCATCAAACAAACAGCACAACCTTTCGAGGCGTCAATCCTGGCTTTGCGACCATTTGTTGAGCTTCACCACCCTTGCACCATGATCTTTTTCGCACATTACTGTCGTATTTGATCCACTTTTCGTCTCCTGTTACCATTCGCTTCAAAAATGGTTCGATTTCATTTCGTTTCAGCAAAGAATCGCAGTTGTTAATATAATTCGGTCCATTAAATTTTTCACAGACAATTCATGTGGTACCCAAACATCGAGCTTCTTTTTGTAACCGGCCTTTTTTAAATGGTTCAAAACCGTTTGATGATGAATGTTTAGTGCCTTTGCGAGGCATTCTTCCCTTTTTTATACAAAAATTTCAAAATATAGCGAATTTCTTCATTATTTTCACTCATTTTTTGAACAACTATAACTTTTTTTCAACTTTTCCGAATTAAATTTTTTTTTTTGGTTAAATGAAGCTTAAACTGTCAGCTTTCTAACACCATATGATATGGTACAATGTGATTGGTAGCACTGGAGATAGATGACTCCAACGACACCTATTGACAAAATACGAAAAGACTTTTTCGACTACCAATAAAAATCAAAAAAAAATGTCGGTCGTTGAAAAAGTACTTTTTATCGCTTTACTTGATTGATTTCTCCTTAAATTTCAACGACATCACAAATTTTAATTCCAAGTACGAAGTATCATAGTTAGCCCTAAGGCTCTACTTGGTGCCAAGAAACATCGGCTCTATAAGGAATGTAAATTTTTCTTTGAGTGTTTCTGTCTAAATGGACACTCTGCGCTCTAACATGGCCACACTTAGGAGCTGGACTGGGAGTAGGGGACTCGCTATTAACCCCGCAAAAACTGAAATAATTCTCTTCACAAAGAAACATAGGCTTCCTATAATCTCCCCGCTGGTTTTCAAGGGTGTGGAGATTCCTTGGAGAGAGAATGTCAAGTACTTAGGACTCATATTGGATAGGAAACTCACATGGAAACCTAATATTGGGGAAAGAGTAAAAAAGGCGCAACGTTGCATTATATACTTGCAAAAGAGCGGTCGGTATTAAATGGGGGTTATCACCTCGCGTTACTCATTGGCTATATACTTCGGTAGTTAGACCAATCTTAATATATGGAATACTTTTACGATGGCCATCTACTCTAAAGGCGTGTTACGCTAAAATCATGAGTAAGGTCAAAAGAACAGCTCTTTTATGCATCTCTGGTGCTTTAAGGACTAACCCAAACAAAGCGCTAGAAGGGCTAATCAATTTGCCTGCACTAAATCTCGTAGGGAAAAACGTGGCTGCCGCCTCGGCGCTTAAGTATGGCGCTATGGAAAAAACGGCGGTTTGGCCACGCCTGTATTTTGCACACTCTGAACAGTCACAAACAAGAAATAGACTATTCTACTCCTAGACTTACTTTGGGCAAGCTCTTCAAGACAAGTATACCGTCAAGAAGGGAGTGGCAGACACCAAGGCCATGGAGAAGGGGGGAATTAAGTTTTTATACAGATGGTTCCAAGCTAGACGATAAAGTTGACTATAGAGTATTTTCGAAAGAATTAGGACTGGAACTATCCGTTCGACTACCAGACTTTGAAGCAGCGTCTATCCGGCAGCGGTTTCAGCCATAAAAGAAGTGGCTACATACCTAAATATGCATGCCGTAACGAAAACGACTATAAGTATATTCTCGGATAGCCAAGCGGCCATTTAATCAATGAATGCGGCTATTCTAAGATCAAAAGTTGCACAGGAATGCCGAGCAGCCCTAAATGATATTAGCGACGTATTCAAGGTCGGCCTTATTTGGGTACCGGTACACAGATATATTGAGGGAAATTGTAGACCTGATGAGCTAGCCAGAAAAGGTACTGGTCTTCAACTGTTCCGTGATAAAAGTACCATTGCAATACCTTTGGCCATGAGTAAATTAATAATAAAAAACAACATTACCCAAGAGGCCAATAGGTCATGGGAAGATAAAGATGCATACGTAAAAGCCAAGCTACTATGGCCGCAAATAAACAAGAAAAGGTCAAAAAAATTGCTTAGCCTCTCAAGAGAAGATATCTCGAAGGTCGTGGCTTGTGTCACTGGCCACTAACTATTTGGAAGGCATTCCTTGAGACTAGGAGTATTCTCCCATGAATATTTTAGAAGCTGCAGAGATGAGGAGGAGGAGGAAACAGTACAGCACTTCCTTTGCAATTGTCCAGCCTTAGCCAAAATCAGAGCAGGTTGTCTAGGTAAACACTTTTTCAATTCTCTTACTGAACTATCTGGCGCGGGGATTAGACCAATCCTGCGCTTCATAAGAGCCTCAAAATGGTTTCGTGAAAGTACATGAAGAAGGTTCCCGTGTCGCACAGTGGTATCACAACGGACCTGTGAGATCTAAGTGAGTTGGTCATACGGACCGACTACCATCATAACCTAACCCAACCTTCTGTCTAAATGGAAAAAGAGCATCCCGTTGAACTACTTTAATGGAGAGTTAATAGGAATATGAATAAGTTCGTGCGGTTTTTTTTCGAAATTTGAAACTTTATTGACGTAAAATGGTTACAAATTTAATATTCAAAATATTGTCCATCGCTTACTACTACTTTTTCCCATCTTTCTGGCAATTCACGGATTCCCTTTGTGAAAAATTCGGTCGGTTTTGCCGCAATCCACGAATCGATCCATTTTTTGACTTCATCGTAATTACGGAAGTGCTGGTCAGCCAGGCCATGTTGCATCGATCGGAAGAGATAGTAATCGGATGGCGCAAGGTCTGGACTATACGGCGGGTGGGGTAGGACATCCCATTTGAGCGTTTCTAAGTATGTTTTGACCACTTGTGCAACATGTGGCCGAGCATTGTCATGTTGCAAAATAACTTTGTCGTGTCTATCGGCGTATTGCGGCCGTTTTTCTCGCAGTGCTCGGCTCAAACGCATCAATTGTCGTCGGTAGACATCCCCCGTAATCGTTTCATTCGGTTTCAGTAGCTCATAATACACAACACCCAGCTGGTCCCACCAGATACACAGCATAACCTTCAGGCCATGAATATTCTGCGCCGACGTCGATGTTGAAGCATGGCCAGGGTATCCATACGTTGCCCGACGTTTTGGATTGTCGTAATGGACCCACTTTTCATCGCCAGTCACAATTCGATGCAAAAAACCCTTTCTTTTGTGCCGTTGAAGCAGTTGTTCGCATGCCATAAAACGGCGTTCAACGTCTCTTGGCTTCAATTCATACGGCACCCAATGGCCTACCTTTCGGATCATTCCCATGGCTTTTAAACGTTTGGAAATGGTTGATTGATCAACTCCCAAAGTTTTTGCAACCTCTTCTTGCGTTTGAGCCGGATCTTGATCGAGCAATTCCTCCAATTCGGTATCCATGAACTTTGGCGGCGCACCCTCGCGTTCTTCGTCTTCCAAGCCAAAATCACCACTTTTAAAGCGTGCAAACCACTTCTGGCACGTTCGCTCAGATAGAGCATGCTCACCATAAACTTCCACCAAGATACGATGACTTTCGGCTGCTTTTTTCTTCATATTAAAATAATGAAGAAGAATTCCCCGCAAAAACACATTATTTGGCACGAAATTCGACATTTTCAAGTGTGGTAAAAATATTGTTGTTTACGCTTCAAATAAAAAACTTATACTGACGTTTGTGCCTTACGACAGTAGCTCTCCAATGAATGTTTGGAAATGTGGATCGATGGAATAATAATCAAGTTACGCCATCTGTTGTAAAACCGAAACGAACTTATTCATAGTCCTATTATTATAAATCGATTTTAAGCTAATCATCTGGAAATAATACAGGCTCTTAAGGGGAGTACACGGAGCGACAATTTTATCGCAATTCAAATCAGCCGGCGGACTTTATTAATATTTTCGGAAAGTATACCTATCAAACACTCAATAGATTCGCAAAGTTAGCGCGTTTTTTTTGTAATATACCTCCCAAAGTTTTTTTGTTTCCAGTCCTACTAAGTTATTTTCAAAAACGTGGAAAAATGATTCAAATGCATAACCAAACACAATAGCTGGATTGTTTATTACCCTGCTATGCAGGTTTTTATTTCTCCTGCTATGCTTGTTTCGAGTAATCATATTATTGCTGCTAAAATTTCAAGTCCGCTATTTTTAATTTTTTTTGAGACTTCAAACCATCGCGGATAAGTCTACTTTTTACTAATAACTAAAATAAAGTAAGATAAAATTTAAAACTTTATCACTGATCCCTTAAGGGGGTATTCTAGTCTAAAGTTACGAACTTCGAGCATTTTTTGATGGTGAATAAAAAAAAACAATTGATATTTTTACTATCAATTTTTTTATCATTTATTTATTTATATATTAAGAGCACACAAAATGAATTTAAAAAAAAATGGAATTATGCGTCCTTGAAGTGAAAGGAGAAAACAAAAGGCAGTGTCCTTGTCGTCACGATTTCTACCCTTGTGGCCATCTTAAAAAAAAACGATGACAAATTCTTAATTAATATGAATATCATAATCGTATGGCGCAGAAGAAAAGGGGAACAAAATTTTTTCATAAAATGGCGGCTTCTCAAAAATTGAGCTCGATTTTTCCCTAATTTTTAAGCTTTCTCGAATTGTTTATATTTGGAGAATATTCATGATAAACTTCAAGCAAATTGGTTGATTAGAACTTGAGATATCGTGCCGACTATATCGAATCAAAAAGTTTCGAGAAAAACACGTTTAAAGTTTGCCGTCCGCTCAAACCAGTCTTGCTGTCGCGTCACTAAAATAGTTGTAACTTCGAAAATAATTCGAATTTTAAAAAATCCTTTTAGGGAGATATTTTTAAATACTTAAGCTATCGAATTTTTCAAATTTCTAGACTAGAATACCCTCTTAAGCTTTGCTTAGCCAGCGGCTTTAACGGCTTGCGAACTCTTCCCATTTAAGGGAAATGGTGTTTCAGGGTGTTTCTTTAAAAGCGTGTAAAACGGAAACAAAAAATGACTTTTCATTTTCGTTTTCAGTCTTTTATTTTCTAAACCATTGTTAAAAATATAGCCGGTTCAATTGACCCATTTTTTTTAAATAAAATTTAAATGACGGGGAATTGATGTCATTATCGTGCGAACTATGATTATTTGGAAAAAAAATTTTAGTATATTCTTCGGACCCTAAAGTCAAAAGAAAGGATGAAAAACGGGGTTTCTTCTTTAAACGTCCGCCATTTTCTCTTTTTTTTTTAAGATCGTTGTTCACACGATAAATACATTCATAGTGAACAAGAACATTTTTGTAATTTTGATTTCATGTGCCCGGAATACGTGTCACCAGCGACATACCTGTTTTTGGAAGAACATTTTTTGAAGGCTGACAACTTTTTGAATGAACCTCGAATGGCTAAAAAAAATTTTATTTTTTAACAGTAGATCAAGAAATAAAATACCGAAAACAAAAATAAAAAAACGTTTTTTGGTTCCATTTTACACTCAATAAAAAAAACACCAAAAAACACCATTTCAAATTATTACATTTTACAAAAGCTATAAGAAATCCGGATATTAAACTACTTTCTTCATATACCTATCCTTATGTTAGTTCATATATGTATTTATAACGATTATTTTATTTCTATAACACTTCATAGTTGTAATTTATTTAACGTATTCGTAATATTGTCAACGACAGATGCAACAGCAGCAGCAGCAGCAGCAAACATTTCCGCACCAAAATTACACTCAGCCAGTATTTAAATGAACGAGTGGTTAGCTGCTAGGCAACCTTGCCGGTGTGAAGGGCAAAAGGATTAATGCTTCCATGGGCACTCAAGATGTGCCGAGTGACTTCTTTGCAGCTCCGCACAAGCGAACGTGCAAACCCCCTTCTACATACACCTGCCTTGTGCCACCATTTCCTTTAGAAATTACTCTTATTTTGCTGCCAAATTGACTGTGGCGAGAAGTTGTCGTTGGCAGCTGCTTGTCGCCTGGGTGGCTGCCTCTCGAGTGGAAGAACGAAAATAGGGAGATGTGCACACTGCATAAGCGTCTATGTATGCTTTGTAAATGCGCATGTGTGTGCATGTGCGTTTATGTCGGGCGTTAATTTTGACATTATGAATGTCAAGCAATTTGTAATTGTAAAGTCATATAGGCCGGTGGTAGTAATTGGTGCGAAGTGTGAAATCTTCAAGAGGAGCAGCTGACTGCATAGCGACAAAGTGCTAAATACTGGATGCTGAATGCTGGCGGGAACAATGAGTGTGCGTGTGGGTGTGTGTACGTATTTATGTTTATATGCTCCAATGCCTTAATCGCATATTTTTATACTTATCTGGTTTTAATGCGTCATATTTTACAAATGTGCATGTGTATGGATGTATTTATATGTATCGGTGAATACGAATTCATGTGAAAAAAGTCATTTATTTTTCGTGCATTGAAATTACTTCAGGTAAGCTCGGCCTCAAGTTAGTGGGCGGTAGCCAAATACGAGTTAAACTCTGCTTGTGAGCACAAATTCACTAATAATTCCGACCATTTCTTTCATAAACAGGTATAGATGTACACTTGTGCTCAAAATAATGGAAGCGTGACGAATTTTCAGACTTTAACCGACTTTTTTTTTGTTTTTAATTTTCTTTTTTTTGTCGAAAAGTGTAGTGCATTTTACAACAAAAACAATGTAACTCAAAGTTGCAAACTTTGTGGGAAATTCATAAAAATTTAACAAATTCCAAGAAAATATACAAAAATTTTTAACATTCAAAATTAATTTTTTTTTTTAATTTTTTCTAAAATTCTAAGTATACAGTTTTATAGTTCATTCAAGGTAAGTATAAGTATAAGAAAGTGCAACTCTCAAGTGGCTTGTATTCCCTTTATAATTTGCTTTAAATCTACCCGGCCTCCGAAGAAATCTGAGTAGATCTTGTGGTGCCAAGGAGCTAAGGTGATCGCTTCTTAACACATCAGTGCCAAAGATCTCAAGCCTGATTCGAGCGAAGGCCGGACAGACGCACAGAATACGGTCCGCCGTCTCGTCCTCCTCTCCACATGCTGGGCAGAGTGCACTGTCTGAGATGCATACCTTTTCCATGTGCTTCGCCTATAAAAAGTGGCCCGTCATCAGTAAAACCAGCTGAGTACAGTTAATTCAAAACGACTGCGACAATCGGTCGGATATGGCAGGTAACATCAGTTTTGTCCATCTGCAGTCTCTCTCAGCCTGCTAAGCTCGCTTGTGAGTTGAAGTAACTGTTTGCAAGCCCTAGCTTTGATGGCGGCAGAAGAGAGTGGCAGAACGGTTTCCGATCCAAAGAAGTTGGCCTCAGAGCACATCCTAGCTAAAGAGTCAGAGATCTTGTTACACCCGATACCCACTAGTCCCGGAAAGTATTATAGCATCAGATATTTTGTCCACCGACATAGTTCAACCTAGATTTGCAGGAGTCGACTACCCTTGAAGGGGTTGGAGAGCTGTCTAAGGCCATGAGCGCAGATTTGCTGTTGCTGCAGACTCATACAAGTGCCTTAAAACTCTCGTTCATTTTTTTTCGCTGAGGTGTTGAGCATTTGCTTCCATGCCGGAGGAAAATTTGCAACATTCTTGGCCGGCATCAAACTTCCACTTTATTATATTAAAATCGAGTGGGCTATAAAATTGCCTGCCCTGAAGTTTCCTAAAAATTCTAAATTAAAAGTTTAAAATATTCGGAGCGATTTTTTTTTCATTTGTTATATTTTTATGACTTTCACTTTTTATTGTAAAGGGTGGTTAAATTTCAAGGGCCGATGTTGAATGTGAACCACACCTAAACGACAGCGACACCGTTGGACTTCTTTCTTTGGGGTTATTTGAAAGAAAAAGTGTACGTCGATAAGCCAGCAACAATTCAAGAGCTAAAGGATGAGATAATTCGGCGTCAGCGTCATCGAAAATTTGGACCATCGGATGGGGGTGTGCCGCCGAGACCGTGGCGGCCATTGGCCAATATTTTGTTTCATACGTAATTGAGCTATAACAATATTATCATAATAAAGAGAAATGCCATCAACTTCTTAAAAAAAATTTATTTTATTCAAAACCAACACCGGCCCTTAAAACTTAACCACCTTTTAGAATCCACTATACTTTTATATAATAATAAAATTATAAAAAAATACGCACAAAAAAAATGTAGTTAAAACTTGGTAGTTCATCGCATTCTTATTATTCTGAACTCAGGTGTACATATACATATATTAAATCAAACATTTGTGTATGTGTAATTTTTTATGATTTTTCATGCCATTACTTTTGCAGGGGTGGGTATGTGCTCCCATGTAAAGATGTTCAGTTGCACTTGAGTTTTTTCTTTGCGTTCCTTAATTTCCTTATACCCATTTGCCGCTCGCGGAACAATTTTATGCTTTAAATTATCTCTGTTTATATGTAAGTGCGTCAAAGGTAATTGAGCGTTAAATTTTTAATGTCTTAACTGTGTGCGTTTGGTTTTGTCTCTTCAAAGAATTTTTAATTCTTGGGTTTGATTTTTGAGCAAAAATAAAAAATTCTCATTTTTATGGGAGATACAAAAACGGAGCATGAAAATGAGTGAAATAATTGCTATAAATTTCAAAAGGGGGGAATTAAACATTTTAATTACACAGGTTTACAAATAAGGCAGGATGTTTTCAACCCAGAATAAAATCATCCAATTTCTATACAAAATCGAGCGCAGTAACTTTTTTAGTAATGTAGTTTTTGAGATATCGCCAACTAACCAGATTAAAGGTAACTCAATTTATTATCGTTCACTACCTATTCCTAATTTTTAAATAAAATTAAACCTTTTCAAAGTATTTACAAAGTTAAAAAAAATTCTTTAAAAAAAAATGTAACTTTTCAATTTATATTATAAGAAATATGAACACATTTTTGTAATTTTTTTATTCGGTTACGAGTTCGCCATATATTAGAAATTTTTTCCTTCGAGAGCACGCAGCCAAATTGGGTATCCCCTATAATTCATACTTTCACAGTTGTAATCAACCGCGAAGAAAGGAACCTCTCTTCCACTTTCTCTGCGAAGGCCCTGCCGCTTTTTGAGAAGCTCGAAGAGCTGGCTGGTTGAGACATAAACAACCTTATAAGGCTTCTCAATCGTACAGATTGGTTCTAATCAAGTAGGAATAACTCGCATAACTTATTGGTAGCGAGGATGTGGTGGAAGCGCTAATTGGACTCCAGGTAAATAACCACTTCAACCAACCAACCCTCTAACCTGAATTTCATGTAAAACCGCCAAAGACATGATTTCCAAGGCTGAATCCGACCCAAAATTTATCAAACACATCTGTATTGGAGACGAGACGTGGATTTATGAGTATGGCCCGCAATCCAGATATCAGAGGAGTGAGTTTTCAGTGAAAAAAGAAAGGATAATGGGGACTATGATATGGGCGTTTAGGTGAAATAATTCACCACAAAAGTAAGGATTTGTGGGAAAACAACTCGTGGTTTTTGCACCATGAAAACGCACCGTCGCACCGTGCCATCATTATCCGTGAATTTTGGACCAAGAACGAAACGAAAACCATCTTGGTTCGAAGGCAATTGGCCTCCGAATACACCTGATGTGGCTCCCTGAGATTGTTTTCTGTTTGATCTAGTCAAAGGCTGCAGGAAACGCGTTTTACGGGTCGAAAAGATGTAATGAAACAAGCGAAGACGTCTCTGGTACCCATACCAAATATAGTTTCAGAAATATTTCGAGAGCTGGATCAAACACGGGTATAAGTGCGATGTAGCTGATGGGGAGCACTTTGAAGGCGATAATATCAGTTTTGAAGTGTAAACTTATAGATTGAATTTTCTGAAAATATTCCGGGATCAAGATGGTAAGTCTTCTCTATCCAGGTTTAAGAGCCTACTGGATGTTCTTCTAGAAAAAATGATAAACTGCTTCACCTGACTCCGTCCATCCATCGTATGGAATTAGATACAAAACTAACATAGGGAAACCAATGAAGAGAAATGTACCAAAGAGCCATTTCTCACGAGATATAAACTGCATCGGGTCATATATATATATATATATAATTGGCGCGTACACCCTTTTTGGGTGTTTGGCTGAGCTCCTCCTCCTATGTGTGGCGTGCGTCTTGATGTTGTTCCACAAATGGAGGAACCTACAGTTTCAAGCCGACTCCGAAGGGCAGATATTTTTAAGAGGAGCTTTTTCATGGCCGAAATACACTCGGAGGTTTGCCATTGTCTACCGAGGGGTGACCGCTATTAGAAAAATGTTTTTCTTAATTTTGGTGCTTCCCCGAGATTTGAACCAACGTTCTCTCTGTGAATTCTGAATGGTAGTCACGCACCAACCCATTCGGCTACGGCGGCCGCCATAAATTAACCGTAATTTGTATCTTTCGAAGATCATTAGCTGATTAATGTCATAAGTCTTTAGCGTCCTTAGTTCGCCACCATAGATAAGCACAGGGCGGATCAAGGTTTTGTATATCCTTAACTTATTAGACCCATTTGGATTTAGTTTGGTAATTGCTGCGTGTAGGACCAGGTTGAATATCAATGTTGATAAAGCATCTCCCTGATTAACTCCCCTACTAATTCTAGTTCTCTGAAATGATAACGAAACTATGTACAATATCCCGTATACCACCTTAATCAAAATGTTCTCGGAGCAACCGCAGGTGACGCTCTAAGACAACTGATTGGAGGTTTGTTTTACAAGTGGCAAGAATGTTTTAGAAGAGATCGTGCGTGGGCAGACTTTCGACATTGAAAACTGATGAAATCATCAAAGAAAAGTTGATCAATAATCGCAAATTAACCATCAGCGACCTGACTGCAGGCTAAAAGGTTGCTTATGGATCCGTTCAGGACGTTGTAGTTAATGATTTGGGTTTGCGCCGACTTGTTGAAAGTCACCTTGAATTTTGGCAAATCGCTTTTCGAAAACATCGAAGAGCTACCGGGTATAGACGTAAAAAACCGTATGAGGGTTCTCAATCGCTCAGACTGGATATAGTCGTGAAGGATTAAGCTGTTGGTAGCGAGGATGTGGCAAAAAAATGGAGCGGAAGCGCTAATTAGATTCTTGGTGCATTATCACTAAAACCAACCAAGCATTTTTCTTTAATCCCAAACTATTATTTGGCAAAGCCTCAAAAACTACAAAGACAGAAAAAATTTGTGTGGTGTGGTGCTTAGGTTTTTTTTTGTTGTTTTTTTTGTTTTTTTGTTCGTAGTGGGGTGGAAGTGTGAAAAATCTCATTCAGTTGAAGCCAAAAATATAAATTTGATCACCTATTTACTTCGACGATGTCACTAGAAGAAACAATAACTAGGTTAGGTTAGGTTGAAGCGGTTGTCCTGTGGGACACACTCAGGCTCATAGCCCATTGTGATGCCGAGAGCTTTCCCTATTTCTCCTAAACCTGTTTGTGGTTTTCAAAAATTTTAGATTCCTCCTATTTCTGCAGAACTGAGATCTTCCAATTCGTTAAAAATGGTCTGCCTAGAATAACAAATCTCCGTCTGGATAGCACAGGACAATGCCGCAGAAGGTGTTAGATTGTCTCTTCCTCTCGCTCATCAACACAATTTCTATAGAAGTCATGTGCTTGCATGCCCATCCTTTGGGCTCGCCTACCTAATAGGCAATGCCCCGTTATGACTGAAAACAATAAGTAAAAGAGTAAAAAATACTGCGCGCGAATCTGTCTCTTGGCTGAAAATTCAATAGAAATGTTTCACAAAATTTCTTTGGATGATTCTGAATTCCGCGTTTCGGATATTTCACCTAAAAGAGGAAGACCAAAAACATGCAAAAATATTAAATTACTTCCATTATACACCACCCCTAGACTAGTAACGGAAGAAAAACATAAAGATATTATGTGTTTACTACCCCATACATCCCTCCAGTTTGTCATGAACATTTTAGGAACCTGAAAAAACAAAAAGAAATCGAAATAATTAGTAAATGTTCATCAATTATGTCATTAAAGATATTGTTTCAAATAAAACTTATAGTTCTTTATTGCATTAAGTCATTTATAGGGCATTATATTAATTTTGCAAATGGTCTAAGTCAATTAGAGCTTTAAAATTCCGTTCATCAAAACTAAGAAAATTATAAATTTAAATATAAAAATATTTTTAACTCATTCAAACACTATTCATTAAATGCAAACTATACCGCAAATCTAAAAAAAACGCAAAACTTTATGAAGCGTACAATCGTTTGCAAAAAGAATTCGATGTTCTGTACAAATTTTTATATCAGAACTACATTTCTAAAGTAGAGAGTGGTATCAGAGAAAACTGTAAATCTTTTTGCCAGTTCATTAACGGTAACAAGAAAACCACTGGAATTCCAGAAAAAATGCATTATTTGGGGGAAACGTTGTCGGAAATTCAAAAAATTAATAACTTTTTTCAGTTTTTTTTCGATCTGTTTATGTTTGTCAATCCGACACCGGAACAGTGGATACCTCTTTTAACAGCTCACGAACAAATAGAAATTTCCAGCTCTCATGTAATAATGTACTCAGGAGCCTATCGGCCTTGGCAAATGACCCAACTCCTGAAGAAGATGTCTTCCCTCGTATATTACTAAAAAACTATGCTACATCGCTAGCAAAACCATTGACAATTATCTTCAATAAACTTCTGGTGAGTTTTTACATAATTGGAAAAAATCGTTTATAATACCAATACATAAGTCTGAAAGCAGGTCGGAAGTCCAAAATTATCGCCCTATCTGCAAAATCTCTTGCATACCTAAACTCTTTGAAAAGCTAGTTTATGATTTGACTTTCTTCCAAATTTCAAATCTCATATCGCTTAATCAGCACGGTTTTGTTAAGAGTAGATCTACTGTTACGAATTTAGGGTTATTTACAAATTATGTCTTAAACCAATTTGAAACAGGCCAACAATGCGCTGTCATATTCACCGATTTTTCGAAAGCGTTTGATCGAGTCAGCCATAGTATCCTACTTAAAAAGCTGGGTTCAATTGGTCTTCATCCTAGCTTACTCAAGTGGCTTGCATCTTATCTAACAGATCGAACTCAATTCGTTCGCATAAATAACATAAAATCTGATGTCATCAAAGTTACCTCAGGCGTACCTCAAGGTAACCATCTTGGGCCATTATTGTTCTTAATGTTTGTTAATGCCATTCCAGACGTTTTCGAGACATCACGTTGTCTGATGTATGCAGATGACCTGAAAATTTACAGTTGGTTAGAGGACGTAACTGACTGCATAGGACTTCAAGAAGACTTAACAAGATTGGAAACTTTGGTGGGATGATAACTCCTTACCTCTTAATGCTGGTAAATGCCAGTAGAGGAAAAGTTACGATTGATTTCGATTACAAGTTGGGCACTACCACCCTCACAAAAATTTATGAAAAGAAAGACTTGGGGGTCATATTTACATCGAATATGTCGTTTTCTAAACATATAGACTTTATGATTGGCAAGTCTAGATCTATGCTTGGCCTTGTAATAAGGAACTCAAGGAAGTTCCAGGATATTTCTACGCTGAGGAATTTGTATTTTTCTCTTGTGAGATCAAATCTCGAATATTGCAGCATCATTTGGGATCCATTCTATATGGGTTCATCTTTAAGAATTGAGAAGGTTCAAAAACGTTTCACTCGATTTGCTATTCATTCACTTCGTTGGCCTTGCAGTTTGCCTGCATATAAAAGTAGATGTCTTTTGTTGGCATTGCCAACTTTAGAAATGCAGAGAAAAAGTTCATCGGTAATGTTTATAAGGGACATAGTTACGAACCACATCAAATGTCACTTCTTGCTGGAGCTAATACTTTTTAGTTGTCCCACTCGTAACCTTAGACTCAGCAATATTTTCCATTTACCTTATCACAAGACCAATTTTCGTCGAAATGAACCGCTTGCACGTTGTATAAGGCAGTCTAACCAATGATACAAAAATTTGGATATGTTCTCTAGCTCACGAGATACTCTCAAATCAAAACTTAATCTGGAGATACACTTTTTGAATTGTGACTAATGTATCTCACAGTATTGTTTACCATATATTATATTTAAGCTTTAGTATAAGTAATCTATTTGAGTTGTACTTTAATTGATGGAAGAATGAATAAAGAAATAAATATAAAAGTATTTTTTAACTCGTTCAAACGCTATTCATTAAATATCTCGAAACAAGAAATATCATAAATGACTTACACCACTTCACAGTAAGTACAAGGTGTAAGTACAAGGTGACGCAAAATTAATCATTCAAATTCTTTTTAATAACTTTTTTCCTCAATAAAAATGAAATTGATGAGAATCACTTTTCTCCTCAACCCAAATTTGATTCTGATTGATGTAAATCTCATTTTGACCCTTACGCGCTCCATTGCTTATTTGTTTGTATGCTGCAGTTGCTTTAGGGTGATTAATTTTGCGCCACCTTGCATATAATAATTGAAACTGAAATCCATAAAGAAATTTAAGACCTTCAAAAGTATAAGAGCTCCTATTAAAAAACTTATACTACACTTTAAATTATATCACTTTAAATCTCTATATAAGTACGAGTATGCGCTGCCTTGCCACAAACTCTCGGTACGTATACGCCCGCGCATACCCAAATTAAATCTGCATTAGCGATGTTGTACAAAATAAGGATGTATGGGTGCGTGTATTGCTTAAGCAAATGCGCAAGACCTCAAATATACAACAGTGAGCAACTTTATGCAAAATATTAACTATCGAAAATTACGAAAGTTCAACAAGTACTCGCATTATAGTTGCAACAACAAAGAGTTGAAGGTAATCCTGATGTGTATTCTAAGGATTATAGCGACACCTTAATGCCCGCATAACCATTCACTCCAAAATACTTTAGATGATAGATACATATGTATGTGTGTATGAATGGAAGCTTGATGTATGTATGCGTGTATGTATGTATGTTGGTATGTATGAATGAATGTATCAGAACACCAAACTCTACATTTAATAAGCGAAAGCATCGTCCGCACTTAATGAGGAAAGTGTTAATTAAACAGGCAAGTGATGCATGCAAAGATTATTTTGTATAGATGCTGAGGAATGGCAAGCCGCTGGTGAAAAGTGTGGTGAGCGAACGACGGACGTAATGCATTCTGAATGGCGGACATGGTTACAAAGTAGATTTAGGTGTTACATAAATTTCAACCCGAACGATGGGATGAATGAGCAGCCGTGAAGGATTTCGATACGCGACAGAGCAAATTCAATTAGCGGATTATAAACCACAACTTTATTGGCGTGAACGGGCGGGTGACTAAAGCAGAAATATAGTGAAAACTGTATGAAAAAGGTGGTTGCTGCGATTATCAGAATTATGAATTAATTTTTGACGAACTGGTAATATCAATATAATTTGCAACTTAAAAAAGAAAGATTTATTACAGATTTCCGATGGCAGTTCATTACGAAAATATGAAAATAGGAGAATTTTCATTGGAAAACAGATGCTTTACAACTCGAGCATCTGAGAAAATTTGTTTTTTTTGTTAATAAAAGACTTTGAAATTTGTTTTTTTTTGTAAATAAAAGACTTTAAATTTTTTTTTGTAAATAAAAGACTTTCAAATGACATTTTTTATACCTATTATTTGTGAGCTTCACAAGACTTTAAATGAATGGTGGTGGTAGGACAATAACAATTCAAAGTAGTGTAAATTTCTTGTTATAGCCCGTGACAATAGTTTCCAAAGGAAGTTTTTATTGGATGTGAAACGCTATCACCGTTAAACTTTTGCGTATATTTGGTGAAAGTTGCTGAAGCAGAATAATTCAAGAATGATAGATTACAAGGCTTGGCCATCCGAATCAAAATTGAGGGAGTAATTTCGACTCTCAAATCATCGAGGATTCGTTAGCAGGATAATAAATTACAAGGTTTGCTATTTACCTATGGTGAACAAGAAAATTGTGAGGGCCACGTCACTTGAGGATTCGATAGCCAAATTCCACACGATCATTTCACACATATTCACACACTCGGCCAATCAGTCACTGTTCAGATGGTAACTAAGTAACAAAATCGTAGATGGTGCTGATTTTTTCCTCAGTGTTTTCGTAAACAAACCACTATTTTAAACCCGGTTGCATCAGCAAATCAGTTAATTCCTTCAAATCCACTGAGAGCTGGTTAAAGGTTTCATCTTGGCCATACCTTCTGAATTTTGTTCAGCATATTTTCACAAAGGAATAATTAGAGCCACCGATTTAATGTTGCACTTAAAAATTATTTTGACCTCATGCTCCAATTTTCGTCCTTCATTTTACCTTTATTTTGGAACGCTGTTGTATAGAACTGGATTCACGAAACATCAAACTGTGAAGAACATTTTTCTAATGCGTAATATCAACTTTGAATTTTATTGAATTATAGTATAACCCGCCGTAGTCGAATGGGTTGGTGCGTGATTACCATTCGAAATTCACAGAGAGAACGTTGGTTCGAATCTCGGTGAAACTCCAAAATTAAGAAAACATTTTTCTAATAGCGGTCGCCCCTTGGCAGGCAATGGCAAACCTCCGAGTGTATTTCTGCCATGAAAAAGCTCCTCATAAAAAAAAAATACTCCGTTCGGAGTCAGCTTGAAACTGTAGGTCCCTCCATTTGTGAAACAATAGCAAGACGCACGCCACAAATAGGAGGAGGAGCTCGGCCAAACACCCAAAAAGGGTGTACGCGCCATTATATATATATAATTTATGAACCAATAAGACTGGAAGACGGTACTTATCGAATAAGATATAATCATTTTCTGGAACTTTTAGCAAAAAACGAAACTAGGATAAGATTTATAAAATCCCAGAAGATAAGATGGATTGGACACGTGTTCAGAATTCCCAAGGAGAGAACAACTCGAAAGGCAGTTGCATTGCGCCCTGTTGGAGGCCGACGTAGAGGACGCCCCAGAAAGAGATGGCTCGACGACGTTGAAAAAGGCCTTGCAAAGCTGAACGTGCGGCGGTGGAAGGAAGTAGTCTAAGATAGAGACAGGTGGTTGTGTGAGTAGTTGGGCGAAAAGTTGTGAATAAAACAATGATTCACCAAGAACTGTGATGCTAAGAAGAAGAATTAGTAGGAACAAGCGTACGCCGTTTTTGCCAGCTGGATGATGAAATGCCAGAGCGTATCCTCTGCAAATGTGAAGCTCAGCTTGATGATGAAATGTCAGACCACGCCCATTGCAAATGTAACGCTCACACAAGGCGAAGCTGGTGCCTGAGGAGGCTTTCTACTCATCAGTAGCCTCCAGTTATGGGCTCGCGCTTAAGCATCATAGTCCACATAAGCGATTCGTGCACACTATGCTTCTGAAAAGCTAATTGAATAAGTTTCAGGTCTTTTTCATAAATCCAATTTAGTCCAAATAAATTTTTTCTTAAATTCTGCCTTAAGTCCTTGGTAGTCTTAAAATAAACTTACTTGAGAATTCCCATTTTAATTTTTAAAGTACTCAACTTACATGCACACACACACACATTGTCCTTCTAAGCAACCAACCTTCGTGCACATTGAACAAACAATTTTCTTTAGCTTAAGTGATCTCTACTTGAGTTCCTTTTATTGGTAATTGTGCTTTTGCCATAAACTTGTGCTGTAATTATCCAAATGAAACGCATCAAATTCTATTGAAAATCATAAAAATTTACTTATTTCAACAAATCAATGGAAAAATGTTTAAAAGCCTTCGTCGTTTCCAAAGTGAAATAGCAATTCTGTAAAATCGCAGTTAAGAAAGTAATCACACGTAGTAGTTTGTAAGCCGACTCACATATCCATGTACGTATGTATGCATGTGTGGCAAACAGTTATTTGTATGGATGCAGCCTTTTATGTGTGTGTTGAGTTTGCAAATTAATCTTTGAACTTTGACTACATACAAAGCACTTCAATTCAAAGACAAGTATTCGACACAGGCATTCTTATGCATATTTGCATGTGTAGGTGTGTGTGTGCGTGTAGGTATGCGCTTAAATTTAACTGGCAATCTATGATTTAAATACACAATTTGTTTGTCTTGTTATTCTCTATGTATTTCTATGTAATTCCATGTATTTCTGGCAACTAATTCCAGTTAATACATAGCACAACTAAATTGTCATGGAAGTAGTGAGTGGGCGCACAAACGAAAGTCAACGTTTCAATAGGGAGTGGATATTTGAATGAGCTGAAGGAAGGAGCACTTTGATGCTCGTTGGACTTATGCTTGGCTCTTTATCTCGTTGACTGTAGACAAGTACCATACGAACTGTTGGTGTGTGAGTGTGAGATGTGGTCGAAATTGCGTGCATATTCGTACTTGCCTTCTGCTGAGCTGAGCAGTGTTGCCGAGTGTATTTTTTTAAATTGTAATGTATCTGTAGGACCGAGATAAATGTAGCACTCAAAGTTTTAGCAATTTTTGAGCTTAGCTTTATAAAATTTGTCTTTACTTGATATTTCCTCCACAAGCCAGTGGTGGTAGATTAGATTAGATTAGATTAGATTTGTGGGGGGTTGGACAAGTTCAAGCACTCAGTCAGGAATACCATTGTACTACATCCAGATAGATTACAGTGGAAGTAATAGAGAGACAGGATAGATATTATTGGTGTGCAACTAAGTTCCCGCTGTTTGTCAATAGATCCCGCCAGCAGTGTGTGCTAGTCGAATCTAACATAACCTAATCGTCACAAACCAAGCTTAGACATATGGTAAACAAGCTGCTTCGACACATTAGCGATTTCGTTTTGGTATCATATACTTTTGGTTTTGTGAAAATGTCTGATTTTATGCCGAATAATCGTCATTTACGGAAAGTGTTGATTTTCCTCTTTCATTCGAAAGAAACGGCGACTGAAACTCATCGAGAGCTACAAAAAGTTTATGGAGATACTGCCTTAAGTGAAACAACGTGCCGAGATTGGTTCCGTCGCTTCAAAGACGGTGATTTTAATGTTGACGACCGTCCGCGTGACGGAAGGCCAAAAACCTTCAAAGACGCTGAATTGGAGGCATAGCTCAATGAGGATCCGTGTCAAACGCAAGAAGAGCTTGCTTCAGTATTAGGAGTTACCCGCCAATCCATTTTCAAGCGATTTCATGCTTTGGGAATGATGCAGAAACAGGGGACTTGGGTTCCTTATGAGTTAAAACCAAGGAATATTGAACGTTGTTTTTTGGCCTGTGAACAACTGCTCCGGCGGCAAAAAGGGAAGGGTTTTCTTCATCGCATCGTAACGGGGGATGAAAAATGAATTTATTACAGCAATCCAAAGAAAAGAAAGTCATGGGGACTGCCCGGTGATGCTTCTGCGTCGTCGCCTAGGCCGAATATTCACGCTGGTGAGGCCAAGTTGGTGTTATTTATTATGAACTGGGCGAACAAGCGAAACCATCACTGGGGATCGGTATCGACTTCAATTGATGCGATTGAGCCAAGCACTGCGCGAGAAGGCCGCAGTACGCGGAGGGGTATGAAAAAGAGATTCTATAGCATACCAAACCCGTTAAAACCTAACTGGAAAAACTGAAATGGAAAATCCTAACCCACCCGCCATATTCTCCAGATATTGCGCCGTCCGATTATAACCTGTTCCGATTGATGGCACATGGTCTAGCTGACCAGCAGTTTCATTCATATGAAGACATCAAAAAATGGCTTGATCCGTGGATAGCCTCAAAGATGAACAGTTTTACTACCAGAAAGATAGGAAAAAGTAGTAGCCAGCGATGGGCAATACTTTCAATGATTCACTTGTAACCATTTTTTCAAAATAAAGTTGTATTTCTTCAAAAAAAAAAAAAAACAGCGAGAACTTAGTTGCGCACTTTTAATTTTTTTTAATTTAATTTTATTACTATTGCAATCTAGTTAACAAAACTAATAAGCAATTCATTTTACATATATTGAATTAAATTAAAACATCTCAAGTAAAGACAAAATTTTATGAAAAGAGATCATGCGGTTTCGCCCTTTTTAATCTTCTCGTGAGGTCATCAGTTACAAGTAGTTTGGCTGCTTCATCATTGATGTGCTGCTGAAGTCTCTCTTCATGTTTATTTGCGAATTTTTTTATGATATCCGTAATGGTGTCTATATTAAGATCCTTATGTCGATTGCAATTACGAATGTACCACGGCGCTCTAACGATGTCGCGTAATACTTTATTTTGGAATCGTTGAATGATGTTTTTGTTGCTTTCACTGGTGCAGCCCCAGAGCTGTATGCCATATGACCACACTGGTTTCAATATTTGGTTGTATAAAAGTATTTTGTTATAAATAGAGAGTTTAGAATGTCGGCCTAACAGCCAATACATTTTCTTGTATTTAAGAATTAACTCCTCGTGTTTTTTCTTGACATGTGCTTTCCATCTCAGCTTAGCATCTAAGGTCATTCCTAGATATTTTGCCGTATTTGCATGCGGTATTGCCGTATTATTGATAAATATTGGTTTATAATTTATATTTCTATTAGTGAAGTCAACATGCACAGACTTGGTTTCGTTTAACTTGACACCCCATTTTTTTGTCCAATTTTGGATGCTAAGGCGGAAAAATTGGTTGGAGGACACTTTCTGCTCTGCAGTGCCCTCATTTTCACGACAAGACAGTCATATTGGGTCGTCATGGTAGCCATGGGCTGACCACAGGCGTTCTACCTTGTGATTACACCTACCAGTACTCTTAGGTCCTTTCTACTAAGTTTTAGGAGAAAGGTCGCTAATTTCCTGTTTGGTTCTTTCACAAAGCACTTAGCTACTCTGCAGCAGCCCAACTCAGACCCACGCCTTCTATCGGTAGACCTCATGAAGTCGTCAATCCATAATTGAATCGGCGCAGAATTGACCCCTAGGATGGGTTCAGGGCCCAGTGGAGTGCTTGCAGAGCCTTCATTAGCCAATTTATCAGCCAACTCGTTCCCTGTTATACTCCAGTGTCCAGGAACCCAAACAAGACAGTGGTGGTGCGAAATAATCAACGTTACTGGCGATAACTGCAGAGCCCTTAAATTAGCAAGACTCGGCGCCAAATCGGCCGATGCGTACGCAGACAATGACAAAGGCATACCTTTAAAAAGATGTTAGCTACTTATCCTTGAGGAAATCGTAAGAGCATCGAATGAAAGATGGCATAATGGAACCACCTGCAGAATCAACCGACAATTGTGGCTCACTCTCAGAGCTAAATACACAGAATCTCTGCTAAGCCAAAATAAAAACAGTCTTAGCACACTGATCTCAGTTATAACGGGGCACTGCCTAATAGATAGACACGCTCAGAGGATGCGTATGGCCGAATGACTTCTGCAGAAGCTGTCTATATAAGGGTAAGGAAGATCTTGCACCGTCTGTGCCATTGTCCTGCTCTATTCAGACGTAGATTTCCTATTCTAGGTAGAAAATTGTTTAATGAATTGGAAGATCTGAAGAAATCTGGGATGATTTAAAATGTTTGCAAGGCACACACTAGTTTTTGGAAAGATAGGAACAAGTTTCCCACTCAGCATCACGATGCGCTATGAGTCTGAGTTTGTCCCACAGGACAACCGCTTAGATTAGAGATTATCAAAACTTCACCATGTACACGAACACCTTTTTTAGAATTAAACAGGCTGACGTCAATCCTCTACTACCTTCTGAACAAAGGCGCAATAATAAACCGCTGCATAGAATCCGGAATCTGAATCTCACTTTCTCTACGCTTGGTACACTTACAACAAATTTTGCTCTAGTCAACGACAATGAGAATCAAAATGACCTCTCGCAGTATTCCAAATGACTAGCGCCCCAGCGTGTAAATGAAGCATTCCAAAATGCGATTCCATAACTGGGACAAACAATGCAAATTCCCTTTGTGCAAGTAAGTAAGTTACATCTGCCAGTAGGCGACAAAGAATCGGATTCCTTATGATGTGCCTTGCTTTCCTTGACAATACAGATCTTAGTCTGAATCTTAAATGTTCGTGTAATCCGGGAGGTTAAACTGGGTTAAGTTACATATATGGTAGCTCGTGCGAAAGCCCACTTGACGAGAAGTTGAAATTTCATAGCTTATGATATGCCTGGCTATGGTCGGTGCCTGTCTATGTTATATGCCAGTATGCCTGCCTCCAGGTCCAACTTTTTCATCCGGAGAATTTTTTCCGCGAAACCACTGAAGATTTTCCACGTTCCTTTGCTGCTTGGTACCTTGTCGATTACATTTTTAGTAGTTATGCCGCTGTCTGCATTCTCCAACATTCAACGTCCTCCTTCCCAATGCATACATTGGAAAAAGGTATATTCGGCCTCATCTTCGGCTACGTCACCATATATCCATGGGGGGTGTTCGCAATACCCTATTTTGAACAGGTATTTCTGAAAACTCCCATGCCCCGAAAGCATTTAGGTTGTAAAAAAATTGACTTCACAGGAGTCCCCGCTCGGCCATGTAGTGACGTCTTTTATTATCCTGGCCGTCCATCTGCTGCGTATTTCGTTTCTCTAGCTTTATCGTTTCGTCTTTTATTTAGCACGTTGGAAGTTTGCTTACTCTTTCTTCCAACCGCTCGTACTTTAATGCCCACAACTTTTTCCTCTCAAAGGCTAGTAAATCTATCGGTGTTGAACCACTTATCACTTGAACAGCTGACCCTGATACTGTGCCGTAGGCGGACAATGCCTTTAGTGCTTTTGGCCACAGTTCAGCTACGTATAAAAGATCGGAGTGCGTGGTAGCCAGCATTACTTCCCGTTTCCTTTGGGTTGGTCCCCATATGTTTGCTATCAACCTACTGAGAAGGGATGTCCTCTTCCCGCCTTTCTCTACTCCGTATTTTATTTGGGCGAAGAAAGTCGTTCTTGGGTCCAGTCTTATGAGCAACTTGGTATGCTAACTTCTAACGGGATGTGCTTCTTGGTTATAAGTATTAGCTTAGTTTTCTCTGTGGCTAATTTAAGACGTTTGTGTCTGTATCATTATTTGGTTCAGTTTCTACGATATGATAGTTCTAGAATGAAAAGGAAAAAGAAAAGATAGGGCAGAGAAATGCAATGGAATAGATTTGTGGATGGTCAGATAATTCCCAAGCACTCAGGTAATAATACACTAAGATTAAGAGAGATAATTTGAAGGGTGTGAGGAGACCGAGGAGTGGTGATTCATTACTCCCACGCACACCTTTTAGATTTTATTAAGAATATAAGCAGTTTGTCGAGGTCAAAAGAGAATATAGCTTGCCAATTCTCAGTACATCCGAACAAAAAATGGACCATCTAAGCGTGGCGAAAGCCGCACAACGGCAAAGGAAATGCTCTATACTAAATGCATCCTTCAAACAAGGTGACAACAAGAGACCATATGCCGTTCTCTGCCTGAGAAGTAATTTCCCGTCACTCTGTCAGGCGTTTTCAAGAAAGACTTGGTAGTTTTTCACGTGCTGTAGTGTACCAATGATTCTCATGGGCTTTATTAATCAGATCCTTGATGTAGCCGGCTGATTTCACATATGCTTGGCTGGAACTATAATTCGCCAATTCACTAGCCAATTCAATACCACAGTGGCCCAGCAACGCCATAGGTTCAAGCTCATTCCACCTTTCAACAGAGTTTTGCCTCAACTGGTATTCCTGACATTTTTTTAGAGAGTTGCAAGCGGATAGGGAATGGAGATTTCGCTTGAGGGTTATGGGGAATATCAAACGATGACAACTTGTCGTTGTGTTAAACGTCGTGTCTTCTTCTTCTTCTTTAGTATAGGATTAAATTCTGTTCATCAACAATTTTATACAAGAAATACAATTTCATGCCGTCCGAATGACCTCGTAGTTCTCGGTTTTGCCGTCATTACTGATTTAGCCAACCTATTGTCGGGCATGCGTAGTACGTGATTTTTCGACTCCCTTCTTCGTCTTCGGCTCCACCTGGCAATGAGCATAAGATCTCTGCGATCTCTGAGTATGCCCTGTGATTGATCGCAATGTTGCAATGTTGCTTGTTGTGTATCAGCTCGGGTTTTAACTGGATAGGTGAGTACTAATCGAACGCATGTTTTATAATTTCGGACTTTGCCTTCTAAGATTGGATGCTTATTTCGCCGTATTTCAACGCGTAAACATCCAGAAATCCGTACTGCTTTACTTATGTGGTTGTGTACTTCGGCTGTTCATTCTTCCGGTGATATCATTATGATACCCAGGTAGCAGAACCCCATAACCTGTTCGATACCCCTTCCACATACTGCAACCTTACACCTGAGCGGTTGTTTAGATGTTGTCTTGGCTACCTTATCTGCATGTTAAATGCAGAAGCAGCTTTCTCAACATCCGTTGAAGGTCGTCTTCATTGTCCGGCATTATAACTGCGTCATCGGAGTAGCGCATTATGCTTGATGAAATTCATCAGGTATGTCATATGTAGTCCTGCTATATGTGCAAGTAAAACAAAAAGTGAGAGCCCTGAAGGGCAAGGCTGGAGAAGGTGCCGAGATTAGCAGACAGCTGCTGCAGAAAGAACTGGAAGTAGTCATGCGAATCACTTCGCACCGCTCAGGTATCGGGATATAATTTTTACTGATCGAAAAGTGAAGTTGCGTGAGTTAGCTGACATCGTAAAGGTATCAAAACAGGTACTGGCTTTATATTGTAAGGGCATCTGACTATAGGAAAGCTTTGTTCAAAGTGGGTGCCGTGTTTGCTCACTGTTGACCAAAAACAAGTCAGTCTCAAATCAATCACAATAATGGCAAAACTACATGAATTGAACTTCGAATTGCTCCCACATCCACTTTATTCGCCAAATTTAGCTTCCAGCACCTACTGGCTGTTCGCAGATCTAAAAAATGCTCGCCGGTAGAAATTTCGCTCAAATTAAGAGGTTATCGCTGAAACTGAGGCCTATTTTCAGGCAAAAGATAAATCGTTCCACAAAAGTGGTATTGGAATGGTAAAGCGACGCTGAACTGATTGTGTGGTTCTCGATGGAAATACCGTTGATGAATAAAGCTAATTTTGAGCAAACAAAAAAAAACTGTTTTCTTTGCTAGGCCCCTGAGCACAGCACATGTGTTACAGCGGGAGAAACACGAATGTATAGGCTCAGATCGGATATCTTCAGCTCAGAACACTTTTAGCTTCCAAACCCACCTAAGCGGGAAATTACTTCTACCGATAACTTAGGGAACATTAACTATGTTTTGCGGATTCTTCGCCTTCAAAGAAAAACGTTTTCATTAAAAACTTGTTAAATTGTAAGCATCTCTTACTTGCTCGTTCGCCATGACGTGGCAACACTGTCACTAAGTGCCCTTACTTGCCAGTTTTGCCCATTCACAGTGATTTACTTGTGCTCGCGCATGTGAACATAAATCAAAATTGATTCTCAGATAGTTTGATAGCAAATTGAAGTGCTGCTATTACATTCGTATTATTGTATGTGCATGGGTACGTATGTATGTATGTCCATGCCTGTATGCAGGCTAATGTGCAACGATTTTCGTATAAATGCGGGATGCTTTCTTTTGATTTAGAAAGTTATTGCTGGAAGTAAATATTGGTTTGCAGTCTATGGTAATTTGACTACTCGACTGTATAATTTGAAAAGAATTGCAATGAAATATTCAATGTAAATATATATTTTTAAGGGGGCAGATACCTGTAAACGGCCATATTTTCCCTGATTTTCATTAAAATTATTTAAGATGAAGAAATCAATATATTTTTTTCAAAATTGGCATACAGTTTATTTTTACATTCAAATAATATAAAAAGTTTTTCTTTTATTTTAATCATTTAAAATGGCGGATGTACACTCAATTCTTCCAGGAAGGTTGTAGCAGGGCAAATTAGACCTGCGTCAGTGACCTTAATACAAAACACCAAAATTTTGTTTGATTATTAATGTCACAATTTCTCTTCTTCTTTGATAGCGTTACGACGAGGGGTCAAAGCTTCCTTCAAAATGCTTCTCTAAAGTGGTCTATCTTGAGCGGTTGCTTCTTAGTTACGTATTCCCAGCTTCTTAAGATCGTGTTCCACTGCGTCTATCCAACGGTTCCTCGGTCTGCCATTGGCCTTCACGCCCATTAGCTTTCCTGTCAAGGCTTTTTTCACGGTAAAGTCAACAGGCATACGAACCACATGACCTAGCCATCTTATGCGCTGCACTTTAACAAAACGCACAGCTGTCTCGCTCTGAGTTAGATCGTTCAGTTCCGAGTTCAATCGGATTCTATAGGTACCATCATCCATTCTTATTGGGCCAAAGACCTTTCTTAAAATTTTTCTTTCCATGCGAGCAATCTGAGCACAATCATCAATCTTAAGAATCCATACCTCACAACCATATGTTAGGATTGGTCGAATAAGGGCCTCGTACATAGTGAACTGTGTAGCTTTAGACAAAAGTCGAGACTTGAACAAGTTAAGGTGGACGTAATATGCTTTGTTGGCGGCGTTGATGCGATCCGTGATGGTGGAAGTTGAATCACCGCTACATGCGAACATAACTCCTAGGTACTTAAAATGCTGAACTGCTTCAAAAGTATAGGCTACCACATGGAAATTTGGCATCTGTGCAGGCCGCCTCGATTTCAACAGGTATTTGGTTTTGCCCTCGTTCGCAATTTTTTTAATTTTTAAGAAAATTTCTTTTAAGTCATTCCTATTTCTTGAGAGAATAGCGATGTCATCTGTATAACCACATATTTGGGTTGTTTTAGTTATCGAGGTACCACCTTTGTTGACTTCCCTTACGACAAAGTGCAGCATCAAATTGAATATGACTGTTGATAAGGCATCACCTTGTTTTACACCTGTTTCAATAGGGAACGACTCTGTGAGCTTCCCTTGAATGATCACTTTTGCTTGTGTATTTGTGAACGTTGCGCATGTCACAATTTCTATATGAATGAAAAAAAATGGAAAAAATTCGCGGAATAAAATGCTTAAAAAAAATGAATTTTGGGGCGAATTTTCCTACTATTTTTGCTTTGAAAAATTTTCGAAAACTTGTAAATTCACACAGAAAGTAATTCATAAAAAAACATGTGTGGAAAATTTCAGGTAGATCGGTCAATAACTTTTCCACTTATCGTGTACGCCAATTCGAAAAATATAGTTTTGAGAAAAACGCGTCTCGCTCCCAGCGCTCGAACGCAAAGAATAGAATCGTCACGGTTGACGATCTATAATAAAGGGTGGTTAAGTTTCAAGGGCCGGTGTTCATTTTGAATAAAATACAATTTTTTTAGAAAATTATTGTCATTTCTCTCTACTATGATAAAATTGGTATGGCTCAATTAATGTGCCGAATTACCTCATCCTTTAGCTCTTGAATTGTTGCTGGCTTATCGACGTACATCTTTTCTTTCAAATAACCCTAAAGAAAGAAGTCCAACGGTGTCGTTGATGTTTAGATGTGGTTCACATTCAACATCGGCCCTTGAAATTTATAAGAAATACTTAAATTTACGTTCTAAAAATTGTTTGACATATTCTTAAATTATTATAGGTATTAACATTTTATGAAAAAAAAATTTACAGGTATAGGGAACAGCCCTTAAGTGGGAACCTGGTTTAGGAGGCCAAAATTTTGGTGTTTTTCGAGAATTTTTTGAACAAAGAAGGAATAATCATAAATTGTTTAAGTTTAGAGGATATTTTATTTATATTTTTAGATACACTTTTAAATTTTTTTGAAGCTATTTCCGCGGGAGATAGAGGCGTTAGAGCGTACTGTCCATGGACGATCGCCATCCGAGTGTCTTGCTGGTGGGAATTCCTGAAGTTGCAACTTTTCTCTGAAATCAACAGCAATTTTTTTTATTAACAACATATTTCCTAAGAATATGAACCTAATTGTGGTAAAAAAATATTGAAAATTGCATGCTTTTGAGGCGCTCGAACACAAAGTAGTTTTTTATACCATATTTTTTCATCTATTTTGCTTAAAAACCATATTTTAAATAATAATATAATCCCAGAATTAGGTTCATATATTGTAGATAAGAATTTAATACAGAAAAAATCCCGAAAAATTTTAGAACGATTGGTTGATAACTTTTTAAGCTAGAATGCCCACCAGTTGGAAAAAACAAGTTTCGAAAAAAACGTCGTTCTAATTAACGCGCCCTACTATGCGGAACCGACGCGTAGTCACTTAAGTGCTCATAGAATCGGGAATAATGCGAATTTCGCTTTAAAATTGTTACCACATATTCTGGAGTAGTTATACTAACGATTTATGCAATAAAAAAAATCGATTTTTTGATCGATCTAAACCGGTTTCCCCCCTTAAGGAAAAGGGAGAACTTATGTTTTGAAACAGATCTGGAGGATTTTCACAAATTTTTATTTTATAATAATGAAACGAAAATGAAAAATCTGAAATGATTTTTTTTATTTTTTATTTTTTTTGAAAAGCCCTATCATAGTAAAAATCTGCCTGAGATTTGCCGTTGCCCGCCAAGGGCTGGACGATTACTGTTGCAAGTAACTTTTTTGATTTTTTTGTGTGTATTTTATGTCCATAACAGGATTCGGTATCTACCACCTTCAAATAGCCTCCCGTCTTGGTCGGTCATCCATAAATCCCTTCATAAATTTATGCGAAATTCTTAAATTATTATTTTCCCCTTTTCACGAATATGCGATCCTCGTACTTTATTCTTTCTCCTTTTGCAATCACTCATCATATTAGTTTTAACTGTTTGTACACATATTTGTTAGTGTACAGCTGCCGTTCAATTTAATTCCCCTTTATCTATCTAAACCCATGGAGTGTTTTTCTTATGTCTTTCTCTCTCTTCCATCGCCTTAACTTGGCTGTCGGAGAAACTTAACTTCCGCAAATTAATGATGAGCTTTGACGCTGTGAGAGTTACTCGCTGAAAACAAAAAATAAATAAAACAGCAAAAAACAACAAAAAATAGTAGTTGTACTCCTTAACCCGCAACAAAGGAGGACTAATTAAAAGTGGCTTTCGTTTGTTTGCACACAAACATACATACAAACATACACACATATACATACTTAATTATATACTTTTTATCATTTCTGCATACAGCAGAAGTGAACCGATGGAAGGCTAATTTTAAATGAAGGTCCCAAGTGGACATAAACTGATTTGTGAATTTAAATGTTTATATGTAATAAAGCCGAGGCATCGTTGAGCAAGGCAAAGTTAACTAGTCACATTTTTAACGTCCACTGAGTGTATCAGCTATAACTTGCGCTCGCTGATAACATAGAAGAAGCTCTAATATTGGAACCGAAAAGAGAATTTATCTCTTCCTAACGAACTGTGGTTTCAATCTCTTTGCAACCTCGCAGTTATTTCGGTATTATTGTTCAAATCTTAGCCCTATCAGTATTTTCATCTCCGGCTCCATCATGGCCGATTAAATGGATTTTCATTCATAAGATTTGGTGTTTGAATTATCCAGGTTATGTCGCGTGGAGGGCATGGAAGATGCTGTGTAGTGAAACCTCACACTTTTGTCATTGTAGTAGTTGCCAAACGGTTAATTTTAGAAATCACAGTTGTTGCTTTCCTTAAACGATAGTTACGATTGAGCGGACAATTTGAGAGCGGAATACCCAAGTGAAATGTAGAGAAACTGCTGGGTAGTGAATTGAAGGCAATTCTGCTCAACGGTGTGGAGTTCTGAAAAAAAGCCGTATGAGTCTTGTACAGAATGTTTTTTTTCTGGAATACTCATTTTTATTGCACTTAACTCCACAACAGGGATTAGTCTCTCCAAAGAGTATCTTTATATAAAATTCTTTTGCGAAATCGAATGCGAGACTTGGTCTAAACTTTAGTTAGGCATAATTTGTGGGCCCATCTTTCCAAATACAAACTGGAGCTTAAGCTTAAGTGATTCCTATTTTCGCTAGAACAAAAAAAAAAGACTCTGATCTGGTGTCGCTGTGGACCAAAATGGCCTCTGCGTGACTTTGGCCAGTTAGTATAACCTAACCTAACCTTTCCAAATCTTGTTGGTTCAAATATAATTTGTAGTCTTGAAATATTATATTATATCGAACGTTTGAGCAGAGGTAGCTTACTGAGTTCCTCCTTGATGGATTAAGTAATCCAACATTTTTCTTTCTTCTTTTTTCATAGGTTAGGGACTTCTTTTCGAACCTATTGTTTACGATAACTCCTTTCTCTGTCCACCAATTTCGTGATAATTCTCTATATTTCATAATAATTATCTCTCTTAATTTAGAGACTTTTTTCCAGTCAGGAGTATCCTTTTTCTCATTATCTCAGTTCAGTAACTTTTTTCCTAACCGGCTAGCCAATCATAGCTTCTGTTTCTATTTCTCAATTTGTTGACTTCTTTACTAAATGGTTAGTAATAACTTCTTTCTCTTTTTATCTCATTTTAGTGACTAAAACATAACTTTCTTTTTCTCACCCAGTTTATCGGCTTCTTTCCGAATGGGTTAGTAACAACTTCTTTGCCATTTTCTCAATTAGTTCACCTATTTGGTAATTGGTGAGGTTAGACAATACTGGCTGATCTATAAACAGACCTCACATAGACCTCTAAGGTTCATTTTGCTTCTTACTTGGCGCGATAATTGCATACGCGATTTTGGCCGAGCTTAACAAAGCGCGCCAGTCGTTTCTTTCTCGTGCTAACCGGCGCCAATTGGACACACCAAGTGAGCCAAGTCCTTCTCCACCTAATCTTTCCAACGCAGAGGCGGCCTTCCTCTTCCTCTGCTACCACCAGCTGGTACCGCATCGAATACTTTCAGAGCCGGAGAGTTTGTATCCATTCGGACGACATGACCCAGCCAACGTAGCCCCTGGATCTTTATTCGCTGCGGTATGTCTATGTCGTTGTAAAGCTCATACAGCTCATGGTTCCATCGCCTGCGATATTCGACGTTGGCAACGTGCAAAGGTCAAAAAATCTTACGCAGAATCTTTCTCTCAAACACTCCAATCGTCGCTTCATCGGATGTTGTCATCGTCCACGCTTCTGCGCCATACGTTAGAACGGGCATGATGAGAGTCTTGTAGAGTGTTAGTTTTGTTCGTCGGGAGAGGACTTCACTACTCAATTGCCTACTTAGTCCAAACTAGCAATTGTTGGGAAGAGAGATTCTACGTTGGATTTGAGGGCTGACATTGTTATCGGTGTTAATGCTGGTTCCTAAATAAACGGAGTCTTTTACAACTTCGAAATCATAACTCTCAACAGTGACGTGGGTGCCGATACGTGAGTGCGCCGACTGTTTGTTTGATGACAGGAGGTACTTCGTTTTGTCTTCGTTTACCACCAGACCTATTCGGTCCTATCCAGTTTGGAGAAGGTAGAACTAACAGCGCGGTTATCGATATCATCGGCGTACGCCAACAATTGTACGCTCTTATAAAAAATTGCGATTATGTTCTGCGGCTTGTACGATGCTCTCCAACATCAGGTTGAAAATGTCACACGACAGCGAGTCATCCTGTCTGAAATCTCGTTTGGTATCAAACGGCTCGAAGAGGTCCTTCCCAAATCTGATAGGGTTGCTGGTGTTGAGCAACGTCATCTTGAAAAGCCGTATTAGTTTTGTGTAGACCAAATTCAGACATCGCGGTACACAGGTAACTCCTTTAGCTGCGTTATCGCTATCCTCATCTCGTCATGGTCGGGTAGCGAAACGACAATTCTGCCGTCAACGTTTGGTATCGGAATCTTCACATTCCTGCGACATGCGCAACTATTCAACAGGTTCCAGAAGTATTCACTCCATAAGTAAGCTATGGAACGCCGTCTTTATTCTTACAGGGGTCCATTGTGTTACCAGTTCTTCGCGACTGTTAAGAAGCCGTTTAGTCTTTTGTCAGCGATATGCTTCAAGAGCGAAAAATATGTTGACCCTAGGTCGAGTCCAATAAAGAGCAGGACATTGGTGAAGTAGGTGTTCCAAAGTAACCCCAGGATTCTCTCTGCTGCATTTCAGTCCAAGTAGTCAATCTATCTCCGTTACCCCTTGGGAAATTCTGACGGTATTTTTTTTTTTTGTTTTCTTCTTTTTTCTCATGAAAGTGTGCGCTCTTTTCAATTAGACTTTCGCTCTCCCTCTCTCTCTCTCTCTCTCCGCCTCCCCCTTTTTCTTAATTTAATTCTAGTGAGTTAGTTAATCTTACCTTTTTCCTTTCTCTCTCAGTTTCATGACTATTCTCCAAATAGGTTAGGAATAACTTATTTCTCTACCTCTTAGTTTAGTGACTTCTTTCTTAATGAGTTTATTAATCAAACCTTCTTTGCCCCTTTAAATTTAGAGACTTCCCAAATAGGTTAGAAGCAGCCTTCTTCTCTATCCCCCTCAGTTTAGTGGATTTGTTCCTAAAAAGTTAGTAACAGCTTTTCCCCACTCTCAGATCACCCCATTGTAAAACACTGCACTACAAAACACACATTGTAATAACATTGCATAAAACCTGATTAAATTTCATAGAAAATCGTATCAAAAAGCCTAAAAATCTTAAGGCTTTCAGTTTCAGATATTTCTCAATAAAAGGCATATTAAGAAATATTTAAAAATATTTGTTGTTGTAAATTTTCCAAGTCATATTTAATTTTTTTTTTTTAATTTTAACATAAAAATTCAAATTTTATATAGCAACCCCGCCAAACGTGCAATCAAAAACCCACCATACACTTGACTGCCTGTCAAACTCACACCAAGGGTGCCTGTCAAAAAATAGGAAGAAGAAGAGTGATTTTACTTGTACTTTTTTATAATGACTTAGCGACATCTTTCCTAGTAATTCTGTTAATTTGACCCTCTTTCTCGCTTTCTCTTTCAATTTACTGACTTCTTTCCTAACAGCTTAGGAGTAACTTTTTTCTCCCTCCCTCAGTTTAGTAATCTCTTTCCTAACGGGTTAGTTAAACATAACTTCTCTCTCTCTCTCTTTCTCTCTCTCGCTTTTCCATAGTCAGCCACATAAACTGACTTTGGCTCATTAATTTAACTTTTTCTTTCGTGCGTTTTTTGTTTTACTCTACTCTTATGCGAGCAAGTTCAAGGAAACGCTAAAGAGTTTTGAACCTGTAACAACATCTCACTCCTCATGGACGTCTTATCCAGCCCTTTTTAAACCTGAGCACTCTTTTATTACCTTCCAACTTAGTCTCAAAATAACTTTAGAATTTTGCTTGCTAAAAGCAAAGTTGAATAAAAAATGTGAGTCAAAGAAAAGCGCCAACTTTCAGCTACGACTCTGTTTAAAAGCAAATTTTTTACGCTCCACGATGACGTGCACCAGTTGTATAATGGAAGGATGCTGGATGCATAAAAAATTCATGAATTTTAATAATATTCATTTCTATGAAATGAAATAAATGAATGTATAAATGGTGGCATGAATGGGCGAAAAATGTGCGCCTATGAATGAAGACTCACACCACTAGAGTACCCGTATAGTATTTTTTTTTTTTTTTGCTTCGTTTTCGCTACAAACCTGAGTAGCTGAGAAGTGAAAACAACGACCTTATGGAAAAATATGGGAGAGGGGTTGGTTTGTATAATGGCAATGCATAAAATATTTCCTATTTGCTTGCTTTTTATATCGATACACTTTCTTGTCATATACTCTGTTCTGTTTTTATCTGACGCATTCGCATACACCGCTAGCGCACAGATAGCCCACCGGCTACGCGTATCAATGACGTTAAGTATCGAATTACAAATAATGGAAAACATGAAAAAGAGAACAAAAAAAAAATTGCAATATAAACGCACAGCACCCCTCTGCTCGTAAGGAGCCATAAAAAACACAGTGTCACAACGTACTTTCACAACAAAAATACACATCTTTGCTACACTTCCCATGTTGTTGTTGTTGATGTCCCATACATTACTTTTACTTTTACTTTATTTCAACAATATTTGCTATAATGTTGAGCACATAAATCAACATTTCAAATTTACCGATACGCGAAGGGGTGGGGTTGTATGCAACCAACACAGCTAAACAATTGGCTGCTGGCACTCGTAAAACACCACAGAGTAACATGAAGATGCAAGCCTGAGATTGAGGAGAGTCTCGATGCGGGATATCTCTGAGTGTGTGTATGCCTGTGTGAATGCATATATGTGCATGTGTGTGTCCATTTATTGTATGTACATATACTCCATGTTGTTTCTTTGGATTTTAAAAAACGTTTAAGACAACACAGCGGCGGGGTAGTGATGCCATTCAAAAGGAAGTTGGTGGTGGGCTAACGAAGCTTATTGATTCTCTTATTATTTTTTATTTTATGTGCGCGTCTAAACGAGATACTCCCAGTTTATTCAAACAAGTACGCTAAAATATTGAAAAATTAGGGTGGACTGTGGCTTCGCTATGGAAAAGATGGAATCTTTTTACTTTTTCTGCTTAATGCCGGTATAGCGATTTTGACCAAATCCAGCAAAGCGAGGAAATAAAATCTTTAACTTTTTATTACCTGACGCCAATTAAAGCTACAAAGTAAAGCTAGGTCTCTCATAACTAGGAATTTCTAATGCAGAAAGGGCTCTCTACTTCCTAATCAGATGGCTAACGTAGGTCATGTCACGAGAATGGGCCCAACGAGAGCTCAACGAAAAATAATCGACGCTTAAACAATCAGACCAAGATCAAGATGGATTGGCGAACTGAAGGATGACATGGGGAAACTCAAAGTAAAAAACTTGAAAGAATTAATTAAAGTTGGTATCAAATGGAGACATTTTGTTCAGCTGGCCAGATCTCACACAAACCTGTAGCGCCAAACGATGATGATGATTTCATCATATTCGATTAATAAGCTATCGATTCGATCATAAAAGATTGTAAGAGTCGGGAATTTTCATCTCCTCTATGTTTTGGTGGGTATCACCATTCAGCCATATAGGGAAGTGTTCGCTCCATAATCCATGTTTTCTCTTGGCATTAATCGCTGGATCGTCGCTCTTAATCTTACAGCTGTCACCTTGGTCTTGAAACCTTCTATAAGCCATCGAAGTTCCAGGTAGAATTTTTGAGCGTTTTTACTTAGTTTTATTTCGGTCAGCCTATGAAGCATTTCGCAACCATGTAATTTTTTTATTATTTATTATTTATTTTTTTTCAACTAAAGTCGGAAATAGCTTTTTTCAAAAGTGACCCAAGATGGAATGCGCAGTTGGAATTGTGATTTTTATTTTAATGTGACAGCTCTAATCCATTGAAGCATAGCACAAAACATATATTTTAAAAACCTTTTCACTTTAGGCTGATTGTTATTTTATAACAGGCGTTCTTCATAAAAAACAAAAAAATGCTGCTGGTTGAGTAAAGCAGAGCTCTTATGGATATCAGCTGCGATCAGCTTGGAGTAACTTTACTATAAAGTTGGGTTATCGGAACATACATTAAGATTTGATATGTTAGGTTAGGTAGTGCTGGTTGATCTGTAAAAAGATATCACTTTCACTCTTATTAGGAGTCAAAGCTATTATTTTATATAATTTCACAGGTCGGCAAAAAAATGGGTTCGGAATGTTCTATAAAAGTGTAGTGTCATTTCCGAAGTAATTTTTTGCATATAATCCGAATCCGGGGTTTAAATTGCTCAATCACGTCAGGACTTTGAGATATCCTAACCTAAAAGTGTAAAAAACGCTGTTTTCCCCCATTTTTGAGGTTATGTAGCTACGAAGATTTTTCTCTTCATAAAATAGTAGATGTTGTATTTTAAATTATAAGTCTTCCTATTTAAATGCCGTTGAGTTTGCTCAAATATCTTAATTTTTCACTAAGATATCGCATTTTGAAGTGCGACTATGTAATCGACCGTATCGCGTCTCATGTTATCTCAATGGATTTTCGAATATTGAAAAATTCACAAACATGGAAACTTCAAAATGCCATATCTCAGTGAAAAGTAAAGATATTTAAGATATTTATTTAAAAGAGGAAGACTTATACTTTAAAATACTGTGTTTACTTTTTTATGAAGAGCAAAATCTGCGTAGCTACTTAACCTCAAAAGTGGGCAAAAACAGCGTTGAGACAATGGCCCGTCAGCTCTCCAACCAATATTTTGCAGCCTTTCCTAGGCTTTGATAAAATTAAGTTTATAGTTTTGATTAGCTCAGGACAAAGAGCTTTATTAATATCTATGGGATCATATATCCATAGACTTCAGTATCCGAGCTTAAGATGTGCTGTGAAAAGCGTCGTACAGATTTTTTATCTTTTTAAAATTTAAATTAAATGTAATACTGAATGTTATTTATGACATATTGCAAATTGTATTTATTAAATAGAGTTAAACAAACAAAATAGTACAAAAACAAAGACAATCTTATACATATATATATTGAAAAATCTCTATCGTGATGAAACCTTACGGCGCTCGAGGGATAATGCTGAGAGCTCAAATCTGAGAGTCCAGATGTTCACCGTTCTCAAAATTTAGTTAGTTATGTTACTTCTCAAGTTAACAGAAATCAACTGATTTGACGCTGTTACCATACGTTGGAGGCACTGTAAACATAATACACAAAATTCTGAGAGCCACCTTCTCTCCAGATGTTCATCGTCCTCGAAAGTAAGTTAGTTATGTTAGTTTTCATGTAAGCAGATATCAACTGATTTGATCGCTGTTACAATACATTGCCTCCACTGTAAACATAGTTCACAGCATACTGAGAGCCACCTTCTCTCCAGATGTTCATCGTTCTCGAAAGTAAGTTAGTTATGTTAGTTCTGAAGTCAGCAGAAATCAACTGATTTGACGCTGTTGCCATACATTGGAGGCACTGTAAGCATAATTCACATAGTTCTGGAGAAAACTCCAGATGTTCACCGTTCCCAAAAGTTAGTTAGTTATGTTAGTTCTCAAGTTAACAGAAATCAACTTGTCACTGTTACCATATATTGGAGACACTGTAAACATACAGAAACACATTGTTTAGCAAAATTATGTATTCAAACTACCACAGGCTAAGCATCGCTATGTAAGTTGAACGATCATAACTACCACAAGTCGGAATGAGCAGCTTTGTATGCAGATTCTCTTCAGATAAACTGCTACTGTGGTGTAACAATGGATCGGCAACGGTCTAAGTGAGTTGGTTTAGAGACCGACTGCCACTTCTACCTATGGACCTATATGCCTAGGGAAATCTGCTTCACAATTTAAAAATAAATAAATCCTTTTCTTTCTGCGAAAACTAATATTAGATCGACGCATTAAGTTAGTGTTTCAGTGCCAAGTTCGATTTTAAATGAATTTTCTCTACTGTTGGTTTTTCCGACATTTATAAACTGGTGAACTGGATGGAAGGAAAACTAAGCCATCACTTTAAACAAGCCCCAGCTTTTTTACTCAGTATTCTTCACTCTTCTGCGAACAGCAAACAGGTAGAAAACATTTTAAAGAACTTTTATAGCAGGTTAAGTTTTTTTTTTTCTTTTTCTGTTTATACTTTTTATTTGAAACCTTTGAAAAACTTCAAATTCTCGATTTCTTCAGTTTTTTTCATAATTAGTTCACATAGAAGTAAAATTTTTGAAGTTGGAAATCTTTCTTGGAATTTCTCTTTCAGAAAATGTTTACAACTGCCATTCTTGTTGTTATTGTAGCAGCATTAACATTCCCCATACATGTACGGGGAGTGCTGCTGAAGTGACAGTCTTTGGCCGGATTGCCAACAGATTTATTTATTTTTTAAAGGTAATTTCAGCAATTTGGAACGTTTTTCTGCCGTCAAACGATTCATGGTGACTTGCTGACTTACTGTACATAAATGTAAAATCAGTTTATCAGTCTCAGCTGTCAAACCAAAGTCATTGTTTTCGATTGTTGTTATGCAGCTAAAAAACACCCGATATATTTATGTAGCAAGATGGAATGAAAAAAGGTAAGATTGGGGTACAGGAATAATAAAAGGGGAAGAAGTGTAGAATACTGGGCCAATTGCCGTTTTGTACCTAAACGTCATAATTTTTTTACAGTGTGTTGAAATTTTCTTAATTCTCTTAATTAGTCTCAAGCTGATCTAAATTATTTAAAAAACCATTCACCATGAATATTGCCTTTAACTGTCTGTAATAAAATTTAATGGCGCCTAATTTCAAGGAACATTTTAAGCCAATATTTCTTACTCGTGTTGGTCATTATGACTCTTATTTTTAAAAATCTGAAAAAAAATAAGTTTGTAAGTTCGATGGAGCGTTAAAATGTTTCACAAAATTATTCCCCGAAAAAAGTTTAGTATAGAACTTCTCAAACGAAAACAGGGATAATGGAAAAAAGTATTCCATTAATTTCTTACATACTAATTAATTATTGTAAAAAAAATTGTGACGTGTGGGAACAAAATAGCAGGTGATCCAATATTGAACAGTTTTTCTGCTTTCATATTTGATGTACCATATTTTTGTCTGTTTTTTTTTTTTGAAATTCAACAGTTCTTTCTCTCTCATAATTCCTATACCGCAGCCTTGTTGTTGTTGTTGCAGCAGCATAAACGTTCCCCATACCTACATACGGGGAATGCTGCTGGAGTGACAGTCCTTGCCGCATTTAATCCTGGTCGTTTCGGTAACGTAGAACGGACTGTCGTGGAAACGACCGCAGCCTTGTCTTACTTAATGATGCAGCAAAAAACTCTGAAAAGCAGCTAAAGTTGACAATTAGCCGAGACAAAGAAATTAAAAGCGCTTTAAGTTACAAAAAACGAAATTTAAAGTTTCTATTGATATCTCCGTCCGCCGCGGCCGCCGTAGCCGAATGGTTGGTGCATGACTACCATTCGGAATTCACAGAGAGAACGTAGGTTCGAATCTCGGTGAAACACCAAACTTAAGAAAAAATGTTTCTATTAGCGGTCGCCCCTCGGCAGTCAATGGCAAACCTCCGAGTGTATTTCCGCCATGAAAAGCTCCTCATAAAAATATCTGCCGTTCGGAGTCAGCTTGAAACTGTAGGTCTCTCCATTTGTGGAACAACATCAAGACGCACACCACAAATAGGAGGAGGAGCTCGCCCAAACATCCAAAAAGGGTGTACGCGCCAATTATATATATATATACATATATGTATATATATATGTATATTGATATCTTCGTTATTATCTCTACTCTACTATTTTGTTTTTGTGTCCTCTGGTTAGTTTTTAGATTTTTTATATTTTTTTTTATTTACATACTAATATTTTGAAAAGTGTAGAGTGTACCATTTCCTGAAGGTATAATATGCAAAACGAAGCTGATTATCCGCTTATGGAACATCTCAAAATATATTTAAGCCGTAACTATGAATTGCAAAATTGCCCGAAATCGCATACATATATGATTGCTACCCTCCTAACTGGGCGTTTTATGCCACGCACATTACCATACATTATTTCTTTTTTAAGGTTATTTTCCAAATCACTGCCCTTTAATCATTCATGACTGCTGCAAGCGTATTTACATTTTTCTCTCCAACGCATTTTTTATTTGTGCCGCCAAATGTTTACTTTTACGCATTACCGGACGATAGAAGCGTTTACCATTGTTCGTAGGTTAGCTAGCGATTTCTCGATTTAGTTGATAAGCATTGCCGCCAGCTAAACTAACTCATTCATATTTTTATTTAAAATTGAAAATTGATTTTTTTTTTAGTTTCTTGATGGCTGTTTTAGGTTTGATTACTTCTTTTCGTCTATATTGAATAGAAATTTACGAAAAGTTGTTGCCAATCAGGTGCTAGAGAAGATGAGCCCAACCTGAATTTTTCGACTTTTTGTGATTACACTACATATAAGCCTTACCACAAGTTATTTTATGAAAAAATGGGAGATAAGATGGTGAAAAGATTTTTAGAGGTGTACTACCTAGCAGACCGCTATTCGGCTCTTAGCGAATTTGACAGATATGCCGACGTTATTCGCTTTGTGTTTCACTAAGCCAAAGCTAAATTTTGTGTTTCACTTAGCTAAAGCTAAATTTTGTGCAACACAAAACGAATGACGTATGTAGAATCCAAAGTTCCCCTCAAAAAAATATTGAGGTATGAAAAATAAGTCTAACGCCGAACAGCAATTGACTCTCACTCTTGATATCCAAGTGGGCTATTCAACATAACGAGTATGTGACACAAGAGTGTGCCTGATATACCACGAGGGAGTGGGAGGATTTCTCCTTGCTGAAAAACCTAAATAGAGAAGCTCCAAAAAGTATTTCTAATTAGCATCAACTAACTCACGAAACAAGAAACTACTGACAAGCGTTGCTTGACCAAAAAGTAATTGTACCAAATAGCTAATACTTTTATTATAATTCGATAGCCGATTAGAAATTGTGCCACTATGTGGACTATACAAATTGTAGTGCTCCAAAGCACTTCTATTCTCAATATAAATACACAAACACTAAACATCACATCCACTTACCATCCACATACTCATGTTTATGATCGTCTTGGAAAGAGCTCACACACTGGTTTATCGTGAGAGGCAATAACCAACAACAAACCCTTTTCAGCTACGCAGGTTTCACCACTTTCGCTTACTGTCTTCATTGTTTGCTTTGTTTACATTTTCAACTGACATTGGTTACTGCTATTTTGTTTGTTTTGTCGATTACAACTTTTTTTGTTCTTGTAATTATGCAATTGCAAACAAGAGCAAAAATGCGTAGCTAAAATATCTACACAGATACGCATACAATCAGGGGCGCAAGCAAATATTTTCATTGATGAATTTTCTGCATAGTTGATTTTATGAAGATTTAACCCTCGAATTAGCAAAATGAAATCTGTCGAAAAAAGTGCGCAAATGTTTGTATAGCAAAAAATGAAAAAAAAGGAAATGAACAAAAACAAAAAAAAAATTAAGCAAATAGTAAATATTTTTTCTAACTGATTGCATTTCTGGGGTAAAGAAGAATATTAGGTTCGCTACCTGCCGACGTGCTTGCAAATAATTGATGTGGAACTGGTCATAGGTCTCAAGTGTTGATCTGTATCTTCTTTGGCGACTGTATCGGTAATCCAGGCTTCTGCAGAGTTTCACTTGTACTCCTTCAACGCATTTGATTGCAGAGTCAGTAAAAGGAGACCAGATTACTGTGCCATATTCCAGAATTGGAAGGACTAACGAGGAGAAAAGGCTCAGTAAGGTGTTGGGATTTGTGAAGTCTTTGCTGGTGCTAGTAATAAAACCAAGAGTTTTAAACGCTTGGAGACACATCTGACAGATGACAATTATAAAATATTTAATATAAGAGTACACTACCATTCGGGAGTGCATAGGCTCGAATTTCCATGCATGAACATCAAATAATATGTAGAAAAAGTTTTGTTTCTAGTCGCTCGGCAGGCAATAGCAAACCTCCGAGTGTATTTCTGCCATGACAAAGGTACTCATAAAAACCATTTGCTGTTCGGAATCAGCTTAAAACTGTAAGTCCATCAATTTGTGGAACAACGCGCACCACAAACACCTAACAGAAGTGTATGCTCTAATTACTATTATATTTTTACTTAGTATTTCCGCTCTAAATAATAATCTAAAAATAGTGAAATACTTGCTTTATTGTTATTAGTCCCCTAATTGATTTGTTAAATAACAAATTAATAAATGAAGTGCTAATATAAATTTTGGACGAAATAATGTCCAAGCAAGTACATACATATATCTTGGTATTTTAAAAAAAGAATTGACTTCCAGTATTAGAAAATTCGGCTTTGTTGAACCGGAAAATTCGAACAAATTTAAATACAAGTACTATTAAGATAATGATACCAAACATAAATCTTATACCTATATGCAGGCCCTGGCTACTATACAACTGCACCGCAGTCATTGAAACTGCCGCCCAAAGTCCCGACATTAACCCAATCGAAAATTTTGTGGGTTCATTTAAAAAGAAAAGTAGGAAAAAGATCGCCAACTAATAAAACTGAATTAATAAGACTAATCAGAGAAGAGTGGGGAAAAACACCATTGGAATATGATATTCCGAAACTAATTAAATCAATGCGAAGTCGTCCTCAAGCGGTAATTAATGCCAAAGGAGGGCATACCAAATATTAACCACAAAAGTCCAAAAATTCCACCAAACTTGATTTTCAACCAACTGTGCAAACACTTTTTTGACAGCAGAGAAATTGAACTATTTTGATGTTTTAGTATACCTATATAGGGTGGGCCATGTAAAATTTGCTTTTTGAATCGGCTATAAAAAAAAACTAATCAATATTTTTCAAACTTTTTTTTTTTTTTGAAGATTGAACATTGTCATTTATGAATGAAAAATAATATCGTTCAAATGACTACCACGACTGGCTTTACAGTAGGCCATTCGATCAACCCAATTTTTAAGCACATTTTCGATTGTTAGGGCTCCAATTTCATGAATGGCAACTTCGATTTCGTGTTTTAAAGCATCAATCGTCTCTGGATGGTTCGCATAGCATTTGTCCTTAACGGTTCCCCACAAAAAATAGTCCAACGGGGTTAAATCACAGCTCCGTGGCGGCCAATTGATATCGGAATTTTGGCTGATTATTCGGTTTTCAAAAACGGTAGCCAAAAGTGTGACAAGTTGCACCGTCCTGTTGAAACCAAATGTCGTCCATGTCATCCTCTTCAATTTTTGGAAACAACTCGTTGAGCATGTCACGGTAACGCTCGCCATTTACTGTAACCGCGGCTCCTCTCTCATTTTCGAAAAAAAATGGCCCGATAATCCCGCCAGACCAAAAACCGCACCAAACAGTGGCTCGTTGTGGATGCATTTGCTTCTCTACTGTAACGTGTGGATTTTCTGAACCCCAAATCCGACAGTTTTGCTTATTGACGTAGCCACCGATGTGAAAATCAGAAAAGAAGAAGAAGACTCACCACTTTGGAAATAGGTTTTCAATATTTCCCAATTGTGTTCAAGCGTCCCATTTCGTAAATGTTAAACCTTTAAGTAAATTATGAACACATTTGACATGTCATTTGTGTTACCATTCTCAAAAAATAGGTGGTTCAAAAGGCAAACGCTATATGGCCCACCCTGTACCTATACACCCTATGGTGTATTTCATGTTGCTGATTTTTGTTGGTTCAAATTATCAGTTCACCATAGTAATAGTTACTAGTGACGGCTACACATTCAGCAATAAAGTTTACTGCTAATAAAATGTTCGTTAATTAAGTTTATTTCCATTACTGCAATTTTCTACTCGCGTGATGCTAAGACTCGACATATTCTTGGACGGCAGTAAGCCCCCAGTACTCACTGCATATCTTCTGATATTATACGCGTAATTGCTCTTAATTTTAATTGTGAGCAATTCAATAAAATACCTGCACATATTTCTTTTTTTTATTTTAATATAATTATAAATTTTACAATGAAAAACTGGCATAGCAAGCAAAAGGGCAAATAACTAAAGCAATCAAATTGTTCCTCATAATTGGATGAATTAATGTTAAAGTAGGTAAGTGCGTGGGTGCCGGCAAAAGTTCGCTTAGTTTTTATAAATTTAATTTCATCGTACTTAACTATTTCGTCGTAGTTATGCATCCTTTCTATGTACAATTTTCAAGCAGATATAGCCACAATTCTTAAAATCAGTTTTTTTTTTCAAATTTGTAACTGCGACGTGAACTGTAATTAATTGTCTACTGATTACATTAGTATAAAACTATTTGCTGAAAATTTCTTAAAAAAGTGGTACCTAGTTAAAAAAGTATCTGTGAGCTTATTTTAGGATCGGTAGACATGGAAATGAATTTCACTTCCTTTTTTAAAAGAAACTTTTTCGGGACATACACGCCTCAACAACGTTTACTAATCGTAAAATTGTAAAGGGCGGTTAAATTTTAAGGGCCGATGTTAAATGTGAATCACACCTAGACGTCAAGTTCTTTTCTACATTTCATTTAACATTTTGCAATTTCCGACTAATTCAATTTGGACCATAGAAAGATACAAAATCGAGCAACGCGTTCAAGTTATTCAGGCTTATTATGAAAATGGGCGTTCAAATCAAAATGCATATCGCGCACTTCGTGATTTTTTCGGTCAATTTAATCGTCCAAATGTGCGTACCATCGGAAAAAGTGTGAAAAAGTTTGAGCAAACCGGGTCTGTAGGAGATGTCAAAACACCAGTGCATGCTCGTACAGCTCGTACTGCAGAAAATATTGCTGCTGTTCGCGTTAGTGTGGTTGAAGAGCCGTCCACCTCAACTCGTCGTTGTGCCCTACAATTGCACCTCTCACGCTCGTCGTTGATGAATATTACGCATAAAGACTTGCATTTACACGCTTGCAAGGTGCAATTGACTCAAGAACTAAAGCCTCTTGCCCATTTCAAGCATCGTCAATGGTCAGAATGGTGGCAGGGAATGGCAACAGTGAATGACCACTTTTCGAAGAAAGTCATCTTCAGTGATGAGGCACATTTTCACCTCAGTGCATTCGTCAATAAGCAGAATTGCCACATTTGGGCTAATGATAATTCAAGAGTGATTGCCTAAAAACCAATGCACCCACAAAGAGGTTTATAGGCCGGCGACATCATTGGGCCGTATTTTTTTCCAAAATGAGGTCGGTCAGGCAGTTACTGTGAATAGTGTTCACTATCGTGAGATGATAACGAACTTTTATGGCCCGAATTGGAAGATATGGATGTGGATGATATTTGGTTTCAACAGGACGGTGCCACTTGTCACACAGCTAACGAAACAGTGGCTCTTTTGCGCGAAAAATTTGATCACCGAATAATCTCTCGTCGCGGCGATGTCAATTGGCCGCCAAGATCATGTGATTTGACACGATAGGACTTCTTTCTTTGGGGCTATTTGAAAGAAAAGGTGCACGTCGATAAGCCAGCAACAATTCAAGAGCTAAAAGATGAGATAATTCGGCACATTAACGGCATAGAATCTCAATTATGCCTCAGCGTCATCGAAAATTTGGACCATCGGATGGAGGTGTGCCGCCTAGGCCGTGGCGGCCATTTGGCCAATATTTTGTTCCATGCGTAATTGAGCTATACCAATATTATTATAATAAAGAGAAATGACAATAATTTTTTAAAAAAATTTCAAAATCAACAGCGGCTCTTGAAACTTAACCACCCTTTATTACGAAAATCCACGCTCTGTGAAAAGTGTTCATCCCGAGCTGAGGCCAACTTATGTTGTTCAGCGAAGAGGCCAATTTTTGGCTTAATGGCTACGTCAATAAGCAAAATTGCCATATTTCGATAAACGACTTTTTGATGCCGGAAATTGAAGCCCGTGAGCTCCACAACATTTGGTTCCAATAGCCCGTAAAACAATGGATTTACTGCGTCGTTGTTTCGGTGAGCAATTCATCTCTAGTCTCGGATTGGGCACGTAGATCGTGTGATATCACTGCTTTGTACATTTATTTGTGGGGGTATGTAAGGTATAAAAGCTTTGTGGGTAAACCAGCTTCGATTGAGGCATCGGAAGTCAACATTACTAAAGATATTCACGCGATACCGATCGAAGGCCTCCAGAGAGTCATTGAAAATTGGTGTTTACGGATTGCCCATGAGCCTCAGCTGGAGTAAAGTGAAAGCTTTGACATACAACCGACCTGAATGGATGAATCTTGTTATGGCCCAATCTAATTCAGCTATTACAATTACACTTTATTTGCGATGCTGGACTCTACTTGTGAAGTTAACAAAAAAATATTGAGTAAGCCGCATATTCGCCTTTTTGAATCACAGTAAAAAATAATTTCTTCATACGAGGTGTGTTCAAAAAGTATCGCAAGTTTTGAATTTTCGCAGGTTACGTATATTTGAATTTCCATTTTTTTGTGGCTATATGTTGGTACTCATGTTTCCTCACTCATGCCGACGAGTTCGGCCATTTTGAATGTTCAGTTAATTGTTGACAGATGCATTGCTTGCACGTGTTTCGATTCGTCTACGATTTTAACCTATTCAAAAAGATGGATCAAAGAACCTGTATCAAATTTTGAGTGCAAAACGAAATTAAGTGCGCGGATGCATTCCGAATGTTGACTGTGTCATACGGAGAAGTTACTTTGGACCAAAGCAACGTTTATCGGTGGTACAAAATGTTCTCAGAAGGCCGAGAAGATGTGAACGACGAAAAGCGTGCCGGACGCCCGAGCATTTCAACAACAGACCAACAAATTGATGAAGTGAGGAAATGGTATAGGCCAATCGTCGAATCACCGTTAGAGAAGTGAGGTCCTAGACATATCGATTGGCTCGTGCCATTCGATTTTTTTCAATGATTTGGGCATGAGACGGGTCGCCGCAAAATTCCAACGTACCAAAACTACTCAATTTCGACCAAAAGCAGCATCGCATGAACATTGCTAATGAGATGTTGGACTCCGTCCGCGACGACCCAAATTTGCTCCAGAGGGTTATAACTGGAGAGGAATCGTGGGTTTATGGTTTATGACGTGAAAACCAAAGCTCAATCATCTCCATGGAAGCTGCCGCACGAGCCAATACCGAAAATGCGCGCCAAGTTCGATCGAATGTAAAAGTTTTGCTTATCGTTTTCTTCTATTGTAGGGGCATTGTGCATCATGAGTTCTTGCCACAGGGTAAAACGGTCAATAAGGAATACTACCTGCAAGTTATGCACAATTTGCGCGAAGCAATCCGCTAGAAAAGCACGGATTTGTGGAAGAACAAAAATTGGCTCTTGCATGACGATAACGCTCCTGCTCACACATCGTTGCTTGTGCGCGACTTTTTGGCCAAAAACACTAATGATGCCTCAACCACCGTACTCCCCAGATCTGGCCCCCGGTGACTTTTTCTTGTTCTCGAAACTGAAAAGGCCCATGAAAGAACGATGCTACGCTACGATTGACGAGATAAAGACGGTATCGAAGGAGGAGCTGAACAAAATTAAAAAAACGATTTTTGGAAGTGCTTCGAAGATTGGAAAAAACGTTGGCACAAGTGCATAATATCTCATGGGTATTACTTTGAAGGGGACAAAATAGATATTAATGAATAAATAAATCATTTTTGAAAAAACACATAATTCGCCATACTTTTTGAGCACACCTCGTATATCCATAGAATCGATGCATCCACTCGAAATTTGTTTCCTCGGCAATAATTTCATGTGCAAATATTTGACTTCACCAAGGCGACAAGCAGTCGAAAATTTTGAGCGAGCTCCACGAGACGGCTATCTAGACAAAAACGTTCAGTTTGGAATACAAGTATTTTAAATCGATTCGAATCGGTTATAAGCAATAGTGCATGCTCTCCCTACACTATTTGGCAGAGGATTTTTCTCCTACTCTCTCTCAGTAGCTTTGCATTTGCTTCTCTCCCCGTTGAGTGTTTGTAGAAGAAGTTAAAATAAAATATCAACACGATATGCCCAGTCAAGTACACTCTTTTGAATTTTTAAACATTCATTCGAACTTTAGTTAGTCTACCCTCGTGTGTATAGGCACATCGAATGCATTGTTTGCCAACCCCATTTCCCCGTAACTCAAAGGCATTACTACTTGTGTAGTAGCACTCAATTCCATTAAATACCTGTACAACTCCTTTGATGATTTTGCCTTTTATGCCTATACTCACAATCACATTTGAGGCCTCTACTCGTTTATGAGACTATTGACATCTAATAGCACCATTCTGCGCAATAAATTGAAATTTATGCCAAGTTTCTTATGACATTTGCCATTTAATTTCATTTTATTAGACGCAGTTACTTTGTACTTCTATTGGAATCTTTGTACTTTCATCTCCAAAGTAATTTGTTGAGGAAGAGGAAAAAGTGGATACATATCTGAAAGCGGAGCAGAAGGAAAAACAATTTTTGCTTTTATGTTATGTCCCCATGACTGATCATAACCACTGATGTGACAACCTGCAGTGACAACCAAGCTATACAAAAATCCTTACAAACAGCGCGCATCTCCTCAAAAATAGTACAGGAATGGAAGTTTAAACTAAGCTCCGTTGAAAGATGGAATGAGCTTGAACATATACGAGCCCGTGGCACTGTGATTCTCAAGACAATGATCGGAATATGGTTCACTGATTCTTGTCGTTTCTGTGGCCAGTCCCCGGAGACTCCAATACACCTTCTCCTTGAATGCAGCGCAATAGCGCGGAGAAGGCTGAGACATCTCGGCCAACTGCAGACCGAAGAAAGGCACATACACTCAATCCAACCCAGCTCTATCTTGCATTTTATAAGGGGCCTGTGTCTGGATGAGGTACTGTGATGAGTAGAGGGCGTACAAGATCATGAGCTCAAAGTGCAAACCTCGAAGTAATTTAATCTTATCTAATGAACTGGCTGTTGAATTTAGAGTTTTCAATTGGAGCGTAGCCAAACAGGCGAGGAAAGTCGGGTTTATCAATTCCCTCAGTAATAAATCTCATGAGAATCGTTGGTACTATTGTGGACAGGTTGGTAACAAGTAGTCCTGACAGATAGGAAAGTAGTGACCTGCGAGCCCTAAGGGGATTAATCACTGGGTGCAATCTATGAAGGCGGCATTTGGTTACCATAGATATCAACAATCCACTGTGTACATCTTGTTTAGGGGATGCGAATAGCATAGAGTATTTTTCCTGCCGTTGTCTGGCTTTCAACAGACTTACTTAGTACATTTTTGGGTCGGTTGTACTGAAAATGGACGAGCTATTTCTCTTTTCCTCGACAAACTGCTGAGATTTGTAAAAAAACTTGGAAAGTTTGTAGGGCAGTAGTGGGTGGGCCTTATTAGTTTGTAGGTAGTGCAAAGTGGGCCATATAGCGTTTGCTTTTTGAACCACCTATTTTTTTGAAAATGGTAACACAAACGGCATGTCAAATGTGTTCATAATTTACTTAAAGGTTTGACATTTACGGACGCTTGAACAAAATTGGGAAATATTGAAAACCTATTTCCAAAGTGCTGAGTCTTCTTCTTCTTTTCTGATGAAGCTCATTTTCACATGGGTGGCTACGTCAATAAGCGAAATTGTCGGATTTGGGGCTCAGAAAATCCACACGTTACTGTAGAGAAGCAAATGCATCCACAACGAGTCACTGTCTGGTGCGGTTTTTGGTCTGGCGGCATCATCGGGCCATTTTTTTTCGAAAATGAGAGAGGAGCCGCGGTTACAGTAAATGGCGAGCGTTACCGTGACATGCTCAACGAGTTGTTTCCAAAAATTGAAGAAGATGACATGGACGACATTTGGTTTCAACAGGACGGTGCAACTTGTCACATTGCCAAAGTTACACTCGAACTTTTGGCTACCGTTTTTGAAAACCGAATAATCAGCCAAAATTCCGATATCAATTGGCCGCCACGGAGCTGTGATTTAAGCCCGTTGGACTATTTTTAGTGGGGAGCCGTTAAGGACAAATGCTATGCGAACCATCCATAGACGATTGATGCTTTAAAACACGAAAGCGAAGTTGCCATTCATGAAATTGGAACCCAAACAATCGAAAATGTGCTTAAAAATTGGGTTGTGCGAATGTCCTACTGTAAAGCCAGACGTGGCAGTCATTTGAATGATATTATTTTTCATTCATAAATGACAATGTTCAATCTTCAAAATAAAAAACAAAGTTTGAAAAAATATTGATTAGTTTTGTTTTTATAACCGATTCAAAAAGCAAATTTACATGGCCCACCCTATATTTTAACCCCACTCCAGCTCTTTATATCTAACCAAGAAGTGTCACTCTAGCAGCATTCCTCGTGCAATGGATGAGGAGTGTTTATGCTGCTACAACAACAACAACAACAAAATACGCCCGAAAAAGGTATTTAAATTGGATAATCCCAACTCTGTGAATTTCTTCCCTAAAATAAAGCGAAAAAAATTCGGGCCATTTTATTTCAGCTTTTATTGTTTTTCTTATTAAGGAATGCTGCTGAAGAGATAGTTCCTGGTTGGATATAAATCAAGGTCGCTTCAGTACTGTATAACCAATTGTCGTAGAAACCTAATACGCTCCTGAGCCAATAAAGGAATGGTATTGGAGACAGGTGAGTTTATTTATTTATTTCAAGAAGTCAACTAAAAACTACTACTAAAACTTAAGAATAATGAAAATGTGTGCATAATTTAATTACAAACTTACATCTAACTCAACTAAAAAATAGAGTTCAATAGTATTGAAAACTCTTTCTTTGAAAATAGGAAATCTAGGAAGTTAGAATTGAAGATCCCATTAAAATCACGAAGGCCACTTTCAATGGGAGCATTGCGAGCATAATTTGTATTGAACTTATTTAGACAGAATCACAACTCACCTGTAAGGTCTAATGACTACCACCATAACCTAACCTAAGCTATTCAGATAGAAAAAAATAGGGTTACGAAGAATTGTGGAAGGTGTAACAAAATTAGTACTTTGAAGCAGAAATGCACGATCAATGGAAGGAACCGATATTCAATCAAAGGAATCGATCTTCTACTGTGCAAAAGACTTCAAATTGCAGTCTAAAATTTCTAATTTCTGATTTCTAAATTTAGAATTCCTCCCAGAAATCTCCCCTGCTAAGCATTCCACTCAACTTCCTAATGCTACATATGTATATAGAGAAGAATCTGCTTGCCCCTAAGACTAGATATGCACTATTCAGCAAGATTGAAAATGAGCTCTGAGTTGCTAGGAACTTCGTTGTAACTGTAATTTATACGAAACTTATTCACTTACCCGCCTCATAGCTAAAACGCAGCGCACTCAATGGTAGCTTTACGCGCAAAGTCTCTTGATGCAATACAGCATTGAGTCTCGAATATGGATAGACCGAAGAGCCACACTGATTCCAATGAAGATAGTTTACTGTAGTTTCTCCAGTTCTTGTGCGCAATGAAAATAATAAAATCTCAAATACTAAACATCTCTTTTGGTAACTGACGGAAAATTGGAGTAAAATATATGGTAAGTAGTTTGCAGCAAATAGCCTAAACCAATCACTACTTAAAAGATTGTAAAAAAATGTTAGCCATCATCAAAAAGACATATTACAAGCGAAGCCAAATCAAAATCGATAAATCAGTGAAGCGCTGAATTGCAAGCAGAATGGAAATGGCAAAAGAAAAATATGGTTTATAAGTGTATTTGTATGCATAAACGAGGACGTGCATGACTAAGTACAATACAAAAGTACAGCAGCTAAGACCATAAAGTGAAAAGGCAAAACAAACAAGATTTTATGGCTAATCGCAAGCTGTGGTGGAGTATAGCCGTAAGAGTTGACTCTCTTAAAATCAAATATTCCTACATTTGGACATTTATGGGAGACTTTAGAACTAAAAATGTTGTAGTACATTTTTTCTTTAATATAGTTCATTGTTTAATAAAAAATTTATAAATCAAAGTTTGTAACTTTGTAAAAGATTCAAAAAAATTTAACAAATTTAAAAAAACTATCAAGAATATTTTCAACTTTTTAAATACAATTTTTCAGAATTTATTTCCATATATTCTGTGGGCAAAAAGTAAGGTGAATTTGGTTGTAAAATGAAAAATCTTTATTTATTCTTGTAAATCAATTTCATCCCCTTCAAAATAATCCCCTCTCGATGAAATACACTTATGCCAACGATTTTTCCAATCCCCGAAACATGCCAAATAGTCCATTTCCGGTATAGCCATCAGCACCTTCTTCGATTCAGCTTTTATCTCCACAATCGACTCGAAACGCGTTCCCCGGAGTGGTCTCTTGAGTTTTGGGAATAGCCAGAAGTCACACGGAGCCAAATCAGGGGAATACGGTGGTTGCGGAATGATATGCGTGGAATTTTTGGCGAAATGGTCACGAAGAACGAGTGCAGTGTGAGACGGTGCATTATCGTGATGCAAAAACCAAGAGTTGTTGGCCCATAACTCTGGTCTTTTTAGACGAATTGCTTCACGTAAACGGCGCATAACGCTCAAATAATATTCCTTATTAACAGTTTGGGCAGGTGGAAGGAATTCATAGTGCACCACACCACGAAAATCGAAAAAAACTGAACGACTTTGACGTGCTCTTTTCGGTCTGGCCTCGCCTTTAGCACGATTGGTCGGTTGTTTCAGGGTCATAAGCATAAATCCAAGTCTCATCTCCCGTAATGATGCATTTGAGCTTGTCCTGATAGTCTGAAAGCATTGTTTCACACACATCAACGCGACGACTTTTTTGCACGAAATTGAGAGTTTTCGGTACCAAACGAGATTTGACTTTTCGTAAGCCCAAATGGTCCTTCAAAATGGTTTTCACAGATCCTTCTGATATTCCGATCATATCAGTAAGGTCTTTAACAGTCAACCGACGAGCACTAACTCCTTCACTTTATTGACGTGTTGGTCATCTGTTGACGTCGATGGTCGTCCTCCAAGTCATCAACACGTTCTCGACCCTCTTTGAAGTCTTTGTACCACTTATAAACATTTTTCTGCGACACGGTCGAATCACCAAAGGCCTTCTGCAACATGCTAAACGTTTCCGCAGCCGAAATTTCATTCCGCAAACAAAATTTGATGGCACTTCTCTGCTCAATCAAATCAGACATTGTAAAAATCGAAAAATGCACTCTTGGTCGTTTGGTAAACACAAGCGTAAATATATTACTGATAATGACAATCACATGAAAGTCGGCCCAGATGTTATTAACAGTGCTGCCAACTCATGAAAAAAATAACTCGAGCGAAATTTTAATCCCGCGAAGTTTGACAAATAAATTCATCTTACTTTTTGCCCACAGTACATTTAATAATATACGAAGTGGCGCAAAATTAGTAACCCTATCGGGAGATTTATAATTTTTTAAAATAATGAATCACTCTTTAAAACTTTGTTTAAAAATTGTAAATAATCGGATACATGCCAAGTGCGTGAAAGCCATGGGAGACTCCAAATTCGGCTTTAGAAATGGATTGGGAACACGCGAAGCTGTTCTATGCGTTCAAGTTCTCATCCCAGATTGCAAAGATGTGCAAAAAGAAGGTTTTATTTGCATTATTATGATTATGAGAAAGCCTCTGATACAGAGCAACATGATAAACTATTTGATGTACTACAATCACTTAACGTCGAGAAAAAGGAGTTGCGTTGTATAAGAAATCTATTTTGGAAGCAATCCGCAGAGGTTAGAATAAATAACGAAAATACAAACGAAATTGAAATAGTGAAAGGCGTTCGATAGGAGTACGTATTGTCATCGCTTTTATTCAGTATTTATTATGAAGCAATTTTTCAAGAAGCACTTCATAATGCACGAGAAGGCATACAAGTACATGGTGTGGTTATTAACAACATCAGGTACGCTGATGACTCAACACTTTTTGCGGGCAGTATGAAAGATCTACAAAGCTTTTTTGATAAAGTTGCTGAATACAGCAATAAATACAGCCTCAATATGAATGTCACTAAGACCAAAACTCGTGGCTGTATGTAGAAAAAATATTTGCAATAATTTAACCTTGGGGATGCCAGGTGAACCCATAGACAGAATATCCAAATTCAGATACTTTAAATGTTGGATTAATGAGAACTGTGACTGCACCGAAGAAATTAAGACACGTGTAGAAATGGCAAATCAGCATCTGCAACTATAAAAAATTGCTCTACAGTCTTGAGATTAGCATGCAGTTAAAATTTCATTTCGTCAAATGCAGCGTATGCTCAACACTTTTGTATACCATAGAGATATTGAACCCTTAAAGTGGCAGACGGCTGACGTGAACAGAAACCTTTGAAATGTGGTTATACAGACGAATGCTGAAAATCTCATGCACTGATCACTTTTCCAACAGTGAAGTTCTTCGCCGAATAAACCCTAGTAGGCAGCTTCTCACGGCGGTAAAGCGAAGAAAGACAGGATATTCTACGAAATCGCAAATACAAAATGTTGCAACTCATCCTGGAAGGTAAAATAAAAGGAAGACGAAATATTGTAAGAAAACAAATATCATGGTTGCGTAATATTAGAGCCGGGGCAGGCATAGAAAACAGAGAAGCTTTTAACGAAATGACAAAAAAAAATATTTTTTAGAAACTTTAAATTTTAAATTGTAATTGAGTTGTAATGAAACTTGAGTTTTACGATCACTTAAAAATAAACGACTCCTACTCAAAATTCTTTTTTTTTATTTAGTTAAAAAGGTTTTCAAAAACAAAATTGGGCGATTAAATTTGCGCCATAAAAAAGGTAAAAATAAAGATATCCACCACATATCAAATTGTTATTTTTTATTTAGTAAACAAGTTATTCAAAAACTAAATTAGTGTTTAATTTTGCGCCACCTTGTATTTTTCAACATTTACTTTAAATGGAAGAAGATTCTTCACATTCTATTAAGAAAAATGGTCAAAAAACAACGTGGTTTTTAAGCACCCTAAAACCGGCAATGAATGGGATGTAAAACTGCATATGCAAAAGTTTTCTAGAAATTCTGATTAAAATGTTGAAAATTGTGGGAAAGCTTTTTGAGATTTATTAAAATTTTTGAATGTAGTGTAAAGTTGAAACTTTATAAAGTTTCTGTTACACTTACTCTATAAGCTAGAAATTTGTATCCCTACGATTTCTTCTCTTATACAACTCGGTGCCAAATTCTATGCACACCACAATTTTTTTTCTTATAAAAATATACTTATTTCATACTAAAACAAAAAACATATAAAGCAAAAGTTTAAAATTTTGTAGAACTTTTTTTTTTTGACGTGATAACGTCTTATAATTTGATTTAGCCGGCTGCACGCACGAAAAAATGTGTCGCTATCTTGCTCAATCGTCGTTACCTTGCTTGAACTGCAAGCGAAAGCGCGGAACGAACGACAAAGAGCAAAATCCGCGGGGGCCGATCGGCAACGTTCGACACCTGGCTCTCTCGTACTTGAGTGAGCATATATATGTATGTATATGCGCATATGTAGGTATACAAATTCACATACTTGTATTTGCATATGCCTTCATCCTGTGTGCATGGTAATGAACCATTTCTCTGTTGAGAATAGGACGATGATAGGAAAAGTACGAAATGAAAGCCCCCTTTCGAGTGTAATGTGTCTTGAAAAAGGCAAATCCATGATGTTGCCTCTTAGTGTTGTTGACTTATTAACGTCTGATGCACAATCGAAATTGAACATATCTTTCATGAATTTGGTAAATGTTTTGTAATTTTTCACGTTTGTGTAAATGTAACTTGACCTATTCCATTGCGAATCCATTTACCTCCTTCTCTATATCCATACAAAATATCTATCAAACAAATAAAATTAAAATTGTGTTTTGAAATCTTCAATCATTACATCAGTATTTTCTTATGACGTTGTCACGTTAAACTATCGTCAGTAAACCGACTTAATGGACAACCTCTTTTTATTTATAAAATTTTCATATTTTTAACCAGAGATTCTAGTATTTGAGTTTAAAATTTATAGTCCATTGAATGTGAAAGTTTGAAGCCTTTTCTTCGCAGGTATACGAAAATAAACACACAATACCGTGAAAAAAAAATCCAAAAATTATTGTAGTTTCTATTTCAAAGTCATCAATGAAAGAGTGTCCGAAGTATGGTCTCTAACGTGTCACAAAATAACGCGGTTGCCACTGCTTTAGCGAACTAATATACGAAACTTTCAGTAATCACCAGCTGTGTGGCATGAAGTTGTCTCTTTCGCATGCAGTGCGTCTCGCTCTGTACACCAATCAGTCAAGCCACAGATTTTACACCGTCTCTTGCCTAGTACACATAGAATCCCAGTGCTGGACTACTGAGTTGCCCATATTCGACGGACCCGACGGATTTCGATGACTCTTTGGGCACATTCCAATCGACGAAGCTTGTCCGCAGGCAACAATCTTTGCGTCAATTAAATCTTTTACTGGAATAAATGCAAATCAATGCGGATAATTCGTTGTAAAGTGGTCCGAGCAATGCCCAACTGCTGAGAACGGCGATTTTGGGATGTCCTTGGCGACGTCTCAACACTGGCCCGTACAAGAGCAATATTCTCATCCGATCACCTTGGTCGGTTTTGATTTGGCCTCTTTGGATTCGAAAGAGCATCACCAGTTGAAAACCTTTCGTACAAACGTTTAATGGTGTTCTTAGAAGGCGCACTTTTCACATTATTTAATTTTTATACACACGTTGAGTTCTCACAATTGACTTCTTTTGTTGATTTTAAATTTCAACAATTTGAGAGCGCTCGCGTGGCTTGTACTGTCCCATGGTAAAAATTTGCTTTGACTGACGCTTCCAACGCAATATGTCATTAAGTGATCTGACGTCTCTGTCAAAAAATACAGGGTTTCCAGAACGGTCCGTCGAATATGGGCAACCCTGTATGCACTATTCGCCTGATTCTGTGTCGTGCGACTTCTGTCTTACCTCAGTAAAGGTGGAATCTGCATTTAAACATGCAAGATTTGGGGTTGTTGAAGCTGTACATCACGCGCGCTAAGGTATTTTCGGGTTTATAAGGAACGTAGCAAAAGTACGGTAAGTAAAGATCTCGCGGCTCCACTGCCTAAGTCTTCTAGTATGAAGGAGGCAAATAGAAACTTGAACAAGAAAGACTATCATAAATCAGGAAGGTAAAGAATGGTTACCTATGCCTTTAAATTTTAATTTGCGCTTGTGGAATGCTACTCAAAAAGCTTATGGGACCACTTGACAGAGCTCGTGACTAGTACAAACTGTTTTACAGTTATGAAGTCATAAATGATGAGAAAAATATTGACCAACCAATATTCATTTTATCTACCAGATGGCGCTTTTGTCGATATGCTTCGAAGAAAATGTATTTATAAACCGTTTTTTGGCCCATAGATGACACAGAGTCCAAGCTATTTCGGCAAAGTCCAACATTTTATAAAAATCTTACACAACACGAAGAAATGTGAATATCTCTCAGACCACCTTTTTCGAAGATAGTACTATTCCATAGGGTCAGAGTTATGTCATGTGAGTTCAAGTTTTAAAATTTTCTCCAAAAGTACGAATAGTTTATGGTACATATTATTTATAAAATGACTTCAAATGAAATTTCTACCCTTAGAGTTCCACAGTAAAATTTAATGAGCAGTTTTTTGTAGTAGATTTTAACCCTCTAAGTCCTAGTTAAATGGGTATTTTTAACCACTTCTCAAAGCAGCTCTAATAAAAGCCCGTTAAAAATGGCAATTAGAGGGTTAAAATGTTCTACAAACATTAAGGTAAGTGCTGAAGAAAGCTTAGTTCAAGCTAATATTTACACATTTGGCAGAGATGCATTTTGCACGCCTATACATACATGTAAGCATTAGGGCGGATCGATTTTCATAGAATCCAAGTTTTGAGCCTTTTGCAACGCATAATGCAAATTAAAAGTGAATTCATGAATGAATTTACTAAATAGATAAATTTAGGTAAGAAGAATTTTTTTTTGGTTAAACTGTTGAAATTTTCTTAAAATTGTTAATAAGCACCAAGGAAATAGGAAATCGCAAAACTATGAGCCATAAAAAAAATTATCTGAAAAAAACCTGCTCGAAATGAAAACAAAAAAAAAAAAACATTTTCTTTATAGAGCAACCATGCCTGGTTTCCCTTCGGGATTGCATGCTGCCATATACATATGAACATGAACTTAGGTGCAAACACCCATTACATCATAATAGCTTTGTAAGCGTGTGACTTTGAAAAATATGTCAAGAAAGCCGGAAAGCTCAGTAGCCACTCCGCCCTAATTAAGCGCGGCCAAGTCCGGTCATTTAACTTAACTCGCAAAGAATGCAACAAATATGCGTTCTCCCCTACCCCGTTTCAATTTCACTAGTATTTACTCTTTGTATATTAAAATGTGTTTTTCCATTCCTTCACTTCCTTTTGAAGACAAAACAAATATTGAGTAAATAATAAAAAATCCCCATAAGCCAGGGTGGCGTACCCTTATTGCAAGCATTGACCTGAGCGGCGTATGTAAAGGAAAAGAGGGTTGCTAGTAGCAGCACCAGCAAATCAAAGACTTACCCAGACATAGGAATTTCACTATTAAACAACGTATCAGGTGCACAACAAGAACAACACCCAGCCTGCATACCGGCAAACAAAATTTATCCACAATTTGCGTGCATCAGCAAAACTTTATGACATTTTGTGGTTTAGCGGAAGAAGGCAAACGAAGTCAAGGGAATGAGGGCAGAGGGTGTGCTGGAGTGTGCTGGGGTGCGCTGTCAGGCAGTTTACTAATGGCAGTTGGACGGCAGCAAGACATTGCGAGCGCTTTTGATTTGCTTATCAGTGGCGTTGCTGGCGCACAAGAAAAACGCATAAAATTCCAGCTCAACGCGAAAAATGCAACCAAAGTGTTATATTTATTATTGTAGCAGCATAACGGCGGTTATTGTGGGGCGAGAGACGCACCGGCTGTGACCTCAGCTGCTTTATGGGCGACTGAATCAAAGTCAGGCGTAGTTAAGTGACAGCTCGAAAGAACAGCAACTGCCTCATGTTAGCTTGGTATGTGGCCTGCTTTTAGGGGCAACTACAACGCCGACTTTAGACGAGTTGCGCAGCAACCTGAAAATGGGGAAAAAGGAAGGCAAGTTACACAGCCTAGACTATGAAAATAAATCGAATCGCGCAACAGACGTTAAGTCAACTGGTGCCAGAGACATTAAACTTCATAAAGAAGGTGGAATGTGTGGTGGAAAACGGCAAACAAGTGGAAGACTGCAGTAAAAAGGACAGCTAGAACTTCGCTAGGTAAGTGAAGTTCGGAGTAAGTCACTTGGCTTGGTGGTGGTGCATAGCGTATTTGGAAAAGCGCGACTGCTGGTATTCCATTTTGAACGACAGCATTATCAATTTCTAATCTCCCTGCCGGCCATGGTGCTATCCACCCATGCAATCAGCAAAGTGGCAGTCGAAAAAAATTACCGTGATTTCGTATATTTTTTCTACTCAAATTTATATTAAAGTTGCAGAGCAGAAAAAGTTAATGGCAAATTCTGAAGTATTTTGATTGCGAGTGCACGCGAATTTTCCACTCCAATTGCGTTTTTGTTTTTATTAATTTGGATTTTTTTTTGTGCTTTCCCTAAGCAAAGACAATGGGGTGAAAATGGCTTTTTGTGTTCGCCTGATTGCCGTAAATAGCAATAGCAGAGGGGCGTGTGCATGCTCGAACTCCCCCATTGTTTCTCTGCTTCTTTGAGGTTAGAAGTACAATAAATAGTTGGGCGCGTGTGCAAATCAAATAAAAATTTTGATAACAAATTTACTTGTGTTCGCCAGTAAATGGAAAAACATTGCACTAAAATGTTACGACACAACAGCAACATAGAATAAATAGAAAAGTAATGCAGTTTTGTTTGTATTGCACAACTTTACTTATATGTAAATAAATGATGGTAATAATGTAACGGAAATGAGAAAAAAAAACATATTGAAGTGAGATTCGTCAACGCCAATTCTTGCAATTTGCAACATTTATAAACAAGCAACATGTTGATTAACATTACCGCAACATTTGGGAACTGTGTAGATCTGAAACAAAGAGTGGAAAACAAAAAGTTTGGGGAGTTGGAGAAATTCTTTTTTTTTACTTAGTACAACTACAATGTCTCATGTAAAAAGGTCCATTCATTTCTGAGACTTATTCTTGTGCTCAACTAGCGAAACCAGCAACATTTTTAACAGTTTTCGCTATTTTATTTTGTGATTTAATGCCAATATTTTTTTGTTTTTTATAAAATAAATAATCTTCTTCTTCTATATATATAAAAATGAAATGATGTTCGTTTGTACGCATTTTTTTGGGCCTATACGAGGCCAAATTTATTCGTTCTTTTTTCATATTATAGGGATCCACTAGGGGAAGGTTTTTAGCAAAAAAAAATTTCTTTTAAATATTTTCTTCATATAAAAAAAAGAAAAAATCAAAATATTGTACAAAAAAAAAACTTGCTCGATTCTTAGATTAAAGAAAGTTTCGAATCGACATTCATTTTATGTGTACAACTTTTTTTGAATTTTTCGTTATTGTATACAGAAATTTCAAATGATTCGAATGAAAATTTTTTTTTTTTTTTATTTCTTCCATAAAATATTACACCTGTCGTTAGACAATAAGTAATTTGATTTACAAAAAGATGGAATGAGAGTGATATTGAAGGGCCAATGCCCCCAAGCTCATTTAGAAGAAATATATACATATTATTTAAAAACAAGTGGTTAACAAACAATGACATATACGATTAGTTGACAATTGATTACAAGGATTTTGCAAGATCTGTTGGTGTTTGACGGTTAAGCCGACTTTGGGTAGATTTTTCTTTATTTGGTAGTCATCATAGGATTTGTATGCGTTAATAGTCTATTTATGTGTCTTCTGCTAGCGCTTTGTATTGTTTCATCAATAGTATCGATGTCAAGGTCGCGATGAATATCTGCGTTAGGTATGTACCAAGGTGCATTAGTTAAGGTCCTAAGTATTTATGAAAATAATGTTTCAATTCAATTGAGCAATGCTTTCTTTGACCAATTCTATATGGAAATGAATGCGTTTGCAAACGATGTTTTCGGCTATGAACAAATGTTGGAATCGAATGAAAAAGGAAAGAAACGCGAAATGATAAAAAAAATTCTTGGAAAATTTAAAATGAATGGTGCTTCATTGGAAAAATTCAAAGGTAATAAGAACATACACAAAATAAAGTTAGAATTCGAATTTTTAGATTTATTTTGTTTATTTCTCATTTTTTCAGAAGTACACCACACAACAACTCATTCCAACTCTGATTTTGAAATCCTGTTGGAATTGGTGATCGATAATTTTGTCACTATAATGGTCAATGGAAATTTGCGTGTATCAGACCCTGCATATTATTTACCATATCAACTTTTTATGGAACATATGGACCAAATGAACACAAAAAAATAATTTAGTTTTGTTTTGATTTTTTGCAACATTTTGGTTTTCAGTTAATACAATAAAAACAATACTGTTTTTTCGTGAACACAAAATTCTAAATTTATTACGTTGTTTTGTTTGTTTAGAATTTTTTTAGAAAAAAAGTAAATTTTTTGGTTTTGAGGAAATTTGTTTATTGTTGCTATTTGTGAAAGCGTAGATATTTGTAAGTATTTGACTATAATCCTAAAAGTTAATGGAATACCACTATGACACATAGAAAACATTTTTTCAAAGGGGTGTTTTTCGAAAATTATAAAAAAAATTGTTTTCAAAAATTTTGAAGAAATAAAGTAACATAAAAAAATTTCGAAAGCATGAAATTTTTTCAAAACCAAATTTTCCTCAAAAAGATAAAAGAAATTTCTTCGAAGAGGTGTTTTTCTAAAATTCCAAAAAAAAAAAGTTTCAAAAATTTTATACATACAAATAAAATAAAATAAAACTTTTTCAAGGGTATGAAATTTTTTCAAAACAAAATTTTCTGAAAACCAAACAAAATTAAAAAAAAATGGTGTTTTCAAAGCATTTCATATTCCACTATTAATAGAGAATACATTTTTTCGAGGGTCTGTTTTTCAAAGCGGAAAAAAATCTTTTTTAACAAATCGATTTAAACTTTTACAAAAGTATGAAATTTTTTCAAGAACAAAATTTTCTCAAAAACGTTAAATTAAAAAAAAATAGTTTTTTTCAAAATATTTAATTTTCAGCAATTAACTGAGAAGAAATTTGTTAGAGCGAAGTGTTTTTCAAAACTTCAAAAAACACTTTTTAACCAAAAAAAATAAACCTTTTTTCAAAAACAACAGGAATGATAACATTGCCTAACAATTTCTGCACTTTTGCACAGTCTCAAGAGGCATTGATACAGAGTGTATTTTCAAACATAGTTCAACATTACAAAAACCATGATTGACTCAGCGAAAGAGCAATTTTAGCTGGGAAAAATAAGGACGTCAATGATATAAATTCAGCTATTTTAGATCAAATACCTGGTGACATAGTTGCGTATAAGTCAATGAACACTATTACTGATCAAGACGAGGTCGTAAATTATCCAACTGAATTCTTAAACTCACTCGATTTGCCAGGCTTACCACCTCATAATTTGCGATTAAAAATTGGAGCACCGATTATTATGCTGCGCAATAGTAATGTGCCCCGACTTTGCAACGGTACCAGACTCGCTGTGAAGAAGCTAATGGGTAACGTTATCGAAGCAACAATTTTGAAAGGGAAGTACAAAGGAGAAGACATTTTGATACCCTGAATTTCACTGATTCCGGCGGATTTACCATTCGATTTCAAACGTTTGCAGTTTCCTATTCGCCTTGCCTTCGCTATGAGAATTAATAAGGCGCAAGGACAGTCTTTACAAATGTGCGGTATTAATTTAGAATTCCCAATTTTTTCTCATGGACAATTGTATGTAGCTTGCTCACGAGTTGGCAAACCATCGTCATTATTCACGCGAAAGATGAGAAAACCAAAAACGTTGTCTACCAAAAAGTGTTACAATAAAGTTCGAATGAAATTGTATCAAAGAATTTGCTTTGTTTCGTATTAATTTTATTCTCTTTCAGCAAATCATTGAATTTATCGTCTAGCGAAGCGGGCGAGGGTACGCTAGTAATAAATAATGCAAGAAATACCATATAAATGGAAAATTTTTAAATATTCATCCAATTTCTATCAAAATTTTATAGTTTTTGCTCAGAATTTTTCGAACAGTTTTGGGTACGCAGTTTTATAGCCTATTTATGTAATTCTAATAAGTTAATATAGAATGTGGCTTACGGGGCTTAAGGGGTCCTGTTGGTCTACAGATCGAAAATTTACGGTATTTTCAGGATTTTTTTTTATAATAAAAACATGAAAAACGATATTTAAATTTTTTAGGCTTTTTATTTCACTTCTTTTACATACAAAAATGAAAAAAAAAGTTTTTTTTTAATTTTAATAATTTTAAAAATGGCGCTGAAGTTGACCCTTCCAAAAAATTGAACCTGGACAGTCTTGTCCATTTTGGATGTTCTATTTATCTGAAACACAAAAACTAAAAAATTATTAAGCGGTATGACTGTAGCTAAGTCCCGTACTGGAATAAAAATAAAAAATTGACAAAATGGCGCACTTTTGAGTTTGGCTCTCTAAAAATCGATTTTTTTCAGTTTTTTAATAAAAAAAAAGTACGAAATAATTGAAATAATAATATGATTCTAGTACTGGTGAGAGCCATTGATTTTGTGAGCCAACATATTAAAATTTCAGATGATTCAGTTGAATAGTTTTTTTTTTACAGTAGTGGGAGTTTTGAGATAATTAGGTTTAAAGTTTGAGAGTGAATGATGCGACCATTAATGCCGCCGCGTGACGAATCTGACGTGCTAAAACGGCTATAGAATCGAAAATACTGTGAATATCCTTCCAAAATTTTTACAATATTTTCTTAAAAGTCTATACTTTCGAAATATCAAAAACAAAAAAAATCTATTTTTTGAAAATTCTATATTAATATATATTAGAACACCGGGACCCTTTAAAATTCTCAGCGAGTTTTGATAATCTTTTTTCTTTACGGTGTTGCCAATTTTCTTCTAAATAAAAATCTTCTGAGCATTCGAACATTTTATAGAGAAAAGAGGCGTCAAAAAAAAGGTATGTATCAGAAATCGCGAGAATTTTAATTTACTTGAAACTTGCATTTTGTTATACAAAAATGTATTACGCCATAAATCTGTGTACCCTAAAATGATACAAACAAGATTGCGCCCACCAAAGGTGTGCGTAGTTTAGTTGTCCAGTTTTGCCAAACCTTTGCTCTTCATAATAAATTTAATGCTTTTTTATATCCAAAATGCGAACATTTTTGAGTTTGGTGTTTGTTCCTTTTTTAATTTAAAGCTACCAAAATTATATGTTGAAAAATAAAAAAGGCCACTCTTGCGTTTAAATATTATGCTGAGAAGATTTCAGTGCCATTGAAAATTTGTTGCTTCTTATAAAATTTAAGGTTTTGAAAGTGCAAATCTATAATTTTATTCCTTTTGAAGTTATGCACGAATGCTGGATGTAATTCTCTGAACTCTTCTTAGTATTTAAAATCTTTTTATAAATTCTAAAAAGCCTCTGAATTAGTGAACACGAATTGAAGCAATTCATAGTAAGCATAAACAAACAAAAAATACCAGATAATACTGAAGAAATCGCAACGAGCTTTTTGAAAAGGGCGTACCTTATATTGTTACATAACCTCAAACATAGCAAAATAGTGATTTTTTGCTTTTTTTTAAGAGAAATTCTCTTAACATAAATTTTAAATACGAGGATTAAGGTATGCATTTTTAAACCTATATTTTTTTCATACAGACTATCATACATAACCATAACTCATTCATTTTAAAAAATGCACACATTAAAGACAAATTTTCACGCACACAAAGTTTTTGAAGTAATTCAATAAAAATTTGGTATTTTTTTCCGTAAATGGGCATTTTAGTGCTTTTTTATATCCAAAACTAGGCAATACTGAAGTTGGGAGAGACAGAGAGATATTTGACTGCTCGAAGGAGAAGAAGAACAAACTTGGGAAAAATGTAAATATAGCGAAAAAATGTCACACACAGATAACGCACGAATAGTAACCAACACCATGATTCAATAATAAAAGGTTTGCTCAGTAAGCACCTTTCTCATTTCCTCTTGACAAATCGGTTCCTTTAACAAGACACTGGGTTGCTAACTCTAAAAATTTTTAGCTAAAGTGGAAGAAAAGTAAAATTTGTAGTTAAACACTTTGTTCTCAAAAGGGCTTTCAAGCACAAGAACTTGCTTGGTATGTCCATAACCAAAGCGATACGGGAAACTAACTGACATACAGCTTAAGTAAATCAGGATATGTTAGATCATCTTTTGGAGGCAATGAACGTGAAAGATGGACGTTTTGACAATTTGAGCTTGATGCCTTTCAAATAATGGGTAGGGAAGTACTTACTAGGTTACTTTAAAGATACATAAGTTACCAACAAGAGCTCATTTAGCAATATGTAATTAATCACAGCCTCCAGATGGCAGATAGTTTTTTATGAGGAGCTTTTTTATAGCAGAAATACACTCGGAGGTTTGCCATTACCCGTCGAAGAGCGACCGCTATTACAAACAACATTTTCTAGCATTTGGTATTTCGCGGTTTCGAACCCTTGCACTTCCAAATAGTAGTCACGCACCAAGCCATTCTAGGTCACGCACCAAGCTACGGCGGCTACCGTCTATACAATAATAATTAGTTTAAATGAGTGCAGGTAGTTTGTTAAGTATTTATGAATGTAAGAATAATCTTGACTGGGTGATCCAAACTCCAAACTTACGTGGGCAAGGGATAGTAAAGTAAAGCGCCGTGAGGATGTTCAAAGTTTGTTTTAATCAACCAAATTTACGATGAATCCGCTTCTTCTATGAAATAATTCAAAGTCATAATACTTAGGTAACATAATTGCGATCAGTTTTGAATTTAAAAATTAATTCACAAAATATAATATTTATAATTCTGGCATTAAGTTAAACCATTTTTTTTAATATCATACTTGGCAATTTCCGTTTATACTATATATTTTTCTTATAATTTAGCTAAAAAAGGACTATTTTGCTACCATTTTAAGCAAAAAGTTATTTAATGTTTCCATATTCCTCATCCTTTTTAAATGCGACCTTTTCTAAGGGAGTATCAGGATTCTAATGTCATAAATGAGCAAGCCTTTAATAATTGAATCATGAACCAACACCAATAATAATCGCAACTCCCGACAATGTGAGCAGATGATAAATAAAAACTAAAGCTAAATAGAACTGAGCGAAATATTAAATTAATTAAAAAAAATTATATTTCACATAATTAAAAATTTCACATTTTAATTAAAAGAGGCTAGAAAAATATCAAGAAGAAAGAACTGAAACACCGAGGCTAGAGAACAAAAAAAGATGCTAAATCAAGTTACGAAAATGGTAATCTGGCTACACAAAGCGCCAATTGCATAAGAATGACGCCACGAAAATCAGCGGATATTGTCTAATTCGCTGAGAGCAAAGTAACGGTCCCACTATAGGCGCCACCTTATTATTCTCTCGAAAGGGTTGTGAGAATTTGGCGAATTTTTTTTTATTTTTGTATAAAGTTTGATATGTGGGGCTTTTTGGTATTTCTTATTCTATGAGCTACAACTTTTATAAAAATTAAATAAATAAACATAAGAAAAATCAAATCTACTCAAAATCTTGGCAGCTTAATTAGTTGAGCCTAAGCAGCCAAACGAAAAAAAAACGTCAACTAGTTACTGAAAAAATTAAGTTTCGTGCCGTGTTTAAGTTTTTTGCGATGCAAGGAAAAAAACCTAAAATGACTTTAGCAAAGATTTCCCCTATCCATTCGCCCTCCTATCCAATAAAGACATTATCAATAGAAGTTGTTGAGCGCTCAGTTTGACCAATTGAGACCACATACGGCGGCATCATTTCACTTTCCTTAACTTTACTATCCGATGGGCACATAGGTATTCTCTACAAAACATACGTGGCGTATGAGCAATATTGTGATATTTAGATTTTCGAATAGGAAGGGACCAATGTTAACGGGCTGTTGCGGCTATACGAATTTTTTTGCTGCAATTTGACCTCATCAGATTTTCACTTTTAGGGTTTTCTTAAGTCGCAGCTTTTTGTCCATAAACTGCATACTCTCACAGTTAACATTTTTTTTCTTTGTTCACTCCTCTCGGGAGCATAAGGCCTCGACAAGACTTGCCTTGCGTTGGTTTCGTTAATCTATTTGATTTCTGACAGGGTAGGTGATTAGCCTGCCGCTACCAGTCTTAAGTGGTCGAAATGTCCATCTGTCGTTGCTTAGGAACAACGCCTTCTTTACTGGTTGGAGCGCCATCTGGATCACACCTTTTTTTGGCAGAGGGATCGCACAGATGGTTAAGGATTTTGCTAAATTTTAGAAACAGGGAAAGTATCCACAACCTGTGGGATGGTAGGCTAGTGCACTTACGCTAGACTACCGAGGCCGAAATTAACATGCTCAGGCGATTACTCAAATTCAGCCACAGCAAAGTCGTTAGAATTTGAACCTCTCGGACCCGCGCTAACATACGAGACCACGACAGACATTTGCGTGATGTCATAATTCGTTCTTATTGGAAAACTATTTTAAAAAAATTGGCATAAGGTGTTCTAATACGGATCTAAACTGCATTACGCTTTTTAGATTTTTTTCTAGCAGCAGTTTTTATATTTTGACACTTCCACTTGTCAGATCCCATCACCCAAGTGGGAATGATTTCTTGAAATTCTTCTTTTAGTATAGTTCAAGCTCACCCTAAAATTTTCACAAGGTGATCGTAGAAATTAATTTTAATCATAGAATAAATTGTCTTATACAGTATTTTCAAAATCTTTCTCAACTTACTTTTTAAATTAAAGCGATTTTTTGGCAAAAACTATTAATTATTCCAAAGGTAGATCCTGAACTAGTTAGGCTTTCACAAAAGTGGTCCGCCAGATATCTTCAAAGAGTTAAAAGACGTGAATAAGCGACCACGATTTGCTGTGGAAGAGGTTGTAGAAATCTTCTGAAATTCTAAATGTTAAGAACCAAGGCAAATTACGGATGCACGACATTTTTTTTTACATGAAGAAACTGCATAGAAAAAAAAATTAATATATTAAAAATCAACGAGAATTTTGAGTCATTTCAAATTTGCGCTTTGTGATACTAAAATTTAATGGGCTATAAAATTTCATTCGCATTTTGTTTTTTAATTTAGATTAAAATTTAATTTGAAATTTTGTCGATTTTTTATAAATCTTGTATAAGGTGGCGCAAAATTAATCATCCTTTTTTTTAATAATTTGTCGAGTTTTTACAAATCTTATATAAGGTGGCGCAAAATGAATCATCCAATTTTGTTTTTGATTAATTTGTCGAATTTTTATAAAGCTTTTACAAGGTGACGCAAAAGTAATCATCCAATTTTTCTTTTGAATAATTTGTCGAGATTTTATAAATCTTGTGCAACATAGCGCAAAATTAATTATCCATTTTTGTTATTGAAGAATTTGTCGAATTTCTACAAAACTTTTACAAGGTGGCGCAAAATTAATCATCCCATTTTGTTTTTGAATGATTTCGTCTGATGGAAATCTTTTTTTTGCTTCATTGTTTGGCAGTTTGTATACTGCAGCTGTTTTGTTCATTTGCAAAAATTATGTAATAAATCTACCGATAGGGTGATTAATTTTGCGCCACCCATTATGAAGTTTGATACTTATATTATTTGTTATAGAATAAACATATTTTTATGGAAAAATAATTGAAATTAAAATTTAAATAAATACTAGGTTGTTCAATAAGTTTTGCGGTTTGATAAGAGAAACACAATTTTATGGTTTGAAATACATTTTATTATGCAGCACAGTCCCCTGAACAACAATACACTGCTTCCAATTTATGAACTCCATTCCTGAAGTAAGAATCTGGAAGGGCTGCAAAATACGCTTCCACAGCTGTTATGACCCCATCACTTGATGAAAAACTTTGCACGCATGAATTTTTCTTGCATGAAAAACAGAGGGAAGTCGCTAGATACCATCAGTGGTAAATCCAGTGGATGCTTCAACAATTCAAACTTTAATTCATGGATTTTAGCCATTGTCAAAATGTTCTTGTGACGCGGTGCATTGCCCTGAGCGAAAAAAAACATTTTTCTTTTAAAAAGTGGGTCTGTTTTTATGAATTTTTTCCTTCAGCTGGTCTGGAATTTATTGTTCTACCAGTTTGCAAGTAATTCACAAAAAAATTATTTTTGCTTCCCAAAAAACTGATGCTGAAAAACCCTTTCTTGGCCGATTTCTGCGCGCGAATTCGTTTCAGAGCCGAATAATCAGATTCACACCACTCTTTAGCCTCTTGTTTTGATTTAGAATCATGTTGATAGACCCAAGTCTCATTCATAGCGATGAATCGACGCACAAAATTCACTTTATCGTTGCGAAAACGCTCAAAATGTTGCTGAGAAAGTCGCGTTCGAATGTGTTTTTGTTCCATTGAGTTGTTCCGAATGTGCACCAGGCCTTCTGAAACCCAATACTTCAGTCAAATGCTTACACCACCCAATGAGATGCCTAAGGTATCTACTAAATCTCCTTCGGTTACTCAACGATTTTCCTATGCGATATCCTGTATTTTTTCTACGATTTCTGGTGTTGTTGCTATTTTTGGACGACCTTGACGTGGATCGTCTTCAAGGCTTGCACGAGCACGTTTAAATTCAACAACCCTTTTTTATACTGTACTTATTGATGGCGAAAGTTCCTTACATATTTGCAATGTTCCTTCATAAATTTCTTTTGCTTTTAAACCCTCCAAAAATAAAAATTCAATCGCTGTTCGATAGTTGATTTTTTCCATTGTAATTATAGAAAATTCTAAATCGCTTGTAAACAAGGAATGAAATGACAGATTAAAATGAAACTTAATATGAGGAGTGTACCTGTTAAGTTGGTACAAAAAAAAAATAGGTTAGTAGGAGCGCCCTCTCTTATTGAACCACAAAACTTATTGAAGAACCTAGTAAGTACTCAAAATTTGCCAATATGTACTGCTTTTATAATCTTGCAACGTGTCTATATGTACGTACGTACTTAAATGTATTCGTTTAAACAGATATTCGCCAACTGCTAGCAAAAGAGTATGAATATTATTTTTTATCGCTCAAATGAAATTTTTGTAATCAACTTTTGATGTACTTGGCCCACAGGGAGTGTCTTGATAAGACTGCACTTGGCCTGACTTGCTGTCCCAATTGGCTTTCAGCCACAGACTCAGTGTTGTCAATAGCAGCGCATAGGAGGCAGCGCACAGCAGCCAATCTAACTTTTTAATATGTTTGTATGCACATCAACTGACCCGCCTGACGAATTCATTATTTAGTCAGCCACTCACAAACTCCTTTGCCAATACATACTTACATATGTGCATACTGTTAGGGAGGTGTTTGTTGTATGCAGATACTTGTGGGGTATTGCAGCATTTAAATCGCTTACGAGTATTAACTTTTTTGGCCAGTGGTAGTGGGTCTACCTTTTTGCTGTTATGACTTCCTACTTCCTTCGGCCAGTCGTCCACATTTACGATACACTTCAATGTTTGCACATAAAAAATGTTTTCCATATGCTTAGAAGCATAAAAAATATACATCAACTGGGAGTATGTGTATATGTATGTATGTGCATACTTATATATGAACTTGACAGCAAGGAAAATATGTAAATAGGAGAACGCAGTAGGGTTAGAGGCATTGAAATGAAAATGAAGTTAAAATTGGCATGAACGAAAATAGGAGAGCTGTGCTGTTCATACAGAAAAATATGTAAGAGACTGTGTATGTTTTATAGAGATATGAAAAAAATATATTAACATTACTTTGCAATTTTTGTGCACTCGTATCAGGAGGAAAGGACGAATACCGACTTTGTTGCTAACTTCCGCCCCAACTGTCGTTTTGATATTTATTAATGCCTGAAATCGGATAGAGATATACATATTTAGCTATGGTGGGCGTTTAGCCGGGTTGGCTTGCGATTGAGTGCAGTTCACTTGGTTTAGGGTTCGACACACACGTTTAGCATGAGGCATCAGTTGATAGAAAATGAAAAGAATTATCCACCAATTGGAGACTGCACAAAGCTATAAGTCGTACAGACACCTGCAAGGATGTACAGTGGCGGGCATATCAATGTTATCATCTGAAAAAATTGAATTTTCTTCATTTTTTTCAATATATAAATACTGCTAAAGACTATTAAAACATTGTTTAATAGAGCGTACATTACGAAGTTTTGTGGTATTGATTAAAAAAAAAAGTATTAAATAAAATAAAAAAAAATTAAATTAAACACAACATAATAAATACTTTTTAAAATGGTATCGGTTATAAAAACAAATCTAAAAATATTTTTTTTTAATAAAAAATATATTATAAGGTTGTCAAAAAAGTCTTGCGGTATTTTTATTGAATTTTCAATTGTTCATAAAATTGGTTATAATAATGCGATTTAAGTCAAATCTGCGCCGTTTTGTTCGATGACGAGTTCCCAACGAGATGCCAACTTCATAATGCCCCTCTTATAGAAGCTCGCTTCCCTATTGTCAAAAAACTCGGAGAGCCAATTTTCTCAGGACTCTCTTGAGGACAACTTCCGACTACCAAGCTCGTTCGCCATGGACAGAAATAGGTGGTAATCACTTGGTGCGAGATCCGGACAAAAGAACCTCCCATCCGAGCTCCCGGAGCTTCTGGCGCGTCACCAAAGATGTGTGTGGCCTGGCGTTGTCCTGCTGGAAGACAATTCGGCCTCTGTTGATCAAAGATGGCCTCTTCTGCATGAGTGCTGCATTCAAGCGGTCCAGTTGTTGGCAGTACAGGTCCGAATTGAGCGTTTCGTCATAGAGGAGCAGCTCATAGTGGATGATTCCCTGCCAATCCCACCAAACACCCAGAAGAACCTTCCTGGCCGTCAATCCAGGCTTGGCCATCGTCTGAGCAGCTTCACCGCTTTTCGACCACGACCGTTTGCACTTCACGTTGTGACCCACTTTTCATCGCCAGTCACCATCCGCTTCAAAAACGGGTCGATTTTGTTGCGATTCAGAAGCGATTCGCATGCATCCATACGGGCAAAAATGTTTTTTTTGCGTCAACTCGTGTGGCACCCATACATCGAGCTTCTTTTTGAATCCAAGCTTCTTCCAATGGTTTATAACGGTTTGATGACTCATGCCCAGCTCTTGGCCGATGCTACGGCTGCTACTATGCCGGTCTCTTTCGATCAATTCAGCGATTTTATCGCAATTTTTGACGACAGGCCTTCCGGACCGTGGCGCATCTTCGATCACCTCTGCACCAGAACGAAAACGTTGAAACCATCGTTGTGCGGTGGAAATGGAAACTGTATCGGGTCCATAAACTGCACAAACGTTATTGGCAGCATGAGATGCATTTTTGCCTTTATCGTAGTAGTACTGTAAAATATGCCGTATCAATTTTGGAATTTTGGAGGTGGTATTGGTTTAAAACACAATTTTTTTAATAAGAAATATAATTACTTTTGAAGACAATTAAAATCAGTTTTAATGGCGTGCAAATTTTTAAATGGTATTGGTACTAGAAAACCAATTTATTTCCCAAATAAATGTAATAAATAATAAATAACCTCATTTTTAATGGAGCGTACATTGTAAAGATGGTATCGATTCCAGAAAAAAATCTTGTTTTTTCTTTCAATAAAAATATAATTGCTATTACAGACAAATTAAATAATTTTTAATGGAATGCAAATATTCTAAATGGCATAAATTCTAGAAAAAACAAATTCTTAAAGAATTATGTAATATATATAATAAATTAACCAAATCAATTAGACTTCCTTACTATGCCAGTGTGTTCCAAGCGGAACTATTAGCAATCAGAGGAGCAAGCAAATCACTACACCACTACAAAGAAATTAGTGCAAGTGCAGCTATTTTTTCAGACAGTCAAGCAGCTATCAAGGCCGTAAATTCTAACTCCATTTCATCCAAACTTGTTTTACAGCGTAGAAAGGAACTAGAATTGCTTGGTCAGTGATTTCAAATTACTCTGATATGGGTTCCCGATCATAGGAATATAGATTGTAACGAGACAGCAGATGAGCTAGCAAGAAAAAGTTCGGAGGCAGTGGCAGTCGCTACCCCATTCAACACAATGAAGATATCCATTGCTTAGGATGCTCTCGCCCAAGCATCTCACGTGTCACTGCAACCCTTACAGGCCACTGGAAGGTAGTTGATCATGCAGCCAGACTCAACCTTCCCTTTAATACCATTTGCAGAAGTTGTCAGGCAGAGAGGGTGAAAGAAAGTATTTTCCACTATTAATGCGAATGCCCAGGTCTGGCTAAATCAAGACTTCTCACTTTCGGTAAGCCTCTTTCTCTTTAAGCCTCTCGCTGCTATACTTGGATCTCACGAAATGTATCTGACTAAAACAAAACAAAACGGACAGCACACGAGAACAGTGGTAGTAAAACGGCGCTGTAAGCTAATTAATATTAATGCAATTAATTATAAATAATAAAAATAATCAACCACTTAAACAACAACAACAAGTAAGATATACTGTTGAAAAGGAATAAAATCATTCTAAAAAAACAAAAATATTTTAATTTTTTATTATAACTATTTATTTGATTATAAAGCATTTATTATTAATTATTTCTTATTTCTATAATCAACAATGATTCTTAATCTTAAATATTTCAAATTTTGCGACGCCTCTTCATTTTTTTGACCGCTTCAATTCTATCAGTGCTCCAAGTCAGCAAGTTTTCTTAAGGATTCTGCTTTAATACCTAAGAACATCTTGGGCATTATTTTAAAAATCAAAAATTTTTGACTGGGCTGAAATTGTTTACGGGCTCTATAGCGAAAAATAGAGATACGTAATCGATTTTTTTTTTTTGTGAAAATATAGTGGATTAAAATTTTGTGAGTTTCGTGAGTTTTGGCTTGGCGACACACTTCTAAAAATAAACTCTTAACACATAATATTTCAGAGTGAAACGATATGGATAAAGTCCACTCGACATCAACAAAATTGAAAAATTTAATGTTGGATATGAAAAAATGAGATTTCGGCTATCTTACAGCTCTCTGGTTGCCATTCGCTTCCGTCTTCTGCTGCCTTCCACGAACGTCTGTAGTTCAGCGTTACATCAGCAGCTCAGCCATTTTGGATACTGCTGCTTCGACTTCTTTGTTAGCGTTCTTTGCCTGAATGCCTGTTGCATATACCTTATTACCAGTTTACATTGGGAGATTGCATCTTCCTCCATCCTCTTCATGTTTTTTATTAGCTCAAGCCGTGGAGATCGTTTCTGTGTTGCCATTTGCTGGAATGGGAGCGACGAGCCGTTCTGCCGCTGCAAGAGTGCAGGTTGGCGTATACTGCGCTGATTGTAGCCCTCCAATTTCGGTATTGGAGGCATCCTTCATCATAATGCTGATATTACTGTGCCCGTTGCCGTTTGCGGGACTATCACCTCTGACATTTTTGAACGCAGTGCGGGCTGGTTCACTTCCAGCTGCATTAAAGATTGGTGCGTTCTTTGCCGGCAGGGATCTTAGCAGTAAGCTACTTTTTCTGAAGGCTGCTCTTGAATACACGTTGTCATTTCGACCATCTCTGATTCCTTCATCTGTTCTTTGCTCGGTGGTTTGTTTTCTATTTGGGGTATTCATTTTCAATTCTGTTGAGGCCGCTATCCTTACACGAAAGTGCAGTATCCATAAGTGTCCCCATGGTTATCTATGCGCGCAGGGAGGCCATGAGAGGGCCAATAGAGCTCAGAGCCATGACAGGACAGGAACTAGGCAGGATTACGCAACTGAGCTTGCACCACCAACTTAATGGTGACGTGTTAAGAACATACCCGAAAGCTTGCCAGAGTTTTAACGGTACGGAGGTGACTGTAGCATTAGCCTATCAGCCATTTCGGTGAGGTGTCACCCTCCTGCACTGAGGTGATGGAATACTACTTTCACCAGCCTATAGACATCCTAATCTAAGAATATACCGTAATCAGGACCTTACTGGTCTCGATCCAGATGAGCTTTGCAGCCCTGCCGCTGGAGATAATCGGAGTAGATGAAGCCGTTCGAGCCGAGACCCTTCCTCTCCTGCCAGATTTTAGTCGCCTCTTACGACAGGCATGCCTTACTGCGGATGTAATCTTTCCCCCGACCCGCTGGGGGCACTCTTAGAGCTATAATGGGTCATACTCTACGAGATATTATGAGGAATGAAAGCATAAGAGAAATGTGCTGAATACTCCATACAGTAAAATGGAGCCACAAAAGAAGACGAGTTTGAAATCAACATGTCCTCAGAATGGCCGACGACCACTTGGCAAAACTGGTGATGACCGGAAAACCAAACACTACACACACGCGAGGAAGACCACCAAAGAGGTGGAAAGAGTGCTGGATATCGACATTAGCATCTGATCATTAATAACACCGATCTTTGTATTGCATATTAATATGTACATAAGCTTTTGCTAGAAAAAGGATAATAATCCCCATTGAAGATAATGAAGAAGAAAAAATAGGTTTCCATCACACAAAATCATTTTTTTTATTTGGTACAAAAGTTATTAAAAAAAATTGGATGAATAATTTTGCACCATCTGCTACATGAAAATAATAAATAAAAGATATAATAGCATACAGGGAACACCTAATTATTACAAGTAGTTTTACTACAATACATATTTTCAAAAATTTTACCAAACTTTATATAAATTTTAATTAAAATTCCCAATAATTCTGCCAGCAGCTAGCATTTTTGGCTAACTCACAGCTGAAAGAGAGAAAAAGAATTAAGTAAGGAATTTTAAACCCAAAAAATGACTTTACGGTTCCCTAACATAAACAATCATAATGCAATCAACACTTTTCATTACTTAAGACGTGCCGGTGTCCTTATTGTCATAATCATGTGCGGTACTGAAGCATACGAGTACACACACATGTACGTACATATGTATTTTTAAGCGTTGTCATGAAATGATCACGTACGACGGATGTCTGCATGAATATGTGTATGTGCATGCATGCCGGCATATTATGGCTGTATGTACTTATACATGTGTATTACATGAGTATGTGGGTATGTATTTGAGCTTAGGGAGACGTCTGAATAGGAGCTTAAATATCAATATGTGTTTGCATGTATGTACATATGAATATGTGGAATTTATTGTCAAAAAATATGTCTGAGTAGGTAGGTACACACGTATATGTATAAGTACAATCGTCTGTAATGCTGCTTGACATTCACAGATTAACCATTTTTGAAGAGGAAGTGTGACTAGAATAATTTTCTGTCCAAATCCAATTCCTTGCCTGCTAGGCTGGATGTTTGTAATATCCTGTTGCTAAAAAAACAACGTTTATCCTGCCTCATGACCATGAAAAGTTTTTCATGTCTTTTCTTAAATGCTCCTTCTTCATCTCTGCTGCTACAATTTTTATTCCCATAGGCTCGTGTGGGCATTGGCTTATCAGTCATAATATTTTGCATAACATTTTCTCTGATGGCAGATAGGGACGGGAAAATAAAAATAAAATCATATTCATAAAAGAAGAAGGACGAATACAATCAACAGTGAAATTGGGCTGTCAATTTGACGAGCAAGAACTGAATATTTGCCCAAGGCACACTGGACAGGTAGGAGCAGTAGAGCAGAAAGAACAAGGTCAATGTACATACATACATATATTATTTTTGCTTTTGCTTCCTAGAATGTCAAAAACTATAAACAGAGATTGACAGTTTAGGGTAATTTAAACAAAATTTGACGATTTGTGGACCAAATAAATAGGCTTTTATTTACCCGGGCATTTCAAGCTTTCTTTGCACAAAGTGCGAGTCAATGCAATTGCCTGATGTTAGCTTTGATTCGGTTTACCCGCCAATCAAAATTCAATCGACAACAAATGTTAGCAAAATTTGAGAGCCAATGAAGTTCACTCTTCTCTTTTGCAGCATGAACCGTTTGTTCTAATAACAATTTTCATTGCCTTGCAGGTACAGAGCGCAGTAACAGTTACAACTTAAGAATATCCCATAAGCAACACCATCGTTGCTTGTGTTATGCCTCTTGTTTTTTTTTTTTTTGCTTTTCAAATAATAGAAATAAAGCGGCACTACAATGGAAGAAGCCGTAAGATTATTTTATTAATAAAAATAATGTTTTTAGTTAAATATGTACGTATATATGTCAATAAATAAATTCTTCGGAAATAAAGTGGAAAATTTTAAGTAAAGAGAAGCAAATATGATCTAAAAAAGGACGTAGCACTGTTTGGCGAACTTTCGGTAAAGTTAAGATGTGATCAATTTCACCTATAGCTCATTTGAAAGGACACAATTTAGACTTTAATTTCTGATAATATCTTAATTCTTAATATAATCCCTACAATTTTTCGAAAACTTTCAAAAACGCTATTTATTCGTGTTCAGCGCAAAAATTTTCTTCAGAAACACTTGGTCGCATTCAAGTGACAGAGAAAAGAGTTGAAGCTTGTAGCGCTTATAAGAAATATTTTTGAACAAAGAGAGGTTGTCTGTAAAGTCGGTTTACTGACGATAGTTTAACGTGATAACGTCATAAGAAAATACTGATTGAATGGTTGCATTTTTCAAAAGAAAATTTTAATTTTATTTGTTTGATAGATATTTTGTATGGATATAGAGAATGCGTTAACATTAACATAACATAACATAACATAACATAACATAACATAACATAACATTACATAACATAACATAACATAACATAACATAACATAACATAACATAACATAACATAACATAACATAACATAACATAACATAACATAACATAACATAACATGCTGTTCAAGCAAGGTAACGACGCATGAACAAGATAACGACGCATTTTTTGGTGCGTGCTACATAGAATTATAAGACTTTATCACGTCAAAAAATAATAATAACATTAAAACAACAGGTATTATTAACAAACTTGGTTTTATTTTAAATTCTTCAAGTAAATCAAATTAATAAAAATCAATAAGAAGGCATATGCAAATACAAATACGTGAATTTATATATGTACATATGCGCATATACATACATATATACGCTCACTTAAGTAGGAGAGAGCAAGATGTCGAACGTTGCCGTTCGTTTGCTTTGTTTGCTTTGTCGTTCGTTCCGCGCTTTCGCTTGCAGTTCATTCAAGGTAACGGCAATGAGCAAGGTAACACTAATGAGCAAGGTAACGACACATTTTTTCGAGCGTGCAGCCTGTTAAATCGAATTATAAGACGTTATCACGTCAAAATGTACTTTTGTTATAAAGAATAAAAGAATCGTTGAATAAAGTAAATCATTGAGTAAGAATTCATTGAGCAAACTCTTCTTCTATAAATTATATAGGTTATGTTTATAAGTTGTTGTACCCTTCTCATGTAAATTTATTGTTGTATTTGATACGAATGCCTATGGAATTGCGTTTCAAATCAATTGCCTTTTGGGTTATGAGTACAATTAACTATAAGAGCAAACATATCTCTCTCTCTCTTTAGTGCAGTGTAGTGTTGGATTCTCGCTCTATGTTTACTGACTTTTCGCTCAGATGCTAAACTAGCCACTATTGTGACTATATTCTTTTTGAATCCGACCTGTAAAAGAACACTAGGAACTTTTGCGAATTACGTGGAAAAAAATGCACCACTGCATATTAAACGTTGAAAAGTACCTGAGAAATAGCTGCTAAGCGACAAACTGCTCTGTAGACATATCAAACCAGGGCGGGAAAATATCAAATCAAACAGAGTTGGAAAATATCAAATGAATCTATTGTATTTTATTTCCTTTTTTATAGCAAAATTTCTTCCATACTTTACTTAAAACAACTGCAAACTTTTTTCGAACGATGTTTTATTTAGAAACTGTTTAAATTAGTTAAGATTCAATGCATTCCAACTTGCTCCAATTTCACTCCATATTACCAATTTTTTTAGTGCGGGAAAGATTTCTGAGCTGCTTTAAAAAATTGGAAAACTATTCGCGAAATAACTTTCATATTTAAGTGCTTCGGTACTATAGAAATTTATATGGAACAATTCAACACTAGTCAAGAGTTTCGCTAAATAGGGAAACTCTGTGCCCCGAAAAAAGCGGTCAAAATCGCTTAGACAGTTTGAAAATTTAAACAAATTGAATTGAGCTCATTATTTCATACAGGAAATTAATTACAATTCTCCATGCAACCCTGTGAATTCTAGAAGGAAAGAAGCAGTACGCAATATTAGCTCTCTTTTATTTGCCACTTCTCTGCTAAATACCTCTCTGCTCGGCTAACTTGATGAAAAATTTGCAAGATTCGCCGCTAGCGAGTATGATTATATTTAATTCATTAAACTGGTATAACTCACTATTTTACAAGCACATGTATAATACTTTTAGGCCACTCTATTCCAGCGCTGCCAAGATATGTTTATTTATACCAGTCGCTTCAGCTATTCGCCACTTGCTAACGCTTCACGAAAAAAGAGGCCTGTTGTCAAAGACTTTCATCAATATCCAGTGCTGAGGGAATGCGCACGGCTTTAGGCTGCACAAAACAATTATCATGAGAAATTCTACTCTCGGATTATGTGTTTCGTGCATACATATATATTTTTTCCAAAGCAAAAATATTGTATGTGTTTAGTTTCCATCATCTAAATATTGTATGAATGTTAGCCAATCGATATTACGCTCGAGCAAGAATAAGAAATATTGATTGGGGTACAATTTTCCCAAAATCACTTTCCCAAAAAAATTTTTTCCCAAATTTTTTTTTCCCAAAAAATAATTTTCCCAATGCCATTTTTCCCAAACTAAAAATTTCCCAATAAATTTTCCCATAAAATATTTTTCCCAAAATATCGTTCGTCTGTAAAATATCGCATATACATTTGCAATGAATGGGCGAGTACATTTTTTATTATTTGAAAAGAAATGATTTTTTGCATTCAATTAATTCCGCCATAATTAGAAATTTTGACTTTAGGCAGCAAATTTTGGCTCATGAAATTTTGACACGAAAAGAATGACGTGAAAAAACTTGTTTATATGAGTGAAGTTGGATACATTCGTTACCTTGTCTTTTTATCCGAATTGAAAAATGTATATTGAAAAACTTTTTCGAATCTTTTTCGATTACTTAAGTATAAGATTTTTGATTATTATATACACTCATATTGTCGGAATCGTCGAAAAATGTGAAATAGTAGAATAATAAAAATTAATTTCAGTAGTATTTGTTCGGGAAAGCTATCTATTGGAAAAAAGTTATTTTGGGAAAACATGCATTCGGGAAAAAACAATAAAGCGGGAAAAAATATTTTTGGGAAAAAAAATATTGGGAAAATTATTTTTTGGGAAAAAAAAATTTGGGAAAAAATTTTTTTGGGAAAGTGATTTTGGGAAAAATGACCCCCCACCAGAAATATTAGAAGAAGAATGTTTAAATTTGGAATAGACTTTTTGTTTTAGTCAATTGTAGACTTTTTAGAGGCAAGTGTTTGCTAGATTGGCATAAAGCAGGGGCATTCATATGAAATGAACTAAGTACTATTAAAGAATATGAGTATTTTAACAAGGTCACCCTGTGGCAAACGATTTTTGTAAACATTTGTAAAATTTAATGTATAATCGTAAATAAATGGATTATATAGTGAATTAAAAGATTATCTATCATGAAAAGAACCATTGTACAAATCCCCACATCAAATCATTGAAAACAAAACTAATGATGCTGCAATAACAAAGAAACAAGAAGCTTTGAAGCGAGTACGAAGCAGGAAACGTTATTTTTAAAAGCTCGTATGTGATTTTCGTGCTGAGCTAAGATCCCACGTTAATACGAATACAAATAGTAAAGATAAAAGCACTTCGATTTGAAAATTATGCCAAATTGGCACAAATAACGCTTGAAGGTTAAAATACCAAAAAAATTAATTTATTTTTCGTCTTGCAACAAAGAAATACGAGTGTACTAAATACCAAACCAACACCAAAAAAAATTATTTTATACGTAGTTTAAGACAGTCGGGTATGGCGTACGCGTCTACCAGGTATTTTGAAGATTCATAAGTTTAAGAAAGAGCTGCCGTAATAACGGACAGACAAGTGCATAAAAATAAAGTAGAATACAATGGCAATTTGTGGATCCCGCCATTTAAATAATAGTGCAAAAGAGAACTTCAGAAAATAAACAAAAACAAGTAATACCTTGACACAGTTGGCACTTTGCACAAAAAGTATTCCTCCACCAAAATGATATAGTTTTAAAAACTCTTACTTTGAGTTCACGTTGAGTTGAGCCTTAAAAACAGTGCCAAAACTAAACCTTAAACTGAGTTAATATGTTAGAAAAGTTTTATTTTTTTCCGCCGCTTTTTTTCCTTGGAATTTATCGAAAATAATATATTTTAAATAGAAATATTAATTATTAAATACTAATAGCGAAGCGGTCGCGAGTGCGTAATGTCTTAAAATAAATTCCAAAATTCAGCTAAGGTTGTTCATATGAAAGCATTTGTTTTCTTCCTGCGCAATTTGCTCCACACAATACTATATCGGCGTAAATCAAACGCTCTCTACAGCATACCAACGTTTTTATACTATCCAGTGTAGCCATAACGGCACGCTCAAAAACGATAGTATCAAAGCATACTTTTCCGCAAGCGCAAAGAGGTGATTCTGCCAGGATATCAGTCAGCAACCATGGCAAGGTGGCCGCTGAATAAGGCAGTTTGTATTGACACACAGCGCGAGCAGCCAAAAGCCACAAGGAAGGACTGCTACACTTATTGCTCTCTTCGCTTATATGATGATCAACTTTCATGCCGAATTTATTGCCCCACACATCCAATACCACAATGCGCATATGATTGAAATCGGACGGCAACGATGTCAGGAAATTTGAGGAAATATGTAAATTACGCAGGTTGCGCAGGCGGCGAAAACCGAATGGCACTCGCCTAATATTGTTGTGGCTCATATTCAATCCTACTAGCTGCTCCAGTCGAAGGACTTCTAATGGAAAATAATTTAATTCGTTAGCAGATAAATCCAATTCACGTAAAGATTGGCGAATATTCTTGCCACGCAACCATTCCCAGTCATTGACTGTACCCAACTTGTTGTTGTTGATGTTGAAGTTGACGAGCGAGAGTCGACCCATCTCGCGTGGCACCTATTTAATAAAATAAATATATTCATATGTAGGAAATTAATGCTATATATACTACTTACTTTGGAAATCTTGTTATCACTTAAATCAAGTACTGTCAAATTTCGTAGTGAGCAAATATCAAAGGTAATTTTGTGTAAGTCTAAATTAGAAATTTTTAGCGATTTCAATGTGCGTGGAAATCCCTTCACAGGATAATCACCACGATTTAGCACCGTCATTTTCTCTTGTGGTCTGGAGCGTTGTGGTATGGCGGTAGCGGCCGCTATGTTCAGTCTTAAATTTATGGAATCTTTGCCTTCCAAGCCAAGTTTGATGGTTTGTAGAAAGCCCTTCAGTTGTATGGGATCACAGTTGATCATAAGGTTTATTGGTGGTTCTTTGAAGCCGATAGTAACTTTGCCGTCACGCAAGAATTTCGAAAATATTTTCTCAATGTTATTTGTCACTTTGAAACGTTCCCCAGCTTGATTTTGTGGCGTAAAGTGCATTATTTCTAATTGCCTGGTACTTTTGCCATCCCCATTTTTGGCGGAATTGTTGTAGCCCACAGCCAGTGTCGCTTTAACGTAGCGTGGCGAGCGATTACGTTGCGTTAGGCGGTCTTGCAGCATAGTTTCACAGAGGATTTTCATTTTAGAAGCAACTTGATATTACATTGAATAAGGATTTTATATGATTTCTACCTTTTGGCGAATATTTGTCGCTCCTTAATTAAATTTATTTACGTTTAATGCACCATATGTCATACACACAATTTACATAGGCTCTCAAACTATGTTTATTTGCCTTATCGAAATAAGTGTTGTGAAGTTTATTTTGTACCAAAACTAAGCGCAGTTAAAAGTACCCAACTCCAAAACTAGGGTTTATAATTTTGGAGTTTATTACTTTAACCCTTGGTTGGGCAGCTGAATTCGGCCAGAGCTTTTTCGACTTTGACCGTGAGTTCAACATATTTTTATTATAGCTAACGACTTGAGCTTCAAGGTGGCGTCCTAAATTTTGATTTTTTATCGATTTTTGGATATAACCTTTTTAAAAAGAATCCTCGGACAGGACAAAGAAAAGGACAGACCGTAGTGCCCAACCTAAGGTTTTAAAAAAGGTGCCCAGCTGAGGGTCAAGGACACAATTTTTCTCACAAAAGCATTCAATAGAGAAAATATCCACAAAAAGGTCATATATAAAGAACAGTGCTTGTAGCGTAGTACACATAACAGAAGTGAAACTTTCAAGGCAGACAAAGAAAGAGGGAGAGACCCGAGAGAGAATGAGAGAGAGAGAAAGAGAGAATATATATCTAAATAAATTCACAACATTTGCAGAGAATACAAATAGACAAAATTTACAAAAAACGGAGAAGGGTCGACCGGTGTAGGTTAACGACGGACAAAAACCGTGGCAAAAACGCGCACTACTCCGAGCTTTTACACCCGCACAAAAGCAGCGATTCCAGGACCGCAGCAATGACATAAATTGCCGCAAGGCAATACCAATAAATCCGACGGCGGGAGGGATAACACTTTATACTACGCACAAGCACTAGCCAGGAAACGGAAATAAGCGCCAAAAAGTAGGCACCAAAAAAAAAAAACGCCAAAAAAATTGTGACCAAAAACGCCCCAAACAGTAGGCACCAAGGAAATATAACGCCAAAAAGTAGGCACCAAAAATATATTTCCGACAAGTTTGCACCAACAAGCAAGCGCCAAAAAGTAGGCAGTGTTATTTCTCACTAGAAATTAGCAACCACAAGGAACAACTCACGAAAAATAGTCTTAAGTGTATCGAAGATATGTATAAGGTATAGCTCTCTCTCTCTCTCCTTTTCCTCTACGTTATATCTTTTTTCTATCTCGCGGAACGAAAATGCCCAAAACGTTGGATGGCCTTCAAATTTTTCTTTCCATTCTCGCTCGTCCATCGAAGCCCAAGAAGTTTCACTTCAAAAATGTTTATAGTAAAAGCAGAAACGAAATGATCTTATAAAAGTAGTAATCTATATAAAATCATATATTATATTTCGACTGCATAACTTCATGGTATATATACAAGGTAAAGCAAAATTAATCATCAAAAAAAAAAATGATATTGACTGATGGAAATCTTTATTTTGCGCTCCATTGCTTGTCTGTTTGTATACTGCAGTTGTCTAGTTCACAACTGTCAAATATGATTGGCGTACGACGTAATTTGCAAAAGTTATAAATCTTTCGATAGGGTTATTAATTTCTAGCCACCTTATACCAATGGAGAAACCTAAAGTTTTAAGGCGCAGATATGAGCAATGCCTGATTTTTTGAAAATATGTATATTTCATGCCAGAAATACGTATGGAGTGGTTTTACCAGTGACTGCCGAGGTGCGAACGTTATCAGTAAATACTTATTCATATATGCAGAAGGTTGTGCTTAAATTCCCAACAAATTTTATATTTCTTGTGTATGGCAAACCCGCCTTAAAATGAAACACATATCATTAATTTGACACAAATCCATTTTTCGAAATTTCTTTAACTACCACATAAAATAAAATTTGTTTACAGTTAATTTAGTTTTTCTAGGTACTACTAAGAATAGTGTGTAATTTTCAAATAGTAGGGCAAGTGTTAATTCGAGTAATTTCGCGAAGCAGAACTATGAAATTCTAAAATACGTGTACATGCCTCGTTATTCAAATTTTAATACTTTAAGTTTTATATTTTTCTTTAATTAAGAATGATCCAGCGCACAAGAAATCCACTGTTTTATATTTATTTTGTATTGTGCGTTGAAAACAAAGTGCTCTGAGCATTGATTAATATTATTGTTTATTTTTTGTTTATATTTGGAATAGTTATCTTATCAACGCATTATAAGTACCCACATTTCACGCTATTCCAATCTTTCACAACCCAAAATAAACTTATTCCGAAACTTATGTGTATACGCATTTACAAATTGTGTATTGAGCTCATTAAATTTCATATAAATATAAATGTCCATTTAGAGATAAATAAATTAGCTACCAGAACCCACATAAATTGAATTGTTGAATAGCACAAAATATAAAAAATAAAAGTAAAAAAAAGTACACGGAGATCAAGCAGCTATTTGGGGGCAAACAGGAGAAACTTATAGGCAGCGATAGGCATTTAAGTAGCGCTTCGACTCGAAGTAATCTTCGTTGATCAATAAATACTAGACTTCATTTTATCCGGATACCGAATTGAAGTTGCGAAGATCACAATATCACTTCATTTCGTACCATTTTCTTTTATCTAAATTTTGTTCAAAAACCAAATGGTTTTGCTCCTAACATTAGTTCCTTTGTAATATTCAACACATCACAACTTGCAGAGGCAGAAAAGCAACGGTATGAACGCACCAATCGCTATGAATACCGGTAGCATAACTGATGAATCATCCATGGAATATGGATTCGGCTGTCGTGGCCCACTAACCTTTCGCGTCGCTGAAAGTGATTCCGGCTCGTTATCTTCATCTTCATCCAACAACACTTCATTGACTGGGGAGGATGCAGCATTTCTAATACGCTGTTGATGTTCGTGTGCTTGTTCAGCGGTTACTTCGCTACTTCCACTATCAGCAGAGACGCGATCGTTGAATACTGCCATATCAGCATCCATTGGCAGAATGTCATCTGATGTTGGCGGTAAGCGTGGAATATTCGCCACATCACCTTTGAGCAGGGCAAAGGCATTGATTTTGGGGTTATCATAAGGTCCTTTGATAAAATCTAAACGAACGACACCGTTGCGTATATCCGATTGTTCGTCTTTGTAGTAGAGACGGTCGTTGGAGACAATGAAGTAAACATACTCTTCGTGCGCAGTACCACGACCAACTTGATGGAAGATATCTAACTCCTTTACTACGATATGCTTATTGTTTAGAACCACGTCAAATATCTGGAAAAATAGACGTAAAATTAAAATCAAGCGGTATGAGCAACGTTAAAAGCATTAGTATTATTATGCAGAGAGCTACTGAGAACCGTTAGCAATTAAAGTGCACCTCTAGTAGAGTGTGAAAGCACCGTTAACAACTAAATCAAAAGCAATGTGCATTCAAAATGAAGTGTCATAATTGCCACACTCGATTACAGTTGCATCTAAAATAAACTTGAAAACAAAAAGTGTAGTTAAGCGCCGATTATTATTGTTGTAATTCGTCAGTGTGTTGTTTATGGTCCGATAGGCCGATTCACACCAGACTCATTGTATTCGTGTTGTGTAGAACAAATTACATGCATATATGTAGGTATGTTGTTTTTGGTAAATAATGAGGTTTCTTATATGTCAGCAAGCAATTATCGCGTGTTTTAACCGCAGCTGAATCAGCAAATAAAATTGTTTGCTGGAATTATGTGATTTACGGCACCACAATTTTTAATCGAGTTAACGTAGAACCAATGCTGGAATACCCGAATATGCATACAAAAATATCAAGAGTAACTGAAAAGCACTGACCGTAGCTAATTACAACGATAACCCTTGCGTTTCGCCTCATTAAGCCAAAAATTTCACTTAGCATTGCAATAATACATATCTACATATAAATAAAAATAAACGCCCACTATAATATTAATATAAAATTATATTACCAAAACGGCATTAAAAGTATCTATGTATAACAAATGTATGCCAACACACCCAATTATCAAAGTTAGCTGTCTGCCTATCTTTAGATAGCCGTGCTCACCTTTTTATTGGGCTCATTGAAATACACCTCGCAGAACTTCATTATGAGCGCATACTCGCCATCGCCGTCTATCGGCAACGTATAGCCGAATGTGGCTGTATGATAACGTTCAGTGCGATAAAGGACCTCATCTTGCTCCGGCACACGTCCAATCAATAGCAGGTGATTACCATAATCGGATGCTGTGCCAATACGTCCATGCAATGGATCAGCACTATAATGTATGCCATGTTTGTCAGTATGTTCCTGGCCACCTGCGTTCACTGCATAGATGACCTTAAGGTTGCCAAGCACACTCCTGGGACAAAAACAGGTTAACAGCAGACACGAATACCATATCACAAGCAGCGAAATATAATTGGCGCTAGACAGCATTTTGCATACAATACGTTATAAATAAATCGCTAGGTTCAGTTCGGGACACGCTCACGGCCAGAGTGGTATTGGTTTTATTTTGCCGTTTGTTTAATGCGCTGACAACTGTTTCACTTTACACTTACGCTTCTAAATGTTTCGTCAACCAATTTAAGTGTCTCTGCACTGTGTTTCCATAGAGGTTTCTGTGAAAAATGAGCAAAATATTAGCGTTTTCTAATAGCGCTAATTGTGTGTAAATTTTTATCAATGAAAAAAATCAATGCACCACGCAGCAAACAGCTGTTTTTAAATAGAGATGATAGCTGAACGTGAGTGCAATGCAATGTAGTGAACTGTATCACAGTAATCGATCAGCGGTGCGGTAAATAAGGTAGAAGAAAATTAAAATAAAAAAATAATATATCATAAAACATAAAATCGGTTTCTATAAATAACAAAAATATCATCTAAAGTTGGCTATGAAAAATATGCTTTATATTAAAGTCTTTAATGGCTGATTTGCAGTTGGCAATATAATTGTAACAGTTTGAGAGGTTGTGTATTAATATCAGCTTGAAAGCACAACACTTGCAATAGTAGCCTGCACATTTTGACAGATTCAACACGTGCGGCTAAACATTTAGTTTTGGAAATTTGCTGTTAAAATTGATATTTACTTTAGTTAAGAAAGTGGCAGGTAAAATTTTTGCAAACCCATAAAAGTATTTAAGGCAATGGTTTGCATCCGACCAGCTGCAAAGCGAAATACCATTATAGTGAAGCAGTGCAGTGTAGCAAACAATTCGTAAGCAGCCAAACGCGTGCCCATCAATAGCTCAGTTACCACTGTTGAAAAACTTCGGTAATAGAAAAGTAAACTTCGATAAGAACTAAGTTCACTGCAATGGATTTTGAGGAGCTTGACAAGCTGGAACTCAGATATTTGGCAGGAGCCAGTATTGTGCAGCATACGCCGCTGTTTTCGCCTGGAGGAGAGTGAGTTGTAAACAACGAATTAAATGTCGGCAAAATTTCCTAACCCTTCACATTCCAGGTTCCTATTTATACGCTCCAAAGATGTAATACGTGTATATTCCACAGCAACGGGTGAGGTAGTACGGAAACTTTCCGGCGCTAACGCTAACCTTGTCTCGATGGAATTGGAATTACTCGACAATGAAACGCTTGTTGCATGCACAACCAATGGTGAGGTGTTGCGATGGTATTGGCGTACTGGACGCCTGCAGAAAACGCTTCGTTTAAAAATGTACAACAACCCAACATTTCTCACTTTTAATTTAATTAATTTCTATGGTAACTCAAAAACTGCTTGTGCATTTGTGACATTCCGCAACGAAAATGAGGATCTGGTAAAATGGTTTGTTGTGGATACAACGAGTGGGGAGCGCTTAAATGTGCCATGCACACTAAAATTACGGTAAGTTTTGCGTATATGCGTTGGTGTTAAATATTTACGTGCGTATGTTTAAAAATAGAGACGAGGATACGCTTGTGGCAGTGGATGCGAAAAAATTTAAGTATATCGCAATTGTGCAGAGTGACTACATCTACTTCCTTAATTATAGAACGTGGGAGTGGAGAAGGTTAGTTTTGTTGTATACAACACTACATTATTGTAGTAAAAGTAGTTGCTAATGCTTTGTAATTTCTTTAACAGATTGTTTAACGCCCGCCACGTGCCCATCACCGTTGTGCGCACACATCCGTTCGAAGAATCGGTTATTACTGGCGATGAAACGGGTAAAATTTTTTTGTGGCGAGAATTTATGAATAGCGAAAGTGTAGTAAAGACGGTAAGTTAAATAGAAAAAAGTGAGGTATATTTGCACGATCCGATTTGCACTAATCTTTGGGTTGACAACTCATGTAAGCATTCCGAAAATTGTTAATTTGAGTTGAGATTAATAGTGTAGTCAGAACAGTAAACGTTTAGAATTTTTATTAAATGTTTGAGAAACAACCATTAATTTGTATATTTCTTCACAGACCCTCTATCATTGGCATCACACGGCTGTCTCTAGCATTGCTTTTACACCTACCGGCACGAGTTTCTACAGCAGTGGCAATGAGTCCGTACTCGTGTTTTGGAACATTAAGCGTCCCGACTTGCAAAAGTTCTTACCGCGCCTGGGTTCCGTAATACGACAACTATGCGTTTCTGATGACAATTCGAAAGTTGCCGTTTCTACCGCCGATAATGGCGTCCAATTCGTTGGCACCGACAGCAAAATTATGAGTGTTTTACAAGAATTCACTTACATGGAGGATGACAAGACAGGCAACAACAAATTCCCAGTCGGTTTACGTTTGAATCCACGCACAAATACGATTGTGCTAAATGGCAAGCATGGACACTTACAGTTTTATTCTGTATACAATAAAAGTTTGTTGTATAATGTAAGTTGCATGCTGAAAAATGGTGTACGCACTTTTCTTAATTCATATTTGTCAACGCTTACAGATGGACATAGTTATGCAAAATCCACTGTCTATGGAGACCGATAAGGTTCTATACAACATAATCGTGACGAAGGCCGCATTTAATATCGATTGGATGGTGACTGGTGAGGTATTTAATGATCAGGAACATTTGCCTGAGTTGCGTTTGAAATTTTGGTACTATAACGAGGCAGCGAAAACGTGAGTGTCTGCTAAATAATAAATTGCGTTCAAGTAACAATAAATTAATATGTTTTTCTTTCTAGTTACACATTGAAGACAAATGTCGAGCTGCCGCATGAGCATGGCTTCAAAGCTATTGAATTTTCCAGTCCAAATCGTGTCAATAATTTGCTGTGCGCCACGGTTGGCGAAGATAATATCATAAAAATGTGGTCGCTCGAGGAATCGGATGATATTTATAAAAAGGGAAAAGTGTGGTTCTGCATAGCGCAAGCTAACTACCAAGATTTGAATGTAGAGTCCATTTCATTTTCGCAAGATGGTTCTTTGTTAGCCGCAGGTTACGGCAATACGCTTTGCATTTTTAGAGCTGAAAATTTGCAACTGAAAGCTGCGCTCACACCACCGCCGGGCTTTGATGGTGTTGTACCCCACATACAGGTGTGCTTGCGCAGCAAGGAGCAGGATTCTCCGCTAAAAGAGGACTTTACGCCAGAGAAGCGCAAACGCTGGTTACAATTGTTTAACAATTTCGTAGAAAAGAATGACGAGACGATTATCAAAGAGCTGGAAAAGTTTGCTGACAAATGCGAGCGAATCGATTTCAAGCCCAAGGAAGTGTTGCCTGAGGAAATCGATGAGGAGAGAAAAAAGAAACTATACAACAAAATTATGGATATGCATCAGCTGAATTTCTTTCACAAAGTGCTGCTATTTCAACGGCTTGGCATACGTGTAAAGGTGCATCCCGAAGGGCGTGAACGTGTGCTCGCCTATTTGTACGAAAACATATTGCCAGAAGGTCAGCATGAGCGCCTGCGCGAAATGCAGGAGGAAGTGAAGCAACTCAGTGTGAGGCAGCGCTACAAAGCGAAATGGCGTCTGCACGAATATGAAAAAAGGCTAAATCGTTATGAAGCGGCTATGCAAGAAAAACTGTTGCCACTCATGGAGATACTCGATCTGGGTGATAGCAACCGCCAGGAGCAGCGACTTGCAAACGGCAACAAAGCGCAGCACAGCGATAGCGATTCAGCGTCAACGTCAAAGGCTAGCGCCAAAACCGAGGCAGCGCACTCAGAAGAAACAGACCCGTTGCAAGCAATAAGGGTGGCTACCCCAGTAATTGCACAGATCTCAAAAGTGCAATTTGCGGCTGGCGAATGGGCGCATTTGGTAATAGAAATATGATATACGAGGGCGGGTCAATAAGTCCGTGACTTTTTGTATTTCTGACCTCTTTACTGAAAAAGAAATACTGCTCCTGTTAACAAGCATCTGTCAGTTGACTCCTGTCAAAATTGGAACGTGCTGCGCCACTTAGTTTGTGTTTTACAGCTACCTTTATCAGACTACCCAGTAATTTTAGGAGGAAATGGAAAAAACTGAATTTCGTGTGCGCCGATTCACCCTTAAAAACCCACTGTTTCGACTGTTGTTTGGTCTCTGGTGTGTGGTGATGGATCCATGTTTCGTCCACGGTTACAAAACGGCGCAAAAACTCCTCCATATTGCGATTAAACAACGCCAAACATTCCTGTGAAGTTGTTACACGATTGCGTTTGTGGTCGACTGTGAATTACTGCGTAGGTACTGATAAAACTAGCTGTAAAACACAAACTAACTGACGCAGCACGTTCAAATTTTGACAGGAGTCAACTGACAGATGCCTGTTGACAGGAGCAGTATTTCTTTTTCAGTAAAGAGGTCAGAAATACAAAAAGTCACGGACTTATTGACCCGCCCTCGTAATATTCGCAACTAAACTAATAAATATATGAAATACTTGTTTTTGGTGCTATCGGCAGGTCATCGTGTGCACAGAGCGACGCGTGCTCATTTACAATCTACTTACGCTACGTTTGCATGCTGTGTGTAAGCTATCCGTGGAGCATTTCGCCTTCGATCCCATTAGCAATTTAGTCGCTGCCTTTACCAAGTACAATGAATGTAAGCCGCAAGCCCAAGCAGGCACAACAACTTAAATCAATTTAATTTAAATCAATCATAAATATCTCTTTATTGATATTCATAGTGTACGTATTCCAACCAAATGTACCGCTACCCATCTACCAACGGCGCAATTTGCCACCTTTGTACGGTGCTGCCTGGCTGCCACGGCAGCATCCCAAAAATCGCTCGCTCAACGTTGACTGGCAGGCGCTGTCTACGCTATACTTTTTAACAGAGCAACAGGTGAATTATACCGAAAAAAAAATGTACTTATCAGTTGCAGTTGATGACATAAATTAACACGCCGCTTCATGTGCTATTTTAGGAAATCTTCTTCTTGGGCGTGCCAGATAGTATGGACGATGATGCGCCGCCCCCAATTACTTTCAGCAATCCGGCCAAGCAGGCTGTGCAGTACAGTGTATTTGGCACTTTTGCTCAACAACAACACTCAGATATGCAGAGCAGCACACGGCAGCCGATCGGGCCGCTGGTTATCGGCAATTCCCACAAAATGGCTGTCAAATCGGTGAGTGCATTACATTTTTTTTATCGCTTTATAGAAATTAAGAAGCTAAAAATTTGCGCATTTGTGTGAATATATAAAATATTTTTTTTTTATTCTTTGATATCTCTTGTCAAATTAACAATAAATAGTTCGTACATGAAATTATTTATATAGTTATATGAAGAAATACCGCTCTTAATCAGAGCATAGGGCGGAAACAAACTCAGACCCACGTGAGCGATCTTGTGCAATTTTTCGAATTTCATGCCAGAAACATCTTGATTGGTATTCCGAGTGTGTTGATCGCATCCAAGTTGTTTGTGGTCGTCCTCTTCTTCTGGAGCCTTGTGGCTTCCATTCTACGGCCATCTTTGCGATGTCATTGTCCTTGTTATTGTTGTTGTTTTAACAGTAATGGTAGCCCTGTCAGTGTAGGGCATATCACCGGTCATCTTCGTCTAGCTCATCTAGGGGGTAGGCCCAGGAAACATGCTGTTTCGACAGGTTGGGTCCAGAGGGAGAGGGGTGTTAGATGAGTCGGTTTTAGGGGGCATGGGAAGAGGTGGTTAGTGTCGTGCGGGGTACCTTCACATGCCGGACATGTGTTTGGAATGTCGGGGTTGATTCTGGATATGTAGGAGTTTAACCTGCTACAGTATCCAGAACGTAGTTGTGCCAGTGTTACACGAGTCTCACGGGGAAGCTGGAGCTCTTCGTCTGCAATAGGTGGTGGTTGGACTCCGATTACGGCATTCACAGGACGGGAGTTCATGAAGGTGGTGACGGTCTCCCGGTGGATGTCGTTTATTGACTATCTAAGTACTGTCCGGTCCAGTAGGTTGCGGTCAGTTTTGTCCTGGATTTCGTCAGCGTAGTCTAAAAGGTGTCTCCTGACGTGCCTGAGAGGCGGCTCAGGCTCAAGCAGGTGTCTGCAGGGGTGAAACCTGCGGTAACATTCAAGCAGGAATTGCTTGCTGAGCAGTTTGTTGTGCTCCACTACTGGGAGCATTTGTGCCTCGTTATGCAAGTGTTGAATGGGAGACATCAGGAGGCAACCGGTCGCTGTCCGAATGGCGGTATTTTGACATGTCTGTAACTTTATCCACTGCGTGTCACTAGTTCCAGGCGACCAGACAGGCGCAGCATAGTTCAGAACCGGCCGACCAATTGCCTTAAATGTCGAAAGCAACAGTTCTTTGTCTTTGCCCCAAGTGCTGCCGGCCAGCGATTTGAGGACTTTGTTGCGATTTTGGACGTTAGTGGCAATTGCGGTTGTGTGCGCAGAGAAGGAGAGCAAGCTGCCAAAGGTTACACCCAAAATTTTGGGGTTATTTACCGTCGGAATTGGTGTGTCGTCGACTTTTACCTTAAGGGACAGCTTGACCTCCTTTGTCCAGGTGGTAAAGAGGGTCGCCGTGGACTTGGTGGGGGAAAGTTGGAGATTCCTCGCAGTGAAAAAGCGAGAAAGGTCGGTGAGATAGTTGTTCACTTTGAAACACAGGCCATCGATGTCATTGCCCGACGCCATTATCGTGCAGTCGTCAGCGTATGAGATCAGGGAAACTCCCGCTGGTGGTTGGGGGAGCTTCGAGATGTAGATGTTGAACAGCAAGGGAGAAAGGACACCACCCTGCGGTACACCTTGCTTAATCTTTCTCTGCTTTGATGTTTGATCTCGAAAAATTGAATCGAATCGAAAAATTGAATCGAATTGCGGACCACCTCTTCAGCCCTGGCGGGAGTGTCGACTGATAAATATCATCTAGTAGCGTGGAATGGCTGACTGTATCGAAAGCCTTCTTCAGGTCCAACGCTACTAGGACAGTCCTCTCGCAGGGGCGGTTTTGGTTAAGCCCGCGGTTTATCTGGGCGTTTATGGCGGTGAGTGCAGTGGTGGTGCTATGCACTCGTCGGAATCCGTGCTGATGTGAGGCTGGGGCCAGGTGTTTCGTGAAGAGTGGGAGTAGGAGGGCTTCAAGTGTCTTCACTACTGGGGAAAAGAGAAAGTGTCTTCACTTCCTCTTTGCGTAAGGTGCGCCAAATCCAACGCCATTTCCTTTCTTTGATCTCAGCTGCGATGGGCTTGCACATTGAAATACTTAAAAGATTTTCGTTGGTGATAACTCTTAGCCAAAATATGCGGTGAATAATGCGCAGACATCTGTTGATAAATGTTTGTAGGCTATTGCATATGGTATCTGTGGCTTTCCATGTTTTGCACGCATAAAGTAACACTGGTTTCATGCTTTCATTGAAAATTCGCAATTTCGTTTTTGTGCTGATATGTCGCGATGACCAGATTCGATTCGATTCATCCTGTGGAAAGCGTGTCGAGCTTTGCTTATGCGGGAACTTACATCAGCTTCCGCTCCACCATTTTTTAACACTATGCTGTCAAGGTAGCAGAAGTTTTCGATGCCCTCAATTGTTATCAGCGTGCCACCCACTTCAAGCGTCAGTGCGTCCTGGTTTGGAGTTTCGATACGCATAAGCTTCGTTTTTTTAAAGTTCACTCGCAATCCAACTTGGCTTGCATATAGTATTAAGGCAGTAAGTTTAGCGTGTGCTTCAGACAATTTGTGTGTCAAAAAGCATATATCATCGGCATAATCCAGATCGCAGAGCTTCTGATATGGGCGCCAATGAATGCCCGTTGGAATATCGATATTTGTTTTTCTTATAATGTCATCAAGTACAGTGATAAACAGCAGCGGCGACAACACACAACCTTGACGCACACCATTGTGAATACTGAACAACTCGCTCTTTTTGCCTTTGAAGAGTACACTGCACACAAAGTTCTTGAATGATGGTGATGAATTTTTCCGGTACTCCATAAGTCCTCAAGGAATACCAAATTGCGCGCCTGTTCAAGGTGTCAAAAGTGCGCTGAAAATCCACAAAGAGTAGGTACAGTGGCGACCGCCATTCTGCTGACTGCTCTATAATTATACGCAGCGTGTTAATATGACCTACACACGATCTTTTGGAGTGGAAACCATTCTGTTCGGTGCGCAATATGTTGTTGAAAACTGGGGCGATTCTCTCAAGAATGACAAATGCCAAGATCTTTATTATGGCATTTAAAAGAGTTACACCGCCAATTTGCACAGCGACTTAAATTGCCCTTCTTCGGAATTGATATTATTATGCCCTCTTTCCAGTCGATCGGGATGGTGTTGGTTGACCAGATTTGAAATAAGAGGGGACGGAGTAGTGGGGTTATTGCATCAGTACCTAATTTTATCAGGTGATATACCATCCGAGCCAGCATCTTTGTTGTTTTTAAGCTTGTGGATTGCGGTTTTAATTTCCGTGCTTGATGGGGGCTCAGTCGAGATATCCCTGTTGGGACTCCGTCGTCTATTGCTGGGGACGGCGTCTGCTTCTTCAACGCTTTTGCGAGTTTCATAATGTCTTCTCCACTCGGTAAGCTATTCCTCCACGGTGGTATTGTGTTCCCATCCACATTTCACATTTGCTAGTTTGTTGATGGCAACGTATACACCTCGTAAAGTATCGATGAAACAATTTAAAGTTTATGTTCCAGGTGGCTTTTCACACAAAAAAATCGGTTGCTGTTTTTTTTTATTTGTTCCATTCAGGAGTTAGGGGTAGTCAGAGACGCGAAAAAATGATGATTTTCAATATTTTTTTTTTTTTTTTGCTAGTCAATTGCTTTATTTTACAAAAATAAAAACATATCATTCGACTTGGCGTGTTTTGACTTGACTTTAGCAAAAATTCAAAAAAAAAAAAATTAATAATTTTAAAAGTTATCGCTGTTTGTGTGTCACAAGTCCTTGGAGATTCATCTAAAATCAATCGGACAAGAGAAATTAGTTTTATTAATAGATAATCTTGTGCCTGATCGAAGCTTTTTTGAAAATTAACAAAATGGCGACCTCAGGAAATATTTGTCAGATTTTCGAGAAAAAAAACCGATAATTAATTGTTTAATAAAAATCGAAATTTTTGAAAAAAAACCTTCGGTCAGGTACGAGCTTATTATGTTTTTAAAAAGCAGTCTAAATTTTACTGAAATCTATCAAACGGTTTTTAAGTTACACTGATCACCACTTCAAAAAACCTAGTTTTGAGAAAAACGCATTTAAAGTTTAGCTACTTGCTCTCGAAGGCTCCGGAGCGCCCGAGCGCCCTTTGTTAATTGTTGAATAACTCGAAAAGTATTTGTCGGCTTCACTTCAAATTTTCACATAATATTTTTAAGATATTACACTTTAAGAAAATGCAAAAAAAATCCAACTTTTTTTAAATTCTGACTATCTTTAACCACTTCAGTTGTGAGTTACAGGGTGTTAACAATGGAAGTCAGCAAAGAGAAAATTTGGTACTTTTTACAGTTTTTCTTTGATAAATTTGTGAAAGGTGTTCAAGGTGTCGACTGCAACAGCAACAGCTAATTACGTGCAATTTCGGTTTCGTCGATTCCGTTCAGAGATTTTAGATGTTAAAGAAAATTTCGATAATGTCAAAATTACGATAAAATCACAGAAATAATCGAAGTTGTCTGGCATGTTAAAAGTCGTAGAATCGTCCAGGCGCTAAAGATCGACCATAAAACAGTTTTAAACCATTTGGGCAAAAATTTTACGCAAAAATAATAGTTTTCTTTTTCCCCAAACTGGTATTTACCTACATCTGCCCGAATTCGCGTCGTTTGTAGGGTATTTATTCTTTCGCAAGAAGCACAGTTTTTCAACTCTGTTAAATTTCGTTTTATATGGATAAAAAAGTGAATATCTTATTATAATAATTTGAAGGCTAGAAAATTTTACACATTTTTTACAATTTATTGCAAGCCGAATCTATGAAAGGAGGTATCGGTAAACCAGCTGGTTTATTTTTTTTTTCGCCGTGTCCATGTGGCTGTCAGCCTAGAGTGAAAAAAGGCGAATTCATTATTCTTTGGCAGTCAATCGTACAAAATATGGTTATTGGTCTAGTGCCACCACCTTTAATGAATGTGCCTTGATTTATTGTTACTTAAAAACTAATGAGCGAAGTTCTTGATTGAAACATTTCTGAGCGCATAACTCGCTAACAAATAGTGATGCCTGCAAAAATTTATGATATGAGCAACTTGTATGCATTCCTACGACAGCCTGTTATACAAGGTGAAGTCCAAAATGAACAAGACTGAGCTAAAATAGGAACGACAGGCGCTTTGTTTTACAATACACAGTTTTACGCGTTCTAAAAGCTTTTCGAAAGAGTGTTTCAGGTCATTGACCGCAATGTCCTTCAGGCTGTCGGTACAAGCCTTTTGGATGGCCTCTACGGACGCAAAACGTTTTCCTTTCATGGCCAAATGCAATTTTCCGAATAAGTAGACGACACAGGGAGCCATATCAGGCGAATACGGTGAGTAATTGATGGTTTAAATGCTTTTTCTAGTCAAAAAATTAGTCACAAGAGTGGATCGATTATCATGCAATAAGCGCCAGCTTCCTACTTTCCGGTATTCAGAGCGAATTCGACGAATGCGTTGCAACAAACACTGCAAAACGCTAAGATAGAAAATTGCATTGATAGTTTGGCCCGTTGGCACGAATTCCTTGTGGACAATTCCTTTGGAATCGTAAAAACAAATGAGCATCGACTTGATTTTCGACTTCTTCAAACGCGATTTTTTGGGTGGTGGCTCATCTGAGACATTCGGTTCTATTCGGCACTTTGACGCTTAGTTTCAGGTTCATGTTGGAAACACCACGTTTCATCACCAACTACAATGTTGTAAAGGAAGTGCTCGTATTTTCTCGCCTCTTTAATAAGGTCTTCTGAATGTTGAATTCTGAGCAATTTTTAGTCCTCAGTTAACTTGTGCGGAATGAAATGTACACAGACCCTTCGTCAGCCCAAATGAGCAGTTAAATTGCGATAAATCGATGTTTTGGAGATATTCAACTCCGATTCCATGAATTTCAACGATGATTTCGGTTCATTTTTTATAAATTTACGAACAATTTCGATGGAGTTTTCGGTGATTACTGATTTTGGGCGGCTCGGATGTTCATTGCCATTTATGCCCTCACAACCATCTCTGAAACGTGTAAACCACTCGATGAACTCTGGCACGAGATAGACAATCATCGCCATAAACTTTTTTCATCAATTCAAATGTTTCGGTAAACATTTTACCGATTTTAAAACAAAATTTAACAGAAGCTCTTTGTTCGAAACTCAATTTTGTACCGATGCCACTTTAGACGCAAGAACTTCGCTTCCACTGAATCGAATACCAGCGAGCTTTCACTGGAAGCAAGCTAGGGATTTAACTTCCAACGCACTAACTCATTAAGAAGATGGCGCCTTCAAAAACATTTTTATAGCGGCAGTCTTGTTTATTTTGGACTCCACCTTGTAAGTATCGGGACTGACGTGGATGGGCTTTTCTTGACCCATTTTTGGAGCAACTTTTATAGTAGGTATTAGAATATTTAATAAGAATAGAAAAGTTTGTAATAGATTCTAGATTCTAGATTGAGGGTCGTGCTAGGGCAATCTTTCCAAAGAGGCTGGTTTGGATCGAGGAGAAAATCTGCACCGAAGCTTGCACCTCTGTCTTCATTGACGGTTCTAAGATGGAATCCGGAGTCGGAGCAGGGGTTTTCTCTAAATCAGCCAATTTACCTATCTCCTTTAAACTGCCGAACACTGCTAGTGTTTTTCAACCAGAAGTCTTTGCGATCCTGCAGGCATACAAAATGGTTAGGAATGGACGCGGAAGCGAGGGCGATATTAACATTTTCTCCGATAGTCAAGCCGCGATCAAGGCTCTGGCGACGCCAGACTGAATTGGTCTCAGAAATCTCCTACCCGGTCATCGGCATCCCCCTGACAGTTGTTAAAGAGGAACTGCACAAATTATTTCTCAGGAAAACGCAGAAAAGATGGAGCTCCATTTCTTCCTGCGCTATTTCGAAAACCTTTTGGCCCTAGTACAATATACAGAAGACTCAGAAAGTCTTGGAGCTTCCACGCCATTCAATTTCCAAACTCGTAGTCACTAGAGAATCGGCACACACGCGGAAAAGCTTGGTTTACCATTTAACCCCCATTGCAGAAGCTGTGCGGACCTTGCAGAGAAGGAGACTGTAGAGCACTTTCTCTGTAAATGTCGGGGTTTGGGAGCTAGACGGTTGAGGTCACCGGGTGCTCCTTTCTTCGATAGCCTGAGGCAGTGCGCCAACCTAGATCCCATCAATCTTCTCCATTACATCAACAGCTCTGGTTGGCTGTAGATATCTGTTGGAGGTCTCATAATGGTATCAAAACGGCGCTTTAGTACTTGAGGTTGTAAAGTACTGAGGATTTTTCCCATACAAAAATAAAATAGTTTTTTTACTGATAGCAATGCAAGTTAACTTTTTTTTATTATATTAATTAAATACGCTTTAAAGCGATACTTTTCATTTGAAATTAAAGAAATTTTCGATTTTGGTTTGTTTTGTGCGCACTCGCTTGTTCAGTACCACACCGCTTCTGAGCCTCTGCAGCGTCATAACATCGTTTAAGCAAGCATTCCTTTGCGCTGCCCCATCCAAACATATATTGAATGCCGATATGGCCTCCTCTGATGGAATTTTCATCACTCAAAATCATTTTTTTGTTTTGATTTAATGAAAAATATTATTCAAGAACAAAATTAGATTATTAATTTTGCACACCCTTGTATGAGTATAAAATTTCTATCACATACTGCCGGATAAGTAACTTATTTCAATGTAGTGAAAATATGTTTTTTTTTTATTATTATGTAATTTTCATTTTACGTTTATTAAAAAATACAAAAAAATTAGCATAGAAAAGTACAAATAACATATTTTTATATAGGAATGTATGAAGTACATTTGGCTTTAGCTTATTATTTGAGCATAAATACAGTTATGTACCTACATATAAATGTATTTTCTTAAAAGTATTTAATATTATTTTTTAAGTAAAATTATAGCTAAGTGCTGGTATTAATTGCTACAAAATAAATGAATGCACGTAAAGCCTTTTTGGCTGAATTTTATAATATTGAAATTTTGCTCAGATAATTTTTCAATATTTTTCCTTGTACAAAGAATTTTCGCGGTCATACGGAATCATAGAAAATTTCCTGAGAAATAAATTTTTTACTATTGAGTATTTTTAATATATTATTTTCTTTTTATGTATGTATGCACTTCAGTTGAGACCTACAACAAAATATTTCCTTATATACACATACATATATATGTGCAAATGTGTGTGAGTGCCTTTTTATTTGAGTATTTGTATATAATATTTGAGCAAAATAAAAGGCAACAAAAAAAAAGAAAGAAAAAAATTGCCTACATTTCCGGGTGTTTTTGATTCTGCGAGCAAATACACGTGTATACCCGTACATACATATTTTCACACATTATTTATGCGATAATCAGTCAGTGGGTGCGTATTGTCGTATATGAGTATATAAATTTGTGCATAACAATACATGCACACACATACACACATACGTATGTATGTATACAACTTCGGTCAAAATATTAAGCTTTTTCGTTTGCTTGTTGCTGCTACTGCTGCGGCTGCTGCTGCTGCTGTTGTTGTGCTTGCTATTAAAGTAATTATTGTTGTTGCAATAAACATTTTTCTCCTCCTCCTCCTTGTTATACTATATAAGTATATGTAAGTCATTTAGTTAATCAGTCCGCAACGAAACCAATCCAGTGTGGTGGGCGGCAGGGTCCACCCAGCATTAGCTCTCATTTGACATTACCCGAACGTGGCGCCGTCGGCACATGCAAATGCCGACAGCGACGCATCATCAACAAATCGTGTTTGAAGTAGCGCAAACAATGCCATTGCGGTATTTTCGAAAGTTGTTGCTGCAAGAAAATCAAGTAGAAAAAGAAAGAAAGAATTCATTTAATTTTCAATTGAAACATTTTGCGCATTTCTATTTTGCTTTACATATTCTAAACAAAAGTACTCTACTAGAGCGAGTGCCGTTGCACTTGCTTGCGGTTAGAAATGCTTGCAATGTAAGTGAGTCATCTCTGAGAGGAAAAGTAAAAAAAAAAAACCAAAAAAAAAACGAAAGAAATAAAAAAATGAGAATATGAAAGAATAGTGTTTCAAGCCTACGTGATTCTGGTCGTATGATGGGCTTCCTTTTTCGATTATTAAATTAACTTTTTGTAAACATCAATCCAAAATGTGTGCGTGTGCCACTACTCTTTTTCATGCTCGGGTGGGCGCAACACTTTCACCTTCATATCGCCTATTCAAGCAAATTTATTATTTCTTCGTTGCTGGTCTCTCGATTTTGTATTTGACTATCTTAAATTGCTGAACTACGACACAAAAGCAATTTTTTTTATTATTAAGCTATTAACGTAGACATTTATTTTATATATAATATTTCTTATAATTCATCTTTTGCATATGTGTGTTTGTATGAATGAATGTTCTTACAGTGGTGTACAAAAAAGGAGAGTCTTACAGTTGAAGAAATTTTTAGTTCAAGAACTGTGCGTGTGTTTGTGCGTGACATACCGGCAGTGAGTTCTGCATTTAATCTATGACTCTAATATAGAAAAAGGTGTTGCTGTTATAGCGCTAAAGTCATCGGACGTCATCGTCAATCTCTTCTAATGGTAGGCTTAAAAAACATGCAGTTAGACGCACAGTTTCGACAGCTTCCAGAGAAAAGGGGTGTTAGATGAGTAGATTTAAGAGGTCATGTGAATAGGTGGTTAGTGTCTTGCTTTACATGCCGGACAGCTGTTGAATATGTCCGGGTCGATTCTGCATAGGTAAGAGTGTAACTTGCTGGTTGGTTGGTTTGAGTGGTGATTCATCCAGAATCCCACTAGCGCTTCCGCAGCATTTTATTGCCAACTTGTTTAACGGTTATTTATAACATGACTATATCTAGTCTGTGCGGTTAAAGACCTTTATTAGGTTATTGACATTTTAGTCAGACATTTGTTCGAGACTCTCGAACAGTGGGTTAACCCAGGGTAGGTATTCTCTCCTTCCATAGGACAGGGCATTCACAGAGGAAATGGAAAATCGTTAACTTTTTCTCCGGTTGTTTACAATTATGGCAGTGTGTGTTGTGAGGGTTGCCTATTTTGGCTGCTTGTTCTCCGATGGATCAGAAGTCAGTTATGACTGCCGTTAGTCTCCAGGCGTCCCGTCGATTCATGTTTAACTATGTTGACGATTGTTTGAGGTTGTAGGGTGGCCATAACGTTCCGCTAATTTTGCATTTCGTCTGATCTCTCCATCTACAATCCGCGATTCGGAGGTATTTTAGGGAAATTGTACTCTTGACTCCACCTAATGGTGTGAATACCGATGCTGCAAGAGCGTTATTCATGGCAGATCCTTCTCTTGTTCCGTTGTCCCGGGACCCAGATTAAGCTATTCCTACTTTGTTCCACCAGTTTAGAGATTGTTGTAGCCGAATCCACTCTCTGAATTGCAGCTTGGCTATCCGAAAGAATAGCGATATTGCTCTTAAAAAAGAAGTCAGCGATTAGTGGCTCACAAGATTCTCCAATTGGCAATACTTCCGCTTGAAACACGCTTCAGGCATCAGGAAGGCGTACAGATTTTCCTATTCTAAGTCTATCAGAATATATACCAGCTCTAACACCACAATTCATTTTAGAGCCGTCTGTGTAGACTGTAGGGTCGAAGTTTTAAAGTGAGAATACCGTAAGAGCGTAACTCTTCTTCCTGAGATGGAAAAAGAGTGGCGAAATTCCTGTTGAATGTTACTATCGGGACGATGAAGTCAGTCCTCTCCGAGGTGTACTGAGTTTGGCGCAATAACAGACTGGTTTAACCTGCTACAGTTTGTTGTTTTTTTTGTTTCGCTTTTTAATAGCTCCTACTACATTCCTTCCCTAACAATTATTCTGCTGTAGACCTACCGATCCGGCTAACACTAAAAAAAAAAAAAAATAAAGAAAAAAAAATTATAATAAGAAATAAAAATGATGCCAATCAGAAATGTCACATAACAGTAATTTCGCTTAAATGCAACATTGCTTTTCTATGACCGTCTTGATTTCAGATTTCGTTATACAATAATTCTCAAAACCAAAGAAAAAATATAAGAGAGGGCACCAGAGAGGCATTGCACCTAAAAGAACTTTTCTATTCTGATAACGCGCCAGTACTCACTAATATCCAAAGGCATTGGTGCTGTTGTATCAGCATAAATATTCCCCCAAACATGTACGGGAATGAAAGTTCTTGAGCGGATATAAATCCGGCTCATTCCGATAACGTAGATTCGACTGTCGTGCAAACATCTCTTCAGGCTAGCTAATGAAGTTGAACAGGTACTTGCTATGATTTTTCTTAACGTTCATTGGATTAAAAATATATTTAAAAAAAAAGAAATTTATTTGTTATTACACACCATTGTGCCATCGTGATCGACTGCCACAAAAACCTAACCTAACCTCCACACCATCGTTCGTATTGTCTCAGTATATCTACCACTTTGAGCAAAAAGTTTTCTAAATATATTCAGTAAATTCAAAATACAAGTTTATTCCTCAAAAGTGATATTATCGCCTTCAAAGTGCTCCCTATCAACTGCAATGCACTTACGCCAACGTTTGATCCAGCTCTAGAAATATTTTAGAAACTCTATTTTCGGTAGACATTAAAGCTATCTTTGGTTTTCCATTACTTCCTTTCGGTTATTAAAACGCGTTCTCCGTAGTGAAACAGAAAAAATTCGCAGGCAACCATATTCGCTGAATTCGATGGCTGTTGGATGATATTCGTTTCGTTCTTGGTCAAAGCTTCACGGATAACGATGTGCGCACTGTGCGACGGTGCGTTTTCAGGGTTCAAAATCCACGAGTTGCTTTCCCACAAGTCCTTTCTTCTTAGGCGAATTGCTTCTCGTAAAACACATGAAACGTCTCGTAACGCCCAAATAGTAGTCCTTATTGACTGTTTGACCTTTTGGCAAAAATTCGTGGTGTGCAATGCCTTTGTAATCCATAAAAACCGTGAGCATCGTTTACTTTTTTTTTGACTGAAAACGACGTGGTTTTTGGTCTTCGTTCATTCGGAGCTCTCTCCACTCACTCGCCTGATTTGCACTCACTCACCTCGTAAATCTACGTCTCGTCTCCAGTAATGATGCGTTTGATGAATGTTGGGTCGGATTCAGTTCCCAAGATTTTTGGCGATATCAACGCGCTCCCTTTTTTGTATCAAATTCAGATGCTTTGCGACCAATTTTGCAGCAACACGACGCAAACCCAAGTCATGCACTACAATGTCCTGAACGGATCCATAAGCAATGTACCAGTGCTCTGCCAGTTTTCTGATATTTAATTAGCAATGATTGATCAACTTGTCTTTTACTTTATTGATCTTTTCTTCAGTTTTCGATGTCCACGCGTAGACGATATTCCGGATTTCTGAAATTGGCTTGATGACTACTATTTCACTAATTTGACAGTAATTTTTCGCGCTATTTCTAATTTTCAATTATTTATTTTTCTTTTATCCTTTGGAAATTTTACGTCAATATGTGAAAATATTTTTTTTTCGTATTTTTTTTTTTTTCAAATAGCATTCACTCATACAAATATGTATTGCTGCACAATGTCAGCATGCGATCAATACTTTGGGCAACTAAATATGTGGAAAACGTGCATATGACCGTCTTTACCCCCATTCGTGTGCCCTTTACTTAGTTGTACTTTACTTCCCACTCAGTGTTCGTTTATGTAAAATCGTTTGTTGTGTAAATTTTTTGGCGCCTGGGCACTGCATTTTTATTAGTGTCGCTATTTTACACACCAACGTGTAGGTTGTTTGCTTCAATTGTAATATTAATATAAACGCTTTATTCTTCTCTTCTTCTTGTTCACTGTGCAGTACTTGCTCTGATAGCCCTTAAAAAGAAGCCATCATTCATTAGGTTTTAAGTGTCACAAAAATAGTTTAGAAATGCCTGCTGTTTATCAATTTATTTTCATGTGATTTGATTGCTATTCTCAATGTTATTGTTTGTGTTATCTGTGTATGTGTTTTTTTTTCTTCTTCAATTCGGCACGTTTACCAAATTAGTTTTGATGAAAATAATAGCTAATGGTTGTGGTGAAGGTCATGCGAACGCCTTTAAGTGTACAAAGACACATAGTTACATACATAGATACATACATACTTACATGCATACATACATACATACATACATACATACATAGATGCATGCATACATATATTACATACATATTGTTAGCTTGTATATAAGCCAAAAGCCGGCCGGCTTGCTGTGCCATTGAATCTAAATTATTTTCTATATTTTATTCTATTTTTCACCATCCTATGTGTTAGACCCAAAAACTATTCTTTAAAGAAACTTGTATTAACCCATTACCTGCCGTGTGCACATCTTTGTGATAATTGTTTTTTTTTTTTTGTTTTTTTTTTTTTTTGTTTTTTAAGAACACTTTTATTGCAAACTGTATACATACAATAAGCAATATTTGTAGAATAACTTAAACTAGCAGCTACAGAATTTCAGTCGCTTATGATGCACCCAGTGCTACAACCCATTTCATTTTTTCCCCACTAAAAGAGGAGATCTGTGGTAGATTTTCTTTTGAGTCGGGTGAAAGCAATGGGATTTGCTATAATTTCCGTTATTAAGGAGTTAGAGTGAGCTAAGGGCCTGAGATTGTGGGATCTTGCATATTTCTCTATTTCTTGCATAACAGTGGATATTTGGAGGTCACGGTGTATTTGCGAATTTGTAATACAGTAGGGTGAGTTGGTGATCATTCTTATTGTTTTTGACTGAAATCGTTGAAAAATTTCGATATTGTAGTTTGCCGCAGTGCCGCAAAGTTGAATACCCTATGCCCACACTGGTTTTAGAACTGCTGAGTATAAGAGCAATTTGCTTTCGACAGAAACTTGGGAATGCCGATTTAAAAGTCAGTGAAGGTCTCTGATTTTAATACCAGGTGCATTTCTTTTTGAGAATACATTATGTGTTTTCTATGTTCATTTTCTGTCTAGATGCATTCCTAGATATTTGGTTTCATTGCTTTGTGGAATTTTCATATCGTTGAGTTTGACGGGTGGGCAAGTGTCTCGCTTAAGAGTGAATGTGACTTGTACTGATTTTGTTTCATTGGACTTTATTCTCCATTTTTTGAGCCATAGGTTGATTTTGTCCAGTCCCTTTTGTAGTTTAGAAGAAGCTGCTTGCGGGAAAGTGTCACTTGCTAGTAAAGCAGTGTCATCAGCAAATGTGCCTGTAGTTACTCCTTCAGTTTCGGGTAAGTCATATGTGTAGAGTAGGTACAATATTGGTTATTAAGAGAAGACTTTATAAGTGTGTAGAAGTTCATAGGGAAGGTGGTTTTAATTTTGTAGAGCAAGCCGTCGTGCCATACCCTGTCTGTCAAAAGCTTGGGCAATGTCGAGGAACGCTGCTGCGCAGTATTTTTTTTTTGTTCGAATGCATTGTGAATGTATTCAACAATTCTATGAACTTGTTGTATAGTACTGAGTTCTTTTCGAAAACCAAACTGATGATTGGATATTATTTTTCGTTCTTCGATGATCGGAGACAGTCTTTTAAGAATAAGTAATTCCATAAGTTTGGAAATGATTGGTAGAAGGCTTATTGGACGATACGATTCAACTGAATCTGGATTTTTGCCAGGTTTGAGGACCATTTCAATTTGAGCCACTTTTCATTGGGCAGGAAACTTTCCAATTAGTATAATTGCATTAAATAAACACGTTAACAGAGTAACTCCTATTTCTGGGCGCTCTTTGAGTACTTTGGCTGTAATAAGATCGTAGCCGGGAGGTTTATTAGTGTTCAGATTTTTAATGGCAGATTTCACTTCAAATTTAGAGAATTTACGTATGGGTGGGTCCATTTGATAGGTTTGTGTTAGTATAGAATTTATGTCTTCTAGGGTACCGGGTGAAGAGGCCATTGAGTGTGGGGTAAATACTCATTTTAAGTGCCGGGCAAATGTCGCTGCTCTTTCGGAGTCGCTTTTAGCCCATTCATTATTTTCCATTCGAAGGGCAGGTATCTGGAGAGTATAGGTCTTTTTATATTTCTAGCCGCCTTCCAGAGCGAGTACTCAAAATCTGCTGTAGCGCTTAGACTACTGAGATAGCGATTAAATTGTGTGCTCCGTTCATTAACAAGCGCTTCTTTAAGTTGCCTTGTGAGCGTATTTAAGCTTTTTTTATCTGACGGGATAATTGTTGAACTTCACGTGCATACATTTAAAGTACCGTTAACTGTTAATTTTATTTGCGAATCAAATAAAATTGCCCTTTGTTTGAGCTTAACTTTGACAGGATTGCATTTTTCAGTTCTTTTTTTGTCACGTCTAATCGTTCTTTGTCTAGAGTCTCTTACGGCATCGGTCGAGGGTTATCACATACTTTAATATTTGTTTTCGCTTTGAGTATGTTAGGTCATAAATAAATATATATTAGATAGTTTTGTTAAGTTTTTCGGAAGTCGAGAGTTGACGAATCACTCGTTGGAAATCATAGACGGTTAGCTATCTTCTTCTTAATTGGCGCTATAACCGCTTACGCGATTTTGGTCGAGTTTAACAAAGCGCGCAGTATCTTTCTCTCAAACACTCCAAGTGTCGCTTCATCGGATATTGTCATCGTCCACGCTTCTACGCCATACATTTAGGACGAGCATGATGAGAGCCTTGTAGAGTGTTAGTTTTGTTCGTCGAGAGAGGACTTTACTGCTCAGTTGCCTACTTAGTCCAAAGTAGCACTTGTTGGCAAGAGAGATTCTACGTTGGATTTCCAGGCTGACTGTTAGCTATCATTAGATATGAATATAACCTTCGTAGAATCTACACCAAGAAGATATAGGGTTAGGAAAAACGTACCTAAAACTGGTATTTTTTTTTTTGTCTTAAAACTACTTTACAAATTTTGCAGTATTTTTAGCATTTAGTTTTATTTTTTCCTGAAACTCTTTTCAGCTGCTGTGCTCTATTTTATGATTTCAAGTATATGAGTATCTTCTGTTACATTTGGTTTATACTTTTTCTCTGTATACTTGCCTTGAAATGTTCTTATTCCGCGCTGAACAAAAAAAAAATAATAATAATTTCTCTTATAATAAACTACACAGTTCCAAATATTCATTTTCTATCCTGATGCTTTACTTACAGTTTCTCTGTTTTAAAATGATCTGCTTTAAACTTAGTTTCGTATTTTTTTTCTCTCAATCCAAACAAACCCTTACCTCATCCACTTTTGGCAACGGTCCACACTGGCTGGTTGGCATCAGAGCGAAAAGCAGCAGTGCAACAATAGCAAAAATATGGAACAATTTCGACAGCATTTTTTGTTGTTTTTTTATATTTGCAGTTATTTATGATTTATTATATTTTTCACGCTTTTGAATTTCGCAATTCGCTTTAAATGTGTGAGTGTGTCTGTATGTGCGTGAAATCCTTTCAGCGAAAAGTTTCCACTTATTACAAAAAAATAAGTTCACTGCTATTTGTTGATGTTTAAGGATAAAGTTTAAAAGCAAAGAAAAATGAAAACACTTCAAATTCTTGCCACTTTTTTGCAAAACTTGCTTAGTGAATCTTCCTCTGTTTATTATTTAATGCTTTCGCTACTTTGGTATATTAAGTTTTGCTGCGTTTTTCTAATTTTATTAATAATTTTCCGTTTGTGTTTTGTTTCTATGCTTTTTTAACGCACTTCACAATACTGTCACAATGTTTATTTAACTATTTTTTATTGTTACTTTCTACAATTTTTTGTTTTCGATTTTTGCGCGTGCCGCATACGCCACGTTGTACCGCGTTTAGCCTTTTGTGTGTTCTGACGAGCGCGAATGACAATTTCAAATTATCGAACATAGTGCTGCATGCGTCCCAATTTATATGCGAGAACCGATGCTCGCATTGTTTGCACGACGACTGCGAAAACGACAGCGGAGATAACTGCCACGTTTGTCACAGTCACAGTCACAGTCACAGCCAACACCAGCGCCAGTGTCCCATCTGTTGCCGCTGCCTCAGTCTGCTTCTCGTCCAACTGTTTCTGCGATGGGCCGTGGTGGTGATGCCAGTGTTGAGTGGGGGCGGTGTGGTTAGCAACGAGTGTAATGGTGGTAGTCTGTGGCGGCAACCATCGAGAATTATTGTGTTGCATAGTTGCTGCACTAAGTTGCACCAGCTCTGGCAATTTTTGTGCGCAATGGATTCCGCTTGCATTTCAGTCAATGGCAATAGCGCTTATCTTATTTTTCTCATATATTTCTTCTCCTTGTTGTTTGTGTTGTGAAGTTTTTAATTTTTCTTTCCTTTTTTAATTTTAATTTTTTTTATTGTGATATTTCATTGTTTACAACTGTTTTGCAAACTGTATCTTCCTCTTCTTTTTAATATATTTAAAAAAAATGCTAGTTTTTTCCCCTCTTTCTGCACATTTTGCTTTTGCCACTTGTTTACTACACTTTTTATGTTCCAGTTGAATGCCCATCGTATTTCCATTGGTGTTTTTGTTGCAGCATATTTTTCACCTGCAAAATATTTATTTGTTACTGTTTATTTACTCACCATTTCGCCGGTGGCAGCGATTGTTTTCCCTGAATTTCTGCGTTTTTATGGAGTATCGGAGTAAAAACTATACTATGGGCTACGAATAAATACTATACAAACCATGGTATTGTATGCTTATCCTCCTTTCATCTAGATCTAGTTCTCGACGCCTAAATATTCTTTGAAATCTTAAATTATGGACCTGCCTTCCGTATATCTAATTTTTAATGAAATGAATTCTTTGCCAAGTAAGAAAGCAAGACCTCTTTTTTATTACTACTGCTCTGGTATAGTTTTCTATCAAAATCCCTAAAAAGTGAGAGAGCGAGAGTTATCAATTTCGCCCTGGTCCTGTTATTGGGTATTTTCGTAACAAGGAATTTTATGTTCGATGAAAGTTAGGTGTCACAGCTTTCCAAAATTGAGGTAGTAAAAGAGAAAAGTCATGTGGAAAGTAGGAATAGACGCTCAAAAATGTCTCCATGATTCTATTCTAATAATATGGATTTCGAAAATGAAGCACGATCTCTGATAATCATAATCGGATAAAATCCGGAAAATCATAATAGGACTATGAATAAGTTCGTGCGGTTTTTTTCGAAATTTGAAACTTTATTGACGTAAAATGGTTACAAATTTAATATTCAAAATATTGTCCATCGCTTACTACTACTTTTTCCCATCTTTCTGGCAATTCACGGATTCCCTTTGTGAAAAATTCGGTCGGTTTTGCCGCAATCCACGAATCGATCCATTTTTTGACTTCATCGTAATTACGGAAGTGCTGGTCAGCCAGGCCATGTTGCATCGATCGGAAGAGATAGTAATCGGATGGCGCAAGGTCTGGACTATACGGCGGGTGGGGTAGGACATCCCATTTGAGCGTTTCTAAGTATGTTTTGACCACTTGTGCAACATGTGGCCGAGCATTGTCATGTTGCAAAATAACTTTGTCGTGTCTATCGGCGTATTGCGGCCGTTTTTCTCGCAGTGCTCGGCTCAAACGCATCAATTGTCGTCGGTAGACATCCCCCGTAATCGTTTCATTCGGTTTCAGTAGCTCATAATACACAACACCCAGCTGGTCCCACCAGATACACAGCATAACCTTCAGGCCATGAATATTCTGCGCCGACGTCGATGTTGAAGCATGGCCAGGGTATCCATACGTTGCCCGACGTTTTGGATTGTCGTAATGGACCCACTTTTCATCGCCAGTCACAATTCGATGCAAAAAACCCTTTCTTTTGTGCCGTTGAAGCAGTTGTTCGCATGCCATAAAACGGCGTTCAACGTCTCTTGGCTTCAATTCATACGGCACCCAATGGCCTACCTTTCGGATCATTCCCATGGCTTTTAAACGTTTGGAAATGGTTGATTGATCAACTCCCAAAGTTTTTGCAACCTCTTCTTGCGTTTGAGCCGGATCTTGATCGAGCAATTCCTCCAATTCGGTATCCATGAACTTTGGCGGCGCACCCTCGCGTTCTTCGTCTTCCAAGCCAAAATCACCACTTTTAAAGCGTGCAAACCACTTCTGGCACGTTCGCTCAGATAGAGCATGCTCACCATAAACTTCCACCAAGATACGATGACTTTCGGCTGCTTTTTTCTTCATATTAAAATAATGAAGAAGAATTCCCCGCAAAAACACATTATTTGGCACGAAATTCGACATTTTCAAGTGTGGTAAAAATATTGTTGTTTACGCTTCAAATAAAAAACTTATACTGACGTTTGTGCCTTACGACAGTAGCTCTCCAATGAATGTTTGGAAATGTGGATCGATGGAATAATAATCAAGTTACGCCATCTGTTGTAAAACCGCACGAACTTATAAATAGACCATTAGTATTGGCCCGGTATGCGAGCACTTATTCCATTGTCCAGGAACTAAAGGTCAGCCAGAAAAACGCTTGGAGTCAATGATCTAAGGCTCGTCTATGTATGGGTGACATATGAATTGACGCCAAGGAACGTTTTGGAGGGCGAATAGGCGCCTGTAATTCATTGCTGAAGCGGATGATAACTACCCACATATGAAAAATTGATCACATAGCAGAACAAAAATAGAAAATAATAAGCTGATGGCCAGCCGCTAATGCTTTAAAATCATTGTGATTGTAATTCATTACTTTTTCAATTAAAAAAAAAAAAACAGAAAATAATAGTGGTTGAGTCACACTAAGCTGTTTATATGGGGAAATTCGAAAAATCACCTACTAAAAGCTACTCTCATCTGATCAAATACCCAACTCTGCTGTCATCTGATTAACTTAACAATTGGACAGATTTAAGTGGGCGATCACCAGAAATACGAAAAGTGTTGTTCTACTTAAGCTAACATTAGACGGTCACTATTGCATGATGCGCCAGAAGTGTGAAGAGCATGGATAGGAGGTTGTAAAGCAACCACTTCCATTTTCCAGGCTGAGGTCCACGCCTTAGAGCTGTGTGCCAGGGAATGTCTACGGAGAGACACGCGCGGTGCCAATATTAACATTCTCTCGGACAGTCAAGCAGCTCTAAAATCGCTGGATAGCTGCTCCTTCCAATCAAGGTTGGTCTGGGAATGTTTTAAAGTTCTCAAAACCCTAGCATCGAAAAACTCTGTTACCTTAATGTGGGTTCCGGGACATGAGTGGCATGAAGGGAATGACATTGCGGACACTTTAGCGAAAAAGTGGGCAAACACTCCCTTCATAGGTCCTGAACCTTTCTGCAGGGTAAATAACAGCTTCAAAAGTGCCTTTCTACGTGAGCAGGCACAACGAGGCCTAATCGACTACTGGAGGGCTCTCCATGAATGCACGGGCATGCGGGAGTCGGAAAGACTCATAGATCCAGAACCTAAGCAAACGATTCCTGTAGACTCTGCAAAGAGGCACAAGAAACAGCTCAACACGTTCTATGCGACTGCCCAGCAGTGGCACGACGCAGACTAAATTGCCTGGGAAATGGGGTTATAGTTCCAAACCTCCTGGTAGAAATTAAACCTTCAGCAGTTTTAGGATTTATAAATAGCCTAAAACTGTTTGAGTAGACTACATGGCTGCACAATAGATCTCTTCAGGTCGCAGTGCACAAACAGCCAATCAATAAGCCAATAAGCCTGGGCTGTGTAGTCAAAAGTTGACACCAAGCGATTGCCACATTTTCAAGTATTTGTAAAATTTTATTGTTGGTGTAAAACTTGTCTCAAAAGAGGCTTATAAAAATGAGCTGGTTAAGTTTTTTACCTATTTTTTTTTACAAAATTTCAATCGTGGAATCATGAAATTTTCTTACACTGGACAAGTTATATAAAAAAATTAACGCATATAATAAATCTCATAATACAAATTAGATTAATTTCAGAAAACGAACAAATGCTGTAAACGTTTTACTTCACTTAATTTGTATATAACAGGACATTTGAAATAACACCAAGTTTTATCATCCTAGTTTTTTTTTTTTCAAATAATATCTAGCGTTTCAAAATGGGTTTCATGATAGAAGCCGACTATAAAGTATATACAGTTTCTTTGCCATTTTTGGTTGGTCTCAGGACCCGCAACCTTCTGAGTTATATTTAACCCGGCTGAAAGCTGTTTAGCGGCTAGCCACTTCATTAGCTTGCATGTGTAGAAGTTATTAGCGTTTCGGTTTTCAAAAAAATTCGATTTTCGCTAGCTCGTTTCCTTAATTCCGCTTCCTCTTCGTTTTCGCCTTCCCCTTTCTTTGCACTTATTTTATAACTATATTTTTGGTCGCTTTATTTTTTGATAGCTGCCACCTTATTGGTTACTTTATTGCTATTTTTATCGCTGCTCGCTGCTAAGCATTTGATGCGGCTGAGGGGTCATATTTTATGCGGCTAATTGCTGCGATTATTTGCATACAATAAAACCAACTCTTCAGCACAACAACATCTACTTCTGTATTTGTGTATTTCGTGTATGTTTTTCGGCAACCCATCTCCTATGTGGTGGCTTTGTGCATTCACCAAGCGTATTTTTTTATTATAATTGCCGATTTTCATTTATTATTTCATACATGCATATGCATTTTTATTTCTTCTTCTCCATGTAATTTTAATTCCAGCTAACTATTTGTATGTTGAGTTGGCAGAGTTGCCAGAAAAATTTTTTTTTTTTAATTATGTCAATTCGTGATAAGAAATTGTCAAGAAACTAAAACAAAAAAATTTTGTTTGTACATTTTAATACAAAAAATTCTAATTTATTATACAAAAATAGTTCGTTTACTTCGGCTTTGTTTTTTTTTGTTTTTTTGTATTGCTCTCGGGTTCCCTTTTTAATTTTCTTTAAATCTACTCGACCTCCGAAGAAAGCTGAGTAGATCTTGTGGTGCCAAGGAGCCAAGGCGGTCGCTTCTTAACACATCACTGTCAAAGACTTCATCCTCCTCTCCACATGCTGGGCAAAGTGCACTGTCTGAGATGCCCACCTTTTCCATGTGTTTTGCCCATAGGAAGTGGCCCGTCATCAGTCCAACCAGCCTCCTAAAGTCCCCTCTGCTTAGTGGCAGGAGGAACTGCGACAGTCGGTCGGACAGGTTAAAAAGGTAACATCAGTTTTGTCCATCTGCAGACTCTCTCAGGGTTAGAGTAACCCGTTTGCTAACCGTGGCTTTGATGGCTGCAGAAGGTAGAAGTGGTAGAACTTCGGCTGCCACGTGAGAAATTCAGATTTGTCTGGGAGATTCGGCAGCCGAATTCTACACGATAATTTCAGATGTATTCACACCCTCGTCCAATTCAGTTGTTCAGACGGCAAACGGAGAGTCATTGCTTGATTTTTTTCATATATCACTAACACAATCTCTGTTTGTTTGCTAACATATCCCAAGTGACGTCAGCCCATCAGCTGATTCTGTCAAATTCGCTCAGAGCCAAATACGGTCAGCTAAAAGGGAACACCTCTAAAAATCTTTTCGCCATGGATTTGGCCAATCTGCTGTGGCGAAAAACAAAATTGTGATTGCAACTTCGGCTGCCACGTCGCCCAGTGCTGGGCAGTCGAATTCTGCTCGCTCGTTTCACACACTCGTCCAATCCAAGACGAATTGAATACTGAAGGTGGCGTCAAGTCCCTTACCCATACATAACAAATGAACAAACCAAAAAGAAAAATTCCTTGTTTGCGAAAAATCAGTGATTGGCTTGGCAATATTGTTATTTGTCTGATTTAAACTAAACAAACTAAGGAAAGCGAAGTGCCGTTTGTTAAATTGTGAAAACACAAAGCACATTTGCCTCCAAATGCAGTTTTTTTTTGGGAAGACGCCGTGTCAAGAAATTCAATTCTTGTGATTGGTTGTTTCCATTGCTTTCACTTACTCTTCCTCTTCACAAACAAGTAATTTTCCTTCCTTTTGTTCGTTTATTCATGCAGTCTGACGACACAATGAATTCGGAACGCAACCTTGTATTCTATCATCTTTTCGCCCAACCAGTAATTGTTCCGACGGCAACGAAGCGACACGAGCGAAAACTGGCTGAATTTTTTCGTATATCACCAAGCAAATTTCAGTTTTTTCGTAAACAAACCTCTATCATGTCCCCGGTGCCTTCAGCCATTAACTAATTATTTCAAATCTGTTGAGAACGATCTGATCTTGGACACCTCTTCTGAATGCTTTCCATCATGCAACACAATAACGAAACAGCAGATATAGAAATCAAAGAGCACACATTTTTCATATTTATTTGCCTGCTTATGTCTTTTAGTGGAAGTACACACAATTTTTTTTTTAACTTTTTTACTTCTATTTTCCATATGTGGAACAACATTAAGACACACACCGTAAATAGGTGGAGGAGCTCGGCCGAACACCTAACCGAAGTGTACGCGGCTTTTTGTTTTTGCTAATTTTATTCATAATAAAAAATAATTTACACATTCCATTAATGCAGAGTGACAGAAAACACTTCAAGTTTTTATAGCAAACAACTGTTTTCCAATCGTTTGGCTCATTTTTGGTCTGCTGCAGTTTGAAAATAAGTTTTGTGAATTTTTTAATACATTTTGCCTTATAGACACTTCTCTTTTGTTAGTTTATGTGCATTTATGTCGCAAAAAACTTTAAAGAAGAGATTAATTTCAAAATACAAACAAATCCTGTGCAAATCGGACCCTCTGCATAATTATTAATCCTTTGGGGACGGAACCGCTCGACGGGCGATCGTCTTTGAGGACGAGACGTATTGGAGTGAGCAGTAAAGAAAATAAATACGTTGAACGTTATAAAAAACTAAGGCTTTATTTAACACAAGAAAAATTTTTCATAAAATCAAAAAATAATTATAAACAAACTGCTGTCATGTTGAAATGGCTGAGCGGATTCCTTATTGCCCGTATTTCACTTCCACTTGACGAAGTAATGCCGCCATCTTGCGTCTTATCAGACTCTAAGTAATATTCGTCAGAACTGTTACTGTCCCACATATCATCTCTAGATCGCTTAGCGATCGTGCGTAGGATAAACGATAAAATATATAAAAAGCCTGCTGGTTCCTCTGGCAGTGGCACTGAGAGACTGAATTTCGTTCTGACTCTACCGTCGTCCCACATCGTAAGTTTACATTATAATTGAGATAAAACTTCATCGCTAATGGCCCCTAAGGTCTTTGTATGAAAACGTGACTCTTTTACTACACCTATGCGTATCTTATCGCTCAGAATGACAGACGTCGCGAGCCTTGTACTCGTAGCTGCGAACTAATTTGGACGGCTATATGCCGATATGCGTCCGTAACAGTAAAACGGCTTACGGGGCTATATGCTGAGATGCGTCCTCAAAGGATTAACGTATGCTACATACATCGTTTAAAACTTTATTTTATAAGGTGTAGGATAAAAAAGTTGACAAAAATGGCAAATTTGTCTAACTATTCCAACTGTCCAACTATTGAAATTGTCTTCACTGTGAAGATTTCATTTATTTTTTTGAGATTTTTGTTTTGTAAACGTTTATTTTTAAGATAAATCTTCACCACTGGCAACACTGTGCTGCACATTCTGTCTTCTGTCTGTCCGTGACTTGGTTGCGCTTGTGCTTAATTATTTATATAGCAGGTCAAACGCATTTTATGACTGTCAGTTTGAGTTTCATTTTCATATCAATAAAAATGGGTATTACTCATTTGGCTGCGTTGCGAAGACACCTTATGTCCAAAGAGTGCCTTCAACTATACGAACTGTGATGAGGAGGAGCATTGCTGCGTGGGGCGGATAAGTGGATAGCCAGTTAGGTCTAAGTCAATTTGGAAAATTAATTAATGCACTTAAGAGAGTTACTTGTTTATAAGTACGACGGCTACCGACATTAAACGGCAGTTGCCTGAAATTTACCCATTTATTTTGTTGTTGCTTATGACGAACGCACTTTTAGGAAATTCATTAATTAACTTTCCATGGAATATTTGTGCCATCATTGCTTATAATCGTGCATATGTGTGTGTGTGTATTATACCCCCAGCGAAATGTGTCATGCGTAATCTTTACTCGGGAGCAAGCTCAAGATTTCTTAAGTCATTCACCGACATTCAAATCATTGCTATCATCGTCATATCAATCATCGTTGTTGGTACAGCATATATACATACATACCTATAACATAATCTGCTTGCCTTCGAGCAGCTTCCGCAAGTGACTTCACGTTCTGGCCAGTTCTAACTGGTTACTTACTTCCCTACTTTCGAATGATTGCAATTTATGTACTCGAAAGTGCAGGCTCACTTGCTTTCCTCCTGAATCATTATTGCTTTGCAATGATTTCGCTATCGCTTGCCATTACAACAAGCTAGCTTTTTTATTATAAATAGAAAACATTAAAAGCATTTTTAATTTAGGAAGAAAAAGCGTTCGCGTGCATTGATGATTTCTTTATGGCTTTGACTTTTTTCAACTCTTTGGTAGTTCAAAGTGTACTCGTACATATTTTGATTTAAAACTCTTCAAAAATATAAAAGTATTGATAAGTTTAGAAAAATGAATTTCATTTTTGTTAAACTAACACATTTTTATTGGGTACCCTAAAAAGTTCGATAACAAATTAATGGCATACCCGTCCGAACTGCCACTCCAGTTTATGATGTGTGTCTTGATGGTGTTCCACTAATGGAGAGCTATACAGTTTAAAGCCGCCTCCGAATGACAGGTGGTTTTTCATGGCTGAACTACGCTCGGAGGCTTGCCATTACCTGCCGAGGGACAACCGCTATTGAAAAAAAAACTTGTTTTTTCATTTGATGTGTCAGATCCATAATCGGCTTCGAATCCGCGTTCAACCGAATGATTTATACGAGTATGAATTATACGAGTATGGACTGCCTGATAATATTAATTTGTTCATGGGCACCTAAACACTGTTTGATTAGCATTGAAGTTGCGAATATTTCTACAGTACAGATCCATAAATGGAAAATATTATACCCGATTGAATAAGGAGGCTCTCATCGCTGACTGCCCTGGAGCTCGATTAAGCGAAAATATTTTATTCGGCTCCATAAGGAGGCTTGTAACTCGAACTGCCGTGTTGCTCCATTACAGGGAAATATTTTATTCGGATGCATAAGGATTCTTCGACCTTGAACTGTAGCAGAGCTCCATTAAGGGAACCTATTTCTGACTGAATAAGGAGACACGGACCGCGAACTATAGTAGAACTCCATTAAATCCAAATATTTGGAAGGCGAGGGTTCAGACCTCGCATTTCTGCAACACTCCATTAAATGAAGCTTTTATTATATCTGTATGAATAAAGACGCTCAGTCCTCGGATTGCTATGGAGCTCCGTTAAGAGAAAATATTACAATTAGATCAAAGCAAAGGGGTTTGGGCTTCGGACTGGAATGGAACTCCATTAAGGTAGAATATTTCTGACGGAGTATGCAGACACGGAACTCGGACTATCGTGAAGCTCCATTAAGGAAATATATATCTGGATGAATAGGGTTCGGACCTCGGATTTTCGTGGAGCTCCGTTAAGAGAAAATATTACATTTAAATCAGCAAAGAGGCTTGGGTTTCGCACTGTAGAAGAATATCATTAAGGGAAAATATTTCTGGCTGAATAAGGAAACACGGACTGTCGTAGAGCTCCATCAAGAGGAAATACATTTGGGTGAACAGAGTTCGAATCTCAGATTGCTGTGGAGCTCCCATTAAGGGAACTATCACATCTGTTTGAATAAAGATAGGCAGACCTCGGATTACTTTAGAGCTCCATTAAGGGAAAATATTATATTTAGATTAGCAAGGAGGCTTGGGCTTCTTACAGCAGTAGAACTCCATTAATGGAACAATTTTCTGAGTGAATAAGGAAACACGGACCTCGGCTTGCCGTGGAGCTCCGTTAAGAGAAGATGTTATAGACAGATCAGCAAGGCGGCTTGGACTTCGGACTGCAGTAGAACTACATGAAGAGAAAATATTTCTGGCTCAACAAGGGGGCACGGATTTCTGATTGTCATGAAACTTTCAAGGTTAAAAGAAAATGTTATATTTATATCAGGGATATCCGGCGTATTACCTAAACTTCGGAGTGAGCTCGTGTTTGCGACTGCATTTATTTGAGTTTTATAGCTAGTCCTGTTAGCGTGCACCCAAGTAGTGTACCTGACCATCCTTTATCAAATTCGTTCCGCTGAGTGGCTCGGGAGACTCTTTTAATGAGGGTCAAGTAACGTCGTACATACAAGCCTCTATATAAGTGGCCTCCCCCCAAAGGAGCCTTGCGAGAGCACATAAAAATACATGGATCAGTGAAGACTGCCACATGAGGTTTGTTACAATAGTTCAATTCTGGTAGGAGTGAGAAGGGAAAATTGCTATCTACTCTAAAAGAATTTATATTTTGATGGAATGGACTGGAAATTTACTGAGATCGGAAAGAATTAGATAGAGAATTGGAGTACTGAACTCATACCATCTAAGCAATCAGAGATCAATTTTCGCATCTACGGTTAAAAGTTGATAATGTCGAAAAAAGCCATTCCCTTGAAGTAGCCTGGATTGACTCCATCAGTCCAGAAACTGCAGCTATGACAGCTTGACGGGACAATTTTGTTGCAATCATTGAGTCTAGGTCTAATATTTGTTTCCGTCGCTGCGAAATTCTTTTATTGAATTTAAATTTTTAAATTAAGGCTTGCACAATCCACCTGCGCCAGTTTTTCGCACAGAGGGCACAGAAATTTGTCACTGGAAAATGCCATCTGCCCGCAAGAACAACTATTAAGAAGATAAAATATATTGAAAGTGTGCCCGAATTTCTAACTGAACTTAATACAATACCCAATAAAATCAATTAAAGCTTCTAATTATAGTTATGCAATAATAAAATTTGATTATAATTGCGAATGTATTTATTCCGGCTTATCAGGCACTATCTCCTTGCAAACTTTGACCCTTCCACACAAGTATGCCTGCCAAAATTTACTACATACATAAACGTATGCAAATATCAAATGTATACGTGTGTGTGTGTGTATGTATGTAGTTCGTGATTTAATATGTGCCCAACAGCTGGCTAGGCAATTTCAAAACAATTTAATTGGCTGCTTAATATATTTTTAGAATTATCTGCCGTGAAATTGGTATATTTGTGTGTATAAATGTAGTATTGTGCATACATACATACCCACACACAAATGGAGGGCGCTCAAAAAGTGCATGAAATGCGGTGAAAGGTGGTTTATTATGATTTTCATATCGCTGAGTATGCAAGTTTTATTGTAAGGTGTTACGGGTTAGGAGACGGAAAAAAGGAATTTCCCGAGAATCTTTCATGAGAGATGATGTTATAACTTTCATTTTCATTTTTTTTTTGCTTTATTTGTTTTTATTTTTTTGTTCTAAAATATTGATATTAAAGCGATCATAGCGCCCTCTAAAGTAAAATAGGGATTCACAAAAAATAAGACCCTAATAATAAAATAAGAAAATATAATATCATTTTACGGTAGCTGTTGAATCATTACAAAAAAAGTAAAACGTCTAATTTAGAATTTATTTGAAGAAGTCAGAAATATATTTATTTTTACGAAATAGTGACTTATCATTCAGTAGAACCTGTGTTCGGAACCCAGAGTGAGCGTAAGACTCGAAATGATAGAAATAATCGTCCCTCGACAGGTAATGGCACACCTTCGAGTGTACTTCTGCTATGGAAAAACCAATGTCGTAAAAACCCTACTCTAAGACGTTTTTGCAATTAAATTTTTAAAAATATTTCCCGGTTTGACATGATAAAAAAATTCAGGCATTCTTTATATGGAAAATCAATCCAAAAATATCAGAAATCTGCGCGCAGTTTTATACCAAAAGTAGGTAGACTAATTAAAACTCTAAATTTTTTCCAAAAATTCAAACTAATAAAAAAAATGAATAAAATAAATAAAAAAGTAGAAAAATAAGTTTAAAAATAAAATAAAAAAATAAATAGAAAAATAAAAAAATAGATGAAAAAATAAAAAATAGATGAAAAAATAAAAAAATAGATGAAAAAAGAAAAAATAGATAAAAAATAAAAAGATAGATAAAAAATAAAACAAATAATAAAAAATAAAAGAATTAAATAATAACTAAAAAATAAAAAAAAATATTATTTTTTCTAAAAATTCAGACTAAAAAAATAAATAAATAAATAATATAAAAAATAAAATATATTAAAAATAGGAAAAATGAAATAAAAATAGAAAAAATTGAAATGAAAATAGAAATATAAAAAAATCGATAAAAATTTAAAAAACATTAAGTAAATAATAAAAAAAATAAAAGAATTAAATAAAAAATTAAAAAAAAACATTTTTTTTCAAAAAATTCAGGCTTAGTAAATAAATTATATTATATAAAAAATAAAATAAAAATAGAAAAAAAATAGATAAAAAAATAAAAAAATAGATTACAAAAATAAATAAAATAAATAATAAAAAAAAATAATAAAAAAATAAAAAATAAAAAAATAAATAATAAAGAAATAAATAATAAAAAAATAAATAATAAAAAAATAAAATAATAAAAAAATAAAACAATTAAATAACAAATAAAAATAAAAAAAACATTATTTTCCTTATGAAATTCACTCTAAAAAAAAAAAAATATTATAAATAATTAATATAAAAAATGAAATAAAAATGAAAATAAAAATAGAAAAAGTTAAATAAAAATAGAAAAATAAAAACTATAAAAAATATAAAAAAATATAAAAAAATATAAAAAACTATAAAAAAATATAAGAAACCATAAAAAAATATAAACAATATAAAAATATATTTAAAAATAAAAAAGGAAAGAAGTTAGAAGGTGGCGAATGGAAACTACTTGCGTTACAACCAGACAAATCTGGCCATCCTACAATCTGAAACAGACAAAAACCCTTATAAGTCTTTCGAAACACAAACTAAGACATATAATATCTCTTATCACCGGCCACTGCCTTTTGGGCACTCACGCACGTCGGCTCGGGGTTCCTCAAAACGACCTGTGCAGATACTGCGAGGACGAAGATGAGGAAGTATCGAGCAGGCATTTGCTGTGCAGTTGTCCCGGTCTAGCCAGAAGTCGACTTGCTCTTCTAGGCTCTCCAACAATTGACAATATTTCAGTACTCTCGGACCTGAAAATCGAATCTCTCATTATTCTCGAAACGAATTAATATCTTTTACCAGAATCTATAATAAAAATCTTGGTCAGGTGGGGAAATCATCTAATATAATGAGCTCTAGGGCAACACAACGGACCCAACTTGCGGTCTATGTGGCACTCCGATGCGGGGTCACCCTTAAACCAACCAATAATATAAAAAATTAAATAAAAATAGAAATAGAAATATAAAAAATGCATAAAAAATTTAAAAAACATTAAATAAATAATAAAAAAATTAGAGAATTAAATAATAAATAAAAAATAAAAAAACTAGAAAAAAAAACTATTAAAAAATAAATAAAATAAATATGTAATAAAAAAAAAGAATTAAATAATAAATAAAAAAATTAAAAAAGACAATATTTTCCTTAAGAAATTCAGACTAAAAAAAAATATTATAAATAATATATTATAAAAAATACAATGAAAATAGAAAATATTAAATAAACATAGAAACATAAAAACTATAAAAAATGTAAAAAATTTAAAAAAATATAAAAAAATATAAAATATAAAAAAATATAAAATATGAAAAAATATAAAAATATATTTAAAAATAAAATAAAAATACAGAAAGAAGTAATGTAAAACAGTTACAAAAAAATTTTGAAAAAGAAATAAAAGATAAGACATAACAAAAATAATGAAAAAAAACAAAAAAATACAGATATAAAAATATTCAAAAACAACGGAAGAAAAATAGTCAAACATTTTGTTGCGTTATCGTTTTGTCGCAGGGTGTAAATTCAGCGTATTGCGTGATAGTCTGAGGTATAGTGGTCATCACTTAGCGCACCGTGCAGTCTAGTCTTATTGATGCAGATCACAGGGCAACTGCCGTCGGACAGTGGAGAAAAAGCGATTCGAGCGCAAAGCGACTGCCCTAGATTGGCAGCCAAGCAGCGTCGGGCGCGAAACATGGAAAGGTAACTCTGGCCTGCTGGCTGAAAGACGATATTTGTAGTTAAAAAAAAGTAAATAATCTTAGGTGCATAGATGTGACAGACCAGCTAAACAAATCGACACTAGAATGGGGTTTCAGTATTTACTAGAAGCCTAACCAGCCGTCTCTTAAGCAGTTCTTTTTGGCAGTAATCAACTTGAACTAGATGACAATGTCCAAAAATCTACTCAGTCTGCTATCTGACTGAACTTTTTGATCTCCCCGTATATGCAGAAATCTGGCAAATTTTTCCATAAAGCCATTATAATTTTTTTTTTTCGATTAGTGTCAATGCGGTTAACAAAGTCAAGCTCAGGTGCGCAATCGAAATGGTACTTCAATTGATAGCTAATCTGTTTATTATACTGATGCGGACTAGTGCACTAGGGTGAGGTAATCGTGCGCTCGTTTTATGGAGAAAATCGACAACACCGCCAGGAGCAAAACTAATTAAAAATCAGCGCAAATTTTGAGCCACTTCAAATGTGCACTTTGTTATACTTAGTCCTGCCATAAGTTCTGTTACAAGTTAAGTATAGATATGAAATTATAATACTTTTTTAATGAAGGTAGAAATCATGTGAATATTAAAACAAAAAATTTTAAATCTTCATTGGAAATGGTCACCATTTGCTTCAACACAAGCCTTCAAACGGTTTCTATGGATATTGACGTTGCTGCTCGAACCAAAGATTGTTTGAGACTCCAAATTTATGTGAGGTCTTCGACAGGTCATGTTCTGCAATTCTGACCACAAACTGTGGTCCAAAGCATTCAAATCTGGACTTCCAGACGGCCAATCTTCTGCGACTATGAACCCAGGAATTTTGGTTGTTTTATCCACTGCTGGGTGGTTTTTGCCTTATGGGCTGGAGGGGAATTTTGCTGGAAGATCCAACGTTCTTCATTGAAGAGAGGACTGCTCAACCGCTTCATCACGCTTTTTAAGACTTCCTCCTGGTACACTTTTGCACCGGTCTTAACCCCTTTTTGGCAGAAATGAAGAGATGTAACGTCTTTATAAGACACTCCTCACCAAACCATTACGTTGGCTGGATGGTGGCCACGCTGAATCCCTGGAACAACATCTTTTGGGTCTTTAGAAATTTTAGCACAGATTTTGTCGTTTTGCTTATTAAAAACTTCTTCAACAGTGAAAATTTTCTCATCTGTGAAAAGACCACGTGCCACCGAAGAAGTTGCTTGCATCTGTCAAAAGATGACCAGTTGAGCGACGTTGAGTTGGAGATCATCACTAATTAGTCTTGACATGAATCTGGTCGATACTTTAATTTCCCTGGACATGATTTTCTGCTTTCTAAGAGGACTTCTGCGAACTCCTTCTCGAACGACTTTTATGGCTGCACTACTGGTTCGAACAACGCAAGAACGACCACGTCTTTTTCCCGTTTGTCACTTCAGACGTTTCTAGAAATATTAAGTTTTTTCAGCAATTCGTAAATCGACACTTTTGTAATGCAATCATTGCAAGGCGATATTCCTTAGGTCCGCACTCCATTGCTAACAAGCAAAATTTGCCACTAAGCTGAATATAATTTATGATAAGATAATGCATGAGAACAAAAGCAAAGGTTAGGTTAGGTTAGCCTGGTTGGCAATAAGCCAGGCATAGACCTTTTGGTCCCTAGCGATACCAGATGGAGACCGACCTCTATGAATACCGAAAGTAGACATCATGTAGGATGTCAGCGCTTTTGGCGAAACGAAGTAGGGCTGGGAGCTTCGCTTTTGAGACGTCTTCCAGACCCTCAAACAGTGGGGCTCCCAGGCATCTTAGTCGCGTTTTTAATAATGCCGGACAAACGCACAGAAGGTGTTCTAAAGTCTCCTCAACATCCTCTCTGCATTTTCTGCATTTGTCCGTGTTAGCAAACCCTATCTTGCACGCATGTGCAGCTAATAGATTATGACCTGTTAACATACCTATGATAGTTCTGCATTCCTTTCGCGAGAGCGTAAGTACGAATTGAGTCAGTTTTTTGTCGTTAGTTCTACACATGACTTTTGCTGTTTTGAATGTGGTCAGGTTAGTCCACCTTCCACTTGCCTTTTCATGTGGTCGTCCATTTCGTTGTATATTGTGTTTAGCGGTTTTGGTATGTCGTTCTCTTGTTCAAATGGTAGTCTCACAGCACTTTTTGCTATCTCATCTACTATTTCGTTCCCCGAACAAAAGCAAAAATAACGGAACATCTTTTCTGCGAATTTGTTCTCGCCGTATGCATTGTAAAATTTCTCTCAAAATTTACGGCAAGATTAGTACTAAAAAGTTTGAAATTTTCATGATTTTTTTTTTTTTGTATTTTTATAAATCTTGTAAAAAGTTTGAAACTTTATATGGCATTTGCTGTACAATAGAATAAAATATATTTTTATATAAAATTTATGAAAATTAAAAAAAATGTAAATAGTACTCAAAATGTCACGTTTCTATTATTTTGACCATGGGCGTACTTGCTGGGTACAAATTTTGAATTTCGGCCAGTGGCATTTGCAACGAATAATTCGATCCGTCCACTACTCGCATTTTGCCCCAGCCTCTTCTTTTTTGGTTTTTGTGCTAGTCTTTTTATATTATATTTTAAAAGAGTTTGATAAATGCAAACCAATTTTCACAATTTTTTTTTTTTAAATTACTCAAGATCCAATTCTGCCTCCAGCTTGTTTTCTCTTTATTGTTTTCAAGACATTTCGTTTTCTCAATGCGTATACTTTGCTCCTCTCATTAAGCAATTTTCACAGAGTTGCATGGGGAATTTTACTACTCATCTTATGCTTAGCCTTTGGGCTCAATTAAAGGCTTAAATGCCTTTCGCTTAAATTTCGCAATTAAGGTGCATGCCTGAACATACCTGCTTGATGAATATTTCATTTTCAGCTTTCACTAAAAACATGTGCTGGGTTTTTATAAGGTTCGGTTTTGTCTTTCTTTATTTCATTGTAGAGTTTATTTCTAATGCACTTTCTTTTTTTCTGTTTATGCCACTTTTTAGCTACAAACAGCCACTGGCTGAAAGCGGAACAAAAAGTGCACTTATTGACTTTGGGAATTGCGTTTTAAATTTGAAATAATCTTGCGGCTAAAAAACAATAAAAACATCCTTCAATTGACAAGTGCGCGTAAACTCGATTTCTCGTAATCTCGACTGGTGGGCATTTTTTGTAAAGTGACCTCGACGATTTGTTTTACAATAAGGCGCATTTGCTTGCCTACGCAAGTACACCTGTGTGTACTACAATAGCACAAGGCAATATATTGCGAGGTTTTGGCTATTTAGTTTTTATAAATATTTTTAGTTTTTATAACTTTTTTTATTTTTTACATTTTTTTTTTAATTTTTGTAACATTTTTTTATTTTTTATTGCATGCTTTTATTTAAAAATTTTTTTTTCTTATTTTTTATTACACTTTCAAATTTTTTCACTTTTTATAAAAATATTTTTTCTATTAAAACAAAAAAAATGCACTCAAATTTTCAAACTTAAAAAAAAAAATACTCAAATTTGCGTCAAAATTTCAAACCTTTAAGTCAGAATTTTTTACACCTGTGTGTACAATAATAGCAGGGCATTGCAAGGGATTCGCTTTATTTAGTTTTCATAATTTTTTTTTAATTTTTCATAAATACTTGTTTTTATTTCTTATACAATTTTTTTATACTTTTTAGAAACTTTTTTTTTTTTTTTGTTTTTCTTTCGTACCAATTTTTGTTTTTGTTTTTCTTTCGTACCAAATTTTAAAAAATGCATCGAAATTTCAAACCTTTATTAGATAGAATTTTTGGAAAAAATCCGGGTACGTAGTTTTATAGCTCATTGATATTTATAATAAGGTGCAAGTTTACAGTCGGTTTTTTATAATTTTTTGCTATGCGTTTTCTTGCTTAAAACGAATGGGAAAGTCGTTTCTACCCGTTCGAATCGAAATTTTGATAAAAAAAAAAATAAAAATTTTCATGAATTTTTTTTTTTTTTTTTAATTTTACAAAGTGAAGTGAATCAAGTGATTGATTTTTGTATGTAGTATTGTTTTTTTAATTACAAACAATTAAATTGCATATAAATATATATATATATTTTACATATAGACGGCGTTGATAATTGTTTTGAACAGCTTGTGACTATTTATTTCAATTTTTTCTTTTGACAGTTATTAGCTGTCACTTTTAGCTTGCTTTAGAAAAAAAGTGCGCGTAAGTTTGTTTGTTTGGCGTCAATTTTAATATGGAGCCCACAAAAGAGGATTTTCATCATATTTTACTTTACTATTTCCATAAAGGAAAAAACGCAGAGAAGTTTGCTAAAAAGTTGCGTGATTTGTATGGTATATTGTAAGAAAGACAGTGTCGAAATTGGTTTATCAAATTCCGTTCTGGAGATTTTTCACTTAAAGATGATCCTCGTTCAGGTCGGCCAAGTGATGTCGATGAAGACGTTATCAAGGCTTTGATCGAATTGGATGGTCATGTAATTTTGCGTGAGATTGGAGAGAAGTTAAATATACCAAAAGCAACCGTTCATGAGCATATAAAGAGTCATGGACTGGTAAAAAAGCTTGATATTTGGGTACCACATGAGTTGAAAGATTTTCATTTAACAAATCGAATCTACGCTTGTGATACGAGTATGCATCTTAAACGCAATGAAGTCGATCCGTTTTTGAAGCGGATTATCACTGATGATGAAAAATGAATTGTTTACAATAACGCCAATCGAAAACGATCATGGTGCAAGTATGATGAAGCGCCACACACCACTTCAAAGGCTAATATTCACCAAAAGAAGATTATGCTGTCAGTTTGGTGGGACTGGAAGGGTGTGGTATATTTTGAGCTGCTTCAGAGGAACCAAACGATTAATTCGGATGTCTACTGCCAACAATTGGACAAATTGAATACAGCCATCAACGAGAAGCGAGCGGAATTGATCAATCGTAAAGGAGTCATATTTCACCAGGACAACGCTAGACCGCATACATCTTTGGTCACTCGCCAAAAACTGAGAGAGCTTGGTTGGGAACTTTTGATGCATCCACCATATAGCTTGCACCGTCAGACCTCCATTTGTTTCGGTCTTTGCTCCTTAAATGGTAAAGCATTCGGCAATGACGAGTCTATAAAATCGCACTTGGTTCAGTTTTTTTGCAAATAAAGGCCAAAAGTTCTATGAGCGCGGAAAAATGAATTTGCCGGAAAAAGGGCAAAAGATCATCGAACAAAATGAAAAATATATAATTGATTAAAGTTCATCCTAATTTTTAATAAAAATGTATTTACTTTCTTTTAAAAAATCGGCAATTTCTTTCCGGACAACCCAATAAATAGTCAAAACTTTGTAATATGTCGCGCTGCTATTTTTGTGAACACAGGATAACTTTTTTCCCATTCCCAAATTATTTTTAATGGGCCACTATCGAAAGCAGCTAAAGTGCACTTTCGATTAAATAAATATTGATCTACTTATATTGAGATTCTATTTTTAATTTGAAAGTAAATATTTTATAGTATATAGGGCCGCGTGTGAGAAAAGGTGGTGGAAAACTGACTAAAGGTGGTTGATTGATGTCAGAAATTCCCACTCGCAAGTACCACACAAATTGAGATAAATCTCTCAATTACTCACATTGTAAAAAATCCCACAAATTCCCAAAGACTTAAAGCCCCATATTTCAGTTTTACAAAGTAAAATTCATATGTATGCACATACACGTACAAGGTGGCGCAAAAGTAGTAACTTTCTTATTGAATAAAAAAAAAAATACCAGTCTAACGGTTAGACGCGATAGAAGTGAAACCTTCCGTAAGGCAAACTGAGAGAGAATAAGACGAAAGCAGCATTAGGAGCGGGATAATTATAGGTTCATTATAATATTGCTCTAAAGTTCATATTTTATTTTCTTCATTTTATCATTATTCATCCTCAATGTTTTCAATTTCAACAAATGATACGAGTGGCTTATGATAGATAAAATATGATACAAATGCTTTGGTTTCGATGTTGTCAAAAAAAATACCCAAACGGACCGAAGAAACAGACTTACAAATTTCTTCCATTTTCGTCTACTTGTATTCATATAAAAAAATGTATGTCTCTTCCCACCAAAGCTAAATGTATTAGTATATTTCTTCTTGTATTTATTCAAGGCCGAAATCCCGGCGGTACTGCAATACCGGGCCAACCCGTGGCAGAGGTGGAGCAAGCCCTTAAAACACTCCGCCCATTTCCAAAAATCAGTTTAACATTTGTTGTCCTCCGACGGAGGATCTATCAGATGTTAAGCTGATAAGAACAGATACCACACTACCTAGTCAATAGATTTTCTAATAAACCTTTTGAGAATTACACGCTCACAAAAATTATTTATATCAACATATAATATAACGCTTCGTAACTAAATAACTTTTAGGCCAGCGCCGACAGCATGGCGCGGTAGCCGAGAGACTAGCAATGTGAGCTTCCGATCCAAAATCCTTGGTTCGAATCACAAGAAAAAATAAAAGTTATTTTTAGTTCGTCGCTACGTTTATATCAACATATAACATAACGCTTCGTAGTCAAGAGGGTCGCTTTTTCGTTTCACTTTTTCTCAAATCACTCCCAACGATTCTAAAGAAGTTTTCACTTCAAAAATTTTGAGTGATCGAAATCTTTATTTTGACCTTTACTAGCTCCATTACTTGGCTGTTTGTGCAGGTGCAGTAACAATCAGTATGTTAGTTTACACGTTTTGCTTCCTGCCAAAAGACCGAAGTCAAGCCGCATAGTGAGTAAACACTCGTCGAAATTTTGTGAAAAAGGCTGACAGATTTTGCACTGTAATATCGCGACTTCTCACAAGGCTATCATTGCGAATAAAATACTGGCTAAGAACTCAACTAGAATCAACGACTTGCCTTATTTACCTGGTATGACTCCGGTTGAAATTTTTGAAGTGAAACTTCTTTAGGCGCGTCGGGGGCCCCAAGGCAGATTGAAAATAGGCGAGTGAAACGGTAAGCTCGGAGCGTTACCGAAATCCGTCAAATGGGCGGGGCCAAGGAGCAGCTGCTCCTTCCCACTCTCGCCTATTCGCTCTCTCGCATCGCAAGCGCTGAACGATGTGAGGGAGCCACCGAGACACGCCGAACTGAAATGTATATAGCACAGAAGTAAGCATTGAAGTAGACTGGCGACATGCAGGCAACCGACAATCGACAACCGACAACGGGTATTATAGATAGCCATAGCCCGTGCAAATGAGTGCTGTGTGTGAGTATCAGATAAAGCGCCGATTGAATGTGTGTAAGCGGGAAAGCAATAAGAAAGTGCTGTGAAGTAAATAGATGGTAGGTATGGAGGAGACGAAGCGATACAATGAGTGCGTTTGCCAAACGAGTGACGATAGTTGAAGTAGAAGGTTGTAAAATGACATTTCAACCGTTTCGGTGATCAAAGCAAATTGATTAACGCGCCAAAAGTAGGCAAAAAATACCATTGGAAGTGCAAAGAAATGTCAGCGTCAAGTGCAACAGTGCACCCAAGTGTCAAATTTGAAGCTAATAAGGACAAAAATAAATAGTACAAATTTATGTGGAGTGATATAGAAAAAAAAATATGAAAACCTGAATTTAACACGAGAGAGGGGGGAGAGATCTAAACCGGGGCTCCCATGCATGGAACAACCAACTTAGAAGTTTCACTTCTACCGTGCGTGAGTCTGACAGACCCTAGTTTTTTTTTTTTTCTCCTTTCAAAACTCAAATTACCACTTTTAGTTGATAGAAATTACCCGTTTTTAGTTGATAGAAGACATAAACGAGAATTTGCGAAGAGAACTAAATCGATTCCGGTAGCAAAAAGGGGGACGTGAAATTGAAAAATGTTTTGGTAATGAGATTATTTATTAGCTTCATACGGAAGCGGCCTACTTTCAATGAAAAATATGAAATATTGTTTGATGTAATAATAAATATTTCGTGTTTTATTGATCAATTTCCGCCAGTTTTTTTTTAAGGAGTCTCTCTCAAAGCTCCATTCAAATTCATACTTACATTAAAAACCATTGCTGCCAATTTTCTAAAAAACATACTCACAAGTACATATTTTTTTATTAAAATATTTTTCGTTTTTGTTTCTACCTTCCAGCTTATTGACATGTCCACACACACAATGCCGCCTCTAAGTCTCCTCGCCGCCGATTTTGTGAAATCCCTCTTAAAAACTGCTGACTCACCAGCGAAAGATGCAGAAGCGGAAACGGAGACGGATGATGCAGCGGAGCGGACGAAAAAGGCAGACAAGCCAAAGTATAACCGAAGAAAAATGCTAAATGGTGGTGCTAAGTTTACGAATGGTTACGGTACTGATTCAGATGACGAAAGCGATGGGGAGGATGACATTGGCGCAGAGAAAAACGCGATTGTGCATGAGACGAAGCATGCCACAGCCATGGACGGCGATGTAGAAATGGTGGATGAGGCGACAGCGCTGAAGAAACGCAAGAGTTTAATCATTAAAAATGAGGAAATCAGTGCAAATGTGGCGAAAAGTGCGGCAAACAAGCAACAACGGCCGGACAATGAGGCGCAATTGCAACGCATTGCAGAGACGAGTGTAGTCGTAGAGTTTTAAAAATACATACACACATACATGCATACATATGTATATAAATATTTTTAGATAAAATAGACTTCGGACTACAATTTTAAAGTCATATGAAGGGAAAATGCAAGCGATGTAAGAAATAATGATAAGTCCAAATTACAAACCTTCGTAACTTGTAAAAATTCCGCTTATTTAATTTTTTTATTTTCACTTTGCTTGGTACATATGCAATAATTTTGTGTGCACATAAACAACATAACAAACAGTTTTTGCTTACTTTAACACTGGACAATACTTAAAGTTACAGACTGCAATGATTAATTTTAATAAAGCCGCTGAAATTATATCTTAAATGTTTGCCATTTTAATTTTCAATGAATTCTCAACTTCCACTTGCATACATATTTACGAGTGCCACACAGTTAATGAAATACAAGGTGGCGCAAAAGTAATCATCGTATCGGAAGATGCATAATTTTCGCAAATGGCGTCATACTATATTTTTGCAAAATGTTGAAAAGAAATTATATACCTTCTGCTCAAATATGAACGAGACGTTATCAATAAAACGGTCCGCGGATGACATATGGCAAAAATAAATTTTTTGTTTTTTGGTAGGACTATTATAAGCTTACATGGCAAATTTCAGCGTGATATTTCACATAGTTTGTTTTCTGTGCTACTGTAAACAAGTCAAGCTCGAGTGTGTTCTTCGAATTCTCTTTTATGACTTCAATTGTCTCAAAATGTTTTCCATGGAGCGGCAACTTGAGCTTGCGAAACAGGAAAAAGTCACATGGAGCCATATCAGGCGAATACGGTGCTTGCGGAACGATATTAACATTATTTTTGTTCAAATAATCGCGAACAAGACGTAATGTGTGAGCTGGTGCATTATCGTGATGCAAGAACCATGATTTGTTGTCCCACAATTCCTTCCTTTTAAGTTCAATGTTCTCGCGCAAACGCTTTAAAACGTCTAAAAAATAATATTCAGCGTTAACCGATTTTGCGATTTGTGCGATTTTCAAGCACAATTTCCTTTACTTTCCCGATGTTTTCGTCGTTTACTGATGTTGCTGGACGACGTTCATGAGGCAAGTTTTCAACCGATGTACGGCCCTCTTTGAACGATTTGTACCACTGGAAAACACGTGCACGCGATAGAGCAGAGTCCCCATAGGTTGTCTGCAACATTTTTAAGGCGTCTGAAGCCGAAATTTTGTTGGAATAACAAAATTTCAAACAAATTCTTTGTTCAACTTGAATTTCCATCGTTAAATTCGAAGAACACACTCGAGCTTGACTTGTTTACAATAGCACAGAAAACAAACTATGTGAAATATCACGCTGAAATTTGCCATGTAAGCTTATAATAGTCCTACCAAAAAACAAAAAATTTATTTTTGCCATATGTCATCCGCGAACCGTTTTATTGATAACGTCTCGTTCATATTTGAGCAGAAGGTATATACCTATGAAATAAGACTTTTTTCAATTTTAAACGTTTATTAACAAAAAATGGTTACAAATTTAATCTTTAAAATAAAAGCCATCGCTAGCGACACATTTTTCCCATCTCTCAGGCAATTTGTGGATGGGTCGTCTTTGGTCGCAAACCAATCATCGAGCCAAATATAAATAACCCAAATAAAAATTACTTAAAATTTCCAGGATGTGAAACAAATATTATTTATGTTTGTGCTGCTGTATATGGCGTTGGCAAGGCATTTATTCAAAACATGTTAAAAACAAATTTTTTAAGAATTACAACAAAATTTTTCAGTTTTTAAATTAAATTCAACAATAACAAAAAAAAAATCGTAACAAAAGTAACGAAAAGTAATAAGAATTAAGAAACAATAATAAAAATAAATAAATCTGCATAAATTTTACGAAAAAAACCCATTTTGTGGCACTCTACTTAGAGTAAAAGTTGAATGCGAATTATTTTCTGTTGTTTTCTGTTTTGCCAAAATAATATAACGGTACACTACTTGTTTTATTTATTACATTTGTAAATTTTTTGACACTCCATTTTGTTCTCCAATTTTTTCTAATTTTCGTTCCTGCATTTCAAATCAATTTTCCTCTTCGTGTAATGAATCCAGCGTGGGCGAGCACATTGTAGATCTCGGCGCGTGGTATTTTCTCCGCCTGACGGTCATATACCTGCAAGTAAATATTATGATGAATATTTTTTTTTATTACTATTTTTTTCTTATTTTATTACTAATTTAATTTGTTTTTTATTATTATTCTAAATTTTTTACATATTATGTGTTTAAATAAATTTTTAGTTTTTCTTAATTTTTATTTTGTTTATTTATTATTTTTTATTAATATTATTAATATTTTTTAATATACTTAATTATTACATCCCAAACATGAGCGGTTTACATTAATTGGCGACAGCTTAGCTGCAAGTCTGCATGTCGAAAATTTAAGATTCAGGGAGTTGAACAGTTTTCACGTTGTCTGCTAAGTTTTTATGCACGACTCCATGGGCGCCGAGATCATAATTGGTAGTATGTACACCTTCCTCAGCTTCCACTGGCGTTTGACATCAATCCCTAAGTCAGAATATTTTGATATTTTTTCCTAATATGTTTTTTGCATGTTTTTGTTTAGAGGAACAGCAGTATCAACTATATAGTATAAACAGTCGTTTGAGATTTATCGATCACGAAAATGTCTGGCCTATTATGGGTTCTTGTTGCATTATTTAAAATTATTCGGTCATAATAGAAAAGGTTGTTGTTGTTGTTGTTTTTGAAGTGGTTGAATATTTCCACTGAAATACTCCTAATTAGTGACCAGCACCGTTTTACTACCACTGTCTCGTCTGATGATGTTTGTTTTTTTTTCTCCAAGTCAGATCCATTTAGCGAGGTCCAAGTATAACAGCAGTTCCTTTATCTCAATGTCTGAGATCTCCTTAATTTGCTGTAGGAAAGGCTTACCGAAGGAGCGGAGTCGTGCCCTAGCTAGTCCTGGACATTCACATAAGTAGTTAAAAAGACTTTCCTTCGCACCTTCCGCTTGACAGCTTCTGCAGATGGGATTGAAGGGTAGATTGAGTCTAGCTGCATGATCCCCTACTTTCCAATGACCTGTGAGGGTTGCAGTGATACGTGAGATATTTGGCCGAGAACATCTTAGCAGGTCATTCGTCCTTTGGATTTTATATGACGGCCATGTGTTTTTTGTTGTAATACATGCAGTTATTTGCTTCCATCTTCATTCGGCTAAAGCAAGATAGTGTGCAGCTATGGATGCTTTTAATGTGTTTAGTGGGGTGGAGACTGCCACCACCTCTGCTAAGTCTTGTGTCGAACCTTTTCTTGCTAGCTCATCCGCTATCTCATTACATCGTATGTTCCTATGACCGGGAACCCATATCACAGTAATTTCAAGCCAATGACTAAGCAATTCCAGCTCTTCTCTACACTGTGAGACCAGTTTGAATGAAATGGAGTTGGAATCTACGGTCTTGATAGCTGCTTAACTGCCTGAGAAGATAGCTACTCCTGCACCAACTTCCTTATAGAGCTTTAGTGATTTGCATGCTTCTCTGATCGGTAAAAGTTCTGCCTGGAACACTCTGGCATAGTCAGGCAGACGAATTGACTGAGATGGGTTGAGTGGCTCCGAATGGAAGCCAGCTCCCACACCACAGTTCATCTTAGAACCATCGGTATAGATTTCGGTATCGTATCTAATAGAAAAGGTAGTTGAAGTCTTCTTGAACATGTTTTGGGATGTATATGAAGTACGATAATTTGCTTTGATTGAAGTTGTACATCTGCGTTAGTGGTTATTTTCGCGATATCATTGTGTCGCTTCAGGTACATAGAGTTTGCCAGTGTAGTACATCCAGCACGTGCTCTAAGATCTCACTCCGACTATTGCATCTTCGACATCTGTCTGCAGCGGCATTTGGATCTCGCTTTACATATTTAATGTAGTATCTTGTTGGAATCACACCATCTTATATGGCGAAAATGGTACTCTCCGTTTCGACGAATATCGACCTGTTGGTAAGCCATAAGTGCGACAATTTTTGTTCGACATGTGCGCCAACTAGTTGCGTTCCTGATTTCGTAGTATTGATTCACCCGAAGTGTTGTGTAATTATAATCCGCAGCAATTGCAGCCTTGTTCAAAGCATGATCTTATGTGTAATATAAGTTTATCATGCAGTGCCCCAACATCAATCTGTCCCCTGCCGAACTTCGAACGACAGAGCTGATGGCGTGACTTTTATTTAATCATAATTGTACGTATTACTAGATTTTCTATTTCCGTAGGTGACCGTTTAATAATTCCGAAGCTTGGCGATAACACCGGGACGACAAATAAATTAATAGTGTGTATTTGGTTTTTGCCATTAAGTTGGGTTTTACAGGCAGCGTGAAGGCGCCGTTTAAATTCTGCTATCGGATGTTTCCTCATTTGCATCGTATTTATGCCGCCGCTTTGCATAACTCCAAGGTTACTTTGTATACCTCTCCCGGTCCCATTTCTGTTATGTTGAGTCCGCTCGTTTCCGCAGTTACATGTCGGGAAACCACTTTCCCTTTAACTATTGTGATCTTTCGCCATTTATCAAGTCCAATAGGCATTTTATTGACACTGGAGAAGGTTTCGACACATTTCAAAAGCTTATCTAAATGTTGGGAATTGCTGGCGTAGCAGATTGTTCGCGCATTGATACAAACCCATGTCCCGTCTCATTCAGGATATGACTTAAGGGGTTCATGCTAAGAACGAACCAGAGTGCACTCAACGAGTCACCTTGAAAGATGCCATTTCGAATGTTTATTTGTTAAGTAATTTTTTTTGTTATTATTTTGTATTGGTCTTTTTTCGACTCCTCTTGGGAGCTTGCGTTCAGAGCAAGAATCAGACACTAGTCAGGAGTTGATGTAGCATCGAGCGTAGTTGAAGACCTGACAGGAGTTTAACGAGACGGAGGCGATTGTGGCATTAGCCTATCAGCCATTTCGGTGAGGTGTCACCCTCCTGTACTGATGTGGATAGGCTACTACTTTCACCAGCCCTTAGATTGTGGAATCCGCAACCCGCTGAGCCGCTGGGGGCATAAAAAAAATTATTTTTTTTTGTTATTATTGTTTTTATTAATTTCTTAATTATCATTCTTTTTTATGGGTATTTTTTGGGAACATAAAAACAAATTATTATTTTTTGTTATTATTTTTTATTAATTTGTTAATTACCTTTCGTTTTTTGGTTAGTTTTTGCTTATTAAATTTAGTTTTTTTATCATCTCTTTATTTTATTATTATTTTTTATTTAATTCGTATTCTTTTTATTATTTCTGTTTGTAATAATATTATTACTTTTATTTTTATTTATTTTTTGTTTTTTTATTTATTTTATTTGTTATTTTTCTTTTCTTTTTCTAATTATTTTAGTTTTATTTTTTTATTTATTTTTGAAGTGAAACTTCTTTAGGCGCGTCGGGGGCCCCAAGGCAGATTGAAAATAGGCGAGTGAAACGGTAAGTTCGGAGCGTTACCGAAATCTGTCAAATGGGCGGGGCCAATGAGCAGCTGCTCCTTCCCACTCTCGCCTATTCGCTCTCTCTGTCGCTCTCTCGCATCGCAAGCGCTGAACGATGTGAGGGAGCCACCGAGACACGCCGTCTCTCCCCTTCTCTCTCGAATGCCTTTCTTTCTCTCCCGTTTGCTCTATAGCAAACTACCCACGCCGTGCATCAGCCGTTCAGTAAGTGTGAAGCGAGGTTAGGATATTGCGTTGACCTGAATTTGTGAATACAATCGATGTATATACTAGAAATGTGTTGAAAAGGTGCCTATGATTCCATTGTAATTATAACTATATTTTATCAATGTATAATAAAAAACAGAGTACACAGGGTTAAACTGAGCGTACATTAATTTGTATATGCATGTTATGTTCCGCAATTATCTCTTTTATATACAAGTAAATAGCGTGTGGAGACTATAATAGAGGATTTTCGCTTTAAAAATTAGTTTGACACTGGTATTTGAACAAATTTCTATTGAAGAATACTTAGTTACACAACGAAATACTTCGTCTGGCCTTCTTCTTCTAGAAGATAAACCAGTGCAAAAATGCAAACGTCTCTAGCACACCCTGTAGCGAATAATTTCGAAATAATATGAACTGAAATGTATATAGCACACAAGTAAGCATTGAAGTAGACTGGCGACATGCAGGCAACCGACAATCGACAACCGACAACGGGTATTATAGATAGCCATAGCCCGTGCAAATGAGTGCTGTGTGTGAGTATCAGATAAAGCGCCGATTGAATGTGTGTAAGCGGGAAAGCAATAAGAAACTGCTGTGAAGTAAATAGATGGTAGGTATGGAGGAGACGAAGCGATACAATGAGTGCGTTTGCCAAACGAGTGACGATAGTTGAAGTAGAAGGTTGTAAAATGACATTTCAACCGTTTCGGTGATCAAAGCAAATTGATTAACGCGCCAAAAGTAGGCAAAAAATACCATTGGAAGTGCAAAGAAATGTCAGCGTCAAGTGCAACACTGCACCCAAGTGTCAAATTTGAAGCTAATAAGGACAAAAATAAATAGTACAAATTTATGTGGAGTGATATAGAAAAAAAAATATGAAAACCTGACTTTAACACGAGAGAGGGGGGAGAGATCTAAACCGGGGCTCCCATGCATGGAACAACCAACTTAGAAGTTTCACTTCTACCGTGCGTGAGTCTGACAGACCCTAGTTTTTTTTTTTTTATTCGTTTTATTTTATTTATTATTCATTATTTTTATTTATCATTTTCTTGAACTTTTTTTCAATTATTTTCTTACCGGCTCCTCGCCCGGTCCAAACCAACTAGATTTAGCCAGCGCTTCACGCACACGCGGCGTCTTATAGAAGGGATTTCTCAGCGCATTGGGCAAGGTCTGTTCGTAGGCATCATTTTCTATAACGGCAATGTGAGCGTATCGTTGTGGTCGTGCCCAGATCATAGTAGCAGCGAAGAGAAGAATAGCAAAGCTGATATTGTGAGCGTTTTTAAGGAGCCTGCAAAAAGAAACCAGAATGGTGTAAAGATGGAAATTTTCTATATTTAAAATTTAGACACTACTTCGAGACAAAAAAATGTAAGATTGGGAGAAGTTGAAATTGACTGCCAAGCAATAGGTTTACACACTTAGATCTAGCATACCATATTTCCCTCTCACATTGACACGTAAACCATTATTTCTATTATGTTTGGGTAAAAAATATAAAGCAAAAGAAATAAAGCATTTGGTGTTCAATAAAATTTTTGTTTTGATCTTCATGTCACAAATCATGTTGGTATTTTTTATACCATCATTTTTCTAAAAAATGGTGCAGTAACCTCTAACCAAAGAAAATAATGTCGCCTGATGTTATCCAGAAATAGTGTAAACATTCCATTTGCATCCATTACCTGGTAATAAATCGCCTTAGTAGTGCAATTGTAAGATTTCATTAAGGTTTTTGTGAAATACTTCGGTCCATCTGCATTGCAACTTATCAGCGTGACTTAGACCTTAATAAGATTATCATCTATCAGATATTCACGACAAAGCTTTGATATGGCCTTATGCCATCTTTTCGCACAGTAGAGACTTCTCAGAGAAAAAAATTAAACAAAATAAATGACGAAAATTCAAGTCACGTATTTTGATAGTCTATTCAAACTAGTCAACTAATATAATTACCATGTAGATTCTTTCATACAGAAATAATGGTTGATACGAATATGAGAAATATGAGTTGTTGCCGGAAATGCCTTAGAAGGCGAACATGTCAACATTCAGTAAATTAAAGGGCGATACTAAAAAGTAAATAAATATTGCAAATGTAAAAAAACAAATTACACAAAATACTAAAACTTTACGAGTGGGAAATATTTACACTAGTTTACAGCCAGGAAACACAAGAAGCAGACCATTCAATTCTTACATACAGTCTGTGTCAGAAAAAAGGAACCACGATTATTCGTGAAGTATAAAAGATATATATAATATTTACAATTTTTTTACATGAATGCTTTGAACCAGCTTTTTTGTGTAGCTTGTCGACAAAGAGGACCAGATTTTGCGAACTTGACTCACGAGTTGACTGGCTTTCCGCAAAGATGCGTTTTCATAATTCTCCACACATTTTCTATGGGGTTGGCGTCTGGGGACTGGGAAGGCCAGCCCTTTACTGTGACACCATTTTCTTGTTTTGTTGTATCTCAATGTGTTTTTCTGAGAGCAATGGATTTGATGATGTGGGACGGTAGGATATGTTCGCCTCCTTCAGTCTTCGTTCGATGGTGTTGATACTCACATCTTTTCCCTTTTTAGCAAGAATTGTGCGAGTTTGGCATAGTCGCAAAGAAGGGTCCCGCTTAAAAAGTTGGACAATCACTTTATCCTGCTTTTTTGTCATAAAGATTAATCTCCTCCTTTAGTCATAAAGATTATTCTCCTCCTTGATTGGGACTATTATGCAGCAAAAAAAAAACGAAATATATCTTGAAGTTACAAGAGAAAAACCGGTTATTTTCTTCTGACACAGACTGTAAAATGGGTCGCTGGGTCTGAATAACTGTATAAACAGAAAAGGCGCTAATATCAGAAGAATCCGATAACCGATGAAAACCAGTGGTATATCAAATTAAAGGTAATTTAATTTTCTATCATTCAATCAGGATTATTTTTTTTAAGATATTTACAAAGTTTAATAAAAAAAGTTAATTTTTTTTTAAATAAATTCCTAAACCTAATGCCATTTTCTTTGTAATGTATTCAATGTATTTCGTACAAGTGTGCCTTCTCTATGGACAACCCTTTAAACCTAACCTGATGTATTCAATAATGTTGCATTTATTCCGCTTTTGGCCGGAGATGTCAAATTTTGCTTTTTTGTTTCCAAACTGATGTACCCTAACCAGGTGAATGTGTGGCATTTTTTATGTTCCACAAAAAATGCGGACGAGCGTTGTTCAGCTGAATTTTGTTTATCAGTACAGGAAAATGGATGTAATTTGTTGCATTTTATGATACAAGGTGGCACAAAATTAATCATCCAATCGCGTTTTTGAATAACTTTTTTACTAATTAAAAAAATGATTTTGTATGAAAGAAATCTTTATTTTGACTTTACGAGAGTTATATAGGAATATACAAAGTGGCACAAAATTAATCATCTAATTTTGTTTTTGAATAGCTCTCGAACTAAATAAAAAAAATGTTGTTGAGTTATAGAAATCTTTATTTTGACCTTGCGAGAGTTGTATAGGAATATACAAGGTGGCACAAAAATAATCATCTAATTTTGCTTTTGAATAGTTTTCCTACTAAATAAAAAAAATGTTGTTGAGCTATAGAAATCTTTATTGTGACTTTACGATAGTTGCATAGGAATATACAAGGCGGCACAAAATTAATCATCTAATTTTGCTTTTGAATAGTTTTCCTACCAAAGAAAAAAAAATGTTGTTGAGTTATAGAAATCTTTATTTTGACTTTATGAGAGTTGCATAGGAATATACAAGGTGGCACAAAATTAATCATCTAATTTTGCTTTTGATTAATTTTATAACTAAATAAAAAAAAATGTTGTTGAGTTATATAAATCTTTATTTTGACCTTGCGAGAGTTGTTTAGGAATATACAAGGTGACAAAAATGAATCATCTAATTTTGCTTTACGAGAGCTGCTTAGGAATAAAGAAGGTGGCGCAAAATCAGTCATCAAATTGTGTTTTTGAAGAACTTTTTTACTAAATAAAAAAATTGCTTTTGAATGATAGAAATCTTTCACAAGTGCCAAATATGATTCTTGTACGACACAAACTGGAAAAATTATAAATCTTCCGAAAAAATTATAAATCTTAAGAAAAAATGTATGATATAAATAAAAAAAAGCTCCAATAAATTTAAGAGTTTTTCGCATGAGAATACAAAAATACACATTTTCGCATTGACCAAAGTTTAACACTGAATCGACAAAAAATTATTTTACCTAAAGAAAAAAATTGCAATTGTAAAGTATTTTTATTCTCATGCGTTCTGACTTAGCGACTGATTTCACATAGGAATTGAATGGTCTAATTATTGGTTAAAAAAAATTATTAATGAAAACAAAAAAAAAAAAAAAAAAAAAAATTATCCAGCAGTGCGAGTGGCCGATACTCGTAATTCATTGCTCATCTGCTCAAAGGTTTGTTCGATACTTTCTCTCGCACAAACAGCTAAAGAAAAATTGAAAATTTTATTTTGCCAACATTTCTTTAGTTTTCCAATGGCGTTAGCGCTGTGTATAAATAACTTGTAAAACTAAAACAAAGGTTCACAAAACAAAAAAAAACAAAATAATCAAAATTAATGCTCGAATTACTGGAAGAAGTTCGGTATAGTCGAACTCATGCCCGAACATTTTTTAGCAATGAGCATTAAACGGATCTATGGGTACTCCTTGCGCAATTTGCGAACAAAATCGAGAGCTCGAATATGGGTAAGATAGCTAAAAATGATTTGGCCGGGAAACCAGATGATCGCGATGCAGGGGACAAGGCCAGATTTAAGGCCGTAGTTTCGGAGTACGAAATCATGGCCGCGAGGAAACTACCGAACTGTAATCACATACAACTCCTCGGAATCAACGAGCGGCTAGGCGTAACCGATCACAAGATCTGAGCGGAAGCGCTACCAGGAAAATAAAAAATTTCTCAAGGGTTGCTTATAGCGAGGTGGGCAGGGATCACCTCCAAGTTTCCCTCGTAGAAGCAAGATCACATAGTGGTAGAGAGGTGCTGGCCAATTGGGGAGACATTGAGAGACGGCTGTCAGAAATGATCGTCGAATACCTCATGGCAAGCCAAGGACATGTACCTCTTTTCGATTCGGGAGATATCTTCCGCGGCTGTAGCGTGATCAAGTGTGCCGATGAGTTCTCCAGAGGTTTTCTGAAGAAGTGTGTTGCTGAGGTCAGCAATGCCTAAAAGGGGCTTTCACTTAAACTCATCCCATCTTCGGAGATCCCAAGAATACTCAGAGCCAACATTTGGCTACCGAAGGCGAATCTGGAGGGTCTGAAGATCTTCCACGGCCTCAAGCGTCAAAACCCTGAGGTTTTTATGGATAACTGTTCTATGATCAATCTCAGAAAAATAAGTACTTCTACTAATTTCTGAAGAGTCCCTGCAGGTACTCGAGGAAAAGAAACACAAACTCAACATAAATGATCGAGGTGAGTCTCTTTTTGATTTCATTATTAGCCGTAATCTCCTTATTTGGAACAAGGGCAACACCCCCACGCTTGTATTTCCAGCACCGTTAACATCAAACGGTTGGGAGGAGGTTCTTTATATCACTCTCTCGGCTAATTCTCCTGCCATTAGGGTTGATAATTGGAAGGCTTCTCAGAGAAATTCCTTTTCGGATAACAGGTTGATCCTTTTCGAAATCAATTTCGCACGAGAAACCATATCTCCCCACAGGAACCCTGAAAGAAGCGACTGGTTTCTGTTCAATAGGGTCTTCAATAATAGATTGAACAGGCGAACTTTTTCCTTCTCATCCACTGATCAACTGGACAAGTAGGTGGTACACTTCCAGCGATCCTATCAGACGGCTCTTCAAAGTGACTTGATTAGTATCTTTTAGTGACTTGATTAGTATCTTATCTTCAAAAAAGTCTTTCCTCCCTGGTGGAGCAAGACGCTGACTGACTTGAAAAAGAAGGTTAGGCGGATTTTTAACGAATACTGCCAAACTAAAAACATAGAAAATTACCGTGTATTTTTGAATGAATACAAAAAAGCCATTAAATATGCAAAACGCAACTCCTGGAAGGAGTACTGCGAATCCATTGAATCTGTGAAGGATTCTGCCAGGCTAAGCAAGATCCTTTCGAGAGACCACTTCTGCAGAGCCACTCCTGCGGCCGCACTACAAGCCCAAACAAATCGTGAGCAATTTACTTGAAATTTAAACTGTACATTCACTAAAATATTCTGCATGGAAATACGGATGAACTGTTTTGATATGTTACAAAGTTGGTTTTTCTAAATAGTTTACCAATTTTTTTTTTTGAAAATTTTGAAACTTTTTTAAGCACGCAGTTTTTGAAAAATTGATATATCAAAAAAATCCTACCTTTTCTACAGTTACTCATACACTAAATCGAAAAAAAAACTGTGAATGTAAATTAGAAATTATTGGCCAAGTTTCTCCGGCTGGGTGGCCTTCAACAAAATAAAATGATGGATCGAACAAAAGCCGTTCAGCCACCATCTTCTTTTGTATAACTTTGCATTATAGTAATTTATACAATTTATGACATATGTAGATGTACAGTATGATACATAACAGCGTGGCCACTGTTAAATAATAACAACAATTGATTTTTCAAAAATTCGCAAAATTATTGTTAATTTGGTCGTCAATACTCAATGCAAATACCTCAGTAGCAAGTCCAATCTCCTGCATTGTCAATTATGGCCTGGCACTGTTGGGGCATACTTTCCTCAAGTTTTTCTGCATATTCTACCGGAAAAGACCTCCAAATTTTCCGAATTTGTCGAGAAAGTTGATCTAAATTACATGGCTTTCGTCTGCGAAGATGCATTTTCATCAGAGCCCACACATTTTCTATGGGATTTGCATCCGGTGACTGAGATGGCCAATCTTAAGTGACAACTCCGTTTTGCGCCTTCCACTCGCTACACGCTTGACTCCGATGTTTCGGATCGTTGTCCTCTTGAAGGAGTGGGTTCTCTCACAGGACACAATGCGCGAGGAATGCATGCTGTGAGACTTGGAATCACCTCTATTCCTTTTTGCGCTGGATGTATGGAGGATGAGTTGGAATCATCCCAGCACCTTCTCCTGAGCTGCCCTGCTCTGGCGGGGCTAAGATCCAGGCATCTTGGCTCTTACTTCTTTGCCACGCCTGCTGATATAGCTGGCGCTGACATTAAAAATCTGATGAATTTCATCAGCAGCATAAAGCGGTTGACGCAAACATAGTCATCGTTCGTAGTCCGCACGCTCCTAACCATCTCAGCACCACTTCTCCCCGCCCTCTCCGTGCATCCCATCGGTCTTTCTCTCTCACCTCACCCCCTCATAATGGTATCACAAAGGACGAATCTTTTCTCTCTCTTCGTCCAAGTGTGCCCTTTCCCTGGGCAACCATACCAACCTAGCCCAACCTAACCTCTTGAAGGATCCAGCTTTCATTTTTTTTGATATACCATTGCTTAGCAGATGGTGTTTGGATTAATATTTTTTTTTTCAATTTTTCGGCATTTAAATTCTTGGTAAATAAGAACAAAGTACCGAAACCTTTGTTTGAGAAACACCCCCAAACATGGACCTTGACGGGGTGTTTAACAGTCCGTTGAAGCATCCTACTCGTGGAGGTCGCCCAGGTGTGTTTGATGCTCGGAAATGCCCAGAAGGAGGATTCATCAGAAAAAATTACGTTGCCCCAATCGCGGTTCAAGTTTTCCTTTGCCCATTCCACTCATTTTTCAACGTGTTTTGCACTCAACATTGGTTTTTCCAAAGTACTGCGATATTTCAGTTTATTGGCAAGCAAGTGCCTGCGGATCGTTCCGTATGTCCGATATGTCAACATTTTTTGCTTTCAATTTCACAGCAGCTCCACGTAAAGTCAAAGTTGGATCTTTCGAGAACTATGCGAGAATCTTTTTTTCGTCTTTTTTTGAGACTTTGATTGCACTTCCGCGATCAGGAAAATCATCAACGCTACCCACCTTTTTATAGCAATTTATCCACTTGCTAACGAACTGCTTCGAATTTCCCATATATTTCGCAGCAGGAGTTTGTGTTAATTTGGGTCCTGTTTCATGCAAACATAGAAAAATTGTCTCAAAGCGAGAGGCGTAAACAGCACTCATTTCGAAAAACCACTCAATTGGAGACTAAATTTGACAGACAGCTGAATTTTCAAAAAAAGCATGAAGGACAGAAAAAGAAACAGGACTCTCTGATTTTTTATCTACGTGTAACAGTGACCACGCTCTTATGTAACAGACTGTATGTACCAGTTGGCGAAAATTAATCACCCTATCAGAAGATTTATAATTTTTGCGTCGTACTTTTATCATATTTGACACTTGTGAACTAGACAGCTGCAGTAGACAAACAGACAAGCAACTGGGACCTGCGCACAGGTCAAAACAAAAATTTCCATCACTCAGAATAATTTTTTTATTTAAAAAAAATTTATCCAAAAACAAAATCGTATCATTAATTTTGTATAATAATTTTCACACTTTATGATATGTAAGTGTGTGCGTACAATAAATGCCCTTTCTCAGAATTTCAATTTATATCATTACTAACTTCCACTTCCCAAATTATGCTTATTTTTCCCACCACTACGGTGGTCTAACCCCTCAATATAAAACTGGCCTAGCCATTACCAACAAAATAAAACAAAACGGCAATTATAATCAAACCACGTACACAAAAACAATACAAAATACCTACGAGTATACAGCAGATACGCGAACCAGAAAACAATACAAATCGCTACAAAACTTCCTAATCAGCAATAAAAGTCAGCTAAGACAATAAGAAATAGTATTTATTATAATTTAAATAATATTTATAAACAGACTTTTAAAAATCTGCCAAGCAGATAATAGCGAAAAAATAAGAATTTATTATTTAAATATCACAAAGTCCAGAGCTATCAGCAATTAAAGCAGACGGTTAGTATAGACATGATAAACAATACGTCACAGCGGTGAGATAGTCACGGCACATGCACATGCATACGTACATCCATACATATGTACATACTTACTCACACTTATATTCGCTTGATTTTGCAACATTTTTAGTTGTCCGTCACGACAACAATTGCTAGTAACTACAACAACAATATGTACTTAAGTGTTTTCTGACCCACTTTCCCAGTGAATTGGTGGTAACATAGTAGAGTGGTGGAGCGAAAGAGAGGGAGAACACAGCTGAGTGCCGAGGGAGATCTAGCCTTTGCTAATGATGTTTGCCGTGTTGGTATTGATGGCAATTTGCGATATTGAGCAGGCACAGTGGGTTGATATGGAATGATGGAAAAGCTAACAAAATTTATAGTTTCATGGTTTTTTGTGCTCAAAAACATTAGTCGCTTGAGAATCTGCGAAGAATGATACGCAGACTTTGTGCAATGGCAGGAGATCGAAACAGCATAAGAATTTAAATTTCTTTGAGAGTAAATTTTTGACTTCAGAATTTGATTTATGATACATTTCATCTTTTTGACGCATCGACATATATAGATGACCATCGGACACATTTCCTCCTGAGTTAGGAGTACTCGGGCGGTACTGATGTATGTACATAAATTTAAAAATAAAACAAAAATATACATATTTTAAGAATTCAAAAAAATTACTAAAGCTTAGATGACTTATGTTATGAAATTTTTTGTTACATTCAAAGCCCTTAAATTATCACTTACCGTTTTTAACTCAAGCCGAAATGCACTACTTGAGGAAGGATGTCCCTTAACAACTTTCAAAACCGAGTGTGCATAATAAACTAGTTTATATATCGCTCATCAATACAAAGTATAAACGTGTTTTTCTGTAAACTACATTTTTCAAATTGGCTTGATCTTTGACTTAAAAACTAATTGACTGAATTAGCTCAAAGTTGGCATGCACACATTTTAAGTATAATTTTCTATAGGAACCTAAATTTTTAAAGCTTTCAGCTTGAAAAAGTATCATAATTTATTTTAAGAAATTTGCAAAATTTTACGAAAGGTAGAATTTGAGGCCATTAAAACATGTTAAAACGGAGCAAGCTGTGAAATAAAAATAAAATATTTTTTAAAAATATATAGATTTACAATTTGGTAATGATTTAATGATTTGTAAGTAAGTTTGCAATTTAAAAAAGAATACTTTTATTTTAAATAAAATTAATATAAAAAAAAAATAACAATATTTTGTTTCCTTCAAAAGATGTTTAAATGGAGAAAGTTGTAAATTATATATGTATGTATGGGCATTTCTCCAATGTTGAATGCGACATTCGTACGCATTCAAACTGAAAAAAAACATATACCAATACATTATTTTATTTTGACAAAAGGCGAAAGCTATAGCACTTGATGAGCACTATGATTGGTGCCAAGGTTGATTTTGGGAAATTGTTCGTTTTCAAGATAATTACTAAAAATCAAGCCATTCGCATGCGACAAAAACAGAAGTCGCTTTCAAAGCAAAAAAATCAAACACTTTTTTCAGCGAAACCTGAAGAAATATATTAATGCGACTAATTTTTAAATGTTATGCATTGATGGATCTTAATAATGCTTTTTATTTTATTCAAAAATATTAAGTAGTTTATTTTTTATTTAATTTTAATCACTGTCGCACGTGACATGTCGCATGCGACATTTTGTTCCATCATACTTTTTATGTTTATTTTTATACTTTTTATGTAATTAGACATGCAAAAGATGATTATAAATGATTTTTAATATATTCAATATATTTATTTTAACAACCAAAATTATAAACTTAACAAAATATCTTCAATAAAGAAAAACAAAAATAAGTATATTAATCTTATATACTATGTAAAAGCAAAGAACGGAAACTAACTTAACTGAGAATAGTATTACTAATGTCAAATAAAGTTCTTTTAATGGAATATGCAGTCCTAGCTGCTTCTAACTGGTGGTCATCGCAACAAAACGAATGCAACTAGGATATACCTGGAATATTTTTCACTTCCTTCCATTTTTCGCCCAACTTATAATGAAGAGACAAATTTTTCAATTTGAGCAGATGGCATAAAATACATTTTAATTCCATTTGTGTTGTTTTGTGCACATTGATAAAACGATAGTGCATCTGGTAAAACAACGTTTTTAGATTTTGTTATTTGCCACACTTTTCTTTTAATGACGGCTCCAACTCCATTAACGGCTCCCTTTCCGTGAGAACTGGCATTACTAGTCATAGTAGACATAAAGCGCTTAGCTACTAATTTGCCTTCAATTATAATGGCGTCTTTCTTTCCTGAAGCTTGCACACTAATATTATCATTGTGATAAAAAGCATTGATGGCATTAATTAGGCTTTCTGGTACGGTTCTGTTGGATTGGTTAACGTTTTTCTTTTCTTCAAACTTTTTTTACCAGGACTTCAAGAACTTTTAGCCTTCTGTGGATGCCTTTTGGCATCGCTTTCTCCACTTTTTTAACAGCTTTCGCCAAGGTTTGTCTACATTCGTAGATGCGTTTCGGCTTTGACGTGCGTATGACATTCCATTTTCTAAGAGTTTTTGACGCCTCTCTCGTTGTCGTATGCGATTATATTTCCGTTTTTCTTGAATTATATCTTCTTTGCCTTCAGCCAGTGCTCTCCACGTTTGTCTAGCTTTCCGCAATCTTCCTTGTTTCTTAATTTATAGTTTTGTAATTTTGTTTCGTCATCCTTTAACCTTTCTCTCCACCGTTTACAGTTCGCCTTATTTTTCTCGCCACCGTTTTTACTCATCTACATTCAAAAATTTTATATTTTGTATTTACATATACTAATAAAGATATTTTCGAACGAAAATTTATTTTGAATCTGTACATTTTACACCTACGATGTCGCACGCTACAAGTTTTAAATAAGTTAAAAGAGCAAAGGGCTGATTATTTTCCAGCAAAGTTTTGTTTCTTTAACCGTTTGAGTGCTAAGCGATTTTCTTTAATACATACGAAAATTGCGAAGATATAGAGGATATAGTAGTAAATATGTTATTTTCAAGGTCATCCCCCATGTTATTCTCGTCTTCGTCGGAACTATCACTAAAAATGCGCATCCTCCGGGTAGTAAACACTCTAATTTCACTTAAACTCGAATCACTATCATAGTCCATTTCATTGTCGGAATCCGGTATCGTATCTTCCACGTCAGTAAATTCTTCACTACTAGACATGGTCAGGAATTATTTTCAAAATATCGATATTGAACGAAAAATAAAAATTGTTTTTAACGGTCTCAACTAATTTATCCTTTTATATGACATAAATTTTTGATAATGCACGCGCTATAGCGACGCGTCGCAAATTTGGAGTAATTAGTTATCGTCGCTATATCGACGAATCGCACTCAAACGGTTAATTAGCAATAAAAATATCTATTTGCTACTAATATTTGATGCAAATTGTACAACTACCTTCGACTCACTGATAACAAATGTTCTTTTTCAATGTCGCACGTGACATCGAGTTATACGGTAAATCAAAGAAAAAATTTACCATAATTGGCAATCGCATCGTTCCTTTTACATTTTTCTTATGTACATTCTTTACATATAAACCGAGATTTAGAAAAGTAAATGTCACGGCATAATATATCTTATCAAGATCATTAATCAAAACAAAACATGCAACAGAAATGTTTAAAATGGAACTTTTGCACTGGTTCGACTTTGCATTCGAATATTTCAAAATGTGGTTTGTACAAATGTAAAATTTGTTTACATTAGTTACATTTGATAGATTCCCTATAAAAATATGTTAAAACAACATAATTTTATAGACTTTGAATTTTTTGGCTTCGGTTGACATTTCTGTGGAAATGCCCATATGTATAAATTATTATTTTTAAGATATAAAGCTTAAATCTTTTTATTTGTTTTTTAATTTGTAAATTTCTAATTTTTTCAAGTTTTCAGTTTAAAAAGTTTAAATTTTATTTGCAAGAAAAATTAAAAAAAAACCAAAAAATATATTTTTTTTTAATATTAAAACATAGAAAATGGTTAAATAAAAATACACTATATATTTTTTTTTTAATCTACAATTTTCTTATTTACAATTTTTGAAGTGAAACTTCTTAGGTGTCGATGGACGAGCGAGAATGGAGAGTAAAATTTCGAGGTCATGTAACGTTTTGGGCATTTGCGTACCGCGAGAGAGAAAAAAGATATAATGTAGAGGAAGAGGAGGGAGAGAGCTATACCTTGTATATATCTTAGATACACTAGGCTCTAAGGCTCTAGTCTAAGTCGTACGACGTTACTCGTATTGTAGGAGCAAGAGAGAACCACGTATACATTATATACAAGGCGTTAGAATATAACAGAGAGCGAAAGAGAGTGACGCGTACACGCGCCATATTTTTGTAAAGGCCATATTTTTGTAAATTTTGTCTATTTGTATTCTCTGCAAATGTTGTGAATTTGTTTAGATATATATTATTTCTCTCTCTCCCTCTCTCTCTCATTCTCTCTCGGGTCTCTCCCTCTTTCTTTGTCTGCCTCGAAAGTTTCACTTCTGTTATGTGTCCTACTCTACACGCACTTCTTTAATTTGGAATTTTTAATTTTCTATGATTTGTAAGCAAGTTTTCAATTTCAATAAGTGTCAAAATTTTATTTAAGAAAAAATTTAAAGAAATACTAAAAAATATCTTTCTTTCAAAACGTATGAAAACGGAGAACGTAGTACTATAAAATAAACTAAAATATAAATATTTTTGAAATATCTACAATTTTTTAATTTTTTACAATTTGTAAGTAAGTTTTCAATTTGAAATAAGGCCATAATTTGATTTAAAGAAGATTAAAAGAATTACTAAAAAAAGCAAAGGTGTTAAATTGGAGAAAGTTTCAAAAGTTTTTTCAAAGATGTTAAATAGGAGAAAATTGTAAAATAAAAAAATATATATTTTTAATTTTTTATGATTTGTAAGTAAATTTTTAATTTAAAAAACTTTATTTTAAGGAAAATTAAAAACTTTATTTTAAGGAAAATTCAAAAGATGTTAAAACGGAAAAAGTTGTAATATAAAAATCTTTTAAATTTTTGTAAAACCTAGAAAATTTAAATTTTTTTAAATTGTTTTATAAATTGTAAATTTGTAAGTAAGTTTTCAGTTTAAGGTACTTGACCACCTTGGAAAGCTAAAAAGTACAACATATTCAATAATTTTTTTTTCATGTTCTGTATAATATATTAAAATAAATTTTTTTTTTAATTTTTATTTAGAGCTTACAAAAAAAGATACAAAAAAAAATTGATTTATTAAAATTTCTTTTTTTAACATATATCCAGGAGGCGCCAAAGTCGAGGCCTGAAGAAAATCATGTCTTGCGGCGGACAGTTAATCTTAGAAATGGTAATTCTAAAACAAAAGAGAGAAACAAAATTTTCAAAAGGAAGGTTCCTTGCGTGAGAATTTACCACAAACTGACAAAAAAAAAAATAATAAAAAAATGGCGGATGTTTGAAAAAAAGTTAAGAAAACACCCCTGTTTTTCACAATGTTATGCTTAAAAAGCAATACTTTATTAACTTTTTTTTTGCAAAATGTGGTAAATTGGCATACAAAACATCTTAACAAATAAAACAAGACCAAAATCATTAAAATCGGCTAAGCAGTTTCGGAGATAAAGTGTCCGCCATTCGAAAAAAAGTAATTTCTGGAAAAACGCGTTTAAAGTTAAAACTTGCTATTTTCTTCCAGCTGAGTCAGCAAGTAATGAGTGCAGGATGCGCCTGCACATTTTCACTGATTTCACTTTGTTAGAATTCGAATTTAAAAAAACAGTTTCAGGTGATGATTTTTAAAAGTATAAGGATTGAAAAAATGTAAAAAAAAAAAATTTAATTTTTTGAAACTTATAAGGTGGTCAAGTACCTTAAGCAGTGTCATGATTTTATTTTAAAGCAAATAGTTTCTTTTAGAGAGTAGAAAAAAAGAAAAAAGAGAGAAACTGAAAAAAATATGTTTTTCTTCGAAACATATTAAAATGGAGAAAGTTTTAAATAAAACAAAAATATTAATCTCTTTGAAAGTCTACAATTTTCTATGTTTTTTTTTTTATTTATTTAATTTTATTATTTTTTTTAATTTACATTTTTTTCAATTTCAATTTTCAATAAGTAACTTTTCCGTTTAAAACGGTGACGTAATTTTATTTTAAAGAAAAAAAACCAAAAAATTTATCTTTTGTTAAAAACCTGAAAAATTTTAAATTTTTAAAATGAAAAATTTAATTCATAATTTTTTAAACCAAAAATTTAATTGATACTTTTTACATAAAAAAAATAGTATATATATATATAATTGGCGCGTACACCTTTTTTGGGTGTTTGGCCGAGTTTCTCCTCGTATTTGTGGTGTGCGTCTTGATGTTGTTCCAAAATAGTAATTAATATAATATATTATAGTATAATTTTCTAAATTTTTATGATTTTCAAGTTGATATAAAACGAAAATTTACTATTGATTGAAAAAAATTTTGTTTGTTTCAGTTCAACCAAAAAGCTAGCAGATGTTCTTTTAGACAATTTACCGCCCTGAAATGTTGTAAAGTTTGAAGAATAATACAGTTTCAATGCTCTAAAGAGATCTTAAAAAAGCCTAGTTTCGCGTTTACCAAAAGTAAATATTTGTAAATATTAAATACCGTTTTTAATTACTTTAAAAAGAAACAAAGATACAAACAATGGAGCGCGTAAAGATCAAAATGAAGATTATCATCACATAAATTATTATTTTTTATTTAGTAGAAAAGTTATACAGAAACAAAATTGGATGATTAATTTTGCGCCACGATATATACGCATTTAAATATTTATATGTGAAAGTTACTTTTTTCGACTGAAAAATGTGTTTTGAACTCTTTGGGAATTTGTGGAATTTTTTTTAAATGTGGGTAATAGAGGATTTTTTGGACTCTGTTTGCAATTTAAGTCAATTTTTTTCTCTCATATGCTAAATAAATAAATAATTTTTTGGCATCACTGTATGAAACTGAATAAACAAAAGTTGTAGATATAAGGGAAGTGAAAAGATAAAATAATGTACGTCTGTAGATGTGGCATATTTTTAATCATTCAAAAAAAAATTTAGCGAGCTAAGTCAATGGAACTTCATTTTTTTCAAATTCTTCTTATATGCCCAAATACTTTTGTGTCTTCTTCCACGTTTTTTTCTTTAGCTCTAACTCAAATATCCTCAAATATCATAGGGTAAAAATTAGTGGATATTCCAACTATAACTTAGCAAAAAGTTTACTCAACATTGAAACATTTTGTTATATTAAAACTTATATATGTACTTAAAATATGCAAATTTGAAAGTGTTGAAAGTGTCTTCCATGGGCATGATTTTCTTTTGCTGGCTCGGGTTATATTTTGGACAAGATCGATGCTATAATAAAGAGGAGCGCAATTACGAGTTCTGTTTTTGTTTGTAAAAAGATGCACTGTGCGATACATTACTGTCATGAACACTGCCATTGATGACACTTTGGCAAAACGCAAACAATTATGGAAAACAAAAGGAACAATGGCAAAAACTTGCCGGAAAACAAATGCGTTTTATTTGTGGCAGATGGCAGACAAAAACCAGCCAGTAAGTGGCAGCTAAACAATGAAACTATAAAAATAAACTAAGTGAAGAAGTACCAGAATAAACATACATACTATACACATACAACAAAAAAAAAAAATAAAAACTAAAACAAGAAAAGTGCGTTTGCGCAGAAAGTGCGGCATGCCTTAGTTGCTACGTTTGTATCTCTGTATGAATGGCTGTATGAGTGTATGTATGTTTGCATGCTTGCAATTTTTGCTGAGACACATACATAAATTTATTATTTTTCCATGCAGTATTGTGCAAAATTTAAACAACTTGAAAGTTTCAAGGCACAGTTTTCGAGATACCCGATAATTATTGAGAGGCTGTCGGACCTTGATGATCAAGATGAAATTAAATTAAATGGGTTTTGCTCAAAATCTTGTGCTCGAAGTTAAAAATCAGTCGATGGATGTGAATGAAATTTATACAGGTTGAATATTTTTCCATGAATTTTTTTTTTTTAAGTGTAAGCCTTATCATTAAAAATGAATCATAATTCTATTTAAATAATTTCTATTTCTAGCTTTTTAGTAGCTGATTCTGTGAACTTAATTTTTTAGTAAATTTTCGCGAGTATCGAGATTTATCTCAGAAATAGCAACTTTGACTTCATATTTCAGCTCTCTTATAGTCTCTCAATGGCTGGCTTAACATTAAGTCCGAACGTGACACCAGAAAACAACTCCGATGATGACGGTGATTAGTTGTTATCACGCTGATCTCTGGACGCTTAGTGCCAGTACAAATGATTTTCATTGATTTCGGCTTTCCACTTTTGCCTTAACCTGTGCCCATGTCAGGTTTTCGTCTATACAGTCAAGTTCATTTATGGTGGTACTTCGCCATGAGCACCTTGGGCGTAATACTCTATTACGAGCTCCCTGTAGTTTCCGGTTAAAAGCAGCTCTGTTGACTTCATGCACTGGTTTGCGCAGAGAATAAAAGGTTCGCTGTGTGGCACGTAGCGTCCTCCTATTGGACCCAAATATTGTCTTGGTATCCTCTACAACAAATCGGCGAAAAACTGACTTTTATGGCGGCCTTCTGCTGAGTTTCGACCACATTTCTATGATGCCGACCGGCCCAAATCTGCATCAAACAGTCATTCTTACATGGTGACATGGGGATTTTCTAACTAACAAATGGGAAAATTGTGTTCGTTAGCATTGCCAGCGGCCCAAGTGAAAATGAGCTGCATCTGATAAGATGATTTTTTGTTAAAAATGCTCATTTCGATTGGCTAAAGTCGTTCCTCAGTCTATTTGATGCACTTTTTTCAAGCAAAAATAGACGCTTTTTAAAAAAGCCTAAACAGAAAATAAATTTGCAACACATCACGGTTTTATTTTAGCATTCAAAGTTTAAAAAATCGTTAGTTCAAATTCCGCCAGATGAATCGCCTGAATCATTGAAGTAGTGCAGGTACTTGCTCGATGAAGTTTTCTTTTCTCAATGCGAATACATTTTTGGAAAAAACTCGATAAATATTATAGAACAACCAAAAGGTTTACCTAATATGACGCCTGAAATTTTGTTTGCACCAAAAATTCAAATTTCTACTTCGAGTCACCCGTATTCACTCGATAATCTAACTTTTGCAGAGTGCATTAGAAAAAGTTTCGGCGGTTCAAATGGCCAAGAGGTTTCACTTCTTAAGTTAATTTTTTCTTGTAAGTGTCCAGCCTAATATATTTCGTCACACAGTGGACTGAGAAATTCACGATTTCTATCATTTGTCTCATTTTCAATTCAAGCATTTACGGTTGCCATATTTTTGATGCTTTGATCCGTGGATTTTGGAAGTGATTTATAGTAATAACAAATGGTTGCGCATTCATCAACTGCAAGGTGGTAAAAATGCAAGTTTTGAATGGCATTTCGAAATGGCAAATTATAGAAAAAAATAGGTTTATGGTAGACTTTTTTTACATCTATGAATAAGTTTTTAAAGGCCTGGATTTGCAGTAACAAATTGCCCTAAAAATATTGTAACTACCCATCTATAATATATTTAAAAAAAAAAATTATCTATGACGCCGCAAAAACAAACAAAAATTTTCAACTTTTAGCGAGTTCATGTCTGATCCAAGTGATCCAAGTATTTTAGACAAAATATTAAATTTTTCATAAATTTGGTTTGCTTGCTGGTTTGAGTGGAATAAGCAGTAATCACAAACAAATTTTTAGATTTATTCATATTTTGAATATTTTGTAATGGAGGTTTTTAAATTGAAATATTATATCTTAGGATCGTTCGTTAAAAAAATATTTAGAAAAAAACTTAATTTTTTTGTTCAAAATTTGTCAGAATATTCTTTGCTTTGTCATTTTTGAAAACCATCACCCCAAAATTTTTGTTTACTTTTTTAATTTGTTTTTGTTTTTGGTTCGATATACATATGGATTTGAATATATGTAACTTGTAAAAAGAATTTTCCAAAAATAAAAAAAAATTTCACAAACAAAATATCCAAAAAAGTTGTTTTTAAATGGATATTTTGTCTTGAAAGACAAAGAAAAAAATATAAATATGTTCAAATATTAAAAGAAAACTTTATATTTATATGAAAAATTCTAAAATACAATATTAAAATGAAACTTTTTTCAAAAATTAAAAAAATGTTTGAAGAAAGTTAGAAAAAAAGTCAAAGAAAAAATCAAAATGTTAAAAAGAGCCGAAGATATATTAAAAAATTCCGTACTAAAATTTCCAACATTGAATAAATCTCAGTAATCCATGCGCGCTTTGTTAAACTCGGCCAAAATTGCGTAAGCGGTTATCGCGCCAATTAAGAAGAAGAATCCATGCTTAGTATTCTATAAACGATTTGTAGTGGGATCCCATTAACTTTTCAAGTTATACTCAAAAACGTAGAGTGAACCCAAACCAATGCAAAATATTCCTTCAGCGAAACGCTAACAAAACGTACTCATATTTTTTCCATCTCAGAGTCGATCCAATAGGAAGCCGGTGCTACGCAAGATTTTTTCGTGTTATGTGTTTGTTTTTGTTGGTGCGATGTACATATGTATTTGAATATAACATAAGGCATTTGACAAAAAACAAATTTTAACAAAAGTGAAAGTAAATTTTTTTTTCAAAAATTAAAAAGAAACCAAAAACGAAAAAACAAAACTTAAAAAATTTTTTTTTGAATGGACTTTTAATCCTAAAAAATAAAGAAAATATGTATAAAACGTCAAAAATTCCGTACTGAAACATTGAATAAACGTGAACATTATTAAATTTTGTTTTCCAAAAATTGTTCAGTTTTTTTTTGTTTTTACAAAAAATCTTTTTTCAGAAAAATATAATACTATTTTCAAAATACTTGAATCACTCGACATTTCAGCATTGAATAAATCTCAGTATTCCAAGCAAGTTTTATAGTGTATTTTTTTCCATCTTAAAATTGGTCGAATTTTTCGTTTTTTTATTGGTTCGCTGCATGATGGAAAGAATAATGAGATGGCGCCTATCGTGGTGCCGTTACTTTGCTCTCAGGGAATTTGACAAAGAGTTACGTCGTATTAGCACCAGTGTGGCCAGATTACCATTTTCGTAGCTTGATTTAGATGTTTTGTTATTTAGTCTCGGAGGCAGTCAAATCTCTCTCTCGCTACTGCTGTTGCCTAGCTTTGGATATAAAAAAGGCACTAAAATGCCCACTTAAAGAAAATAAAACACCAATTTTTTATTGAATTACTTAAAGAACTTTGTATGCGTGATAAATTGTCTTTAGAATTTGCGTTTTGTTTAATAAATGTGTTATGCTTATGTACAATTTAATTTATGAGTTTTTTTTTTGTTAAACGAGACTCTTTTGTTCTCTATTTGAAGTTATGTAACTAGATAAGGTACTCTTTTTGTAAAAATGTCAGTAGGGTTTCTTTAGTATTTTTTGGTATTTTGTGGCTTATTTTTACAATGAATACAACTCTTAATGTTCTATGTCTCACTAAGCATTGATGATCGGAAGAAACGATTACACCTCTATGGTTTTAATTCGCATTCAGTAAGTTCAAACGCTTTTTAAAACGTATAAGAAGGTTTTCAATCTTAAGAAGAGTTGAGAGAAGAAGATTTAATATTCTTGCATAACCTTAAATGGAGCCAAAAATTAAATTTGCACTTTCACATTATCAAATTTTATAAGAGTAAAAAAATTTTCATTAGCACTAAAATCTTCTCAGAGTGACCTTTTTTAACCTTTTTTTGTTTAATAATATAGTTTGTTTCTTAACTTAAAGTTTCGGTAGCTTTAAATTGAAAAAAAAGAAACAAACACGAAACTTAAAAATTTTTGTATTTTGGGTATAAAAAAGCACTAAATTTATTGTGAAGAGCACATGGTTGGCAACACTGCACAACTCGGAAAAACATGACGTCACGCACTCTTGATGGGCGTAATCTTCTCTCTATCATTCTTGGGTTCAATGTACATATGTATTTGACATGTGACTTGTTTTTCACATGTGACAAAATATTTTTTTACAAAAATTAAAAAAATAAAAACAAAATTTCGGAACATAATTAATTAAATATTGCTGATATTTTTTTTAATTGTCATTTTATCCCGAAAAAAATCAAAAAAAAAAATTTATATGTATGTACATATATAAAAATGTTAAAAAGAATCGAAGATACCTATTTGACTTTAAAAAACTCCATACTAAAATTTTCAACATTGAGTACATTACAAAGTTGTTAATTTGTTTCCAAAATTTTTTCGGCTTATATCTTATTACATTTAAGCCTAAAAATAAACCTATTTTCAGAAAAATTCTATACCATGCAAAAAACACTTGAATCCCTTGACATGCACTCGCTCTTTTGCACAATACTGTACGTGCATATTTAAACAGTTTATTACTTCTATTTTGCTATTACGCAACCATCACCAGCAAAGGTGAATGTTTTGTTTTTGTTTTTGATTTTTTTTATTAAGGAAATGTGTGACAAATGCGTTCAGCTATAGCAACATTGACATAGCACACATGCACATTCATACATACATACATACATATAAACAATATAAATAACTTTTATTTCTGCAATGCTATTGAAAGTGAAATCAACGATGCGTGAATATTTCCACGTACATATGTGCGAACTTTGAATTTGTATTCATAGGTGTATAAAAAAATTCGAACCAAATGCTTTGCAGGGACCACTTTTCCAGCTGTGCATTTCCGCATAGTTCGCTGACCAGACAACATATCGAAATGTTGTTAGCTGCCGTGTCGCGATCCTTCCCACTTTCGGCCAGCCGAGTTGCCAACAGGTTAATGCAATTTGATTGCAGTCGGTAATCAGCTGATTAAGTTGATGGTGTTTGGTCGTTCAACCAGCTGTGTATCAGCTGATAGACCAGTTGGCATACTAACATATTTGGTTGTACACACAAATATATGTGAAAGTGGTGGTATTCCGGTTTGGCAAGTAGGCACGCGCCTGCGTAAATACGTGACATTGTCTGCTTCATGAATGAAACGACACAGTTTGATGAGATAAGAGACTCTGCAGGTAACATCTTAGGCTTAAAGGAGTTATGGAGCACTTTGGAGCTAAAACTTTTCAAGGAGATGTTTTGATTGGTAGTGCAATGCTGCCTTTAGAGTATATCCCAAATTTTTATTAGACTTTTGCTGAACTGTGCAGAACATAATTTTATGTTTGAAAACTTCAAATTCATTTGGCCAGAGTTCGTAGAGTGGCATGTAGAAGAAAATCGCATGGGAATAGTATATGGGATACACCAGGTACGGTACGACCAATCATATTCGTGTCTTTCACTTAGGTTAGGTTATATGGTTGCCCGTGCTAAGAGACCCATTTGGATCAAAAATATGAATTTCGTCCCCTGTGATACCATTGAGGGAATAAAATTTGAGAGACAGGAAAGAAAGAATAGGTAAAAGGGACTATGTTTGAAGGTCATGGAGAAGAGTGAACGATGCCTACTTACGGTTATAGTTGGCGCTTCATCCCACAGATGGAATTCATTAGTTATGCAATATTTAAAGATTCCATATCTGCAGATTTAGCAAAAAGAGTCGATATGTCTGAAACTCAGGTTTTACTTACCAAATATGGATTTCCGGAAACTATAAAAGGTTGGTATATTTATAATACATATGTCCCTTTTAACGGACAACTCTCTTAAGCAGACATCTTCCATAAGCAGACATTTTTTTAACAGAAATATTTTTACCACAAACTTTTTTACCACTTTTAAAACACAAATCTCTGAGATTTTTTTAAATTTATTTTCTTTTAAACGGGCAACCCTCCCATAACTTCTTATTAACTTTGTTTACACTTTTCTTATATGCGGACAAGTTTTTCAGTCCCGTAGGTGCCCACTTAAGAGAGTACACTGTATTGTTGATGGAGTTCAAACTGGGAATTATACGAAAGAGAGTCAAGTGAAAACGATAGATGTGCTTTCTGGTAGGTATTTCATCCTACATGAGAAAAGGATATCAGAACTTTTGAGAAGGTTCAAATTTAGAGTTAAAAATTTGGAAGGGGCAAAATAGGTGTAGGCGCAGAAGTAGAAGCTGAGATGACGCCACTCAGTTCCTATAGAGGATCAAATATGAAAGACAGGTACGAAGTTCAATCTTCAGGTCCATTGAGTTCCAGAAGCTCCCAAAAACAGCCTTCGATTTGCCCCTGGTTAACACGGTGAGTGCGGCGACGATATTTTTGACCTTTTCCCTTGGCCGGCAGAAAGCGGTCGCTCTCTAAGTATGCGATAATGCAATATTATCAGCGATCATTCGCTGTTCCTATTTCAAGAGGTAACCGGACAAAAAATATCAATTACGAAATTTTGGAGACAATTGGTAAATGAACTGACACAGCGAGTAGATGAACAAATTCCAGTTCGGCAAAGAAAAATTGTTCATAAATTACAGAAAGAGGAAGAAGTCGTCCATATAGTTCGGAAATACTGTTCTGGTTGTTATGATGCAAATTCAATATTATTCGGGTCTAAGAAAACCAAAAATGCAAAGTGAATATTTGACAAAAAAAGTTATATTTTGTTACGTGTAAAAATCTCAATCAGACTTTTGCTTAGATTGCTTCAATACTCGTAAAAGCTCATTAAAAGTATATTTGCCTACATTCATTCAGGTTACATTTATCTTTTAACTTTAACACTTTCGGTCCCATGAAAAGTGTAACGACGGTCACAAAGGATCGGAGCCGGCTACGGCGGAAAAATCAGCGCTGGCTCCCTGCAACCGGGGTCGCGCTCAACGTAAAATCCTCTTACTTTGTAACTTTGCAACTCAACCCAGCACTAGCTCAGCTGACTCCTTTTTCGTGTTACCATTACAGTTCTTGATGAACCGTTGCTTCATTTCCAGCCGCGTCCATTCGCTATCCATTCAAAAACACTTCCGTTCAACACCTCACGTCTAGCTTCTTAAGCTCTGCCCCCACATATTCGAGCCATATTTTTCTTGGGCGTCCTCTTCATCGGTCTCCAACTAGGCACGATTCAATCGCTTTTCGTGTTGCTCGCTCTTTGACGCTTCTCATAACGTACCCGAATCATCTTACTCTCTGGGACTTAATGAACTATACCACGGTTTCGTTTTTCATTACCTCAGCTGTATTTGTTAAAAGAAATACTTTGTCTCAAAGTACCTCTTGGTTCCAAAATATCTCAAGATTTCCCGCATTGCCTATAGGAATAAATACATTTTTTAGATTTCAAAAATTATCAGTATATGTAAGGAGCGCGAGGTTATTAATATGATTTCATCCAGACTAAAATGGGTACCAAGTTTCCTTGAGCTATCTAACTTTTACTCGACTTAGTCAATGTAATCGTGGTCGGAGTGACAGGTAAAGATAGGCTCTTTTATATGTGAGGTGGACGCGGTTGCCGCCTTACTTCATTTAACTACAAAATCATGCTCATGCAAGATAAAATTCCACGTGGTTCGTAGAGCTTACGAAGGAATTTCGGAGATCTTCTTCTTCTTCTTAATTGGCGCTATAACCGCTTACGCGATTTTGGCCGAGTTTAGCAAAGCGCGCCAGTCGTTTCTTTCTCGTGCTAACCGGCGCCAGTTGGACACACCAAGTGAAGCCAAGTCCTTCTCCACCTGATCTTTCCAACGCAGAGGAGGCCGCCCCCTTCCTCTGCTACCACCAGCTGGTACCGCATCGAATACTTTCAAAGCCGGAGCGTTTGTATCCATTCGGACGACATGACCCAGCCAACGTAGCCGCTGGATCTTTATTTGCTGCGCTATGTCTATGTCGTCGTAAAGCTCATACAGCTCATCGTTCCATCGTCTGCGATATTCGCCATTGCCAACGTGCAAAGGTCCAAAAATCTTACGCAGAATCTTTCTCTCGAACACTCCAAGCAACGCTTCATCGGATGTTGTCATCGTCCAAGCTTCTGCGCCATACGTTAGGACGGGCATGATGAGAGTCTTGTAGAGTGTGAGTTTTGTTCGTCGAGGGAGGACTTTACTGCTCAGTTGCCTACTTAGTCCAAAGTAGCACTTGTTGGCAAGAGAGATTCTACGTTGGATTTCAAGGCTGACATTGTTATCGGAGATCATTTACCATTAAATGGGCAGGAGTACGTCCATTAACTAAAATATTATTAGAGTCATATTTCTTTCTTTCTTATATTTGCTTGAACTTTTTTTTAAGCCATAACCGTTATTTGGATTAAAGGCGGAATTATTGTTCAATTTTGCCTTATTTTCAGTAGCACTCTGCCGTATATCAAGAGTGGCATTTGTACAAAGATACTGGGTTGTCCGTAGCTCAGAGAAACAGCCTTTATGAGCCTAATTATGATCAAATTATTTACTCGAAACTGCCTATATAGTTCCCATTTGGGCACTCCTTCAGCCATTATCACAAAGGTTTTTTCGAAGTTTCAAGGTTTACTCGTAAAGCCTCAAGTGAATAGGCAGTCAAGCAGAAGGGAGTGCAGACAGCTGGTTGGACTGATGACGGGCCACTTTCTGTGGCCGAAGCAAATGGAAAAGGTAGGCATCTCAGACAGTATACTCTGCCCAGCTTGTGAAGAGGAGGATGAGACGGCGGACCAGTTCCTGTGTGTCTGCTCGGCTTTGCTCGAATCAGGTTTGAGGTCTTTGACACTAATGTGTTAAGAAGCGATCACTTTGGCTCCTTGGCTCCTTGGCACCACAAGATCTACTCAAATTTCATCGGAGATCGGGTAGATTTGAAGAAAATTAAAAGGGAATCCAAGTGTAGTACAATGAGCTTAATTAATGTCGAGTGCTGCACTTGCTAGTTGTCCCGACAAAAAATGCGGAAATCTCGATCCAACATTCTAAAACTCAACCCAAAATATTTTTAAAAAATGTTTAAAATAAATTTGGGTTCAGTTTTTTGTGGTACCAATTAAACATTCAGAATAGAAATGGCTAGATCTACATTTTGTAAATTTATATTAGAAAGATCTTAAGCTGTCATGACTTCGATATGACTCTTAAAATTCGTTTTGTGAAGTGTGAAATTCCTCAGAGTCCGAACAGGTTTTCCATATGGGCCTTTTAATTTTATTTATTTTATTTTTTTTTTTCAATTTGGCTCTTCTCGTCGTTTCCTTGTGTCTTGTATAACAGTGTCATGTTCAATAACTTGTTCCAATGACACACGCACAAGATGCCCAGCCGGATGGCTACCGGCACATGAGCTACATGCACGCATACAAAAATACATACATATAATCGAGTTGCATGGGTATTAATTGGAGCGGCAGTGCGTCGACTATAAAATGATGTTGCAGCAGAAATCCAAAAGTAACATGTGGCAAGTTTTGACTGCTTTAATTTTTTACTCGCCTTATGAGCGTTGGTCACATGCCGAACTCCACTTGGCAGTCGTTAGGCACTTGCACATAATTATGCATTTTTCGCTTTCCTTGATGACCACATAAACCGACATGTGCCATATATGCGTGCATTTGTATTTGTATTTGTCCATTTGTGTCAACATATTTTTCTGCTACAATGTTGCTTGACATGTAGCAGGCCGATTATGTAATTGCCGCTTTCTTGGTTACTGTCACAATGACGCAACGATGGCATTCACTTTTTACAGAGGAGTTATTACAGTTTGCCGGTCATCGTAGACGAGTGGGGTTTTGTGCGTGATTATCATGCGATTGGACGCAGGTTCGATGACTACTGTGAAGACAAAAAGACATTAAATGATAGGAAATGTCTCTTTTAACGCTTTTGTCTCGTCTTTTCATATGGATATGGGTTTTGAACACAAATTTTGAATGCTTCTGTAGAGCTGAAGCTTCATGGTAACTTCATGTGTACATTTAAGAATGAGATTATGAAATTTTTTATGAGTGTAGCTAGGGATGCGTAGCAGTTTGGGATTTAGATATTTTTTAAGTCCCGAAAATCTCGCTGATAAAATTCGGGATTTTCGGGATTGGTAATTTCTTACGAAGTTTATGAATGATTTAGATATTTTTTAAGTCCCGAAAATCTCGGTGGTAAAATTCGGGATTTTCGGGACTGGTAATTTCTTACGAAGTTTATGAAACCAGTACAGAAAAATCCCCTTTTGTTGGAATTTCACTATCGGGGTGTTCGGGATTTCATTTCGACATATCTTAAGCTGCTTTTTCATATATAAACACCGCTAACAGATATAAACGCAGTGCTTCGCAACGGCGCAGGACTAAGGCAAGGTTGGTCCCTGTCACCACAATAAAGTAGGACATATCGTCCCCTTAGTATAACAATAGCCTATGTGCTCATAGGCTATTATTTTTTTATTCAATTTTTGGATTCTCCATCGTCGATTTTATATGTGGTCAAAATTTTGTCAAATTCTAGTTCCACAAAGTGGGTCAAAACGTCAGTCAAAAAATAATATATATTTACAGACATAACGAGATTTGAGTGAGAGCTACTTTCGACAAAAAGTTTGAAATTCATTTTCTCAAAACATCAAAAAATTTATAGGCTATTTTAATACTAAGGGGACGATATAATGGTCGACAGGTGTCTGGTGTGGAGTTTGTGGAAAGCTTCTGCTACCGCGGCTGCATTGTCACAACAGACGGCGGAGCAGATGAAGATTTCAACTGCAGGCTAAACAAAGTAAAGACGGCGTTCGGACGAATGCATACAGGATGCGCGAGTTCGCAAATCTCCAGGTGCACTTAACTACAAACATTCAGCTAACATGGGAAGTCCGTATTATTGTACGGAAGTGAAACATGTCTGGTTTCCCACACCATCACACAGAGACTACAATCTTGCGTCAATAAATGCCTCCGCATCATCTGTAGAATATTCTGGCCGAACACCATCAGCAACAACGCGCTGATGCAGATGCCGACATCACATGACACGGCGCAAAAACAAGAGCCCAGAACCGTGTGCGATGGAATAGTCTTGTCGAGGCCGTCGAGCGGAGATAACAAGGGTTTTAAAAATAAAATCGAAACCATTCCAAAATTATTTTCTCTTCTTCTGTGTGGGCATTAAACATTGAATACAACAATACGTGATATATACAGGGTGACAATAAATAATTCTATATAAACTTCTCTGTGCAATTATATTAGATGAACGTAAAATTTTTTTTAGCGAATGCTCTTATTTTGTGATTGTTGTGTGTATTCTGAAGTACAAAAAAAAGTATTCGTTTCTGTTGCAGCTCTTTTTAAATACTTTGTGTAACGATGTCAAGTAGTCGCTCAGCTATTATAGGCCTGCACCAGCTAGGACCACGCAACTGCAAGATAGCACGGAAGCTTGGAACTGCACGTTCATTGGTTTCCCGTGCAATCAAATGATTTAAGGAGCTTGGTAATGAAAGTGACCGTCCTGGAAGAGGAAGAAAACGAGCTGTTAAGACTTCCAACAACCGAAAAATCATCAAAAAAAGAGTTCAACGAAATTCTATGGTCTCGATGAGGAAAACTGCTCGTGAGACAGGCATCAGTCGTGAATCAGTTCGCCTTATAGCAAAAAAAGAACTTGGACTTAAGTCTTATAAACTACAAAAATGCCAACTGCTCACGGATGAAAACAAGCAAGTAAGATTCGAAAGATGTCGCACGCTCCAACGTCGGGCGCAGGTACGGGTTGGGAGAAAATCGTCTTTACGAATGAGAAGCTGTTTACCGTTGAACAAGCTCACAATCATCAAAACGACAGAAATTGGTCTACAGAAGCCCCTGAGCCTTCGTCCATTGTTGAACATCATCAAAATCCGCGATCTGTCTGCGTCAATTTGCGTCAGTGGCAAGACTCCTCTGATTTTCATAGACTAAGGAGTCAAAATCAATAAAGAAGTTTACCGTCAAGACATATTAGAAGCAGTTGTTCTTCCCTGGCTCCAGCAGCACTTTGGTGACGAAGAGTGGACGTTACAACAGGACTAGGCACCAGCCCACAGAGCAAAAACAACCCAAGAGTGGTGCAAAGCCAATTTTCCCTCTTTCATTACTTCCCAAGAATGGCCACCCTACTCACGGGATCTGAATCCGCTAGATTACAGCGTATAGTCGATTTTGGAAGTAAGGGCCTGTGCAAAACGCCACAAAACTTTGGAGTCCCTGAAGCAAGCGTTGCGTCGAGTGTGGGATCGTATAACGGTAGACGAACTACGGCTTATAGCCCAACATTTTTTGAAACGTTTGAGCTTATGTAATCGTGCTAAAGGTGGCCCCTTCGAAACTGACTGATTATATCAAACATTGTCTATTCAAATTTCACAATTTGTTTTGAGCTACTATCAATGATAAATTTTTTTCATTAAAAAATGTTGTATACACTTATTTTTTGTCACCCTGTAAGTACAGTCACTCCAGGTATTTATCAATCGCAGTTTTCGCAAAATTGTTCTTGTTTTCTGGCCTAATACTAACACCAATCAGTGGGCATTGACGAAGCAGATACCCGTACATATAGAAATCCGACGGCGAAAGTGGAAATAGGTCGGTTACACACTGCGAAAACCACAAGGAGATATCACAAAAGCAGCCCTAGACTGGAACCCGCAAGGAAATTGGATATGTGGTAGGCCATATATTACGTGGAAGCGACTAGTGGAAGCAATGGAAGCACTACGAGCAGGTCGCACTTGGCGACAAATCAAATTCTTAGCCTTAAATAAATATAATTTTAACTTGTTTATTGAGTTCTTTCCTTTACCTAGGAGTTACCGGAAGATATATTTATATATATTTTTTTTTTTTCCTATAACTCTCAAAGAGATGATCACTGATGAGAAAATTTAAATGAAGAGAAATACTTAGCATAGCCTCGGAAGTAGCATTTCACACGATCCACTCAAAAAAACAAAAAAGTCTAAATATGAGATAAGATTAGTTTTGGCTATGCGATGCTTTAACAAAATTGTCATTACAATATAAACTGCATACTCGAGAAAATCTTCAATAGATTAGCAACAAAAAAAAAATACTGCGAAAAGTTTAGTTGACATACCTGCATATATTACTTACCTCCGTATAATATTATTTATAATACCTATCGAAAAGTTGTGCATGATACTTTTTTTATATCACTTCCACTGCATTGCTTAGATCTCACGTTCGGTTTATTTATCATATTTGAGAACTATGCGGGCGAATAGATGCCGTCAAATACTTAAATCACCGTTTGGCTTCCACATATCTGTCGACAACGATAAAGTTGCGGCCAGTTGTATCTCTAAAAGTAGTGAGTGCGTGAATCAAATGAATGGAATGCCTATCACGATGCTGGCGAGTTGCGCTCACAATTTTTTGTCGCCGCTAAATATCTTATGTAGGAAGTTGCGCGTTCTACTTATCATTTCACTAGTTCGGCAAATCTTTGCATCGCACAAATGGCTTATGAAATGGTAAACATATGAGCATCTCTGTACAAGAGTCGCACGAGCCGTAAAACGTAATAAATTTGAAAAAAAAGACGCCACTAGCACCGAGCTAAAAATTCAGATAAATGAAATAATAAAAGGCGATCACCCAAAAACTAAGACAATCTTTTCGCTTCCATTTCTATTCTCTGTTCCTCACTATACTTAACCCAGGTATAGTTTGCCAGCGCGTTTCTTCAACAGTTTCGAGCTGTTTTATTTTCGCTCTTATAAAACAAAAAAAAATAATATTAGGACTATGAATAAGTTCGTGCGATTTTTTTTCGAAATTTGAAACTTGATTGACGTAAAATGGTTACAAATTTAATATTCAAAATATTGTCCATCGCTTACTACTACTTTTTCCCATCTTTCTGGCAATTCACGGATTCCCTTTGTGAAAAATTCGGTCGGTTTTGCCGCAATCCACGAATCGATCCATTTTTTGACTTCATCGTAATTACGGAAGTGCTGGTCAGCCAGGCCATGTTGCATCGATCGGAAGAGATAGTAATCGGATGGCGCAAGGTCTGGACTATACGGCGGGTGGGGTAGGACATCCCATTTGAGCGTTTCTAAGTATGTTTTGACCACTTGTGCAACATGTGGCCGAGCATTGTCATGTTGCAAAATAACTTTGTCGTGTCTATCGGCGTATTGCGGCCGTTTTTCTCGCAGTGCTCGGCTCAAACGCATCAATTGTCGTCGGTAGACATCCCCCGTAATCGTTTCATTCGGTTTCAGTAGCTCATAATACACAACACCCAGCTGGTCCCACCAGATACACAGCATAACCTTCAGGCCATGAATATTCTGCGCCGACGTCGATGTTGAAGCATGGCCAGGGTATCCATACGTTGCCCGACGTTTTGGATTGTCGTAATGGACCCACTTTTCATCGCCAGTCACAATTCGATGCAAAAAACCCTTTCTTTTGTGCCGTTGAAGCAGTTGTTCGCATGCCATAAAACGGCGTTCAACGTCTCTTGGCTTCAATTCATACGGCACCCAATGGCCTACCTTTCGGATCATTCCCATGGCTTTTAAACGTTTGGAAATGGTTGATTGATCAACTCCCAAAGTTTTTGCAACCTCTTCTTGCGTTTGAGCCGGATCTTGATCGAGCAATTCCTCCAATTCGGTATCCATGAACTTTGGCGGCGCACCCTCGCGTTCTTCGTCTTCCAAGCCAAAATCACCACTTTTAAAGCGTGCAAACCACTTCTGGCACGTTCGCTCAGATAGAGCATGCTCACCATAAACTTCCACCAAGATACGATGACTTTCGGCTGCTTTTTTCTTCATATTAAAATAATGAAGAAGAATTCCCCGCAAAAACACATTATTTGGCACGAAATTCGACATTTTCAAGTGTGGTAAAAATATTGTTGTTTACGCTTCAAATAAAAAACTTATACTGACGTTTGTGCCTTACGACAGTAGCTCTCCAATGAATGTTTGGAAATGTGGATCGATGGAATAATAATCAAGTTACGCCATCTGTTGTAAAACCGCACGAACTTATTCATATCCCTATTAATAATATTGTAATAATTGGTACTGAAAATAGGTTTATAAAGTTAACGAAAAATATTGGGTTGGGGAAAAAGTAATGTCGTATTTTGTCAATTGAGCGCGACATTTAAACATATCTTGCGTTGTACTTATTGCATCGGGTCACACTAAACGGCGATTTGAAGACAACAATCTGTACTACAAGTGTCTCTTTGACAGTGTTGTGATCGTACGTTTCAGTCTTAAGTTATAGCGCGTCAAAGATGGAGTCCACCAAACAAGAAATTCGTCATATTTTACGTTTTTACTACCTTAGAGGTAAAAATGCAACGAAGGCGGCGGCAAAAATTTGTGAAGTTTATGGGTCTGATACTGTAACGATTCGCACAGCACAGCGTTGGTTCGATCGATTTCGTTCTGGTGTAGTAAATGTCGAAGATGCACTCCGTACTGGTAGGCCAATCCTCGTAGAGACTGATAAAATCGTTGAAATTATCCAAAGAGACCGGCATGTGAGCATTCGCTCGATTAGTCAGGAACTAGGTGTAGACCACAAAACAGTTTGGAACCATTTGCAGACGATTGGATTCGAAAAGAAGCTGGATGGTTGGGTGCCACACGTGTTGACGCAAAAAAATCTCTTGGACCGAATCAACGCTTGAGAGAGCAGAGAATCGGCTAAAATGGAACGAACTTGAACCATTTTCGAAGCGGATGGTGACTGGCGATGAAAAGTGGATCACGTACGACAACGCCAAGCGAAAAAGATCGTGGCCGAGAAGCGACGAGCTGGCCCAAGCCATCGCCAAGCCCGGATTGACCGCCAGGAAGGTTTTGCGGTGTGTTTGGTGGGATTGAAAGGGAATTATCCACTATGAGCTGCTCAACTATGGCCAGACCCTTAATTCGGTCCTCTACTGTGAGCAACTTGACCGTTTGAAGCACGCGTTTGACCAGAAGCGGCCAGAATTGGTCAATAGTAATGGTGTTGCCTTCCATCAGGACAACGCTCGTCCTCACACATCTTTGATGAACCGCCATAAGCTACGGGAGCTCGGATGGGATGTCCTAACGCACCCACCATATAGTCCGGACCTGGCACCAAGTGACTATCATCTCTTCCGGCCCATGCAAAACGCCCTTGGTGATACCAAGTTCGCCTCAAAAGAGGTTTGCGAAAACTGGTTGTCTGAGTTTTTTGCAAATAAGGAGGGGGGATTTCATAAAGGGGAGATAATGAAGTTGCCTTCTAAATGGCAATAAGTTTGCGAACAAAACGGGGCTCATTTGACTTCAATCGGATAATTCTAAGTACGTTAAATAAAGCGTCAAATTTCGATCCCAAATACGACATTTATTTTTCCCCAACCCAATATTTGTCATAAATTCAGTGCAATGGTAAATAAGTAAATTACTCAGTGGGACAACTGTAAAAGTATGTCTGGGGAAGGGCACCAGTCTTTCGATACCACTTTGGTATTGAAAATTTTACTTGTTTGTGGTATCGGAACAAAGTATTGAACACTGAATTAATAATAGTAAAAGTATTGCGTATATTGATATCGAGCAAAAAGTTAAATCAAAGAAATTTTATTTTTATTTTCTTTTAATGAACAAAAATTTTATTCAAGTTTTGTTTGAAGGGAAATGCACAAAACCTAAAATTTTTGCATTTAGCATAACACAGTTAGCAAAACCAAAATTGCTCTCACACACTGAGGTACAAAAAAGGATATCTAAATATTTGCCAAATAGGTGGTCTCTCTCCTGCTTCCGAGAAAAGTGTAAATAAGATGAATTGCCAGCAGGATGGAAATGGCGAAGAAAAATACCTGTAATTTACAAGCATATTTCTATACATAAACGAGTACGTGCATGACTAAGTATAATAGAAAAAATCAGCAGCTAAGACCATAAAGTGAAAAGGCAAAACAAACAAAATTTTATCGCTAATCACAAGCTCTGTGTGGAATATAGCCGTAAGAGTTGACTCTGTAATAGCAAATGGCCCTATTCTTGGGCAAGGGCAAGACAAAAACCTTATAAGTCAAAGTTCAACACTTTGTAATATACAAAATTCGCGAAAACTTAATAAATAAATTTAATAAATCAATTTCAAAATTTTCAAGTTTTTAATCGGAACTTTTCATAATTTTTATCCATTTAAAGGGTTTTTTAATAAGAGGGGTTATTTTAATTTTCAAAGAAAAATGCTATTTTTTAATATAAATGTTCGGATGTTAATTTCATTATAAAGAGGAAGGTATGCCGTTAATAGTGGATGTGGGTATAGTGGCAATTAATTGTTTTCGGTTCAATAAAACGTATTTATATTTTTAGTTTTTAATTACATTAATATTTAGTTTAAAGTTAGGATTAAATTAGATCTAAGGAAAAATGTATGTGATGCGAATTAGTAAAACGCGTCTGTACTCGCCGGCGATTCGATCAAACTCTGTTTGTTCATTTGCGTTTTTATATAGTCCTGTTATTGTCAGGGTTGCCATCGGGTCGTCCGTTCAGTCTGGTTGCCACAGTGGAAAATAACAAGGCAAATGACCACCACGACCACGCTTACAGGACAATATTCTTTTCATGAAATTTTCCATAACCGAATTGCAAAATGGCTTTCTTATGTCCTCAATAGCCTCACGAATTCCGCCTTTGAGGTCGTAAATCGACCTTGGGCTGTTGGAGTAGACCTTCTCTTTGACGTGGCTACAAGGAAAAAAGTCACAAGGTGTTAAATCACAAGATCTCGGTGGCCAATTGTGATCACTCCTTTGAGAGATAACACGGTCCGGGAACTTTTCCCGCAAAATATCAGTGGTTTCGTTACTTGTGTGGCACGTAGCGCCGTCTTTTTGTAAGAATAAACGTTGTCCAGATCAATACCATCCAATTCCGGCCATAAAAAATCGTTAATCATCTTTCGACAGCGCAATCCATTCACCTGTAACACCTGTTATTGGAAAACTCTTTACAAGGTCAAATTAATAAAAATGAATCACTCCATCGAAAGATTTCAAATTTTTGCAAACGGCGTCGTGTACATCAATCATATTTGACACTTCGGAACTAGACGATAGTCGCCACGCGGGTTGGTGCGTGGCGTCCACCATCAGTCGCACGGTCAAAACAAAACGCTTATTGTCGCATATATCAAAATCCGGTGTGAAACAACGGCTGCTCAAATGCCCATATTTTCATTAGTTTAGATCGATCGACTTGAAATTTTGATAAAAAGTTCTCTGAATGCATTAATATTATTAAATATAAATAAAACTATTATTTATTATTAAATATTTTTAAAAATAAAAATGCAACAAAAAAAATTAAATGCGAAAAAATTTTATGACTACCTTTCCATGTGAGGTTTGAAGGTTGCATAGTTAAATCTACAAATTTTTCTAAATTACTTGAGCCCGTAAGCTGTGTTTTGTTACGCAGGAGCTTCAGATAGATCTCTATTTTGCCTATTTTCCAATGTTTTTTCTCACAATCATCAACTTCAACGTCTCACTACAAAAAAATGGACATAATTTTTTTGCCCATTGATTTAGAATTTTATGAATTTTATATGATTTTTGGATTATGGTGATACACAAATATTTTTTTAATTAATCCATGAAATTAAGTCTTTGACCCTATTGTGTATTGGCCATATGAATATTGCTTAATGTGAATATTGCTTTTGATTTTGATTGCAAATAGTAATAAAATAGTGTTGGGCCTTTCTAAAATTCGGCAGCGACATGATGGCTGTGGTAAAAGTATAAAAAAAAATTATTATATTAAAAGCATATAACAAAATTGTTTAAATTCACATAAATAGTGGGTACTTTCATTTGATCGAATAAATTCAATTCCTGCGATCAAATTTTTAGAGATTTGGCAAATCTACCCGTGAGAAAAAACCCTTACAAATATCGGCAATATTTAAAGTTGTTGCGATGTGGAAGATTCAGTGCCTACGTAATATACATATATACATATACATGTGTGCATGTGTGTATGCACTCATTCCTCATGTACCGCTATTGGGCTTTTTAAGTGCATGCAATCTTTTCAGCCAATAAACTCAGAAGATTACGATTGCAGGTAACTTTTTATGTAACTTGCAGAGTTAGGCAATATATGCAAGGGTCAGTAATGCCACTAACATCGATTTTCTGAATAAATAAAAAAGGAAACTTAACAATTTTTTTAAGACATCTGCAAAGTGCATGCAAATATGTATTTTGTGGCGTTTGAATCATTGTGCCTATGTTGTGCTTCATTCAAACTTATATTTTTTTATGTTGCGGCTTAACAATTTTTCTTCAAAAAGTGTAGTGTAAGGGCAACTGGGAATTAGTGAGAGTTTCTGCATATTTCACTGATTTTGTTTTTTCTAAAAATTGTTTTTTTTTTCATTTTTCTTAAACTTAACGCTTTCTTAATTTTGTTTCAAAACTTCTAAAAATCAGAGAAAAACTTACGCTCATATGGACATTTAATTGAAATAATTTAGTAAGGGCGACTGGGAATTAGTGAGGCTCTCAGCAAATTTTGCGTCATTCCGGCTTCGGCGCTTCCTAGCGAGACGAAAATGTTGAACAAGTTTGAAACAAAATTGTGCACTTTTGTCCGATAATGCACACTCATTTCGTCTGTAAAGGTCTCTACTGAAATTTTCCAGGGAACATTTTAACCCCTTATCGACCCTAATAAGCTAATATTTTTGGACCTTGCGAAAATATGGGTTAAAATTACCCACACGGGTATGAAATGTTGAAATGAAATATTCCACAAAAATATGCACCATTAATACAATATTAATGTTATATGATTTTTTTTTTTCAAATAATTTCGACCGACCTGACTACCAAATTAGGAAACCTTTAAGGCACTAAAACAAAAAATGGTGACGCTTAGGGACAAAGCGGCTGTTGGTCCGTTATTCTACAGCTCTTCCTCTTTCAGACTTGCTGTACTGCATTCTTATCTTTTTTGACTGCTGCACCGTGTAATTTACATACTGTCAGCGTCAAAATAAAGTGTACACCAAATGGTGACAAGTTTTGACTATTTATTTACTTTTTAATGAGTATAATTGTATTTATTTATAAAAAACCAAAACCATATAATGCAAAGTATTCAAACCTTTGATAAAAAATCAGAAAATTTTCATCAAAATTACAAACTTTTACTTAGAATTTTTAGAAAAATTTTTCCCAAAAAATTAAAAAAAAAAACAATTTTAGAAAAAATTTACTAATTAAAAAAAAACAAATTTAGAAAAAAATTTCCGAAAATTTTCATCAAAATTACAAACTTTTACTTAGAATTCTTAGAAAAATGTTTCCGAAAAATTAAATAAACAATTTTAGGAAAAATTTTTTATGTTAAAAAAAAACAATTTTAGAAAAAAATTTTCTATGTTAAAAAAAACAATTCTAGAACAATTTTTCCGAAAATTTTCATCAAAATTACAAACTTTACTTAGAATTCTTAGAAAATTGTTTCCCAAAAAAATTAAAATAAGCAAATTGAGAAAAAACATTTCTAAATAAAAAAAACATTTTTAGAAAATTTTTCCCAAAAAATTAAAAAAAAAACTTTTTAAGGAAAAATTTTTTTATGTTAAAAAAACAATTTTAGAAAAAATTTTCTATGTTAAGAAACAACAATTTTAGAAAAAATTTTCCGAAAATTTTCTTCAAAATTACAAACTTTTACTTAGAATTCTTAGAAGAATGTTTCCCAAAAAAATTAAATTAAACACTTTTAGAAAAAAATTTCTATATAAAAAAACATTTTTAGAAAAATTTTTCACAAAAAATTAAAAAAAAACACTATTGTAGGAAAAAATGTTTATGTTAAAAAAAACAGTTTTAGAAAAAAAATTTCTATGTTAAAAAAAAACAATTTTAGAAAAAAATTTCCGAAAATTTTCATCAAAATTACAAACTTTTACTTAGAATTCTTAGAAAAAATGTTCCCCAAAAAATTAAAATAAACAATTTTAAAAAAAATTTTCGAAATAAAAAAAAAATGTGTAGAAAAATTTTTCCCAAAAAATTAAAAAAAAAACAATTTCAGAAAAAATTTTCTAAGTTAAAAAACAAACAATTTTAAACAAATTTTTCCAAGTTAAAAAAAAAAATTACAAACATTTTTTTAACAAAAAAACATTTTTTTTTTTAATTTTAACTACGCAGTTTTATTGTCTATTAAATTTTTGTACAATAAAGTGCAAGTTTCAAATAGCTGAGGAATAACGTTGATTTTTGGGAATTTTTTTTTGCTGCGTGTTTTCTTGCATATAACAAAATGTCGAGCAATCATTACAATAGAATACAACAATAAAATAATTGGCGCGTACAACCTATTTGGGTGTTTGCCCGAGCTTCTTCTTGATGTTGTTCCACAAATGGAGGGACCTACAGCGTCAAACCGACTCCGAACGGCAGATAATTTTATGAGGAGCTTTCTTTCATGGCAGAAATAAACTCGGAGGTTTGCCATTGCCTGCCGAGGGGCGACCGCTATTAGAAAAATGGTTTTCTTAATTTTGGTGTTTCACCGAGATTCGAACCAACGTTCTCTCTGTGAATTCCGAATGGTAGTCACGCAACAAACCAATCGGCTACGGCGGCCGCCTGTCAAGCAATCATTAAATGGAGAAAATACACAAGACTGCTAGCAAAAAAAAAATTCTCGAAAATCAATTGAATTTTTGAGCTACTTAGATCTTCAACTTTACTTGCACAAAAAAATCAATGAGCTGTAGAACTGTATATTTACTTGAAATTTTTCGAAAAATTCAAAGCAAAAAGTTTCATCAACAAAACTACGAACTTACATTGAATTTCATCCGAGAATAAATTAAAACAAAAACATTAGTGAAAATATATCGACTTGAAATATTGGCCTCTGTAAATTTATATATTCGGTAGATACTTATGAAATGAGACTTTTTTTATTTATTTGTTAACAAAAAATGGTTACAAATTTAATCTTCAAAATAATAGCCATCGCTAGCGACACATTTTTCCCATCTCTCAGGCAATTTTTGGATGCCGCGCCAAAAAAATTTACCATCTTTGGCCGCAAACCATTTTTTGGCTTCGTCGTGAGAATTGAAGCGCTGCTCGGAAAGTGCGTGGCCCATCGATGCAAACAAATAATAATCGGAAGGCGCCAAGTTTGGTGAGTAAGCCGCATGCCCCAGCGGTTCCCAATCGTACGTCTTCACCAATTCCCGGGTCGCTCTTGTTCGCTGTGGCGGTGCATTGTCATCAAGAAAAATTACTCTGTGACGCCGATCGGCATATTCTGGGCGTTTTTAGGTGTATAGCGCTGTTCAAATCGACCAATTGTCGTTGGTAGCGTGCACCGTCAACTGCTGTTTCACCTGGTTTTAATAGCTCGTACCAAATCATACCACGCTGATCCCAGAAAACACACAGAATTGCCTTGCGGCCGAAGCGATTTGGTTTGGCCGTTGTTTTTGGCTTGTGGCCGGGCGGACCATACGATCATTTACGCTTGGGATTGGAGAAATACACCAATTTTTCATCACCCGTAACGATTCGATGAAAAAAATACTTCCTTTTGAACCGGAAGAGCAGCATTTCCCAAGGAGTTTTTCGGTTCTCTTGCTGCCTTTTAGTCAGTTCATGCGGCACCCATCTTCCGACCTTTAAAATCATGCCCATGTCTTTCAAACGTTTGGAAATGGTTTTGTGGGTGACTCCCAACTGCTCTGCCATCATTTCTTGCGTTTGACCATCATCGACATCCAACAGTGCTTGCAATTCGGCGTCCTCAAACTTTTTCGGTGGCCGGCCACGGTCCTCGTTCTCCACGCTAAAATCACCACTTCGGAATTTTCCAAACCACCTGAAGCACTGTGCTCTACTTAGAGCATGCCCCCCATAAGCTTCTACTATAAGCATTTGATGCGCTTGAGAAGCGTTTTTCTTCAATTGATAACAGAAAATCAACGATGTCCACAAATCGTAGTTTGGAGGCACGAAATTCGACACTTTTAAGAGCGACAAAAATGCATTGCTGTATGAAACGTAATAAACAATGAACTGAATATTGTTGACAGATGACCGACGAAAAAAACAAGACATCTGGGAAGGTTTAAAAATACTCCTAGCGACATCTATGGACTAATAGCTGAAAGTCTCATTTCGTAGGTATCTAACTGGTATACAAGGTAGCGCAAAATTAGTCACCCAATTTTGTTTTTGAATAACTTTTTTACTAAATCAAAAAAAAAATTTTTTTTTGGATTGTTGAAAGTTTTTATTTTGACCTTTACGCGCTCGATTGCTTGCCTTTTTACGGCAGCTGTTTAGTTCGCAAGTGTCAAATATGCTCGTCATGCCATTTGCAAAATTCATAAATCTTCCAGTTGTATGATTAATTTTGCACCAACTTGTATATATCACTGAGTGACAAATCTTAGCCAATTTGGAAACAATATTATGCTGGTCATATTAGTAGGCTTGAACGTATCCAGAAAGCATTTGTGCGTTATGCTTTGCGTTCTTTGCATTTCGCTGATCCAATTCCATCCTATCGAAGTCGGTGCGTGCTCATTAATCTAAAAAACGCTCGATATTAGATGCTATTCTCTCCCTCACTTCCCTTTCCTATCACAACTCGAAGCAATTTATTTCAATATTCCCCAGCGAAGCTTACGGAAATATACATATTTTCTGGTTAGGAATGGTTAGAACTGATGCCTCAATTGCCCCGATTTTTAGAACTTTGAGAGAATTTAATTCGCCTATATTTTTCTTCAACAAAGAACCACTTCAAGTTGTTACTAAATGCATTTTTGCACTAAATTCTAAGCATTTTCTAAATTCTTTCTCTTTAATTGTAAGAAATATTTCATTTTCTTTTATTCCTTCCAATGAAACTAGGAAATTATAAGTTGGATTTATTATTTCCGAATTTTTTTTTGTGTTCTTACTTATCTAGTAATAAAGGGTGGTTAAATTTTAACAGCCGATGTTGAATGTAAACCTCTTCTTTGGGGTTATTTGAAAGAAAAGGTGAACGTCGATAAGCCAGCAAAAATTCAAGAGCTAAAGGATGAGATAATTTGGCACATTAACGGCTTAGAACCTCAATTATGCCTCAGCGTCATCGAAAATTTGGACCATCGGATGGAGGTGTGCCGCCGAGTCCGTGGCGATATTTTGTTCCGCATGTTTTTGAGCCATACTAATATTATATTATTATAATAAAGAGAAATGACAATAATTTCCTAAAAAAATTGTATGCATTGAAACTTAACCACCTTTTACTTGAAACACTTGATGAATTTGCTAAAGCTGGCTTGCATTTTTTTACGTTGTATAAAAATTTTCATATTCCAGCCTAAGCTGCTTTCGGAACAGTGGAAAAAGTGCTAAAATATGGAGATCTTGTCTGAGAAGATCCCCTCTTAAATTTTCTGAAGAATAATTTTCTAGAGCATTTTAGTCCTCTAACGACTTTCCAAATTCGTTTTTCGAGGGATTATCTGAAGTAAAGGTCAAAAATACACTTTTAAGTCGGACTTAATAGGTTAAAATATTCCACAAAAATATTTCCTGTAAAATTTTACTACATATGCCCCGACCTTTTATTTAGCTCAGACATACATTTGAATAATTTTTTCCACTATTTTGAAAACAACGTAGGCTGGGACATGAAAACTTTAATAGGCATTTTTGGCCTCTCAAACCCGCCCGGACTTTGTTAATATTTTCTATGCAGTTATACTTAAAACACTCGATGAATTTGCAAAAATTAGTTCGAATATTTTTTACGGCGCATCAAAATTTTCATATCCCAGCTTAAGTTGCTTTCAAAAAAATGGAAAAATGGGAAAATGGGGTAAAGGTTTTGCCTGAGAAGACCGCTGGTAAAATTTTGCGAAAAATAATTTTCTAGAGCAGTTTAGTCCTCTAACGACTTTTTAAATTCGTTTTTTGGGGGGTTTCTGGAAGCATGGGTCAAAAAGACTCTTCTGCGTAGGAGCTAATGGGTTAAAATGTTCTAGAAAAATATTCCCTGTAAAACTTTGCCACATATCTCTTAACTTTTCATTTCGCTTAGGCAGTTAGTTTATTATTATTTTTTCCTTTTTTGTTTTGAAAACTTAGGCTGGGACATGAACACTTCAATATGCCTTCAAAAAAAAAATCGAGCTCTCTTTGCAAATTCAACGAATATTTTATCAATACCCCTCCTGAAATATGCTTTCCGAAAATATTTACAAAGTCCAGTCTTGTTTCGTTTGTTGCGTTGCACAGTGTATTACGCGCTTTTTCTCGCAAGCAAGATTTCCGACTTTGGCGATTATTGTTTCTCAATGTTTTTTCTTTTTGGTTAATCGTAAAAATATTCAAAACCCAAACAAACCATTAAAAAGTGCGCAAGGTCGACGCAAAGATATATTAACAAATCGTTGTTATTGTAGCACTTGTAAGGTCTGCGCTCATGTCTTTTGAAACAATTAATAGTTTAACTTTGTCTGCCATTCGCCCTCGCCATACGAACAACGCCAACCAACAAATATTTACTTTTTTACAGTTATATCATTCCCTGAATCTTAATGAGCCACAAATTCGTAAAACATTCGTAAACCTACAAAGTAGCAGTCAAAGCCAAATGACAGCCAAGAATACTCAAAACAATAGTTGCAAGCCAGAAAAGTAGTTATTAGTAAGAAAAATAAAAACAAAAAACAGAAAAAAACTGCTTTGCCGCTGAAGTGCTCATTCATCGACCCCACTCGACCTTTATGCCGCTTTGGACAATTCTCGCGGCGCAGTGCTCGTAGGCACTCGTACATTCACTCCTTACGTTGTGCGCTACCCAAACATTCGCTGCACATCAATTGTGGTTGCGGCAAGTGGCAGACAGCTGCTGTCAATTGGTAGTCAGTGAGCGTTTTGCCTCAAGTGGGCGTTTTAGCTATTGAAATATTGGTAGCTGTTGGATTGTTTACATTTATGTGGTTTATTTCAATTACCAGGATTTCGTTGTTTCGGTTTTTTTTTTTAATTTTTTTGTGATTTCAGGTAATTGCGTATTTTCGGTTGGTTTTGTTCAAAAGTTATATTTTACTGATTCTTGTAGTTCGCAAAATTTACATGCAAAATATGTATAGCTATGTGTGTGTGTGTATACCCTAGTCGAGTACCATTAATTTTAAGCTCAAATTTGTCGATTGTTTATTTTATTTACATTACCGCAGTGGTGACTGCAATCAATTCACAATTGGGCTAAGCTGAAGTCTTAAATAACCGTTGGTGCAATGCGCGCTTAATGCTAAGTAATTATATTAAAAAATCGCTTAATTTTTAGTAAACTCATACAGTGCGTCTGATAAATTTTCGTACGAAAATATTTGTTTAGAAGGAAATCTTAATCTGTGGGTTGTTTAATCATAATTTAATTAAATGCTATCTGTTGGCAGACCAAATACAAGGTTGTTCATACATAGCATATTGGCAACAGGTCCTGAGTTCGATTCCCACTCTGCATCTTACATTGCAAAATGAGGGAAAACGTACAGAGTGGCAACACTACGAGTGCTTTTCAGTCATAAAAATAGCTAGTGGGTTTAAGGTGGCGCAAAATTAATCACCCCATAAAAAGATTTTTAATCTTTGCAAATGACGTCGTATGAGAATCGTATTTGACACTTGTGAACTAGACAGCTGCAGCATACAAAATGACAAGTGATGGAGCGTGCAAAGGTCAAAATAAAGATGGAACTCAAAATCAGGTGTTTTATTTAGTGGAAAAGTTATTCAAAACACAAATAGGGTGATAAATTTAAAACTATAAAAAGAAATTTCCATCACTCAAAATCATTTTTTTTTATTTAGTAAAGAATGGAATGCACAGAGAGAACGTAGGTTCGAATCTCGGTGAAACACCAAAATTAAGAAAAACATTTTTCTAATAGCGGACGCCCCTCGGCAGGCAATGGCAAACGTCCGAGTGTATTTCTGCCATGAAAAAGCTTCTCATAAAAATATCTGCCGTTCGGAGTCGGCTTGAAACTGTAGGTCCCTCCATTTGTGGAACAACAGCAAGACACACGCCACACATAGGAGGAGCAGCTCGGCCAAACACCCAAAAAAGAGTGTATGCGCCAATTATATATATATATATAAAGAAGTGATTCAAAAACGATATTGGAAGAACAATATCAGCCTTCGAAGTTTCGGATAAGATTTCTCTACATCGTTTAAATTTCTTTGGTTAGATAGTCACCAAGGAACGTCAAAACTAATGCCAAGTGCTAAATATTGAAATATTTGACGATCCTCCCGAAGATCATTTCCTAAGCCCTTGAAGTAGTAAGCCCATAGATGTTAAGTTCGCAGCCTTCTATCACGAACAAAAAATAAAAAATTTAAATTCATTAATCTATTCATCGAAATTTTCATTAGATCTCTACAACTGCTTTGCTTTGGTAACATTATTTTCAATACAGTTTAAATGTTAACAGAAAGCGTCCGGTTGGCCTGAGAAGGCAATCAAATATCAACGAAATAAAGTTTTCTTGAAACGGAAGAAGTTATGCTTGGAAATACTGTGCGGACCTTAAAAAAGGTTTCAGGATGTCACATAACCTCAAATATATAATCAATGAAATAAACTGGTTTTTGCGTATGCGAGTGAGTTCAGAAGGAAAAGAGTGTTGCGTTAAAATGCTGTTAAGATCTTAAAAAACTAAAAATGTTTCTTGGTGTCACATAACCTCAAATATTTATACAGCTTGAAAGTATTATTTAGAGATATTCTGAGCTCAGATTTGATTTCCCTAAGTCAAGGACCTTCAACAAGTTCTAATCTACATAGTTCTTTGTTCTGAAAATCAGTCAAATATTGTCGGTCGGCATAATTTTTTTTTAATTTATCCAGTTGCTTTTTTGCAGTCCTAAGTTCTGCCTTCTCCAAACTGGATAAAGAGGCAAAGCGAATGGGTCTGGTGGTGAACGTAGACAAAACGAAGTACCTGCTGTCTTCAAACAAACAGTCGGCGCACTCGCGTATCGGCACCCACGTCACTGTTGCCAGTTATGATTTCGAGGTTGTAAAAGACTTCGTGTATTTATGTATGTAGAATCTCTCTTGCCAACAAGTGCTACTTTGGACTAAGTAGGCAACTGAGCAGTAAAGTCCCCTCACGACGAACAAAACTAACACTCTACAAGACTCTCATCATGCCCGTCCTAACGTATGGCGCAGAAGCTTGGACGATGACAACATCCGATAAAGCGACGCTTGGAGTGTTTGAGAGAAAGATTCTGCGTAAGATTTTTGGACCTTAGCACGTTGGCAGCGGCGAATATCGCAGGCGATGGAACGATGAGCTGTATGAGCTTTACGACGACATAGACATAGCGCAGCGAATAAAGATCCAGCGGCTACGTTGGCTGGGTCCTGTTGTCCGAATGAATACAAACGATCCGGCTCTGAATGTATTTGATGCAGTACCAGCTGGTGGTAGCAGAGGAAGAGGAAGGCCTCATCTGTGTTGGAAAGATCAGGTGGAGAAGGACTTGGCTTCACTTGGTGTGTCCAACTGGCGCCGGTTAGCGCGAGAAAGAAACGACTGGCGCGCTTTGTTAAACTCGACCAAAATCGCGTAAGCGGTTATAGCGCCAATTAAGAAGAAGTGGTTATTTAAAATACATGCAATAAAGAATTTTCAAACCAATAAGTCAAAAATTACGACTTTTTAATACCTTAAAAAATTAAAGCATTGCACTCATTTTGTTTTTTTTTTCATCTGCTGAAAATAATTGACTGGCAGTTTAAATTTACCAAGGACAAACATTTTGAATTTTGTGAATGGAACAGAAAAGCGACCAAATAATCTTGAAACTACTTCATGGATATACGATGCTTGTTGTTGTTAATATCCAGCATGTCTACTTTTATACTTTACAGTGGGTCAAAATTATACAAATTTTTCCATAAAAATCTTTTTATTACGCGTAAAAAGAGTAAATTTCTTATAATTTATTTGAAATATTATTTTTAAAGATCGATTGCACTATTTTATAAGTATTATTTTTATGCCACATTTAAGCCTTTCCTTTGTAAGGGTGGGTTTGACCCCTTCTTTAATGTGCTCCTTTCTACGGGTATTTTTGGCTTTAAATAATTTTATTTTATTTTTAAAAATATAATAAATAACTAAATTTTAAAAATAAAAATAAAAATTAAATTAATATATTTATTATATTTTAAAATATAACTATTTAAAAAAATAAAAAAATTCGCAGTAAAATGTATGCAATATTCTCTTTTTCAAAATTTTTGTAAAAAAATTTGTATTTTCATACTTTTTTATTTTAAAAAATATAATTAAAAGTATTATATTTTAAAGTATATCTACTTAAAAAACAAAATTTCGCAAAAAAATTAATATCAAATTTTCTTCAAAATTTTTGTGTAAAAAATTTGTATTTTCATATTGACGCCTCTCCCTCAGATATTTTTCTTGTGTTGCTCACTAATATCATAGTTTAAATTATGCTCAGTAATGCCTGAAAATTTCATATCGGGATTCTCATAACTTTTCGAGTTATGTTCAAATACATAAGGGAAGCAAAATGAAAAAATAAGACAAAAATCTGAGAGGCTGTTTTTCAAAAATGACAAAAACTTTTCGCCAAAAATTTTGAACAAACATAAACAATTTTTCTTCAAAAAAAAACAGAATTTACGTATACTTTATACTAAAAAATAGAACAATAACCGAAAATATTTTACTTTGAAATAACAAAAAAATTAAATATATCTCAAAATTAAAAATTTGTTGTCCAAAATTTTTATGCCCAAGCATACAAATAAATTAATTTGCAGAAAAATTTACGATAGTACCTAAAATAGTTGGATTACTTGACATAGAATCGCTCAAGTGCCTCATTTGTGGTGCACAGAATACATTTTTGCAACAGGAGAAAACATTTTTTTTGGTTCCCCCTAATACAATACTTATATGTATAAATTTGTGCATGTGCATGGGTTGATGCGTGGTGCACTACCATTCGGAAGTTCATAAGTTCCAATCGCCGGACATGCAACACCAAGAGATAGGAAATGTTCTTCTTAACAACGATCGCTCCTATGGCAGACTATGGTAAGCCTCCGTGAGAATTTTTGTCATTAAAAAGCTTTTCATAGAAACCACCTGCCATTCGGAGGCGGCGAAAACTGTAGATCTCTGCAATTGTGGAAAAACGGCAAGACGCTCACCACAAATAGTAGGAGAAGCTCGGTCAAACAACCAAGAAGTAATTTTCTTTCAATAAACATAATATTCTTTACAATCAGAAATCGACTTACAACACTTTTTACTTAAGATTTTTGTAGCCAAAGTTCGCAGCTTTGACCTACTAACCTAAAAAACAACTGAAGCATACCGAACTCATAAACTTTATTCGACAAGCCATATGGGCTTATGAAATATGATACTATCAGTATTATTTGGCCACTTTCTTGTTCCCAAAAATTGGGGGAAAGCATTATTTCATTAGGATTATGCAATTAAAATTAAAACCCTAAAGCCGAAACTATTCAAGTTCTTATACAAAACTTATAATCATTAAAGTAAAAGTTCAGTTTTATCAGCAATTTCTCTTTCGATTTGATCGATACATTTAGAGCCTTAGTGGAAGGAACTATGATTGGATTATGAAAAATTCCTTTATGAAATGCATTAAATCAAAATTATTTAGCCCTTAAAGTGCAGATATTTTGGGTGAACTCACATTTTGCACAATAAATATTTAATTGCTTTGTACTCGTATTTAACCGCATACAATTTAGCGCCACTGAGCACTTAGACACTTAACACCACCACGAATGAAATGTAATTGAAATTTAAATTACTTTATTTCGTATTTTTGCGCGCTTTATACGTAGTTTAATTGAACGCGTCCGATTGCCAACTGAAACTTACATCTTGACCAGTTAACTGTTGTTTGTAAGTACACATGAAATTTAAGCCCGCCAAGCATTCAAGCACTGGAATAGCCCAGGCTTGATTTTGAAAAATCAAAACCAACCGCCACTGAAACGAATGCTGAAGAAGAAAACCAATGAAAAAGGCGAGAAGCGAAGATGGCGAAGCAGCACAAAGAAATTCAGCAATAAAAAAAATTTAAAATTTATCCAAGCGATGCACATTTCAACGAGGAAATATGCTGGGAAATGGTTTGTTTGGGGAACAAGTTGTCGCTGGAGCTATGTATGCATAAGTTGCCAACAAAAACAAAGCAAAAAAATACAAAAACAAAACGCAAAACGCAAAACATTAAGAAAAGAAGGTATACCGGTATGTACAGGAAAATTGATAATTATGTTTTCTCTCAAAATATTGCAAAATTAAATGCTTGAATGCAGAAAGCATGGAGCAGAGCTTTGCCAAAGTGGTGTGAGAAAAGTCAATTCAAGTGATTGTACAGTGTGCGTTTTTATGGTCGGCTATATTAAATAATAACTGTTTTATGTTTCTTCTTCTTCTTGATTGACGCGATACTCGTTAAGCGAATCATGTTAATCAGCGCCAGTTGGATACACCAAGTGAAGTAAAGTCCTTCTAGTCCGGGAGTCAGGGGTCATTTCGACCTCATCATTTCATGCCGACTGATTTTAATACTGAAGGCAGACGCCATCCAATGGATGATGAAACCCACCGTCAGCTGGTCCAGTAGTGGGATGCTGCGAAACGTGTCGAAAAAAAATTTTTAACACCTCATTTAAAACCCGCTGAAATTTTTTTGTGCTGCGCCGTAGAGGGGGGGGAAATACGTCAGCTGTACAGATGGACTTGTAAAAAAATTGAAAAGTAAAACTACTTTATGCCAATTGAATTTTTTTTACATAATTTTAGACACATATGAAAATATAATAATGATGGACAGCTGCGTTTATAGCGGCGGGAAGACCGTTAGCCGAAGCATTGAAAATTCCGCGCGCCGCCGAGATGTACTATATGTATGAACGCAATGATACAGCCGGCGTAAAGCCCATACAGCTCATTGCTACATCACCTACGATATTCGCCGTCGCCAACGTGCAAAGGTAAAAAAAATCTTGCGCAGAATCTTTCTCTAAAACACTCTTCATTAGATATCGTCATCGTCCAAGCTTCTGCGCCATACATTACAATTTTTTCATCATCGTCTTAGATTAAATATCCGACTGAGCCAAAGGAATGCCTGTCAAACACAATTACGAGTATTCCTGTCTTTGAGCAAAGTGTGCCCCAAAATACCCTTTCAGGACAATACTTAAGTTATTTAACTCTCTCTTCTTTTAAAAAGAACTTTGCTCCTTGAAATAGAGCTACACATTTTCGAGCAACGCAAATTTGCAACGAGATTGGCCAGTGCCAATGCACTTATTGTGGAAGTGGTGTAGAGAACAAATTTCTTACTTATGCACAGCTGTGTTCAAGCTCGATGGGAGCTGATGGACTGAATGGGGTAGTGTTTATTAGAAAAACTTAAACATATCATTCAGTTTGCGCCTGAACTATTATTGTAGCTTATTTCAGGCCATGATGACGGCTATATTAAAGCCGCATCACTGATATAGCGTTTTTCAATAGGTGCGCTTCAACTTTTTTCCGATAGGGAGGGCGAACGACGCAATATTTTTTATTTTTCGCTTGTCATTTGTAAACTTCATTAGTATACATTTCATCATGGAACGCTACACACTTGAGCAACAATTGAAAATCGTGCAAATTTTTTATGAAAATAATCGTTCTGTTGCTCGAAAATGATCCAGATTTTTTCCAAAAAATCATCTTCAGTGATGAAGCTCACTTTTGGCTCAATGGCTTTGTCAACAAGCAAAATATGCGTTACTGGGCAGAAAGCAATCCACACGTTATTCATGAGGCACCTTTGCATCCCGAAAAAATCACTGTTTGGTGCGGTTTACATGCCGGCGGCGTAATTGGCCCATATTTTTTCGTTGACGAGAACGATCGCCACGTTACTGTGAATGGAAATCGATACCGCGACATGATAAACGATTATTTTTGGCCGCAATTGAATGGTATGGACTTAGACGACATGTGGTTTCAACAGGACGTGGCCACAAGCCACACAGCACACGCTACAATTGATTTGTTGAAGAGTAAGTTCGATGAGCGCATTATTTCCAGAAATGGACCGGTCGAATGGCCGCCGCGCTCGTGTGTTTTGACGCCTCTAGACTATTTTCTTTGGGGTTATGTGCAGTCATTTGTCTACACTAACAAGCCGGCGACGATTTGTGAGCTCAGAGCCAATATTGAACGCGAAATTGCTGGAATTTCGGCCGATTTATGCAAAAGAGTGGTCGAAAATTGGGTTCAACGATTGGACTTCGTAAAACGTGCACGCGGTGGTCATGCAAAAGAAATCGAATTTCATACTTAAATGTATATATTCAAACTCGATAATAAAAAAAAAATTAGTTAAAAAAGTCAAACCGTTTGTGTTTTATTCAAAAAAGTTCAAAAGTTGAAGCGCTCTTATTGATAAACGCTTTACAATTCCACGTATTTGCGATACGACCTACATTTTCGCTGTCAGAAAGTTAGCCATTAAATCCCTGGAAAAAAAGATTACTGCTATTACAAGTGGCTGCATTGCCTGAGTGCTAGGCCAGTGCGATACAATGACAGGTTAGCGTGCTAGACGTGGTATATACCTACACAAGGTATTGCCTTACAAACCTGCAAACTTCTAATTAATCAAGATATTCAGTCGGCACAATCAGTAGACAAAAAATTTGTGTAGCAACCGGGGTCCGTTTTGTACAAGCACATTGACTGAATGGCTTTTACGCTCCTACACTGGGTGCTCCCTGGAACGACTTCTGAAGAAGTGGCCAAGATGTGGAGAGGGATGAGGCCATACAATACCTTCTCTATCGCTGCCCTGGTCTATCTATGCAATGGGCTCAAACACTCGACCAGAACTGCTTTAAAAAACGTGAGGCTATCGGCTCCATGTGCATAAGGAACTTGATGTAATTGTGGTTGTGATTCATCAGCATAAACTTCTGTCTCGGATGACTCGATTGTATTTATTTTATAATACCAATAATAGCAATCAATGCAATTGTAATTACTAAAATCGGCGAACTAGCACCGAACAGTTCACTCACTCACAGACACGTCTACCCACGTTGGCAGGTTAAACAGTACTTGACTGAGGAGGGAATTGAGCAGTAACATTGGGGAGCAGTAACATTGGGGGAGTAACATGGGGGCATAAGGCGCCCAGCATAACTATCAGGTTGCACCAACTCTATCCGACCAATGGAATTCTTATGATTTTATTAGCAGTAAAATTACTCTCTCACTGATACATTATTTTGATTAAATCACACCAAATAAGCAACAATTTACTACACACAAACATTTTTATATTTAAACCTTAATATTCAATACAAAATTATCTATCAAATCTTCCAACATATCCGTCAATCTCTCTCTATAAATTACGTCAGTGCGAAAAGCTTCCAAACACATGTCCACACGCTTGGCATCGAAAAAGTCACTGAAACCATTCGCTGATGACGTCACAGCCTGAGCCACTGCTGGAGGTAAAATTGTCAAATGCGAGAAAAGCAAACTTTCGATGGGTCCGACGATTCGGAACTTCTCCGCGGTCTCGTAGAATTCTTGACGCGGCAAGTAGTCTTCAATATTCAACTGCTCACTCTTCAGGAACTCCGTCATAAAACGATAGTAGTCACAAAGTAATTCGGATAAATGTTGCTTGCGGAAGTTACTGCTCGTCGGTATAGTGAGAACAGTCATCAAGTCCACCATAGGTGGGGCATACCGCGCCAGTTGGAAGTCCACCAAGCGGCTCTGTTGAGGCAATGCTCCAAATTTGCCATACTGAAACATAACATTATTTGCCCACAAGTCAGCATGGGAAAACACATTCAAATATTTGTCTGACGTCTGAGTGAACTCGAAGATCATTGCCATGCGTTGCGGAAATTCACTTAAAATATAGTCCAGGTTTTCTTGATATTTCGGTAGTAGTTTTATCAGTTCTGCAAATACGCGATTCGCGTTATTGAAGTTTTGCGAGCGCACGTGTGTCTCCGAAATACCCAACGGATAGGCATTCTCCACCACCGCGTCGGGATATAACTCATTCAGCTTACGGCCACGACGCACCTCATAAACAATCGAACTGGCATGCAACGCAGCCAGTGTTTTCAGTGCACAATGGAGGTACTCATAGTTTAGTAAACCATCACGTTCGGCACCCATGCGGAATTCCTGATCGCCAAGGTGCTCGAAGACAAGTAATCGCTCATCGGCGTAGTAACACTTTGGCGCCACATTGGGATAGATTTTCTGCAATTCGGGTAACACTTCACGGTAGACATGCACTTCCTTTTTAAAAAGACCAAATTCTTCTATATAATCCATGTGGGAAGCCACCTCTATTATTGGAGATTTAGTAAAGAAATGTAGTTTTTCAAAATGCTCTTGGCCATCAACATCAATACGGCGCACATTCAGTTTGAGAATTTGGTGGCGGCCAAAAAAGCCGGAAATTGTGTCAGCGTTGGATGAATGCTCATAGCTGAGCACCTCAAATGTGCATGGCTGATTGGAGTGATGGTTGAGTTCGTGATAGCGTTGACAGAGATTTTGTAAGGCAATGCTGCTCAATTCAATTGTAGTAGCCATTTTGTGGAGGAATAGAATAAACAGCAACAGGAGCACTTAAATTTTTATACAAATTTCTGAACTCAAGTAGTTAGTGAATCAGAATGGCGCGGAATTTAGAAGTTGCTGAACTTTTATCCATGTTTAGTGCCTTCTAATTTATAAGGAGATTGTAAGCGTTCAACCAACTTGAGTGAAATGCATCTTTTGCGCATAGAAGCTTAATAACGCACACAAAAATAGACATTAATTTCTTTATTTGCTTTATTCCGTATTTTATTTGATATCTAAGATGTCGACGAGATTAGAAGTTTTAATGCAAATCAGAGTGTGTACAGAGTACAGTTGTGAAAATGAAAAGAGATTTTCTGAATGTGAATTAGGGACAAAATATCCCTTGCAGTAAATAACTTCAAAATTATTTCTGTTAATTAAGCAGGTGAATATAATTTCTGGTAAACGTGTGAAAGGACAAATTGTATTATACTAAGTAGATGGGGGTGTATATACCTAGCGGGGAAGATCTTGTATTTTGGATGGTATGCCTAGCGATTCACCAACATCGAGAGCAAAGCAGAATGACCATTTCCTTACTGGTAATGGGGAAATGGACGACACTCGGCAGTCACTTTTGTAAATGAATCAAGCAGAAGCTTCCCAAAATATTGCAAAGCAAAAAAAAAATATTTGCTTCTTTTTGTTTGTTCCATTCAGTTGCGAGTTACAGGGAGATGCAAGCCAGCAAAGAGAAATTTGGTACGTTTTATATGTAGTTTGTCTTTGATTAAGCGAAAATGCGAGCCAGGTCGCTGAAATTGTGAAAGGTGTTTATGGTGCCGAGGCTGTAATAGGTGAACGTGCAATTTTGGTTTCGTAGATTCGGTTTTTTGTCATATTTCATGTTAAAGAAAATGTCGATAATGTCTACAGAATCACTGAAATAATCCAAGTCGTAGCATTGTCCAGTAGCTAAAGATGGACCACAAAATAGTTTCAAGCCATTTGCGCAAAAATTTTACTCAAACGTAACTGATTTCTTTTTTCCCAAACTGATATACATCCATTCATGTACAACAAAATTAATCACCCTATTGGAAAATTTATAATTTTTATAAATGGTCGAAATAAAGATCTCCATCACTCAAAATCAGTTTTTGTTTTTAAATTACTATGAAAATGTATTCAAAAACAAAATTGGATGATTAGTTTTGCGCCACCTCATATGAAAAGAAAATAAATTTTTCAAAATAGCATCACTCAAAACTACTTTCTCAATTTTAATATTTTTTATGTCATTCGAAAGCCTATGGATTGTAGATGGTTTGGGTGTAACAGTTATTTTTTCTGGGTGTTGCCACTTGGTTTTACTTAAAAAACTAATTTATTGAAAAATAAATAGCATAATTACTGCAAATTTTTTTAGAGAAATATGGTCCAAAAATATTTTTTTATAGCGTTGCCACCTGAAGTTTATTGGCAAGATAGCAAATTATCAAACATTTTAGTTGAATATTAATATATAGTATGAAATGTATGAAATGTAATGAAAAACAAGCTTTAATAGAAAAATATTTTAGCCAGAGTTGCCACCTATTTTTTATAAACTACGAAATATGTTGGAAAAATATTATGTGTATCTATATTACATAATATGCTACAAATTTAATCCAATAATATTTTAATGAAAGGTGTTGCCACTTGTTTGTACATATATAAAAATACTTATTGGATCGTAGATGGTTTGGGTGTAACAGTTATTTTTTCTGGGTGTTGCCAGTTGTTTTCATTTAAAAAACGTGTTGCATTAGAAAATAAACTTTACTATTAGTGGCAAATTTCTGGTGCAAATATGTTCCAAAACACAATTTTCCTGATAGCGCCTAAAGTTTATTGGGAAGATAGCAGTTTATCAAACATTTCAGGTGAATATTAAGATAAGGTATAAAGTCAAAAGCGTTTAAATAAGCTTTAATTCAAAAATAGTTTAACCAATGTTGCCACCTATTTTGTAGAAATTAAGGAATATTTTACAAAAATATTATGTGTATATTATATAAAATGTTACAAATTTAGTCCAGTAAGATTTTATTAAAAGGTGTTGCCACCTAATTAAAAAAAAATTAATATCAAAAATCAACTCGAGGTTAGGATATGGGTATGAAATATGTGTTCAATGGAATGAACAAAGTTTTATTTGTGTATGGGGTTGCCGCATATAGTAAAAACTAGTATAGATGAATTAATAGGCAGAGACGCCCATAAGATAGGCGTACAGACACATAACTTCTGTAAAAGGTGACTGAATGAGGAAGAGGAAGATATGATTTAGGACCTTCTGTGTCCATTGTCCTGCGCTATCTACACGTAGATTAGCCCCTTTACATCGACATTTTTTTTAATAATTGGCAGCTCTCAGTACTGTGGAAATCAGAGATCTTCTAACATTTTTGAGAAGCTTACGCTGGTTTTAGGAAAATTCACTAAGTATTTTGTTTAGCAAGCTAAGCCATGTTTGCTACTAAAAAATCAACTTATTATATTGAAGCAAGCGAGTTGGATAACCAGGTAAGGATCACAAAAACGTCAGATCACATCATAAACAACTTCGAGGGCGTAGCTGGAAACTTTTGTTAAATCCATCATTTAGTGTTTCTTTTGAACCACCAGACTATCAGTTGTTGCGGTCACTGCAAAACTCCCTTAAAGAGTAAAGTAGAATTCAAGCGGATCATGTCGAACTTGTTTTAGTTTCAAAGAGTTTCCTGCACAAAAAAATCTACACTGACGGAAGATGGCTGTACATAAAAAACCTGCAAAAGTTCATCAATCAAGTTCGGTTATATAATAATTTGTTTAAAAACGGTCATTGCTTTATAAGTTCAAAATATTTTAATTTGGATCAAATTTGTAAGCAAAGAATTTAGATAACCCGGAGTGAGAATTTCACTTGAGTACTACAACTTTAATGCTCACGCGTGTAGAGGTTTTTGTGGGGAAAACCAAGTTCTTACATATTACATTTATCTGATAAGTTAGTACTCGTACAGTGTGCAGCCAAGCAATTGGGATGCTCAAATTAAGTTCTGGAATCAGTGGTGATATGCCCATTAATATTTTCCATTTTCCCTCCACCAAAACAAAGTTTGTGTACAGAGGGAAAACAGTATTAACGCCGCCCAATTTGCGCCTTCAATTTGTCCGCAAATGCGGCTTCTTAACATTAGAACAAAAAGCAACTGTATCAAAGTATGCGGGGATGATCACAAGTCGAGTTTTGTGTACTACGACAAGTAAAGTATGCCAAATGTCTTCCGGAAAGATATACCGCCACAGAGCTTATCGCAGAAAATACAGAAATAAAAAATATTAAAATACTATTAAAAAGAATATCAAAATAAAAAAAGGCTTATCATTCGCAGCGTGCTGATTGCCTCTTTTCCCACTGTATACGAGTATCTAACCTGTGGAATTATTAAAAAATATGGGCCCACTGTAGTTGCATATCAAATGCATCTGGAGATAAAAATTACTTTATTATAGTATTTGTATAACAGCAAAGTCGCATAATGATTTAGAAATGTGCCAAAGCGCTAAAGACAATAACTGACACTTCTCGAGAGGCAGAAAGTCTCAAATTTGACTGCTTTTCAGTAATAATGTTTTCACAGGCGAGTTACAATATCTCTACAAACAGCAATTTAAAAAAAAAAATTAAAAACTTCTTGTTTTTTCAGTCATTCGAGGAAAATAAAGTAGAAAAACGCAAGGGCTCTATTTTTATACGAAAGTTCTTTTCTTCGCTTTCTTAATTTTATTTACCAAAATTTACTAGGGATAGGCAGAATTGATACTGAAAGTGTTTGAATCTCAAAAGAAATGGCGGTACCGAAAATATTTTATTACAAAATGAAGGGTCTTAAGGGAAGGTCAGAATGTTAACCCTGGGCAAACCGCTGTTCGAGAGTCTCGAACAACTATTTGACTTAGATGTCAACAACCTTATTCGGTTCCTGAATCGCATAGGCTGGATATAATCATGCAAATAACTGGTAAACAAGTTGCTAACGACGATGTGGCAACAAAATGGTGCGGAAGCGCTAGTTGGATTCTGGACTAATCACCACTTAAACCAACCAACCAACCAAGGGTCTTTTAAAAGACGCACCTAGATGTTGCTTTCAAATAAAACATGTAAAAATTAAGATTCTTTTCGGCTCCACTATTTTTTAATTCAAAATACGGCTCTTAACTATTACACTATATATGAAAAATGACATCGTTACAATGTCCGTCATGAGCATCAGCTAAAATCCACCAAACAGTAGCCATCGATTGATGAACGCCTAGTTGTTGAGAACGTCGAGATATCGAGGTTGAAGGTTGAAGGTTTCTCAGTATCACTTTACGTTACAGCACCACTATTTTTAACAGAACGTGCAGTTTTTTGTCTGCTAGCCCTTTTTCTATTCTCCACAGAATCAGTTTCTTTCACCAACCTTTGAATTATCGACTCATTCGGACGATTATTTCCATTAAAAATCACGAATTTTGCGATATGTTGTTCCTAGAGTTGACCCATTTTCAAAATAGGTATCAAAATTGACATAAAAAAAGACACTATCAAGCGATTATTCACTACTGACATCTTGGTGTTACTTTTGAGAGACCCTTTGTATTACCTGAAGTAAAAAGTTCTGAATATTTTCCGCTGGATGTCTGTAGTGAGCCATAATTTGAAAGTTTTTACAATTTTTTTTTTAATTGTTTGCGGCTGGTGCAACCAAAGTTAATCCATTCAAGCTGGTATCAGTAGAATAACTGATTTATTCGCTTTAGTACACAAATTTCAAAAATACTTGTATGGGTTTTGTTCACATAGTTCATTGTTTAGATTCTGAAGTGAAAATTCATGTTTGTAAGTTTGTGTTTTTTGTTTGTTGAAGGTGGAAAGACCTATCTGTCTCTTGATCTCGTCCCTGCTTGGCAGGAAGTTAATGCGGTGGCAAGAGGAGCTAAAGTCACTAGATTCGTTCACAGGAGAACGCCGCAGGGTGGTGCCCTTTCGCCCCTACTTTGGCTAGTTGCTATTGACGAAGTTTTGATAATGCTAAATACGGGTGGGGTTAAGGTAGTAGTATACGCCGATGACTTGGTCCTAATGGTATCGGGACCGTTTTCCTCAGTTATAGCTGAGATTTTGGAAAGGTACTGGCTGTGCTCAGTCGCTGGGCTACCAATTGCGGCCTCCGGGTCAACTCTGACAAAACGAAGCTGGTACTATTTACCAGAATATATAAACCTCCACCCTTTCGACTTCCCAAATTAAACAACCACGTTCTCCGTTTTCATGGGAAATTATACCTAACTTGGACTTAAACTACCGAATACAGCTAGTGTTTTTCAAGCCGAAGTCTTTGCGATCCTGCAGGCATGCAAAATGCTTAGAGAACGCGGGAGCGAGGAGATATTAACATTTTCACCGATAGTCAAGCCGCGATTAAAACTCTGTCGACGCCATGGTGCAGAACGAAATTAGTACCCTAGTAAGGAGGAGATCAAATCTCTTGGGTATGCAGGTAACATTTATCTGATCTGAGTGCCAGGATATAAGAACATAGAGGGAAATGAAATTGCTGATGAGCTTGCCAGGAAGGGTACTGAATTGGCCTCAGAGATCTCCTACCCGGTCATCGGCATCCCACTGACAGTTGTTAAAGGGGAAATGTACAAATTATTTCTCAGAAAAGAGCAGAAAAGATGGAGCTGCATTTCTTCATGTGCTATGTCGAAAACCCTTTGGGCGCAGTACAATATACGAAGGACTTAGAAAGTCCTTTGGACTCCTCGCCATTCATTTTCCAAACTTGTAGCTGTGCTTACCGGTCACTGGATGATTTGCACACCCTCGGAAAAGCTTGGGTTATGATTTAACCCCCATTGCAGAAGCTGTGGGGACCTTTCTGAGAAGTAGATTGTTGAGCACTTTCTCTGTAAATGGCCGGGTTTGGCAGCTAGACGATTAAGGGCACTGGGTGCTCCTTTCTTCGACAGCCTCGCGCAGCGCGCCAACTTAAATCCCTTCAATCCATCTCCATTATATCAACTGCTCTGGCTGGCTATAGATATCTGCCTGTTGGAGGTCTCATAATGGTATTAAATTTGCGGTTCAGTGCTGCTTGAAGAGTGCCAGACTGGCACTCCAACCATTTCACCTACCTACCTATCTTGGTGAAGTCAAGACGAATCTTTAAGCACAAAATTAAATGACAAAAAGCCGTTCCATTCGCACTATCGTCGTATGCTTCTCGCATCAGAGGCATGCCAGTTGTTCAACGCAGTTTGCCCTTTTCTTTTTTTTCTATTTTTCTTTTCTATTTCTATTTATCTTTTGCTGTGACATTCCAATGTACAAAACGTTGTTGTTAGTCTAGTGCCATCACCTTTAATGAATGCGTTTTGGGTGAAGCCATAGTGTAATGATATAAAGTGCGTCAGGTAGAAATGGCGCTCATTTTCAGTATGAAAACTTCGCATTTATATAGTAATTTTATTTTTCAGTGTGCCCATGTGAGCACTAGAGTAGCGGATTTGATTTTTTTTTATTATTGGTCTTTAAATTGTAAAGTCTTATTTAAATTACCCCTAAACTCTCAATCTTTGCTTGCTCTTATTGTTTTTGCTCTACAACAATTTGCCTTGATTCCGCCTCATTCTTTAAAAAATAGTTTCAGAAATGAAAATAATTAAATTTCCAATGTGCGAATATCAAACTGGCTGGCACAATTTATATAAGCCATCTTCGATTTGCTACTTCTCTGCTTACTTTGTTTGACGAAAAATTCCCATGTGAAAGCAACAACAAATTTATCGAACAAGATTCGCCCCTAGCGATTGATATTAAGCAAGTTTAATTAAATACTAACACTCATTAAGGGGGGCCTCTTATCACTCGGCTTCAAAAAATCGATTTTTTTTTACTACAATCGATAGATATTATACAGGAGAATATGCCCTCAAAATTTTATAGCGGAATTCAAAGTGATTTCGGAGTTACAGGCCTGTGTAACTCGAAACCACGTTGTAAGATTAAAAAAAACGACGAAAGTTATCTTTTTAAACCGATAATCTGTATAAAGATAATTAAAATGCGCAACTAATTAACTAACAAAATACAAAACAAAAATCATTTTTTAATGTTATTTAACACCTTTTTTGAAAAAAAATAGCGAAAAACGAACTTTTTTTCAATAATTAATTGTGTGTTCTTTTTTTCATATTTTTATACAAGAGTAGTCTATTATATGCGGGAAAGCCTTCTGAATAAGACAGTATTTTTTTTTTTTGTGTTTCAGGTGAAAGCTACGACCGTAATCTTACACGCCGTTTTACTAGCGCGCAACGAGTATTTTTATTTATGTTAAAAAATTGTTTATTACTCTTCTAGGCATGATGCCTTCAAATATATGCAAAATATTATTCCTGTGTGTGGTTTTTTCGCCTCGAAAAAAAATTGAGAAAAACACCTTTTTTGAAGCCACTGATAGGAGGCACCCCTTAAGTGCTTCGGAACAAATGGAATTTATGCATATTTATTTTTTTAACACTACTCCTTAACGCATGGCGAAACGAATGCGAGGTTGGGGGGAAATCATTTCTTGGTAGATGGCTGTAGTGATCGATAACTCGTAAAGTATCAATAAAGCAATTCAAAGTTTGTATCTGTTGCCGCGGTGGCATTTCACACTAAAAAAAGTATTTTGATGTTTTTTTCTGTTGTGAGTTACAGAGTGTTAATGTTTATTCGGTACATTCTACAATTTCTCTTTGATAAAGGCCAAAACGCAGGCCAGGCCACTGAAATTGTGAATGCTATTTGCAGTGCCTGTTTGGGTACTGTAACAGATAATCACGTACAATTTTGGTGATTGCGTTCAGGCATTTTTGATGTTGAAGAAAAAAATAAAAGAAGTAAAATTGCAGAAGTAATCGGAGTTGACCGGCATCTTAGTAGTCGTAGCATTGCGCTGGAACTTTAAACCGTTTGCTCATATTTTGCGTGAATCCACTTGTTCGTTACATATTTCCAATAGGCAAAAGAGAGGAAATTCCATAACTTCTCCAGTACCAGAAATACGAAGGTAAAAAGTCGGAAAAGGCAACCAAGAAAATTTATGCTGTTTACGGATCCAACACAGCAACCGATGCTACGGCGAAATAGTGCTTCTAATCATTGCATTCAAGTAATAAATATTAACGTCGAAAAGGAAGCACGCACTGATGCGACTATCGTCGAGAATATTAATAAAATAATGGAAATCATCCAACCGGGCTGGCTTGAGGGAACTGATAAAATGTGCAAAAGTTATCTAAGAAAACAGAGCACATTTTTTTCTATCTACATCCGATAATACGTTAATTACTTCACTGAAGTAAAGAGAAACGAAAGAAAAAGAGAAAAGCTCACAGGTCTTTTCACTTCACCCAATATTTGTACTCAGTGTTGGTCAATGGAATTATTATAATTTTATTAGCTATAAAATTGATTACTCTCTCACTAAAACATTATTTTAACTAAATCACAACAAATGAGCAACAATTTACTAAACATTTAATACGCAAAAATTTTTTATTTAAATTTTAATATTCAATACAAAATTATCTATCAAATCTTTCAACATATCGGTCAATCTCTCTCTATAAATTTCGTCAGTGCGAAAAGCTTCCAAACACATGTCCACACGCTTGGCATCGAAAAAGTCACTGAAACCATTCGCTGATGACGTCACTGCCTGAGCCACTGCTGGAGGTAAAATTGTCAAGTGCGAGAAAAGCAAACTTTCGATGGGTCCGACGATTCGGAACTTCTCCGCGGTCTCGTAGAATTCTTGACGCGGCAAGTAGTCTTCAATATTCAACTGCTCACTCTTCAGGAATTCCGTCATAAAACGATAGTAGTCAGAAAGCAATTCAGATAAATGTTGCTTGCGGAAGTTACTGCTGGTCGGTATAGTGAGAACAGTCATCAAGTCCACCATAGGTGGGGCATACCGCGCCAGTTGGAAGTCCACCAAGCGACTCTGTTGAGGCAATGCTCCAAATTTGCCATACTGAAACATAACATTATTTGCCCACAAGTCAGCATGGGAAAACACATTCAAATATTTGTCTGACGTCTGAGTTAACTCGAAGATCATTGCCATGCGTTGCGGAAATTCACTTAAAATATAGTCCAGGTTTTCTTGATATTTCGGTAGTAGTTTTATGAGTTCTGCAAATACGCGATTCGCGTTATTGAAGTTTTGCGAGCGCACGTGTGTCTCCGAAATACCCAACGGATAGGCATTCTCCACCACCGCGTCGGGATATAACTCATTCAGCTTACGGCCACGACGCACCTCATAAACAATCGAACTGGCATGCAACGCTGCCAGTGTTTTTAGTGCACAGTGGAGGTGCTCATAGTTTAGTAAGCCATCACGTTCGGCACCCATGCGGAATTCCTGATCGCCAAGGTGCTCGAAGACAAGTAATCGCTCATCGGCGTAGTAACACTTTGGCGCCATATTGGGAAAGATTTTCTGCAATTCGGGTAGCACTTCACGGTAAACGTACACTTCCTTTTTAAAAACGCCATACTCTTCTACGTAATCCATGTGGGAAGCCAACTCTATTATTGGAGATTTTGTAAAGAAATGTAGTTTTTCGAAATGCTCTTGGCCATCAACATCAATACGACGCACGTTGAGTTTGAGAAGCTGATGACGACCAAGGAAGCCGGCAACTGTGTCTGTGTTGGATGAATGCTCGTAGCTGAGCACTTCAAGTGTGCGTGGCTGATTGGACTGATGGTTATATTCGTGATAGCGTTGGCAGAGATTTTGTAAGGCAATGCTGCTCAATTCAATTGTAGTAGCCATTTTGTGGAGGAATAGAATGCACAGCAACAGGAGCACTTAAATTTTTTAAACAAAGTTTTGGGAACTGCGATGTCTGAGACTGAGGGTCTGAACTGAAGTAGTCAATGAAGCAGAATGAGGCTTAATTTAGAATCCGCGGAACTTTTGTCCCTGTTTGTTGGGTTCTAATTTATAAGCAGATTGCAGGCGTTCAACGAACCTGAGTGAAATGTGTCGTATTTGCTTAGAAGCGTTATAATGCACACAAAAAAAGAGATTAATTTCTTTATTTATGTTATTCCGTCTATTATTCTAAGATTTAAGGTGTCGCCGAGATAGAAGAATTAATGTTTTTAAGGGATGAGGGGCGTATCGAAGGCAGCCGACAATTATGTCTGGAAGAATACTCGTAGCTGAGCACCATCATTTCATCAATGATCAATAATAATTTGAGGATGATGAGGCACAAAGTAAACTTTTACCAAAATAAACTTACGAAGGTACTGCCCACATGTATAGTTTTAATTTTAGCAAAAATGCATTGTCTTATCACGGATAATATATATTTTTTTGAGCATCTACAATACTTTATTTGAGTAAGTTGCCGCAATAAAACAGAGATAGTCTCTACTTCTGGGCATACAAATTTCATTGTGGGAGCGCTAAGTATCATAATGATAAAGATAACTACGTAGGTGGTTAGGTAAGTAGAAGTGACTACGCGTGACTACGACGCAACACTTAGACTAAATATAAATACCCATTGTGAACTTCATCACATTCCGTCTTGAAAAATCTCATTGCGCATCTTAAACCTATTTTCTGATTAAGCCAGCTAGAAAAGTTACCACAGTCTCCTTTGAAAGAGGTGCTTTAGAGAAATCTCTTGTTTCTCTCGGTTCAAATAATTTCTGCGCCATCTTTGGAAATACACAACTAGCTTTTCTGCATATCTTCCTTATACAGAATGCCTTTTTAGAGCTCTGACAAGGATACATACATATATTCTTCCCGGTTAGGTAGTTCATACTTTACCTTCACTTCCGATCCCATGCAAACCACGTTTAACAGGAGTTCCAAGAAGATGCATTTTGGCTTCAGTTTGCAAGTGATACTTTCTTTTTCATGAAGATTCGGGTATAAATTTCCTTTGCCCTGCAATGTGATCATCCATCCCGATTCCCACTATATTCATCATCTCGAGCCCAAGTGAGGTGAAATCTCTTCAGTTCGAATGCCTTCCAAAGAGGTCAACGGAATGTCCAGTTCAAGATGAAAAATAAACATGAATGCGATCAAAGCTCCGATTACTACCTGGCTAAAGATAAAATCTACCTCAGAGGTTTGGCTTCAAATTATGCTACAACCTCAACGATCGCTGAAATCACCACCTAGCAATTATCCTGCAACCGAAAAGATGGCCTTCGTCTACTTAGCAGGCTAAAGTTTAAAGATACCTACATATGTAAATAGATTCCTTCACTATCAGGTGATTTGTAGTAGCTTTTACTCAACTTTCGCTTGCTTGAAATTGCTTTCTGGTTCCGAGTTTGGTGCACAAAGTTCTGTGCTACTTGGAAGTGCACTAAATACCCATAAAATCTAAAAGTATAACAGGATGAAACAAAGAGTCATTTGATATTTTGCGAGGTTAGAAAGAAGGCGGGCTATCCTAAAATTTCGCCATGCAGTAAAATATGGTTGACTGCTGCTTCGACAGTGGCATATTTTTGGATTTAGATCCCACTTTCAATGGCTCATTTGCCTGCATAGAAGTTTTCAGAAATTTTTCATTATAGTTGATCTATATTTTTCATCCACTTCAGTTTTTTAATCAGAGTAACCTAGCCATACCGCAGAAGGGAGTTACACTTCATGTAAAGCTTGCCCTCACTACCCTGTGAGACTGAGTAGAATGGAGTGAAGATTTCTCGTTATACAGGTAAAGCCATATCGACACTTATCGTATCATACTAGATACAACTCTGAATTTGAGCACCTCATCCAAGGCCAAAACAACACAAAATACATAAAATCCCCACGAATACGCTGGTTTGGACAGGTAGAAAGAGTGCCAGAACAAAGGGCACCAAAACGAGCCTTCCAGAAACTACCGTTTGGGAAGCGAACTAAGGGTAGACCATAGAAAAGATGGGTAGATGCAGTTATCGCCGATCTCAAAGAGATGAACGGGCAAAACTGGTGGCGCTTAGCAGCGGATCGAAAAATCTGGAGGAAGATAGTTGCGGAGGCAGTGGTTCATCCAGGAGTGTCATGCTAAGGAAGAAGAAGAAAAAGAAGAAAGGTAAAGCCAATTGAGTATTTTGTCAGAGCAATTACTATATTCAGCAATAAGATTTGCTTTATTAAAACAGGTCACTTCAATGCAAAGTAAATATATATATAATGACTATGATTCTAACCCCAAACTGAACCCGAACTTATATAAAGGGTCCGCCATATAACTTTACGGAATTAAAAATGCTACTACTACTCAATATTTTTCCAAACTGTTTTTTTTATTTTGAAGTACAATCCTTCCGGTTAATGATGGAACACAACTTCATTCATTGGACTTTGTACGGCGTCATACCAAGGTCTTTACGGAAAATTCGTCTCAATGATGTCTCCGAAATGTCCAATTGTTGAGAACGACGATGAACTGATGTTCCTGGTGATTCCCGAACACTCTCGGTCACAGCAGCAATATTTTCGGGTGTACGCACGGTTTTTGGTCGGTCACGCGTTGGCTTGTCAATAATCCACCCAGTTTCTCTTACTTTTTTCGCAAAGTAACGCACATACGCTGCATTCGGTGCTTTTCTTCTTCCCATTGCCGTACGTAATTTTCGTACATTCTGCAACATTACCATGATTTTCAAAGGAATGTCGCAATATTTCCCAGCGTTCTTTGAGCGTATGCACAACCATTTTCGTTCAGCGGAAGAATAAAACTAATTTTCTGTCAAATCAGATGATGGCGGGCCCTGTATATATATATATATATATATAATTGGCGCGTAAACCCTGTTTTTTGGGTGTTTGGCCGAGCTCCTCCTCATATTTGTGGTGTGGGTCTTGATGTTGTTCCACAAATGGAGGGACCTACAGTTTCAAGCCGACTCCGAACGGCAGATATTTTTATGAGGAGCTTTTTCATGGCAGAAATACACTCGGAGGTTTGCCATTGCCTGCCGACCGGTAATAGAAAAATGTTTTTCTTAATTTTGGTTTCACCGAGATTCGAACCAACGTTTTCTCTGTGAATTCCGAATGGTAATCACGCATCAACCCATTCGGCTACGGCGGCCGCCCGAACTTATACACGATGGAATCTTTACTGACTGGTGAGGGTATGGAATCTATAATGAAGGAAGCGGGACTAAGCTCCGTTTTGCGCTGTGGAAGTGTGCCGTAGTAATCTAATCAGCGAAATACTCTATTATAAAAGCCATGAATTGAGTAGGGGTAAAATCTGAAAGATCCGGAGGTTACGTAATTGAAGTACATGGTTAGGAAGAAACAGACCAAGCTTCTTTTCGCCTTGCATATCAAAGCTTGCGTCGGCAATTAGAAGGGAAACCTGAGTTCAAACTGGTGGCATCAGAATGGGCTTCGAGATATAAGGTGGAGGCCCATCTATACGCTTATGGAGTGTGGTAATCAACGTAACCTAATCTAAGCTGCCCGATAACTCAGTGAGGAGCACGGAACTTCAAAGGGCTGTTACTTGCTTAAGTTCATGGTGCTTCAATGCCAGTTTAACTACCAAAAATTAGACGCTTTAAAACTAAACTATACTACTATACATACTCCCAATTATCCACAAATCGTTTAGGTTTATAACTGATTACAGGGGGCATGACATCAGTACAGTTTATCGATTGCCTTCTGAGAGCTACCTACTGTGGGGTTACCTATGTAGTTCCCATTAAAAAAATATCACGTGAGATCTGTTGATTCTAATGTGGAATCTTTACCTGAATACTTTGGAAATTCCACACTCAACCTTGCTCATTTTATCGACTGCTGCTTGTCCTACGCAGTTTGATTCAGAACAAGGCGAGAACAGCTGTGTGGCGCTGTGTTTATTCGCGGTTTGTAACTTAAATTTATATAAAAAACATAAATACACACTTATAATACCATCTAGGTGTTTAATCTCTACAAATAAAATATTAGCTGAAATGTTTACCAAGCTGTCAGCTGTTCAAAGCTATGCGCGCGAATTTGCTAAGTGGCTTTCTGTGCAAGAGGTTATACCCGCACATATGAGAAAATAAATGTATGTATCTTATATAAAATAATTTATGTATATTAGCGTAAAGATATATTAGTTAAATAAAAAAAAAATAAATAAATAATTGGCGCGTACACTTCTGTTAGGTGTTTGGCCGAGCTCCTCCTCCTATTTGTGGTGTGCGTCTTGATGTTGTTCCACAAATGGAGGGACCTACAGTTTCAAGCCGACTCCGAACGGCAGATATTTTTATGAGGAGCTTTTTCATGGCAGAAATACACTCGGAGGTTTGCCATTGCCTGCCGAGGGGCGACAGCTATTAGAAAAATGTGTTTATTAATTTTGCCTTCACCGAGATTCGAACCAACGACCTCTCTGTGAATTCCGAATGGTAATCACGCACCAACCCATTCGGCTACGGCGGCCGCCCGATGAAACTTTGACCCAGCTCGCTTCGATTTATCATAAAGAGAACTGCCCCATTATCCAACGCAAAGATATATTAGTTGGGTGATTAATATATGTGTTTGTATATAGTAATGACGCATTTTTTGGAACACTGTAAAAATTAGTTGTGAATACATTTTTAATATTGTAAAAAAAGTACCTAAAGCAGCGATCAGGAATTCTGCCTTTTTACTTGTGTTTTTTTATTTTTATTTTTATTAATAAGTTATCACAAAACTGCTTTCATGGGAAAATTATTTTCTCGAATTTTTTATGCAACCAAGGCACTCCATAAATTCTACTCCTCTTATGCTCATTCACTGAGAATCAACAAAATTGTACTGCAAAAGTCAGCGTTGAGTCAGAAATATTCTTCGTGCATTGAGACCAACTTATGATGGACATCAACCACCTTTTGAGCCAACTATTCGAAATACCATACGAAATTTTTAATTCAGGTTTGATTTATTATCACCAACGGTTTTTATTATTACATGATTTCTACCGATTAGACCTCATCAAGCACGCATGGCCGCGCAAAGACCGCGCAGAAAGTTGAGAAAGCACACGAAGGCCGTGCTGAATCAATTCGATGACACACTCTGGATGTTTAGTTGGCATATTAAACAACTGCGGGTGTTTTATGTAAGGATCTATGTCTAGAGCCATACAAAATTCAACTCGTGCGTGAACTAAAGCCGGGTGAATTTAGTTTGTGTTACGTTTTAAGGGAGTCGCCTCTAAATTCGTTTTTTATAACGAAAGTTTCTTCTGTGAATAGGCGCATTTTCCGCTCAACTGTTATGTTAATAAACAGAACTTGGACTGATAAGCAAGCCGAAGAGTTTCGCGAGCTGCCGCTCTATCGATAGAAAACAATGGCTTTCAGTGGTTGATCAGTGGTTGATCAGTGGTAGAAAAGTCTATCTACTGAGGAAGAAAATTATCTATTTGCTTTGTTCGACAAACTGTAATGTTTTTTATTCCACATATTTGCTTGGTAGGATGGAGTTAGAGTGAACTCCTGTGAGCTATTCCCTCTCAAGGGATGCAAATATTTTAGACATTGTTTTACATTTTTTCAAAAATTGGTTTATTTGTAAGGTTGAGTATAGTAGGAAGTAAACCGAAGAAATTAAAAAAATATTTAATAATTTTGAGATTTATTCAATGATGAAAATTTCGATATGGACTTTTGTTTTAATAAATATCTTCGGTGCTTTTTATCATTTTTAGACGTTTCTTTTTATGTGTTATGTCATTTCTGAGCAACAACCCTCTTCAGATTTTGTTTGTTACTTTTTTCATTAGTAGCTCAAAATATACACCGTAATCCCTGAAATAATTTAAATGTTTTGATTAATTTTTTTAAATTTAATTTAATTAAATTTAATAATTTTGAGATTTATACAATAATGAAAGTTTTTATATGGTATTTTTTGAAGTGAAATGCCTTTGGAGCTACATATGTAATAGTTTTACAATTTTTTCGAAACTTTAATTTTTTGAAAATTTTTTGAAAAAGTCGATTTTTTTTCAAAACTTTTGGAAATTTTTTTGTCACCTCTACTCAGATTTTTTATCTTACTTTTTTCATTTATTAAGCTATACTCCGTAATTCCTGAAATAATTTAACTTTTTTAATTAATTATTTTAAATTTAATTCAATTAACTTTAATAATTTTCAGATTTATTCAATGATGAAAATTTTTATATGGGTTTTTTTGAAGTGAAATGTTTTTGGTGCTATTAAACAATTCATACAATTTTTTTAAAACTTAACTTTTTTGAAGAAATTTTTTTGCCAAAAGTCGAATTTTTTATTCAAAACTTATAGAATTCTTTTTGTGCCATTTCTGAACAACACCCAGATTTTTTTTCATTTATAGCTCAGACTATACTCACTAATCCCTGAAAATTGTTTTTCGTATTTCGCTGGGCACTGGATTGGGACTCCCATAAATTTTCGAGTTACATTATGTTTAGCTGTGGTAAAATATTTCCACAAATACCTGTATGAACAACGATTCTAGGTAAGAAAAGGCCAGGCAGCATTGGGTTGATTACTCCAGTTCAAGCATCCAGAAACACAAATTGCACGGTGGACCGAAAGGTTGAAAAATTACAACATCGAGATCGAACATCGTAAAGAGGAACAACATGGCAATGCAGATGCAATGACTCGGCGACCTCATGCTATGGAGTGTAAGCATTGCTCGTCGCAAAGTCGAGAGATCTGAGGGAACAGCTGACATCAGATTAATGCAGTTGCAAACCAACAATGAGGGGGAACCCGGTGCGAAAAGATGTAGCCAATTTAATGATACTGATTTGAGAAAGACCATGGAAGCGAAATACGCCGGACAAAAAAACTTTTTTGCAAAAAAATTTTAAACAAAAATATTTTATTAAAAAGAATATAACAAAAAAATGTATTTAAAAACTTTTTTCAGTTTATTTAAAAATAAAATATTTTTTAAATATTGGATATTTGCACACAACAAAAAATTTGTATTAAAAAAAAAAATTTATTGAAAAAGGAACTATTGAAACAAAATTTTTTTTATTAGACATATTTGCCCACAAATTTTTATCAAAAAAATTTCATTAAAAAAAAATTATTGAAAAAGAACTATTGAAACAAATTTTTTTTTATTAGACATATTTGCACACAAATTTTTAACAAAAAAATTTCATTAAAAAAAAAAATTTATTAAAAAAGAACTATTGAAACAAAATTTTTTTTATTAGACATATTTGCACACAAATATTTAACAAAAATATTTTATTAAAAAGAATATAACAAAAAAATGTATTTAAAAACTTTTTTCAGTTTATTTAAAAATAAAATATTTTTTAAATATTGGATATTTGCACACAACAAAAAATTTGTATTAAAAAAAAAATTTATTGAAAAAGAACTATTGAAACAAAATTTTTTTTATTAGATACATATATTTGCACACAAATTTTTCACAAAACATTTTTATTAAAAAAAAAATTTATTAAAAAAGAGCTATTGAAACAAATTTTTTTTTATTAGACATATTTGCACACAAATATTTAACAAAAATATTTTATTAAAAAAATTGATTAAAAAAATTATTTAAAAAGAAATATAAATATATTTTACAAAAAAGAAAAAAGTTATAAATATGTTAAAAATAACGAAAGATAACTGATTTTGAAAAAATTATATACCAAATTTTCAACATAGCATCAATCTTAATCTATCGCCCCCTTGCACTCTCTGGCCCTTCGCACCAACCGGAGTTAAATGAAGTAATATATAACTACAAATAAATCGCAAAATTAAAAATTTTTCTTCAAAAGTGTTTCAGTTTACTTTTTATTATACTTAACTTTTTATTATACTAAACCCTACAAATATACAAATTTTCAGAAAAATTTAAGCCCTTGCCCAAAATACTTGGATTACTTGACATGGAATCGCTCATGCATTGCTCACTAAATGCTATAATAATTAATTGAATTAATACCAATTTACAACCCAATTTATACACATACATATCTACTAATGTAAGAAATCAAACCTTAGTATTCAGTTCAATTAAACGAGTTCCAATTAAACGGAGTTCACTGTAAGTAACTACATTTGCCTAAGCTCTAACGGGTTAAAGAGTGGAAGTGAATAAGTTAATTAGTTGATTATCTTTTAGTTATCACTCAAGTATATAAATTTTGTGATGAGGTTTAAGTGTGAAAAAACTTTAAAGAAAACATTTACTTGGCTATTTGCTTTGCCAGCTTCAACGGCTAAAAATTTGAAATATTATATTTTACTTGGTAAGGCATAACCACGGATATTAGCTGGTTATGTATAATGCTGCCGTCACGTTCATTATAATTAAGTAGCCCACTTTGCAGCCGCAGATGTTTGCTAATTCTTGGCTCTTCGTTGTGATGCGCTCTTCGAAGTGTTCAGCACCTGATGGGCAGCTTGGGTGAAGCAACTATTTTCGCAAATCACTTACAAAATTATATGGTATACCTTCGCGAAGAGTGCTGGTAGATTAATATGTATGTACATACGAGTAAGTACGAGAAGTTAGACAACAAGAAAAAAATTGCGCATGTTTTACTTAGAACGATACATCCCAGTAGGGAAGTGGACTCAAAACGAACTGGTAAGCTGCTAGGGAATTTAGGGCTATGATTAGTTCGCATTGTTATTGTTGTTCTTGTGTTAAATAGCACGAAACATTCCCAGTACTTTCCCGCAGAATGCTGCTGCCGTGACAGTAACTCAGAACTGAATGCCGTTTTTTCGCTCTTGGGGTTAAATGGCCCTCGTGTGTATGTCGATCGCCCAATAACCCGTAAATACAGCTACAAGCTTGGAAATTGAATGGCGTGGAGTCCTCAAGACTTTCTGAGTCCTCCGCCACAGGGTTTTCGAAATACCAAATGATGAACTGGAGAACCATCTTTTCTGCGCTTTCCTGAGAAATAAACTGCGCAATTCTCCTTTAGCAACAGTCAGACGAATGCTGATGACCGAGAAAGCGGTCTCTGGGACCAGCTTAGTTGACTCCTTCCTGGCAAGTTCATCAGCAATTTCAATTCCTTCTCTATATTCCTATGTTTTGGAACCCAGATCAGAGAAATGTTACGCAAGTTATTTGATCTCCGGCTTACCAAAAGAAGTTGACTAATATGGATCTGCACCACGCTGCCATCAGAGCCTAGTTCGCGGCTTGACTATAGGAAAAAGTGTTAATATCTCTCGCGCTCGCGCGTTCCCTAAGCAAAGACTTCTGCCTGAAAAACACTAACAGTAACCGGATAGAAGAAAATGGATAGATAATTTTAGAGAAAACTACAGCTCTGACTCCCGATTCCATTTTGGAGCCGCCAGTGAAGGCACAGGTACCAGCTTGGGTGCAGATTTTCTCCTCGCTCCAATTTTGCTTACTTGGAAAGTTTGCCCTGGCACGATCCTCAAACTCCCATTTCCGGATATGCGGATAAAGAAATCTGTCCGAAGTTGAGAGAAATATGGTGTTAACTGCTTAAAAATGCCACCATCACTTTCTTTATTAAATCGGAACCTGTACGAAATACAATAGCTGAAATCTGGTAGCAATGTATCAGATTTTCGATAGCCCCGAATCAGTGATGAATTCGAGAATAAAAATATACTGTAAACGAGCTCGCTCTGCTGTTGTTGTCGCACTAGCTGTGATAGAGTGGCGTACCATTCAACAGACGCCAGACACGATTTTTTGATTTTAGAGTGAAAAATTATTATTATTATTAAATTAATTTCTAATTTTTGTTTGGCATATTTTTATTTTTTTTTAATGAGTTTGTGTTTGAATATCTGAAATTTTCTTCTTCTTCTTAATTGGCGCGATAACCGCTTACGCGATTTTGGCCGAGTTTAACAAAGCGCGCCAGTCGTTTCTTTCTCGTGCTAACCGGCGCCAATTGGACACACCTAGTGAAGCCAAGTCGTTCTCCACCTGATCTTTCCAACGCAGAGGAGGCCTTCCTCTTCCTCTGCTACCACCAGCTGGTACCGCATCGAATACTTTCAAAGCCGGAGCGTTTGTATCCATTCGGACGACATGACCCAGCCAACGAAGCCGCTGGATCTTTATTCGCTGCGCTATGTCTATGTCGTCATAAAGATCATACAGCTCGTCGTTCCATCGCCTGCGATATTCGTCGCTGCCAACGTGCAAAGGTCCAAAAATCTTCCGCAGAATCTTCCTCTCAAACACTCCAAGCGTCGCTTCATCGGATGTTGTCATCGTCCATCTGAAATTTTACTTAAAAAAAATCAAGAGCTTATCGGATTAGAAGCTGTTATTATTTGAGACGAGCCGTTTGCTTACATTTCGACTTTGGCACGAGCTGCCGCACTGAAGTCAATTGACGCTACTCCCAATAAGAGTACCGAGTAGTTCTCAAACAGAAATTTGCTTCACTAGTTAGTTCAGTTCCTCCCTACAGGGACAAGTATACATAAAGAAAATGACATACACGTTTGCGCGTGCATAAGTAAATATAAGTGAGATGCTATTGAATAAATTTGTAAGAGTTATAAACACGCACAATTCCAAGGTTTAAATGTCAAACAATTTGGTTTTTCTTTATGGACAGCTGCAAATGTTTTACCTTGAAATGAGCTGCAATGGCAACATGAAATAAAATAATAAAACACATTCTTAGATATTTAAGTTTTTTAATTAACTGCAATCACAATCCCATTCATTAGCTGACCAAAATATTGAATGAGTTCCGCCATAAGAGGGATATCACAAGTATTCTTTCTATGGAGGTTAGAAGAAAACTTAGATATGCATAGACAATAAGCTCCGAGAATTTGTCAATAAAGCATGGCTCGCACTTGGCCAAGGAATCAAATTTCTTGATGCCGTACAGAGGAAAATCAGAAGAAAGAACCAAAGAAGGAGAAAAGAGGATTTGGATTGGATAACGATGCCCAACGGTGACTAATTACATTTGTATTGCTTTAATGATGAAATCCACCAGCTGTGTAATATTTAAACACGCAATATTTGCAGGCTTAGCAAAAACGTTCAGTTGTCTGAATCTTAGCCCGACAAGAGCAAAGCAGCTGCGAAGAGGGTGCCGAAGGTTTTCACCTCATCTTCCAGACAGCAGCTTCTGCAGAAAGGACTTGAAGCAATCCCAAGACTATGGATATCTAATGGATAATGCTTTAAGGGATAGCTCCCACGTTAGCGCTCCGTCAAGGATGTTGAGCTCTAGATATTTTATATTCTCTCTTAAATAAAACGAGTTCCATCTTCAGAGGATTTACCAAGAGACTGCAAGCTCAGGTCCATTTCACAACTAGATTTAGATAGCATTGCATTAATTTGATCAGACATGTAGGTGAAATGGTTGAAGTACTACTCTACAAGTAGCACTAAGGGGCCAATTGGATACCATGAGATTAGAGTTCCAACAGGCAGATATCTACAGCCAGCCAGAACTGTTGATGTAATGGAGCAGATTGATGGGATTTAGATTGGCGCACTGTCCCAGGCTGTCGAAGAAAAGAGCGCCCAGTGACCTTAACCGTCTAGCTGCTAAGCTCGGACATTTAGAGTGAAAGGTCCCCACAGCTTTTGCAATGGATATTAAAAGGTAAACCTAGCTTTTCCGCGTGTGAGCCGATCGTCCAATGGTTGGTACACCACAGCTACGAGTTTTTCAAATTGAATGGCATTACTTTCTTAGTCCTCCGTCTATTCCTGAGAAATAAATTGTGCGATTATCCTTTAAAAGCAGTCAGGGGAATGCGGTTGAGAGGGGCTAGGAGGGACCAAGCAGGCTCATCTGCAATTTCATTTCCCTTTATGTTCCTATATCCTGGAACCCAGATCAGATAAATTTTACCTGCGCAATTCCATTAGAGAGTTTAAAAACTTCCCTCTGGCAATAAGCAGGACGTCAACCGCGTAGGCAACCACCTATCAGCCTCTCCTCTCCAGCTCTTCTGGCAAGTAGAGGAGAGGGGAGATTTTACCTGCCTTGGGTATGGAAGCAACTCTCACAGCCCGCCATGTTGACCTTCACTGCTCTGGAAGTATTAACGATGGATGATGACCTAAATATCGAAAAATATACTAACAGAATGCCTTCAGCTGCATCTTCCTTTCGTTGGGATGCATCTTCCTTTCACTACTAACTTTGTTTATGGGATGAAACTTAAATATCCGCGTCTCATATCTAGACTCATTTTCACTCTTACGCAGCTCGACATGTGCCAGATTCCACCAAAATTATAAATATACAAGGTGGCGCAAAATTAATCACTCCATCGGAAGATTTATAATATTTGCAAATGGCGTCCTACGTTATTCATATTTGACACTTGTGAACTAGACAGCTGCGGCATACAAACAGACAAGCAATGGAACAAAAACAATTTTTCTACAGGGTTCAGCACGCGAAGTGTAACCAACTTCAGACCGCTCGCGCAGCTGATGCACGGGCTGTCTGTTAGTTGACTAAATGACAATTTTTCAAATTGAGCAATTCGTAAACTCCCAAAACGATAGGGTTTAATTGACCGACCGTTCATACGAGAATTTGAGTCATGGATCGGCCACCAGGAGGCAGCACCTGCCCCGGGTAATGTTTTGTGCTGCTGTACTCGCAGATGGGCGCTCTCCAATCGTTTTCATCGAGCCTGGCGTCAAGGTATATGCGAAATATTATAGGGAAAGTATTCTGGAGGTTGCCTTGAATATTTCGGTGGCAGACCGTGGACGGTTCAACAGAACTCCGCACCGTCCCACGAAGCTCGAGTGAACCAAGAATGTCTAAAAAACAACGTTCCGAACTTCATAACGTCCACAAATAGCTCTCAAATTCACCAGACGTGAGTTCGTTGGATTATATTCTTTGAGCCATTTTGGAGAGCGAGGTCCGAACTGAAAGATTCACCAGTGTCGAGGCGCTGAAAAAAGCCATTGTCTAAAATACCTGCAAGTCACATTCGGGCAATGTGCGATTCGTTTCTTGGCCGTCTCAAGGTCATAGTCAAGGCAAAATATGGTCATATCGAGCAAAAGTAAATTGATTTTTTATTTTGTATTATTTTCACACATTTTTGAATTGAATAAAAGTAATTTTCCAAACTAAATTTATGACCTTTTTAATTGGTTACACAGGGTCCGGCCCTGTATTTAGTAAAAAAGTTAATCACGAACAAAATTGGATGTTTAATTTTGCGGCCCCCTTCATATGAGTCACTCATAAAATACAAACCAAGTGTGCAATCGACTTCAAACTGCATTGCGAATGGAATTAACTAACGGACGGTCACCTCATTCAAGACATCTATTTTTGAAGTGTTGCCAGTTTCTGAGTAATAACTAAAACTTTAAATGGCACATCGTGCATTTGTCAACATTATCTTGGAGCATAAAATATTTACATATTTTTTAGATAATTTTGTACACTATTAGGAATGACAAACTATTAATAATAATAACAATAATTAAATCTGAAAGCTGAAAATACAGATAATTATGCAGGTTAAAAAAATTAAAAATCAACTTGTTTTTTTCTATCCATTTGATGCATTTTGACCCGCAAATCCGGTTTTATGCTATCGCACTTCAGATGAATAACAGTTCGATTGCAAAAAATGCATTGAATAGCATTTGATGTATATTTTTTTTTTTTTGACACGCCGCCCACAAGTAATGGAAAAGCCAACACCTCATATGATGATGCATATTTTGATGCCTGTAAGCTGATATTGACTTCATAAATGGCTATCATGCAACTCTTGGCAGTCGCATACACAATTTTTAGTGTATTTAAAGCGAGATAATCTCAGCCTCACTTATGGTGCAAAAATGCAAATCGTCACCGTAAAGGGGCTACGTTGAAACGTTGAAGTTTAATGAAACTTGCGCCTGGCAGAGCTCAGAAGTCAGCTGTGTTTTAATGTTGTACCTACTTCTTTTTTTTAATTGTGTTGTTATTGTTTGGTCGAGCTTCTGCTCCGATTTGTGTTGATCTTGTGGATCTCGATGTTGTGCTACAAATGGAGAGACCAACAGTTGTACGCCGCCTCCGAACGGCAGATAGTTTTTATGACAAGCTTTTTCGTGAGAGAAATACTCTCGGAGGTTTGCAATTGCCTGCCGAGGGGCGACCGCTGAGATCGCTTAGAAATCTTTGGTTTCTCCAACATAGTGCAGGGAAAGGCAGAAGTTGGCTATTTGGGGTGTTCGCGTTGATTTTGTTTCATAAATGGAGGGACGTATACTTTTACGCCGCTTCCAAACAGCAGATGGTTTTTTATGACCGAAATATCTTTTGTATTATTTGATATTTCATTCTTGCACAAGGTTTTCATTTTGGGTTCTACAGAATGGTAGTCTCACACAATCCACTCGGCGGCCTCATACCTCTGCATAAATGCAGGAAATTGACCATTTCAAATCGTATTTCGACAACGAAATTCAAAAACATTTTTTTTTAATTTCCTATAAATCTTTGGTCCTAAGCAGTAACAAACAGACTAAGCAGTAAATCAACAGCATTGGCTTAAAAATCATTATTAGGTAGGTAGAAGTTTTACGTAAAAAGAGAGTATACCAGTAGCATAGGTAGACTTGACTTAACCCGACTTATGTGTTTTTTTGCTTCTGACCCCAGCAAATAAAAATTAGATTGGAATAGATTACCAATGCTCGATTTTGTCAAACGCTTGAAGACTGAACTGAGCATTAAAAAGACTTTGGAAGGGTTATCCAAAGCATACAAGATGAACCACAACAAGAAATCTTGACGCACGGACGAAACCTTCACCAAGAAAGACACAGTGGTAGGTATTTACGAATCTGAGAAAAGATATTAGACAATACATCTATTTCAAACGGAATTATACGCAACCTTGAACGCAACTAACGGGTTTTCCAATAATAGGTGTTATTTTAAATAGTCCGCTATTTCGGTAGATGCCACTTTTGAGGCTGTCATTTTTTAATGTTTGACAAGAAGAAACTACGCCATTAATAAAAATGGAACGATACACGTTTAAACAACACATTGAAATTATTAAAATTCACTATAAAAATGGTGAAAATTTGGCAGAGATGGTTCGTAAAACTCGAACATTTTTGGGTCGTCATGAAGCACCTTGTCGGACCGCAATACAGAAATTGGTGAAAAAATTCGAGCTGTTGGGACAAGTAAGTGATGTAAAGAATAAAACCCATGTACGTCGCTCAAGAACAGCCGAAAGATTGCTGTTGTAGCCGAACGTGTTGAAGAAAACCCAGGTTTGTCCTTTCCTCGTCGTTCTTTGGAATTAGACATTCCACAAACGTCATTACACCGTATTTTGCATAAAGATTTGGGTCTTAAGGCTTATAAAGTCCACCTAACACAAGAACTCAAGCCGGGCGATCATCAACAACGTCGTGTCTTTGCTGATTGAGTCGTTGAAATGCATGAAAATAATCCGGAATTCCATCGAAAAATCATCTTGAGTGATGAGTCCCATTCCGACCTCGGCGGTTTTGTCAACAAGCTAAATTATCGGATCTGGGGCACAGAAAATCCAAGAGTTATTGTTGAAAAGCCTCTCTATCCTCAACGTGTGTGTCATTGCTATCGAGCTATCGAGATCTGATTAACGATTTTTTGTGGCCGGAATTGGATGGAATTGTTCTGAACAACATTTATTTTTTAACAAGACGGCGCTACGTGCCACACAAGCAACGAAACCCTTGATCTTTAATCAAAATAACATCTCTTATTGGAAAACCCTTTATAACAACAGAAGCATTACTATCCTTACTGATAGTCAGGCAGCAATCAAGGCTGTCAACTCCTCCCAAGTTACAATAAAATTGGTGCTGGAATGCCTTGATAAGCTGAATATCCTAAGCCAGAACACTCAAGGATTACTGCATACGAAGTGGCAGATTTGAAGACCCAGAGCCATTTTATACCCTGGGAAGAAGAAAGTTCTCGCCGTTTTTGCAGAAAATAGAAGAAAAATAAAGAAGATAGTACTTCGGCAATCTACCGGGCTTATCGTAAATAAAATCAATGATTGGCAGCTTCAACCTAAACCGATTTGAAGATTGTAAGGAATTCAATGAGAACAATTTTAGAATCATCACAGGAATCCTAGCAGGGTATTGTATATGGAACCATCATCTCTCCATCAACATGGGAATGCACTCCAATGCAAATAGCAGGTTCAGTAGGGAGAAAAGTGAAATCATCAGACATGTGTTGGCATCCTACCCATCACTGATGCATAAGCGGCACAAATACCTGGGTAAACATATTTACCAGAGGATGAAGTAAAATTCAATAAAATAGGACAAATACTAAAATTTATTGAAGAAGTTGAACTCGGAGAAATACTCTGTATCCTTGAAGAGAGTATAATAGATCTTTCAGGTTGCAGTGCTTAATCTTCTTAAAATTATATTAGAATAAATTAAAAAATTCTCTACATTTAAGTTAATTCATTTTCAATAAGTTATAACTAGCAGTATGAGTAAAATACACTCTACGGACTGAGCCAAGGCGCATTCATTAAAGGTGGTGGCACTAGACCAACAAAAATGTTCTGTACGTTTGGCTTTCAAAGCAAAGTAGTGGGAAACTAGAAACTAAATAATGATTTCACCTTGTTTCATTCTGAGCAGACAGCCACATGGACACGGCGAAAGAAAAAAAGCAAATCAGCTGATTTACCAACACCACCTTTAATAGATTTACCTTGGAGTGAGCTATGCATTTTTTTCATATCTTCATAGCTAGCAATATTATCTAGAAGGCTACTGTAGGGAGAGAGATGGAGAGAAGGCTAAAGAGTTTTACGAAAAAATTCCGAGGCCTTTTAGCTACGGCAGTGACGATCAAAACACGAGCTTGGCTTTATTTATTTTTTTGTTTCTTATTTTATTTTTAGAGAACCATTTTTCTATAAATTGTAAATCCCTTCAAAAGTTTATCTTTCAATTTCAAATTTTTCTTTCCAAATTACCCGAATTGACAGCTATGCATAAGCAATAGGCAATAGCAAAAAATTTTAAATACCTTCATCAGGGAAACAACTGGAATTGTCGCTTGTCAAAGCTGTGAGCAGCTGTTAAGTTGCTGACCTAAGATGCGCTATTTTGTTTCGACAACTGTCAAAAAGGCATGCAAATTTACTGTAATAAATGAAAGTCTTGAAAACATTTTTTTCGGCCGAACAAAAAAATACGTGTCTTATTATTTTGACCAGAGAGCAACATATTTGAGTTACATCGAAATCGAAGAACATGCCCCGAATAGCCCGGTTGAATTGAAATGGAAATCATCAGCTTTGTTTCTCATGCATGAACCATTCTGAAGTAGCCAACGTGCATTCATTAAGGGTGGTGGCACTAGACCAGCAACAATTTTGTATACGTTTGTCGATTGTCAACGAAAAGTATTGAGAAAGTAAAAATGGATTCGCCTTGTATTTCGTGGGTTCAAAAAATCGATTTTTTTGCTTATTAATTTCTACAACATCTCAACAATATTATCCTAAATTTTCAAGTCGATCTGAATAATAGTTTCGGAGATACAGCCTTTGGAAGGTGTGCGCTCCAAGCCACTTTTATTCTTACTCAAAACTTTAAACGCGTTTTTCTCGGAACCGTGTTTTCAGAGTCGGTTGTCAAATGTTCTCGAAAACTACTCAACCGATCTTGATAAAATTGGGGGGGTTGATGATCCTGTCAGGAGTTATGCTGACAACGCGGACGCACCTTTTTTTCGAGGGGTCACCGGAAATGACGTCACAACGGAGGAGTTTTCATTTTTTTTTTTAATTTCAGAAATTATTCTTTAAATATGTATCTATAAGACAGAAAAAAGTTTGAATTAAACAAAATTTTTTTTACATAGAAAAAAGAATATTGAAAATAAGCCTTTTTTTACCCGACGAAACCCATGTAAGCCCTTAACTCTCTAACGCTTGATGATTACGATCGAATAGAAAATCATTACGAGCTAAGTTTTCAGATCTACATAATTTACTAGAGGGTACGAGTATTAGTGCGCCGCTGATTAAAATTCCGATGCCAATTTTTGAAAAAATCCAATTTCCATGTAATTTTTCCTATTATTATTAAAAATAATTCCAATTATTATAATAATTAATAATGTTTTTGCATCGTAGGCTTACACAGTCCTTTTTTTCTTATTCATGCATAATTTTTTCCAGTGACGAACTTTTCGCTCTTTCAAGACTGGTGACAAAAGTTAATTTTTTGCACATCCCTGATTTACGAGCTGATTTTCCGAAGTTAGTTAAAAATTATTATTTTTATTATTTCATATGATTCCATGGAGGGCCAAAGAGCCACAAGCGACTTCTGTAATCAGGTTTTTTTACGATTGGTAGGTGATTGGCCTACCACATCCGATTCTGGTACTAGAGCTGCCAGCTGAATGCAGTTGCGTGGGAGGCTGCAGCATTTCCTCCGGAACGTCAGAGCCTCGTTCGTTTTAAACACGGAGTACCACGTGAAGGTGAGGTTAACGTTTGGGAGGCATAGGCCACATATTCGTGTCACCAATTTTATTTGCCCATTTTAACTTGGTAGTTAATGTGCCCTCCCCCATTGGTGGGTAATCGCACCATTAGAAATACTTAAAAAAAAATCGCACAAACACAGCGATTAAAGATGTAAAATTGGTAGAGAGATATGGAATATTTGATGATGCGTCGTGTATTTATATTTTCAACGAAATGTGATATCATTTCGAAGTCGGTATATTGACGCTAGCGGAAGTATATCGAAATGAACATCTGTTGACTTAGCTTACCTCATTTCACTCTACCTTAAACAAAACGTCATAAGAATTGTATGTGCAGTGGAAAGAAAGGAAGAACGGACATTTGTCAAGGAATTTCGTTGCAAAGAGATTTTAATACAAGCGAAATCTACGAGTAACTTGAAGTTGTCGCCTTAGTCGAGTTTGGTTGAGTTGAGTAGGTTTTATGCGTGATTTCCATTCGTTTGGCCTGAGTTTGTTGGCCGCTGTGTACCTGATATATTGAATTAAGAAACAAAATCTCGCCTGGTGGGCAAGCAAAGGCAAACTTCTGAGTGTATTTCTGCCATAAAAAAAGAAACTTTTCATAAATAGCACCTGCCGTTCGGAGGCGGGCAACATCAAGCCGCACATCATAAATTGGAGTCGCAGCTCGACCAAACACTTAATAAAGGATGTATATAATTAAATATTTAATATAAATGCACACAAATATAAGCTAGCAAACATAAGTAGAAGGCAGAAAATGACGCAATCTAACTAATGGGAATAAAATGAGTAATGAATTTGGGTTTTATTATCTTAGTAAGCAATCTAATAATATTAAATTAATTTAAGAAGCATAATAAAACAAAATTTATATATTATTTTGGACATTACTTGTGGGAATATTTACAATGGCATTGCATATTTTTAGATATGCTTTTTATCGCTCCACCTGAGTTGATGGGAAATGCGACTACCGAATGAATGAAATTAGTAAGAGACAATAAATTATTTATGTTAAAAATACTTCGCATGATTTATACATAGTAAACATAATACATATGAATATGTACAGAGTGACTATATGTTTCTATGTATATATGTATGTATATACCTAGTAGTATACGAGGATATACATACATATACATAGGTGTTGCAAACGAGCTCTATTCGTTGACAAAACTACTGCAAGTACTATTATTGTTATTTTTACTCATATTAAAAATACTAAATATATCCCAAGATGAGTTATTTAAAAAAAAGTTTCGAAAGCCTTCAGTGCTCGACTCAATCGCGTTAACTGCGTTCAATACCGGTCCTCTGCGCGATGCCTTAATTTTTCTTCCATAACAGCCCACCTGTCTTTTATCTGACTATACAAATGGATAGTTTCATTATCGAAGTCTGATTCGATAATATTTGCATACATATTTTTATTTAATTTATTATGAATGGTGTGAATAAATAACTAAGCAGTTTGTGGGTGACGATTTCAATTTGTCTTTCTCCATTTATGCAATAAATATAACTGAAGCCAACACATCTTCTTCACTTTGTGTGTAATTTTGAATGCAAAGCTGACTGCTACTTGTACCTGCTGCATACAAAGAGGGATTATTTTATGGCATACAGTAACGAACTGATTATAGATACAGCCATGGCTAGATAAATAGCACATGTGTTAAGTTAAGTTTTTAGTACGAACTCTGTTTTGATCAAATAATTTTGTTTGTTTACATTTATATAACGGTATATACATGTATGCAAGGAATTTACCGTTTTTTTCGATGGAATTTTTTGCGCTCTATTTTATTTATGCTTATTGCTGTTTTTAAGTGGACACAAAAATAGCACATTTTAACTTATGCTGTTTCAGCGATTTTTAGTAAAATTCTTCGTTTCTTACAATAAATAAAATTTTAAAGTAATTACTAAAAATGGGACGTAGAAAACATTGCACGCCGGAGAAAAGAGCTCTTGCATACCGTACGAGTCAAAACGGAAAAAGCTATGCAGAAATAGCTGAAATGATGGTTTGGTTGCATAAGCAGAAAAAGCCAGTCCTCTCAAAAAGACATATCAAACACATAGGTGTGCGTCATGCAAAAGCCCACAAAGACAAATCTATTCAGTTTTGGAAAAAATTACTTTGGACCGACGAAACTAAAATAAATAGGATGGGACCAGATGGGAAAACTATAGTACGTCGTCCAAAAAAACAAGCGCTAAATCCTAGGTTCGCAAAAAAGACGATTAAACACGGCGGCGGAAGCATCGTGGTTTGGGGAGCTTTTTCCTGGCATGATGTTGGGCCGATTGTTCGCGTGGTTGGTAAAATGGATAGATTTCAGTATCTGGATACACTTCAGCTTATGCCAATATATTGGACACTTATGCAGGACAATGACCCAAAAATCATACTGCATAGACAGTGAAGTAATGGCTCAGAAGAGAAAAAATTAATGTACTGGATTGGCCGGCGCAGATCTCTGATCGCAATCTTGTGGAATGACGTTAAGGTCAAAATCGCTAACAAACATTTTAAAAATTTTGATGATTTGTGGGCCGCAGTTGAGGAGGCTTGGTACTCGATTCCAAAGGAAAGATGCTTGTAGAAAGCGTGGAGCGGCGGCTTGAAGAAGTAATCAAAAACGGTGGATATAGTACAAAATACTAATCTGGTAAAACAATTACATTACTTAACTATTATTACTTAACTATCTGATTTGTTTACTATTTTTGCTTTTATTTGGAATTTTTTAGAATGCGCAATTTATGTGTCCCGGAGATTTCGTGAGTTATCAACGTTCTTATAAATTAAATCAGAACTGAAATTATTTTTTACCATTTTTTTTTGTTTTAAAGTGGAAGAAAATAAATTTTTATTTTTTATGTTGCTTTTTTCCCAATAAAAAATAATTATTTAAAAACATATTCAACTCTTTGCTTCCAAAGTCTAATTGTGCTATTTATATGACCCTGGCTGTATATTTATACATATATAGGATGGGATATGATTTTCTTAAATGCATTAAAAATTAAATAACATTAGGGATGGCAATATTACCGGTAATTCCGGAATCGAAAATGGTAGTCCCGAAATTATAAATAATAATAAATAATATTAATGGCAATATTAGCGGCAATACCGGGATAAAAAAAGGTAATCCTGAATTGTCGGGACTGATCCCGGGATATGATTTTCTCAAATGCATTAAAAATTAAATAACATTAGGGATGACAATATTAGCGGTAATCCCGGAATGGAAAATGGTAGTCCCGAAATTATAAATAATAATAAATAATATTAATGGCAATATTAGCGGCAATACCGGGATAAAAAAAGGTAATCCTGAATTGTCGGGACTGATCCCGGGATATGATTTTCTTAAATGCATTAAAAATTAAATAACATTAGGGATGGCAATATTAGCGGTAATCCCGGAATGGAAAATGGTAGTCCCGAAATTATAAATAATAATAAATAATATTAATGGCAATATTAGCGGCAATACCGGGATAAAAAAAGGTAATCCTGAATTGTCGGGACTGATCCCGGGATATGATTTTCTCAAATGCATTAAAAATTAAATAATATCAGGGATAGTAGTATTAGCGGTAATACCGGAATCGAAAAAAGTAATCCCGAAATTATGGGACTGCTTCGGGGATATTATTTTCCCGAATGCATTAAAAATAATAAATTTTTTGTATAAATATTGGAAGCATTTTAGCATACTAATATATATAATAGCTTTTGTATTTTATTTATTTAATAGAATACAAAAAATAATGTTAGAGCAGGACGGGAATGATTGCGTTGTTCTTGATGGAAATTACGTCGATGAATAAAACACGTTTTTTTGTGGCAGGGACTTCTCAGCCAATGTGTTATATGTATGATATTTGACGGGTATATAATTTACTGGGTGTTTGGTCAAGCTTTTTCTCCAATTTGTGGTATGCGCTCTGATGTTCACCTAAAATTGGGGGTCCCACTGATTTGAGGTGACTCCGAATGGCAGAAAAATTATTAAAATTTTTGGGATTCATATAAAGAAATGTCGGGATTTTTGGTATCGGTAAGTACATATGCACATTGATAGCAATACTCGTACCATGCTCATGCCATTAAGGCAGTAACTGTTCACTGAGATTTAGATCTAACCAATTAACTAAAAATTAAGCTTCTCGAAGTAAAACAACAAAAGCCGGAAGAGCAATTTCGGCTACTTGGTATCGTAATTGGCCCATACAAGATAATGTAGAAAACAATGTGACTATGAATCTGTAGAATCTTGATTTTCAATCACAAATTACGTTTTTTTACAGTGATTACACTGCCGTGCTTTTCGGATGGATTTATGTTGTTTTTAACAGCTTCTGCGTTCACAGTCAAGTTGTTGTCTTTGATTTCGCGCCTATGTAAATTTCGGCTAGTTGTAAATTATGAATTAAATACTTTAATTTGCATGTTAAATTGTATTTTTATTACTCTTTTTTATTTAAAGATGATTGATGATGCGAAATTAATAGATCTGGTACGCTCCAATGAGGTAATCTCTAAGAAAATTTGTTTGGCCAACAAATAATAAAAAATAATAAAAAAAAACAATAACTAGCAGTGTAGTCAACCACAATATTCGAACTTGTAGCGACAAGTCGGTAAAAAAAAGGCTTAATAAAATTTCTTGTTAATTGAGTATTAAATTTCTTTGGAGAAACATCAATCATTATGAGAATGCCGTTTACGTAAATTGCAAACAATTGATACCCCATTAATGGGATTTTCTTCTTATTGGGAAGCGTCACTGATGCTGTAAAACTTAATTCTACTGAAATGATGCTAAAGGCGGTATAAACGTAAAAGGAGGCTGCAATCTTGGTACGTGACTCTAGAAGAACTCCTTGTGCACGCTTTGATAATGTGGGAGGGTAGGTAAAAAAGTTGTTATGGTAGAAGCTGCTATAATACAGAAGAGGAGGAAACTATAAGACACGGGACATCAAAGAAAGTCGGGCGGAAGATTAATGGGGTAAAAACTAAATCGCTTAAAGTAAATGTCGCGGATCTCAGCAGTACTTTAACGTCATGAATTCCAGCATTCAAAACGTCAACAACTTCACCTAGCTGGGAAGTGTATTTTCTACGCTCGGAGGTGCAGCAGACGACATAAAAAGCAGCATCGCAAAAGCTCGCTGCGCGTTTGATCAACTGAACAAGGTATGGAATTCTACATCGGTTTCCAAACATACAAAGCTGCTTATTTTCAACTAAATTTTTATATGGCTGTGAGACCTGGCTCATAACAGACTTGCCCGCAAATAAGCTGCAAGTATGTATTTGTCAACAAATGTTTCAGACGGTTATTGCGGATTCGATGGCCCAGAACAATCAACAACAGAGAACTTTGAGCGAATTGTAAGCAGTTACTCATCTAGACTGAAATAAAGCAAAGGAAATGGACGTGGATTGGCCATATTCATCGAAAGGATCCCACAGAAATATGCAGGTACGCACTCGATTAGGATCCACAAGGCAGTAAATAAAATGACGCCCTAGGTGGACTTGGAAGAGAAAAAGAACTTAAGGCTGCAGGGAAATCTTTCAAAGAAGTCAAAGTCATCGCAAAGGATCGAGACCATTGGAAGCGTTTTGTAGAGGCTCTATGTCCCGGGGAGGATATAGGAATTAAGAGATGCCTTCAACATTCATGGGCAGGAATGGCCGATTGCACTTCATTATCGTCAGAATTTTTTTTCATTTGCAACACTTCGATAATTTTTGGAAATAAATAATAATTCGAGTAGCTAAATTTGGTTTAAAGGGAGATGGGTTAAGTGATCCGATGTCATACTTGTGAGAAGCAGTCAACTGCTGTAGAAGTAGCAGGCCTCGCGTCAATTTTGCACGCCTTTTTGCTTAATAATATATTTAATTCTTCTTGAAGTAATAGCAAATTGCACGAATTCACTCTAATATTTATTTTATATTATTTTATTTACAGGCTATAGAACCAGCGAGCGTAACAAGAACGCGGATGAGCTTACTAACCTGGAATCCTCCTTAAGCTCGACCGAGGCGGAACCAGTAAAAATTTTCTTCAGCCGGATTAAGACGGAACTAGAGTCCACCATTACAGCAATGCAAGTAGACGAATGAAGAACTTAACAAGCTGTGCAAAGACCAAACAACTGAAACCTGGGAGATGCGTAAGATGGGTGAAAAAAAGCTTAACATATTTGAGCGAAAAGTTCTACGTCGCATCCTTGGACTGGTGCGGATAGATCAAGCCCAGTATCGTCCACTATTGCCTAGATGAGCTAAACGGCTTCCAAATCACGCGACTACATCAAGCTTCAGCATCTTAAATGGGCTGGACATGTTCTGAGATCTACAATAATAATCTGTATGTGCCTTATACCGAGGCCCAGAGAAAACCTGGATTGGTACACTTAATGATGATCTTTGGACTGTAAAATTGTAGGACTTCTGCAAAGGATTGATATTCTTGGTCGAAGTTATTGAGGTAGGCCAAGGTTCAACCCGGACCGTCACGCCAACAATGATGATGATGATGAGCTACTTTAGTGGAGCTTCTTCGTTTTTGTGCCACTGTACGGGGTCTTCGACGCTGGTGTACAGTAATGAACCAAGCTCTATATATATATATATATATATATATATTATAATTCGCACGTACACCCCTTTTGGGTGTTGGGCCGAGCTCTTCCTTCTATTTGTGGTGTGCGTCTTGATGTTGTTCCATAAATGGAGGGACTTAAGCCGACTCCGAACGGCAGATATCTTTTATGAGGAGCTTTTTCATGTATTCTCAGTATACAAACTTGTGTGAATCCGCGAGACTCTGCTGCTACTAATTCGATACATATAAGAGCATTCTTCTCATTCATCTTGAGCTGGTCTTAGACTGGCCAAGATAATTATTGAGAACGTTTAAAATACCTAATTAAAACCATTTTGGGCACATCATTTTTCACTTAAACTTGCTTCAGCTCAAAGTAGCTCTCCAAAAACATTATTCAGGTATGATGACCAGATATAAATCCCAACATTTCCCGTAGCTTAATCATGTCATAACTAACGAGTACGCGGACCTTATTTCGCTGTGGCATGCAGTTATCTTTCTCAAACTCAACTCATCTATCTATCATCTGTAGTATTCGCCATGAGCTTACGTGGAGGACATAAATTACTCGCAGAACGATTGCCATGAAAATTTCAAGGCCTTTAATGAAAGCTAATAATAGATTCAAAATATTTACGATACAACTTTTATTTAGGTAGTCACGAAACTTATCAAAATTTGTAAACTATTATGACTTTCAGCGACGAACTTTAATTTATTTACATGTTTTCATGTTGTTTACTTATTCTGAACAAGCATTTAAACACTTGTTGATTAATTTCCATTGTTTTCAAAATACTAAATCCGCGAATTAGTATTTCGCTTATAAGAACTGAGCAGCTTTTTGGCTATTGAATACAAAATTAAGGGCATTGGGTTATTTTAATGAAGATTATTTCACAGAAAATACGTACGTGGTTGTAAAAAAAACATCATGAAATGAAAATCAAATAACAGGTGTTAGCAGAACAAATATAAATACAATGAATGTCGTGCAAAACCAAAAATGTGGTTAATGAGCATTCTGTACAAAAATACATCACTCGTATAGACGCACACCGCGCGATAAAACGTTAGCACAATATAATTTTGACCAATTTTGATTATTTTTCTTTTCTGCTGTAAGTTTTCATTATTTTTTTTTTATAAAAGTATAATTCATTGTTTAACAAAAACCATATAAATCCAATAACCAAATTTTATACAAAATTCAGAAAAATTCGACACTTTTCCATACCAACTCCTCGCTTCGCAATTGGATTTGTGGAAAATTTTGTGGTTTGCAGTTTTAGAGCTTATTAAATTTTAAGGTAACAAAATGCAACTTTGAAGTTGCTGAAAAATCCTGCTGATTTTTTATAATTTTTTTTCTGACGCTGTAACGCATTGCCCCCCTGTAAAAAAATGTGGTGTATTGTTTGGTATAAAAATTTTGTGAAATTTTTCTGAATTTTGTATAAAATTTGTAAATTGAAGTCATATGGTTGTTGTTAGATAGTAAACTACACTTTTGCAAAAAAATAATAAAAATTCAAAAGAAGAAAGAAAAATAGTAAAATCTGGTCTAAATGTTGATGTGCTATTTTTGGGCGCGGACTGTGTGAAGGAGTTTCCCTTAAAAAAATCATAGCCAGCCGTTCGCACCTGACTTCAAACTGAAATGGTCTAGAAAATTATTAACTTATGCTAAAAAAATACTCCGAAGGCCATAGTAGCCAGTGCTTTAGCTCTTTAAGTGGAATAATTATTTATAATTGTTACTCTTTTAATAAATGAATAAAAAAAATAAAAAATTAAAATAGTTCAATACTTAAAAACCTCGCACCTTGCTTATACAAGGCTTCACGTATTAAGAGAGGACAGACTTGCACAAAACTTTAATGATTTATTTTTGATCTGCAAATTTTTCAAGGTGGAAAATTAAGATGATTATTATGTATTTTTTTTTTATTATTTTTGCATTATTATTTGTGTAACAAATTATTTTATAAGCAATACATTTGTTAATATTTTTTTATTATTATTTTTATAACAGGACAGACTTGAAAAAAATTGCCTGATATATTTTTGAGGGGATTCTGCTGTTTCCGTGGCGCCGCAATCTTATGGCGGATTCTTATAGAACTCGACAAAAGAAAACGAAATGACGGAGTAAAATTTTTTGATATCTCGCTTAGTTTTCGAGATATCGAATAAAAAAGGCCTTCAAAATGCCCTTTGGAACTTCACTATAATTCTATAATTTGCCACATTACACTATATATTTTTTAACACTTCACTAAAATTCATGAAATATACACTCTCGCGCGTGTTTTTACTTATTTTTATCCGTATATTCGAATTATTTTTATTAAAATAAAATGCAAATGCATTTGTCCATACAGTCACTTTCCAATTTTAAACGCGAATAAGAAGAAGATGGTGTTGCCGGATGCCTGCAAATGAAACAAAAATATGAACAAAAATTAAGTATTTAAGTTTAGTGTTAATGTTGGGGATGGGGGTTATTGTGCCTCCTTACTACATACACGCATATGATGTTTTGATTTTGGGTTCAATAATTTTAACACGGAAAGAAGTTCTACGCAAAAATACTGTGGATTGCGTAGCCGGCGTTGGACTGATGAGGGTTATTTTTTTGAAGCGCGCCCACGCGATAAGGAGTTCTACGCAAAAATACTCTGTTAATTAATTTAATTTTAATTACTTTATTATTTTTTGAGATACGCTTAATATCATTGTTTTTAAGTTTGAATGAGTTGTATGTTTTTATTTTCAAAATTATTTCTCAACTTAAAATTACAGCAAAAAACCTTCTACTGAACATCTCTGCATACGAACTTCGTTTTTATTTCAGGTGTATGGCAACACCAACTTTTCACTAAGTTAGAGAACTTTAACATTAAATTACTTAAAAACTAAGCGAGATATCAACAAATTTTACTTATTCATTTTGTTTTCTTTTGTCGAGTTCTATAAGAATCCGCCATTAAATTGTGGCGCCACGGAAACAGCAGTATTGCCATTTTTGATTTGGCTGCAAATTTTTTACGGGTTCTATATGAAGAAATAAGATTATTTTTATTATTATCGACTGTATTATTACATTTTTATAACAATTCTTTTTTTTATTTTTTTTTGTTATTAAATTTTTGTTTCTATTTGTATACTAAATTTCTTAACAAACAGAATAGACTTAAACAAAAATAAACTGATTAATTTTTTATTTGGGGTGTAAATGTTTTCAAGGGTTTTATGCCGAAAAATAAGATGATTTTTCTTAATATTTAATTTATTATTATTATTATTTTTTATTATTAATTTTTTGTTACTTTTTTTTATTATTATATTATTTTTATAACAAAACAGGACAGACTTGAAAAAAAATTTACTGATTGTTTTTTGATTTGACAGCAAATTTGTTCAGGGTTTTAAGGTAATTTTTATTACCATTATTTTATTATTTTTTTTTTATTAAAATTTTTTATTTTTTATTTACATTTGCAAAGTTAACAAATTGTTTTGCAAACAGGACTGACTTGAACAAATGGCTGCAAATTTTTTCAGGGGGCCTTAGTGGAAAAATAATATGATTTTTATTTCTATGTAATTTAGTACTATTTTTTTATTGTTACTTTCTTATTATTAGGCGCGCAACTAAGTTCCCGCTGTTTGTCAATAGACGCCGCCAGCAGTGTGTGCTAGTCGATTCTAACATAACCTAAACGTCATAAACCAAGCTCAGAGATATGGTAAAAAAACTGCTTCGACACATTAGTGATTTTGTTATGTTATCATACACTTTTGGTTTTGTGAAAATGTCTGATTTTGTGCCGAATAATCGTCATTTGCGGGAAGTGTTGATTTTCCTCTCTCATTCGAAAAAAACGGCGGCTGAAACGCATCGAGAGCTACAAAAAGTTCATGGAGATACTGCTTTAAGTGAAACAACATGCCGCGATTGGTTCCGTCGCTTGAAAGACGGTGATTTTAATGTTGACGACCGAGGCCAAAAACCTTCGAAGACGCTGAATTTGAGGCATTGCTCAATGAGGATCCGTGTCAAACGCGCGAAGAGCTTGCTTCAGTATTAGGAGTTGCCCGCCAATCTATTTCCAAGCGATTGCAGAAACAGGGGACTTGGGTTCCTTGTGAGTTAAAACCAAGGGATGGTGAACGTCGTTTTTTCGCCCGTGAACAACTGCTCCAGCGGCAAAAAAGGAAGGGCTTTCTTCATCGCATAGTGACGGATGATAAAAAATGGATTCATTACAACAATCGAAAGAAAAGAAAGTCATGGGGACTGCTCGGTCATGCTTCTACGTCGTCGCCTCGGCCGAATATTCACGCTGCGAAGGTTATGCTGTGTATTTAGTGGGACCAAGTTGGTGTTATTTATTATACATTGTTAAAATCAAGCGAAACCTGGGGATCACTGGGGATCGGTATCGACTTCAATTGATGCGATTGAACCGAGCACTGCGCGAGAAGCGGCCGCAATACGCGGAGAGGCATGAAAAAGTGATTCTACAGCATGACAACGCTCGGCCTCAAGTTGCCAAACCTACCTACCATTAAAACCTACTTGGAAACACAAAATGGGAAATCATACCCCACCCGCCATATTCTCCAGATATTGCGCCGTCCGATTATCACCTGTTCCGGTCGATGGCAGATGGTCTAGCTGACCAGCAGTTCCATTCATATGAAGACATCAAAAAATGGGTTGATCCGTGGATAGCCTCAAAAGAAGAACAGTTTTACCACGACGGTATTCGAGATCTACCAGAAAGATGGGGAAAAGCAATAGCCAGCGATGGGCAATACTTTCAATAATTCACTTGTAACCATTTTTTCAGAATAAAGTTGTATTTTCATCAAACAACAGCGAGAACTTAGTTGCGCAACTAATATTATTTTTTGTTATTATTTTTTTATTTTTATTATTAATATTTTGTAATACTATTTTCTTTTGTTATTACGTATTTTTTATTATTTCTTTATTACTACTTTATAACAAATTTCTTTACAAAAAGCACAGGCTTGAACAAAAAAATTGATTGAATTATTTTTGATTTGGCAGCTAATAAGATGATTTTTATTATTATTAATTTTTTTATTGTTAACTCTTTTATTATTGTTTGTATAAAACGAAGCGAACTAAAATTATGAGAACTTCGTGATTTTGACAGAAATTTCAAAAATTCCTTACTCCGGTGCTATGATAACTAGAAACTTGGTTTTTATTTCATTTGAATCTACAATAATGTGTTTAAGGGAAAAATCCAAAAATTCAATTATTAGAAAATAATGAAAATGCTTTAATTGATTTTCGGCGTGCCGCTTTAAGTAAATAATTTTTGTTTCCAATAGTAATAATAATTTATCCATTAATTAACCTCACCAAGAACAGAATAATCCGCTTTTTTTTGTTAAAGTTTGAGGAAAATAAATAATTTTGTTAATCCTGTCACATTCTTTTTCAATGGTACAAACAGTAAAAGTCTTGCCGACACAAGGTATTTTGGATGCAAAGTATTTTGAGTACTCGCGCATTTCGAGCGGTGATGCGAAACGATTAAGAATACCTTGTTGATCGAGAATCGAACAAGAAGTAAGGTAGTTGTTGTTTTTGTTTCAATGGCTGTGTTTTCTCGACTAAGATACACTTAAAGAGCAATCAGCGTCGTTTTAAAACCAAAATCCTCTGCTGATTTGCTGATGGAGCTTCCCACAGTGATATTTCCTACAGCCACTTCGTTGTGTTTAGAAAGAAAAGGAGATACCTAAATTGCAAGCCTACAATTTCGTCAATGTTGTAGAGAAATGGTTTGCCAAAAACTTGCAATTATGCGCTCGATAGTTCTATTAAAAACTCGTCACAAGGTGAGGGTCACTAAAACTTCATTAGTTACACTTTCTCTTGAGCCCAACAACACCATTTTCAGTCTACTTTGTGAATAGTAGAAGTAGAGTATCGTGCTCAATACAGAGTGAAATCTGCAAAGTATTTTAATTTCTTAGACGTGTTTGAAGAATATCAAAACAAAGTCACTGTACTTTGATAAATCGAGCCCTTGATACGATTTCATAAATATCGCCTTCACAGAGCTGGTTTCTGTAAATATGCTTTTTCTTACGCAAATTGATAAAAATGTGATCTGAATACATAGGTATGCTTCATATTAGACTGCTTATTCGATTATAAGAAATATCTCGCTTGCGTCGCCATTTAGCGAGTCTTTGGTGAAATATTTCGTTTTAGGAATGTTGATAAAGAAAAGTCCAAGTATAAACTATAAGTAGATTGGACTGTAAAAAGATTTCTTCAAATATCTTCTACCCAGCGTTACCCAGCGGGCCCAAAGAAGCTCAGAAACCTTTCCAGACATACTCACACTAATTCACCAAAATTTCATCCTAATCGAGTGAATAGTTAAAAAGCTCAAACTTATAAATGAAGAAACAAATTTTCATATTTTATTTATTTTATTGATTTAATTTGCTTAACACGCACCAGGTGCTTTCCATTTCAATTCAACCGAGCTATTCGGGTCAGGTTCTTCGATTTCGATGTAACTCAAATATGTTGCTCTCTGGTCAAAATAATGAGACACATATTTTTTTGTTCGCCCGAAAAAAATTGTTTTTCAAGATTTATCGGTAATTTTGTTTTTCGGCTCAAAATCGATTTTTTTTAATTATATAAGAATTTTTTTTTTTAATACTCATAATTTAGTCAAAAATGAACCGATATTAATAATTTTGGGTTCAAAATGATCGCCATTACTTTCATGAGCGATTTCATGTAGAAACAATTGCAAAAACGTTAGTGAAAATTTTTTATTTTGCAAAAACAAAAAAGATTCGAAACTTTTTCGAAATTCAATATTTCAAAAAGAGTCTTTTTTTTAACTTTTTCCAAATCAAGAGAACCCCTCAAACTTCAATTGAGCTGAATGCCCAGTTGCTAAAATGAGTTGTTTTTGAGTAATGAATTTTTGAGTAAAAAACCTGTTTCGCACTTTTTGTTTTTTGCAAAATAAAAAATCTTCAACTACTTTTCTGCAATTAATTCTACATGAAGTCGCTTGTGTAAGTAATGACAATCATTTTGAACCCAGAATTATTAAAATCGGTTCATTTTTGACCAAGTTATGGGCATTTCAAACAAAATTTTCTTATATAATTAAAAAAAATCGATTTTGGGCCGAAAAACAAAATTGCCGATAACTCTTGAAAAAATTTTTTTTCGGGCGAACAAAAAAATACGTGTCTCATTATTTTGACCAGAGAGCAACATAGTTGAGTTACATCGAAATCGAAGAACATGACCCGAATAGCCCGGTTGAATTGAAATGGAAAGCATCTCCAGGCGTTTGTGTCAATTCGACCTACAACATCGCTTCAATTTGCGCAAAAAATGTGGAGCACAATTTCTATTTTTTTATTTTGTGATTATTACTTAAAACACTTGGAGTTGTTTTCTATATACAGGTTTCTCTCCTTTCCTACTTTTTCGGTTTTTATTGCTTTAATTTGATTTTTTGATTTTGAGTCAAATTGACATTTTTTGTCAGGGTCTGATGCATGCTAATTATTTATTCAGTCTACGGAAGTGATTTCTTACAAACTAATTATTACTTACACAAACATACACAAGTACATGCATATATGTATATGTATATACGCATATCATTGTAGCAAACGGCTTGTGTGTTCTGAAACTCTATCGCCGATATTCAGCAGCTCATTGATAATTATAATTAGACATTACGAAGAGTGTTCAGATTTCTGATACGCGATACCTGCAATACCTTAACAGGGAGATTAGTGCAATAAATTTAGAGTTTGTTCAAGTAAATTTTATTGCAAATGCAAGGCGGTTCAATAAGATCGCAGATTTTCCTTCGTAAATAAAACTCAACAAAAATTGTTGAGATGATTTTTTATTTATTTATCATATCCTTTAGTCTATGAAATGTATGTACATATAAACCACAATATCCGTTAAATGCCCACCATGAGTTCTCTGGGAGCACAGGACGCATATATTATATCAAATTTTTTCATGAACTTTGGGCATAGTTCGGGTTGTATATCACTTATTACTGATTTTGTTTTTCAGCTCTGAAATCGTGTCGCACTTATTGGCAGAAACCATACTTTATATGTGGCCTCCGAGACAGAACTCCAAATGTATCAAATCGCTCACCATCTGATCTCTTTGTCTCCAAGAAATTTTGTTCGCAATAGAACCATTGTTTCATGTGCTGTGTGTCAAGGGGCACCATTCTGTTGGAATCACAAATTTTCCAAGTCCAATTCATCTAGTTCAGAAAATAGACGCGTTTATTATCAGGTTACGATATGGTTCAATTGCTTTGTTTAAAGACGAATTGAGGTCGTAACGGCCTGGTTCACACTTTATTCTACAGCAGCCGCACGGGTGTTGTCACTTTTTTACAGTTTCTTCGCATTTCTACACCAAACGGCTGATTGTTGACTCAGATGTCCGGACGGTTGTGTTAACCTTAAAAATCACGAAATGCATGAACTGGTGGTGGGGATTTCATCCGAAATCCAACTAGCGCTTTCGCACTATTTTGTTGCCACATCTTCGCTACCAACTTGTTTAACGTTTATTTACATCTTGACCATATCCAGTCTGTGCGGTTTAATAGCCGTATTAGGATGTTGACGTCTAAGCCAGTCTGTTGTTCGAGACTTTTGGACAGTAGTCAAAGTCTGTAGTAAAGTAAAGTAATAATGAAAATGTCTTCATTGTTTCTCAAAAGATTCGCATTGGAAGTCAATACACTTCTGCATTCGCTTGAATCAATTTTCAGGGCACTTTTGCCACTCAGAAGTGGATACCTCCAAAACGAGCTGTTTAAAGGCTCGGTCAGCTACTTCAGGCGTTAAAAAACGTTGACCTCGCATTTTGTTTTCGGGAACAAAAAGAAGTTACTGGGTGATAAATCAGGCGGGTAACCCATTAATTGGATCTTTTGAGTACTCAAAAGTAGTCTTGTGTTTGTCAATATTGTGAGTGAGAGCTCGCATTGTCTTGGTGATGCATGATTGATTGGCCTTCTGCAGTTGATTTTTCTTAATTCTTCGAAAACTTCTGGCAAACAAATGGGTGTGTACCACTCAGAATTGGCTGTTTTAAGTTTCCTTAGTGGTACAGTTGCGAAGTGACCAGAATTCCCGCGAAAAGATGCGTCCATTTGCTTTGAGATGCTTCTTCCGTCACAACTTTTTTTGGATGCAGCTTGTCTTGGAACATTCAGATTGTCGATTGAACATATCGGTATGCATAGATCCAAAATTCGTTACCGATTACACTGTCATAGACCGGTTTTGAAGCACTGAGGCTGAATTTCTTCAATATTTTATCGTACTATTTGGCTGAAAAAATAGTAAAAAAAAAGTTAACACTAATAATCAAGTAATTGCTTTTAAAGATCTGCATCACTCTTGTATAACTCATATGAAATAATTTTTATTGAAATAATTTTAGCTATTGTTTGTAGATTAATTTTGGGGATTGGTGTTTTGCTACGAGTAGCTGTTTGAACATTTTTGGAAGGGTAATAATAGGTTCACATATAACTAAATTATCTATTTTTTCTTAACTCGCAAACCGTAGTTAAAAAACGAGATTGTCCATACTAAAATTATCTCCCGAAATCTGAGGTTACAATAAAAAAACCCAATAATAATAAAATAAATAATATAATAAATTGTTATACAATAACCTTAGACTATAAATATACGTTTTTCTGCACAACTCTGAGTTTTCTGAGTTATCGATAATTATTATTAAAAATGTAAGCAGAAACGAAAAAGGAAAAACTAGATCAAATGAGGGCAGTGGCAAAGATACAATTGTAATAAAATTTTGTTAGATTTGATTAATTATGAAGTCATATTACAGAAAAAAAGCTTGCGTTCATAGACTATTTGACTTGTTATTGCTTATTGTCAAATGTAATATCTAATTTTGTATGCGTATTGCTGCCATTATTTTTTGCAACCTCAGTAGACGTCGTTTACGGATTTCCTCCAACTGTCTATTACTAAAGCAAATCGCGAATTCTTATGCCTTTTCTTTATATCTTTAGTAATAATTTAACAAACGGAAAATAATAAAATATTCCCCCAAACCATAAAGAAACACCTTTTAAAACAGTCTTGACAGCTGATTCTCAATTTTGCAGCTAATCTGCCATATGTGAACGGGTAGATTGATTTTTGTGGATTTGTTGTAATCACTGCATATATGAACGTACTTTAAGGTATTTGGTTCTATTCGAATCCGTATGACTTCTAATAAATTTGGTTTACTAGGATTTTTTTAATCCTTTCGTGGTGTTTTTGATTTATTTAACAAGGACAAAGCTCATCATATTTTAATATTAAATTATTAAATTATATTTGTTTTTTATTTTACTCCAATTTGTTCATAACTTTTTTCTTTGGTCGCTGTATTATATTTTATTATTGCGTATTAAATTAGTTGCTCTTAATTTAGGATTATTATTTTTTGTATCACGAGGCGTTTCTCATTTTTGCATTTGACTTTTACGAGGGTGGATTGATAAGTCTTTAGAATTGCGACATCTATCAAACATTAATTTACTTAATTATTGTGATCGTTAAAAGTGAACTGTCAAAAGCGAGCTGTCAAAATTTCATAACATATGGTCAAACGGTACTTTTTTGAGAATTATTTTTGCCAAACACTATTGTATTTTTATTAAAAATGGAAAAAAGTGAACTTCGCGCTGTTATAAAGTACTTTCATTTGAAAGGTTTACACCAAAAACAAATTATTGAGGAGTTGCAGACGGTATTAGGGGAACATGCACCCTCAAATGCAACAGTTTACAATTGGGTAAACGAGTTTAAACGTGGTCGGATAAGTACCAAAGATGAGCCACGCTCTGGGAGGCCAAAAGAGGTAACGACTCCAGAAACGGTGGAAAAAGTGTACAAAATTGTCACACAACATTAGTTATGAACGTGTGCATAACATAATATATGATGAATTGGGTATGAAAAAGCTTTCTGCAAGATGGGTGCCGCGTTTGCTAACTCCTCTGCAAAAAATGAACCGAATGTCGACTTCAAAAGTTGGTTTAGACATGTTTAACAGAAATCCATCGGAATTTTTGCGCCTTTCATAACGATGGATGAAACATGGATCCACCACTATACACCAGAGTCTAAAGAACAGTCCAAACAATGGGTAGAACGTAGCTCAAGTGCTCCAAAGAAGGCAAAGGTCGTTGCATCAGCTGGTAAGGTTATGACATCTATTTTTTGGGACGCACAAGGTATAATTTTCATAGATTATCTTGAAAAGGGTAAAACCATCACAGCTGAATATTATTCATCTTTGTTGGATACATTGGACCAAAATATTAAGCAAAAACGGCCACATTTGAAGAAGAAGAAAATCCTTTTTCATCATGATAACGCTCCTTCACATTCATCTTGGAAAACGCAGGAAAAAATAAATGAGTTAGGCTATGAATTGCTCCCGCCATATTCGCCAGATTCAGCTCCCAGTGACTTTTTCCTTTTTCCAAAAATGAAAAAATGGCTCGGCGGAAAAAGATTTGTGTCAAATAGTGAAGTTATAGCTGAAACAAATGCTTATTTTGAAGGTTTTGAAAAAACTTATTTTAGAGAAGGAATAAATATGTTAGAAAAGCGTTGGAAAAAATGTATTGACTTAAAAGGAGATTTTGTTGAAAAATAAATCAATTTTTTGTTAAAAAACCAATGTCTAGTTTTTCATTCTAAAGACTTATCAATCCACCCTCGTATAGTCTGTCTCATTCTCCATTAAAAATCATATACATAAATACAATTTTCAAATTTTATGCCAAACTAGCTGTACCCGGCGCGCGTTGCTACGCCAACAACTAAAATATATTTAAGAAAAATTACTTTAAAGAAAAATCAGTACATAAATATTCAATTCATTCTAAACCATTTTATTGATTTTGTTTATTTCGAAAAAATCGGTTGAACGATGCAGAAGTTGGTACTCTGCAGCACCACCTAGTGACGAGTGGCGGCAATGAGCATATTCTACAAACATTCTCCGTGGAAAAATACATATATATGTATATCAATTTTTATAATAATCGGTCCAGTAGTTTTTGAGTTCATCGAGGACATACAGACAAACATTCATTTTTATATTATATATAAAGATTAGAAAAATTCCACACTCGTTTCATACGCCAGTTTTTAATTCGAGTTTTTAGAAAAACTTTGAGTATGTGGTTTTATAATTTATTAAATTTTAGTATGACGAAGTGCAAGTTTGACACTCGTAAAAAATGCGATGTTGCATTTTCGCCATAAATTTATAAGGAAAAACTTTATAAAAGATAAATAAGATTTTTCAGTAACTTTGACCAGGCACTTTACTTAATTATTTTATAATTTAATTTTGTATAAATTTTTTTGTATAATTTATATAGATAATTTCATAAGCTTATAGAGCGGAAAACAAGAATCTTTTTTTGAAATTCGAAATAAAAATCGTCAAGTTTGGCATGACAAGTTTAAGGAATTTTTCCAATTTTTGCTTTAAATTTGTTAATCCGATTAATGTGGTTTTATTTAGGCAATGAGCTATACCTTTATACAAAAATAATGAACATTCAGAAAAAAATAGAAAAAAGTCTAAACTGTTCCCAATGTGCATGTACTAACAGTTTATCGCGAGGTGTATGTAGGTATGTATGTTGTACTAGATTATGATATTATGAATTAGGCAGAACACACTCGAATTCCAGTCGACAATCATGCGTTCAACTAGCTATAATCTGTATACGATTTTGTTTATGCACTTTATCAGCCGCTCGACGTCGTATTTTATTTATTTGCTTATTTCTCAAGAAGTCAAGAAGTATTTGCATAGCTTAGCCAGTGCACCATCCGCTGCCACAGATTTGTTATTACTTAGCCGCGCTGAATGCAAATATTCGTGCTTCGTGATATAATAATCAGCATCTCGATTGCACCACCAACGATTCGAAGCTAAAATTCTTGCAGATTTCGTAGCTCTAAGAATTCAGTAGAGTACCGAGAGTAAGCCTCTCTGAGTTAAATGTGCGCTGATTATTAGTCTTTGCTTTGATATGAGTTTTATAGTGGTTTTGAAAAATTCTGTACGCCGCGGAGTTTTGTAATAGATTTTTTGTTTGCTCATCCGGCATTGGCACTAATTATTTAATGTTTTGAAAAAATTCGTTTCTGAAGCGCTCACGTTGCGATGTCTCGCTTTATTTAAGTCACTGATCTTGGTCCTACAGAAATCCGTCGCACCAGGAATACAGGAGAATTTCTCTAAAATTGATGAGTGGCCTCCACGGAGTAAATCGATTTATCTTAACCCTTTTGCATCACCGCTCGAAATGCGCGAAGTACTCAAAATATCTTGCATCCTTATTACCTTCCGTCAACAAGACTTTTACTGTTTGTTCTATTGAAAAAGAATGTGACAGGATTAACAAAATAATTTCTTTCCCTCAAACTCTAATAAAAAAATGATGTATTGCGGATTATTCCGCTCTTGTTGACAAAAGAGAAAGGATTTGGCTGCAGATTATTTCGTCGAATGAAAAGGTTAATTAATAAAATAATTTGAGTAAGAAGCATTGGCTTTAGTTAAAGAAGTGGAAATGACTTCAATATTTTAGTATATCTAAACATTTTTTTGACAAACTGTACTTATCTAAGCATTCGAAACTAATCAGGGAATGCCTGGTTTCACATTCGATCGCATCCTAATTCTTTGACATAAGGCTCATCAGGGTACCTGGTCAAAGAGACATTGCGGGAAACTGCGTAGCGGATGAGCTGACTGGACACGGGACCTGTGAAGTAGTGCTCCCACGAAAGGAGAGGATTGGAATCCCCCTCACTACCTTCGCTCTACTCCTGGAACGATGAGCTTCACGGGAACTCAGCGAGCGTTGAGCAAGTACACAAATTTGTAAGGCCGCGCAATTCTTCTGGCTACGTGTGTATCGGAGACGATCAAGGGATCTTCTGAGGATGACAAAATCTCAACTCTCAAATTTCGTGGGTATCCTCACAGGTCACTAACCGCGAGGTGTGCATGCCATGAGACTGGGGATTTTTGTTGTTGTTGTAGTGGTTGAATATTTCCACTGAAATAATCCTCATTAGTGACCAGCACCGTTTTACTACCACTGCCTCGTGTGATGATGTCCTTTTTTTTTATCTCGATGTCTGAGATTTCCTTAATTTGCTGTAAGAACGGCTTACCGAAGGAGCGGAGTCCTAGCTAGCCCTGGACGTTCATATAAGTAGTGGAGAAGACTTTCCTTCACCCCTTCCGCATGACAGCTTCTGCAGATGGGATTGAAGGTGAGGTTGAGTCTGACTGCGTGCGCTGCTACTTTCCAATGACCTGCAAGAGTTGCAGTGATGCGTGAGAGGTTTGGTCGAGAACATCCTAACAGGTGATTCGTTCTTTGGATTTTGTATGACCGTCATGTGTTTTTTGTTGTAATACACTATGTCTGTGCCTCACAAACATATTAAGGGCCTCAATTATGGATCTTGTGCTAACATTGTTAAACGCCCCCTCTATGTCGAGGAAAGCGACTAGTGAGCATTGTTTGTATTCTATGCTCCTCTCAATCGTACTTGCAACCTTATGAAGAGCTGTCTCTGCTGATTTTCCTTTGAGGTAGGCATGTGGGGATGATGAAATCGTTGTGCTTGTAATCTTCTCTCTGAGATATACATCCAACAATCGCTCGAGAGTTTTGAGAATAAAGGAGGATAAGCCGATGGGTCTGAAGTCTTTCGTCTACCAGCTTTGGGGATGAAAATCACCTTAACCCTCCTCCAGCTCTTTGGAATAAGCCCTAGCACAAGGATTTTTTTGAAAAATACCTCCTTCCAGGGAATCGTTGGTTCTCGAGTGTTCCACAGCATGGCAGGGAATATTCCATCTGGGCCGACTGCTTTGTATGGCTCAAAATTTTTCATCGCTGGTAGAATTCTATCTTGGGATATGATGTGGTTGATTGTATTGGATGACAGATTGGTCGTTTGAACACTGTTACTATTATTCTTGGGATTACTTGGAGTACTTTTTGCAGCAACTTTTGGAGGATGAGATGGAATCATCTCAGCAGCTTCTCCTTAGCTGACCTGCTCTGGCGAGGTTAAGATCTAGGTATTTTGGTTCTCACTTCTTTCCTATGTAATATAGCAAGCTTGGGTATTAAAAATCTGATGAACTTCATCAACAGAACATTAAGCAGTTAACGCAACCGCAAATCAGTTATCGTTCGTAATCGACAAATACACAACAGTTTTTCGGTCGTAGCTGGATTTTAAAAAACTTCGCCTAATCGACCACCCTAATGTAAAAATAAGTGTGTAGGTAAAACCCACTAAAAATAATTTCAAATTCAGCTGTGGTTTCATCATTCTAAATCAGTAGTCGTAAAAATATTTTATTATGTAATGAAAAGAATTTTTGATGTATGTATGCATGTGACACTTTTGCAGAATAACTGATTGTCATAGTGAAACTAATATTGATGGATTATTAATTTAATTTCGAATGCATCGGAAAGTATAGAGGAGCGCAGTGGAACAATGCAAATCAAATATTGTATTATAAGCACACCTCGATTGAAATACGATTATTAGTGGCGACACAATGACACTAACGACAAATAATAAAAAAAAAACTGAAAAAAAATCTAAAAAAAACAATCCAAAAATCCGCATTCCCTTGACTATTGTGGAATTAGTGCTTGCGCTTTGTGTTATACATTTGCATAAAATTCTTTATGGTCAAAAAGTATTAAATGTCATTTAGAATTGCAATGTTTTTTGGGTCAATGGGTCGATCGCTTGAATAGTAAGCTAAGCGTTTACACGTTTTAGAAAAGTAAAAAACGATAAAAAGCTGATCGCTACACACTTTAATGCATGTAAGAATGTACTTTGTAATTAAGAAGCTATTAAAACAATAAAGGGTGGAAGATGTAGTATTTTGAATTGAAGTACGAAAATTGCAAGTGTTGACAATTTTATATTTTTTGTTTGTTTTACAATCAGTAGACATTTCCATCACAAAGATGGCAAACTACTACGGGCATATGTCCACCAAGCGAGCGTTTAAAGTGAACGTCAGTATGGGACAATAATTTCGTACTAAATAAGTACCCACTTGCATGAAGTTGTATTTCACGATTTGGTGGCCGTTCTTGACTACAGCTGAGACTGTAATAAATATTGGCTTGTTTGAGTGGACCCATGGCTTTTAATAGATGCACTAAAGATATTCTTTACACTATTCGATTTTCTGTTGTTAAATGACGCTTTAAATGGATGCAGTAAAGATATTCTGTGGAACAACATCAAGATGCACACCACAAATAGGAGGAGGAGCTCAGCCAAACACCCAAAAAGGGTGTATGCGCCAATTATATATAAAAGGTGGTTAAATTTCAAGGGCCGATGTTGAATGTTAACCACACCTAAACGTCAACGACACCGTTGGACTTCTTTCTTTGGGGTTATTTGAAAGAAAAGGTGTACGTCGATAAGTCAGTGTCATCGAAAATTTGGACCATCGGATGGAGGCCGCGGCGGGCATTTGGCCAATATTTTGTTTCATACGTAATTGAACCACACCAATATTATCATAATAAAGAGAAATGACAACAATTTACAAAAAAAAATTGTATTTTATTCAAAATCAACACCTACCCTTGAAACTTAACCACCCGTTATATATTATATATAAAGATATTCTGACGTCTTGATATCTCGCCGTATTTGGCCGAATACAGAAAACACACTCCCATTTCCTTTTCCTCGTAGGTGTGCTTCGGCTCCAACAACCGCACTGTTAGTGCTGCCTTCTCCAAACTGGATAAAAAAGCAAAGCGAATAGTTCTGTTGCTGAACGAGGACTAAACGAAGTATCTCCTGTCATTAAGCAAACAGTCGGCACACCCGCGTATCGGCTCCCACGCCACTGTTGACTGTTATGATTCCGAGGTTGTAAGAGACTTCGCTTATCTAGGAATCAGCATTAACACCTATAACAACATTAGCCTTGATATTCAATAGAGAATCTCTCTTGCCAGCAAGTGGTACTTTGGACTAAATAGACAATTAACCCTTCATGGGGCACCCGCGACTTTTGCGACTTTGGACGCGAATTTAACATATTTCTATTATAGCTAACGACTTGAGCTAACAAGTATATTAGGTTCCTAAAATTTAATTTTCTATCAATTTATGAATGCAACCTTTCAAAAAGGATCCTCCAACAGGACGAGAAAAGGCCAGACCTGGGTGCTCAACCGAAGGTTTTAAAAATGGTATCCAACGGTGGGCTAAGTAGTAAAGACCTCTCTCAACGATCAAAACTAATACTTTCTAAGCCTTTAGTCATGCCCGCCCTTTCGTATGGCGCAGAAGCTTCGACGATGACAACATCCGATGAGGCGTACCTTGGAGGAATACTCCAGAGAAAATTCTACGGAAGATTTCTGAAGCCTTGCAAGTTGGTGACGGCGAGTATCGCAGACGATGGAACGATGAGCTGTATGAGCTTTACGGCGACATGGACATAATGCAGCGAATAAAGATCGAACGGCTACGTTGGCTGGGTCATGTCGTTCGAATGGATACAAACGCTCCGGGTCTGAAAGTATGGGATGCGGTGCTAGCTGGTGGTAGCAGAGGAAGAGGAAGACCTCCTTTGCGTTGAAAGGAGGAAAAGTGGAAAAGGACTTGGTTTCACTTGGTCTGTCGAACTGGCGGCGGTTAGCACGAGAAAAAAAAAAGAATGGCTTTGTTAAACTCAAAAAACACGTAGCTGTTATCGCACCAATCAAGAGGAAAAATATTTATTTCTAAATAAAAAAAGTTACAAAAATTAGGCGAGCGATTCTATGTCGAATGATCCAAGTATTTTGCACATTGACGTACATTTTTCTGATCTTTTTGTTTGTTTGTAGGTTTGAATATAATAATAAGTAAACTTGTTAAACTCGGCCAAAATCACGTAAGCGCTTATCGCGTCAACCAAAAGAAGAAGAAGAATTAGGTGGGCCTCGGAAATTGTTATACGAGGAAGAAAGTTTCCACAGAAGGGGAGAAGGGATTGTTTTAGTGGCTACACCATTTGACATAGTTGACGACGTTCACTGTAAGTGCGAAGGCATTTCAAGCCCTATCGCATCCAACAAAAAAACGAGGGTTGCTATATATAATTCTGGTTTTTGGTAGCTTTAGTGTTACCAGGCACCATCTGATCTTTCCATTGGAAAGTTTGACATATTTTACAATGAAGGGACCCAGAACATTTTGATGTGTGAGCCGCCATGTTAGTTTGAGCTTTGAAAATCACCTCAGCAAAAAAAAAATGGAATTAAATAAACCGTGAATATTTTCGCCCATACTTTTCATAATTTTTGGCATGGATTAACAAGACAAGATTGCATCAATGAACTAAAACCTTTGCACGACAAACCAGCACCATCCTTTAAAGAAATAATAATAAATAATTGGCGCGTACACTTCTGTTAGGTGTTTGGCCGAGCTCCTTCTCCTATTTGTGGGGTGCGTCTTGATGTTGTTCCAGAAATGGAGGCACTTACAGTTTTAAGCCGACCCCGAATGGCAAATGGTTTGTATGAGGATCTTTTTCATGGAAGAAATACCATTGCCTGCCGAGTTTTGACCGCTTTTAAAAAAAATATTATCTATCATTTGCTGTTCATTGAGACTCGAATCTATGCACTCCCGAATGGTAGCCACGCACCACCATTCGGCTACGGCGGCCGCCAGCACCATCCTTTAGTACCGCAAAAAAACTGGTACAAAAAAATTTCTTGTGCTCGCTGTCCGCTTACCGGCGAATTCCATGAAGGTCATACAAAATCAGTTATTGTGCCAGTTATATCGATGCTGAGCCGGAAATAATTGAGCAAAGTTGTCGTGCCACAAACAAGAGGTGAGAGAGGCATTCTTCGGCATTAATATGACGAACATTAAAAAGATTTTACTTCTTATGGTAAAAAAGTTGTGTCCGCCTTGAATCCCACACAATTTAAAAAAAGGCTCCCGAAACGCAATTGGATAAAATGCTCCGAAAATTAGTTCAAACGAATGCAGAAGTGTATTGATCACCATGAAGAATATTTTGAAAACAAATAAAACCAGTTTCAACCACCAATGTTCGCTTTCCCACTGTTAGGCTAGAAATGTAAATAGCAGCCCTATTATGTAAGTACACATCTTCAAGACCTCAACTCTCCGCACGAATGCTAACCCTTCGTAGAGCTCTTCTAGCTTCGACAGAATGAGTTCGAACTTGCCGTATGGCAATAGTAGAAAGTTTACGACTTTTGTCCATTCCGGTAAGGCGTTTGTTAGAATTGTGGCATTCTTCATACGAATACAGACAATCAATCGTAGGCTCTCAATAGCCGCGATTTTTGTAAGTTTTTTCAATGCCCATTCTGCACACCTGGTGGCCGTACAACGATAGATGCAAAAGCTGCAATCAACAAGAATCTAGCGAAACAGTCTTTCGCTATCTGTGCGAGTGCCTAAGTTTGGGTGCTCTACGACATAGAATGCTGGGGGGTTTTCAATGGTTAACGTTTTGTTTGTCGGGACAAACTAGCAAGTACAGCACTCGGGTTCACTTTCTCATTTTTGTTAAATCTACCCGACCACCGAAGAAATTTGATTAGTTCTTGTGGTGCCAAGGAGCCAAGGTAACTTGCAGAAAGAAAAGAAAATAGACGCCATAGGCTGATTCATAATCAAATCAAGATGGTTCCACCAATAAAAAGCCGTAGTTCTACAAGTTGTGTACCAAATTGGCATCTTTTGCGCTAATTGGGTCTGGGCTATGCCACTTAGACATCAGCCCCACCAACACCACCACGCACATCCGCTGTTAGATGAGAATTCATGCTAATAAATTGAGTGCTAAATTTTTCAGTAGCACTGCAAATAGTCGCCTCAGTTGGCTGAAATTTTTTTTATTGAAAACGGATTTTGAAAGCAAAAGAATTCCACAATTCGCAAACGCTACTCGCTTCTCGCTATTACATTAGGTTTTCACGTTAAAAATGTCAAGCAATATTTAATAAAATGACGGCACGACTTCTTCAATTCATTGTCATGATGTCAGAGTTTCTCGTTACTGAAAAAAAAGCGTTTCAGAAAAACACATCATATTTCGTGTACCGGAATGCCAAATCAATGCATGATTTTTCCCTTAAAAACTGAGAAACCTTAACTTTATAATTAACGAATATTAGTAGTATTCTAAAAAATAAGAATTATTACTAAAAATTAAATTTAGAAGTTGTTTTGTTTTTAATTTCGAAATCACGGCACGAAGCCAAAAAAGTTTTACTAATTTTTGAGTAATGAATTTATTAACGAATTTTCAATAATAATTAAAGCAAAACATTGAGATTCTGTCGTTGTCGTTGTCGTTGCCGCCGCCGTCTTCGTCGTCATCGCCGTTGTCGACGTCGTCGAACGCGATTATGATGCTCTCAGTGGTGTTTGTAATGATGATTGGGCGTGAAAAAACCTTTATGCAGTCGTTCGTCTACTGAGCGTGCGCCGCCGACGTCACCTTTTAGTTTGTTTACTTTATGTGGGTATCTTCTCGTGCGCTTGCTTTAGTTGGTTATTGAGAAGCTGCTGCTGCTGCTGCTGCTGCTGTGGCTGTTGGTGTCGCTGTTACTGTTGGTGTTGCTTTGGCTGTTGATGTTGATGTTGCTATTGCTTTGCTTTTGTTGCTGGTGAGACTCAAATCGCGCTTGTTGCTTTGACTGGTATGAACACGAAACGATTGAGGTTACCGGCGGCTTAGCTGATTGCCAGTTTAGCCAGTCACCATAGCGAATAGTAAATATGTAGTGAAAGAGCCATAGATAGGCGAGTGCGATGCGATGCGTTGCGATGCTACTGTGGAGAAGCGTTCAGCGTCGCGACTGCGCGCGAGAGTTGGGATTCCCTAGCGGCGCTGCTTCAATGAACCATTCAATTTTCATATAAATTGAGCTGAGCGAGAACAATTGGTCAGCATTTGGATTTCGGGCGAGCAACTGTTGTGATCAAATATTAAAGATAATTGAAAATCATTTAAGTTTGGTGTTAATAACATCGTCTAATAATTAGCTATAATATACTATATATATACGTACATATATATGTATATACTGTTATATGCTGAAGGATAACTATAGATTTGTATAAAAACACAAAAACAAAAATAAATAAATAAAAATTAGTCTTCTTCGTACGGCAGCTTGCGAACGAAGCATGAGAATGGTGAGTTTTATATTGGCAACATTTAAAATATTGGTCACCTTCGTTTGGCATTTCGTAACTTGCAATAAGGTAACTTGCAGCAAACTGGAATTGTGCAACATGTGCATTTATAGCGTCGGCTGTGCCATTACTACGCGCAAAATGTGATTTATGACCAACTGTGTCGACGGTATGTGCAAAGCACCAAAATTTATGTCATAGGTGAAAACAAAGAACAGCAAAACACAAGCACAAAACAAGCAAAAAAAAAAACAAAACAGCGAAAAAAAACAGAATAAAAAAACACAACATCACAAAACATAAAACATAAAACCTAAAGTGCACTAAACATTTACAAAAACAAAACCAAAGCAAACAAACATTTTTTGTTGGTACCAAAAATAGCAAATCAAAATTGAAGGCATATGGGAAAATCTCGGTTTCTACGTGACTACGCCAGCTACTTTATGATAATCGAAACAAAAGACGCGATGGAGAAATTCAGTTTGAGCAGCGATAAAAAAAAAAAACAAAAATACTGTTACAGACATACCATCTAGCCGGAATTATTGCGAAATCGTGACATGAAGTGCTGCAATGAGCTGCAGAACTGCAACGCCAACTTGATGCACAATCAAAGTTCCCAGCTTATTGAAAATACCATCACGAATTAGTGAAAAAGTATGAAACCATCATTTTTCGCGTTTAAAGGGCGGCCTATAACTTTAAGCTTTAGCTCACACACATACAGAAGCGATCATATACGAGTGTGAATGTGTGCGTTACAGACTTTTGAATAACGAATAGTTGGTTTGATTGTTCTCAGCGCATTTCAACAACTCATTTCAAGAAATTATAATGAACAATGAATAAATCAAATGCAATGTTTGGATTAATGATCACTTTGCGGATGTAGTAGATCTCGTATTGTGAGCGACTATCGCTTGCATAAAGAGTTAAATTCATATTCGATTAGCTGTTCAACTGTTTAGCTGTTTACACATCTGTGCGCTTGCGTTAAATAAACAATAAATTTCCAGCGCATCATTCATGTTTATAGAGCCATTTAAAGGTATACAATACTAATTGTATTTTTTATTATTATTTCTATGTATTTACAGAAGTTTATTGTCTTGCTGTTTGCATTGCTGGCTTCCAGTAGTGTGCATGCTGATGTTTCGCATTTGGCTAGCGACTTGCAGGAGGATGGATACCACTATAAGCAGCCTTCTGTGCCGTTCCCACCATCACCTTCGGGCAATGAAATAGATGACACAGGATACCAGCCGCAGCCGCAGCCGCAGCCACAACCACAGCCACAGCCGCAACCACGACCGCAGCCATCTTATCCCGCCCCCCGGCCACAACCACAACCGCGGCCACAGCCTCAACCACAACCACAGCCACAGCCGCAGCCATCTTATCCAGCACCACGCCCACAACCTCAGCCACAGCCTCAACCACAACCATCCTATCCAGCTCCACGCCCACAGCCACAACCTTCATATCCATCGCCTCAGCCCCAACCGCAGCCGGGACCTTCGTACCCAGCTCCCCGTCCACAACCACAACCTACACAGCCGGCTCCGCGTCCACAACCTAGACCTCAGCCCAGCCGTCCTGCGCCAGCACCGCAACCCGGTCCTGAATATCTTCCTCCAGAACAACCTCAACAACCAAGACCGGCACCTCGCCCTCAGCCACAGCCACGTCCACAGCCTCAACCGCAGCCACAGCCTTCATATCCTGCGCCACGGCCTCAACCACAACCACGACCACAACCACAACCTCAACCACAGCCACAGCCTTCATATCCTGCCCCACGTCCTCAACCACAACCACGACCACAACCGCAGCCAACTCAACCCGGACCTGAGTATATACCACCAACAAGTGGACCAACATTCCAACCTCGACCACAACAACCTTCACCCGGTTCAACATACCAACCCCGACCACAACGACCTACAGCCGGTTCAACATACCAACCACGACCACAACAACCTACACCCGGTTCAACATACCAACCACGACCACAACAACCTACACCCGGTTCAACATACCAACCACGACCACAACAACCTTCACCCGGTTCAACATACCAACCACGACCACAACAACCTTCACCCGGTTCAACATACCAACCACGACCACAACAACCTACTCCCGGGCCAACAGTAGTAATCCAACCCCGACCACAACCGCAACCATCGACACCTGGTAAACCTGGTCTAGAATATTTACCGCCCTCAGGTGAAAATGAAATAGGCCCCGCGCAGCCACTTCCCCGCCCTAAACCACAACCACGACCACAGCCGCAACCCCGACCTCAGCCATCATATCCTGGCCAACAGCCTACTCAACCGGCTCCACGGCCTAGTTACCCAGCGCCGCAGCCGACACAACAAGTGCCTCAATCCACGTATCCAGCACAACCAACTCAGCCAGCGCCACAGCCAGAACCAACCTACCCAGGGGGTCCCGTTGATACAGAAGGTCCAGGTGGCCCAGGAGGTCCAGGTGGTCCTGGAGGGCCCGGCGGTCCAGGCGGTCCAAGTGGTCCAGGCGGTCCAAGTGGTCCTGGCGGCCCAAGTGGCCTATATGGTCCAGGCGGTCCAAGTGGTCCAGGAGGTCCTGGCGGCCCAAGTGGCCCATATGGTCCAGGGGGTCCAAGTGGTCCAGGCGGTCCTGGCGGTCCTGGAGGTCCCGGCGGTCCAAGCGGACCAGGAGGTCCCAGCGGCCCAAGTGGCCCATATGGTCCAGGAGGTCCAAGTGGTCCAGGTGGCCCTAGTGGTCCAGGCGGCCCAAGCGGTCCAGGCGGTCCTGGTGGTCCCGGCGGTCCAAGTGGTCCAAGTGGCGCGTATAGTCCAGCAGGTCCCGGTGGTCCAGGTGGTCCCGGAGGCCCCGGTGGTCCAAGTAGACCATATGGTCCAGGAGGTCCAGGCGGTCCAGGCGGTCCAAGTGGTCCAGGTGGTTCAAGTGGTCCAGGTGGTCCAAGTGGTCCAGGCGGTCCAAGTGGTCCAGGAGGTCCCGGTGGTCCAGGCGGCCCATATGGCCCAGAAGGTACAGGTGGTCCCGCCGGTCCAGGCGGTCCAAGTGGTCCTGGTGGCCCAGGCGGTCCAGGTGGCCCTGGTGGCCCTGGCGGGCCGGGCGGTCCTGAACAAGAAGCTGGATCTCTTGGACCTGATGGTTATAACTACAACAAACCATCTAGGCCTTTCTCCTACTAAATTATTGAACTAAGCACATGAAACTCGCCCATTAAGTATTATAAAGTTTTGCGAAAAAAGAAATTAAAAATGAAAACAATAAACGAATAACGAATAAAAAACATTAGAATATGAGCAACATGTCTTCCATATTATCTAAAAAATATAAAATCCATCATTTCTCACGAAAACAAATGCCAGTTGACACTTACATAAAACTTAAATGCTATGACTATTTAAAAATAAATTTTATTATTAAAAATAAAAATCTTAAGTAGTTGTTTTCAATGCTAAACGCAGCAGGTCAAAAAACAAAATCAAAAACAAAAAATAGTAATAAAAATTGCAGTGTCAATTACATTTATGGGCATACATATGAGTCCATACATATGTGTATGTGTATGCATATATTTGCAGGTACAACTACATAGTCAGGTAAGTATAACCTCTCTGGTCAAAAAGGTGGTGGCCGCCTAGTTATTTAAGGCGGAAATACATATTTTGCTTCATAAAAAATTGTGCACAAATTCATGAAAAATTTCATGACATAACTTTGTATGTATGTACAAAAACAAAACACACTTACACAACCACATATGCATTTAGCCACACACACACATATACAGAGCTTGATATGCTTCTTGGTGATTAACATTTCACTGCCGGAGTACCTTCTTTGCTGTGCCAAAGAGGCGTTCGTTTTTAACTTATTATCATTAATTTACTTGTTGTTGTTTTTTTTTCGTTTTTTTTTTTGTTTTTTGCAAACCATGCACGTATCTTTATGAAAATCATGCAATTACAACTGTTGTTAGATTACGTAATATTTTAGTCGTATTCACATTGAGCTCAACAGTTCCGCGAGATGTCTAATTAAATAATAATAATAAATAAACCCAACGAATGCCCTTTTCTCACACAACAGATAAGAAGGATGCAGGCCGCTTGTTAAGTTTCTTCCAAGGATGAAAAAGAACTCGTGCATTATAGTCCGGGAGCCAGGGGTCGATTTTGGACTGCGTTTTTATACCGTTAAATTCTTGATAATACTTGTGATTTAGCTTTCATGAATAACGAAAGTGAACGTCAGCTGGCGCACCCGCGGTGAATGTGATTGTGGAAGGGTACGAAACGTGTCGAAAAAAAATTTCTACCAACTCATTTTATACAGGCTAAAATTTGTTTCATGTATTGTTGACATTTAGTAGAATAAAAAAAAAATAGTCAGCTGCGCCATAGAGGGAGGAAAATACGTCAGCTGAACGCGATGATACATTCCTGCTTCGGCTGACGGTCGTCCCACCGCTATAAACGCAGCTGACCATCATTATTATATTTTCATATGTGTGCTGTCTTTCTCGACGTGTCTAAAGCCTTTGACAAAGTTTGCCACATTGGGCTCCTCAACAAAATAAATGCGCTTCTACCAATACAATATTTTAATGTTCTAAAATCGTACTTATCCGATCGTTTTTTCCGAATAAAATACGAAGACACATATTCCGAACTTAAGGAAATTAAAGCTGGCGTCCCACAGGGCAGCGTGCTGGGTCCCATTCTTTATATTCTTTTTACGTGTGATCTACCTATTGACATAAATTGCTCCACAGCAACTTTTGCTGACGACACAGCCATCTTATCGGTAGGAGAAACTCAGATTGACTCAATCAAAAACCTTCAAATTTATTTAAATAAAATCTCCATTAAATGGCGCATAAAACTAAACGAAACAAAATCGGTTCATTTAGACTTCACACAGAAGAAAATCAAATATCTGCCACTACATATAAACGGCGTACAAATCCCGCATCACAACACCGCCAAATACTTAGGTATGACACTAGATACCAAGCTTAGATGGAATGCTCACGTTAAAAAGAAAAGAGAAGAGTTAGATATCAGATTTAGAAATATGTACTGGCGTATGGGCAACCAATCAGCCTTATCCCTATACAATAAAATTCTTTTATATAAGCAGGTGCTTAAACCAATTTGGACATATGGGATCCAGCTATGGGGCTGCTCAAGCTCAACCAACATAAAATCCATACAACGATTCCAAAATAAGGTACTACGATGCGCTGCTAATGCACCTTGGTACGTCCGTAACACCGATATCGAACGCGACCTTGGCATCGAATCAGTTGCCACTTCGATCAACATCAACGCTAAGTCTCATATGGAAAGACTACGCCACCATGTAAATAGCGAAGCCTCAGCCCTAATTGACCCCGTTAAATGGAAAGAAAGGCTGAAACGAAAAAAACCGCACCAACTCACGCAGTAGCCCATTTCCCTGCAAGCCTGATGCAGAGTATTTTTAAATTTAGTTGTATTGTACAAAATTAAATCCAAATTGTTCGTTAGTTTATAATTTATTAACTAGTTACAATGTAAATAATAATAATAAAAAAAAAAAATATGTGTCCAAAATTATGTAAACAAATTGCAATCGGCATAAAGTCCTTTACTTTTTTTTTTTTACAAGTTCGCCTGTTAAGCTGACGTATTTGCCCCCCTCTACGGCGCGGCTGACTATTTGTTTTTATTTTACTAAATGTCAACATACACAAAAAAAAATTTCAGCCGGTATTAAATGAGTTGTTAAAAAGTTTTTTTCGACACGTTTCGCAGCATCCCACGCACGTACCCACCGATACTGGACCAGGTGACGGTTGGTTTCGTCATGCGTTGGATGCCGTCTGCCTTCAGTATTAAAATCAGCCGGCATGAAATGATGAGGTCAAAATGACCCCTGGCTCCCGGACTATTATGGTGGCGCATGAAATACTGATAATTTTTTTTTGTTTTTTTGTCACTGCGCCAAGAAAGGCAGAAGTTTGTTAAGAGTTGAGATCTAAATGTTTCACACAGCTACATAAAAAATTCAGTAGCTGAATAAAAATTTAGAGCTGCACTAACACCGATCATTTATTGATTTTTTTAACAGTCAAAAGCGATGGTCTAGGATGCTGGATTGTGAGTCAGAATCTGGTTTAATTAAATTCGTAATAAATTTTACTGGTTTAAAGAAAAAGAAGCCTAACGGACGTAATACTTCGAGAGACCATAAATTCAATTCAACTTTATTCAGTCCATGATATAACAACCTCACAGTTTCGAGTATGACGACTTTATCGAACACATTGGTCGCTCGAAACCACGAAAATCGTAGAATAATCCAGCTATTATTTCTCAATATCTCATGTTTTCTTTACTACTCGTTTGGCTATGGAATCATTTTTCAACAAACCAAGTACTATCCCTGGAAATATTGTAGTCAACCAACCAACCGGAGCCGATACACTCACAGCGAACTAAGATTGTCGTCTTTGTCTACAAGGAGGCGAAGGGCTTCGTCGAAAAACTCGTTTCTATTGTATGGTATGCGAGAATCCACTAAGTCAACAGCACTCAAAAATCGCTTATATCTACATGTTTTGCTTGCCCTCCATCGAATTCATCCAAATAAATATCATTCCATATTTTACCATAAATTTCAGTGTAATCAATTTTTTTTTTCTTCAACCTCCTTCGAATGAGTCAAAATAAAGAAATCCGTGTTTTTACAAACGAAACTATTTCAGCCATATTATTTTTGCTTCTGTAAGTAGCTCAATGTATGCCAAAACCAATGAAAAAGGTAAGAAATAAAAAATGTATACCTGCAATACTTTTTTTTGTCCTGTTCAAGGATACTTTTTAAAAGGTTGTATCCATAAATCGATAGAAAATTAAATTTTAGGAAGCTACCTGGAAGCTTAAGTCGTTAGCTATAATAGAAATATGTTAAATTCACGTCAACGGAGAGTAAAACAAAATCGGGTTCGGTTGCATTAGCGTACACTCAACTGCGTTTACTTTATTCCTTTCTTCATTGACGGTGACTGCTTGATTTCCTTCGTACTTGAAGAATTATGATCTGAAAACCACACCAAAGAGTACATTTTTCGGCGTGGACCGATGGATGATTAATCGCTTGTGAAATAGAAACGCTCCACTCAAGGGCTACGATGCCAGTGCTAACTTAGGTTAGTGTCGTTCGAAACTTTACCGTAAACGCAACCAAACAAAAATGAGTGAGAAGTACGCGAAGCGTTTCGAGGCGGTATTTTTAAGCACGCATTGGAAAGGGCCGAAATTGTCTTACGCCGCGGCTGCAAAAGTGATAAAAAAATCAAAAAAATTTGATGTGATGTGGATTCAGCGGTATAAAGTGTACAAAAATGTTGATGAGTTTTCCGAGCGCGGCTTGAAGCGAGTGACGACAAAAAAGCAGGATAAGTGATCGTCCAACTTTTTAAGCGGGAGCTGTGCCATGAAAAAGCTTACTTACTTACTTAGGTGGCCTTAACAACCCGTTACCGAGTTACGGCCAACCTCACTAGCTCTCTCCAGGCGTCTCTGCTCCGCGCGCGCCTTCTCCAATTCTGTACACCAAGCGTGCATAGGGTTTCCTCCACCTGATCTTTCCACCGGAGCAATGCTCTTCCTCTGCGTCGGCTCCCTTGGACTTCGCCCTCGAACACCTTCTTTGCTGGAGCTTCTTCATCCAGCTTGAATGGTAGTCTTCGCTAACGCGCACAGGACCGAAGATCTTACGAAGAACTTTTCTCTCGAATACCCCAAGAGCGGCTGCATCGCTTTGTGACACTACCCATGCCTCTGCGCTATAAAGCAACACGGGTATGATGAGCGTTTTGTAAAGTTTCAGTTTGGTCATGCGAGAGAGGGCTCCACTACTCAATTGTTTACTTAGCCCATAGTAACACCTATTAGCAAGAGTGATTCTCCGTTTGATCTCCAGGCTGATATCGTTGTTGCTGTTAACGGCGGTGCCAAGATAAATAAATTCTGGCACAACTTCGAAAGTATAGTTGTCCGCAATGACGTGCGTTCCTACACGCCGTGTGTTCCTCGTTGTAGACAGCATATACTTCGTTTTACCCTCGTTCACCGCCAGACCCACTCGAGATGATTCCTTCTCGATAGCAAAAAACGCAGCCGTGACATCTCGTTTACAGCGGCCGATAATGTCAATGTCATCGGCGTACGCAAGGAGCTGGACACATTTGTAGAAAATAGTGCCATTACGATGCACACCTGCTTTTCGGAGCACCCCTTCCATCACGAAGTTGAAGAGGTTGCATGACAATGGATCGCCTTGTCTGAAACCTCGAACGGTACTGAATGGCTCGGAGAGGTTATTTCCTACCTTGACGGAGCTGGTTGTGTTGCTCAACGTCATTCTGCAAAGCCGTATGAGCTTCGCTGGTATACCGAACTCAGACATGGTCGACAAAGAGATGATGGGTGTCGACTTGCTTTTCATGGGTCTTTTCCAGGATTTGGCGTAATGTGAAAATCTGGTCGATGGTGGACTTACCACTTCTGAAGCCGCACTGATAAGGCCCGATCAGTGTGTTGGCAAATGGCTTAAGTCTTCCACATAGGACGCTAGACAGGACTTTGTAAGCGATGGTTAGAAGACTGATGCCCCGGTAGTTGGTGCAGATCGTCGGGTCACCCTTCTTCAGTACAGGACAAAGGACACTGAGATTCCAATCGTCGGGCATGCTTTCTGCTAGCCATATTTTGCAGATGAGCTGATGCATGCTCCCTATCAGCACATCGCCGCCAGTCTTGAACAATTCAGCGGGCAAGCCGTCAGCGCCATGAAAAAGCTCCTCATAAAAAATATCTGCCATTTGGAGTCGGCTTGAAACTGTAGGTCCCTCCATTTGTGTAAAAACATCAAGACGCACTCCACAAATTGGAGGAGGAGCTCGGCCAACCACCCAAAAAGGGTGTACGTGCCAATTATATAGGTATATATAATATTTGTCGACAAGCCACGTAGAAAAGCTGGTCCAAAGCGTGCGACGGCTTGTTGAGTAATTGCGACTCGTAGTTTTGTACATTTGCACATTTCATGTAACTCACTGTAATAAACAATAAACCATTTTACAAAAAAACATACAAACAAATAATAATTTAAAATAATTTGTAACTACAAATACCAAATAAGTTCAAATCTCAAACATTGTGGAAATTCACAAAATATTTCGCACTTCTTAATACGAATTTTTATTAAAATTTCGAGTATGCAAATTTATAGCCCATTTAATTTTGATGCAATAAAATGCATGTCTCAAGTAGCTCGAGAATCGCGCTGATTTTTTCAATTTTTTTTTCAAGCGCTATTAGAGCTGCATCCAATTGAAAAAAGACACTGCATCAAAATAAAAGATGAGACCAGTCAAACCAATGCACTGCCATAGCTAATTACTATTTTAATAATAACTATTTAATATTTATAAAAATGTATGTATAATACAGTTGTCTATCCATAAGGAAATTCATTTTACAGATAGTAAATATAATTAGTTTCGTTCATATAATAAAATTATTTATGTACTTACGTAGATGTAACCGCTATAGACGAATCCTCCACGGATATAAATATTTTCAAGCAATTACCTGGGCATACGTAATATAATATTTAATATTTAATGTTTATTGTACGATGCCAGATTTAATAGCGTTTGAGTGAGCGATGCTACATACCGACATTCACAAATTAAAATTTATAATTTTTCTGCTCTCCCTTGCAAGATGCTGCATATAATTTATTGATACAGAATTGTTGAAAAGTATTGAAGGCAACTCGTATTAACCGGTGCAGGAATCAACATTTGCACGCTATTTTAATAATTCATCTGTCATTTGAATACAAAAAAACTTTCATTTCGATATGTCACTTCATTCTTTGTTTACCAGTCATTTGAAGTTGGAGTGTCAGTGCCTTTTTTGTGCAATTGAAAGAATCGAATATCGGACAGTGATACAATTTTTTGTTCTGCTTTTGTTTGCAAGCAAAACCTAATGGAAAGAATGGTAAAAGTGTTAGAGAAAGTAATGAAGACACAGCATCCCGTAAAGTAGCGATGGGCTTTAGAGTTTAAAGCAGGTCGTAAAATCATGAAAGATGAAGAGCGTGGTGGTGGACGTCAAAAAGTGCAACGACTGCAGAATTCATTGAGTAAATGTGTGGTATTCTTTATGAAAATACAAGGTTGACTAAAAGTGAATTTACTGATGGGCAGGCATCTCAGATGAAAAGGCACGCCATACGAGTATTTTATACAAAGAATTGCATTTGGAAAGTATGAAAAGTAGTGCAGCATCTGTTCAAAATTCAGCAATTTCAGATTGGGAACAGTATTTGCAGAGCTTCCGGAAATTCGTTATAGTGACATTATCTTTATGTATGTAATTTATAATTGCAATAGAATAAGTTTACTGAATTTTAGTGAGATTATATTGTATACCCAACTCCTCGTTTACACGGTAAATACGTTCCCTAAATGAGGGTACCAAAAAAAAATCGGTGGAAAAAGTATATGCGATATGTGCTAATAATAATGAAATCTATATTACATAAGCATTTATAAAACAAAACCAATTCATTTTTATTACAAAAAAAAAACAATTAGAACTATCGTAAATTCTACCCATAATTACAAAAGAAATAAAAATTCATATTGAAATTAGGAAAAATCAATTATATAGCGCGGTAAGGTGGCAAAATTATAGCTTAAAATTTACGTGGATGTTTTGCAATTTTTTTCGCGGACGCTGTTCCGCATTTGCTTCGTATTAAAAAAGAATGAAACTGTGCAGCATTCTCAGGGGAAAAATATATCAAAAATCAAAGAGAATCTTGGGCCACTTCAAGCTTGCACTTTATGGTATTAAAATTTAATGGAATATAAAACTGCATACCTAAAATCACCCCAGATATTTTAATAGACAACCGTGGAATTGGGATGGAAGTATTGTGAAATTGTCTTGATTTTTGTATTAAACATCAAAGTTGGATTTACATGGTATAATAAAACTGATTACTTACCAAAAAATATAAAAACAAAATTTTCAAATATTATGCGTAAGAAAATGATTGCTTTCCAAAAAGGGCTGACAATCGATTATTGCTTTAATGATGTTCAAACCAAAGGTTGGAGATATAATCGATCTTCTGGATTCAAGAGATTTAAGGTGGCGTAAACGCAGACCAGAATCATAGGAAGAGACAGGATCAGAAAAAGTTAAAGAACACAATACAAATTTCAGTAAAAAGATGTCCAATTCTACCAATAAAAAATTGAAAATAGGCTCACCTACAACAATCATTGATTGTAGATTCGAATCTCGTTAAAAGACCAAAATAAAAAGAAAAAAAAAACACCATTTTTTTAATAGCGGTCGCCCCAGGCAAGCAATAGCAAACCTCCGACTGTATTTCTGCCATGAAAAAGCGACTCTTAAAAAATATCAGCCGTTCGGAGTTGACTTGAAACTGTAGGCCCCTCCATTTGTGGAACAACATCAGGAGAAGCTCGGCCAAACACCCAAGAAAGGTGTACAGTTTAAAAATAAAACAAAAAACTTAAAAGTTATTCTTCTTCTTGATTGGCGAGATAACCGCTTAAGTGATTCTGGGTTCAGCTACAACAACCTCTAAATTGGGGGAACAAAGCAGGACTAACTAGCCTTACCACCTTGAGCGAAAACCACAAAGTTACCTTAATCTGGGTCTCGGAACATCGGAGTATCGAAGGTAATTAAAAAGCGGATGAACTGGTAAGAAGGGGATCTGCCATGAATAACGCTCTTGCAGAATCGGTATTCACACCACTAGGTGCAGTCAAGAGTCCAATTTCTCTAAAATACCTCCGAATCGCAGATTGTAGATGGAGAGACCAGACGAAATTCAAAATTAGCAGAACGTTATGGCGCACCTACAACCTTAAGCAATCGTCAACATTGATAAACATGAAACGACGGAACGCCTGGAGACTAACGGCAGTCATAACTGGGATTTGGCCTGTGGGAGAACAAGCAGCCAAAATGGGCATCCCTCACAACACATACTGCCACAGTTGTAAACAACCGGAGAAAAAGGAAACAATCTTCCATTTCCTCTGCGAATGCCCTGCCCTATGGAAGGACAGGTTTACCCAGGGAAACCGCTGTTCGATAGTCAACAACCTGATAAGGTTCCTGAACCGCACAGACTGGATATAGTCCTGCTGCAAATAACTGTTAAACAATTTGGTAACGAAGATGTGGCAACAAAATGGTGCGGAGGCGCTATTTGGATTCTGGAAGAATCACCACTTAAACCAGCCAACCAACCATTCAAAGAGTTATCGATTAAATTATTTATTTTATTTATTGTTTTTTCACAGGGAATATACCTTTAATTCTTAAATCAATGCCACTTTTTAAATGAATTTAAATATTTGTAAAAGGTCTTCTATAAATTAGACCTCTTATATTTTGAAAAAGTATGACATTTTTCCTATACTAGATAGTTTTACAGTTACATACAAGTATATCGTTACGCGCCTCTTTTAAAAATCATGTAACTCATTTAGTTTTGACTGGATTAACTTGAAGATTTTTATACATACTTTTAGAAAGCTATGCTTGGACGAAATTACACAAAAAAAACATATTTTGCGAAAGTTACAACCAGCTATAACCACTTAGGCTATTTTCTCAACTAAACTCTAACTTTACAAACCCCATTTGACGTGGGGGTAAACGCAGTTTAGTTCCCTCAAGTGTTTATTAAACTCTCTCGTCTAAACATTTAAAGGCTAGTTGATATTTTCTTAAACTTTTGAGTAGCTCGGTTTTTTGTTTTTGAATATTTTTGAATTTGTGTACAAACAGCAAATCGCTGTTAATTTGAGCTTAAATTGTAATTTTAAAATACATAAATCGTTCGAAGGGTACTTTAAAGTGAGCAACGATTTACCTGCAATGAGAAAATGGGTACATTGAGATTTTTTTTATTTTTGCATTTATATTTATTACAATTTCAATAAAATTCTTTAAAAGTTCTTTCTTAATAAAACAACAATTTAGTTTTAAATAACAAAATAGATAGGCATTAAAAAATCAAGCGTAACAGAACTTGAGGAATTCCCGAAATGAGCGTCCTGAAGGCGCATTTTTCGCGTAATTGGTGGTGAAGTTCAGTTATCATTGGAAGGGCAATCAATATCACCGTTTATCACACCAAACGTAAAAGATAGGAGAGAGTAGATCTTCTGGTTTCTAAAGGCTAAAGAATAGATTAGTGAGGAGGAATCGTGAATGTTAGGAAGGGATAAGATAGGAGAAATTTAGAAATATAAGAGTGAGCTTAGGGAAAGTATTTTGCATACGCTCAATTCCATCTTTGGCAAACTCGTGAGGTGTCATCCAAATCAATGCAGTTTATGCAAGCGTGGCTCAAAACGAAAGGAGTGTAAAAGAGTTTTAAGGCACGGGGATACGAAGAAGGTGGAGCATTTTTAACCATTGTGGAACGAATAGTCTAAAATAATCATGTTTTTAAACGTTTGTATGGTGGACAGCACTCGAAAAACGGTGTAGAGTAGCCTCAATTGATCGAGTCCAAAGAACAGCCTGCCTCCTGATAACAGGATGCTTAAGTACAACACCTACTAAGGCTCTAAATACGTTGCTTCACTTGTTCCCTATCGATCTGGCTGGCAAAGCGATTGCAGCGAAAGCAGCGACACGCATGAATGCTATATCGAAATGGAATAAATAAGTATCTTGGCCATTCGGCCATACTGAACAGGAACACTGTTATCTCTTCCGACATAGATTATCGTGTAAGTCTTCCATCACCACCCCTGCTTTTCTCCTGTTCACTCCCAACTAGGGAAGAATGGAAGACAAATCTAACCGAAATCGATGGCCCTCTGATTATATATACAGATGGTTCAAAACAAGACGGCAAAGTGGGATTTGGAATCTTTTCCAATTCCCCTCACATCAATCTATCACTTAGATTACCCGACTACTGTAGCGTATTCCAAGCGGAAGTATGCGCTATCTGGCATGCTGCGAAAACTCTCTTAGAAAATAGAATATCACTAGAATATCGTACTTGCGTTACGACCAGACAAATCTGGCCATCCTACAATCTGAAACAGACAAAAACCCTTATAAGTCTTTCGAAACACGAACTAAGGCATATAATATCTCTTATCTCCGGCCACTGCCTTTTGGGCACTCACGCACGTCGGCTCGGGGTTCCTCAAAACGACCTGTGCAGATACTGCGAGGACGAAGATGAGGAAGTATCGAGCAGACATTTGCTGTGCAGTTGTCCCGGTCTAGCCAGAAGTCGACTTGCTCTTCTAGGCTCTCCAACAATTGACAATCTTTCAGTACTCTCGAACCTGAAAATCGAATCTCTCATCAAATTCTCGAAACGAATTAATATCTTTGACCAAAATCTCGGTTAGGTGGGGAAATCATATAACATAATGAGCTCTAGGGCAACACAACGGACCCAACTTGCGGTCTATGTGGCACTCCGATGCGGGGTCACCCTTAAACCAACCAACCAACGTTTCATGCATTTGACCAAATTAATCGTCGGTATAGCCATATAGGTTAGGTTGACCTGGCTGGCTGAAAGCCATCACATAGACCTATTGATCCTTAGAGTGACCAGATGAAGATAGACCCTTACGTTTCTTTGTAGTAGACATCTTGTAATACGCCTGCGTCTTTTGCGATTCTAAGTAAACTTTGGAGCTCTATCCCCAAGAGGTTTTCTAACTTCTCATATTGTAAAGCTCCTAAGAATTTTAATCTGATGCTAGCTAATGCAGTGCAGGAACATAGAAGGTGTTCTAGCGTTTCCCTCTTTTCTAGTTCATTGCAAATTCTGCAGCTATCGTTGTTTGTAATTCTTATCTTGTATGCGTGCGCCGCTAGCAAATTGTGGCCTGTCAGCATACCTACGATAGTTCTGCTTTCTTTTCTGGACAGATCTAGTACGAATAGGACGTATTTATCTGCACTCTGTATACACATGATTTTCGGGGTTTTGCAAGTGGCTAGATTATTCCACCTCCTATCTATCCGTATTTTCATGTTCGCAGCGATGTCTTTCTATACCGTATTTAAAGGTTTGAGTATGTCGTTTTCTTGTTCGAATTGTCTGTAAACAGCGCTGTTGGCAATCTCATCAACAATTTCGTTTCCTGCAATGCCCTTATGTCCGGGTACCCAGTAGATACCTATGCAACCGTCTGCCTGCGGCAAATCTCGATAGCTTCCCTGCTTCTTAGAACATTTTTAGATTAAATTTCATATGAGTTTATGGCTTTTATCGCAGCTTGGCTGTCAACGTATATATTTATTTTGGAGTTGCTTGATGTCTTTGCGAATGCTATTTCCGTAGCCTTACCCACAGCAAAGAATTCTGCTGGAAAGATACTGCAGTGGCCAGCAAGCTTAAATGGCTGCCTGATGCCTAGCTCTGCTCAATAGATCCCTGCCCCTACTCCGTCTAACATTTTCGAGCCATCAGTAAATATATATATTATATATAATTGGCACCTTTTTGGGTGTTTGGCCGAGCTCCTCCTCCTATTTGTGGCGTGCGTCTTGATGTTGTTCCACAAATGGAGGGACCTACTGTTTCGAGCCGACTCCGAACGGCAGATATTTTTTATGAGGAGCTTTTTCATAGCAGAAATACACTCGGAGGTTTGCCATTGCCTGCCGAGGGGCGACCGCTATCAGAAAAATGTTTTTTTTTTCTTAATTTTGGTGTTTCACCGAGATTCGAACCAACGTTTTCTCTGTGACTTCCGAATGGTAATCACGCACCAACCCATTCGGTTACGGTGGCCATCAGTAAATAAATATTATATTAAGAGTATTTGGACTAGGTTTCATTCATTTTTTAGAGCCCTCTTCTTGTTGTTCGGAATTTCTTCACCCAATTGCATTTCGGAGTCATATAGTCCGTTTGGACCCTATAACTAATGCCTGCTGAACTATGTCCGAATGTTTTGCAGGTAAATTCGCCTGTCGCGCTGAGTCTTACGGCGAATTTATCTGCTAGGCATTCCGCCACAAAATCAATCGGTGACAAGTTGAGTATTCTTTCAAGCGCTGCCGTTGAAGTAGTTCTCAATGCACCTGTTGTACAGAGTGCACCTAGACATTGAATAGTTCCCATAGGCTTTTTATATGTCGGTTTTCATAGCGCAGTCCACCACACCAGAGTGCCGTATAGTAATATTGGCTTTACTATAGCTGAGTAGCACCAATACATTATAGCAGGAGATAGACCCCATATAACTCCCAGCATCTTTTTCATGCGTATAGTGCATTACTGGCCTAATACACTTGCGTTCAAAATATTAAGAGCGCAACGAATTGCCAAGTTTTAACTATTTATTTGCATTTTGTTTTTTGTACGGTTTTATAAAACTCTACTGCATTCTGCAACTAAAATTATACAAATCAAACCTACAACTTTGTACAAAAGTTACAAAATTTTAAGAAACTAAAAAAAATCTTCAAAATTTTCAACTATTTATTCCGAGTTTTTCGAAAACTTCAAGGTATGCAGTTTTATAGCCCAATAAATTTAAATCTCATAAAATTTAAGTTTGTAAGTCTTTCAAAAATCGCGTTAATTTTTGGCATTTTTCTTTTGCATAAAATGTGGACAATTTTCTTCCATATAAAGGATATGTGCGAAAATCTTTCAAATGGCGAAGAAAATGCGTAAAACTTCAGCGAAAAAAATTAAAAAAAATGTATGACACTTTTACCAAACTGTGCAGAAGACGACAGGAAATGCATTAAAAAATTCAGTTTTTGTTGCAATAAACGTTTTTAGAAAATTATGAAAAAAAAGAAAATATTAAAAATAAGTAGCGTGAAATTTTCGGCGCTGAGAGCAAGAGTTCAAATCAATTTATTATTGATTGATAGCACCGACTAAAATCGGTTTTATTTTCACAAAAAAACAAGAAAACCAAAATTCAAAAATCAAAAATCTCACACAACTAAGTACCTAAATATGTAAGTATGTAAGTATATATGCGAAATTCAAGAAATTAAGCAACGATGTTCCACCGGCAGCCTTGGCATTATGTTTGGAATTACAAATACGTATACGTATGTATGTATGTGTATATGTTTGAGTTGTATCGAAAAACGATGATTTGTACGAATTGTGGGACTGTGGTTTGCAGTCAGCGTGCGGCGTTGAGAAGTTCGACAAAGTTATACATATTTATGAATTGTGCAGATAGGGGAACTTAAAAAGTCATTTTATGTCAGCATTGACAGCCAACACCTGACAATTCACTTCTAGCCAGACGCTCGCTGTAATTAATGAGCAGCTTCATTGCGGCATTGTGTGTAAATTGTTTGCGCTATAAGCAAACCACCGTGGTTGATGGCAATAAGAGTGCTGGTTTTACTATTAGGGTGGCTCATCACTGAAGGGGTCATTATGTTATCTGATACGCGTATAAAGTATCTCCAGCACACACTAAATGTGTACATACATATGTACATACATGTTAATATATTAGCGTGCGGTACTTAAATGGCTAAATTTCTGACATAGTGCAAAAAATATATGAAAAAAATTTGTGTTCATTTGAGATGCAAATCGACATCTTAGATGCATGTAGATGGTGAAAAATAAAATTTTCAGCAAAATTCTGCACAAACAACGGTTTAAATCATCATACATGCACTGCACACACACACACACACACTACTACTACTTAAGTGTACCTTTTTGTATATTTTAAAAAAATTTCCGCAAATGTGTTTGCGTGATTTGGTAAGCTTTAATGAAGACCTCTAATAAGCCATGAAGTCATTTTTTATACCCTGAAGTTATTTTTTTGGTAATGACGTCACTACTCTATGACAAATAGAGACAAAAAGAAATAGCAGTCATGCTAAGAAAATTGCAATGACGAGATAATTAACTTTTAACCAGCCGCTACCATCGCCAACGTTGCCGCAACAGAAAAGCGCTTGAAATCGATGATCTACCAAAACTGTTGCATCACTTGCGATTTGATCTGATAAGTGCATTCGCCATGGTAAGTATGCAAATGCACTCTGCTCTATCCACAGGGAGGATGAGCTTGCAGTTTGCGGTAGTCAAGTAGTCGATTCGGCCTTGTCATCGTGGCTTTGAAGACGCACTTGATAGCTGAGAAAAAATAAGCTGTTGAATTTTTACTTGAATTGACGTCGCTGACCTCAAAAGTGGTGCGGAAAATATGTTAAATTAGGTCAACCTAGCGGTGCATGCGTACCAAACACAGTACAGTATGAACTCGATTGATGCGACTAAAAGAAATTGAGGTGATCTCATTTATTAGGGCTGTTGCACATAAGTGGAGAGAGAAGGAATAAGAAAAAGGAAAAACAAATTCATAAGAAATCCCATTTATGGATTATTTTTGCTTTATACTTCTTTTTTGTAACATACATATCAGCGTAATTGTACCCAAGGGTATTATATAACAACATAAATGAATAAAAAATGATCTGCCGTTCGAAGTCTGCATTGAACAGCATCAAGCCGTACGCCACAAATAGGTCAAACACGCAAAGAGGTTGTAAGTGTCAATTATATATATATATTTATAAATGAATCGCCACAGCTATATACGCCTGTGTTCAAAATAATAAGAGCCCGACGAGTTACCAAGTTTTAAATATTTTGTTTTATACTTAGTTTTTTGAGTTGTTATAAACTTATACTGCATTCTACCAAAGTAGCACAGGTCACGGGCTACCAAAGCAGCAAAGGTCACGGGTATGCTAAGTAGATTAATGACAAATATCGGTGGGCCAACACTGCGAAAAAGAAAGCTAATTATGGCGGCCACAAGTTCAATTCTCCTGTACGGCAGCTTATTATGGGGAATTGTGCTAAACTGCAAAGCGAAGCGCAAAGCACCACAGTGCGGCCGATTCCCAAAAAGCTGGCCAAAAGCCGAAAAAAAAGTTTCTAGATAGAGTTTTTTTGTCTTTGCGTTGGCTACAGTAATGCCTTGAGTAGTGAAAACCGTTCATAGCAACGTCCTGTACCCTAAGTATCTTCTGTATTTTCAGTCGCAACGTGGCCTTCATTTGAGCATCGTATTACTGTCGATGAATAGTGAAAGTTGTACACATTTGAAAGATTTTGTAATGGAGTAAATTTAACAAAACCAAATGGAATCATCTTCGGAAGGTTAGTAAAATACGAGAAATCTTTAGTATATATCAATACCTCGACACAAAATTTTTAGCTGCAGCAATACGTAGATACATTTTTTGCAATTTTTTTTATAAAATTTGAGTTTTCAAACTGTATAGTAATACAACGCCGTCATATGCTGCTTTGAAACCTATTAAAGGTTACTCAAAAAAGTAATGGTTACTGAATAAAACAAGATTCAGCTGCTACCACTTGCTACCTTGCGACCCCGAAAACATATAAATTTACATGCATCTTGATTATGTTCTTGAATATACGCTATTGGCGTGAGGGGTGGCCAATAGGGGTGGAAGGGGGTGGATTTTCAAAATTTTAAGATCAAATTCGTAATCAGCGACCCCGACAACCCCCGAGTAAGAAATTTTGAATCAATTACTTAATTTTTTGAGTTTTGGCCAGCTTTTCGGGAATCGGCCGCACTGTGCAGCGGGCAGATACCCGTCGACCTCATGGTCCGGGAACAAATGGATGCGTGGGACTCCAAGAAGATACACGTCATCACTAGCTTCTCGCAACGGAGATGCCAAACCATGTTGCGGTGGCAAAGCCGATGAGACACTGAATTGAGTGGCAGATGGACGGCGAAACTTATTCCATCAATTGACAAATGGGTCCAAAGGAACTTCGGTGAACAACTTTTTAACTCAGTTCCTCTCGAGCCACGGATACTTCCGGAGATCCATATACCGCATGGGCAAAGTAATCGATTCCAAGTGCATATACTGCGAAGCGCTGAGCGATGACGCTGAACACACATTTTTTAGCTGTCATAGATGGCTCGCGGAAAGAAATGCTTTGAGGGAGTAGATTGGCGACATCGCACCGAGCAACATAATCAGCAAAATGCTCGAACGCGAGGACAGCTGGAACGCGGTAAGGAAATACATCGAGAACGTACTACGAAAAAAAAGATCGACCTCGACACCGTGCAGCAAAGTGAAGCCGCACAGATAGAGACACAAGAAGACGAGCCTATATCATGAAAGCTGGCTACAAATATGGTGGCCCCAGCCGTGGGTGAATAGAATAGGTCCTTTATGGATGCCGTTTTGGGCCCTCCCGAAGTAATATAGAAAGCAGTTCCGCGAAGGGTGTCTTCCCTGAAGGAGAGGAGGCATCGTTTTAGTGGTCACACCACACGACGCAGTAGACGACGGTCGCTGTAAGTGCGAAGGCATGTGAACACTACCTCACCCACCAAAACAAAACAAAAAAATACTGCATTCTGCAATTATATATAATTCAAAGCTCCAACTTTATACAAAATTCACAAAAATTTAAGAAATTAAAAAACAAAGACTTCAAAATTTCCAACTATTTATTCAGAACTTTTAGAAAACTTCAAAGTGCGGAGTTTTCTATCCCATTCAATTTTACTCAATAACGTGCAAGTTTGAAGTCTGTCAAAAATGGAGCTAATTTTTGGAATATTTTTTCATGCGATGTTGACAATTTTTTCCATATAAAGCAAATGCTCGGAAGTCCTTTAAATGGAAGAAAATGCTCAGCACTTCAGCTAAAACAAAACAAAAACAAAATAGAAAAATCCACGATAATTTTAATACACTTGAAATTTACAGGTTGGCATACTGATATTGAATAGGCTATACAACTGCATAGCCAGAATTTTTCTAAGGATTCTGAGTAAAATTTTGATGCATTTTTCTAGATACTTAATTCTTATAAAAATGTAAAAAAAAAATATAATAAAAAAAGGCAAAACTTGGTAACTCGTCGCGCTCCTACTATTTCGAACACAGGTGTATATATCAAAATGCTCTGATTGATGAGAGCAGTCGACTTAGCCATTCGCCCGTCTGTATGTTCGTGCACAAGAGAACTCGAACAAACATTAATATATTTTAGTGATTCCAGTCATTTTTTCCAGGTAGTCTTACATTGAAAATGGGCGAAATCGGCCAATAACCACGCCCATGGGCCATATAATTGTAATTTTCAAAAACAAGAAAAAATAAAAGACGTATCTCTGTTGTAAACTAGAAAAAATTATTTAAATTTGCTACTAATGATAAACAAAATTTTAAAGCTGGAAAGTTCCTCGCTCGCTCATGGTTAAATGGCGTGCATCTCGATAACGACTTAAAGAAACTCACCCACACTGGGTACACATATTGCTGCCCACCTCATTTCGATCCAATATTATTGATATTATTGAGATCGGATAAAAACCAAGCCCACTTTTATATGTTAAGGCTAAATTTCCGTTCGGGTATTAACGACTGTATTTGGAATTATCTCAAGAATTAAGTTCGCCTAATGCGGATTCACAACTAGACTTAATTCTCATAATTTAAGCGCATTAGGGGAATTTCCGATGATATCTCGAAGGCCGTGGCTTGTGCAACCGGTTATTGGCTATTTGGCAGGCATTCTTTGAGACTGGCAGTTTTCTCCCATGAATATTGTAGAAGTTGTAGAGATGAGGAAAAGAAAGAACCAGTTGACCACTTCCTTTACAATTGACTAGCCTTAGCTAAAATCAGAGCATGTTTTCTAGGTAGATACTTTTTCAGTTCTCCTACGGAACTGTCTGGCGTGGCGATGGGACCAATTCTGCGCTTCATAAGAGCCACAAAATGGTTCCATGAAGAACCATGAAAATCAACTAAGGTTTCCGTGTCGCACAGTCGCACAATGTCACAAAGGACCTATTAGGTTTAAGTGAGTAGGTCGTACAGATCGTCTGCCACATAACCTAACCTACGAAGGAGCATTTTAAAAATGTCTTCTTTTTTTAACCTTCCATTGGACATCTTTTTCAAAACCATCGGTTCAGCAGTCGGGTCCGGCCTTTTTCACCCTGTTTGAGGATCTTTTTTAAGAGGTAATGGTAGGTAGGTGCAATGGTTGAAGTGCCAGTTAAGTAGCACTGAAGCCCCTTTTTGATACCATTATGAGACCTCCTACAGGCAGATATCTACAGCCAACAAGAGCTGTTGATATAATGGTGAAGATTGATGGGATTTAGGTTGGCGCATTGCCCCAGGCTGTCGAAGAAAGGAGCACTCAGTGACCTTAGTCGTCTAGCTGCCAAACCCGGACATCTACAGAGAAAGTGCTCAACAATCTCCTTATCTGAAAGGTCCCCACAGCTACTGCAATGGGGGTTAAATGGTAACTTTAGCTTTTCCGCATGTGTGCCGATCGTCCAGTGATCGGTAAACACAGCCACGAGTTTGGAAATTGAATGCCGAGGAGTACAAAGGACTTTCTGAGTCCTTCGTATATTGTACTGAGGCCAAAAGGTTATATCGATGGAAAATTTTATTTTAAGAAGCTAATTTAAGCCAGTTATAATAGAAATATGTTAAATTCACGTCCAAAGTCGAAAAAGTGTGGCCACACCTGGGAGCCGAACGAGTAGATAAAAAGGCTAGTAAAAAAATGTGTTTCAAAATTAAAAAAAATATTTTCTAATTAACGAACCTGTTAATACCTTTGTAGAATGTACTTAAGAAAATGTGTACCAATTTTTATTTTAATTGGTTGAAAACGCACAATTACAAAAATATGGTTTCGAAAAAAAACGCAAATGGATATACGAAAGCACTCTGCGCTCTTCGTCTTAAGATATTCCTAAGAATATTAGCTATAAAATTTAGAAAAATAAATTGTTTTTTAATTTAAGTGGTCTTACCGCTGAAATTGCATGCACATCTGCTATCGATATTCTTTTAATTAATCAAACTCATTTGCAAGAACAACAATAACTTTGTATTGTAAAATAAATCATTAATTATTTACATATTTCTGCATATTACACGTTCTTACAAAATTACCTGTTAAAATATGTACACACACACACACATGCACACGAGCAATATTAAAGTGGCGTAAAAGCTCACCTTCAACCAAAGTGCAATCAATCAAGGCATAACTCTTTCGATAGTAATACAATATTCGAATAGTACCCTTATGACATGTTGCCACATGGTTGAGGTGTCTTCCACAAGTAATGTGAATCTGCATAAAATTGCATAATAGCAACAGTAACAACAACAATGGCAACAAGAACAAGTACATAAGTGCTTTTCATTAGCCATTCTTGTACACAAACACAATTGCTCGCATCTGCAAAGGTATAAGCAACGCTGACACGGCGCATAAAAAGTTGACAGTTTCAGGCCGAATTGCTTCACCAGTTTCTTGTAAGCGTCCGATTATTCGTACAGTCACAGGGACCGACACTTTGCTGCCCACAGAGAGTTAGTTTGGAACAGCCTTTTTTTCATGAGGAGCTTCGAAGCAAGTGAGCCTTTTTTTATTATTTCCGAAAGGTCAACTGTTTTTTCTACAATTTTATTATATATTAATTTAATGGAAGTAGTGTTTAAAACCCACGCTTTCGGCCTTCGACACCGCATGTGTCACGCACAACCCTACTCAACTAAGGCAGCCGCCACCAGACGCAAACACAACTGCGCGGCTGATTATCTGCAAACAAATATACTTTCAAGTATGCGTCTGCCTCCTACCTACAGATATACGCGTACACCCAACAGACCCAACTGAAGCAGCTTTGATCACAAGTAGAAAAAAAGAGGTTGTCTGTAAAGTCGGTTTACTGACGATAGTTTAACGTGACAACGTCATAAGAAAATACTGATGGAATGGCTGCATTTTTCAAAAGAAAATTTTAATTTTATTTGTTTGAATATTTTAGTTATTTGTATGAATATGGAGAAGGAGGTAAATGGATTCGCAATGGAATAGGTCAAGTTACATTTACACAAACGTGAAAAATGACGAAACATTTATCAAGTTCATGAAAGATATGTTCAATTTCGATTGCGCATCAGACGTTAATAACTCAATAACACTAAGAGGCAGCATCATCGATTTGCCTTTTTCAAGACACTTTACACTCGAAACACTCCCTTTCATTTCCTACTTTTTCTATCATCGTCCTATTCTCAACAGAGAAATGGTTCATTACCATGCACACAGGAAGAAGGCATATGCAAATACAAGTATGTGAATTTGTATACCTACATATGCGCATATACATACATATAATATATATGCTCACTCAAGTAGGAGAGAGCCAGATGTTGAACATTGCCGAACGCCGGGGCCGATTGTGCTCTTTGTCGTTCGTTCCGCGCTTTCCCTTGCAGTTCAAGCAAGGTAACGACGAATGAGCAAGATATCAACACATTTTTTCGTGCGTGCAGCCGGCTAAATTGAATTATAAGACGTTATCACGTCAAAAATTGAAAACATCACACTAAGCTTAACATCAGCACCCAACCGTACTTGAAATACTTGGGAGTCATGATTGATGCACGCTTGAACTTCAAAGTGCACATTGAAAAAGCTTGTGAGAAAGCAGCACGTGTAAATACGGCGCTATCTTGAATAATGGCTAACATAGGCAGGCCAAGTCAGAACAGAAGGCTACTACTGCCAAAAGTTACCCAATCCATTGTAATGTATGCTGCACCTGTGTGGGGACAAGCGTTAAAATACGAAACATACGGTAAGATTACAAAATCTCTGTTTCGACTGAGCGTTATTAGAGTCGTAAGCGCTTTTCGCACTCTACCCCATGAAACTATCGGGGTAATTTTGGACATAACGCCCCCAGATATAATGATTCTGGAAAGTAAGAGAATATATGACAAAAGCCGAAGCCTTGGCCGGTCGTTAATAGCTGAGGAGCGCAAAGAAATCAGATACGAGAGTCTATCTAAATGGCAAAGATGCTGGGATATAACATCCAAAGGGAGATGGACACACCGACTCATTAGAAATGTGCACGCATGGGTCGATAGAAAACACGGTAATGTCGAATTTTATATGACGCAGCTCCTGACAGGACATAGAGAATATCTCCACAAGTATGGCCATGATGATGGAGTTATATGCTCATTTTGTGCCAAGGCTAATGAAAATGCGGAGCATATTTTCTTTCACTGCCAAAGATATAGTAAAGAACGAAAGTTTTTGGAAAACCAAATAGCAGAACCAATAACACCGGACAATGTTGTTCCACATATGCTACAATCTAAAGAAATATGGGATTGTATAATATTAAAAACTTGTTAGCGTTCGTACTCAATGATTTGAGACAAATGGAGAGGAGGCGAAAAAGCGAAAGCATAGTACTAAATAGCTGAAATTCTGAAGTAGTAGGTGTAGTAACTTGGGGCAGAAGCTTGGACGATGACAACATCCGATGAAGCGACGCTTGGAGGGTTTGAGAGAAAGATTGTGTGCAAGATTTTTGGACCTTTGCACGTTGGCAGCGGCGAATATCGCAGACGATGGAACGATGAGCTGTATGAGCTTTACGACGACATAGACATATCGCAGCGAATAAAGATCCAGCGGCTACGTTAGCTGGGTCATGTCGTCCGAATGGATACAAACGCTCCGGCTTTGAAAGTATTCGATGCGATAACAGCTGGTGGCAGCAGAGGAAGAGGAAGACCTCCTTTGCGTTGGAAAGATCAGGTAGAGAAGGACTTGACTTTACTTGGTGCGTCCAACTGGAGCCGGTTAGCACGAGAAAGAAACGACTGGCGCGCTTTATTAAACTCGGCCAAAATCGCGTAAGCGGTTATCGCGCCAATTAAGAAGAGGAAGGGATGTAGTAACCTTTGCTGTAGTATTAGATGTAGTAGCTTACGGTTGTGCTGTAGGACCACTTTCTATGTACATAGAAAAATGTATTTGGATACAGGTAAATTGACGATTCCGGACATAGAAACTTACTTTTCTATTGTATGGACAGAGACATGGTGGGTGGGGGAGTACTGTTATGACAGGGGTGTCTCTCTCATCAAATGACCTAAACAGTGGGTGGTAACAAGCAGATGTTACTTTCGACGTATTGCATCAGGACAATAACTTAGTGCTCAAAAGACCTTCCGACGAATACTTAACGGTTGCACCGGGGGGATCGGCACTTTGACGGTAGGAGGCTTAGTTTGGATTAAAGTCCCACACTAACGGGGTTAGCTTTCGATGCTTCCTCCTCGTAAAAAAAAAAACCAACAGACCAAAAATTTGCGGCCTGCATCTGCGTTTACAGATGTAACTGTAACTGTAACTGCAAAGTGGTAAATGTATGGGGGGCGTGGTTTCCCAAAAGAGCTACAGAGCGTTCTAAAAAGAAATTTTAATATTCAAATAAATATTTAATGCAACAATTCTACTGATGAGAATCCAAATGAAATTAAGTTGAGGTGATTGCCATCGTATACAGATTTTATAGCGGGTTTCATAGCTGTTTAAATAGTATTGTCATTAATTTTTATATAAGGTGGCGCAAAATTCATATTCAATTTGGTTTTCGAATATTTTTTTTCCTAATTAAAAAACAGATTTTGAGTGATGGAAATCTTTATTTTGATCTTTGCAAAATATATATTTTAAATTCTACGATAAGGCGATTAATATTGCGCCCCCTTGTATCTTGTGTTTTTTAAGAGCTTCAGATCTTAAAAGGATAATAAAAAACAGAAGTATTGTTGGCATGTTTTTTTTGTTTTTTTGTGGAAGAGGGAGCTAAAAATACCTAATGCATCACTAAAACTGCCGTTGCAGCAATGGTATGTCCGGAGACTAAAAAACACCCCCTCCTTTAAAACCGTCGCCCACCCTGCAACCGCTTTCGCATTACTTCAGAGTGGCATTCCATCTTCCTCATTACAAAGGTGCCAATGTGCCCGCGTACACTTTATACAACTAATATTCTTTAAAATAGGACCCTTGAGCGTCAATACACCGCTGGTAGCGGTCCTTCCACTGCAGGAAACATTTTTTAAACTCATCCGCCGGAATCGCGTTCAATTCGGATGTCATAGTTTTTTGGATCGCCTCGATGAAGTCGAAACGCCTCCCCTTCAGCTTTTTTTTCAGGCGCGGGAACTAGAAGAAGTCCGGAGGGGACACGTAGACTAGCACGACGGTCAATGTTCAAAAATTCACGAACCCGGTTCACATCTTCGTCTGTTTGCGTCGTCGAAGGCCTTCCAGATCGCTGTTCGTCTTCGACGTCCTCCCGGCCTTCCTTGAACGAATGTGCCACCGTTTTACCTGGGCACTGGACAGAGATTGGTCCCCGTAAGCCTCCTTGAGTAGCCCAATGGTTTCGGTACTCGTTTTGTTTAGCTTTACGCAAAATTTGATTGAGTAACGTTGCTCCAACGATCACTGCATTGCTATAGCCTTAGCGTTTCATCCCTTATTTCGTAGGCTGCAGGTTTGCTAACTCTTTCTTCCGTTCCCTCTTCCCTTGATGCCCAAAAGCTAGTAAATTTAACGGCATTGAACTGCTTATACTGTGCGGTAAGCGGACACAACTCTCAGGTATAAAGCTCTTTATTTTTCGAATACATAATCCGGAATACATACATATGTCCGCCGCGGCTAAAAAAGACTATGCGACGCGAAGGGTGATCATTTGGCTTTAATTCTTGTACAAGCCAAGATGCTTACGTAAAATTTTCCGCGTAGTTCAAAGGCCAGGTCGCTGAAAACGACGACGAATCGACATTTCAGAGACGTCTTCTTGAATACTTCATTCTATGAATATCGTAAATACACTTTTTTTTTAAAGTATATTTCCACAATTTGGAATCTTTGTTCTGGCGTTTATCGTTTCATGATGACTCGCCCTACTTTACTGAACAGAAATGTCAGTCACCATTCACCATTCTCAGCTGGCAACCCATAATAATCGATATCGATAGTTCTCGTGCAGCTAAAAAAACACCCGATACCTTACAATAAAATTATGCCAGTGAGTAGCCTTTTTGGAGCGCAAAAAACTGACTATATTTCATGTAGGCATTTGAAAAGGTTGGATGATAGTAACGCTGATTTGAATCCAAGTGTAGTACAATGGACTCAATTAATGTCTGAGTGCTGCACTTGCTAGTTGTCCCGACAAAAAAAAAAAAAACGCTGATTTGTCTTGAGTAGAGTGGAATAATCGCAGAGGTAGTGCACAACATTCTTTAGCTTTTCCTCGTCTCTGCAGCCACGACATACATCAATGAAGGCATACATCGGCCTAACCTCTGACTATTTATATCCTTATTATTTTATCTTGTTATAAATAAGTTCGGAGTCGGCTCGAAAACTGTAGGTCCCTGCCCGGAAGTGCTCCTGCCTAACGCCTAAGAGAAGTGTACGCGCCAATTATTTATTTTATTTATTTTGAATGGCGAATCACATTAAATTCCTTCCAAGGATACAAACAGTGTTTCCGGTATCTATTTTGTAGTTCTTCTAATTTTAACTCCTCAATTTTGAGGAAGAGTAATAGCCATGGTCGACTCGGAATTTCTATTGCCTGCCTCCGCTGGAAACATTGTCACTTGAAGGAAGGTCTTTAACTTCTTCTTCTAAGCAAAAATTCACTGAAACTTTATTTACATTCACTTTTAATGAACTCGATATGTACGAGTATGTGACTCCATTACCTTTGGTTTGCTTGGCAAAACGCATTATGCATTTAAGTGAGTACTCGACGCATATTTGTTGCTGCAACACCAATAGTAACATATGCGCTTAATTGCATATTGCGTTAACTTTTCTTTGACTTTTGAATTGTTTTAACATTAAGAAGCAAAACATGTGACATGTTCAATGACGACGTCACTCGCTATGTGTAATAAATAAGTAGTAAAAAGCGACCTTCCATGTGAGGTTAATTTGTCTCGAATCTGTTATCAAATAAGCCGAGTTATGACTTTTTCAAATACGCAGCAATGCGAGGTCCGAAATTTAGTGATGCCAAAACAAGATTTAACTGGCCATACTCTTGGAATTTAATGCAAAAAAAAAAAAAAAAAAAAATTATTTTTGTTTTTGTATTGTAATTAAATTAAATATGTGAACATGAATTTTTATAAGAAATATTTAGCTTTTGTATTGGGAGCCAGTCAAATGGATCAGTGCAAATTAATGCGAAGAAAATCTTTCGTGAAAAATTTGCTTAATTAACGGGTGATTTTTCAGCTATTATCTTTTTAAACAGTTGGTTTAAACAGCTGACGCTCGTTTCGAGTTTTGTTTCACTGTCAAACATCTTCAGTTTGGTCTATAATTTAACCATGAATCGTCTTACAAACGAACAACGCTTGCAAATCATTGAATTTTATTATAAAAATGCGTGTTCTGTTAAGAAAGTTTAAGATCCACTTTTTTATCGAAAAATTGTGTTCAGCGACGAAGCTCATTTGTGGACCAATGGAACGTAAATAAGCAGAATTGTCGATTTTGGAGTGAAGATCAGCCAGAAGAATTGCAGGAGCTACCAATGTGTGCAGAAAAGGTCACAGTTTGGTGCGGTTTATGGTTTGCATAGGTGGGCACTTTGCAGTAACAGTAAGAATGCAGTAAATATAATATTTTACTGATATTGCAATTTAATTTTCATTACCAGTAAACTTTTACTGATTACTGAAAAAAATTTGCATTACCAGTACACTTTTACTGATTACTGAAAAAAATTGCAGTAAAAATATTTTTTTACTGATTACTGAAAAAAAATTGCAGTAAAAATATTTTTTTACTGATTACTGAAAAAAATTTCAGTAAAAATATTTTTTTACTGATTACTGAAAAAAATTGCAGTAAAAATATTTTTTTACTGATTACTGAAAAAAATGCAATAAAAATACTGTTGATTTGCTATTACCTATTAGCCTTTCTTAACACAAGCATTTCAAAATTTGCATCGCTGAGTTTTTGCCTTCTAGACTGATTCACAATTCCAGCGAATGAAAACAACCGTTCTACAGGTGCAGATGACGGTAACGGGGTATTATATTTTAAAAATACGTTTTTAATAGCCTGATATTTATTTAGGCAACTTGTTGTTTCTTCTCGTTCGGCCAGGTATAAGAGCGTTTCTTGAAGATAATTTTCCGAGTCAGTGGAACCACATTGTATGCTTATATCTATTTAAGTAAATATATGCATAAAACAAATATTTAATTGAAAACCAAGTGTAAAAAGTTTACCATTACTTTCATCCCCGAAGTCAAAAAATGTTTTTTGAGGGGGTTGAGGTAGAATACGAGTTTTGGCACAGGCTACTTTTCCATACTTGACCACATACATGTTGAACATTTTTTTAACTTCCTCTTCTGTTTGCGTTTTAGCTGTTTCTAAAAGAGCTTTCACAAATCGCAACTTAATATCAGGGACAGAAATAGCGGCAATAACAGCATCCCAAGCGTCAGGCTGAATCAGGAAGTACTTTTCAAATCTTTTAAGCAAAGCTTCATGCATTTTTTTGCTACTTTCGGTTAAATATTTAAAACTTTTAGGCTCCAAACGACGCATTTTTATTCTTAAGGACACTATAGTGGGTATGAAATAACCAAAATACATGGTCTTTTCACCCTGAAGGAAGTCGATTGCTTCTGCAATAGGTCTCATAAGCTTTACGTATTCCTCTAAGTACTCAAGCTCACCACTGAGAATGGTAGGAATTTTTAAACGGAAACACAATTCCGCTAAATTGGTTTTGTGCTCCAATAACTTATTTACGGAATCATAAAGCGAGTTCCACCTTGTTATGCATGGAGTTATTAAATTCGCATTCATCACTCCATTAACTATTTCTGCAGATTTCTTTCTATTGCATTTATTCCAAAGTTGTGTGCATCTGTGCAGTAAGAAAATATGTATATTAAATATAAAAAATTTCAATTAAATTGAAGGATTTTTTGCCTTTGGAAAGATCTTTTGTGAATATCTTTTATATCCTGACTTGAAGAATTCATAATTTTGTTGAAATCGGTTGAAGCCAAAAGATTTAGAGTGTGGCTCGCACAAGGAAAATGTTTCGACAGACGTGGAGTTACAGATCGAAATTGAGGACCTGAAACAATTGTCGAGTCATCTGAATCGGAGTCAGTGTAAGTTTCCTCATCACTGTCATGTTCATTTATAGATCCTAAATCATTGTAAATCATTAATTCAATATATTGACTGGGAATAAATACGTGTATCTGATATATATATTTTACATAAATGATTGAATTTCGTGATGAGAGTGTATTACATTTTGACCTCCCATAAACAGTAAATATTATACTGATAATGCAAATCAAATTATATTATCAGTAATTTTACTGCAATTTTTTCAGTAATCAGTAAAAAAATATTTTTACTGCAATTTTTTTCAGTAATCAGTAAAAAAATATTTTTACTGTAATTTTTTTCAGTAATCAGTAAAAAAATATTTTTACTGCAATTTTTTTCAGTAATCAGTAAAAAAATATTTTTACTGTAATTTTTTTCAGTAATCAGTAAAAAAATATTTTTACTGTAATTTTTTTCAGTAATCAGTAAAAAAATATTTTTACTGCAATTTTTTTCAGTAATCAGAAAAAGTGTACTGGTAATGCAAATTTTTTTCAGTAATCAGTAAAATTTTACTGCTTACTGCTATTTGTAATGCAGTAAATTTATAATGCAGTGTGCCCACCTATGATGGGTTGGAGGTATCATTGGACCGTACTTCTTCAAAGATGCTGCGAATCGTAACGTAACTGTGAATGGTGGGCGCTACCGTGAAATGATATCCAACTTTTTTTTTGCTCAAAATGCAAGAGCTCGACTTGCATGACATGTGGTTTCAGCAAGACGGTGCTACATGCCACACAGCACGCGTAACAATGGACTTGTTGAGAGGCGAGTTCGGTGAACATTTTATTTCACATTTGGGACCTTACAATTGGCCACCCAGATCGTGCGATATAACGCCTTTAGGTTATTGTTTGTGGGGCTATGTTAAAGCTCATGTCTATTCAGTCAAGCCTGCTTCAATTAACGCATTGGAAGATAACATTAAAGTATTTATATGTGAGATACCGGCTGAGGTATTGGAAAGAGTATGCCAAAATTGGACTAAGCGGATGGACCATTTGAAGCGCAGTCGCGGTCAACATTTGCATGAAATTATCTTCAAACGTTAAATTATATGGACGGTACCATGGATTTAAATAAAAATGTCATGCATTTTTCTGAATTTTACGTGTGTTTTTTTGAAAGGCTTTCCTATAGCTCTTAAAAAATCACCCTTTATTTAAAACCAGTGTTTGAAAAATTTAGTGCTTTGAAACTTCGAAGTCCTTTAAGAAATTAAATTAATCAGAGAATGAATTTTTTCCTGGATAACTAAAAAATTTGTTTCTTATCGTATCGTCAACTTATTATGAACTTCTACCCTTATTATGGGGGAAACTTTAAAACTACGTATGCCAGCAATGCTCCCATTACTCGTGCTTTACGGGAATTAAATGCCGTTCATAATGATGTTCTTCTTGATTTCTCGCTTTCAAGAACAGCACTTTTAAATCTTTTGAATTCTATATTATAGTTAGTTAGTAGCTAGTATAGTTTTTAATACATATAATATATTTGTGGCTTAATCTAAGCAACTTTTGTATCATAGTCAGTAAGGATTGTAATTCATAAACTTAAATAAATAAATAAAATACTTCTTACAGAAAATCTGTTAGCAGCTCAATGAATGGATTGAAAAATTCCACCAAAACGACTCTGGAGTCTAGTGCTAACATTTTCGTTGAAATTCTTGCTATGCTGAAAGCAGTAAAAGGGCTTCTGATGCCTCTGAGAAGAGAAATTTTAATCTAGTTCAGGCTGTTGCTGTTGTTGATTGCCAACTGATGTGCCAAGCTATAGGCCCTTCGCATCAACTATTGGCTCCAGCAAAAACCAAAAAACGGTACAAAATTGTTTACTACTAATGTTTCTTCTTTTAATAAACTTATCTTGGAGCTGCAAACAACTTTCATACATAGGCGGATGACAGCTGACGAATAACGGATCTAATCGAAGTTAATGCGTTTTTTAATTTTTTATTATAATTTAGTCTGACAATATTAATAGTGCCTCTCGTATTAATAACAAATTATCACAACATAAACAACTCGTTTTATTAAAAAGTTTTTCTAAACTTAGCAAGCAAAGATCCGTTGAGTCATTTAATCAGAAAGGTGTCTTTCAATTTGTCTTCACCAGGAAAAGAACGTTTGATCGGCGATTGTGAAGTTTAATGAGTCGATTATAATTTATGTAAAAGATTAGTTAGCGAAACAGCAGTTAATGAGTTTATTAAGCATTTTGAATAGCTCACAATTAGTACTTTTGTTTTTGTTAATCGCATCAAGCGAATAAAGAATGAGGTGTGCAAAAAACAAGAAAATTCCAAATATGTCTATAAATCCATAGTAGGTATGTACGCAGTATTAATAATTCATAGCGATAGTTTTTAGGTTTTTTCAACAAGAAGCGTCAGTAGTGTGAAAATGAGTCGAGTTTTGTTGCTAAAATATATTTTGGAGGAGTAGAAAATTCTCAGCATTTTTTCACTTAATTAAAAAAAAAAAAAAAAATAAATAATTGGCGCGTACACTTCTGTTAGGTGTTTGGCCGAGCTCCTCCTCCTATTTGTGGTGTGCGTCTTGATGTTGTTCCACAAAATGGAGGGACCTACAGTTTCAAGCCGACTCCGAACGGCAGATATTTTTATGAGGAGCTTTTTCATGGCAGAAATACACTCGGAGGTTTGCCATTGCCTGCCGAGGGGCGACCGCTATTAGAAAAATGTTTTTATTAATTTTGCCTTCACCGAGATTCGAACTAACGACCTCTCGGTGAATTCCGAATGGTAATCACGCACCAACCCATTCGGCTACGGCGGCCGATTAATTACGATGATGAAATTGATGTTTTATACAATACTAAAAATTCTTATGAATACAGCTGTGTTTTAATGATAATAAATAATAAACAAAAAACAAATAAAAGAAAATAAAAAACAAACAAAAAATTAATAAATAAAAATTGGAGATTTAATAAATAAAAAAGTAATAAATAAAATATGGAAAAAGGCAAAAAATCAAAAGGCAAATAAAATAACCTTACAAAAATAATTAAAAAAAAAATGGATACATAAAAAAATAGAAAATTAATAAATAAAAAAATAAACCACAAATTTATAAATAAAAAATTACATAATTACAAAAATAAAATAAAAAAAGCAAACAAAAACATTGATAAATAAAAAATTAATAAATAAAAAATAAAAAAAAATAAACAAAAAATGTATAAATAGAAAATTTAAGAATTAATAAAAAAAAAACATAAAAAAGTAATAAATAACTATTTATTAACTATTTATTAACAAAAATAAAAATAAAAAAAAGCAAACAAAAAATTTGATACATAAAAGAAAAGATAAAAAAATTAATAAATAAAAAATAAACAAAAAATTTAAAAATTAATTCCCTTTGGTTGGGCACCTATTGCGGCGCGTCCCAGGTGGTGGATAGGGTACGCCACAGTTATCTTCTGTGGTTAAGTAGGCCATAGCCTCGGTAAAAGCCTACTCGCGAACCAGCCTAGTTCTCGTCAACCAACAACTATGGTAGGGGGAACAACATGTAGTGCAGTGTTACTGCACGCGTGCCGTAACTGCCATAATTGCTGGCAGTGACCCATATCCACTTCGGTGGATGGCGAGAAGCCACTCGTATTAGTAGGTCATGTCTCTGCTAATACAAATGGAATAAACATGGACTCACGGGGAGAAGGCCACTTCCTTATATCAAAGGCTACCAATCCAAGGTGGAACAGCACACGCCGAGGGATGCATGGCTTAGGGTGAGCTAAGTCGCTAGTATGCGGACTCTGGGGCACCTGTCGCACCCCAGTTTAAACTCGACTTACCACGGCATAGGGCTCTGGCGTGGCGAACCCCATTATTTCCCTACTAATATCTCTGGTTACGACTGCTGACTCGTCAGCTGAGTGACCGCCCCGCAAAAAAATGAATAAAACTAATACAAAACAAACAACACAACAAAAAATTCCTTCCCGACGCGGAAGACCTGTTGGCTCCACCAAACTTATGGCGGGGTCAAAAACCACCCCTTCGGTGTCGAAAGTGCTCACTAAGAGCAAAACCGTCAAAGAGACACCACCGCATTCTCTTGTGGCTTCTTCCTCCAAAACCGATTCGGCTGCGGAGAAACAATCAATAATCAAAACTGTTTTGCCAGAAACTGGGAAAACTAATCGGACAGAAGTCTCCAAAAAAAACCTGTCCCTCCTCATCTCCGTCGATATAGAGACAAAAGACGCGCCACTTTCCTTATGGAAAAGCTCGGCAAAACCCCTGAGGAGGAGCTGTCCGACCAACAAAAGGCAACTCTCGATTGGGCCCGGGAATTCCTTCGGAAGTATGAGGCGTCCAAAGAAAAACCGAGTGCAGCTAAGCGGCAGCGGTCTTCAGAGGATCCTCATAGCTCCAACGACCCCAAGAAGCACAAAGCTTCCTCTGAGGTCAAAATACGCAAGTTCTGCGAAGTTGCCAGAGATAGTCTGGTCATGGCGGTGGTAGATAAGAGCCACCCTGACGGTTTCATCTCTCCATCAAACTGGAAGATTGTGGAGAGAAAACTTCAGTTGGGATACCTGGACGTTCTGAAACAGAACCCAGGGCCTCCTCCTTTCTGCTCTGACGCGGGATGGTTCCAGGCAAGGGTCAAGTTGATCGCGCGCTCGGATCAACGTTCTGTCAACCTGTACGGCATGGCCCTCGACCGACTCGGCGAGGTATGGCCCGGGGCGAATCTTAAGCTCGTCAATAAGAGCGAAATACCAAACCAACCTCGCGGCAGAGCCAGAATACCTCTAGAGCCATCCGATCCGGAAACTATTCTGGAGCTACTGAAGATCGGAAACCCGAACCTACCCACCGAAAACTGGAGGGTAGTTAAGGTGGAAGAGCCTTCAGGAAAGTCCAGGCACATCACGCTGCTCCTGGACCAGGAAAGCGTTAAAGCACTGGACGACCGCAAGGGGATTATGGCGTTCGGGTTCATCACCACTACCATTTGGACCTATCAGCCGAAAAATCTCCTCGCACCCAGCGAAGAGAGTACGGCGGCCCCCAAGATGGATGTCGATAAGCCTCTCTCACAAGCTTCGACGATTGAGTCCGACTCGGAATCGAACAGCGAACTTGTGGGACACTTATTTAACATTCAACTCGGGGACGAGGATAGACTTCTAGATAGCAGTGATGACGCGAACGACACAGTCATTGAATGTGCGTCTAAAAGTGCTGCAGATTAATCTGCACCACTCTAAGGCTGCCTCGGCAGCCCTCATTCTTCGTCTCTCTGACCTCAGAGAAGACATCATTCTCATCCAAGAACCTTGGATATCAAACAACAAGATATGCGGCCTGAAAGATAGGCACTACACCTTGTTTCAAGGTGAGGCTAACGTTAGATCGCGCTCTTGTATTCTCATTCGGAAACATATTAATGCTTTTCTTCTTCCCTTTAGCAACGCTGACACCACTGCCATAGAGGTTGAAGCTGTCCACGGCCCGATCTGGATTGTGTCGGCTTACATGCCTTACGACGCAGCGGAGGCGCCTCCTCCTGAAGCAGTGAGAAGGCTCGTCAATACGGCGCATCTGAAGCAGAAACGCATCATCATTGGAGCAGACGCTAATGCCCATCATATCGTTTGGGGTAGTACAAACAACAACACACGAGGTGAGCAACTCTTTGACTACATTCTAGCGAATAAGCTTGATATATGTAATAGAGGTGATGCCCCTACGTTTCTTAACTCGTCTAGAAGAGAGGTACTCGATATTACTCTTGCTAGCGAATCATGTACACAACTGGTGCAGGACTGGAGCGTTGATAAACAGCACTCTTTTTCCGACCACCAATATATAACATTCACTTTAAAAGCCGAAACGGCAAAACCCATGAAGTATATTACCTTAACAAAAAACGTATGAATTGGATCAAATATAAAGAACATCTTGCCAATGGACTTCCTGATATCAGGCAGTTTGAAATGGCAAATAAAAACGAAATCGAAAACGCTGTCAACATGATAACGAAGACGTGTCAAAGCGCAGCACGACAATCTTGCCCCCTGACGAAAACAGGAGGTAAGCATAAACCTTTTTGGTGGACTCCAGAAATCTCAGAACTTCGCAATCGAACTCGGAAACTCTTTAACCAATCTAAAATAACAGACGAATGGGAAGAATATCGACAATGTCTCAAAGACTTTAAGAAAGCCGTCAGAAGTGCAAAACGCACATCCTGGCGATCATACACTCAAGAATTAGAGAACACTTCAGAAGTAAGCAGGCTACGCAAGATTCTTGCATCAAATCCAGTCTCTCCCAGTTTTATCATGACTCAAGATGGAACTTGGACTACTTCAACTGACCACACTCTTAGAATACTTCTAGAATCTCACTTTCCAGGCTGTGTTGCCAACTTACCTGCACTTCCCAGTACTCTTCAGAGTAATTATGGGAATAGATCAGATCTAATCAGCTCTAATAGCATCTCTACAGCAATACTAAGCTTTAAAAAGTTTAAATCACCAGGTCCTGACAACATCATTCCAGCAGAACTTCAAGAAGGACTGGAAGTTCTACTGCCTTGGTTAACAAGGATCTTTAACAAGTGTTTAAATCTCTCTTACCTCCCGACAATTTGGAAGAAATCGAAGGTAGTATTCATTCCGAAAACGGGGAAGCCTTCACACTGCAAACCAAACGACTTCAGGCCCATTAGCCTAACCTCTTTTTGCTTAAAAGCTTTTGAAAAAGTCTTAGATGAGCAAATCAAAACCCAACTTGATACTAAGTTGATCTCTGAGGCACAACATGCCTACACTAAAGGGAAATCGACTGAAACGGCACTTCATTCACTGGTGCAAACAGTGGAAACTTCCCTTCACAATAAGGAGTACTCTCTTGTCGCATTTATGGACATAGAAGGTGCTTTCAATAATATTGAACCCAACGCTATTTTGTCTGAAATTGCCAAATTGGGTATTAATTACTCCATCCGAAAGATGATCGAACAAATGCTCCAAAATAGAATAATCACTTCAGAGCTTGGGTTAAGCCGCATGAGAATGTACGCCGTCAAAGACACTCCTCAAGGCGGAGTACTTTCACCCCTTCTCTGGAATCTCGCTGTAAACAGTTTGCTTCGAAATCTCGAAAAAGCAGGCTGCAAGGTTGTAGCCTATGCAGATGATATTGCACTCTGCGTGTCAGGCAAACACCTGAATACCCTCACTGAGCTCATGCAACGCTCAATCAATATTCTGTCAAAATGGTGCACCGAATGCGGACTAAATGCGAATCCAGCAAAGACAGATCTTGTTCTCTTCAATAGGAAACAACAATCTCCTCCACTGCAAACAATAACTTTAAAAGGGGAATCATTACTTCTATCTGATTCAGCTAAATATCTAGGAGTTTTTCTAGATAGGAAGTTGAGTTGGAAATTGAACATCGAAAACAGATGTAAAAAAGCTTTCATAGCTCTCTATACTTGTAAGAAAGCTATAGGCAAAACCTGGGGCTTTTCACCTCGGATCATTTATTGGATATACACCTCGATCATCAAACCGATACTCTTCTACGGTGTGGTTGTATGGTGGACAGCACTCGAAAAACGATGCAGAGTAGCCACAATTGATCGAGTCCAAAGAACAGCCTGCCTCCTGATAACAGGATGCTTAAGTACAACACCTACTAAGGCTCTAAATACGTTGCTTCACTTGTTCCCTATCGATCTGGCTGGCAAAGCGATTGCAGCGAAAGCAGCGACACGCATGAATGCTATATCGAAATGGAATAAGTATCTTGGCCATTCAGCCATACTGAACAGGAACACTGTTATCTCTTCCGACATAGACTATCATGTAAGTCTTCCATCACCACCCCTGCTTTTTTCCTGTTTACTCCCAACTAGGGAAGAATGGAAGACAAATCTAACCGAAATCGATGGCCCTCTGATTATATATACAGATGGTTCAAAACAAGACGGCAAAGTGGGATTTGGAATCTTTTCCAATTCCCCTCACATCAATCTATCACTTAGATTACCCGACTACTGTAGCGTATTCCAAGCGGAAGTATGCGCTATCTGGTTTGCTGCGAAAACTCTCTTAGAAAATAGAATATCACTAGAGGATATCCGCTTTTTCACCGACAGTCAAGCGGCCGTTCGAGCACTCAGCTCCTCTTATACCCACTCAGATGTGGTTCGATCCTGTCTCTTATCTCTTAACGAGATAAGTGTTCAGAATTCCGTCCAAGTTATCTGGATACCGGGTCACAGTGGATTCGAAGGTAACTGCAAAGCTGATGAGCCCGCAAGAGCTGGAGCTGCGCAATCAAATGTTAGTAACTTACCCACAATCCACATTCCGCTCTCAACATGTAAATTGCTCATTGATCGAGAATTTCACAGCATTGCTGATCGGAGGTGGCGAGTGGAAACTACTTGCGTTACGACCAGACAAATCTGGCCATCATACAATCTGAAACAGACAAAAACCCTTATAAGTCTTTCGAAACACGAACTAAGGCATATAATATCTCTTATCTCCGGCCACTGCCTTTTGGGCACTCACGCACGTCGGCTCGGGGTTCCTCAAAACGACCTGTGCAGATACTGCGAGGACGAAGATGAGGAAGTATCGAGCAGACATTTACTGTGCAGTTGTTCCGGTCTAGCCAGAAGTCGACTCGCTCTTCTAGACTCTCCAACAATTGACAATCTTTCAGTACTCTCGGACCTGAAAATCGAATCTCTCATCAAATTTTCGAAACGAATTAATATCTTTGATCAAAATTTACCATAAAAATCTCGGTTAGGTGGGGAAATCATTCAAAATAATGAGCTCTAGGGCAACACAACGGACCCAACTTGCGGTCTATGTGGTACTCCGATGCGGGGTCACCCTTAAACCAACCCAACCTAAGAATTAATAAATAAACAAAAAAATTGATACATAAAAAAAAAATAAAAAATTAATAAATAAAAAATAAACAAAAAATTTATAAATATAAAATTTAAGAATTAATAAATAAAAAATAAACAAAAAATTTAAGAATTAATAAATAAAAAAAAAAAACAAAAAAAATAAAAAATTAATAAATAAAAAATAAACAAAAAATTTATAAATATAAAATTTAAGAATTAATAAATAAAAATAAAAGTAAAGAAAAAACAACAAACAAAAAAATGTATACATAAAAAAAATAAAAAAATAATAAATAAAAAATATAAAAATAAACAAAAAATTTATAAATTCATAAATTTAAGAATTATTAAATAAAAATAATATAAATAAAAAAACAAACAAAAAAATGAATAAATAAAAAATAAAAATGGATGTAGTCTTATTTAGACTTATGCAAATGATTCAAACTGTCTTCTAAATAAACTTCAATGGGAAAAGAAATAAGAGCTCCCATGCCGTATCGACTCCACGATATCCCTGATTTTTCAAAATTTTCGCCGAATGACCTATTCGAACTGAGTCCATGAAATCAGCACTTTTCTATTGCATTCGATATTCCACTGGATCCATGAGCAGCATACTTTTGCTTTGTCGCCGACTCTAAATTTCCAGGATAGTCGTAGTGGTACTGAAGAATGTATCGAATTTTCTCTTTCTTTACCTGTATTTACGAATGCTCAACTGGCTTCATCAAATACAGAACTATATATATATATATAATTGGCGCGTACACCCTTTTTTGGGTATTTGGCCGAGCTCCTCCTCCTATTTGTGGTGTGCGTTTTGATGTTGTTCCACAAATGGAGGGACCTACAGTTTCAAGCCGACTCCGAACGGCAGATATTTTTATGACGAGCTTTTTCATGGCAGAAATACACTCGGAGGTTTGCCATTGCCTGCCGAGGGGCAACCGCAATTAGAAAAATGTTTTTCTTTATTTTGGTGTTTCACCGAGATTCGAACCAACGAACTCTCTGTGAATTCCGAATGGTAGTCACGCACCAACCCATTCGGCTACGGCGGCCGAACTAACAGAGAAATTATTTCGTGGTGTAATTTAACCTAACATCGCTTTATGTTATTATTATAGTAACCATAAGTATGAACCATAAATGCAGGACAATTTGACAATTTTTCAAATAATAGAATATAAAATAAATTTAATAAAATCGCGTAAGCGGTTATAGCGGCAATCAAAAAGAAGACGAAAATGAATTTAATAAGAAATTTTTAACTTAAAACATAAATCAAATTCCTTCGCCCAATTTGAATATGAAATGAATATTTAAAAAATTTGAATAAAAGATAAAGCGCTTGTCAAAATAATAGCACCTCAACGTATGTACCAGTTTTGACTCTTTCTTTTGTTTGTTGAATATTCACTACTCCTTTATAAAAGCATAGTTGAATTATATAGCAAAAACCACATAAATCCAAGTTCTCGCTTTCGACAGCGTGTGGCACAAGGGCTTAATATTTAAACTTAAACAGTATCTTCCACTCGACTACTATTTGTTAATGAAAAGCTATTTAGCAAACAGATACTTTTATGTGAAATATAGAGATAAATACTCTAACATTCAACTCATGGAAGCCGGTGCACCTCATGGCAGTGTAGTAGGGCCTGCACTATATGTACTGTACACAGCTGATATTCCCTTGCCTGCAAGTACCGACTTGATAGCGACTTTTGCAGATGACACCGTCCTATTGGCAACTCATAAAACCTTAGAAGAGGCTAGAAACAACTTACAACAGATTTTGAACAAAACACTAACATGGCTTAATGCTTGGGGTATACAAATCAATAGTGGCAAAACAATTCATGTAGTTTATTCTAACAAGAAAGTAGGATACAAGAATCTGACAATAAACAATTCACAAATACCAATGGGCACCGAAGCAAGATACCTTGGAATGACTATTGACTCCAAACTTCTCTGGAAAGAACATATCACGTTGAAAAGAAATGAGGTAAAAAACAGATTCCAATAACTATACTGGCTACTTGGCAGGCGCTCGAAACTGTCATTGTGTGCCAATCTGGGCATACGGCATAGAAGTCTGGGGAACTGCAAGTAGAAGTAACATTAGCATTATTCAACGACTACAATCAAAAATACTCAGAACTATAAGAAATTGACCTTGGTACGTCCCAAATGAAGATATTTATCACGACCTCAACATCAATACAGTAGCAGAAATCATCCGCAAACGCAGCACAAATCATAGGTATTGTCCTTTTAATGAACCATACAAATACTGACTGGAAGAAAGGGCAAACTCCAGGCGGCTCAAACGAACAAGCCCAACTCAGCTGATAACAAGAATAGCTTAAAGCTACACTTGTAAACTCACAAAAAACTTAACCAAAATGTAATATTGACAATGATTAATGTTATGAAATACAAGCTGTAGAAAGAATTGCTTAGTGTCATACGACAGGTGTAATCAATAAAATAGGAAACAAAAAAAAAAAATTTCTGAAAATAAAAAAAAAAAACTTTTTCCGAATATCAAAAAAAAAAGAAAATTCCATAAAAGACTCATCAAAATTTTAAGCTTTTAATTAGAATTAAAAAAAAAAATTGATATACGGCTGTATATCACAAATAATTGAACCGTCAGGGGGAAATTTTGCAAAATTAAATTATATAATTAATATCAAGATAGAAATTGCTCGAATACGAGGGAACAGTTCATTCCATATGAAAGAGTCAGTCAAAGGTATTAGACGCATGTTACTTTCCGAGCAGTTGCGGACTCATGCCAGACTAGCCCCATTTTTTATTTTATTGTGTAAAATATCTCTCCATATATTAAATAAAAAAAATTGTACTTTACGACCAGTCGCGGTCCTACTCCGGACTAGTCCCATTTCTTTGTTTGTTTGCGTAAAATGTTTCTGCAAATATTAAATAAAAAATTCTTATTTACGACCAGTCGTGGACTCATTCCAGACTAGTCCCATTTTTTTATTGTTTAAAATGTTTCTCCCATTTTTTATTTAATTGTAAAATATATCTCTCCAAATAATAAATAAAAAGAATTTACCTTGCTACCAGTTGCGGACTCACTCCGGACTAGTCCCATTTTTTTATTTGATTGCGGAAAATGTATCTCTAAATAATTATTGTAATACAAAAATTTAGCTTTGCGACCAGTCACGGACTAATTCTGGACTAGTCCCTCTTTTTATTTGATAGTATAAAATAACTATCCAAATAACAAATAAAAAATGTTTCTCAGCATTTTATCGACAAGTTTGGAAAATTCCTTTTTTTTTTAATTTTAATAAATTTTTATGAAAATCAAGTTCGACCTATCACGAAAACCATATATGTAAATCGAAGCTTCAAACTTTGTGAAAAATAAAGAGAAATTTTCACTAAAATTTCAAAATTTTTCTTCAGAATTTTTACAAAATTTTCCAATATGCAGATTTATGGCACTTTGAATTTTGATGTAAAGAAGAGTATGTTTGAAATAACTCAAAAAATAACTTAAATTAAACATTTTACTTTGCGACCAGCCGCGGTCCCATTTCGGCCGAGTTCCATTTTTCATTTGATTGTGTAAAAAGTCTCTTGAAATCCTGAATAAAAAATGTCTAGCAACGACTTATTCACAATTTTTATTTATTTATAATTTATGCATTTATTTCGATTTCAATTCCTATAATTTTTATGAACAAAAAAAATCATTTTACCATATAAAACCATGTTCAATCTTTAAATTAATCTTCAATCTTCAAATTAAAACAAAACTTACCAAATTTTCAGGAAAATTTCAAAACTTTTCTTCAGAATTTTCACAAAACCCTCCAATATTTAGGGAGGGTTATGCTACATTGAATTTTGGTTTAATAAAATGCAAGTTTGAAGTAACTCAAAAATCGCGTTGATTTTTTACAAATATTTTTTTGCTGGCGGTTTTGCGTATTTTCGCCATATAACGACAGCTTTTTTATGGAAGAAAACGCCTAACATTGTCTGCAAAAATAACAAAAATCAAAAATGACAGCTATTTTCTAAGAGAACAGGCTTTAATGCAGAAAAAGAAAACTTCAAAAAATTCTTTTTTTTTTTAATTTTCTACTTTTAAAGTACGATATTTTTAATAATTTCATAACAAAAAAATAAATAAAATAAAATCTGAAATTAATCAGTTCTCAGAAAGAGTTTATGGGGAAATTCATTATCTTTCACCTGCAAAAACATTGATTGATTAGTCATTTTGCGAGTGGTTCACTTCCTTTAACACTCCACAGCTTTGCTCCAAACTTCTAATTTCATGTGAACTGCAACAGCTGCCAACCAATGAATGGCTGCCATTCAATGGTTTCATAAAACATGCTTAGATAAGAGATAATCATAAAACCGTAATTGCTTTATAAGTGTCGTATTATTTTCCTGCAAAGCCTAAGCAATTACTTCACACGAGCCATTGCCCCGTTCAAAGAAGTCAGGAGAGTAGCCATTGCTCGCTGTGTCAATCTCGCATATCCACTTGGAGCAAATCATGCGTTTACGGCGACTCGTTGAGGAATATTTTGAAAATTCGACTTTGCATGGCGCAAAATTCATTGTGGACAAAGATGCATCGTGGGTGGAGCGATTGTTTTGGGGGCTATGCTTAATAGCATCCTGGCTAGCCTCTTGGCGATTGATTAACATATCACTGGGTGAATTAATTTTCATGTAAGCAAAAGAAGTTTTTTTAATAAAATATTTATTCAGATGCCTTCGAAAACAATGCTATAAGTTTTGGTGTAGAGAGCTCCTATCGCGATTGGGATACTAATTTTCCAGCAATTATTGTTTGTGAGTCCAAAAATATGGATCGTATACAAGAAGTGGCCGAACGGTGAGGACTTAACTTTACGTCTGCTATTTGACAGAATATTTATTTTATCATTTTGCTTCTGACTTTTCCTTTAGACTCTGGGGCGCCGATCATGACTTCACACTGGAGGAGGTGCTTAGCGAGATATCCTTCTTTCGCGGCGAATCCTATCACATGGTGCATGAGTGTGGCGGCGAAGAGCCTGCGGAAAATTGTTTCTACTCAAATTTCTCCTACTACGCTCAACTGGTGCGCAGCAGCTGTCAGGATTCCATACAAAACTGTATGTGGAATAATAAAGCGTTCGAATGTTGCAAATACTTCCATCGCATGGAAACTGAGCTGGGCATTTGCTATGCCATCAATTCACTGCAAGCCGGGTAAGAGTAAAAAATTCAGAAAAAATTGCTAATATAAAAATATATCAAAATTTATGGCAAATGTGTTAAATTCTGCATTCAATATTTTTTTGGAATTCAGGGTAAAACAAATTTTAAACAGAAAAAATTCCTTTGATTCATTTTCCGTATTTTTAAAATTCTGTAAAGACAAAATATAGTAATGTAGAATTAATATTCATGGTAAAAATTTTTTTATGCAAATTTCATTTGACCATAATTATTATATTAAATTTTTAAGTACTGTAAAGAAAAAAGTCTAAGTTAGGCTTCCAAAAAACAAAATTGTTGAGCAGTCGTTAAGTAGAGAAGATGCGCAAGACCGTCAGCCAAAAAAATAGTCAAAACTTGAATTTTATATGGGTTTTTGTGGTAGAATGAACTTTATTTTCGCAAAAAATTATTAAAATTACATGAGAAAAAAAGTTTTCAAGATTTCTCAATAAGGTCTTGCGAAATTTTGTTTGTTTAATAATTGGATAGGTTCTTTACAGAATAAAAAAAATGGGACTAGTCGGGAATGAGTCCGTGACTGGTCGCAAAGTAAATTGTTATATTTTTTACTAGGAGTGGCATTTTACACAATATGTGGAATTTTTAAAAGGGACTAGTCCGCAACTAGTTGCAAAGTAATATCAACATTTTTGAGGCACTTGAAAGTTGCACTTTATTATACCAAAATTCAGTGGAGTGTAAAAACGTATATTCAAAATGTTTAAAAAAATTCTGATTAAAAAGTTTGAAATTTTGATGAGACTTTGTTAAATTTTGTTGTTGTAAATTTTCACAATTTTTGAAATTTTAATTTATATGGCTTTCATAGTAGAATGAACTTTATTTACATTAAAAAACTATTAAAATTCAATATGAAGCAAATAAATTGTAAACAGTTCTAAGTAAAATCTCGCCTACAGCTACTTAACGTGGTGTATATACTTATATAATATTCTGTATGAAAAATTTTGAAAGCAAGTGAGAGAAAAGTGTGCACTTCTTTTCCGTATCCTCACGGAATTTTTAATATAAAATTTTGCAGTACATAGTTTTTAAATGCCACATTTCGCAATAAAAAAATATCAAGCAGTTAAAAAAAATATATATACGAGTACACCTGTACCTCGCTTTACACGGTAGATACGTTCCTGACAAAACCGTGTAAAGCGAAAAAAAAATTTTTATATGGAAAACCCGTGTAAAACGAAAAAGAGTATAAATACGATTTTTAAGACATTTATTTAACTTAAAACATATCTTTATACAGTTAACAAGATATAAGAGAACCATTTAAGTCATTAAAACCATAGAAATAAGTAAAACAAAAAGCATTCCATTAAAAAAATATATGTACTTTATTATAAATAAAACATCTCTATTGTTAACCAAACTTATTCACTATCACTTTCAACCATAAGTTTCCTCTTTCGAAGTTGTATAATTTCCGACTCATCACTGGATAAAATAATCTCATTGGATTTTTCTTCTGCATTAACTGAGTTGGTTGTAGTCAAAGTTTGCTGAGAATTATGTTTTGGAAAAAATTCTGAAATAAGCTTTTGTTGCTTATTTTTATTTGTCATATCTTTATAGACTTCTTCATATTGTTTTAACAGATCGTTAACACCTCGTTGAAATTTAAGACCACGATCTAAATTAACGTCTCCTCCTTGAAAATGGTTTCCTAGTTTTCTTCCTAAAACAAGTCCCTCGTGAACAAATTTTGCTGTGAATACGTTGGGTTCATTGTTTTCAATGTCAGATTCAAAGTCATATTCATCACTATTTTCCTTGCAACTTATAACCATTTCAATTAAGTCGTCTGCATTTAGTTCCTGATCTTGCATTAATTCTTCAATATCTGCTTTAGTTATATCGTCAAAGCCTTCTCCACCCAATTCTTGGCCCAACTCAATTATTCGCGAATACTCTTCCTCCAAAGCCACACTGCTATTCTCACCATTAAATAAATCAGGCCATAAAGATTTCCAACAGGCATGCAGCGTTGATTTTTTAATCTCGTTATACGACATGCTTATGTGTTTGATACAATCCAAAATTGAAAATTTTTTCCAGGCATCAATGATTGAAAGAGTTCCTTCATTTTCCACATGATCTAAAATATATCTGAATGACTTTTTTATGTACAGGGCCTTGAAAGTTGAAATTATCCCTTGGTCTAGGGGTTGCAGCAAAGAAGTCGTATTTGGTGGTAAAAACACAACTTTAACATTTTCATGCTGCAAGTCTTGAGGGTGTCCTGGAGCATTATCAAGAACTAAAAGGACGAAATGGACGAAAGGACGAAAATGTTATAGAACCAATCATTGAACAACGTTACGGTAACCCAAGCTCTTTTATTGGCTTTCCAATAAACTGGAAGATTGTTAATATTTAAACCTTTAAACGATCGTGGTCGGTTAGCTTTACCAATTACCAATGGCTTCATAATATGATCTCCAGAAGCATTACTACAAAGAAGAATCGTTATACGATCTTTTGCAGCCTTATGACCGCTAGCTGATTTGTTATGTTTTGCTAGAAAGGTCCTCCCTGGCATTTTCTTCCAAAATAGTCCGGATTCATCAGCATTAAATATCTGGTCTGGGCTGTATGACTTTGCGCCAATAATTTCAGCAAACTTTAGTGGATATTTTTGTGCTTCTTCCAAATTAGCAGATGCTTGTTCTCCTTTTAATTTAAGACTATGCACAGAATGTCTTTGCTTAAATCGTTGGAACCAGCCATGACTTGCGTTAAAAGCTATCTTATTCGCAGAAGTGGACGGCGTTTGGTTTTGCAGAGTGTCATAAATTATTAAAGCTTTATTTTGTATGGCATTTGTATCAATTGGAATCCGTTTTTGATTTTGGTCTTCTACCCATATCATCAGAGCCTTTTCCATGTTTTCCATAGTCACATTTCTTACGTATGAAGTGGTTTTCATACTCGTATGCATTCCAGCCTTTACACTTTTTCTGATTGAGTCTTAATTTTTCTTTATTGTTCTTATAGTTGCTTCGTTCATTGAATAAAATTTAGCAATATCCACTATTCTTTCTTTATTGCTTAAGCGGTCCAAAATTTCTATTTTAGTTTCTAAAGAAATAATTTTTCTCTTCATCATGGTAAATTCCCTGTTTGTTTAGTTTTTCTTAAAATATTATGACAGAATACCATGTAGTATTGCCAGATTTAAAACAATGTACAAATAAATTAAATTAAAGTAAATAATAAAATTTTTTTTCGATTTTGAAAACCGTGTAAAAGCGAAAACGTGTAAAACGAGTACCGTGTAAAGCGAGGTACAGGTGTATATACATAAATAATTGGCGCGTACACTTCTGTTAGATGTTTGGCCGAGCCCCTTCTCCAAGCTCCAAGTAGATTTTAGCAATACAAAATTTTAACAGCCACAATTTCGAATATTTATAAAATTTATAAAAAAAATGTATTGTGAGAAAAAACATATGGAGAAGTATGTACGCAAAATCGCATGACAGTTTCTATCAAGACTTTTAACAAATATGAAGCCCTTTAATTTATTGTTTTTTTTTTAGCAAAAATAATGGCGCAAAACTGAATATGTACTCAAATCGATATACTGGACTTGGATCCCTAAAGATGGAATTGCACACGGAAGCTACAGTAAGTGACATTTATAACTACTTTATAGTATAACTAACATACCAAACTGCCCAAAAACCAAAGTGTCGAGAAAATGGGATTCAGAGTATTCAATTTACTATGCCTCGCTGAGTTAAAGTAAAGGCAAATTTTCATCCAATGAGATGCTGATAGATATCGCCAAGTATATGCTATGATCTGAAATTAATGTGATTGAAATTTATCAACCTTCTTTTCGTTTTTTATTAGAAAAAATGTTAGCTTTTTAAAAAAGCATTGCTTGTTTATTACTATACTTGGACCCTTTAAGTGATCGATTTGGTTTCGGTTCGGCCTCGGCTGAAACTGGCCGAAGTTCAAGCGGTTCGGATGGACCTTAAAATTGATGTTTAGACGTTCGCTAATATACAGTAATTATATCGCTTTTCTAGAGCTTCTTTCGTAACACAACCCAATATTTGCATAAAGAGACTCAACCCTACGTCCTTGAAAAATGATGCTTTCAAATAATAGCCGTCTAATTTTAATTTGAATTGAGTAATATTTATTAAAAAATAAATATAATATATATAATAAAAAAGTATCTAATATGACCCTATGAGGGAGGTAGGCCCTTAAGTACCTTGGTTTTCTTTCAATGAGGGATTATTAAAATTCAGAGTGCAAGTTCTCATCTCTTGGGCCAATTTTGTGTTCTTCTCCAACCTAGCCTGTGTAAAATGTAATGCCCAATATTAAGTAAAATTCTTCAGGCCTTCTTTTTTGGGTAAATAAAACTGTGTATAATTTATTCTATTGCATATTAAACCATTCCATACTTCATTTGCCTAATTTGTTTTTTTTTTGCCTTTTTTTGTCTAATTTTAGGTTTTCATACTTGGCGAAGAGGAGGTACCGACTTTAGTTACACCCAAAACCGATTATCTAGTGGTTGGACCTTACGTTTCATTTGTGTAAGTACCTACCATAAGAACGTAAGTACAGCTTTCCATTCGTCGAAAAGCGTTAAAAAAATATAATACAATTGAACTCAGCTTCCTTGATTGACAGGCCGTTTATTTTATGGTTTAGGTTTCATTATAACCGTACAATTAAAACTATAATTCTTTACCGAAAAACTGATTTACTTAAATTTATCAAACAATATGAAAAAGGCTAAAAATCTGAAAACACAACTTTAGATTCCTTTTATTCAAGAGGCTATAAAAAACTCTGCTCAGTGACTGCAAATTTACTGGCACATAAAAATCATCAAAATGCGTAAAAAGCTCTACTTTTGCCCACGCTTTACATGGATTCAAAGCATTGTACGACGTTTTGGTACTGCATCAGTGGATGGATTGATTAAATACCAATTTAATCTGAATTAAATTAAATATTTACATTTTAGAAAAAAAATTATTGTACATTGATTATAAATTTCTGATAAAAAGTCTTGTTTATCTACTGATCAATTTGCGCGCCCTGGCTTATTAATGCTGCGATTTTGTTTAAGATTAAAATTGCAACGCTGTGTGTGGGCTGTCGTTCATATAAATATATAAAGGGTGGTTAAGTTTTAAGGGCCGGTGTTGATTTTGAATAAAATACAATTTTTTTAGAAAATTATTATCATTTCTCTTTATTATTATAATACTTGTATGCCTCAATTACGTATGGAATAAAATATCGGCCAAAAAGCCACCGCGGCCTCGGCGGCACATCTCGATTCGATGGTCCAAATTTTCGATGACGCTGAGGCATAATTGAGGTTCTATGCCGTTAATGTGCCGAATTATCTCATCCTTTAGGTCTTGAATTGTTGTTGGTTTATCGACGTACACCTTTTCTTTCAAATAACCCCAAAGAAAGAAGTCCAACGGTGTCAAATCATATGATTCTGGTGGCCAATTGACATCGCCGCGTCGTGGGATTATTCGGCCATCAAATTTTTCCAGCAAAAGAGCCATTGTTTCGTTAGCTTTCCATATCTTCCAATTCGGGCCATAAAAAGTTCGTTATCATCTCACGATAGCGAACACTACTCACAGTAACTGCCTGACCGGCCTCATTTTGGAAAGAATACGCCTCAATGATGCCACCGGCCCATAAACCGCACCAAACTCCAGTCACTCTTTGTGGGTGCATTGGTTTTTCGGCAATCACTCTTTGATTATCATTCGCCCAAATTCGGCAATTCTGCTTATTGACGAGTCCACTGAGGTGAAAATGTGCCTCATCACTGAAGATGATTTTCTTCGAAAACTATTCATTCACTGTTGGCATTTCTTACCACCATTCTGACCTTTGACGACGCTTGGAAAGGCCAAGAGGCTTTAGTTCTTGAGTCAATTGCACCTTGTAAGCGTGTAAATGCAAGCCTTTATGCATAATGTTCATCAACGACGAGCGTGAGAGGTGCAATTGTTGGGCACGACGACAAGTTCAGGTGGACGGCTCTTCAACCACACTATCGCGAACAGCAGCAATATTTTCTGCAATACGAGCTGTATGAGCATGCACTGGTGTTTTCACATCTCCTATAGACCCGGTTTGCTCAAATTTTTGTACAACTTTTCCGATTGTATGCACATTTGGACGACTAAATTGACTGAAAAAATCACGAAGTGCGCGATATGCGCGATATGCATTTTGATTTGAACGCCTGTTTTCATAATAAGCCTGAATAATTTTAACGTGTTGCTCGATTGTGCATATTTCTATGGTTCAAATTGAGTTAGTCTGAGCTTGAAAAATGTCAAATGAAATGCAGAAAAAAACTTGACGTTTAGGTGTGGTTCAGATTCAACATCAGCCCTTAAAATTTAACCACCCTTTACCTTCAATATCTGAATGTGGTAAGATTATTGCGTACCTAACATAAATAGTTATATAATATAACCAGTTCTGAAAGCTTTGACAATATCTATCGGTACATCACTCAGAGGTGAAACCATATATGTAGTTCTTTAAGCCGGGGAGTAAAGCAATAAAATAAAAAACAGAACAATAAAATATAAACTCATAATTTAGTTAAGTTAATGACCTTCAGCGGCAGGCTAATCACCTACCCTATCAGAAATCAAAATAGATTAACGAAACCAACTAAGGCTGAGTCCTTGTTGAGACCCTTTGCTCCTGAGAAGATTGAACAAGAAAAAAAGGCCTTCATTACACATCTTTGTTTTAATAATTCCAATGTAAATTTTCAAAGATGACAATTCCAATGTAAATTTTCAAAGATATAGTGTATCTGCTTATTAATGTTTACGTAAGGCCCCTTCGTGCGCTTCGCTAAAGCAGTATTTTGCACCGATTTTTCACCGTACCTATTTTTCGCTGCATGCATTTGAATTTAACTCGAAAAGTTATGGGAATCAAACTATGAAACTTTCACGGACTACTGAGCACAGCTAATAATGAAAATATAAGAAAAAATTGTGAGAGGTTTTAATGAAAAAACAAGAAAAAACTCTATGAAGCGGAGTTTTTTAAAAATAAATAGTAATATAAAAAAAAATGTCTCAAAAATGTTTAATCAAAACATACATTTTTTTTTATTAATGGAAAAATAAGAAAACAATTTAGCAAAGAAATTATTGGTGTTTCCATAAATATTTATGCCTGAAGCGCTTTTTCCTCACATCATTAGTTTTAGTACACCAAGTTGAAGTTTGACAAATTCAATTTTGTTTTCTAAAAAAATACAAGCAAAATTTTCTTTCTGCTCCACCTAACATTTTTTAAACTTTTTATAACTATCATCGAACGAATTTTTAGTTTCCCAGCTCACTAAAAGTCTTTTGCACTCTCTCTTCTCAGACGCCACATTTCCAAGCGCGATATTCAAAACGATGAACAAATTCGCGCAACCAGTGTAGCTCAACGCAATTGCCGCTTCAGCGATGAAAACAATTTGGATGTCCATCGTTACTACAGCTACTCCGCCTGCACGGTGCAATGCCGTAAGGATCGTCAAATCGAATTGTGCAACTGTTCCAGTCATCTCTCACCGAATACACCAGATTGGCAGCTGTGCAATATGGATGGACTGAAATGCTTGAATCGCAATTATGAGGACTTATCGGTGATCATAGCCAAGTGGTCGCGTGGACGCAGGGGGCTGGTGTGCGATTGCTTGCCATCCTGCACAGAAGTCGATATATCCACCGTACATGACAGCAAAGAGAAGTATGAGAAGAGAATTGAAAATATTGAATGGAATGCAAACTAGAATTCTACAATAAAAAGAAAATCTGAATTCAAGTTGCTTACCACAAAGCAAAGGCTTGTGCCATTTAAGTAATTATTATTATTGCTATTATTTTTATTTTGTTTTTGGAACTGCAGCATTTATGAAAATCAAAATCCTTTAGCTCAAGTCGAGATCTCATTGATTGAGTTGCCAACAGAGCGTTATAAACGAAATGTGGTGCGTGGAAAACTGGATTTAGTAGGTGAGTGGGTTGCATGCTTTTTACTAACCGGAGTAAAAATTTAGAGAATTGAGGGATGGGTTGTTGTTTTTGTTGTTGTAGCAGTAATACAAGGCCTGTCAGTGTAGTGTATATCACCGGTTTCGACAGGTTGGGTCTAGACTCTAGAGAGAGAGCGGTGTTAGATGAGTGGGTTTTAAGGGGCATGTGAAAAGGTGGTTAGTGTCGTGCGGGGTGCCTTCACATGCAGGTCATATGTTTGGTATGTGGGGGTCAATTCTGGATAAGTAGGAGTGTAACCTGCTACAGTATCCAGAACGTAATTGTGGAAGTGTTATGCGAGTCTCACGGGGAAGCTTGAGCTCTTCATCTGCTATAGGTGGTGGTTGGACTCCGATTACCGCATTCGATGGCCGACAGCTTAAGAAGGTGGTGACGGTCTCCCGATGAATGCCATTTATTGTCTATCTAAACACTGTCTGGTGCAGTAAATGCCTGTTAGTTTTGTTCTGGGTCTCGTCAGCGGGAAAAAGGGAAATCGGCGAACAGTCATGTCCATATTCCATATATATAGAAACACATAAAAGTGAAAAAAAGAAACCGATTTGCTTCATTAATCAAACTTAAATATCCAACAAAGACTAGTAATGAAATGGAATTGGTGGTGAGCACCTTCGAAAACCTCTCTGTGGTATGTCCGCAAACAAAAATTTCAGTGAACAGAAAAATGCGTAAATGCATTATCTGCTAGATGGGAAATCCTATCCAAACTGCGTGTTAAAACAAGTCCAAGTAAGCGGATGTAAACTTGTATACTGTGTGGGAGTTTTATCTTGGTCTGGATACTCCAATCCATGCATTATGAGCTGCATGATTAATAAACAAAAAAATACGTTCCAACTTTTAAAATTTCTCACTGCCGTTTATTGAAAAGGAAATACCTTGTTTGGCAGCAATAAAAAACTGCTTTAGAGTCTAATATTAAACTTTTGGAGAAGCCACTACCTTAGGAGCCGGTTCTTAATAATACCATAATTTAATGGGCAATAAAACGTCTTACCTGATTTTTTCTAAAAATTCTGAACAAAAAATTTCAAATGTTTCTGTTTTCTACTTTCTAATTTTGCACAAGTCTTGAAACTTGGAACTATATGGGCTTTTGTAGGTGTACAAACTGCAATATAATTTCATAAAAAATTATTAAAATTACCTGCTCCAGTTATTTAACGTTGTTTATACATAGAACAATTTTTCAGTCTTTTCGCGTTCGCGATTTTAAGCGGGGGAGTATTGAAAACAAACTAAATGCAAAAATTTTTACCTTCAAATGATCTTTCTTGGGGTTTTCGAGTACGACGAATCTGAGTCTGTAATTTATTTTAAATAAAAGTCGCCCCTAAGGTGCGCTTTGGTACAAAAAATACATCTCGACGTTTTGGTTTTCGGTTAGAATGGCCTAAAATCTCCAGACTTTCAGCAAAACTTACATTTATATAAAAATAAAAAGCCAGAAAAGAAAAACCGATCATTTACTGTAGTCCAATTTTTTGAAAACTTTGGGTAATCGCGTCGCTGCTTGCAATACCCTATGATCAGAAAGTACCGGGAATGTTTAAATAAATCAAAAAAGAGTTAAATTTCAGGTACCGGGAATGTTTAAATAAAACAAAACAGAGTTAAATTTCAGGCAAACATTTATTTTATCTCCTTCAAAATATGCAACAGACATGTGCCAAAGTTTAACCCAGCCCTACATACACCCCTGGCAGGCCGACGAAGGGATAGCCTTCAGCTCCCTCGTCGCATTCTCTTTGATCTCCTCTATCGACTGAAATCTCCTTCCACGAAGTGTTAACTTCAACTTGGGAAATAAAAAGAAGTCGCACGGGGCCATATCAGGTGAATGCGGTGCTTGCACGATGGTATTTACTTGGTGTTTGGTCAAATAATCCAGCACAATTTTGGCTCGGTACGATGGCGCGTTATCATCATGCAAAATCCAAGAATTGTTTGCCTACATTTCCGGCAGTTTGCGACGTACAGCATCTCTCGAACGCTTCAAAACGGATAAATAGTGACTGACGTGTGTCTTACAGTCCTACCAACATAAGAACAAAATATGGACCGGTTCCCATGTGCGCGGTTCGTTTAAATTAAACATTTCCGGTACTTTTTGATCATGGGGTATATTAGTTAGGGGTAAAAGAAATCCATTATTTTTGCGAAAATGTTTGAGCAAATGGTATAAAACTGTTTTAGGAGCGATCTTTAGCTCTATGACGACTAACATACCAGTCAACTTCGAATGTTTCTGTGATTTTGTCGACATTTTCGACATTATCCACATTTTTTTTAACATCAAAAATTTCTGAACAGAATCTACGCAACGTAATTAGCTGTTACAGCATCGGCACCATAAACACCTTTCACATTTTCAACGGCCTGGCTTGAATTTTCACCTTTATCAAAGAAAAAATGTAAAAGCTACCGATTGTACTCTTTGCTGACTTCCATTGGTAACACCCTGTAACTTCTAACAATTTTTTTAGTGTGAAATGTCTATTGTACAATTTACTATATATTTCAATTTTCATATTTTCTCCCCTCTCTAGTATCCATTGGTGGCACTACCGGCCTTTTCGTTGGCGCCAGTCTTTTGAGTTTCGTGGAAATCATCTACTACATCACAATTCGCCCGTACGGCACAATGCTATCGGAGAAGCGTCAAATACGCCAGCAATTGCAAGCATCTTGAGATAATACAAGTACTTACATAATACTAAATGCCCGGAAGCACATGACAATAGTGCAACGCACATAGCTTTTGCTTCAATTTAGATATGAATTTTTAATTTTTATTCTGTGTAGTTGTATGTGTGCCACTTTGTGAGTACATTTCATATGTGCACTGATCTAAAGCGTTTGTGTATCTGCACGAAGATTAAATGCCAATAATAAAATGAACGAATGCTTCTACTTTACTTGATGTACTCTTAGTTCTTATTATTATCGTCCGCGGTTTGATAGTTTTCTTCGTCTTTAACAGCTGCGCTCTTGCGTTCGGTATCATCAGCGAAATGCTCGGCCTATCTTTCATAAAATTACGTGCCAGGTATTTTCGAATAATTCCACTTCATCACCTAATCTAATTTTTTTTTGCACATTTCGAACTGTGCTGGGAAGCATGAACAATTTTGTATTACAGATAATGAGTTAGGAATAAATATCGATAGATATAGTTAAAAATTGGTTCTCTAAGATTTGGATAACTAAAAAAAATTTTGATCTATTACTGCCATATCACGAAAAAGGAAACATTTTTGTAATAATATTGTATAATAATTGGAATGCCCACCAAGATAATAAAGGGTGGTTCAAGGGCCGATGTTGAATGTGAACCACACCTAAACGTTAAGTTTTTCTGCATTTCATTTGACATTTTTCAATCTCAGACTAATGCAATTTGAACCATGGAAAGATACTCAATCCAGCAATGCGTTAAAGGTATTCAGGCTTATTATGAAAACGGGCCTTCAAATCAAAATGCATATCAAAGAAAATCATCTTCAGTGATGAGGCACTGGAGGCATTGGAGTTTGGTGCGGTTTATGGGCCGGCGGCATCATTTTTTCCAAAATGAGGCCGGTCAGGCAGTTACTGTGAATAGTGTTCGCTATCGTTAGATGATAACGAACTTTTTATGGCTCGAATTGGAAGATATGGATGTGGACGATATGTGGTTTCAACAGGACGGCAGGACAGTGCCACTTGTCACACAGCTAACGAAACAATGGCTCTTTTGCGCGAAAAATTTGATGACCGAATAATCTCACGTCGCGGCGATGTCAATTGGCCGCCAAGATCATGTGACTTAACACCGTTGGACTTCTTCCTGTGGGGTTATTTGAAAGAAAAGGTGTACGTCGATAAGCCAGCAACAATTGAAGAGCTAAAGGATGAGATGTTTCAGCACATTAACGGTATAGAACCTCAATTATGCCTCAGCGTCATCGAAAATTTGGACCATCGGATATCGGTGTGCCGCCGAGGCCGCGACGGCCAGTTAGAAGATATTTTGTTCCACGCGTCATTGAGCCATACCAATCTTATCATAATAAAGAGAAATGACAATAATTTTCTAAAAGAATTGAATTTTATTCAAAATCAACATCGGCCCTTAAAACTTAACCACCCTTTATATCCTTATATTTTTGTATATTATATAATTTTCATTAATTTTTATATATTTAAATATTCATTTAATTTTTATATATTCTAACAGAGATGTAGATATCTAATTCCAGTATAAAGAAATCCATTACTTTTGCGCAATATGGAAGACTTTATTTATCCGAGTGTATTTCTACCCTGAAAAAGCTCCTCATAAGAAGAATATCTGCCGCTCAGAGTTGGCTTGAAACTGTAGGTCCCCCCATTTGTGGAACAACATCAAGACGCGCATGACCACAAATAGGAGGAGGAGCTCGGCTAAACACCCAAAATGGGTGTATGCGCCAATTACATATTATTTGTATATATATAGAAAAATCCAATTTGGTCAAATATGTACCATCTTTTTCAATAACTGCTTGCTATTTAGCAAGGTAGCACCTCTCTCATAGAAGCTTTCGTTCCTATCGTCAAACAACTCAGTTTTGCACAAACTTCTCTTGAGGTGGATTTTTCCGAAAAAGTGTCTAGTCTGAACTATAAGAATCTTCCAATCAAGCCTTCGAAGCTTATGAAAATTGTGTGAAAATGTGTGTGACCAAGCGAAATATTAATTTGGAGGGAAAGTAATCCATTATTTTCTCGGTAGATGGTTGTAGTGACCCAAGTGGAGAAGAATTTGGCTGCCCTTGGCATTTCGAATTGGCGTCGATTAGCTAAGTGAAAGGAGCGCCTAGCGCGCTTTATTGAACTCGGCCAAAATTGCTTATTGTGTCCATAAAGAAGAAGATTAGCCGAAGCAGGTCACTTTTGGGCGATTGTTCTTATTATTTTATTATAGGTTTTCACCTGTTTTTCTTCACACTATTACATAGTTATAAATTACAAAGTATTATTAAAATTCAAAATGACGAAATGTTATTTTCGAAATCCAGCTTTCGCGCCATCTCTTTGGTGGTCTTCCAGGTCCGCGCTTTCCACATGGTATATAGTCTCTCACTAGCCCTAGCTCATTCCAAGTGCTTGACCATAGAAAAATATCTCTTGGGAAATGATTCCTTGCCAATCACACCAAACACATAGCAACCATTTGCGCCGATTCATTGCCATTCGACCACAACTATTTTTGATCTCATCATAAGTGACCCTTTTTTGATCACCAGTCACCATCCGCTTAAAAAATTGGTCGATTTTGTTGCAATTCAGCAGCGATTCATAGATTCGGTCAATGAAGTTCTTTTTTGCGTTAATTCGTAGGGGGACCGAACATTGAGTTTCTTTGTACTATTTGAGTTATTTTCAATCAGGAAGGTGCTTAAGTGGTTGTCGGAGTCCAAGAAATGAGTAAATTATGTCCTTTTGTTCTCTGTGTTGATGTCCTCATTGGTGTATGCGTTCAAACAATACAGAGTCAAGCAATCACAAAATTGTATCAGAATTTTTGTTTTTGTGTCATCTTATCTCTCTAATGCCATCTAAGATAGCCTGAACACGATATGCAGCTAAGCTTAAGCCATCTATAAGAAAAATAAAGGATTTCTTTTTACTACAACTTCGCAACTTAGAGTGTTAAGGGGACAGATACCTGTAAACGGCCATATTTTCCCTGACTTTCATTAAAATTATTTAAAATGAAGTAGTCAATATATTTTTTTCAAAATTGGCATACAGTTTATTTATACATTAAAATAATATAAATTTTTTTTTTTATTTTAATCATTTAAAATGGCGGATGTACTCTCAATTTTTCCAGGAAGGTCGCAGCGGGGCTTCTCAATCGGCGGGCATCGTAACATCGGCGTCAGTGACCTGAATGCCAAAACCCAAACATTTTTTTGTTTATTAATGTCATAATTTCTACATCTATTCTACCTTAGTGACAGAACGCAGAAGGTCAAGACCAGTAAATCAACATCCCAGTCTAGATACGTACATACTGGTGTTCCGTAAGGGTCTATCCTTGGTCCACTTTTATTCAGTCTTTTTGTCAATGATGTTTTTAACGTTTGTCAGTATGTGAATTGTACTTGTCCAGTCGTATTGGTCTCGTTGAAGATTTATGTTTCAAAATAAACAGTGATTTGTCTGCTATTTCTGTATGGGCTAACGATAACTCATTATGTCTGAACGCGTCAAAGTCATATGTCTTACCTATATGTAATAGTGTTGTGCATGTTGACAATATCCCTAAATTGTGGATAGGTACAAGTTCCCTTACCTTTATGGATAAGGTAAACAATTCAGGGTTTATTCTTAACACAAAACTTACCTGTGCTGCTAGAAATTACATATTTTTGTGCAAACTTACATTATTCAAGTCTCCCTATCTGACAGAGAAGTTGATACCAGTAAGGTCTCGCAGACACAACAAGTTCATCGTTCCAAAATTTAATTACCTACCATCATCTAGATTATTTTTCATTAACGCTGTTAAAGTGTGAAACTCATTACCCGACACTGTGAAGGCTGGACTTAACAGATTTAACTTCAGGGCACAAGTCTATAATTACTTTAAAAGTGTTTGATTGCATTAAATTAGGGCATCAAATTTCCCTCTACATTCTCTAATTACTACTTTTGTTTTTTCTTTTCTAAATCCTTCTTTTCTTTTTCTACTACTTCTTTTCTCCTTTTCTTCTTATTATTATAGTTAAGTTAAATAAATTGGATTGATTTGTAAATGAACTGGTGTAAAATTTAGATTAAGAAACTTGCATGTTAAAAATATTCCAGTTGTTTATAATATTGTTGAAGTACTCTTTAAAAACCTTAGCCTTACTATGTACAATACTATTTATATAAACAAATAAATAAATAAAATAAAAATGAATTTAAAAAAACGAAAAAAAAAACGCAGAATAAAATGCTTGAAAAAACATGAATTTTGGGGCGAATTTACCTACAATTTTTGCTTCGAAAAAATTATTTTTTCACAAAAATGCGAAAACTTGTATTCACATAGAAAGTAATATCATAAAAAAGATGTGTGCAAAATTTCATTGAGATCGGTCAAATAACTTTTCGAGTTATCGTGTACGCCAATTAGAAAAATATGATTTTGAGAAAAACTCGTCTAAAGTTTGAATACATGAAAATACCCCTCCCAGCGTTCGAACGCAAAGAATAGAGTCGTCACGGTTGTCGATCTATAATAACAGGTGGCGCTAAACTAATCCTCCTATCAGAAAATGCTATAAATTTCGCGATTGGCCCCTAATGTCTGTTCTGGTGAAACACTGCGACGTTTAGCCGCTCACCTCGAAGAGACTGGCACAACACGAGATGCAGTTCTGCAGAGAATATTGCTGCTGTAGCCGAGGATGTCATGGAAGCGCCGTCGACATCGACCAGACGACGTGCCACGCAAGTGGGTATCAGTCGACGGTCTTTACAGCGAATTTTGGTACAAGATTTGAAGATGTTTCCGTACAAAGTCCAGACGGTGCATCAGCTGTTAGCTGCTGACCGCCAATCGCGTCTAACATACGCTCAAGCCATCCTTAATCGCCACCAAGAGGAAGATAATTTTTCATCAAAAATAATCATGAGTGATGAGGCCCATTTCCATCTGAGCGGGTACGCAAATAAGCAAAATTTACGCTTCTGGGGCACTGAAAATCCTCGTGTAACCCACGAAGAGCCATTACACCCGCTCAAAGTCACTGTATGGTGTGCTGTTTACGCTGGAGGAGTCATCGGACCTTTTTCCTTCGAAGACGTCGCGGGCCAAACGGTTACTGTGAATGGTGAGCGCTACAGAGCAATGATCAACGAGTTCTTTTTGCCGCAACTTGATGAATTGCGATTGGAAAACATGTGGTTCCAACAGGACGGTGCAACGGCACACACTGCACGTGCCACAACCGATATGCTGAAGGATGCATTTCCCGGGCGCCTAATCTCCCGTTTTGGCGATTTGCACTGGCCAGCAAGATAGCCTGATTTGACCGCTCCAGACTTCTTTTTGTGCGGCTTTTTGTAGTCGCGGGTATATTGTATATTATATCAACAAGCCTCAGACTCTTGTAGCTTTCAAAGACAATATCCGTCAAGAATGTGAGGACCTATCGCCGGAAGTTTTGGCCAAAGTGATGGAAAATGCCATGAAAAGGGCTCAAATGGCAATCAACTGGGGCGGCGGCCATTTACATGACATCATATTCTCGACTTGATGTAAAAAAAATAAAAGACAAAATAAAAATAATCCACAAGAAGAATCAAAGTTTTTAATTTTTTTTTTAAATTACAGCCAAAAAACATCGCAAGGTTACTTTTGCGCCACCTTGTATAAGAAATACTTAAATTTACGTTTTGAAATTTTTTTGAAATACTCTTAAAGGATTATATTAACATTTTATGAAAAAAAAATTTTTTTTTCGAAATTTTACAGGTATTTGTTCCCTTAATTGATCATACGAGCCTCATAAGTTGCATACTAGCAGACTCCAAAGTCTTGAACCTCGAATAAGAGGTCTATTTAAAGCACTAATGGCAGTCTATATATTTGGCCAATACGCTTTGGTCGGTTTTTCTGAAGTTGCACGCCTATACTCGCAATTGACCGGTAGGCTTAAAATTAACATGATCCTGGTTATTACTAAATTTATTTATTATCACTAAAGTTTATCCGAATCTATAGGGTGGGCCATGTAAAATTTGCTTTTTGAATCGGCTATAAAAAAAAACTAATCAATATTTTTTCAAGCTTTTTTCTTTTTTGAAGATTGAACATTGTCATGAATGAAAAATAATATTGTTCAAATGACTGCCTCGACTGGCTTTACAGTAGTCCATTCGATCAACCCAATTTTTAAGCACATTTTCGATTGTTTGAGCTCCAATTTCATGAATGGCAACTTCGCTTTCGTGTTTTAAAGCATCAATCGTCTCGGGATGGTTCGCATAGCATTTGTCCTTAACGGCTCCCCACAAAAAATATTCCAACGAGCTTAAATCACAGCACCGAGGCGGCCAATTGATTTTGGAATTTCGGCTGATTATTCGGTTTTCAAAAACGGTAGCCAAAAGTTCGAAGGTAACTTTGGCAGTGTGGCAAGCTGCACCGTCCTGTTGAAACCAAATGTCGTCCATGTCATTCTAATTTTTGGAAACAACTCGTAGATCATGTCACGGTAACGCTCGCCATTTACTGTAACCGCGGCTCCTCGCTTATTTTCGAAAAAAATGGCCCGATGATGCCGCCAGACCAAAAACCGCACCAAACAGTGACTCGTTGTGGATACATTTGCTTCTCTACAGTAACGTGTGGATTTTCTGAGCCCCAATTCCGACAATTTTGCTTATTGACCTAGCCACCGATGTGAAAATCAGCTTCATCAGAAAAGATGATTTTTCGGTAAAAATGCTCATCTTCGGTCAAACGATTTTCTGCCTATTGAGCGCACCGAAAACGCATTGGATGGTCATTAGGCTTCAGTTCTTGCACCAATTGAACTTTGTAAGCCTTGATACCGAGGTCTTTACGCAAAATTCTCCACAAAGAATTGCGTGAAATATTCAATTCTTGAGAACGTTGACGAGTTGAGGTTGTTGGATGTTCACGCACATTTTCGGCTACAGCAGCAATGTTTACGCACTCTAGGAGCAAGTTCACGTGCTGTTTTATCCATTAACGATCCACTTTCACGAACACGATTAACAAATTGATCCACAAACAGTCTTGTTGGCAAATCTTTTTTTTGGAATTTTTTTTTTTCAAATTTCTCACTGTTTGGAGTAGAAGTCTCACCACTTTGGTAAAAAGGTTTTCAATATTTCCCAATTTTGTTCAAGCGTATAGCGTCCCATTTCGTAAATGTCAAACCTTTAAGTAAATTTTGAACACATTTGACATGTCATTTATGTTACCATTCTCAAAAAAATAGGTGGTTCAAAAAGCAAACGCTATATGGCCCACCCTGTATGCAGCAGAGGCAATGAAAATTTGTACTTTCTTGGAATAATGGATAATAAAGGGCAATACGTGTTTTATGTTCATATAAAAAAATTAATCGTTCAACCTCCCAAACATCTGGTTTTATTCTAATTCGATACACCCTTATTGGAAAACCCCATACAACGCCAATTTTTACAGCCTTAGATGTTTAGATAGTGTAGTTATCTGTTGAAGGCCAACTAAGTACTTCTTATCAGTGCCAATGCATAGACTAAACGAAGTCGATCGGATTATTTATCACCTAGAAAAAATTATAAAAATAGCTCAATACTTAGAGCGAAATTCGCTAAACTAAAACAGATGTATTGCGCAAATAGCCCACTTACATACCTGTATGTACATACCTACATACCTATATATGTACATCTGTATATTCGACTAAATGGATATCGGCCAATGCGACGCTCAACAATTACCCAGTCGCCAGCAGTCAGAACGGGAAGCTCGTTGAATTTGGATGGGCGCCAAAATCGAGAACCGATAAATAAACAAAAATTCTTTTACATTGTAAAATTGAAGAGAAAAATGCATAAAAACTAATATGGTTTGAAAAACAAAAGTGAACATTTCAATTAAAACCGCTTAAAGAAAAACAAAAACTAAAAAGAATGGCACTCAGCACTGCCGAGCCTCCCACAACTCCGACCGAATTGCTATTGAGCCACACGGATTGCCAAAGAATTTTAGCGAAAGCCTGCGGAAGTGAAACGGATTTGCAGTTAAAAGAATTCACTTTGAAGCCAGCTGCGTATACGAGCGGTTTTCTTGGCCAATATTATCACCTGGTAGTGCATTATAGCGTTGCTGTACCAGATGAAAACAAAAATGTAAGTTGCTGCCGTTGCTAGAAGTGTTGCATACCTTTAGGCAGAAACAAAATATTTTATATTTTTTTTATATATACAAAACACAGTTAGCTGATAGGCGCCAATTGCACGAGTTGCACGCATTTGTCAAAGGCATTCCCCAGGCGAATGAGGAACCAGAGAAGGAGGCCATATTTCGTAAGGAGGCTTCGTTATATGGCACACTTTTGGAACGTTTGCGGCCTTATGGTAAGTACTCACTTTGCTGTATGTGTTATTTTAAGAGATGTTTTTGTTTTTGTTTTTGTATTTAAGCTAAGCTACATGTAAAAAAAATATGCATTTTTGAGATGTTAGTAGCTTAAACAAAATTGCTAAGCAACTCTTCTGGCTTCGGTGCCAACTGCCTATTTTGAATATCGCAAATTGAGAGAACAGGCTGACTTAAAAAGTAGATATGACTCTTCCAGGTTTAACATACCCACTCTTTTTGAACCTTAGTTGGAACTCCGAATAAATAACAAAAATCGTATGTAGTATTTTGATCCATATAACCTAAACCGATTTAGTCTAGTTTTATTGAGCCATACACAGCACCACGGCCTCTTATGTGGCCTAATGTACATGACCGCAAGCCTATAATAGAAGGCTTCTAATGCATTCGAGCGCTTCCTCAGATTTTTTTTATACATATGCATTTATACACGTGCATTTAGAGTCACGAGGTGAGTGAGTCTTCGCTTTGCGATAGCTGTATAGTCGCAGTGCATGCGCTCTGCTACCCATTCTAATTAGACGGTGTTGCTCGCTCGTAGGGTACTGAGAATAGTGAAACATTTCTCAACGGGTTTAGATAGTATTTATTATGTGAGACTGCAGTGCTAATAAGGCTGCCTAGCTAGCTGAAAAAATATAGTAGTAGTATAAAAAGTAGTATGCCAACGAAAGCATTCTCGGTCACATATTTCTATGCCATAGTTCGCCGCTTGATTTGCGGGATAACCGCCCATTGGTATCGATCTTTTAAAGTTCAGCCCAAAGCCACCCGCACCAGTCTTACCATCCGCAAGCTTCGACCCATCTATGTGTAAACCGATTTAGGGCGACGCTTTCCTCTAAACTAATTTGAATACCACACAATTTAAAGATGCCTTCGCTTAGGCAATGCCATTTTCTAAAACACTTTTTGTGCCAGAAATGTGTAAAGGCCGCCCTCTAGTGCGCAAACCTGAATTGCTACGTAATTTAACATGAAAAACATGAATCTTAAGACAGATTACAGATATTAATTATAGCTTAAGTATAAGCTGAGGTAAGCCGTAGAACTTTTAGGCTGGGTAGCTGCATGGCTGCCCCGTAGGAGAAGGAAGCAGGCATACTTGGATAGTTGCGAATGTAACCATACTTTTTTGTACAACTGGGAGAAACGTAATGGAGAGAAAGCATAGACAAACCGGTGAACGGTGAGTAATTAGAAATTGCAGAAATGAAAAGACCTACATGTTAATGAGGACGTTCCATATGAGGGTGATATCAAGATCTGATAATCTGATGATGGATCAATCTTCAACCAAAAGATCAGAAACATGTGAGTGATCTCATGTCAAATGACGCAAGCATTTTGAGGATAATAAGAATTAATAAGCAGAAACCTGCAAAAAGTTTGAAAAACCTTTGATAATTTTGAGATTTATTCGATGTTGAGAATTTGTAATAATTTTAGTTAGTCAAAGTCAAATATCTGCGGTTAATTTTAACATTTTTGTAAATGTTGATTGTTTTTTTTGTTGGACAATAAAAAACAGGGTGGGCCATATAGCGTTTGCTTTTTGAACCACCTATTTTTTAAGAATGGTAACACAAACGACATGTCAAATGTGTTCAGAATTTACTTAAAGGCTTGACATTTATGAAATGGGACGCTATACGCTTGAAAAAGATTGGGAAATATTGAAAACCTATTTCCAAAGTGCTGAGTATTCTTCTTCTTTTCTGATTTTAACATCAGTGGCTACGTCAATAAGCAAAATTGTCGGACTTGGGGCTCAGAAAATCCACTCGTTACTGTAGAGAAGCAAATGCATCCACAACGAGTCACTGTTTGGTGCGGTTTTTGGTCTGGCGGCATCATCGGGCCATTTTTTTCGAAAATAAGCGAGGAGCCGCGGTTACAGTAAATGGCGAGCGTTCCCGTGACATGATCTACGAGTTGTTTCCAAAAATTGAAGAGGATGACATGGACGACATTTGGTTTCAACAGGACGGTGCAACTTGTCACACTGCCAAAGTTACACTCGAACTTTTGGCTACCGTTTTTGAAAACCGAATAATCAGCCGAAATTCCGATACCAATTGGCCACGTCGGAGCTGTGATTTAAGTCCGTTGGACTATTTTTAGTGGGGAGCCGTTAAGGACAAATGCTATGCGAACCATCCAGAGACGATTGATGCTTTAAAACACGAAAGCGAAGTTGCCATTCATGAAATTGGAGCCCAAACAATCGAAAATGTGCTTAAAAATTGGATTGACCGAATGGCGTACTGTAAAGCCAGTCGTGGCAGTCATTTGAACGATATTATTTTTCATTCATAAATGACACTGTTCAATCTTTAAAATAAAAAAAAAGTTTGAAAATATATTGATTAGTTTTTTTTATAGCCGATTCAAAAAGCAAATTTTACATGGCCCACCCTACATTAAAAAATTTAAATTTCTGCAAGAAATTTTTACATTTTTGATGAAAATGTTTGTGATAAAATAAGTTTTTTGTCATTTTTGAATTTTTTTATTGTTATTATTTTTTGTTTTTCATAGCTGAGGCTATGTTCAGTAACAAAATGCGTTTCATAATAATAAGATACCCCTAATTTTTCAAAGTATTTTAATTTATAGATTTTAGTGGAAAATAAAAATTTTACACATCGATTAAAGTATCAAAAGTTAACTGTTGCATTACAGAATTTAGAACTTTTTTTAATATGGTACATTAAGAAAATTCTTAGCAAAAACGTATTTCCAGGCGTTTCATAATTATAAGCCACTGTTTAATTAAAGTGATCGTTTATCAAAAGTATACTTTTTTCGAATTTTGTTTTCTGTTGTCTAGAATATTTTTGTAAGCTATGGGAACATCATTTTCTTTAGCGGCACAAAATACCCATTTTTTCGATCGATTCTTCTAACTTTTTAAGTAAATTTATAATAAATCTAAAGAAGCCCATTCTGCCTTAATTGCCGCTTTAAGCTCGTTGGTGTTGTCCAATTGGCGATTGTTGGCATAAGTTCTGCTGACTAATATACCCCAAAAGGTTATGGGGTTTAGATCCGGAGAACACGCTGGCCAGTACTTAGTTTCTATGAAACAATCGGTCAAATACTGCCTTGTTTTTCTGCTTACGTGGATTCGGGCGTTGTCTTGCTGAAAAACGAAGGGCACTTTTCGGTTATCCTGAATAAAAGGAAGGAGACTATTTTTCAAAACGTTTTTGAAGTCCCCAATATTCATTCGCGATGATGTAAACTGTATATCAAGAGTTGCTTTCGATGTAAATGCATCCCAAACCATAACAGAACCTCCACCGAAGTGACGCTTGGAATATAAGAGGGGGCTCTTGCGCAAATCTCTCCAATAATTTAAAAAACCATCAGGTCCATCCAAGTTCTATTTGTTCATCTGAAAATATAGGGTGATTTTTTAAAAGCTATAGGAAAGTTTTTCAAAAAAACACACGTAAAATTCAGAAAAATGCTTGAAACTTTTATTTAAATCGATAGTACGGTCCATATAATTTAATGTTTGAAGATTATTCCATGCAAATGTCTGCAAATGGTCCATCCGCTTAGTCCAATTTTGGCATACTCTTTCCAATGTTTCGGCCGGTATCTCACATATAAATGCTTTAATGTTGTCTTCCAATGCGTTAATTGAAGCAGGCTTATCTGAATAGACATGAACTTTAACGTAGCCCCACAAAAAATAATCTAAAGGCGTTATATCGCACGATCTGGGTGGCCAATTGACAGGTCCCGAACGTGAAATAAAATGTGCACCGAACTCGCCTCTCAACAAGTCCATTGTTACGCGTGCTGTGTGGCATGTGGCACCGTCTTGCTGAATCCTCATGTCATGCAAGTCAAGCTCCTGCACTTTGGGCAAAAAAAAGTTGGACATCATTTCACGGTAGCGCTCACCAATCACAGTTACGTTACGATTCGCAGCATCTTTGAAGAAGTACGGTCCAATGATACCTCCAACCCATAAACCGCACCAAACTGTGACCTTTCCTTGCAATTCTTCTGGCTGATCTTCACTCCAAAATCGACAGTTCTGCTTATTTACGTACCCATTGATCCAAAAGTGAGCTTCGTCGCTGAGCACAATTTTTCGATATATTAAAAAAGTGGATCTTAAACTTTCTTAACAGAACACGCATTTTTAAAAAATAATGTGCAATTAGGCAACATTAAAAATATTCCAAATATCTATTTTTGATACTTTTAAATGATTGCACCTCTGTAATGTGCGCCAAACTGTTGTTTTTGAAACCTTATTTTGAACAACAGCGGCCAAGTTGGTGCAAGACTTAGTCGAGTTAGCTACTCTTATGATTGTTCGGCACCTTCTATCTCTTCAGAAGCTTATTTTCGACTAGTATCTTATCATTATGAAACGGCGAAAAGACTAGCAAAAGTGCAGCTTCTTGGATCACGGTTCTATAAAATATAGTGAGCTTTCGCACCAAAACCAATTGATGGAAGTCTTAAGTCTATAACTGTTAAAATGACGCCAAATAAAAACTACTCCAGAAAGTAAAAGCGAGCTTATGTTAGTTCAGAAATTGTATACCAAAGGTTTCTTATGATTATGAAACGGACCTTACTTGAAAGTTTCATAATCGAATTCCCATAAATTTTGAACTTATATCCAAAAACGTATCGAAAATCAATGGAAAATTAGTTCAAAATACTGTTCTAGGGAAGCGTTCGCGTATGTGGGCGCATATTAATTATTTCTGTTTGCAAATCGCTCGAAGCGTCGCTACCTACTTTAGTAAGCAGATATGCGCATCTACCACTGGAAAATTTATGAGAATGCCACTACGAGAGTTTTAGAGGTTACTGAGAATGAACTGAAAAAAATTTAGGGTGTATGTTTTTAAAAAATGCAAAAATAGAAAAAGGGAAATTAAAAAAACAAAAAAAATTTAGAAAAAAATTTTATATTTTTACTACATATTTTTTTAATTGGTACGTTTCATTCTAAAAAAATGATAAAAAATCTTAGCTGGTGTGTTTTTCGAAAACGCCAAAAACCAATTTTTGAGCAAACATTTTAGAGCAAACAATTTTACATATTTCTAAAATATTTTTTTTAAATAGTATATTTTTTTAGTATCCTAAAATGAGTAGGTGTGTTTTTTTTAAAATGCCAAAAAAATTGTTTCACTCAAATTTTGAACAAAAAATTTATAGTTTAAAAAAAAAAAATACAAAAAATAATTCTCGCCAATTTTTTGAGTAAAAAAAATTAATATTTTTCCTAAATACAATAATTAATGTCATTGCAGCCTCGGTAGTCTAGCGTAATGCACCAGCCTGCCATCCTAGAGGTAAAGCACGGCCCTTGTACTTTTCCAAATTTACCTACTTTCCCTGCTTCTAAAACAAAAAAAACAACAAAAAAAAAAAAATCTCATTCCTCTAACCCAAAAACTTATCCTTTCCATTTTTATTCCCGCACAATAGTTAGCGCATGTTTTGCATTGTGGCTGCTAAAACAAGCAAAAACAAACAGTTACCCATTGCATCAGTGGCGCCAGCAAGAGGAAGCGGGTGACCGCGGTAATAGCGCAGGCACACCACATTTAGCGTAGTTTTGTATGATCCTTCTGCCAGAAATGTGTGAAATACAGATTGCGCCCCAAGCAGTAAGAAGGCGGTGTTCCTAAGCAACGACAGGTGGGCATTTCCACTTAGGACTGCTAGCGGCAGGCTAATTACCTTCCCTGTCAGAAATCAAATAGATTAACGAAACCAACGTAAGACAAGTCTTGTCGAGGCCCTATGCTCCCGAGAAGGTGAACAAGGAAAAAAATTAGTGTTATTACCCTAAAAAATTAAAAAGAAAAACTGTAAACAAGATCTTAGTGGATGTGGTTTTCTAATTTTTTATATTTTTCATAAATAATTCATTTTATTACCCTAAAAAATTTAAAAGAACTGTGAAAAAAATATGCAAAAAACAATTTCGAACAAAAAATTCTTATTTTTTTCTAAAATAATTTTTTAATCGTATATTTTTATTATCCAAAAAATTAAAAAAAAAAAATTATAATATAAAAAAATATTAGTGGGTGAGTTTGTCAAAAAAGCCAAAAATAAAAAATTTTATACTTTTTCAAAAATAATCAACCTTATTATGCCAAAAAACTGGACAAAACGTTATGAGAGACATCTTAGCGGGTGTGTTTTAACAAAATGGAAAAAATGTCACAAAAATTGTTTACAACTTTCAATTAAAAACCAAATTTATAAGACAGATCAGAGATATTTCTTTCTAAAAAACGATACCAAAATTTTCAACTTTGTATGAATTTCAAAAATATTGGGTATGGGAATAAGTTTCCACCCTCGTAAAAGAGGTGTCGCTGCTGATACTATTTTTGTGTTCGCTCTAGTAAGATACTGAGGATTTGAAGGTGTATATGTGAGGTCTCGATCGTAGTAGTTGACATTTGAAGCGTAAAGATCCTATTTTTATCTGACATCAAAAATGCCTACATTCGGCCCGAAAAAACAACATTAGCGGGAAGTAATGCTTCATTATTACCTTTCAAAGAAAAGTGCAGCTGAAACGTGTCGAATATTGATCAATATTTACGGCAATCGCTTCATCCAAAACAACTAAAGATTGGTATCGACCCTACCAAAGTGGCAATTTCCACGTGAGTGATAAAGATCGCAATCTGGTGGGATCAGAAAGTGTCATCTATCATGAACTCCTTAACCATCTGAAACCATCATAGGCGATCGTTACCGACTGCAACTAGTGCGTTTGAATCGAGCTCTCAAAAAAAAAAGAGGTTGTCTGTAAAGTCGGTTTACTGACGATAGTTTAACGTGACAACGTCATAAGAAAATATTGATGGAATGGTTGCAATTTTCAAAACAAAATTTTAATTTTATTTGTTTGATAGATATTTTGTATGAATATAGAGGAGGAGGTAAATGGAATTGCAATGGAATAGGTCAAGTTACATTTACACAAACGTGAAAAATGACGAAACATTTATCAAATTCATGAAAGATACCTTCAATTTCGATTGTGCATCAGACGTTAATAAGTCAACAACACTAAGAGGCACCATCATCGATTTGCCTTTTTCAAGACACTTTACACTCGAAACACTCCCTTTCATTTCCTACTTTTTCTATCATCGTCCTATTCTCAACAGAGAAATGGTTCATTGCCATGCACACAGCAAGAAGGCATAAGCAAATACAAGTATGTGAATTTATATACAAATGCGCATATACATACATATACATACATATATATGCTCACTCAAGTAGGACAGAGCCAGATGTCGAAAGTTGCAGAACGCGGGGGCCGATTGTGCTCTTTGTCGTTCGTTCCGCGCTCTCGCTTGCAGTTCAAGCACATTAGCTTACATTTGCTTGCGTACGGAATAGATTCGTATATTTGATATGTCCATATGACTTGTATGCATCTTTACATATAGATTTGTTCTTTTTGAAAATTGCGCGAAATTGTATATGTACATGCATGTTTATATACATATATTAGTATACAACATATCTTATAAGGTATGTGGTAAATATTACCATACATTTTTTCCTTCATATATAATAAAAAAATTAATAATAATAACATTAAAACAACAGGTATTATTAACAAACTTGGTTTTATTTTAAATTCTTCAAGTAAATCAAATTAATAATAATCAATAAGAAGGCATATGCAAATACAAATACGTGAATTTATATATGTACATATGCGCATAGACATACACATATACGCTCACTTAAGTAGGAGAGAGCAAGATGTCGAACGTTGCCGTTCGTTTGCTTTGTTTGCTTTGTTTGCTTTGTCGTTCGTTCCGCGCTTTCGCTTGCAGTTCATTCAATGCAATGAGCAAGGTAACGACATATGAGCAAGGTAACACTAATGAGCAAGGTAACGACACATTTTTTCGTGCGTGCAGCCTGTTAAATCGAATTATAAGACGTTATCACGTCAAAAAAGCGGCCGGAGTGGGGAGGTAGACATGACAAACTGATTTTGCTGCATGACAACGCCAGACCCGAGGTTGCTAAATCGGTACAGCAATATTTAGAGGGACTAAATTGGGAAATCTTGGATAATATTTCGTATTCCCCAGACATTGCACCTTCGAATTACCATCTGTTCCTATCAATGCAGTCAGCCCTTATTGGAGAGCGATTCACTTCTTACGAGAGCATCGCAAACTGGCTCAATGAATGGGTGAAGTCAGAGGAATTCGTATGCTGCCTGAAAGTTGGAGTAAAGTTGTAGCTTCCAGTGGCACATACTTCACATAATATCAAGTGTTATTTAATTGTTTAAATAGTTCGTAACTTTGGCTAAGCAAGGACGGAAACTTATTCCGATACCCAATACAATTTTTATTTTATTTTGTTTTTTCAGTGTACTTCTTTTTATATTCAAGCCTTCAAATACAACAATTTTCAGAAAAATTGACGACAATGTCCAAAACGTGACATGTGATTACTAATATGGACACTTGGAAATATATTTTTAAGGTTTTAAAATGTAATTTCACTCAATATTTCGATGACTTTCTACTTTCAAAACGGCGCTTGAGTGCTACTTGAAAATGCCAGTCCCCTATTTCTACTGGCAATAATTTCGCAATTTTTGATTTGTCAGTTTTTGATTTGTTGGGGAAAATAAAAAATTTTATAAGTTAAAATAATTGACTTTAAAAAAACGCTCTACGGCATCTCGTTAATGTTTGGGTTAATTTCTTGCAAATTTACATCGCAAAGCTTAACACTTTCAACTTTTTGACGTGATAACGTCTTATAATTCGATTTAACAGGCTGCACGCACGAAAAAATGTGTCGTTACCTTGCTCATTAGTGTTACCTTGCTCTTTAGTGTTACCTTGCTCATATGTAGTTACCTTGCTCATTAGTGTTACCTTGCTCTTTAGTGTTACCTTGCTCTTTAGTGTTACCTTGCTCATTAGTGTTACCTTGCTCATTAGTGTTACCTTGCTCATTGCATTGAATGAACTGCAAGCGAAAGCGCGGAACGAACGACAAGGCAAACAAAGCAAACGAACGGAAACGTTCGACATCTTGCTCTCTCCTACTTGAGCGTATATATGTATGTATATGCGCATATGTACATATATAAATTCACGTATTTGTATTTGCATATGCCTTCTTATTGATTATTATTAATTTGATTCACTTGAAGAATTTAAAATAAAACCAAGTTTGTTAATAATACCTGTTGTTTTAATGTTATAATTATTAATTTTTTTATTATATATGAAGGAAAAAATGTATTTTAATATTTACCATATACCATATAAGATATGTTGTCTATACTAATATTATAAAGAGGAAAACTTTGTTTGTTTGTAATGAATAGGCTCAAAACTACTGGACCGATTTTAAAAATTCTTTCACCATTCGAAAGCTACATCATCCACGAGTAACATGGATTATATTTTATTTTGGAAATAGGGCTCGAGATATAGGTCAAAACGTGGACCCGGGTAACCTTCGGATGTGTATGTACAATATGGGTATCAAATGGAAGCTGTTGGCGAATGCTTTAGTCCAGAGTATTTTTCATGCCGCTCCGTGACTAGGGTCTCGAGATAGAGACCAAAACGTGGACCCTAGAATGTGTTTGTACAATATGGATATCAAATTGAAGCTGTTGGTGAATGCTTTAGTACAGAGTATTTTTCATGCCGCTCCGTGACTGGGGTCGCGAGATATAGAACAAAACGTGGACCCGGGTAACCTTTGGTTGTGTATGTACAATATGGGTATCAAATGAAAGCTGTTGATAAGTTCTTTAATACGGGGTAATTTTCATACCTATTGATGACTAGGGTCTGGAAATATATGCCAAAACGTGGACCCGCCGTGTTTTTGCACCGAATTAAACCAAACTTACACACATTGTTAAGTAGGTATTGAAGATGATTTCCGTATAGTTTGAATACCTATTGGTAGATAGGGTCTCGAGATATAGGTCAAAACGTGGACCCGGGTAACCTTCGGACGTGTATGTACAATATGGGTATCAAATGAAAGCTGTTGGTGAATGCTTTATGTTATGTTATGTTATGTTATGTTATGTTATGTTATGTTATGTTATGTTATGTTATGTTATGTTATGTTATGTTATGTTATGTTATGTTATGTTATGTTATGTTATGTTATGTTATGTTATGTTATGTTATGTTTTTTTCCTTGGGCTCTACGCGCTTACTGCGTTTCGAGTAATTTATTATTTCAATTAGTTTGTTTTCTAGAGCAAATATTTTCATACATATGTGCAGTATAACATTCAGATAGATTACAAGTATTTTCAATTACATAAATATTTTATAGTTTAACAAAACTAACTGAAATAAAATGCCTGCGATTGGATACAAGCAGTTAGATGGTTATTCTACTATATTACTATTATGATTAAGACATTAGGTAGGAATGTTTGAAGCATTGAAGTTTTTTAAATTATCAATTATTTTTTTGACAAATTCATTAAATGATGTTATCAAACTAGGATATTTTGAAATTTGTTTTATGTTGAATGCTGGAATATCATATTGTGCACAGAATGTTTCGTGTCTCTGTCGTGCACTGTGAAAGCGTGGGCAGTCGTGCAAAAGATGATGCATACTCTGCACAGTGAGTTGGTCACACGGGCACCAGTCTTCGTCAATGATTTTGAATCGCTTTAAGTATGCCTTGTTGAAACCATGGCCAGTAAAGAGCTGTGTCAATTCAAATGATATCCCAAAGAGTTGTCGGTATAGTTGCGCATCTTCAAGAATTGGAAAGAAAATCTTTGTGATGGAGCCAGTGGTATCGTCGGCATACTCCTGCTGCCATGACTCGAATATTTGAGAACGTATTTGCCGTATAGCATAGCTTAAGGGAAATGCAGTATATACTGGATCGACTCCTTGATTTGCTGCTTCTTTTGCCTGTTCATCTGCACGCTCGTTTCCTTCAATACCGATGTGCGATTTGACCCAGTAAAAGTCAATTCTGTGTCGCTGGCGAAGAAGGTACAGGTGCTGATGAATTGATGCAATTAGAGGATTGGGGTTGCTCCGATTTTGGATAGCTTCCAAACAAGAGCGACTGTCGCTATATATGACTAGCTTTTCAGTTTTCAATTCATTCTGAGCCCATTTAAGTGCAGTGTCAATTGCTAGAGCTTCAGCCTGGAAGACAGTGCATGTGTCATGTAATTTAAATTTACGTGACGTCCAGTCGTCATCTTGTTTATGAACGACAAAAGCTGATCCACAAGCGCCTGTTTCTAACTTGCTTCCATCGGTATAGATGTGGGTCGCATTTGCATCCATAGTATTGTCAGCTTCCTGTTGTGATGCTATGCTTTCAAAACGTATAGACTGACGCTCGGAAGGATGTAGTTGATTTTTTGGTGTAGTGCGTTGTTCAAGCATGACGTTTAGTGTTTCATCATATACTCCGGATAATTTGACACTTTCGATTTGCATAGTTTCTTTTATCTTCAGATGCAGCGGTGTGAATCCTGCAAGCGCCAGAGCCGAATTAGCCGAAACTGTGTGAAAGCCTCTGATTGCTCGTATAGCGAAAGTTCTTTGGAACGAGCGAAGAAGACGGCGAATATAATTAAACTGTATAGCTTTGCCCCATATACTTGCAGCGTAAGTTATAGTTGGCTCCACAACATGCTTATAGATTGTGATAACGTTGTCTGCGTGTACACCCCATGTGGGTCTAACATATCGGCATAAGTTTTTATATACTCGCTGAGCTTTATCGACAACGTACTTAGCGTGGTTGGTGAATCTCAGTCGATCATCTATTACTACACCCAGGTACTTAATTTCTTTGACGAAGATTAGTCGATTGCCATTTAAAAATAGTTCAGCTTGTTTAGCATTACTTTTAAATGCCATAGCATATGTCTTGGTGTCGCTAAAAGTCAACTTCACATTCTTTCCCCAATTATATATTAGGCGCAAAGCATCATTAGCGTAAAGTTGCAGTTCTTTTACAGTTTTGGCGCTGACTATTAAGAGGATGTCATCTGCAAAGGCCTGAATTTCACACCCTTCAGGCAGCGGCATAGAAAGAAGCTCATCTATGATAATGTTCCAAAAAATTGGACCACATACAGACCCTTGGATACAGCCTCTAGTTGTTGCTTTTGTTGCAGTGGCGTCGGCGTAGTTTAGTGAAGCGCTGCGATCTGTAAGATAGCTTATAATAAGCCTGTAAATATTAGACGGAGTTTGCATTCGTTCTAGCTGATTTAAGAGCGCCGGCCACCAAGCGTGATCAAACGCACCTTTAATGTCTAGAGACACACAAATTACCTGCCGCTTTTTACGCTTCTCCTTCTCAATAGTTTCAATTGCGTTACGCAAAGCATCCAAAGTTATGTTATGTTATGTTATGTTATGTTATGTTATGTTATGTTATGTTATGTTATGTTATGTTATGTTATGTTATGTTATGTTATGTTATGTTATGTTATGTTATGTTATGTTATGTTATGTTATGTTATGTTAATATATATTATGTTATGTTAATGTTAACTCATTCTCTATATGCATACAAAATATCTATCAAACAAATAAAATTAAAATTTTCTTTTGAAAAATGCAACCATTCAATTAGTATTTTCTTATGACGTTATCACGTTAAACTATCGTCAGTAAACCGACTTTACAGACAACCTCTTTTTTTTACTGAATCATTACATACATATTTATTTCACATTGCCTCATACATGTCGCTATTTATGTATCTTCATTTTTTTTCTACTTTTCCCAGCTACTGTCGTCTGGTCACCTCGCTGTTTCTTTGCACGTGACGATCTCATTGTGCTCGAACAATTGGATCAACTCAACTATAAACTCTGCCCAGAAAGCACCGAATATCTAAACGACCATTACCTGCGTCGGGTGCTACGCGCATTGGCAGCACAACATGCCGCCTCTCTAACACTCGAAGTCAAAGAAGGCATCTGCATAGGCGACGTCTATCCGGAATTACAACAGGAGATCACAGTATCACCACAAGTTCCTTGGTATACCGTTGGATTGCGTGCCATACTCGCTGTAGTGAAATCCCAATTGAAAACTCAAACACCCGCTTTACGGACAGCAGTTGAGTCGCGCCTACCGGATGTTGTTAAAAGCGTCTACGAAATGACTAATCGTTCGACTAAGTATCGAAATGTGCTCTGCCATCGCGACATTTGGCGTGGTAATATCTTGTACAGCGAAACCACTTCGGCTACTTCATGCACCAACAATAGTTCTGTCATCCTTGTGGATTATCAAACTGCGCGCTATTGTTCACCAGCCATCGACGTGGTCTTCACATTGTTCATGAATCTAGAGAAAGCCACGAGAAGAGCCAAAGAACTGGAATATTTGTGTTACTATTATGACTTCTTACAGCGCGACTGTAGCGCCAATGGTTTTGCAGCAGCTGATCAGGTCGCCTACTCGGAGTTGCTTGCTTCTTATCAGGAGTTTCAGCTGTTTGGTTTGCTTTATAGAGCCATTGCCACTACTATTCTGAAAGTTCCTAGGGAATGTCTGACCAACGAGTACGTGCATGTGGACCGCACTGCCATGGTATTTAAGCTGATGGCTGAGCTACCCGAACTGCGAATATGTTTGGAAGAAAGCATTCAAGAAATTATAGATTTAATTATCGAACAAAAAGTGTAAGACACTATGAAAGTTCTAATAGTTTTAGAAGCTAAGCCACACTGCAGCTATCCAAAGATTAATAGCGATAAGAAAATGTTGCACATTCTAATGACTACTAGTAATAAAATGGAAATGTTTAGATGTGCGCAAACGAGTTGACTTTTATTTGCCTTTTTTCATATGTGACAGACCTTACTTGGGCAATTAGAAGATTTCAGCAATTAAGACCTTAATCGAGTTCAATCTACGTGAGTTATGAAATTGGGAATGTTGTTTTTTAGACATTCTTGGTTGACTCGATCTTTGTGAGATGGTGCCGAGTGCTGTTGAAATGTTCATATTTTTCTGCCCATGGCTTCAAGGCAACCTCCAGAATACTTTCCCGATAAGATTTTGCATTTACCTTGACACCAGGCTCGGTGAAAACGATTGGAGAGCGCCCATCTGCGGTTACAGCGGCCCAAACCATTACCCGTGGCGGGTGCTCTCTCCTGGTGACCAAACGATGACTCAAATTCTCATATGAACGGTCGTTCAAATAACCCTATCGTTTTGGGAGTTTACGAATTGCTCAATTTGAAAAATGTTTTCGTTAGAAAACACAATTTTCGGATATTGACCGCTTTCGGCCAAGCGAAGCAACTCCTTCGCTCTTTCAAGTCTGACTTGTTGCTACTTTGGTGTGAGATCATGCGCCTCTTGGATCTTGTAAGGCTTGACTTTGAGATCATTTTTCTGTATGCGGCGGATACTACGGTCAAATATTTTCAGTTCTTTCGTCATTTGATTGATACTTCGTCGTGGATTTTGCTCAAGTCGCTTCATCACTTTTTCAACTATTTCACGTGGCGTTGCAGTTTTTTGATGACCACTTCTATGACGTTTCGCGATGCTACCAGTATCATTGTAACGAGCAATGGTGCGAGAAACAAACACTTTATTTACTTTAAGATGCTCGAGCTCACGAACAAGCACTGGTTGTGATTTTCCAGCCAAATATAAGGCAATCACGCCATTACTGATTTTCTTTTTTCGCATTTACTCTCGGATAAATGCTTCGCGCGCTTGTAAACAATACTCTGGACTGAACTTTAGCCAACTAAAAGACAGGTGATGCATGGGCATCACTCGGTCCAGTCACCGCAAGTCGTCTGAAGTTGATTACACTTCGAGTGCCGGACCCTGTATTAAGGCGAATAGTTTTTTGAGACGATTGAGTCGTTAAGCAGAATTTGCGGAAAGTGAACATTTTTTTGAAGATTGAGAGGATGGTTGGTTACCATATAGACTACTTTGTAGTGAAAAAATAAAAATCAAAATTAATTAAATCAATTTATTTCATTAAAAATATCCGAATACTGATTCAATCGAAGTATTCACAGTGTAGCCGCAGTTTTTATTTGGAGCACTTCAAGTGACCTCGTGCAAATTTCAGCATAAATTAGCAGCATAAACTTTCCTCATACATGTACGAGGAATGCTGCTGGAGTGGCAGTCTTTGTCCGGATAAAAATCCTGGTCGTTCCATTAACACAGAACTACCTACTGTGAGAAAACTTTTCATGCATTTTGCTATTCTCAAACTTATCGAATAGGGAAGAAACTAATACCGAGCTGCTTATGTGGTAAGCCTGATCCAGTAGCAAACCAATGTGGTAATGCATCAGATGGTTTATCTGCTTACAATCGAGTGAAACAGCAGCGAGATCTTTAAAATAATATACTTACATAAAATTTTGCTTATTTTCGAAAAATTCTTACATCAATCAGTAATTTTCTTGTTACCGAGAAAGAACGGGAAATTAGTGCGCTCCAACGTAGAAAATTTACCAAGTTACCGAATGCCGAATTGTAATGTTACCGAATCATGGCGAAAAGATTTTTAGAGGCGTGACCAAGATCGGACCGCTAACCGGCTCTCAGCGAATTTGAACGAATTAGCTGATAGGCTGCCATCACAAAGGTCATGGCAACGGTTTGTTTATGAAAAAACTGGGATTGTGTTAGTGATATGCGAAGAAAATCAACATCGCCTTCCCCAATGATCGGCCTGAACAACGACTGATTGGACGAGTGTATGAATACTTGTGAAATGAGCGGGCAGAATTCTGCTGCCGAGTTTCATATGACGTGGCAGCCGAAGTTACTCTCACAATTTGTTTTTTCATCATAGCTGATGGCCAAACCTGGTAATCTATCATACTTGATTGCCGAACAAGCGCTGGCAATTTTCTATTTTTTTGTTGTTTTTGTATTTATTTTTTGATTTACATTACACCTCATTTTCTATTAAGCTCTGCGAAAATTTTAAGGCAACCAAAGACAACTCGGATTTCGTATTTGGCATTTTCTAAAAATACGCCTAGGCCAGAGTACGTCCAAAGCTGTGTTTGTAAAAGTTAACTCGAACTATGCTCCATTTTACTTCTATTTTCCACATAATTTTTGAGGTCGAATAATGTCAACAAACAAAAAAAACATCGAATATTTACTAAAACATCGAATATATTGAAGAGTTATTGATACTGCCTTAGATCAAAACTTAAGAATTCGAGTTAGCCTGTTTTTTGTGAAGGCATTCATTTTATAGAACAATTTAAAACAATAAAAACAAAAACATATTTCAGATTTTAGTTTCAACGATGAAGGCATGACCCGCAGCTCTTTCGTTGCATTTTCTTTGCCTCCTTCCACGAAGTGTTAACTTCAACTTGGGAAACAAGAAAAAGTCGCACGGGGCCATATCAGGTGAATGCGATGGTATTTACTTGGTGTTTGGTCAAATAATCCAGCAAAATTTGGGCTCGGTACGATGACGCGTTATCATCATGGAAAATCCAAGAACTGTTTGCCCACATTTCCGGCCGTTTGCGACGCACAGCATCTCTCAAACGCTTAAAAACGTCTAAATAATATTCCTTATTGACTGTCTGTTCCGATGGAAGGTACTCATGGTGCACTACGCCTTGGCAATCGAAGAAAACAGTCAAAATCACCTTCCCGGTACTCTCTGATCATAGAGTATACGTACAGATACCAGCTGTGAATTCATTCACTTTTCTTTCGCAGAAAAAAAATCACAATCTGAAGTTCATTTAATCTACACTTTTCCTCCTTTCTTCCAATAGTTAAATATTGTGCCACTATCGTTATTACTTTTCAGCTAGCCAACCCTCATTTTAACTACTCTATCGAATTGTCTTATCTGATAGTCGCTTTTATCAGATACACTCTCTTAATTATTATCATATATTGGCAATAAAAAAATGAGACAAAATTAATACGAGTAATTGTTGAAAGCGCTTACTGCTCATTTCCCATAAATTCGTATGTTTATGAATCGGTGCAACAACAATATATCAACTTGCATGCTTATACACATGCATAAGCTCATACGAGATTAGTATAAGGAACGAATAGACTACAAATTGTTGTGATTTAGTTGCTATTTGAGTGCCGCAGTGAGAAGATGCGATCGTGAGTGCGCATTCGCTTTTCTGTTACAACAAATTATTTAACGAAGAGCAAAGCATTATTGATTATAATTTAGTTATAGTAGTTAATTATCACTTTTAATTTATTAATAATTCAGCTGAAATAAAAATAAATATGAGCCCTACTTCGGCACTCCAACGCGCTCAAACACAAAATGAGCTCTTCTCACACACGGAAGTGGCGGAAATACTGAACAATATGTTGCAATCGGAATCGGCCGGTCTCTTGGTGGCGTACGAAGTGGTGTCGGAGTGCGGTCCAACCGGTTACTTGGGTGAATATTTTCACTTACAACTGAAGTATAAAATTGGTGAGGTGAGTGTGTGATTAGACGTAAATTTGAAGATAAAGGGTGCTTTCAAATGATTTATTGAGAATTTAAAATGGTTAATTTCAAAATTTAAAAATTGTGCCCTTGTTAATCTAAATCGCTGGGTGTTTTCGGCACTATAAAAAATGTAAAACCTTCATTATTTAGAGAAAGTGCAAAGTATCGTCAGAAAAAATGAAAGAAAGTATGAAAAATCAACGCGATTTTAGATGCATTGGAAACTTACACTTTATTATATCAAAATTCAATACGCTATTAAACTGCGTACCGGAGATTTTTCAAAAGATTCTGTTAAAATGGGTACGAAATTTTGTGGAATTTGGAAAAAAAATATGTAATTGAACTTTTTTTTTTAATTTACCAAAGTTTGAAACATGAATTTATATGGTTTTTTGGAGGAGAATGAACCATTTTTTCATAAAAAACTTATTAAAATTAAATTTTCATAAAAAAGTTATTAAAATTAAATGTGAAACAAATAAATCGTCAAAACTTATATAATAAATAAAGTTATTTAACGCAGTGTATACAAGTTGGCGCAAAATTAATCATCTTATCGGAAGAATTATAATTTTTGCAAACGGCGTCGTACGCCAATCAAATGTGTCAAATATGTGAACTAGACAGCTGCAGTATGTAAACAGAGTATATAAACGGTGCGCAGAATGGTCCAAATACAGATTTCCATCACTAAATTTTTTTGTTTGTTTTTGTTTTTGTTTATTCAGTTTCAAAGTTATTCAAAAACGAAATTGGATGATTAATTTTGCGCCACCTTATATAAAGACTGAATAAATTAAAGTCAAATGATAAAAATCGTCTTTTCTCATAGCCAAAGCCAAAGGAAATGGATATTCTTCGAGTGTAATTCAGCCATGTAAAAGTTTCTCATATCGCGTCTGTTGTTCAAAAGTTGCATAAAAACTTGGCCCCCCATCCATTTGAAGGGTAATATTAATATAGTTTTGCAAACTGCAAGACTAGCAAAAGACAGCAGAAAGTGTGTTGCAATAGGAATATTCACCGAATATACCCACTAGCGGACCCATAAATCAACAGAAAGATTGAAAAAAGGTTACAACTCTGGCAAATCTGAAAGTACGAAAGTTAATTATCATTGAGTTGGAAGCCGAAAGCAACAGCAATTTGTAATTTTTGCGGTGAAATTTCGAAAACTATTGAATATAAAAATTAGAATAATTTCACAAACTTTTCACGCCAATTTCACGATTTTGGTATGCCAATTTTGATGTCCAACAAAGTTTATTGGCATTGTTTTAATTAAAGTGCAAATTTGAAGTTGCAAAAAAATCTGCTTAATTTTTTTCCGCGACGGTGCCGCACATTTTCTTCATGTCAGAAAAAAATTTCGATCATTTGTTATAGCAAAGGCGCAACGGCGGAAAGGAAAATTTTTTAGAAAAAACGGGATTTCAACGGTAATTCAATCTTTCTTTTTATACATTAAAATCTAATAAGCTATAAAACTGTATACCAAAATTTAAAAAAAAAATTCTAATTGAAAGCCGCTGATTTTTGTTGAAAATTTATGAAAATTTTCTAATTTTTGTTTTAGTTTGAAAGTCGGATTTATGTGGTTTTTGTTCGAAAATGAGCTATACTTTTATTAAAAAAAAACACCAGTCTAACGGTTAGACGCGATAGAAGTGAAACCTTCCGTAAAACAAACTGAGAGAGAATAAGACGAAAGCAGCATTAGGAGCAAGATAATTATAGATTCATTATAATATTGCTATAAAGTTCATATTTTATTTTCTTCATTTTATTATTATTCATCCTCAATGTTTTCAATTTCAACAAATGATACGAGTGGCTTATGATAGCTAAAATACGATACAAATGCTTTGATTTCGATGTTGTCAACATGTCTTTGAAATACCGCGTCAATGGTTGTTTTTGATCGTGTTGTCGATTCAGTGCGATTGTTACACATTTTTAAATTGAATGTTGTATTGAGAACGTCAATTAAAGGAACCGCTGTGTCCAATGCAAAATTTACGTTAAAATCGCCACTTAAAATCATTGGAACTTTATTGTAATCTTTTCTAAGTATCCGCGATACTTCTGGTGTATACTTTATTAAATTTTCGTGAATGAATTCCGTGATGCTATTTATTGATTTTTTTTTTCTGTCGATATCCACGACACTTTTCTGCATTATTTTTCGGCATAATTGCGGTAAATAGGTATTTAAAAATGAAAATATTTACGAATATAAAAATACACACGCGGTTGCTATTATGAGCGTCCTCAGCAAAACCTGCGTGACCGAAACTCTAACACAATTACATTTTTTTGAATGTTACAAACACATATGCACGCAGGTTTTGCTGGGGCGTGACCGAAACTCTAACACAATTACACATATGCACTCGTATTTGTTTGAAAATCGACTTTTTTTTTGGTTCTCCGTCACCTTTGGAAAATGTGTAAACAGTAAGCAAACTTTATTCATATATTTTTCCTTATTTTTGCATCAGTAAAATTAAACAAACGCCGTAGCCGAATGGGTTGGTGCGTGACTACTATTCAGAATTCACAGAGAGAACGTCAGTTCGAATCTCGGTGAAAACACCAAAATTAAGGAAAACTATAATATTTTTCTAATAGCGCTCACCCCTCAGCAGGCAATGACAAAACACCGAGTGTATTTCTGCCATGAAAAAAAGCTCCTCATAAACATATCATAAAATAAAATAAAATAATGTATAAAAAAAATTTTTTTCTTATGATTCGAACCAAGGATTTTGGATCGGAAGCTCACATTGCTAGCCGCTCGGCTATCCCGCCATGCTGTCGCTTTTTTCGTTTCACTTTTTCTCAAATCACTCCCAACGATTCTAAAGAAGTTTTCACTTCAAAAGAGTATTAAAAAATAGCTAAAACTAAAAAATACAATGTACGTGAATATTTAATTAAATCTAAATATGTGTGAATATTTAAACTATAAGACATGATGTTAGTAAAAATGGATTTCGTGCTTGTGTTTTCTGTTAGGTGAAATTGTCTTGCGAGCTCGATATCCATCATTCGTTTCATCTTCTGGGGGGTTGTCCTTGTGGCCTTATAACATTTGGTTTAGCTTTCAAAACTACTTTAGCTATAATATTATGTGAGAGAGCATCCTTTCGACATGATTCCGCCAATATTTTCTTTCTTTTCTACTAAATTTGGTGATATCATCGATTTCACAAACTTCACAGACCTCGACATTCGTTTTTCTATCGTACAGAGTATGCCCAGCGATACTCTAAGTGTATGCGTTTAAACAGTTGTTGCTTGTTGTTGTATTGCTGTTGTATTAGCTCTCGCTTATCTCGCTTATATCTTTTAAACCTCCTGATATGGCAGCCGCTTTAATAACTTCGATTCTTTTTTAAGTCTTTGTTCCTGGTAACTAGCGTTCCAAGGTAGTTGCATTCAAGCACCTCTGCATTTAGTCTATTGTAAGTCTATTGCCATAGATTCGATTTTTTCAGCCGAGGATTCCATATTAAATTTGCCAACCGCTTTTTCAGTCGTATCCATAATGACACTAAACAGTATTGGGCTAAGGCTGTCGCCTTGTCAAATACCCACTGTAATAGGTGTTGCATCTGATTTTAGGTCCGAATTTAAGGGGTTATAAATATATATACCTTGTGAGCCCGAAAAAATGGACGGTTGTCTTGATTTTTTTTTAATATGTTTTAGAACTTTTATTCAAATGAGGCATATATCATACTGTAGCGTAACTCTCGAAGAATACATTTTGTGTTTTTATTTAAAAAAATGTTATTATTTATTGTTGATATCGCCCCTCCTCCGAAACGCCGGCATGAGCAGCTCAACTGAAATCAAAAAAATTAAATGATTATTGTAGAAAAATGTTTTTTAGCGAATCTGAACGGTTTATTTACCCAAAAAAATTTTTCTCGATATGAAAACCGCTTTGCACCAAAAAAAAACGATTTTTGAGGGGTGGAAAAATTAAAAACAAAAATTAATTCCATCGAACTATGCAAATATTTATAAAAAGTGAACCGTTCAGATTCAGAAGGTTGTAACTTCGAATAATTAAAATAAAAGTTTATGCAAATCGGTCAAATAGTTTTTGATAAATAATGATCATCACGACGGTAATTTTCAAAAAACACGACTTCGAGATAATCGCGTCTAAAGTTTTGCGCTAAGCCTCGTTCCAAGAAAGATCGCGCGCTTCCACGGTCTGTAACTTTCGTTCTAGTGCTCCGATCTTTATGATTTTTTGAATTTATATTTTTAAAATGATGTACTTTTAGAATATGCCATAAAAATTTTTTCGATTTTTTAGTCCAACACAGAGAAAACGTCGGTTCGAATCCCGGTGAGAACGCTAAAATTAAATTACATTTTTCTAATAGCGGTCGCCCCTTGGCAGGCAATGGCAAACCTCCGATTGTATTTTTGCCATGGAAGAGCTCCTCATAAGTCCTGTATTAGCGCTACTATATTTTCAGCTACGTAATAACTTGATTACGTCACATAGCTTAACTCTGTCGAATGCTTTGGTAAGATTACGAAACACAAATATGGTACACCGCTAGATTCAATTGCCTTCGTAACAATTTGTCTTAAAATAAAAATGGCATCGATTGTAGAGCCGAAAACCCTCGTTTATTCCTTCTTTAAATAATTAAAGATCCATAATATTTTTTCTATTTTATCACTAAAGTAATTCAACCCAAACTAAACCTCGAAACGTCCTGTTTCTGATGGCCGGTCAGGCTTTAATTACTACCAATACGAGTACTTGCAGTCCAAATTTACACTTTGTTACATCTACATTTTTAAGTTTTCAATTTCAGTTTAGAAGCCCAAAAAAACAAAGTAATTTCTATTAAATTATTTTATTACTTCCTTCTATATTTCAGTCAAATGATATTCAAACAACGCGCGTGTTTGTCAAATCATTGCCCTACCATAATCCCAAGATGACGGCGTTTATTGAAGACTGTGGCATGCTCACCAAAGAGGCAGCGATCTATGAGCGACTCTTGAATGAGCTGCGAAAATTGAGTGAGTATGTAGCTGGGAGAGCCGAGAAGGCATAATTAGATAAATAAATAAAATAAAATACACCACACCATAAAATAATAAATAAAAATAAATTACACCACACACTCATATAACATTCAACAGCTTTCAAAAGCGATGCTTACATTATCTGTTCAACTAATTTCACTCATGACTAGGAACTGGTACTGTAGTTAGTAGCACCCACCACCACTTTCCCACTTTGTAGTCCCAATTAATTTCTTGTTTGTTTTATGTTTTGTATCGCCAACTAACTCTTATCTTCACTCCTATCATTAACATCATAAATCAACATTGTTTTTAGTGCCATTATATTTTCATGACACATTAATACATAAACTTATCTCTTCTAATTTGTGAACGAATCCCAGCAACGACCATTTGGTGCGCCCAATGCTACTTCACCCGTCGCGATCTATTTGTCATGCAAAATATCGTTGATTTGGGTTATGAGCCAGTGCAGGACCCGGCGGAGTTTCTAACACAATCACAAATGGATGTACTCTTAAAAAGTTTAGCCACAATGCACGCGTGCAGTATTACGTATGAAGAGAGGAATCAGGTGAATATTGGCGAGCAGCTGCGGGATGTGTTGCGGGAGATGACTGTGTCGCCGAAAGTGGTTTTCTATACAGCTGGTGTAAAGGCAAGTAAATTTTTTTCCTTACTTTGTTTGCAATTCAATTAAGAACATTGTAGTACAAGTAAAATCGTAATTAAAACCAGTTTCGCTAATAAATATTTATTAATATTGCATGGAAAAAGAAAAAAATTATATCGGGTGCTGAACTAATTTCAATTCGTTACCTGACTAAAAACGAGATGCGACTATTAGATAGCGAATTTATGAATGATTTTATAAAACTTTTATGCTCTGATTTGTATGAAATATTGCTGGAAGTCTTCTTCCGTTAGCTCCCTCAAAACGCGTGCCGCTTTCAACTTCTCTACTTCTCAGTTTCTTTCTTCTTATTTTTCTTCTTCCAATTTTTATTCTTCTTTATAATTATAATAGAATTAAATCCAATTCTTGAGCAATTTTTGTACGAGAGATAGTAAAAGTACAGGGTGCGCCATCATTTATGTATTCGGTATGAAAACTCTGAATAACTTTGAAAAAAAAAAACAACTGATTTGTATGCGTGAGGTATTTTTATTTAGTTAGGTTATTCACAATTTATTAAAACTATGTTTTGAATACAATATCAACCAAGTCGCCACCTTTATTAGCAATCACAAACGGCGATCTTTTTTCTGCGTTTGTCATCACCTTGTCAAGCATTTCGGGTTTTATAGCATCGATTTTGGCACAAATGTTTGCCTTAAGCTGGTCAATAGTCAGCGGCTTGTTGGCGTAAACCTTATTTTTCAGATAATTCCACAAAAAGAAGTCCGGGGGGATTAAGTCAGGTGATCTGGGGGACAAGTCGATGTCGTCTCTTTTTGACACTAGATCCCGCTGCCAGAGAGGTTAAAATGTGCCTCATCAGTCATTAAAATTTGTACCCAAAAATTGGGTTCAGTGTCAACCATTTGAGTGATTGTTTGGCTGTATTCCCAGCGACGTGAATGGTCTGTCAGCAATATTCTTTGTGCCAATTGTGTTTTATGCGGAAACAAATTTAAATCATCCTTTAGAATGCGGCGCATTGTGATTTCAGTGACGCCAAAAAGCTGAGCGCGACGACGATACGACACTGTTGGCTCCTGGGCAACGCTCTTCCTCACTGCTTCCATAAGTTCATTGGAACGTCTTGGTCGTTGATGAACGGCATGTTGACGATCTTCTACTATCCCGTGCTCAAAAAAATGTGACACCAAACGTCAAAATAGTATTGGCAGACAGTGCCTCTTTGCCGCGATACTTTTTGCGATATGCGCGTTGAGTTAGAACAATGCAACGACTATTTTCGATGTATAACGTCACTATTTCAGCGCGTTGTTTCGGTGTAAAGCGATCCATGGTTGAAATTGTACTAAATTGACGTATCGAAAACATGTATATTGAAGTCGATCGGTTGGTAAATGACAAAGTTATTCAGGGTTTACATAAAGGATGATTGTTCAACACTCGTTCCAGCGTTTGTAAGGGCATCCGAGTGGTCTCGTAATCATCGGCTTTCCCGTCATTACTGATTTAGCCAACCTATTGCCGGGCATGCGTGGCACGTGCTTTTCAATTCTCTTCTTCGTCTTCGGCTCTGGCTAACAATGCCTTGCGTCTGCCTCTAATATCTCCATTTCTCATAAGATCTTTGCTTTCTCTGAGTATGTCCTATGATCGATAGTAATGCTGCCATCTCAACCTTCTTCATTGCTTGTTGTGTTGCAATTGTATTTACTCGGTTTTCAACGGCATAGATGAGTACTGGTCGAACGCATGTTTTATAATTTCGGACTTTGCCTTCTAAGCTTAGATGCTTTCAGTGCGTCAGCATCCAGGGTTTCGTGTTGCTTTGTTTATGTTGTTGTTTTCTGTTAATACTTTTTATTGTAGTTTTAACCTTAGAAAACAGAAAGAAGTGGCATGGCTTAAAGTCTGGCAAATAAGGTAGATAATGTAAAGGTGGGATGTTGTGCTTTGCTAGAAACCACTTGATTGGCAATGTGAAATGAGTCGCCTTTTTGTCTTGGTGGAAAACCCATGCCTTGCCTTTAATTATTCTTTCACGAAGCTCAGCAAGAATGGGAGATAATAATGATGGTATTGTAATTTTAGTAACCCTGGTGCTCATATGTGGATTTCAAAAACAAAAAAAAACAGCCGACTCCGAAAGGCAGATATTTTTTATGAGGAACCTTTTCATGGCAGGAATACACTCGGAGACATGCCATTGCCTGCCGAGGGGCGACCGGTATTACAAAAAACGTTTTCTTCATTTTGCTGTTTCTCGGAGATTCCAACCTACGTAGTCTCTGAATTTCGAATGGTAGTCACACACCAACCCATTCATCTATGGCGGCCACTATGCGGATTGTGATTTTATAATGACCAACCAAGCTCCATCTGATAAGCTTCCATACCCCCTTTTAACTGGCAGTAAGCGCTGTTTACAGGTTCCAAAGCTGCTAATAATATCAAAAGTGATATCTACTGGGAGAGATACATTTGAGACATTCCATCAAAGAACCGAAATGAGCGAAATTCACAGTAAAACAAGTGGAAGTCGGATATATATATTTAAAGCGCACTTACACCTCTTTGGGTGCTTGGCCGAACACCTCCTCTTAATTGTGGTGTGCATTTTGATGTTATTCCTCAAATGGACGGAACTAAAGCCGACTCCAAGCGACAGATATTTTTGTGAGGAGCTTTTTCATGGTAGAAATATACCCGAAGATTTGTCATTGTCCATCGACGGTCGGCCGCTATTAGGAAAAACTTTCTATCGTTTTGGTATTTCCTGTACGGAGATTCGAGCCTGTGCACTTCCGAACGTTAGTATCTCATCAGACTATTGGGCTACGGTGGCCGCGAGTCGGTATCGCACTTTTAATTATTCCAGCACCTTCCACCATTAGCAGCGATCGCATAGTCATTGTCATTCGAATGTTTCAAAGTCTTAGAGTTCCACAAATTTTTTGAATGAAGGGCTGCAGAATGAATTGCTCGAAAGACTGCTCTGTCCATATAATATAGACTATTTCCTTTATTACATAAATGCCACATAATTTTTATCGCTCGAATTCTAAAATGACCGTTTATTCCTACCCTTTGCACACCTCTCATTAAGCGTACACGCCAGCAGCTGTGGTAAGTTCCAGCTCAGAATAAACTTTCGCAGACAAAAGTTCTTAGGCATGACCCACTTGTAGCACAGCACCGCAAATCTAGCCTAAAATTGGTAAGAGAAGGTCTGCCAAAAGAATAGCTTTGCCAGAAAGCTTTGCCATGAGCTTCATAGTGCCAACGAATAAATTGAAAGCGTCCAAAATGATCCTTGCTGCCACTAAGGTAAGAAGGTTCTCTTTTCAACATCTATCATCATCATTTGGCGCTACAGCTCTGTCTGAGCTTTGGCCTGCTGCACAAAATGTCTCCATTTGCCCCGATCCTTGGTTGGTTCCTTCCGGTTGTTCACCTTGAGTTTTTCTATGTTTTATAGTTCGTCAATCCATTCAATATTTTAGCGTAAATTATTTTTCGTTGAACTCTCGTGGGGTCCATTTTCGTGATATGGTCTAGCCATCGTAGTCTGTGAGCTTAGGTGAACCGCACAACATATTTCCCTCCTATAAATTGGTCCAGTTAATGGTTCCATCTTGTACGCCACTCGCCCTTGTCTTTGGTTACACCGAAGATTAGCCTCAAAACTTTTCTCTCGAGTACTTGGAGTTTATTTTTGTCTTTTTTACTTATAGTCCAAGACTCCGATACGTAGCAAAGAACTGGTTGGACTAGAGATTTATACAGCGAAATTTTGCAAGGCCTGTTCAGTAGCTTCGACTTGAAAAGTTTAATAATCTTTGGTAGTTTGATGGACCTGAACTCGGTGGATGCCCTTGAATTTGTAAGGTTTATAAAATTAAAAATCAGGAAAGAATGGGAAGGCGTAAAACGAGCGTGAAAGCGATATCACAAAGGAGCTGTTTTTCTCGTCAAGGACGAATGCAGCCAAAATTAATTCAATTATTCAAATACCCTCACAACGTAAACACATCCTTTGTGGTTCCTCTTTCACTAACATTTTATTGAAAGCTCTCGCTTGATGAGCTGCACTGTCCATTAGGCCATCAATGAACTCATGGATGGGCTACCGATCCGCAGTCACGAATTTTTCTGATTCTGTATACTAAAATTTCGCGCAAAATTAATCATTAAATTTTGCTTTTGAGTAACTTATTTACTAAAAAAATAATTTTGAGTGAAGGAAAACCTTTCACGCGTTCCATTGTTTGCTTGTTTTACGCTGCAGCTGACAGCGTTAAATACGATTGACGTACGACGCCATTTGCATAAATTATAAATTTTCCCTTAGGATAATAAAATTTACGCTATCCTATATATTAAATTAATTGCTTTTATTTTCTATTACATATGTACATTATTTTCAATTTCCTTCTCTCTCACCCTCCTCCTCTTTGTTTTACAGGCTGTTCTAGCGGTAGCTCGCGTTCATCCCGCCTACCAATGCGAAGTACTGCAAAAATTCATCGCCGAAGAATTGCCGAGCCGTCTGGATAGCGTCTATGAAATGGTAAATCCATCCAACAACTACCGTAATGTCTTTTGCCATCGCGATTTGTGGGGTGGCAACTTATTTTTCCACAAATCCCAACTCGATAAAGAACCGGTGGTGCTTGTAGACTACCAACTGGCGCGTTATAGTCCGCCTGCGATCGATGTGCTTATGGCAGTCTTTCTGAATGTAACACCCCAGCAGCGGAAAGCGGGACTGAAAGAGTGGTACTATGACAGATATTACAGTTACTTCGCCGATGAACTAAAACGACAAGGCTTGGAGGCAGAGCAACTGCTTAGCCGTCACCAATTTGAGCAGTCACTTAAATCGCTGGAACTCTTTGGCGCGCTTTACAACTGCATCTCAGCGACTATATTGCGTGTGCCAGGAGATTATTTAAAGAATTTGAAACTGAATCACCCGGATGCATTTCATCGCTACACAAATGTAGATCGCGTGAATGAAGTGCTGGAACTGCTTCAAATGGATAAGAAATTCAAAGCCTATATTTTTGAGTGTATAGAAGAAATGTTGCATTTGTTGTTGTAGTCAGTATAATTTAAATGTGTTTGAGTTTTATTAAAAAACTAAATATTTTATTATTAAAATATACAGTTAATTACAATATTTTTTATTAATCCAACAAATCTGGATTCTTTAGTAAATGATCTATGAGCTCTTCAATAGGCCACATAATTTTCGCCTCATACGTGGAATCGATAGCCATAACGCGTGTGAACAATTCATCACGTTGCGTATTCATGTAGTAGTCGAACTTCTCCTGCTCCTCGGAGCGCCACTTGTTCGACAAACCTTCAGGCATCATTGTTAGTGGCTTGATGATGGCTGTAATGATTAGAGCTGGCAGGTGGGCGCGTCGGCAATCTTCCAGAAAATCTACTTTTGTAATGGTGTCGGGTGGTAGCTTTAACTCGCGGAATCGTTCTTGCAACTCGGCGAAATAATGTTCGAGATACTCTTGCATGTACAGTTTTCGCTCTTCTGCTGTTGTTTGGCCATACAAGAAGAAGAGTATGTCCAGCGCAGGTGGCGCGTAGCGACTCAATTGAAAGTCAACAATGCAACAGGACGAGGGTTCGTTGTTTGCATCGAATTTGAAAAAGATGTTTCGTTCCCAGGAGTCGCGGTGCAAGAATACATTGCGTATGTTTGTGGAGGGTTCCGTGTACTTCAGGACATCCATGAGTAGAGCGTAAAGTTTCTCGTCGATTAAGTTTTGTATTTCAGAAGTTTGGAATTTGTGATAGTTTTTCGCAAGAAAGATGATGCCCTGAAAAAGCGAAGTTGCAGTCTTGTTATACGAATTAAATGCTAGTGATTAGAAAATGCAATATACAGAGGAAAATGCACCCAAAATAATGAGTATAAGGGAAGCTCTAAATGCTCGGATAATTCAATTTTTGCCCTTCTGAGATGTACTTAATATTGAAAATATTGGTATAGAATTTTTTGAAGGGAAGAATTTTGTATTTTTTTATACAATACATTATTTTGGTAATTGCTTAGGAAAAAATTTGTTCAAAACTTTTCAGAAACAATTTATTGTTTTGGCAAAAAACTTACTTTAAAAACAAAAAAAATATTAAAAATGTATATAAAATTTTATTTTTATTCGGGGTTTTAAAAAAAAACATTTATTTATTTAAAATATTTGGAAGTAAAATTTTTTGGAAAAAAAATTTTGTGTTTAAAATTTTTGGATGTAAAATTTTTTGGAAAAAAATACAAAATTTTTGCATGCAAATAAAATTTTATTTTTTTTCCAAATTTTTAGAAAAAAATGTATTTATTCAAAATTTATTGGAAAACAAATTTTGTGTTTAAAATTTTGGATGTAAAATTTTTTGGAAAAAAAATTTTGTGTTTAAAATTTTTGGATGTAAAATTTTTTGGAAAAAAATACAAAATTTTTACATGTAGGTATATAAAATTTTATTCTTATTCGAAATTTTTAGAAAAAAAATTTATTTATTCAAAATTTTTGGATGTAAAATTTTTTTGAAAAAAAATTTTGTGTTTAAAATTTTTGGATGTAAAATGTTTTGGAAAAAAATACAAAATTTTTGGAAGTATAATTTTTTGGCAAATTTTTGGATGTAAAATTTTTTCTTCACAGTTTTTGGAAAAAAAAATTTTTAGAAAAAAAATTTATTTATTCAAAATTTTTGGATGTAAAATTTTTTGGAAAAAAATACAAAATTTTGGCATGTATATAAAATTTTATTTTTATTCGAAATTTTTACAAAAAAAAATTTATATATTCAAAATTTTTGGATGAAAAATTTTTTGGAAAAAAAACAAAATTTTTGCAAGCATATAAAATTTTATTTTTATTTGAAATTTAAAAAGAAAAAATTTGTTTATTCAAAATTTTTGGATGTAAAATTTTGTGGAAAAAAATTTTGTGTTTAAAATTTTTGGATGTAAAATTTTTTGGAAAAAACAACAAAATTTTGGCGTGTATATAAAATTTTATTTTTATTCGAAATTTTTAGAAAAGAAATTTGTTTATTTAAAATTTTTGGATGTAAAATTTTTTGGAAAAAAATACAAAATTTTTACATGTAGGTATATAAAATTTTATTTTTATTCGAAATTTTTAGAAAAGAAAAATTTATTTATTTAAAATTTTTGGACTTAAAATTTTTTGGAAAAAAAAATTTTGTGTTTAAAATTTTTGGATGTAAAATTTTTTGGAAAAAAAAATACAAAATTTTGGCATGCATAATATAATTTTTTGGAAAATTTTTGGATGAAAACATTTTTTCTTCGCAGTTTTTGGAAAAACATTTTTTTAAAACTTGGTTACTCGTCGCGCTACTATTATTTCGAACACAGTTGTAGATTTAAATGGACTAATTTCCAAAACTCACCTTGGCGCCTGTTATATACCATTCATTTTCTGTAGTCAATACCAGCTCGAATAAGCAGTCCTCGAATTGCCTTCCAATGTTAACACCTTCCCTCTCCTCCCAAGCAATACTGCCTGCATGTAACTGAGCTAAATGTGTAAGAAACAGCTTGCAATGCTTAACTGTATATGCCTCCTCATTTTCCAAATGTCGATAGCCCAAATCGGGAGCGGCAAGATCTTCAAGCACCAGTAAATCTTTTCGCGCATAATAACACACGGGATATAACTTCGTAGTTGCTATCGGCGATTTTTGCATAAAATTTGGTAATTTTATAAATATTTAATATTTCTAATGCTCACCAAATTTCTGTATATTCGGTAATATTTGCGTGTATGCACAGCCTTCTTTGCGGAAGAAACATTTACGTTCACACTCGTCCCGATGCAGCTCATTGGAGATGGGCACCGATTTCACAAAGTAGCAGAATTCTTTAATTTCATCACTGATAGGCTATGCGTGAGAGAAGTTTTATTGAATTCCAAATCATATAAATGCCCAAATTGTATTTGTGTTTTGTTGTTGTATTTTATTATTTAGCTTGTTTGTTTTGTTATTTACCCCGTGATCGTCTTACCTCATCTTGCACCCTTATGCGTAGCTTGTAATATTCACCCATAAACCCCACTAGCTCATTCGAACCCTTTTCGAGTGCATAGCTGACAATTTTAATGCTTTCATCTTTTTGCAGTTTTAACGAATTCCTGGCGATTTTTTCACATTCTGCCGCACTTAGAATATCAGCAATTGTCTCGTTCATGTGATCAAACATCTGTTCTCCACGCTCGCCAATTTAGAACTGTCAACGCTTGCAAATTGATCGCAATTGTTTGAGGTGTAGCACTTAACCCGTGCATGCCCAGCGTTATTTTTATTGGTCTCCTTTTCTTTCGGTCTTCAATCCCTCGTGGGACATGGAGCATCAATGTTTCGTAGGCGCACACATTTTGAGCCAAACAGAACGCCAGGCCGGAGCTTGCCTTCCTCTATAGACCCTAACCTCGACTTCAAATATGTTAAAGAAGCTCAGAAAAGGAAAAAGCAAGTTAGCCCACATTCGCCTGCAACTACTGTTTTCGTACTCTGAGCTAGAGCTAACCTCGCCTTTGGGCTCAGCAACATGTTCACAGAGATTATTTACCTCTCTCTATTCAGCTACAACTGACTATAGACTCCTATGCACTGCTGCCCTGCTCTCGCAGAATACAAAGTCGTTCATAGCCCGCTGCATTGAACAGGGTGTGCCAGCGCTACATTCGTAAGCACTTCTAGGAGGCAGAGAGTAGGATATACACTCCATTTTTATTGGTAAGGTAATAGATTTGTGGCCGCCGTAGCCGAATGGGCTGGTGCGTGACTACCATTCGGAATTCAAAGAGAACATAGGTTTGAATCTCCGAGAAACAGCAAAATGAAGAAACAGTTTTTTTAATAGCGGTCGCCCCTCGGCAGGCAATGGCAAGCCACCGAGTCTATTTCTGCCATGAAAAAGCTCCTCATAAAAAAATATCTGCCGTTCGGAGTTAGCTTGAAACTGTAGGTCCCTCCATTTGCGGAATAACATTAAGAATTGCGAGCAAGATTTGTTGCGATTTGTCTTCTGCATTTTAATTAAGGGGTTATACGCAGTTATGACTTTCAAAAAAATCAATTTTTTCTATTGCATTTTTTGCACGTTTTAAGGTAGGTATTGAAACTTTAAACGTGTTTTTTTCAAAACGGCATTTTTCAAGTCGGTGTACACGATATCTCGAAAACGGCTTGTTTGATCGGTCAACCGTTTTAACTCAATCTTTAAAGATACATTTTCTAGTAATTAGTCGTTCCTTTTGTAAATCTGATACTTATTTTCCATTTTATAATCAATTTACGGCCAAATTTTAACGTAAAAATCGAAATCATTTCGTTTAAAAGCAGCCATTTTGTGAAAATTCACTATTTTGATTAGCCGAACGATTAATTACTAGATAATCTAATATACTAACAAAATTTGTTTGGTTTTTTGATTTCAGATAATCCAATCCTGAGTTACGATGTACACCGTAAATCGTCTTTTTTTAAAGGAGGTTCCAGAAATCGCCTGCAGCGCGCTCTATAATCAACATTTTCATAAATAAAAAATTTTGTTACGTTCTTGAGGGATGCTTTTATAACCGCCAAAAATTTTCAAATTAAAATATTCTGAAGTTTCTTCAGGATAAATCCTTGACAACCCGTCTTTTATTTGTTTCATAACTGCGTATAACCCCTTAAGGCTTTAAGGCTTTTTTCTTTTATGACTTGAAGGAAATACCCTAAATCTCAGTCAAACAGCTTAGCAAACATAATAAATTGTGCTTTACTCTTAAATGGGCCATAGTTCCGGCTTTTCTCTCTTACATAAAATATATCCCACACATATGTAAGATACATCTAAGAGGATATAACAAATTTGGCACTTTCTTTTATGGGGCGTGGCAACGCCCACTTTTCCAAAGTTATATATAGCCTACATTATGCCCAGAGATTACATGAAGCTGGATTTGAGTTTTACGTTGAATAATGAATGTAAAAGAAAGTAGCTACTGTCAACACACAAGGAGTCTTCGCGTCTTGGACCAAGTGCCAGTGTTGACAACCAATAATTCGAAGTTGTGAAGACCTTTGCTTACCTTGGCACCAATATCTACAACAAAAACGACGATGAAACAGAGAATAACTCTTGCCAACAGGTGTTACTTTGGGTTCAGTAGACAATTGAAGAGTAGAGCTCACTCTCGAACAATCAAACCGGCACTCTACAAAACGGTCATCATTCCCAGCTTGCTATAGAGGGCAGAAGCATGGACGATGTCAACAACAAATGAGAAAGTTCTGGGAGCCTTTGAGAGAAAAATTCTCTGCAAATTCGTTGATGACCCCGCGTTAGTGAGGATTATCGTGTACGATGGAATAGCGAGCTGTACGACCTATAATAGGGACATTCCCACGGAAGGGCGTTATATCTGGCCAAGTACTTCTCACTCCGGCAGCATTTCCCGTGGAAGTACGACCACAACAGCTATGTAGAAGCACGGACATAGTTAAGCGTGTAAAAATACGGCGAGCACGTTGGCTTGACCATGTCAGCCGTATGAACGAAGACGCTTCAGCAAGGCGAATCTGCGAGCTGATACTCCACATAGAAAGACGAGGAAGAGGAGACCGATGTCTCTGTTGGAAGAACAAAGTGCCACAGGACTTGTTAGATCCATTTTTTTTAATGATTTATTATTAGCAAATGTTTAAATGCGCATTATTAGATTATTTGCTTCAGTTCCTCCAAAATGGAGACGCCAATATTTTTGTTCAGTTGAAAAGATTACCAAGTGGAAAGACTTTGAGAAGCCTGGGTATAGCTGCTCAACATCACATAATTACATCCAATTTAACTCAACTGCTCGCAAGACGTGCAGAGTGCAATAAAAATACCAGCGAAAGTGTCGCAATAGAACTTTCAGCTCGCAGTGATAAATCCGCTCAATGTTGGTTGTCATACAAATTCTTTTGAATCTTTTCATTTATACTTTTTATTATTTATGAAAAATTCGGTTTTTGTAGGTGTTCAGGTCAAATAGTACCAGCTCACGTAAATATTGAGAGTTTTTCGAAATATTTGGTAGAAGTCTTAGAATATAATGGAAGAATTACTACGGAAAAAGAGTTAATTTTTTTTCCTTTTTTGTTTTTATTTGGATGGAAAGTGATCATATTGCATACTTCCAATTCTCTTTCATTTAACTTCTATTTGTGTTCCATGTCTTCTGAAAATATAATCGATCTCCGGATGACCGCAAGCACACAAGCAAACACCTTGTAATGAGGAAGGTGGTACGCCACTCTGAAGTAATGCGAAACTGGTTCCAGGGTGGGCTACGGCTCCAAACGAGGGGTAGTTTTTTAGTCTCCGGCATGCCTGGACGTTGCTTCGACGGCAGCTTTGATGATGCATTAGACAGTTTCAACCTCCTCATCCGAAAAAAAAATCATATATATTCTCATGTTATCTGAATTGAAAATATAAATAAATTTTCAAACTGAAACAATAATTTTATAGAAATATTTTTAGTGCTTTCTGCTATTCTATGTGCACATCTTTGGGACGTTTCTTTTCTTCTCTAACGAAAAAAAAAATTGAAAAAAATTCGTAAGGCTTTTGCTGCCTTTCAATATTCTATTATTGTTTAATTTAGTTAACAAATTTATTATGAATATTTAAATAAATATTTATTAAAAAAAAAAAAAATTGGGTTCCAAGGGTTAAAGCAGTGATCATTGCAATGAGATATGTAAAGTGTATATCTAACATTAAAATGTGTTTTAGGTACGATGCTGTTGTTACATGTGGCTGTGGGGTGTTGCATTAGGTACGCATATAGCATTTTTATATTTCAGAAAGAGTCAGAATTTATTTCGTTTCTTTTTATTGTAGTAAAAAAAGAAGACTTTGAAGTTATGCTTAGGGTGTAAATCTTATGTTATGTTATGTTATGTCATGTTATGTTATGTTATGTTATGTTATGTTATGTTATGTTAGGTTATGCTATGTTATGTTATGTTATGTTATGTTATGTTATGTTATGTTATGTTATGTTATGTTATGTTATCTTATGTTATGTTATGTTATGTTATGTTATGTTATGTTATGTTATGTTATGTTATGTTATGTTATGTTATGTTATGTTATGTTATGTTATGTTATGTTATGTTATGTTATGTTATGTTATGTTATGTTATGTTATGTTATGTTATGTTATGTTATGTTATGTTATGTTATGTTATGTTATGTTATGTTATGTTATGCTATGTTGTTATGTTATGTTATGTTATGTTATGTTATGTTATGTTATGTTATGTTATGTTATGTTATGTTATGTTATGTTATGTTATGTTATGTTATGTTATGTTATGTTATGTTATGTTATGTTATGTTATGTTATGTTATGTTATGTTATGTTATGTTATGTTATGTTATGTTATGTTTTGTTATGTTTTGTTATGTTAAATTATGTTAGTCGATAAATGGTACTCTCTTGGCTTATACAATTTTGTTTTATTTCCTCGTTCACTCCAATCGGGAGCATAGGGCCTCGACAAGACTCTCCTAATTTTATTTTTGCACCATCCCATGTAATTCCGGCATCTACTAGCGCGCACAACTTCCACGGAGTGTTTTTTGGCTGCACACGACCTCTGCTCTCTTGCGAGTTCCAGTCTGGTGTGATTCTCGGGATATTATCTGGTGGTTTTCTAAGCGAGTGACCTATCCACCGCCACTTTCTACGATTGATTTGCCATATGATGGATTCCTCATTCGTTATTCTCCACAGCGCGTCGTTGCTGATGGTGTTCGGCCAGAATATTCTACAGATCATCCAGAGGCATTTGCCGACGAAAGATTGTAGCCTCTGTGTGATGATGTCAGAGACCAGCCATGTTTTATTTCCTTACAACAATACTGGCTTCACAAATGATTTGAATATTCACAGTTTAGAGCGTCTGGAGATTTGCGAACTCGCCCTTATAGGGTGATAAAATCTTCTGACATATTGGCAGCACCGGATTAACCATGTCGGATGGCCTAGGTAACGCAATGCTCGGGTCAATTTATCATCTTCTAAAGTAATATGGCCGCCGTAGCCGAATATGTTGGTGCATAACTACTACTCAGTAGTGCATGGGTTCGAAATCTCGGGTACAAAACATCAAATTAAAGAAAAAGTATTTCTAACAGCGGTCGCCACTCGGTAGATAATGGCAAAACACCGAGTGTATTTCTGCCATGAAAAAACTTCACAAACAAAAAACAAAACATTTGCCGTTCGGAGCAGGTAGGAACACAATCAAACAGCCATACAGAAGGTTCCTCTTACTAGTGAACGAAGCTGAAACTCTATATAACAATAATCAGACCTTGCGGTATTTATGCTTCTGGAACCTAGGAGATGCGTAAGGTGGATTAAGAAAAGCTAAACATATTTGAGCGAAAAATCATGCTTGGACGGGTGCAGATAGATCTCGTCCACTATCGTCTACGTTACAACAATCAAAACCTAGCTGAGCTATACGACTTTCAAATCACCGACTTCATCAAATTTCAGCGTGCTAAGGGTGCTAGACATGTTTTGAGAATGGACCCAAACGAAATTGTAAAAAAGATCCACAATAGTAAGCTTTAGATCTGTTTTGCAATTTCAGTTTAGCTGTTTAAAAGGGGTCACCCAAGGAAAACTTGGATTTTTAAAGCTAATGACGACGGCAAGATCTTTGGACTGAAAAACTGGAGGATACCTGTCAGGGTTCGGGAGTTTTGGTCGAAGTTATTGAGGGAGCCAAGGTCCTATCCGAATCGTGATACCAACAATGATAATGAATACGCGCCTTACTGTCTTACTGACAAGAGGAAGCTTTCAGTCTCCCAAATGTATACAAAAAAGTCTTTGATAGGCGATTTGAGAAGAGAAGAAGTGTTGTTCAGGCCTTTTTTGGATTGCCTTCATTCAAATGCTTCAAATTTATTCATTAATTGGACCACTCGGGTGTGTAATTCTCCATCAAACAATACAGCCGTACGAGTATAACCGACAGAAGAAGAAGTTGGTGCTAACTTTAATGCAAGCAGACGACCATGTTTAGCCGTAAGATTCTAAATAGAGATTACCGACTCAGGTCAAAATACCAGCCGTCCAATTAACAAAACATTATAAGATTATGATTTTTATTTCGATTTCGCGCTAGAGCTCAACCATTTCAAAATATTATTAAATATATAAACCATAAGCGGTCTCAGCGAGACACCCCATACACCGTAAATATAAAGTGAAATTATATGTTATCTCATAAATTTATTTCAAGTGAAAAGTCTCCACACAAATACACACACATACTTATCACACAGCAGATATTAGCTTATCATAGTCCAGAGATCATTTACGCTAATAGAGACAGCGAGATTACTATTTGGCGAATTATGTGGCGTAAATGAAAAATCGCATAAGTCTGGTTTGGTTTTGTTTTGCAGCAGATAAATGCTAAATGCAATAGCAAAGCGGGGGTTCCAACGATTTCGATCTAGCAATACGGACGTCGCAGATGTGGCGCCTGAAATTATTATAACGACATCACAACAATACCGGGGTCGTAAAAATCGGAAAAATTTGCATCCCTAGTAAACATTGTTAGGATTTGTTTCAAGTTAGCTATTCTTTTAGGTTAGCTTCGTGCCTTATTAAGCAGTTGAGTGAATTTCGTGGTAGAGTAAGACTGAGAAAATTACTTCTCAAAAAAGGCTACTAAGAAAGAGGGAGATAATCTATTTCTTATAATTCGGAAGAACTTATCGAGCTATTCCATAGACTTGGAAATAAGAAATTTCACTATCCAATGTATCATTCAATGTCATAAATCGACGTCAGAGTACAAATTTAAAGAAAATTGACCAACAAAGAGAAATTTAAAGAAAATTGACAAGCGAAAAGAATTTTAAAGAAAATTGTCAAGATTTTCAATAAAGCTGATGCCCCTCGGACATCGCAAAAACTAAGCGCACCTAAATTGGTTTATGAAACTGAGTTAAGTAAAATACACTACAGAAACTTTGGACCGAACCCTCAAAACACTAAAAAAAATATAAAAATACTTGTAATTCTAAAGCCAGATATATTAAATATATAAATATAAGAGCGTCGTTTGAAAAGCCCGTGAAAAGTCGGAGAGATGGCACTACTGGCACGTATCGGGGTTATGGTTAGTTAGTAGCATCTCGTGGAAGATAACACACAAAGCTTCAGCCAGATCGGTCTTTTTTTTGTGTTTGGCATTCATCCTCGATTCTAAGTCGGAAGTCGGAGTGATTTTCAAATAAAATCCTTCCCATCACGACTACGTACCAGTTCACTTCTCAACAGATGTGGTCCCAAAATTATTGGAGAAAGGCTTCCAACTCGTTTCACATACCCTCTATTCTTCAGACATGGCTTCCGTGGATCCCGCGGACTATTATTTACTTGTACTTATATCAGCTCCAAGACACCGAGGTGTTCATGGAAATGAAACTACCGGTGAATTGCTAACTGCACAACGAATCAGCGGTAACCGAATGGGTTGGTGCGTGATTACCAATCAGAATTCACAGAGAGAACGTAGGTTTGAATCTCGGTGAAACATCAAAATTAAGAAAAACATTTTTCTAATAGCGGTCGCCCCTCGGCAGGCAATGGCAAACCTCCGAGTGTATTTCTGCCATGAAAAAACTCTTCATAACAAATATCTGCCGTTCGGAGTCGGCTTGAAACTGTAGGTCCCTCCATTTGTGGAACAACATCAAGACGCACAACTCAATTAGGAGCAGGAGTTCGGCCAAACACCCAAAAAGGGTGTAAACGCGCCAATTATATATATATACATATGTAAACTGGAGGAAACTTTTTCGATTTATCGAAGCATCTGGAAAATTCTCACAGGTCTAGCTACCTCCATGTCTCTATTTTGTCCTACAACTTCTTCTCTGTCATTTCTCTTCTTTTCTTCTTGACAATCTACCCGTTTACTTGCCAGAGATTCGAATAGAATGGACTTTTTAGCTAGAGTGTTTTATGAGTTGCCGTGTTTTTTGGCTCGCCTTTTTCAAATTTCAAATTTAATTTTTCTCTTTGTTACCAATTTGAAGAAATGAATGGCGGGAAAAAGATTTCATTCAAACGAGAAGATGATTGCATAACCGAATGACTATTTTTCAGATCGATACAAATCCTATTTTTCGAAAGAAATAAAGAATCTAGAACAACATTGAACGAAGTGTATAGGCCTAAAAGGAAGCTATGTTGAAAAATAAAACAGGTTTATAGCAAACAATTAAGCTTTTTTTTTATTTTTGCACGGACTTTTTAAAAGAGCCTCATAGTGCCGCTTAGAAAGAAAATCAACAAAAGAGTTCGAAGTTAAAAATTTTCATTATCAGAAAAACGTCCTTTTTACGGACGAAAGCGAATTTAATATAGAATTTTTGAATGAAAGCAAGGCCCGCACTAGAATTACAGTGAGGCATGCCGAAGAATCAGTTAGGCCCGAATTAGGCAGGCCTTACTGAGGCACGCCTCACTATTACCTTACCAGGCCCACGTTAGGCAAGGCAAAGATTGGAATACCAGAACAATACCAAATTTGGTTGGCGATACCTTTCGGGTCTTGGGCCTAGTTTGGCTGCTTTATGAGGCGCAATTTTGGAATGCGGTCTGCCTTATTTGCGCCTAATCACCGCCTTACCAAAATTTCTAGTCGGGGCATATTGAGATGTGGAAAAAACTACACCAAGAAGTCGATTTAAAAAAAAAAACAAACCATGTCTGCCTCAGAAATTGCGAATTTGCATTTCATGCAGGGAAATATGGATTAAAGTTGTACTTCGATATTTTCAAAGTAGTATTTATGGGAGTTCTGCTAGTTTGAGAATTCGGGATCAGCTTCACTTTTACCAGACCAATGATCCCAAGCATTTCGTCCATGTCGTGCCAGAGTAGCTATGAATTATTTTCCAAAGCTGGAGCAAACGTTACCTCCAGCACTTAATGCTCAAGAGAACTTGTGGCATATTAAAAAAAAAAATATTTGAAAACAACAAATATTTCTTGACTAACAAAAATCTTTAAATTTGCTATCGTCGAGAAAGAGGCAATAATTAGTTGCGCGGCAAGCTTTGCCGATTCACTCTGAATATCAGGGTGAATAAAAGAGAAAGAGATTTGTTAACATAGGGCTTGTTCGAGGCACGTAATAAAAGCGGCAATGCTGCTGCACCTATGACAATTTACAACACTGTTGCAACTACTCAACTGATACTTTTCTGATGTTCGGCGTTTGTTTTGCATAGATTGATAGTTGTTGATAAAAAAAATAAAAAGTAAAGGAATTTTCTGTAAATGTTTCGCTAGATAGTTTCGAAACGGACAGAAATTTTCTTATGATAATGACAAAGAAAAGAATGAAGCGCACAAGGAAAACAATTTGGATGAGTAAGGAATTGTGTACCAAATGGCTCGCTTTTTTAAAACTATTAAATTATATTCAGAATACGTTTATTTTAGACATTATTTTACTATAAACAAATATTTTACTCACTTTCCCTCTTCCATTGTTGTTGTTGTTGTTGAAGTGGTTGAGTATGACCACTGAAATAATCCTAATTAATGACCGGCACCATTTTACAACCGACGTCCTCGTATAATGATGTATGAGATCTCATTAATTTGCTGCAGGAAAGGCTTACCAAAGGAGCGGAGTCCTGGAGCCCTGGACATTCACATAAGTAGTTAAAAATACTTTTCTTTGCTCCTTCCACTTGACAGCTTCTGCAAATTGGATTGAAGGGTAGATTGAGTCTAGCTGCATGATCCCTACTTTCCAATGGCCTGTAACAGTTCATTCGTCCATTGGATTTTGTATGACGGTCATGTGTTTTTTGGTTGTAATACATGTAGTTAGTTGCTTCCATATTCTTTCGGCTAAAGCAAGATAGTATGAAGCAATGGATGCTTTTAGTGTGTTCAGTGGGGTGTAGACTGCCACCGCCTCTGCTATGTCTAGTGTCGAGCCTTTTCTTGCTAGCTCATCCGCTATCGCATTACCCCGTATGTTTCTGTGACCGGGAACTCATATCAGAGTGATTTCAAGCCAATGACTAAGCATTTCCAGCTCCTCTCTACACTGTAAGACTAGTTTGGATGAAATGGAGTTGGAGCCCAAGGCCTTTATAGCTGCTTGACTGTCTGAGAAGATAGTTACTCTTGCACCAACTTCCTTGTAGAGTTTTAGTGATTTGCATGCTTCTATGATCGCTAACAGTTCTGCCTGGAACACGCTGGCATAGTCAGGAGGACGAATTGACTGGGATAGGTTCAGTGGCTTCGAATGGAAGCCAGCTCCCACACCACAGTTCATCTTAGAACCATCGGTATAGGTTTCGATATCGTGTCTTCCAATCACCTCTCCTTTGCTCCACTCGGCTCTCGGTGGAAAACGTACCGTAAAGTTTTTCTTGAAGTTGAGGTCGGGGACTGAGTAGTCTGATCTGTTTTTGAGCAGCGAAGGTCCCTGTAGGAGGATCTTACTGTGACCGTACAACCTTGTTGTCCAGCTCCCTATGTCTCTGAGTCTCACAGCGCTGCAAGTAGCTATTGTTTTAATGTGTAAATCTAATGGCAATAGATGTGTTAGTACATTGAGCGCTTCAGTAGGACTGGTGCTAAGCGCTCCTGTAGTCAAGATACACGCTGTTCTTTGTATCTTGTTCAGCTTAGTTTTGTTGTATTTCTTTTCTGTTGCAGGCCACCGTAATAGTGCCGCATATGTTAGTATTGGCCTTACAATGGCTGTATAGGACCAATTGGTTAGTTTTGGTTGGATACCCCATTTTTTACCCAACATTCTCTTACACGTGTAAAGCGCTTATTCGCTTTCTTTACTCTGTACTCTACGTTGGACTTCCAGCTGAGTTTGGGGTCTAGGGTATCACCTAGGTATTTTGCCTGTTGGGTTAGCGTGACACTGACGCCGTTTAGTTTTGGGAGATTCCATTGTAATCGAGCAAACAAAAAATTTTTGATGCCGATTTATTTGTATTCGCGCGGAACATTTACCGAATTTTTTACGAACGCAATACTTTCACAAATCATGCAACACTCCGGTTGTGATTGAAGCTCGAACAAGCCCATACTCATAACCACTTTATTTGTATGTTATTTACTAAATGAACTAATTTCAATCTCTACTAAAGAAATATAATTTCCACAAACAAAAAACCAAACGTTACCTGCAAAGCTTGAAGCCTTGGAATAAAATTTTTCATTTACAATTACATTTCTCTCCACCCCCTTGAAGACTTCTTTATTACAAACTCATTCTTAATGCAATACGTTCGATAATACATATTTGAAATTGCGATAAAATCATTCGCTAAATATTTCAATTATGACTGTAGCTGGTACGAGTATATATAAATATATATAGGCAAGTTTATAGTAGTTACAATTCCGACAGTTAAATTATTCAGAGCACTCCTCGCTAGCACCTAAATTCTTCTTTATGTGCAGAAGAGTCACAAGATAATTCGAAGTCAATTTCTAGTTACTTTGATACTTTTGAATATTAAAAAAAAAAAATACTTTTGACTATTTTAAAATGTATGCATAAGCATATTTAAAACCATTATTTTTATTCATTATAGAATTACGTCCACTTTTTAGAGTTTTCCAAATATTTACCTAATGAAGTCTCAACATTTTATACCTGTAAATGAGTAAATTCTAAAGTTAGATATTTAGATATTCGGTAAAACATACACACAAATGTATGTATGTATGTACTTAAATATATAAAATCTAATTTTGTTGACAAATCTTTGACTTTGATGTAGAAATGTTGTAAGAAGCTCTACAAATTTAGCTTGAGTTAATTTTATATTTAAATTAATAATTTTATATTTGATTTATTATTTTTTATTTTATTTTACTTCATTTTATTTTATTATTTTATATTTTATTTTATTTTATTTTATTTTATTTTATTTTATTTTATTTTATTTTATTTTATTTTATTTTATTTTATTTTATTTTATTTTATTTTATTTTGTTTTATTTGATTTTTTTTTTTTATTTTACTTTATTTTATTTTATTTTATTTTGGTTGGTTTAAGGGTGACCCCGCATCGGAGTGCCACATAGACCGCAAGTTGGGTCCGTTGTGTTGCCCTAGAGCTCATTATCTTGTATGATTTCCCCACCTAACCGAGATTTTTATTATATTGTAGATTTTGGTCAAAGATATTAATTCGTTTCGAGAATTTTATGAGAGATTCGATTTTCAGGTCCGAGAGTACTGAAAGATTGTCAATTGTTGGAGAGCCTAGAAAAGCGAGTCGACTTCTGGTTACACCGGGACAATTGCACAGCAAATGCCTGCTCGATACTTCCTCATCTTCGTCCTCGCAGTATCTGCACAGGTCGTTTTGAGGAACCCCGAGCCGACGTGCGTGAGTGCCCAAAAGGCAGTGGCCGGTGATATCGGCGGATATCCTCTAGTGATATTATCTTTTCTAAGATAGTTTTCGCAGCATACCAGATAGCGCATACTTCCGCTTGGAATACACTACAGTAGTCGGGTAATCTAAATGATAGACTGATGTGAGGGGAATTGGAAAAGATTTCAAATCCCAATTTACCGTCTTGTTTTGAGCCATCTGTATATATAATCAGAGGGCCATCGATTTCGGTAAGATTTGTCTTCCATTCTTCCCTAGTTGGGGGTGAACAGGAAAATAGCAAGGATGGTGATGGAAGACTTACATGAGAGTCTATGTCGGAAGAGATAACAGTGTTCCTGTTCATTATGGCCGAATGGCCAATATACCTTTTCCATTTCGATATGGCATTCATGCGTGTCGCTGCTTTCGCTGCAATCGCTTTGCCAGCCAAATCGATAGGGAATAAGTGAAGCAACGTATTTAGAGCCTTAGTAGGTGTTGTATTTAGGCATCCTGTTATCAGGAGGCAAGCTGTTCTTTGGTCTCGATCAATTGTGGCTACTCTACACCGTTTTTCGAGTGTTGTCCACCATACAACCACACCGTAGAAGAGTATCGGTTTAATGATCGAGGTATATATCCATTATTTCATTTTACTTCATTTTATTTTATTTCATTTTATTTTTTTTTTTATTTTATTTTAGTTTAGTTTAGTTTAGTTTAGTTTAGTTTAGATTAGTTTAGTTTAGTTTAGTTTAGTTTAGTTTAGTTTAGTTTAGTTTAGTTTAGTTTAGTTTAGTTTAGTTTAGTTTAGTTTAGTTTATTTTAATTTTTTAAATTTTATTTTATTTTATTTTATTATTTTTTATTTTATTTTATTATTTTTTATTTTATTTTAATTTTTTATTTTATTTTAGTTTATTTTATTTTATTTTAGTTTATTTTATTATTTTTTATTTTATTTTATTTTATTTTATTTAATTTATTTTATATTTATTTATTAAATTCTTTTAATTTAATTTTTAAATGTTCTAATTTTGTATTTCATTTTATTGTATTTTATTGTATTTTATTTCAGTTAGCTTCGTTTTGTAAAAAAAATACGCCAATCTCCTTCGTCTAGTTGCAGGCAAGCCAAGCAAGCAGCATTTGCGGAGACTACAGCGATGGCAATGGCTACGGCTACGGCAACGGCACAACATTTCTTTTAAAGTACATCATTTGATAGGTACGCAGTTATTTGATCATGCAGATCTCATGTACTCAACTGTATTTATTTGCTTTTGTCTTTATCTCTTTTCTATTCACTCCAAAAGTCGTCATCATCATCGTTTTTATCCTCTTTAAAGTCGCACAAATTCAAGTCTTCATTGAAAAGATCTTCGCTTTCCGAGGAATCTGGTTGTCATCTACTTGATAAGCTTACACGTGTGGGTATGGTTACGAATGTCTTGGGCGGCCGTGGTATACGTATTGTTGTTGCCTTCGTCGCTGTCTTTGCCGAAACGCTCGGTATTAGTTGTTCTTGTATATTGCCGCCGCTATACTCGAAACAACCACAACACCAATTATCACAGCGCATCACCAAAATTAGGCCAGCAATTAGCCAAAAGAGTATGGCCGGCCAAGAATAGTATGAGCAAGCGACGAACAGCATTGAAGCCATCATAACAGAGGCAGAGCAAAGAACCGGACTCACACTGATGACGGTGGTGTGGTAGCTGGGAAAGACTGACATCATAGAACTTACGATTATGGCACCTGAAATTGTAGGGGAGAGATCAATAATTTTAGTCACTGCTACTCAACATTCCAAATTAAATTTGTAAATCTGTAAGGGCTTCCAACACTCCATCAGACTCTGCCAATTTCATTCCCAACTAAACACGATAAGATACTCACCACAAAAGTAAATGAACACCGTATTCGTGTGATGCAATACAAAGGCTATGCTGCATAAAATTGATCCAGAAACAATCATAAAAATAGAGAGCATGGCAAATCGCCATGTCAGCAGAGTCGGTAAGCGCCCAGTGCGTTCCATTGGACCAGCCGTTGTGACCTTAGATATAAGAAAAAAATTAAGACATATTTTAGATTTGTTTTTTAGCTTGAAGCCACCTTGATTTTCTGTCGATATTCATCAACTATCGCGTCAATATCGGTTGAGGTATCTGAATCGCTCTTCTCAAATTTCTCTGGGAATTCGAAATCGGAAGGCTTCAATAGAAGACACCATAATTTATTTATTACATCTTCCGTCTGTATGAAGAACTTTAATATTTCATTTGTATGCTGCTTACCGGTGGCTCACGATCCGATAGTATTGCAGATTCTACGTCTTTTGGCTCGCGCACGGGACAAGGAGATGTGGGCTCACCCAGCAAAAGCCATTCCTTCTCCAACTCCTTCTTGGGTTTCTTTTTCGTCTTTGGCTTCTTGATGGCACTTTTCTTGGCTAGGCTTGCATTCAGTAAGCTGCGTTTACTTTTACTATTCGAAGAAGAACTCTTTTCAGGAACTGGTGCAGTGGAGAGACGACTATACGAGAGTGATGAATTGAAATCTAAAATTAGATAATAAAATGAACTTCTGGTTTCACAATTGAACATAAAACATATGACTTACTACTGCGTTGTATATACTTTGGACGGAATGGCAAGTACAGCAAGTAGAATGATCTGAGAAAGCCCGCAAATAGGTGACTAGACGCCATTATATAGCTGAGATGTTGCATGGGGCAGGCAAACGCTAACATAGCGCAGAGGCTTCCTACAATTTTAAAATCAGCTTAATAAAGAGCTTCTCCACACAAGCGTCAAACTTAGTTACCGCTTATGAAAATAGCCAGCACGGGATTGCCGCTGTCGGGACTCTCATAACTTATTTGCTTGGAAAACACCTTCCATTCGGCGGTCGCAAAGCGTACTATGTAGCCGTAGAGTTCTTGGAAAAGCTCCAAGTATGCGGCCGAGCAGGTTAACATTAAAAGACAAGCTATGGCTGGTACGAAATTGTGAAAATTCAGATCGTTCACAAAAGTGAAGATTGGAATGGCATTGTACTCCGCAGCAGGTCTTGAATAGAAGTGCAAGAAATTTGAGTGTAGGGAGAGAATTGTATGTACGGGTATTTTTAAGTTGAATTGTATTTGTATTTCTTAGAATCTACACTGGTGAGCATGACTGAAAGGGTGGCAAATTTTTTTAAATATTTAAAATAAAAATTGAGCTATAATTTTTAATTTTTTGTTTAACCAAAACCATGTAAATCAAACTTTCAAACTTTACAAGAACTTTACAAAAAATCACAAACTTTTCATTAAAATATTAAAAATTAATTTTAAATTTTGAACTTTTTAACCGAGTTTTCAGAAAATTTTCGGATATGTAGTAACATGGCTTATAAATTTTAGTAGAATTAGCGTAAGTTTCAATTGGCTGAAACATCGCGTTGATTTTTAAGATTTTTTTTTTATTTTGGCCCCCCAATGTATGGCCCCCGGATAGTCTTAGTCGCTAGTTATTTTATTGTAATTTATAAAATTACATACATATAGGTATGTCTATACTATGCCTATGCCTCCCCAGAAGGAGAAGTTAGTGGTCACACTACTCAACGCACTTTGAATGTTGAACCATCGAACCACCGAAAAAACAAAAAAATTATTACATAGAAAATATTACAAAAAACAAAACAAATAATTGTAAAACGATAATGGCCGTAACCGATTAACCAAATTCTACCGGATTTTCATTAACAAATAAAGGAAATTTATAAACCGCTTAAAGAATACTTTTTAACTTGGAAATACGACTATTACTCTACAGATGGAGCTGGTATGGGAATGTCTCTAAAAATCCCACTTTGGATCGAATTCGGCTTATATTCAAACCTTATAATGAGAGTAACACAAAGATAAGGTTAGCACAAATTGATAAGCTTTTATTTATTTTTTTTTTTTTGCAACATAATTTTAAATTTTTAGTTAATTTAATTTTTTAGTTTTTTTCATAAAAATATGTTATTCCATAATAAAAACCACGTAAATCCAATTGCCAAACTTTGTACAAGATTTAAAAAAATTCAAAAAATATTCATCGAAATTCCAGCCATTTTAATCAAAATTTAGAAAGAAAATTTGACTACGTGGTTGTATGGCACCTAAAATTTATAAAAAAGTGTAAAGTTTAAGTGACTCAAAATTTTTTTGTATTTAAAAAAATATCGTGAATTCGTCAATGAAAAAATGTAACAAAAATTAAAGTGAATTTTTAAACTTTTCAAACTTAATTAATTAAAAAAAAAAAACACAAACAAATATATTCAAAACTTATCAATATGTGGTGATCTTATATTATTTCCGGCACTTCACTGGCTTTTCCAAAAAAAGTCGCCCGTCGCTTTTCTGATCCATATCAGTTAGATTTAGATATCTATGAAATGAGACTTTCAGCTATTAGTCCATAGATGTCGCTAGGAGTATTTTTAAACCTTCGCAAATGTCTTGTTTTTTTCGTCTGTCATCTGTCAACAATATTCAGTTCATTGTTTGTTACGTTTCATACAACAATGCATTTTTGTCGCTCTTAAAAATGTCTAATCTCGTGCCTTCAAACTACGATTTGCGGACATCGTTGATTTTCTGTTATCAATTGAAGAAAAACGCTTCTCAAGCTCATCAAATGCTTATAGAAGCTTACGGTGGGCATGCTCTAAGTAGAGGACAGTGCTTCAGGTGGTTTGAAAAATTCCGAAGTGGTGTTTTTAGCGTGGAGAACGAGGACCGTGGCCGGCCACCGAAAAAGTTTGAGGACGCCGAATTGCAAGCATTGTTGGATGACGATGATGGTCACACGCAAGAAATGATGGCAGAGCAGTTGGGAGTGACCCAAAAAACCATTTCCAAACGTTTGAAAGACCTGAGCATGATTTTAAATGTCGGAAGATGGGTGCCGCATAAACTGACTGAAAGGCAGCAAGAGAACCGAAAAACCACTTGTGAAATGCTGATCTCCCGGTTCAAAAGGAAGTCTTTTTTGCATAGAATTTCGAATCGTTACGGGTGATGAAAAATGGGTGTATTTCTCCAATCCCAAGCATTAACGATCGTATGGTCCGCCCGGCCACAAGCCAAAAACAACGGCCAAACCAAATCCCTTCGGCCGCAAGGGTTTTCTGGGATCAGCGTGGTATGATTTGGTACGAGCTATTAAAACCAGGTGAAACAGTGGACGGTGCACGCTACCAACGACAATTGACCGAATTGAATAGCGCTATACACCGAAAACGCCCAGAATATGCCGATCGGCGTCACAAAGTAATTTTTCTTGATGACAATGCACCGCCACATCGAACAAGAGCCACCCGGGAATTGGTGGAGACGTACAATTGGGAACCGCTGGTGCATGCGGCTTACTCACCAAACTTGGCGCCTTTGCACCGATGGGCCTCGCACTTTCCGAGCAGCTCTTCAATTCTCACGAAGAAGCCAAAAAACGGCTCGATGATTGGTTTGCGGCCAAAGACGGCCAATTTTTTTGGCGCGGCATCCAGAAATTGCCTGAGAGTTGGGAAAAATGTGTCGCTACCGATTGCTATTATTTTGAAGATTAAATTTGTTACCATTTTTTGTTAATAAACGTTTGAAATTAAAAAAAGCCTCATTTCAAAAAGCCTCATCTACCTGTTTGTCACACCGAAAAATACACGAAAATTGTATGGTTCCGAAATGGGTGATTTTAGCCTATTTTTATAAAGACGAAGAATCCAAAATTGCAGGTAAAAAATATACAAAGCATCTACAATTTAATATCCAACAAATCCGGCCTCGCTCCTTTTCATGCATTTTTTCCACGTTTTTCAGAATGTCATGGCTTGTCCAAAAAGCGATATTTTCATCTTTGTCCATATTAATCTGTTATTATGTCACTCAAATCAGAAAAAACTGGTGTACATGTAGCCAATTACAAAGGGTGGTTAAATTTGAAGAGCCGATGTTAAATGTGAACTACACCTAAACGTCAAATTTTTTTCTACATTTCATTTGATATTTTTCAATTTCAGACTAACTCAATTTGAACCATGGAAAGATGCACAAAAGAGCAACGCGTTAAAGTTATTCAGGCTTATTATGAAAACCGGCGTTCAAATCAAAATGCATATCGCGCACTTCATCTTCAGTGATGAGGCACATTTTCACCTCAGTGGATTCGTCAATAAACAGAATTACCGCATCTGGGTGAATGATAGTTCAAGAGTGATTGCCGAAAAACCAATGCACCCACAAAGAGTGACTGTTTGGTGCGGTTTTGGGCCGGCGGCATCATTGGGCCGTATTTTTTCCAAAATGAGGCCGGTCAGGCAGTTACTGTGAATAGTGTTCGCTATGGTGAGATGATAACGAACTTTTTATGGCCCGAATTGGAAGATATGGATGTGGACGATATGTGGTTTCAACAGCACGGTGCCACATGTCACACAGCTAACGAAACAATGGCTTTTTTGCGCGAAAAATTTGATGGCCGAATAATCTCACGTCGCGGCGATGTCAATTGACCGCCAATATTACATTTTCTTCCAAAAATTAAAAATTTTTGTTTTCAAAGAGTAACTCCAATTGCTCTGTACTGACATCGATCAATTCTGTATTGTTATACCCACTGCGGCGATACTTGTAACGCTAATTGCGTTGTTAACCTTCAATAATTAGTTGCTGCTCATCACACGATATAAATATTCGTTAATTTTGTATTCCTAAAAATTTCTGTAGTGGATTTTTACAAATTCTACGCTATGCGCGCCTTGCGAAAATCTCAATATTCACACACTGATGCTGCTAAATTCAAAATGGGCAATCGCATTGGAAAAGTACCTAGTTATCGTAACCTTAGTCATAATATTATTCTCCTTATTAAGATACCTTATTTTAGTCCTTTTCTTGCTTTTAGTTCAAATGTCAAGTTACACTTATCTTAACTACAGACTGACGTTCTTTTTTCTCACTTTTTAGTTTTATAGTAAATTTTAATTTTACCATGAATATTTCAATTTAAAATCAGTTGTTTTCTTTTCAACTTACTTGTAGTTCATTAATAATGAAAAACCCAGTGCTTTAAGCATTATGGAACAAAAGGTTCTAAGTATGTAAATAATTCCTGTCATACGGTCAAGAAACGAATTTTTCGATGGATAGTCTTTCGGATATGCGAAGGTGAGTAGTCCCGCTGCCGTGAGAAACTGTGAAGCGAAGAAGAGAAAATTATTAAAATATCATATATTATATATAAATTAAGTATGTATGGGTACATATATATGTATGTATTGAACGAGTACTATTTAAGTCCTGCATAAGTAGAGAAAATATTTATTATTTCTTAACAAAGAATACTAAAAAATAGGAAATCGTTTTTGTGTAGCTCTCAGAGGGAACATGTTTTTCATAATTATTTTTGTTTGGTTGGTTTATTTAGTCAATTTTCCAATAATAAAGCAACACTTTGACTACATTTTCCTAAAGTTTCGTTGCAAAATATCGAAAATTGAGCGAGACACAATGAATCTCCAGAGGCCACTTGAAAAGTAGTTTCACGGCGTATATCATAACTCGCATGTCGGCGAAGATGTTTCTGAAGGTATTCCTGGGGAATGTTTTTCCGGCATTTAATTTTTTCGTAATACTTCGGAGCCGAAAACCTCTCTTTCGCTAAATAATCGGTTCTAAATAATAGTTCTGTGATAACTAAAACCAAAAGAAACAGCTGATTAAAATGTTTGCTCAGCTTTTGTTAGAGAAATCAATATTCAAATAAAATATAACTCTTGTATACATATAAACTTAGTTCGGATTATCCGTATGTTCGCCTTAAGCGAGATGGTCTTAAGCGACGAAATGTAGGTCCGAGTATTTTCTCGAAATTCCATCGGTACTTTTTAGTTTTTGCGCCTTAACTGGAGTTCGGTTTAAATGGAAAGTACTGTACTTATATATATACATACAGTGCCGCTCAACTGAACAGGTTTGAAAATTATTTCTTCTATTTTTTCTTCTCTCTTTGTTCCTATGGCATTTTTTCCTTCTTTCTTTTTGTTTTGAACCTTCATTGCAACGGTAAATCAGAGTATTTCTTTAATCGTGAAATTCGCATCTGATTAGATTTGACCACTTGGACTTCTCTTTTTACTTAACTGAGTGTTTGAAAACATATTATTTCTTTGGTCTACTTAAATTTAAAGTAATTGCTACCATTTTTTTTAATATGGGTCGGGGAAAATCTGGCCTAAAACATAATGAAATATGAAAGAAGATTGGTCGAAGCCAAAACGTGGTAAGCAATTTTCTTCGTAATGAAGCCGATTACGGGAAAAAATGAAAGGAGAAAAAAAATATGCTACAACGGCGTCAGAGATGCGACTAATCCTTCGAACTGCTTCGAGTTCCCACCTCTCTGCCAGTAAAATCAGGGATGAAAAAACCTCCTCTCAATGATGCACGGAAGGAAGCGCGACTTCGATTTGCGGGGGATCACATGACATGGAACAAGGAGTGGAAGGCTGTGGTTTCTCCGACAAAAAAAAGTTCAATCTCGACGGACCGGATGGCTACAACTATTATTTTCACGATATGCGAAAAGAGGAATGCTTTTTGAGTCGTCATCACTCCTGTACAGGAGGCGTAATGGTTTGGGGAGCCATATGGTTTTATGGAACTTGCGACCTGCAGTTTGTTTCATCAAAGATGGATGCACATGTCTACAAGACTGTGCTCCAAAAGGCTTTTCCCCAGTTTTCCGAAATTTTTGGACCTATTCAAGGGACGTACCAACAAGACAACGCCCCCATCCATACAGTTCGGGTTACAAAACAGTAGATTAAGGAACATAATGTCAACTTGCTCGAGTGGCCGCCATACTCCCCAGACATAAACATTATCGAGAACATTTGGGGATTTTTATCCAGGACAGTGTATGAAGGGGGAAGACAATTTCAAGACTTGGCGACCCTGGTTGAAGCGATTAAAAAAGCCTGGTCAACTATTTCACTGAAATTGAAAAATATTACGATTCCTTATCAACTCGAATGTTTGAAATAATTAAGAATAAGGGGGGGGGGGCATACCAAATATTAAATAATGCAGAAATAGTGTCTTTTATTATTTAAGTTACCAAGTGCCATGAAATATTGCTGTGAATAATTTTTTTTATAGTTTTGTTGGTCAAACCTATTCACTTGACAGCGCGAAGACGAATATGAGTTATGTTATTCCACAGGAAAGGTGGTGCAAAATTAATCATCTTATCGGAAAATATATAATTTCTGCAAATGGCTATACTTTTACAAAAGCATAAAAGAAATTATGCACAAGGTGGCACAAAATTTATCATATTTGACACTTTTGAAATAGACAGGTTCAGTATAAAAAATACAAGAAATGAAGCGCGACGGGAAACATATTGGAGTCTTTACTGACAATCAGGCTGCACAAAGGGTTCTTCAGAATGCAAAGCAAACCTCAAAGGTTGTTCAAAAATGTAAGAAGAAGCTTAACTCTGTTGCAAGACAGAATAGGCTCGTACTTGCGTGTATTCCAGTACACTGCGGTGTTCAAGGAAATGAAATTGCCGATGAATCGGCCAGCTGTGAATCAGCGCTTACCCCGCAGGTATTAGAGCCCAGGCGAATGACCACAGGGAACCAGTACTCAATTTTATAAAGACGCACAAGGTTATCTTCCCATCTAGGGAAGAGGCGAACACTAACCCAACATGGATAAATGATGACTCATAAAAATGGTACACAGATGGTTCCAAAACGCTCCAAGGAGTAGGAGCAGTAATAGTGGGACCTAGAGCACACAAATCCCTAACACTAAGTACAAATACCACAATTTACCATGCGGAGCTCTTCGCCTTAATGGAAACAGTGGAAATCATATCCAAAAGAGGGTTCGATAAAATAAAAATTAAAACACTTTCGTACAGCCAATCGGTTCTCATCCAATAGGTAGCTCATGAACTCATTCAAGTCAAAAGTCCTAATAGAGTGTAACAATGCGCTCAACAAACTGTCCACTCATAATCAGGTCTCACTGATTTGGGTACCAGGACATGAGGAACACGAAGGAAACGAGAAGGCAGACTTGTATGCCAAAAAAGGGGCAGAAGGGCTATTTATTGGACCAACCCCGACTTTTTCGACATTAACAAAAATAATATAAAAGATGAAACCGAAAAATGGATTAAAAAAAGTCAGAGAACACTGGAACGGCACAAGCGGGCTTAATCACTCCAAAAAGTGGTTGAGCTTCAATGCCAACAGAGCAATGCCATCTGCTCTAAACCGAGATAAAAAGGGCCTCAGATTACTCTGTGGAGCACTTACAGGTCACTTTGCAATAAACACTTTAACACAATGGGGTTATCTAGAGGAGTCTATGGAACATTTAATCACCAACTGTGAAGCATTAGGCCACAGCAGACACAGAATCCTGGCCTCGTACCTACTAGAGGAGGAAGATCTACAATTGCTCCCTCCTAAGGAGCTGGTTCCATTCCTTGATATACTAAATAATTATAATTAAATATTTGGGGGCACAGAATAGATCAATCTGGTCGCAGTGCATAAAGGCCTTAGCCTAACCCGTACAACCATTACCGTTACCATTACCATTGCAAGATTTCTCTTATTAATTGTAGTTATCACTCCGCAAATGGCTTGGCTCCATCAACAGTTAAATTCACTTAATCCGTACACATTGCGTACACCCTTAATAACTGAAGCATTCTTATTTAATATATTTGTTTTGCATACACCGGTAATTGGTCATTATGCAACTGGTACAATTCTACTCCCACTCGAACTAGTATGGCTCTCTTAAAAACGTGCTGATGATCTGGAATATTTACTGAGTGCTTTGGCTGGTCACTGTAGGATACATATAAACTTGTAATATATATATGTGTATGTATGTGTATATATGTATGTATGTATATATGTACATATATATAATACATCTGTGTGTGCATACATAAGTTGGTGTGCCAGTTAACAAGTTTGCATGCGCTCGCATTTCTAAATGCATTGCATTTCATTCATTAAAGCTCACCATAATTTATATGCAACCCACGCGAACTCAGCTCGCTGAGAGATTTGCAAACAGTAAACCACAGGAAATCAAAATAATTACTACAAATGGTCGTAACTCAAAGCCTGACGCGCATTTACATGACCATTTGTCGGATCACCACCAAAAGGGCAAAGGCGTCAGTGTATAAAATCAATATTAGCCGTTAAATAGGGCAGAAACGAATGTGGCGTTGTGGTGCATGGATATACAAATATAGAAGATACGAGCACAAATAACATCTCTCCGTTCCAGTTCCGGTAAAGGGTTGCATTTTATGAAATTAAAATGATTTTAAATACTTAATTATGTAAAATAGTAAAAATGCTAACTACAGGGAATCCCAAAAAAACTTAAAAAGCTCATTGTGCATAAGACACTCGTTCAGCTCTAATTTACACACTGCATTGTGACGGCTGAACTATTTATGTATTTATTAATATATATTTGTTTTTCTTTTGATTTTTTTTTTCTTTTTTTTCTTCCTTTTTTAATTTCATTTTTCATATATTATATTTTTTTTATTTTATTTTCTGTGTTTTTTGAACATACAAGACATTTGAATGGGTTTTCCATCAAACCAACTATTCTAGTAAAGGTCCATCCTTCTCTTTTTTTTCAGTATACTCTACTAAATCACCATAAAAATGGTAAATTACTATAGCAAGCGGATCAATGTTTACAAATTGCGAAAATTTATTTCCAAAATTTACACTCTGTGCTGCAAAATTGCTTAAGCACTTCGCCCAAGTTCCGCACAGTAGTCCTTCTGAATCCAATCTCATGATGCGATTTATGGCTGGCAACATTCATGGTTAAGAAAATATTCATCCAAAATAACTTCATACTCAGCCTACCGAGGAAGATATGGTCGCTGTAAAAATGAATCGAAATTCTTTTGCCCTTAACAACTCAACCTCTATCTCTTCATTGCATGGAAGAATCTGGGAACAGATTTTGGCTTGCGTCTATATGCGCATATGATCCAATTGACACAGGAATTGTAGCAACTAAACGTACGCAACATCCAATAAACTAAAGTCTGAAGAAGCATTGGACCCCTCAAAAGTTAACTTTATGATTAAATATTATATAAAGAATGGACACGAAAAATATTGATCGGGCGAAAATCATTATAACATAAAATGTGTATAAGCTATCAAAACGATTTTTATTTTATTTTCTTCTTCTTAAGCGTACTATGTTAAACAAAAAACTCATATAAATGCTCTTTGTTATAAACAAAATGACACAATTTAGTTTTGACTTCTCGCTTAGGTTTTTTACTGTATCTATCGCTTTTTAATTCCTTTTTTAGTTTTAGCAATTGCCCAATATTTTTCAATGAGTCACAATTGTTTTAACAGTTTGGTGAGTTGTGGTCCTTTTGATCAATATTTACGCTGTGATTTTCATACCAGTTCATAGCAAGACGGCTATAAAGACACGATGCTAAATGGCGTCAAAACAGAACTGCAAATATACAGGTATTTCTTGATTTCTTGTAATGAACGGTTTGCTTTTCATACCACACTGGCAGGTGGCTTCCCAAGCCAAATACTTTTAAGGGAGGGTAGGTAGGTAAAATGGCAAGAGTGCCACAGGCACACTTCAAGTAGCACTTACGTGCCGTTTTGATACCATAATGTGGACCATTACCGGTGCAAGGAAAAATTATTGGGAAGAGAAAACCTTCTACAGCCATCCAGTGCTGTTGATGTAGTGGAGAAGAGAAAAGTGATCTAGGCTGGAGAATTTCTTCAAGTCATCCCCAAAGGGCACGCTAAGGAATCTCAAGCGCCTAGCCGCCAGAGCCGGACATTTGCAAAGAAAGTCTCTTTCTATGTAGGATCCCCATAGCATCTGCAAAGGGGTTGTACGGAATTCCAAGCTTCTCCGCATGAGTACCGATCACCCAGTACCCAGTGAACACCGTAATGAGTTTGGAAATTGAATGGCGGGGGATTCCCATCACCTTAAGCGTTCTGTTTCTATCGTATTGGGGCCATAGTGTTTTCGAAAAAGCACACATCTGCCTTGCGCTTGTCTTAGAAAGAAATTGTGTAGTTTCCCTTTAACAACGGACAAAGGGACACCGATGTCTGAGAGAGGGACAGCTGCAACCGGTTCTGTCGACCCCTTCCTGGCAATCTCATCGGCAATTTCATTTCCCTTTATATTCCTGTGCCCAGGAGCAATGAAAAGGGAGATGTTTCCCGCTCGATCGAGATGTTTGAGTTCCTCCTTACAGGAGTTCACCAGAAGAGAGCTGCAGTACGGCGACGACAGTGCCTTGATCGCAGCTTTTAAGGGAACTTGTCTAACATTTTTAGCTTAAAGGCACCTGTACCTCCTCCTCTCTACTTTGAAGTCTGTTTCATCGTCCATAACCACACAGCCACAGGCATGAATGTCTTGACTGTATAATTTTCATGCACGTGCTTTTAGCACTCTTATTTGGTTTATCTTTTAGATTAGGTGCTACAATCTTTTTATATAATCGTATATCTTCACTTTTGCGCGCTTTTTGGACGTAACCTTTCGAGCTCTATAGACCTGTTTTGTAGCATCTCGAAGTGAAAGGCAAGTTTTTTTCGAAATAATGGCACCACTTCTTTGGCTGTGACTGCCACACAAATCCTTTTTTTTCCTTCCACTTTCAACCGACAAGATTGCATTAAACTTTTTTATCACATAAGTTACGGTACATTTCGGACTACTTAAAGTTTTTACTATGCCATTGGGCGACAATTTACCATTTTCTTGCTTTTTGCGCACGATTTTTTCCGCAAGTTGGCACTTAAGCGAATACATTTTGGTGAATGCTTGTTTTTTTCGTGTCCATTCTTCAGTCTACGAATTTCATTCAAATTTAATATTGAGTGAAGACCGACTACAAAATTGAGCCTGTAAAGTTTATTAATCATAAGCGCTTTATATTGGCATCCTTACCGCAAACCAGGTTTCGTGATTTGCCGTTCTCCAGACGACTTCAATCAAACTCTGTAGACTAAAGTCTAACAAGTTGTAGATTTTATAAGTTAATTACAGATACATCCATGAAATCTCCCACTGTGTGACTTATTGATCTTCATAGGACGCAGTTCTGGAGCTACACTCTATGTCCGAAGTTATTTATTAGCACTAAAAGCCCTAAAAATTTGAATCTAATAATGCAGATTACACACGAGACAATCTTAGAAGTTCATTCGAACGATAAAGTTACTTTCCAGCTGACATTCGAATCAATTGAGGTCGTGTATCTATTCAGCGTATATAGTCAAGTATAAATATCAACATTTGCTTTATTATTATTTTTTTTGCCTCTAAAAACCATTCCCTAGGGTAAGTGCACAGCAGTAGAATTGTTCAAATAAATTTGCAGTTCGATTGGTATTTTGGTATAAGTTACGTGATTTCTTTACTTACGAGTATTCAAATTTACTTACACTATTAATGCCATTTGGTCGAAAAAGATAGCGTTTCCATTCCTGTGAATCAGCTTTCCAAAGAGTCACGGCGCTTACCAAGACGCCCAGGATAACCATTCCAGTCAACATGATCATGCAAAAGACTTTGGAATTCTGTTGTGTTAAAAAATGTAATAAAAAAAAAAGCGTTTTGAAAATTTGTATTTATTTTAAATAGTTGATTTTTATTCTTAAAATTTTAAGGGAGTAAATTCACATGGAATAGAAATATTAAATGAAGTAAAAAGCTCTGAGCATTTCGCGCTGGGTGTCTTTAGTGAGACATATCTCATGATATATGTACATATAAATTGCATTAAGTCACTCTATAGGGTGATTGAGAGGCCGCATTATGGAGCTTTGACAGTTCTGTAGCTAAGCCAGTTATGTGCTGCCGCGCTCCAAATGGGAGGCGAAAAAAGAAAAAACTGGGTCTGGGTAAGACACTGTGATATTTAAAGGGCGAAAAATGCAGTTGAAGTTCAAACCTCAAAGATAATCGAATCTAATCTAATCGACCCAATAAAATATCAAATACAACTGAGATTAAGCAGGCTCTGGTTGGCCAATAAAATTAGAGAAAAGGGCACAGGAAATGAAGGTTGACTAAACAAGTTCACCTACAATTTTAATTTACAATTTTTTGTAATTTAATTAATTTATAAATCGAATAAATCTCACAACTCATGGTTGCAATAGAGTGGAAAAAACGCTCAGAAGAGGAGACCAATAATAACAGGCTCACAATAAATACAATTTGTTGTTTTGCTACCATTTAATTTTTCTTCTTTTCCTTTTTCTTTTTCTCATTTATCACTAAAAGACATTTTTGTGTGAGAAATTTTATGATTAACGACTGTGAGCAATGCAACCTTGACGCAAAGTGAAGAGCAACCGAAGTTAGTTATGAAAAAGTTTTCGTTGAAAATGTTAGTTAGTAGCTTTTATTGTAGAGCAGAGTAATTACAAGATGAAAATGCAAATAAGTGAAAAAAGAAATGAAGTAAACTAAAGAGTAAAAGCAATAAAACTCTTCTTGGGTTGGCGGAGCAGCTCGCCATCAGACTTAAATTAAGATTACCGAACCACTGCAGTGTGTTACAAGCAAAGGTAGCAGCTGATTGGCTACTCACATGTGTATTAACTGTTTAGAAAGTAAATATTTACTCTGTTAGCCAAGTGACGATTAGGGGCCTCAGTTCAATGATGGTACATTCAAAACTGGTCAGAGAATCCCTGATTTCCTGGTCACACAGACCTTTTTGTAAACTGTGAGGCATATGACCTGGCGAGGGCAGGGGCATGTGAGGTGATTTCCCCACGAAGGAAGAGAATTGGAACCCCTTCTTATATATTTATTCATATATTTTTGTATATTAGAATTAATATATTTTTGTAATAATTTTCTTTTTGTTAGAATTTCTAACATTTCACCACACCATCTAAAGATTTTTTTCACTAAAGCTTAACTCAATACTTTTTATCGGATATCCATATTCAGTATTCAAGTAAAATTTGTAAAAAAATGCTGTTTCGTAATAAAAATCATGTGGCAACACCCAATAAATATAATTTTTATTAAAGCTTTTTTAAACTCTTTTCGTCTGCTACTCAAACACTATTTGCGATAAGTCACTATTTTTCAAAAAAAAAAAAAAATCAAGTGGCAACGCTGTAATTTTTTTTTGCTAAAATCATGTATTCAAATAAATTTTGTCAAAAAATGCTGTTTCCTAATAAAAATCAAGTGGCAACACCAAATAGATATACTTTTTATTAAAGATTTTTTAAGCACTTTTCATCTGCTATTCAAGCAATATTTGCGATAAGTCACTATTTAAAAAAAAAATCAGGTGGCAACGCTGTACTTTTTTTTGCAAAATTTATGAATTCAATTAAAATTTGTCACAAATTGCTGTTTCATAATAAAAATTATGTGGCAACACCAAATAAATATAATTTTTATTAAAGCTTCTGTAAACACTTTTCATCTGCAATTCAAGTAATATTTGCGATAAGTCACTATTTTTTTTTTTTAATAAAAACCAGGTGGCAACGCTGTAAAGAAAAATGTTTTTTGGATATTTTTTTCTTGAAAAACTTTCATACCCAATATCTCTATTTTCTAAATCAATTATTGTTTTTTTTTTTTGGATGCAAACAGGTGACAACACCCAGCTGAAATGAGTATTACAAACCGTCTATGATGCATAGGGCTTCTCACGGCGTAAAAACTGTTAAAATCGGGACAGAAACTTTCGACCTTGTTGTGTACATACTATATATGTAAATGTGTATGCATGTATATGTCGAAATTTTTCTCCCATATGAAATGCAAATTTTTCCAGGAAAAAAAATTAAAAAGTTAAAAATTAAAAAATAAAAAATTAAATCTTTAAAATTTAGGAATTTAAGAATTTAAAATTCTCGAAAAGCGAATAAAAATGTTTATTAAATAGTCATATAATAGCTCATATTCGATGTTAGCTTTTATCCGCCGAAACTGACAAGCCTTCGCGAGGACTCACAAATTTAAATCTCGGTATTATGCATTGGATATGTCCAGATTGGCGGTCACCCCTCGGCAGGCAATGCCAAACTTCCGAGTGTATTTCTGCCATGAAAAAGCTCTTCATAAAAAACCATTTGTTTTACGGAGTTAAAACTGCAAGTCCCTTCATTTGTGGAACAAAACCAAGACGCACCCCACAAATACGAGGAGAAACTCGGTCAAACACATAACCAAAGTGTGCAAACCAGTTATTTATTTGTTATACTTTTGTAAAGGTCAAAACTGCAGTATGCAGGAGGCCTTAAATAAAAATTCTATCCAACCCCTTTGAGCGAGTTAAACATTTTTTTCGAAAATTGCTCTCCGCTCACTAATTTCTTCTCTCTCACCACCTTCTTACTATTTCCGTTGTCAACTAAGGGGTTAAGGGTAGTCAGAATTTTCAAAAAATTTAATTTTTTTCTTGCATTTTCTTAAAGTATAATATCTTAAAAAAAATGTGTGAAAATTTGAAGTGAGTCTGACAAATACTTTTCGATTTATTCAGCAATTAACAAAAGGCGCTCGGGCGCTCCGGAATCGATAGTAAAACTTTAAATGCATTTTTCGCAAAATTGTGCTTTTTGAATTGGTGATCAGTGTGACTTAAAAACCGCTGGATAGATTTCAATAAAATTTATACTGCTTTTGTAAAACATAAAAAATTCGTGCCTGATCGAAGGATTTTTTTCAAAAAATTTTGATTTTTATTAAACAATTAATTGTCGGTTGTTTTCTCGAAAATCTGAAAAATATTTCGCCATATTGTTAATTTTGAAAAAAAAACTTCCATCAAGCGCAATCTATTATCTATTAAAAAAAAATAATTACGCTTATCCGATTGATTTTATATGAATCTCCAAGGACTTGTGATGATCACCGCAAGAGACTTCTGGAGAAGCGGGCTCCACACAAACAGCGATACTTTTTACAATTACTATTTTTTTGTTTTTTTGAGTTTTGTTAAAGTCAAGTCGAAACATGCTGTATTCATGTTATGTTTTTATTTTTGTAAAATAAAGCAACTGACTTAGCAAAAAAAAAAAAATTATTGAAAATCATTATTTTTCGGGCCTCTGACTAGGGGTAGCCTTTTTTTAGCCTTTTTACACTTGCGAACACAGGAACCATTTTGGTGTGCTAATTTGTCTTTAAAATCATAAGTGGCTCTATTGACTGTCCCGCTCGTTTAGAAAATATTGCTTTTAATACTCCCTCTAGAATTCTTCACCAATCGGAATTCTTTAAAATTGCTTTTTCTAGAAGTAACCAGGGCGTCAGCGCTCCCATATCTAGAATTTGTGCTGAACTCAACTTAGTCTTCAAGGCTTTAGATTTTGAATTCACGCAATAATAGCTAAGTATTTGTAATTTTTTTTCTGCGGCATAGATAATAGAATTAAAACGAAAGCCTAAGCTGCATTAATTTTTATACTTCAAATGTTTATCTGCTGAAGTTTACTTGGATTCTCTTACATTTAAAACCAAATATAAAATAGAAGATCAATTCGAAACGTAAAAAATGAGTAAAAAATTTATAAATCAAATTAAAGTCTCAACAAATAAATCCAAAAACTGTGTATAAGTTTTGCGAGTTATTTAAATTTTATATCAAAAAATGATTATGCAGAAATTTGCGTCCCTTTCTTAAATGTCCTGGTTATTTTTTGTTACTGTTCAGAACTTTTTACTTCATCGAATAGTATTAATGGCCCATAGCTAAAATGACTTTAGAATGAAAACTATTTTTCTTAAAAAGAGCAAAAAATCTATACTCATTAAGTTCAGCAAGACAAAAATATTATTATAATTATGATAATTTTCTACTTGCCTATGCGCACCCGAATTATGTAAAAAAAACATTATTTTAAGTTATTCAACAGTAAACAACTGCATACCTCCAAGCCCAGCATAAACATGCCAGTAATTAGAAGAACCACCGCAACACCCACAACATCCGGCCATGGCTCATTCGCTGATGAATTGCGGCCTAAAATTATGCAACAAAAATTATGTTATTAATACTACTTAATCACATTGCTACTACCTACAGTGCTGCTTAAAAGTAAGTAAATAAAATTTTAACACAATTTCGTACACATTCACCTACCCAAAATGAGAATATGCGCCATGCCACCTGTCATCGCATCCAAGCAGGTGCTCATTGTACGCGCCAAAGCTGCACAGGCACACAGTACCGCCAACACATCCATCCATGTTGCGAGAAAGAGGCAGGTGAAGTCAAATTTGTTGGTAGCGCGAATGTAGGGCATTTGTAGGGAGCGTAGACTAGACTTGCAGAATGCTGTGAGGATACGAAAAGCATTAAAGAAAGGCGGAAATAAGGTAAATAAAATGTTAAAAGGAATTGGTAGGGTACGTTTTTACACAGGAGATTTTATTTCAGATTTGATTGAATATGTGAATTCAGTGGTTGAGTTTAATTAGATTATGCGCTAGCGATTTTTTGTAGCTTCATATGTATATGTATATGTAAGTATAACTCCCATGACTCACCTGCTATTAATCCATAAATGCAAGCCAAAAAGTTGGCGAGCACAATAGCTGGCGCGCAAGCCTCATTGTAGACGAGTAGATAAACAAGGATGGCGGACCCAACCACCATACGAGCTCCACTGCCATCGAAGAGAACGTTGTGACTGAAATAAGATCAAAATAGTTATTTTAGCAAAATTCTAAGTACTCATAATAAAATATTTTTTTAATAGTTGTGCCATGGCACTGCTTCATTGATGCAATTTAGATAATTTTCAGAACAAAATGTGTTATGAGCCTAATGTTCTTCAAGTAAAGGTAGCTACAAATAAGAAAACAGTCGATTGGCTGATCAGTGCTATGCCAAGCTACAAACATTGTTTTAGAATAAAAATTCATTTTGTTGTTAAAGATTTTTGTGGCGAAAAATTTGTTTGCCGTGTTTGGAAAATATTCTTAGATGTTAACTTTTTTTCAAAAAATAGCTGAGATAATTTTTTTATTCTTACAAAAAAATTTTCTTTCAAAATTAAATTTTTAATTTTAGAAAAAAGTAAAATTTTTCTGAGAAAAATTTTTGTTTTTTGGTTTTTGAAAAACATTTCCATTTGGTGGAACAAAATTTTTAAACTTACAACAATTTTTTTAGAATAACACTGAATTTACAAAGAAATTTTAGAAAAAACACAAATTTTTTTATTCAAAATTTTTGTGGGAAATTTTTTTTGTCATGTCTGGAAAAAAACTCCTCTAAGATTTTATCTTATTTTTTAATTAATAAAGATTTTTATTTTTAGAAAAAAGTTAAATTTTTTGTGTAAAAAAACATTTTTTTTTTGTGGGAAAATTTTTTTTGTCATGTCTGGAAAAAAATTCCTCTAAGATTTTTTCTTTTTTTCAAAAAATAGCTGAGATAATTTTTTATTCTTACAAAAAAAATTTTTTTGTCATGTCTGGAAAAAAATTCCCCTTAGATTTTACCTTTTTTTTCAAAAAAATTACTCAGATAATTTTTTTTATTCTTACAACAAATTTTTTTGCAAAAAAACTATTTTTTTCGAAACAATTTAATTGATTTGTTGGAAAAAAATATTTATGGTTTTTGAAAAACATTTCCATTTGGTGGAAAAAAATTGTTTGTCATGTTTGAAAAACATTTCTCCTGTTTTTCAAAAAATAGCTCACATACGTTTTTTTAGTATATTTGTATTTATTTTTTTTAAACTTACAACAATTTTTGTTAGAAAAAACATTGAATTTAGAAAAAACATAAATTTTTTTATTCAACATATTTGTGGGAAAATTTTTTTTGTCATGTCTAGAAAACAATTCCCATTAGATTTTACGTTTCGTTTCAAAACATTACTCAGATAATTTTTTTTTTCTTCTTTAAAAAAAAAAATTATTTTCTGAACAAAGTTAAATTTTTGGGAGAAAAAATATTTTTTTTTTTTTGTTGTAGGAAAATTTTTTTTGTCATGTCTGGAAAAAAATTCCCTTTAGATTTTACCTTTTTTTCAAAAAATTAGTCAGATAATTTTTTTTCCTTGAGAAAAAAACTATTTATTTTTCGAAGAAATTTAATTGATTTGCTGGAAAAAAATCTTTGTGGTTTTTGAAAAACATTTCCATTTGGTGGAAAAAAATTTGTTTGTCATGTTTGAAAAATATTTCTCCTTAGGCTTCTCTTTTTTTTCGAAAAATAGCTCGCATAATTTTTTCTTAGTATATGTACTTTTTTCAAACCCACAATGATTTGTTTAAAATAACACTAAATTTAGAAAAAAAAATTTCCAAAAAACTTAAATTTTCTTATTAAAAATTTTTGGAGGAAAATTTTTCTTGTCGTGTATGGGAAAAGTTTCCGCTTAGATTTTATCGTTTTTTTCAAAAAATAGCTCAGATAATTTTTTTTTATTCTTACAAAAAAATTTTTAGAAAAAAAAAACTATTGAAGTAATTTAATTGACTTGTTGGAAAAATTTTGTTTGTGGTTTTTGAAAATCATTTCCATTTTGTGGGGTAATATTTTTTCGTCGTGAATTTCCACTTGGATTTTTTCTTTTGTTTTTTTAAGCATTCTTACAAAAATTTACAAAAAAAAGAACATTTCAGAAAAAAGTTTAGTTTTTTTTGTGGGTACATTTTTTTTGATTTTTTTGAAAAACATTTCTCCTTAGACTTTTTTCTTATTTTTTTCATTAAAAGCCTAGACTTTTATCAGTAATCTCTGAAAATTTAATAGTGCTATTCCCATAAGTTTTCGAGTTATGGGAACCAGTGAAAAATCAGTGTAAATCAGTTTTAAGTGCGTGTAGTTATTACGTACGTTGTCCAATCAATGGAAGCATCGCTAAAGTTATAAAAAAAGTTGTTCTTAATTTAATTAAAACGCACTTAATTTAAAGAATAATGGTTTGTATTAAATTAAAAAAAAAGAGCTGCATTATTTACCAAAACATCACATCTCTCATTTTTTTAAAACTGTAGTTATATGAAAATTTTCGATTTTTACCACTATGAATATCAGTCGGCCCTTTACCAAAAGTGTGTTTACTGAGTGTCGTTGAAATACCACAGAATGCGCTAAGACTTTTTCTCCTGCCATTCTGCTCATTTTACCATACATCTGTACGACTATCTTGGCACTCCTAGACCGTTATAAATACTGTTATAATAACAGACGCTTGCTGAACATAGTAATCACTGAAACAATTTCTTGCTTAATATTTGCAGCTGATAGTCGCTAATGGCATATATTTCATCATTCATTACTTAGCAAAGCGTGAATTTATAGACCATCGCATTGAGCGGAAACCTCCTCAGAAGGCGTGCACGGCATTCATTCAAAGGCGTAAAATTCAATGTCAGCCCAGTAGTTTGTTTTCGTTATTAAACACTGCATGCCGCTAATTTGCACTCTCACAGCTACATACACATGCACCTACAGGATTATATATCCTTCGTACTTTAACCTTTCCGCTGTCGACAATTTTTCACAACATCCTTACGGATTTCCCTAATGACTTTTACTAACTCAGTAAAGGCTTCATAATGAATGCCAACGCATACCAGCATCGCCCCCATTCAAGTTGCTCATACGACGTGGACGACAACCTCATGAACGCAATAAATGTGCAATGTGTGTGTGAGTAAAAGGGTGAGTAACCACATAACGAGCGTAGTGTGAGTAAATACTATGTTTGTGTTTCATATTTTATTTTCATTTCTTTGGCTTTTGCTATGGCATCTTTTAGTAGGTTTTTAATTTTAATTACTTGCTTTGTTATATGCCGTTTTTTTAATTAAAATTTAAATTAATTTTTTATTTAAAAATTTAAGTGAATGCAACAAACCTAATTTTAATAAATTCGAAGAAATGGGGATTTATAGGCCTAGCAGTAATTTTAGTAAACAAAATTTAGAGGCTGCTGACTTGGTAAATTATTTACGAAGAAATGATTCACTAAAAAAATCGTGCCATTTCGCGCTACAACAAAGAAAATATCGAGGCTTATCATTAAGAGTCTCATCGACTTTTACACAGCACACTTTCTGTCTTATGTGAACGATTAAATGTAATAGAATACAAAATTAAAATTCAATTTTTTCAAAAAACTAAAAATCAATTATTGAATATTTCTGTAGTTGGTGATTTTTGCTTAAAGTGAATGATGCGCATGTGTAGAGCTCATATTTTGTATTATTTTTATTTACGCTTTTTTCATTTTTATTCTGTAAAATTTTAAATTTTTTTGTAAAGAAGTTATTTAAAAAAAATTTTTTTTTTTAATTTATGTAGACATTTTTTTTTCGTTATTGAAAAACTTTTACCCCTTGATTTGTTTTTTTTTTTATTTAAAAAATTTTTAATTTATATAAAATTTTTTATTTTATTTTTTATTTACTTTTCTTAAATTCTTAACCTCATCATGTTGGTCTCCTTTTCGCGGGGATGAGGCTTAAGTGTTGGTTTGACCCCCATATCATGGGGACCTACCCAACACGAACTAAGAGGGAAGTTCCATATGAGGATTGGCTAGCCATCCACCCGCTTCATGGAAAAATTGGTGGCCATCCAATCATCATATGAAGATCACCGTACCGACGTACCTGTTAATCCTTAACCCTCATCATCGCATCATCTCCTCTCCTCGCCCGCCCCCTAACCCAAGGTGTCATGCGACCCGTGCCTATTGGGTGGTTTGCAGTCAGGGGGTTTTCTGTCCGACTGTATTTCTACGGAGCTACCTCGATACCGGGTCACCTCGGGGTATAACCATGACCTTGCCGTGGTATGGGGCGCTGCCACGGTCGACCATCATGTTCCCCCTTCCTTTTTATAAGATCACCATGTCTGCCACGGTGGACGGTGATCGTAAGAAACAGATGGAGTCTTTCAATTAAAAAACCTCAATGGACAAGCAGTCCTTAAATGCAAAGGAAGCTATAGCTTCCACCCCCAAATCTGGATCAAACCAGATTTCTTTTAGTACGACGGAAGCTGGGATAACTAAACCTAGTGGAAGTGTAAGTACATCCAAGCCCTTCACGGCTAGCCCATTTCGTACGGCGGAAGCTGGTGCTGAGGACAAACCTGGCAACAGCAGAAGCGGCGGTACTTACAATAAACCTACGGCCAAGAAGTCAATTTCCTCTACCACCAATACCGGGACTAGCCCTGGTAAAGGTGGTAAAGCTGAGTCTGAAACGACTGTTACCTCCGCAGTAGCAGAGCCTGCACGGCATGGCTACAAGGAGAGACGTGCTGCCTTCAGGCTACTGGAGCGCTTGAAAACGATTCCAGAGGGGGAGTGGTCTGTTAAACAGAAGCACTCATTTAGCTTGGCGACAAGGGTAACGGAGGAGTCCCCTCGGGGTTCTGAACCGCACCCAAAACGTCAGTTGTCGGACGACCCACCCAGCAACCCCAGCACGTTGAAGAAGCCCCGAAACAATAAGACTTCTCCAGCTACATACAGCGAAGCTGTCAAAGGCTAACAGCTATGGGCGGTGGTTGATAAAAGCAACCCTGACGGCACTATTTCGACTGACAATTGGAAGAAAGTGGAAGCCAGGCTTCCCGAGTTTACCGAGTTTAAGAGGTAGGGCCTGGTTACCAGCGGAGCCATCAGACCCTCAACCTTGAAATGCTTCGGGTATGCAATCCGGAGCTTCCTACATCGTCTTGGAAGGTCACAAAGCTGGACGATCCCAAGGGCGAGTACCGAAGCGCTACTTTCGTAGTCTGCAAGGACTCGGTGGACCCACTGGCGCGATCTGACGGTGTAGTAAGCTATGGGTTTTCGTCCATAACTCTGAGGGTCTACAATAAGGACAAGGCGCCTAATTTAAATCACCCGGTTGGAGCTGAGATAGGCCCCACGGCAGAATCTGGCTCCGGTCCTAACACTGCTAAAGCGCTACGGAAGGCATCTACTGACGGCAGTATCTCTTCCTTGTTAGATAGAGTACTTGATACTACTCTCACTGATGAGGAAGAGCTACTGGCGTCGGATTCAGATGAGCTAACAAAACGGTGGTGGAGAGGAAGCCCAGAAACCATGATGTTACGGGTTCTTCAAACTAACCTTCGCCACTCAAAGGTTGCGTCCGCCAACCTCATAGTCCACCTGGCCAAGGGTGGACATCATATTGTCCTGATTCAAGAACCATGGGTATCACTTGGACTTGTGTGCGGACTAAGGACTCAAAAATATAAACTGATGTATGCTCGCAACAAAGGTAATCCTAGAGCGTGCGTACTAATAAGAAAATGGATAAATGCTTTCATGCTCTTTAATTACAGCGACACCGATCAATTGACCATTAGCCTGGGGAAATGAACGGATGTGGCTATCTTCCTGTTACCTCGCACATGACCACGAGGAGCTACCGAGATTAATATTCAAAGATCTGGTAGCGCAGGCGCAGAAGCTTGGCGCAAAGCTAATTATTGGTGCGGATGTAAATGCGCATCACGAGATATGGGGCAGTACTGATACTAACGCTAGAGGTGAGTGTCTCTTTGATTATCTGATAGGAACTAAACTACAGGGGCGGCCGCCGTAGCCGAATGGGTTGGTGCGTGATTACCATTCGGAATTCACCGAGAGGTCGTTGGTTCGAATCTCGGTGAAAGCAAAATTAATAAAAACATTTTTCTAATAGCGGTCGCCCCTCGGCAGGCAATGGCAAACCTCCGAGTGTATTTCTGCCATGAAAAAGCTCCTCATAAAAATATCTGCCGTTCGGAGTCGGCTTGAAACTGTAGGTCCCTCCATTTTGTGGAACAACATCAAGACGCACACCACAAATAGGAGGAGGAGCTCGGCCAAACACCTAACAGAAGTGTACGCGCCAATTATTTATTTTTTTTTTTTTTTTAACTAAACTACAGGTTTGCAATAAAGGTAATAAACCTACTTTTGTCATTAGTAATAGACAGGAAGTGTTAGACGCTACTTTTGCTTTTGACTCCGTTATTAACAGAATTAGGAACTGGAAAGTTTTGGAAGAACATTCCTTCTCTGATCATAGATATATCTCGTTTGAGGTTAGTAAAAATCTACCGAAACCGAAGCCTGGTAGAAATATCAGGAAAACAGACTGGGAAAGGTATATAGATTGTATCGGGGTTACCCTAAGAACATGTCCATCAGTGGTACCACAAAGCATAGAAGGACTAGAAAATTTGGTTTACAAGATTACCTACAACATGAATGCTGCCTTGGCGGAAGCCTGTCCATAAGAAGACTGAGGGGTAAACCCAAGCCTAAGTGGTGGACGGTTGAGCTAAGCAAGCTTCAAAAAACAAGCAGAAGCGCTTTTAATGAGGCAAAGAAAACACGTCTCGATGAAGATTGGAAAGGCTATAAAGATGCTCTGAGAATCTACAAGAAGGAAATCAGAAATGCCCAAAGGCAATCTTGGAAATCCTTTTGTGAAGAGGTTGAGGGAACAACTGAGGCCTCCAGACTTCGTAAGATTTTAGCGGGAAGCCCTCAAAATTGGTAACTGCTACAGAAAAGTGATGGTACTTTCACTACAACCAGTAAAGAGTCTCTAGAACTTTTACTCGACACTCATTTTCCAGGCTGCTCAGACATTACTGGGCATGACATGGAAGATACAGTACACTGTCGTGAAGTCAGAATAGATGCTATATCTGAGGATCGGCTCTTATGGGCGATTGAAAGTTTCAAACCTTTTAAATCACCGGGCCCAGATGGTATTTACCCGGTGGAACTGCAAAAGGCCGCCGGATATCTAGCGCACGGGCTACTAGCAATCTTCAAAGGTTGCTTTCTCTACGGTCATATACCTCTTAAGTGGAGACAAGTCAAAATTGTTTTCATTCCAAAAGCGGGTAGAAACTCACATACCCATCCAAAAGACTTAAGACCGATATCTCTTTCTTCCTTCCTATTGAAAACTTTGGAGAGGTTGATAGAATTTCACTTAAGCCTAACTATAGATAGAAATCTTATGTCTACGTCACAACATGCCTACACGAAAGGGAAATCGGTAGAGACAGCTCTACATAACCTTATTTATACGGCAGAGAGTTCACTGCACAAACAGGAATTTACTTTAGCCGCTTTCCTTGATATTGAAGGGGCCTTTAACAATGTTGAAGGGGGGGGGCAATTACTGCAGCACTCACTGATCTTAGGGTAGAACCGGGCTTGGTAGGCTTCATTGGCAAAATGCTAAATAGCAGAATCATTGAAGCGGAACTAGGAGAATCGGTGCTCAGGAGATTGGTAAGTAGAGGTGCACCGCAAGGTGGAGTCCTCTCACCGTTTTTATGGAACGCAGTTGTAAATAAACTTCTGTTAATACTGGAATCGGTGGGCTGTAAGGTGATAGCTTACGCCGACTACAGCTTATTGCTGTCTCTGGTAAATTTGTATCTACATTAAGAGACCTAATACAAAATGCTCTAGATATACTTTCTAGGTGGGCAGGAAAGTGTGGTCTAGGAGTCAACCCAGACAAAACACAACTCATATTGTTCACTAGGAAACACAGAATCCCTCAGCTAAGTCCAATTATGCTCAAAGCGGAAGCTCTTGTGATTTCGGAAGAAACCAAGTACTTGGGACTAAACATAGATAAGAAACTGACTTGGAAGTCAAACACCTTAGAAAGATTCAGGAAAGCGAACCTAGCTTTTTATGCCTGTAAGAGAGCTTTAGGTAAGACCTGGGGAATTAAACCTAAGGTTGCTCATTGGCTCTACACTGCTGTCGTCAGACCCATTCTTCTATATGGAAATGTTGTCTGGTGGTGTGCTATGCAGAAAAAAACCTATTCTAATTTATTGAATAAGGTGCAGAGATCAGCGGAACTAGCAATATGTGGCGCCATGAAAACCACGCCATCCATGGCTTTGGACATCATGCTACATCTGCCACCCCTAGATCTCTTCTGCAAATACTCAGCGGCCTGCGCCGCTTTAAGGCTCAAAGCGAGCTCACAATGGAGAACTGTCACACATGGACATTCAACCATTTTAGACTCCTACACGGATATACCCAGTGACTGTGATTATCACCCTCTTTCTCTTTGCTTCGAAAGTAATTTCTTAATGAAAATCCCTTCTAGACTGGAATGGCTTGAAGAAGATCCAACACCCAACACACCCGTTAAGATCTACACGGACGGATCCAAAATGGACACCGGTGTAGGATCAGGGTTATTTTGCGAAGAGCTTTCTATTAGTGAATCCTTTAAATTACCGGATCACTGTAGCGTTTTTCAAACGGAAATAAACGCTATTCATGAAGCCTTAAAATGGTTAAAGATAAACAGAATATCATCAACGGATATCTGCATTCTATCAGACAGCCAAACTGCCCTACGAGGCCTGGATGCATTCCAAACAACATCAAGGAGTGTCTTACGTTGTCGCTAATCTCTAAATGAGATGGCCAAAAAATATCGTATAATATTATGCTGGGTCCCAGACCACAGAGATATACCAGGGAACTGTAGGGCAGACCAACTTGCAAGAGAAGGTACCTGTATGCCAGACAAGTAATTTTATGGAGATACCTCACGCAACTTGTAAGCTTCTCATTAAGGACGCGCTAATCAATTCTGCAAATCAGAGATGGATTAGTGCTAACACCTAGAAAATTGCTAGGCAAACATGGCCAAGGCTAAATTTACGTCTGTCCAAGAGTATTATAAAACTGAGTAGACTTCAATCCAGGACCTTAGTAGGGGCCCTCACAGGACATTGTCTCATAGGAAATCATGCAAGGAGATTAGGCGTATACACGCATGATTTCTGTCGTAGCTGCAGAAATGAGGAGGAATTGGAAACAATTCAACACCTTTTTTGCACCATACGATATCAGGGGTATGATAAGAGCCTTATGAAGTGTTAGTTTTGTTCGTCGAGAGAGGGCTTTCGTACCCAATTGCCTACTCAGTCCAAACTAGCGCTTGTTGGCAAGAGCTGTCTTGCGGGCAGCTTGTTGCGCTTTTGAGAATCACTAACATAGAAGGTTTAACTAAATCGGCACTGTTCTCCTTTCGCACCAGGCTTAACCGCTTTTGGCTCCACCTTGGATGTTAGTGTTGCTGCCAAGAATAAGGAGATATGGCTTATTGTAGACATCTAACAGAAAACAAGAAGAACACAGAAGACACCTAACAGAAACGTAAATGAAACATCGAAATTTTTGCTCGAGCTATTTTGCTCATAGCAGCACTTAAGAACGAATAGACGAACAAACCGACATATCGAAATCAACTTATTTCATCACCTTGAACGCTCTGCCATACGAGCACGAATAACGCGAACAACAAAAAGTTACATATACTTGCCCATTAGGTCGAAGAGAAACGAACATTTGTAGTGGTTGCTAAAATCAAAAATCAATTTATCGATTGCCTATTGAAAACGCTAAGTTGTAGGCATTCAAATACCGAAACGTAAATGGCAGTTAAATGCTAATTAAAAGTAAGTACCCAATCGTCGAGAGCACCAGCGATAATGGCCACAGCCACAGATAAGCGGTGGGGCGCATGAAATGGAAATTGCATAGTTTTGCATAAATTGACAGCTGAATCACAAGTGGCAGGCCAGCAACGCATCTAAGCATCTGAACGCCAACGATGAAAAGGGGGGTGAAAAAAGATGATGGCGTTTACCATACGAATACTGAGGTTGACTGGTATTCATGCGGCATATCCTTAATATGCATATGTAAGTAAGCAAGCGACGTCTTTTGCCTGCCACACTTGAGTGGCACGCGCTAACATGGCGCTCCTGTACAACCACCACCCTCGCCGCTTTACTCACCTCACCGTACCCATTGGTCCGTTGTATATTGTATTTGCTAGTTTACTTGTGTATTTAATTGTTGGTTTGGTTTGCATTCTTTGCTTTGGAGCTAGCTAGGCCCTTGGCGGCTGCGATTTCTTTTTTGCACCTTTTGCTGTTTTGTTTGGATGGCAGACTGCCAAATATTAGGGCTTTTTGTGGTTATGCGCACGAGCAGGTTTTTTGAATTTTCTGTATTATTTTCACAGTTTTGCTTAATGCAGGCTAAATTTTTTTCAACACACACACATACATACTTGCACATACATATACTTATATACAATTTTTATTTGAACTTTTCTGTTTCAATTGATTTTTTCTTTCTTTGTTTAAAATTCAACCCCAATTCGAAGTGTGCGTAAATACACACTTTGCAGTTTTTTCGTTCACTTCACTTTCTTGTTAGCTCTGCTAAAACTACTCAGCTGCATTAAATTGGCTAATTCAGGTATATTTTACTCTGCGCTTATTTTTAGCCAGCCATTAGTTATAGCCAATTATTGTCGCTCATTTGCACTTGGCTTTCGAATTTTTTAAATATTTTTTAATTTTGTTTTAATCACTTTTTTTCTATTACTCCACAGCCCACACCCCTCTCACACTCCACACACTCGCTCGTCCACCCGTTGCGTACAACAACTATTGCATAGAAAATTCGCAGCGCTGCCTGCCGAACGTAAAAGTGCCGTTGGTTGTTTCTTTATGAAGCTCACAAAACGAACTAAATTTCCGGGGTAGCGATTTGTTGCACGATTTGCGTTGCTTTTCCTTGTCACTACTTTCTTTTGCTAATTTTCAGGGAGAAAATTGCATTTTGTGGCCTCTTTGGCAACACTGCGACAAGCAGCTATTTTTTCCGCCCATCGTCATCACCCTCTCTCAACGTGCTCTCTTTTCTCTCGCATCTCGCTATGGGCCACATATTTTTCACATTCACGTTGTAAACAATCGGCTTTGCACCACTCGTAGTATTTTTCGTTCATTATTGTTCAACCCCATTTCTCTCACCTACCCACCGAAACTATTTAGACCAACGCAGAACAGCTGTCACATTTTATGTTCTTCTCAATCACGCTTTGCCGGCACATGAGCACTTGCACGCGCACAAATATTCTGCATAACAGTGAAAACAGTGATTCACACAACTCAGCACCTAGTAAAATTTCACTTTTATATTTAAAAAATTGTATTTGAAGGTAAGCTATCTTAGTAATATGACTTTATGAGCAAATCTTTATATATAAAAATCAATGTTTGTCTGTATGTCATCGATGAACTCAAAAACTACTGGACCGATTATTATAAAAATTGGTATACATATGTATTTTTCCACGGAGAGGGTTTGTAGAATATACCCATAGATGTAACTCGCCATCAGGTGGCGCTGCAGAGTAGCAACTACTGCCCCGTTCAACCGATTGTCATGAAAATCAGTATGACCATGTATTTTTACAATGTCTCACAAGAACGCATTGGAAGCGCTTGGTCGTACACTGCGAGATTTGAGAGGAAACAGACGGATCTTCGGTGGCGCACTCATTTTATTGTCTGGTGATTTTCGACAAACACTGCCCATTATACAACGTTCAACATCCGCTGATGAACTTAATGCATGTCTTAAATCATCAGTTCTATGGCGTCATTTACAGAAATTGACTTTGAAAACTAACAAGTACAACGCGATGCATCGACTGGAAATTTTGCAAAACAATTATTGGATATTGGAAATGGGCGAATGCAAATTGATGAATCTACACAATGTATCACCCTGCCAGCAAAGTTCTCTAAGATCACAGAAATCATGGACGAATTGGTGCAAAAAGTTTTCCCAAACATTGCACAAAACTACAAAAACCATCCGTGGCTTAGTACGCGTGCTATATTAGCAGCCAAAAACATCGATGTCAATACCATCAACTTCTCCATTCAGCATGGAATACCCAGTGAAACGACAACATATAAGTCCATCGATACTGTGTAGAATCAAGACGAGGCTGTCAACTATCCAATTAAATTCTTGAATTCGTTTGATTTGCTAGGCATGCCGCCGCACTTTCTTACATTGAAAATTGGTTTACCCATCATTCTTCTGCGAAACATAAATCCACCACGACTTTGCAACTGAACAAGACTCTCAGTCAAGAAAATGATGAACAGTGTTATCGAGGCAACAACTTTGACAGGAAAATTCAAAGGTGAGGACGTACTGTAGCCGCGTATCCCAATGTTCCCGACAGATATGCCATTCGAATTCAAACGTTTACTGTTCCCGGTGCGACTCGACTATTAACAAAGCACAAGGACAATCGTTCCAAGTGTGTGGATTAAATTTGGAGAATCCATGCTTCTCACAAGGACAGTTCTATGTGGCTTGCTCATGTGTCGGAAAACCTTCTGTGTTATTCGTCTACGCACCAGATGGAAAAACAAGAAATATTGTGTATCCCACAGCACTTCTATAAACACCGAATTGAAACTAAACTCTGTATAGTCACAATTTTTTCGAAATAAACAAAATCAATAAAATGGTTTAGAATTAATTGAATATTTGTGTACTGATTTGTCTTTAATTTATTTTAGTTGTTGGCGTAGCAGCGCGCGTAATTAATAAAAAAAAGCTTGAAGCTCCACATGAACACAAAAAATATTAAAATAGAAACAATGAATTTGAAGCTATTCTGCAGATTATTTTAAAACTAGTACGGCCTTTTAGCTATTCCAAAACCGGTAACACTTGAATTAAAAAAGTAACCCATTGGTGGATTGCGATCTCAACTAGTGGTGGAGAATATATCATAGGAAAGAAAAAATTGCAAAACTACGTGACTAAAATAACAAATAATAATAATTTAAACTTTCTTATTGTTTCTAATTCGTTTTCAGGTTCGAAACCCTAGACATGGAAACCAAATGTTATAAAAATCATTTTTTAATAGCGGTCACCATCTGCCGTTCGAAGTACAGGGTTGCCAATATTCGACGGACTCATCTGGCAACCCAGTATTTTTTGACAGTACATGCCACGCGAGCGCTCCCAAATTGTTGAAATTTACATTCAACAAAAGAAGTCAATTGTGAAAACTCAACGTGCGTATAAAAAATTAAATAATGTGAAACGTGCGACTTCTAAGAACACCATTTTCGACTGGTGATGCTCTTTCTAATCCAAAGAGGCCAAATCAAAACCGACCAAGGCGATCGGATGAGAATATTGCTCTTGTACGGGCCAGTGTTGAGACGTCGCCAAGGACATCCCAAAACCGCCGTTCTCAGCAGTTGGGCATTGCTCGGACCAATTTACAACGAATTATCCGCGTTGATTTGCATTTATTCCAGTAAAAGATTTAATTGACGCAAAGATTGTTGCCTGCGGACAAGCCGCGTCGATTGGAATGGGCCCAAAAAATACATGGGTCCGTCGAATATGGGCAATCCTGTAGTCATGAAACAGTAGATTCCTTCACTTGTGGAAAGACGTATATCATAAATTGCAGGAGGATCACGGTTGAACCCCCAATAATAATAATACTATAATTCATGACATGACCGCCCCTATTCTTATTCCTATTCCTATTCTTATTCCTATTATTATTCCTATTCCTATTCCCTCTTATCAACATGACCACCACAAATTTTCAGTTTTTTCTGTACATTTTTTTTAAATAATTTTTTTTTTCATATATACTTCTTAGATACTTAACATGTAGTGTTTGGAATGGATGTTTCTATTTAAGAAGTCTATTCAATTATATTATCTTTGGAATACTATACCTTCTTGGATATAAGGCGTTTTTCAATAGGTGCGCTTCAACTTTTTTCCGATAGGGAGGGCGAACGACGCAATATTTTTTATTTTTCGCTTGTCATTTGTAAACTTCATTAGTATACATTTCATCATGGAACGCTACACACTTGAGCAACGATTGCAAATCGTGCAAATTTTTTATGAAAATAATCGTGCAAATTTTTTATGAAAATTTATAAATTTTCAAAAAAATCATCTTCAGTGATGAAGCTCTCTTTTGGCTCAATGGCTTTGTCAGAAGCAAAATATGCGTTACTGGGCAGAAAGCAGTCCACACGTGATTCATGAGGCAACGTTGCATCCCGAAAAAATCACTGTTTGGTGCGGTTTACATGCCGGCGGCGTAATTGGCCCATATTTTTTCGTTGACGAGAACGATCGCCACGTTATTGTGAATGGAAATCGATACCGCGACATGATAAACGATTATTTTTGGCCGCAATTGAATGGTATGGACTTAGACGACATGTGGTTTCAACAGGACGTGACCACAAGCCACACAGCACACGCTACAATTGATTTGTTGAAGAGTAAGTTCGATGAGCGCATTGTTTCCAGAAATGGACCGGTCCAATGGCCGCCGCGCTCGTGTGTTTTGACGCCTCTAGACTATTTTCTTTGGGGTTATGTGAAGTCATTGGTCTACAGTAACAAGCCGGCGACGATTTGTGAGCTCAGAGCCAATATTGAACGCGAAATGACTGGAATTTCGGCCGATTTATGCAAAAGAGAGGTCGAAAATTGGGTTCAACGATTGGACTTCGTAAAACGTGCACGCGGTGGTCATGCAAAAGAAATCGAATTTCGAAAATAAAAAAACAATTAGTTAAAAAAGTCAAACCGTTTGTGTTTTATTAAAAAAAAAAGTTGAAGCGCTCTTACTGAAAAACGTTTTATAAAAAAAAATACTTACTTACTTACTCCTATCCTTTTCTCTCAGTGGAGCATAGGGCGTCGAGCATGGTCATACTAGGTTTTAAAATAATATGCAGGATCGTTCCCACACAACATTCGTTGAATGATGTGAAGTAGGAAACACTTAGTGAAAAATCATTAATTCAAAACTTTTTAAATAGCCGTTTTTAGTTGTAAGGGCTTGCTTGAAATCTTAATGATGATTTTTAATTGTATATTATAATATAAATAACACCCTTTAATTCATAGCAGCAAACATCCAACCCTTGCACTAATATTAAAAAAAAATCAATATCCAAGCAAAAATATTTTTTTTAAATAGTCTTTCTAGTCGAGTACCTTGAATTTGACTAAATTTTGAACATCATCCCGTTTAACCAAATTAATCAAAAATAACCCAAATAATAATGAATGTATTTATAATTATAATATAATAAAATTATATAGTAATAAAATTTTTAATGTATGTTCACGACTTTCCCGGTAACCTGGTTTAAGAAATCTACTTTCCATAAAATTTTCACTGGAACGCTCTACCTTTCATTCATTGTTTGTATAAGCTCAATAAAGTATAAGTCCGATAAACTAGGCCTAAGTTTAAAGTGCACTTTAAATAATTTTCGTTCTCTCGACAGCCTGATAAAGACACATTTCTTTCAATATACATATAATAACCCTTGAACACCGGGTGGAGCATAGGGCCAAGTTTCTAATTTCATGGCTGATAAATCCGGCATGCAAAACAATTGCTCTTCATTTCCAACCACATCAATTAATTTCACTTCATCCCACTTTACTTTACTTCAAACTCAACTACAAATTTTAAGGTGCACCTCAAATAACCTTTAATTATGATATAACGGGTCGCGAGTTTAACAAGAGTTTAAGATAACAAAAATGCTCTCATAAGTATTAGAGAAATTAGCTGAAATACATACAGGACAGGGACTGATTGGTAAGTTTTGACAAGTTTTTACTTTCTCTCATTTCATTCTAATATTTTTTATGAAAATATTGTTCCTTCTACTACAAAAACAATATAAATTCGAGTTTTGTTGCGCAAATTAAAAAAAAAAAATGTCGACAAAATTTCATATTCAATATTCATAAAATATCAGATTAGAAAGTGTGAAATTCCGATCAACATGTTTTCATTTTTTTTTTAATTTATACAAAGTTTTAAGCTTGGATTTATGTAGAAGATTTTTTTGCAATTTGTACTTATATACTAACGTATTTTTAAACCTACCCGAATGCTTTATTTTTTTGGTCTGTCATCTGTCAACAATATTCAGTTCATTGTTTGTTACGTTTCATACAACAATGCATTTTTGTTGCTCTTAAAAATGTCAAATTTCGTGCCTTCAAACTACGATTTGCGGACATCGAAAAACCACTTGTGAAATGCTGCTTTCCCGGTTCAAAAGGAAATCTTTTTTGCATCGAATCGTTACGGGTGATGAAAAATGGGTGTGTTTCTCCAATTCCAAGCGTGAACGATCGTATGGTCCGCCCGGCCGCAAGCCAAAAACAACGGCCAAACCAAATCACTTCGCCGCAAGGCAATGCTGTGTGTTCTATGGGATGATTTGGTACGAGCTATTAAAACCAGGTGAAACAATTGATGGTGCACGCTATCAACAACAATTGGCCGATTTGATCAGCGCTATACACCGAAAACGCCCAGAATATGCCGAACGGCGTCACAAAGTAATTTTTCTTGATGACAATGCACCGCCACATTGAACAAGAGCGACTCGGGAATTGGTGGAGACGTACGCTGGTGCTTGCGGCTTACTCACCAGAATTGGCGCCTTCCGATTATCATTTGTTTGCATCGATGGGCCACGCACTTACCGAGCAGCGCTTCAATTCTCACGAAGAAGCCAAAAAATGGCTCGATGGCTATTATTTTGAAAATTAAATTTGTAACCAGTTTTTGGTATTAAACGAAATTGAAAAAATGCTCATTTCATAGGTATATACCTGGTATGTCTGATGGAAAGTTTGTAAAATTTTTCATTTTTCTAATCTTTATATAAATTTGAATTTTGGATTCATATGATTTTTTTAGACAATGAGCTAAAGCTTTGTAAAAAAAAAAAATACGAAAAAGAAAAATATTCAAAACTAGCCAAAATGTTGATGTTCCTTTGTTTTGTCGCGGGCTGTATGTGAGTATCGGCTTACAAATTTTCTGGGTATCATTTTATACCTAAACATATTTTTCATTTTCTTTCAGCCGAAGATTGTAACCTTTTTCATTGTTCAAACTTTCTAAATTCATGATTGATATATCCAATATATTGAAATAAAACAAACAAAACAAAAGCAGATAAAATAATATTTTATTATCATCGCTACTTTTTACTTTTGAGCAAAACAACAAAAAACAATGCACTACTAATATTTGTTGTCTATCCGAAGATGCATTCAGGGTTGGTTTTTAGAAAGAACATTTGTATGTTAAGTTTTATAGAACACTGTCAGTTGTTCATCTTCATCCCCGGAATGATTTATACCCTTATAAGTGTTGGTGTTTTCCACCCCCACATACACAAATACCAGAGAACGTAAATTCATAGAGAAGGCTCAGGAACGAATGAGCAGGTTAAATGTCAAATGCTAACAAAACGCGGGTAAGAAATAATTATTATTTCACCACGGCCGCGGAAAAGTTGACAGAAGAGAGTTAACATAGCGGAGCGTAGTCAACAGAATTAAATATAGCGTTTGCATTGAAATGTAAAATGCCATGATTTGGTGTTAGGCAAAATAAAATAACAGTAGACTTGTACATTGCTTATTTGCCGTCGGTAGTTTGCATGCACAAATGAATTATTTCTTGTGAGATGAATAAATTAATTCCAAGTATATGCATGCATGAATGTGAAATTGTAAGTATCTAATTAACTGAATTATGTTGATATTAAGTGTATTATCAAAATTATTTTAACATACTTACATAAAAAATTAACTTTGTAAACCATTCATTTACATCAAGGGTTAGTATTCAACAATATGTTGTACTCTTTAAATTATTATTAAATTATGTAACATCTACCATCCAAATTTATGTGGGCAGAAAAAATCTTGACCTGCCTCATAACACAGCTCATGTGCATTCTACATTACCATTAGCAATTTCATATAAGTGAAAAATATATCTACTGTACTTTAAACGCCAAGGCAATTCATTTGTATGCTTACGAGTATAATGTGGCTGCTCTGAAAAAAGTACTAGTGTGAAATTTAGCTTCATTTATTGTGTAGTCGCCATAGCCGAATGAGTAGATGCTTGGCTAAAACTTGAAAATTCATGAGTTCAAATCTCCTTGGATGAAACACCGAACTGGTGTGTAAAAGTTTTTTAATGAAAACAAAAAAAAAAATATAAATTTTATAATTTCTAAATAAAACATTTTAACGAAACTCCTCAGTCTGATTACTTTTTAACGGAAATGAGGAGTTTGCGCTGATTACTTTTTGATCACGAAAATTAGTAGTTTGGCCGATCAGTGCTGATTACTTATTGAGAACAAAAATGAGAAGTTGCCTTGCTTTTAGAACATAGTAGATATATTTTTCAGTTATAAGAAATTCCTATTGGTAAAAGAGAGATAGAATATCACACCGACAAGGGGAAACTATCAGAACTTTCCCATGGCTAGAACAAAAATGTGTAGTTGGATGAGGGTAGTGAAGATCATAATATGAGTGCTTATATGATGGTCAGCTGTCTTGTAGGGTATATACACGCGCATATAAGTACATATAAATTCACATATTTGTATTTGCATTTGCCATCTTCCTGTGTGCCTGAATCATTTCTCTATGAGGATTATTAATTGGATATGCTTGAAGTTAAGCTTAAAATAAAGCCAATGATCATCATCATCCTTACCGAATTTATAATTAGTGATGCCAAGTTGTTAATAATACCTGTTGTTTTAATGTTATTATTATTAATTTTTTTATTATATATGAAGGAAAAAATGTATGGTAATATTTACCATATACCTTATAAGATATGTGGTATACTATTATATGTATATAAACATGCATATACATATACAATTTCGCGCTATTGTCATAAAAACACCAAAAAGAACAAATCTATATGTAAAGATGCATACAAATTATACGGACATAACAAATAAAGAAAGCTATTCTGTACGCAAGCAAATGTAAGCTAATGTAAACTACATTTTTTCGCACTTGCGTGCCACTCTCTCCCCCTCATTTCTATCCGGCAGCCATATTAATTGATTTCCTACTGTTAACTTGTGGTGAAGTAATTTCTGAGTGTTTTGTTAGAGGCCAAAATGAGGAACGGGCCGGGACTGCAAATATGATACATGAACAGGGTGAACCAAATACGAGTATATCTTTAATAATGAAATGAAATGAAAAAAATCAGTTTTTTTGGTAATATGAATAGAATATAATAAGAATATTTTGAAAGGCTTCACACCTAAGTCCTTTTGCAAAATTTTCCACGTTGTTGAGTAACAGAGGCCCAATTGCTGCGAACGGCGACGAATCGATAATTGATGGTCATCATTAACACTGGCCGATACAGCTGCGATATTTTCTTTAGTTCGCACTCTACGTAAGCGGGTTGGTGGTTTGATGTCCAATAATGTAAATTTGGTTCTAAATTTAGTCACAATAGCTCGAATAGCCGCTTCAGTGGGTGGCTTAAGCTGACCGTAAAATGGAAGAAGCGCGCGATAAACTTTCTTAACAGAACACGCCTTTTTATAATAAAATTCAATGATTTGCAAGCGTTGTTCTTTTGTAAGACGATTCATGGTTAAACTATAGACCAAACTGAAGATGTTTGACAGTGAAACAAAACTCGAAACGTGCGTCAGCTGTTTAAACCAACTTTTTAAAAAGATAATAGCTAAAAAACCACCCATTATATACAATTGGTGCGTACACCCTTTCTGGGTGTTTGGCCCGCGCTCCTCCTCCTATTTGTGGTGTGCGTCTTGATGTTGTTCCACAAATGGAAGGACCTACAGTTTCAAGTCGGTTCCGAAAGGCAGATATTTTTTTATGAGGAAATTTTTCATGACAGAAATACACTCGGAGGTTTGTCATTGCCTGCCGTGGGGTGGCCGCTATTAGAAAAAACGTTTTCTTCATTTTGCTGTTACACCGAGATACGAACCTGCGTTCTTCTCTAAATTCCGATGGTAGTCACGCACCAACCTATTCGGCTACGACGACTGTAGAGATATCCATTCATTGTGATCCACTAGGGTATCGCGTTAAAAATGGAATGTTGGGGCGGAATAACACTTCAGGTTAGAGGCATTTTAAGCTAGATTTCAATATTTGTAATATTTATATGGTGGATGGGCGTCAAGCTTTACGCTTATTTATAAGTATCTACTTAAACTCTGACTCTGCCCGCCTCTATCCCGAACAGAGTGCAAGTCGTCTAGTTTTATTGAAATGTCTACCTGTGCATTTGACATCCTCATAGCCGATGGTTGAAATTGATAACCTCCTCCTTTATTCTTGCGAGATGTTAGCAAAAATAACAGCGATTTGCATAGAAAATTTAGAACAGCCCTGGAGAGAAAGCTGCAACGCGAGGTATGTGAACAGTAGGTGTGCTAGGTGAAAACAAATGATTAGTGCAAGGGAACACTCATACATCATGCGAACAGCGGATATGAAAAGAGTCAAATTAAAGTGCCAGACAAACAGGCAGACAGACCAAAAAATAGCAGTAACTGTATTGATGTATGTTTAATTGTGGGTTCATACTTACATTAGAAAAAGATGCATACAAGGTGAAGTCCAAAATAAACAAGACTGGCGTCATATGTTTTTGATGGTGCCATCTCTTCAATGAGTTAGAGCGTTGGAAGTTACATCTCTAGCTGACTTCCAGTGAAAGCTTGGTGGCATTCGGTTCAGTGGAAGCGAAGTTATTGCGTCTAAAGTGGCATCGGTACACAAATGAGTTTCGAACAAAGAGCTAATATCAAATTTGGTTTTACAATCGGTAAAACGTTTACCGAAACATTTGAATTGATGAAAAAAGTTTATGGCCATGATTGTCTATCTCGTGCCAGAGTTTATGAATGGTTTACACGTTTCAGAGATGGTTGTGAGGACATAAATGGCAATGAACATTAGGCCGGGTCGATTTGTGGGGAGGCAAAAAAATCGCCCATTGCTCTGTGAAAATCATATTCTAGGGATCAAAATAAAAACTTTGCCGAAGGAACCATACCTCTAAAACGAATTGTGATGCCCCCCAATTTGGATCCAACTTTTTAGCTTCTTTTCTATAACACACTTAAATTAATTTTTTCATGTACATATGTTCTGACTAAATAAATTTCTTAAGAGAAAAAATATATTAGATATTATCATAAATAAATAAAAATAAAGAAAAAACATAGCCATTTAGCTGATTTTTTCATGTAAAGGCCAAAAATTGTGATATTTTTAAATTGGGGGACATCAGAATTCGTTTTAGAGGTATAGTTCCTTCGGCAAAGTTTCTTATTTTGATCCCTAGAATACGATTTTCGCAGAGCAATGAGTGATTTTTAAATCGACCCGCCCTAATGAACATACGGGCCGCCCAAAATCAGTAATCACCGAAAACTTCATCGAAATTGTTCGTAGATTTATCAAAAATGACCCGAAATCATCGTTGAAATTCATGGAATCGGAGTTGAATATCTCTGAAACATCGATTTATCGCATTTTAACTGATCATTTGGGGTTACGAAAGGTCTGTGCACGCTTCATTCCGCCCAAGTTAACTGAGGACCAAAAATTGCTCAGAGTTCAACATTCGAAAGATCTCATTAAAGAGGCGAGAGCTTCTTTTACAACATTGTAACTGGTGATGAAAAGTGGTGTTCCATAACAAAGCTGAAACTAAGCCTCAAAGTGCCGAATGGAAGGTCCCAGAAGAGCCACCACCCAAAAATCGCGTTTGGAGAAGTCAAAAATCAAATCAATGCTCACTTGTTTTTACGATTCCAAAGGAGTTGTCCACAAGAAGTTCGTAACAACGGGCCAAGCCGTCAATGCAATTTTCTATCTTGGCGCTTTGTAGCGTTTGTTGAATCCCATTCGTCGAATTCGCCCTGAATACCGCGAAGGAGGAAATTGTGACTGATTTTTTTGACTAGAAATCGCGTTTTAACCATCCATCACTCACTGTCTATCCAAAAGGCTTGTACCCACATTCTGAAGGACTTTCCGGTGAATGACCTGAAACACTTTTTCGAAAAGAGAACAAGGATCCCGTCGTTTATATTTTAGTTCAGTCTTCTTTATTTTGGACTTCACCTGCCTAATAGAGATGACAATTTTTTCGATATTTTAAATCTCGGGATTTTCGGGATTTAATTACTTCAATACTGGAATTTAGTAAAACAAATTTGTAAATTACTACCCGTCGTGGGCAACAAATTTTGCAAGCTGATTCTAGTCCAGAATTTGTAAAACGAGCACCTAAACCTAAGCTAACTACATGACTAAAATAGGACAGATTGACATTTGCATAATAAAGGGTGGTTAAGTTTCAAGGGCCGGTGTTGATTTTGAATAAAATACAATTTTTTTAGAAAATTATTGTCATTTCCTCTATCTCATCCTTTAGCTCTTGAATTGTTGCTGGCTTATCAACGTACACCTTTTCTTTCAAATAACCCCAAAGAAAGAAGTCCAACAGTGTCAAATCACATGATCTTGGCGACCAATTGACATCGCCGCGACGGGAGATTGTTCGGCCATCAAATTTTTCGCGCAAAAGAGCCATTGTTTCGTTAGCTGTGTGACAAGTGGCACCGTCCTGTTGAAACCACATATCGTCCACATCCATATCTTCCAATTCGGGCCACAAAATGTTCGTTATCATCTCACGATAGCGAACATATTCACAGTAACTGCCTGACCGACCTCATTTAGGAAAAAATACGGCCCAATGATGCCGCCGGCCCATAAACCGCACCAAACTCCAGTCACTCTTTGTGGGTGCATTGGTTTTTCGGCAATCACTCTTGGATTATCATTCGCCGAAATGCGGCAATTCTGCTTATTGACGAATCCACCGAGGTGAAAATGTGCCTCATCACTGAAGATGATTTTCCTCGAAATACATTTTGATTTGAACGCCCGTTTTCATAATAAGCCTGAATAACTTTAACGCGTTGCTCGATTGTGTATCTTTCCATGTTTCAAATTGAATTAGTCTGAAATTGAAAAATGTTGAATTAAATGCAGAAAAAACTTGACGTTTAGGTGTTGTTTACATCCAACATCGGCCTTTGAAATTTAACCACACTATAGTACCAATTTTGGGAGATGAATGGGAAAAAGTAATTTGATCCGTTAAAAAAAAAAAATTCAACCTAGTTGGACCAGACGGTTCACAAACGTATTGGAATGAGAGACGGAAGAATGAAAAATGCCATGGTTTAGGCGGCCATTAGTGACAAAGACAAAACATAATGGTGTTCATATCCACAAAAATGAATAGCGTAAAGCATATCGAACTTCTAGACGAAGTATCTACTTATTACTTTTTTTGTAATATTCAAATCGATGAGTGGTGGATTGCCCATCGTAGCCGTTCATGCTTTCAAAGCAAAAAAAGAGTTTTTGGCGGCGAAAACAAAATCTATTTTAGAAATTAATTGAATTTTAAGCCCTGACCTTAACTCAATGGAAAATCGACACAGACAGTTTGATAGCACTAAACCCCTTAGAAGTACGATTAATATCGAATGGTCAACAATTGATCAAAATATTAAAAACAAACTTAAATAAATCGATGCTTTCAACCAGTTATAATCAAAAGAGGCTCAGCATAAATTACTAAGCTCCAAATTATAAACTAACATCAATAATTCTATTTCTTTTTATGTTTTTAATATATTGGGTATAGGAATAGGTATCCACCCTTGTAAAAGAAGCGTCGTTGCTGATACTATTTTTGTTTTCACTACAGTAATATACTGGTGATTTGAAGGTTTACATATATGTGTGGTCTCGATCGCAGTAGTTGACATTCGTTTGAAGCGTAATGGTCTTTTTTATCTGAGGTCCCGAAAAAATCAACATTTTTAAAGAAAAGTGCAGCTAAAACGTGTCGTATATTGATCAATATTTATGGTAATCACGCACCAAATACAACTTATAAAGATTGGTATCGACCCTTCCAAAGTGGCAATTTCGACGTGAGTGATAAAGATCGAAGATACCCAAGTACAACAATTATTGGATGAAGAGACATGTCAAACCATTGATATTATGTCTAAAGAGTTCGATGTTGACAGATCAACCCTCGGTAAGCGTTTTCATGGGATGGGAATGGTCCAGAAAACAGGGAACTGTGGCACCCAGGCATCAATTGAATGGCGGGATATCGATGGACGTTTGGTGACATGTGAAAGAAAAGGTTTTCAGCATCGCTTCGTCACTGGCGATGAAAAATGGTTTTATTAAATAACCCTAAGCGTCGAAAATTCTACCAGATAGTTCGGCGGCTTACAGAAGGTTTCCAGACCGGGGCGTTTTCCTGTAAGAACAAAGACGGCGATCTGGTGACTGACGTACAGAGCAATCTTAAATTATGGAGGGAACACTTCTCGAACCGTTAAACAGTGATAGCTGCGCATGTCACAGAGAATGTGAAGATGCCGATACCCCAATCGTCGACGTCGGAATTGACGTTCCGCTAACCGACCATGACGAGGTGAGAATAGCGATAAGGTGGCTAAAGAACAACAAAACCGTGGTCGCCGACGGACTGCCGGTTGAGCTATTCAATCATGGCGGCGAGGAGTTGGTAAGTTGCATGCATCAGCTTCTATGCAAAATATGGTCGGACGAAAGCATGCCTGCCGATTGGAACTTAAGTGTGCTCTGCCCAATCCATAAGAAGGGTGATCCTGTAATCTGTGCCAATTACCGCGGGATTAGTCTTCTAAATATCACCTATAAGGTTCTAGCGAGCGTATTGTGTGAAAGGCTGAAGCAGTCAACCAACTGATTGGACCTTATAAAGTCTACCATTGATCAAATATTCACAATACGCCAAATTCTGGAAAAGACCCATGAAAAGAAAATCGACCCCCCCCATCTTTTCGTCGATTTCAAAGCTGCATTCGATAGTACGGAAAGGAGTTACTTGCATGCCGCGATGTCTGTATTTGGTATCCCCGCAAAACTAATACGGCTATGCAAGATGACGTTGCTTAACACCAGCAGCACCATCAGAATTGGGAAGGACCTCTCCGAGTCGTTTAATACCAAACGAGGTTTCAGACAGGGTGACTCGCTGTCATGTGACTTCTTTATCCTGATGTTGGAGAGCAACAATTCCTGGCGTATGCCGATGATATTGACATCATTGGCTTTAACAACCGCGCTGTTAATCCTGCCTTCTCCAAACTGGATAAAGAGGCAAAGCGAATGGGTCTGGTGCTGAACGAGGACAAAACGAAGTACCTCCTGTCTTCAAACAAACAGTCGGCGCACTCGCGTAACCGCACTCACATCACTGTTGACAGTTAGAATTTCGAGGTTGTAAAATACTTCGTTTATTTAGGAATCAGCATTAACACCGATAACAATGTCAGCCTTGAAATCCAACCTAGAATCTCTCTTGCCAACAAGTGCTACTTTGGACTAAGTAGGCAACTGAGCTGTAAAGTCCTCTCTCCACGAACGCTCTACAAGGCTCTCATCATGCCCGTCCTAACGTATGGAGCAGAAGCTTGGACGATGACAACATCCGATGAAGCGACGCTTGGAGTGTTCAAGAGAAAGATTCTGCGTAAGATTTTTGGACCTTTGCACGTTGGCAAAGGCGCATATCGCAGACAATGGAACGATGACCTGTATGAGCTTTACGACGACATAGACATAGCGCAGCGAATAAAGATCCAGCGGCTACGTTGGCTGGGTCATGTCGTCCGAATGGATACAAACGCTCCGGCTTTGAAAGTATTCGATGCGGTACCAGCTGGTGGTAGCAGAGGAAGAGGAAGACCTCCTTCGCGTTAGAAAGATCAGGTGAAGAAGGACTTGGCTCCACTTGGTGTGTCCAATTGGCGCCGGTTAGCACGAGAAAGAAACGACTGGCGCGCTTTGTTAAACTCGGCCAAAATCGCGTAAGCGGTTATCGCTCCAGTTAAGAAGAAGAAGCGTCGAAAAAGTTAGAGCCTATCAGGTGAACCAGGTCCATCGACAGCGAAAGAAAAAAAAATATTCATACTTCGAAGGTTATGTTACGCATCTGGTGGCAAAAGAAGGGTGTTATCTATTCTGAACTCCTTGAACCATCTGAAACCATCACTAGCGATCGTTGCCGACTGCAGCTAATGCGTTTAAATTGAGCTCTCAGCGAAAAGCGGACAGAATGGGACGACAGACATGACAATTGCAAATTCCGAAATTGTTGTCAAATAATCCCGAAATATTTGTCTTCAATTCAAATGCGAACAGATTTAGTTTATTTCTTCTTTATTATTCTTTTTCTTAATTAACATTAACATTAACATTAACATTAACATTAACATTAACATTAACATTAACATTAACATTAACATTAACATTAACATTAACATTAACATTAACATTAACATTAACATTAACATTAACATTAACATTAACATTAACATTAACATTAACATTAACATTAACATTAACATTAACATTAACATTAACATTAACATTAACATTAACATTAGAACGTACGACAGTGACACTAGGTCGTTTGTCGGACAAAAAAAGAAAAAAAAAAACAAAATCTTACATTTTACATATGTTACTATGGCACTATGTATTGATTTCACTTAAAATTAATTTTCGTAATTCTATAGCACCAGTGATGAACTTAAATAAGTAATTATATCCAGAAGGGCCAATACCATTTAAAATCTCTATGATTTCATCTCGGTTTAAACTACATTTTCCGAAAAATTTTCACGAATTCTTTTAAGTATCGGGCATTTTCCTAAGAAATGTGTGATGTCGTCTAATTCATTTAAGTTGCATAAAGTGCAATTTAAATTCCTTTGGCTTCCCAAGTATATTAAATCACATCTGGTTTTTATAATCCACATAATTTAAAAGATTCCAGTATTATCGTTTAAATTGCTTCTGGCGTTGTTATGGTCTAATTTCTTATACAATATAATCGGATGCTTTGGTGTGCCCTTTCCCATATAGTTCGAATATTCGAATCATGAAGATTTTCTAGTATTGAAACTATATTTCTATTCCACTCTCTTTTATTTGAAGTGCCCCAGTTACATGTTATATTTATCTTTTATGCCAGATTACCAATTTCTTCAACCCAAAATATCTGTTTTTCTAAAATCTTTTTTGATAGTATATGAGGCAATCTATTATCATCATAGTCAGATAACATTTTGAATATATATTTTAAATGAAGCTGCAGTGTATACAAATAAAAACTTGGAACATTTGTTTCCAAGAGAATGCAAAAAGATGGCGTATTGCTCGGGAGATGAAGTACCCTTTTTAAAAAATAAAATTGAATTTTGTCTACTTCTGCAAACAATGAGTTTCCCCATACCTGAGCAGCATAACTCTGGATTTCTCTAGTCACCGCTAAAAACAGTTTCCAGTTTGCCGACAACTTAATTTTATTTTTACTAAGAAATGTGCGCCAAGTTGCATTTATGCTATTTTTCGGTAGAACTTTTCTATTTTCTATGTTGCTTGAAACTGAGTTTTGATGTTAGCTTTACACCAAAGTAATTATATTCTTTCGTTATTGGTATAACTTCGCCGTGAAAAAAACACTTTTCTTTATTTGCTATTCTACCGCCTCTCCGAAAATCATTACAGCTGACTTAGATAAGTTTACTTGCATATCCCACTTTTCGCAGTATTTTTCTAAGTTGCTTATCATTTTTTGAAGAGCACTAACCTCATCTGCCAATATGACGATATCGTCAGCATATAATAGCAAACGGATATTTAACTGATCTATAAAGAGTCCCCCCTCCAAGCAGTCGTGCAGGTCATTCAAGTAAAGAGCAAAGATAAAAAAAAGGTAAAAGCAGGCACCCTTGCTTTACTCCGGACGATATTTTGAATTTTTCACTCTTTTCATCTCCTACTTTTACTATCGAATATGTATTCCTGTAATAACTCTCAATCAAGTTTGCCATTTTGGTGGAGATTCCTATTTCACGAAGCTTGCATAGCAATAGTTGCCTAGGGACAGTATCAGAAGCGGCTTTAAAGTCCACAAAAACGCGTACACTTTTTTCTTCTCCCTAAACTTAATATGGACTATTGCTGCTAGGTTATATATGTTATCTACGGTTGAATGTCGCTTTCTGAAACCTGCTTGAAATTTGAAATCTGTTATAATATTTGTATTTTCTACCCAGCTTGCGAGTCGCTCATTTAAAAAGCCCATCATTACCTTTGCAACACAATTCATGAATGAGATACCTCTGTAATTGGAAGGAGATTTCCTATCGCCTTTCTTAAAGAGCAGATATATCAGACTTGTTTCGAAACATTCAGATACTTGGCCCATATTATATAGCCTATTAAAAACGTTTGCCAACTCAACTAGAAACCGGTCTTCGGCATTTTTAAAAAACTCATATGGAACCTTGTCTGAGCCTGGAGCTTTTCCACATTTCGTTTTTTGTAACATCAATCTGATTTCATCTATAGAGATTGCTTCGTAAGAAATTATATATCCCGAAATGATTGGCAAAGAATCCCGAAATCCCGGGACTCAAAATATAACATAATCCCGGGAATGACATCCCTAATATCTGCCTGTATTTGAAAACATGCCCAAACAAGAGGAAGTTAACGGATGAGGCAGTCCAACAGATGAAACATCAAACAAATGTCAATAGATAAAAGCAAATACATGTACTTATATTATTATATATGTATATGTATGTATGTGCGCATGGATTATACACTAGTATGTGTTATATATGTATGTACATTAATATGCAAATGATTGAACGAAATCACTGCTCGTATTCATACCTTGGCGACTGCCTCGCAAAGCATTGAATAAGTTGATGCCGTTGCCACCAAAGCCGAATCCAGCTACGAATGTGCGAACTCATTAATGATGCAACAAAAACGCAACTATGCAAAGCGGCAACAAATGCAGCAGACACAAAAGCTGCAGCAACAGCAACAGCAACAGCAGCAGCAGCAGCGGGCGAGAAGAACTGCGCGGGTATGTAAATGGAAAATAGTTGGCAGAAACGGAAAATAGAACAGGAAACGGAAGGACGCCATAGAAGTCAGAGTTCTTCCATGACGTGCGTTATGCGTATGAACAAACACAAACACATGCACATATCCATATGCCTGAATATGCGTGCATCCATCTGCTTATATCATAGTTGTGCCCACTCATACGTTCACGACTGATGGTTGGAGTAAAAGCTACCAACCCCATTAGCACACTAAAAGGAAGGAAATGCACTTAAATAAATTAAATTAAATTAAGTCGTGTAAAAATCTCTAGCACTATCAATGCCCTGCATACGCGTGCACTCCTTGACCCTCACCTGGGCGATGCAGGTCTTACCGGGCTTGCATCGAAGTGCGGGCTCTCACTCGTTTGTTTCTGTCTTTTCCGCTACTGAGGCGTGCGTAAATATCCTTATGAGGTGAATACATTGCAACAGCTACTATACAAGCACTCCGCACTCGGCACTCCAATGGCAATGGTAACTCTGGCAGGTGTTAAGTGAAAGGCCAGCATGAGCCTGTATTTACATAGCTGCATATCTAACATATGTAGATATATGGTATATATACTTGCTCGTTTGCCAGCGTATGCTGAGGTGGTGGCGGTCTTGTTATTGAGTTCAACGTATTTTCAAGTGATTCCGCTTATTTTGCGCGAATTTGCACATCCACAGCAGCACTTAAGAGCTGCAAATAGGATATTGCAACAGTCGCGATGTTGCGAGGTAAGTCGCGCTCTACTTACTTGTACATATATACATATATGTATACCTTCATTTTTTTTATAGAAATGTATACGTGTATGAATTTATAAATATTACGATTATTTGCCGCGTAAGGCAGATGTAGTTCAGTTACGGTGTCTCAGTTTGGTTACTGGAAAATACAGCTTTCAAAAAAAGATAAAATTAAGAATTGAAAAGGCCAATATAATCGTTAAATTTTGTTCCAGTTGCTGTAGTCCATTCTATTATTCTGGTCTAACTCTTCTCTCTTCAGCAGGTAGAGAATTCAGACTCATTGGATTGAGACTAATTTTAAGAATTGGTTGGTCGAATAATTCAGACGTCAATTAATGAGCGGAGTTGCTATTTTTCCTAACTTTCAGAGGCAAATTCCGAAAATTGCAAAATTTTTGGCAAATAATCCAAAAATCTGTGACTCCAATTCAAATGTTTCGTAAGAAATTATAAGTCCCGAAAATCGTATTTAGTAATTAGTAATTTATTATTTATTTATTTATTTAAGAAATTAGGCTGTATCTGCATCATTAAGGACGCACTAATCAGTTCTGCAAATCAAAGATGGATTAGCGTTAGCACCTATGAAAATGCTAGGCACACATGGCCAAGGCTTAACTTGCGTCTGTCCAAGAGTATTATAAAACTGAATAGACTTCAAATCAGGACCTTAGTAGGGGCCCTCACAGGACATTGTTTCATAGGAAATCATGCAAAGAGAATAGGCGTTTACCCGCATGATTTCTGTCGTAGCTGTAGAAATGAGGAGGAGTTGGAAACAATTCGACACCTTTTTTCCACATGCCCAGCTCTAGCCAGAAGCAGGAACCGATTTTTAAAATCCTACTTCCTAACGAACATAGATAATCTATACATTAGGTCTTTTAAAATACATCGCTGTTGGAAGTTATAAAATTCGAAATCAAGTACTAGGTTCTTCAATAAGTTTTGCGGTCCGATAGGGAAAACATAATTTCATGGCTTGAAATACACTTTATTATTCGGTATAGTCTCTTTGAACATCAATACACTTCTTCCAATGCGATTCCAATTTATTCTCTTCTATCCCTGAAGTGAGAACCTGGAAGGGCTGCAATGCTCCCACAGCTATTATGAACTCACCATTTGATGAAAAACGTTTCAACTTTTTTTTGTTCTAGAAACGATTGGAAGTCGCTAGGGGCCAAATCTGATGAATACGGTGGATGCTCCAACAATTTGAATTTTAATTCATGCATTTTAGCCATTGTCAAAATGCTCTTGTTAAAAAGAATTTTCATCTTTTAAAATCAGGGTATTTTTTCACGAACTTTTTCCTTCAGCAGGTGTAAAAGGTTACAATAACACTCAGAAATGTTTTTACCAGTTTGCAAGTAACCCACTGGTGAAAACTCCTCCTTAGACGATTTCTAGACACGGGCTCGTTTCGGAGCTGAAGCAACGGGTTTACATCCTCATTTAGCCTCTTGTTTTGACTGCGTTTTATGGTGATAGAACCAAGTCTCATCCATACTGATGCATCGCGGCACAAAATCCGCTTTATACCTACTTTCGAAAACGTTCTAAATGCTGCTGAAAAAGTCGGATTCGAATTTAAGTTTGTTCCATTGTCAGCGAATGCGGAACCCATTGTGCGCATAGCTCTCTGAAAACCAATACTTCAGATGCCTACGGTTTTTACTAAATCTATTTCAATCACTCGACGAATTCGCAATACGATGCTCGGTATTTTTATTACGATTTCTGTTGTTATTGGTGTTCTTGGGCGTCCTTGATGTGGATCGTCTTCAAGGCTTGTACGACCAGGTTTAAACCGAGTAACCCACCTTTCTTCTGTACTAATCGATGGTGAAAAACTTTTGTACACTTTAAACATTCGTTCATAAATTTCCTTTGCTTTTAAAGCTTCCAAAAATAAAAATTCCTTTACTGCACGATACTCGATTTTTCCATTGTAGAAAATATCTTGACCCATCGGTACTAATAGGGCTGTCACAATACCCTTAGCTGTGCTTAGGTCTAAACCCAGACTGAAGTAGGGACAATAAATTATTTACGTGAACAAATTATAAAATTAGCCTTGCCATCAGCTACTCGCATGTCTTTGAAAAGCTGGTAATATGCGTATAATCCTAAAATCATTAGGGCTAGCAGCATTGCTCTTTTTGGCTAAAGGAATATTGAACAGCCTTTTTCTACTCTTTTGGAAAACATGAAGATATGAAGCAGTGATTAATAATATGTGTTAGAGTTCCTATAATAAATGATGGCACAAATTTCACAAATTTTCCTCCTCTTCAAGGTCATTCCATTATACCCATGACAGATACCAAAACTTTTTACTCCGATGACTCATCAAACTGAAACCCATATTTTAAACCAGAATTGCTAATAAAATTATGAGCCGCAGAAATATTGCTGCTTTTGCAGAGGCTAGTAAAATATTCATTAAGCATGTCAGGTTCAAGTATTCATTCTAAGACCAAGAATTTTGTTTATATTAGGTTAGGTTGGTATGGTTGCCCAGGGGAATGAGCACACTTGGACGAAGAAAGATTCGCCCTTTGTGATACCATTATGAAGGAAGTGAGGTGAAAGGGAAAGACGGGTGGGATGCAGGGAGAGGGCGGGGAGAGGTGGTGATGGGATGGTTAGGGGCGTGCGGATTACGAACGATGACTTTGTTTGCGTCAACCGCTTTGTGCTGCTGATGAAATTCATCAAAATTTTAATGTCAGCGCCAGCTATATCAGCAGGCGTGGCAAAGGAGTAAGAGTCAAGATGCCTGGATCTTAGCCCCGCCAGAGCAGGGCAGCTAAGGAGAAGGTGCTGAGAAGATTCCACCTCATCCTCCATACATCCAGCGCAAAAAGGACTCGAGGTGACTCCAAGTCTTACAGCATGCCTTCCTCGCGCATTGTGTCCTGTGAGAGAGCCCACTAGATTAGAGAGCTGATATTTTGTCAGCTTTAGAAGCTCGCCCGAAGAGCGCTTTCGGTCCACACGTGGCCAGAAGGATTTCGCGACCTTACACGTTTGTGTATTTGCCCAGCGCTTGCTAAGTTGGCGCGATACCCATCTTTCCAGGAGCAGACCGCAAGTAGTCAGGGGGATCCCAATTCTCTCCCTTCGCGGGGAAATCACCTCACATGTCCCTTGTCTGGCCATCTCATCCGCCTCACAGTTTCCCGCAATGTCGCTGTGACCCAGATTAGGCTGATGTCAAAGAATTTGGACGCAGTCGAAAGTGAGGTCAAGCATTCCTTGGCCAATGCCGACTGACCAATTTCCCTTATTGCCGCTTGGCTGTCGGAGTAAATATTTACTTTCAGCCAATCAGCTGCCTCCTTGATTGCGGCTACCTCTGCCTGGAACACACTGCAGTGGTCCGGTAACCTGAATTTGAGTCTGATGGGGAGTTCCTCACAAAAGACTCCTCCGCCAGCCTTGCCTTCCAACTTCGATCTATCCGTGAACAAGTTCACTAGGCCCGGACTCCAAGTGTAGCCCTCCTCCGTCCACTCTTCCCTTGACGGAATATGAGTGGAGAATGTTCCGGTTAGACTAAACAAGGGTATACACTGATCTGTTGACAGAGGGATGAACTCGAAGTTTCTAAGGATGCTCGAGTGCCCATAAGTGAGGTTGTGCTTATAGCTCCAGCCCCTCAGTCTGATTGCGGTACGTGTAGCGGCAATTCTGCCTGAGATATCTACGGGTACCACATTTAACATTGCGTTGAGCGCCAGAGTAGGAGTCGTTCGAAGCGCCCCACTGATTCCAATGAGTGCCGACCTCTGAACTCTCTCCAGCTTCTTCACCAATGTCGTCTTCTCTAGTGAGTTCCACCAGACTATGACTCCATATAACAAGATAGGCTTTACTATAGTATTATATACCCAGAAAACAACTCTAGGCAAAAGGCCCCATCTTTTGCCAATTGCGCCCTTACACCCATACAAGGCGATTGTTGCCTTCCTCACTCTCTCCTCAATATTGGGCTTCCATGTAAGCTTGCTGCCAAGGGTAATACCTAGGTACTTCACCTTATCAGAAAGCATCAGAAGAGCGCCCCCTAGTGAGGGAAGTTGAGCTCTGGGTATTTTATGTTTCCTCGTAAATAGGACGAGCTCCGTCTTAAGAGGATTCAACGACAGGCCGCAATCCCTTGCCGTTATATTAGAGAATGGTTGTAAGCCTCTGTTACTTCTATTTACATTTTAGCCGCAATATTACAAATGCTTCCCCCAGAATCTTTGCTGCAGTCCCGCGCTTGAAAAATTTCAAATTCATGTATAATCAGTATCATGACCGTTGAATATAACTCTACTTACTCTCTAAATCGTTCACATTAGTCACAAAACAAAGAAGAAAGTTAATCATTACAAATTTTATCTCCCTTTGGCACACTGTTCGGGTACGCGTCATTTTTGCGCTCCACAAAGCTTCTAAGCTGTAGGCAGGCGAAAATTGTATTAATCACGGAGTTAACATGCTCAACACAACAACAACGTGTAGACAAATAAACGAATGAGCAGATATGCAAATTCAGATCCTGATGGATATGCATATGCAATGCTCTAAGTCTGTAAACGTACACCCAAGAGTATATACATTTGCTTATGTGTGCGTGTGCATGAATTTGTAGCGAAATTGTATATAAATTTAGCAACAGCTGCAATGCAAATGTGGCTGGAAAAGCATTCGTTAGTTGAGCTTTAGTTATGAAAGGCTTGGCGTTGTTTGTAGGGTAGGTCGTGACGTATGAGTGATGTTTGTTAGTGTGGAGCTGCATTTGGCGCGACTGATTGAAAGAGGCTTAGAGCAACATGTAAAGTTACTTACTTGACTGTTTTTCATACAAAATTTAAATTATGCTGAAAAAGTAAGAAATAATAAAAAAGGAGCGAAAATTAACTTAAAATTCTGTGGCGCTTAGTAATTTCGAGCGAGCCAATTTTACACATACATAAATTTTGCTAAGCTCGGTGTTGAACAAAAAATTAAATCAAAATGAAAAGTTATCAGATATTTTAGATACTTTCTTTCATAGCGAACAGCCTTTAAATAATGTACTCCCGGAGGCAATCACTAAGTCACTGGATAAACTGACCGTGGGAGCCGTCTCTACCAGATTTATATACCGAAAGTTAAGCGACAGAATATTCGTGCCACCGGCAGGTCAGTAGGGGCACTCCACACAAGGCGATGTTCTCTCACCATTTCTCTGGGTTGTCGCTGTCAATGACTTGATGGAGAAGCTGGTTAAAGGAGGCTGCAGGGCGGTTGTTTATGCGGTTGACGGGGCCCGAATTGTTAAAAGGAAGTTTGCCCACAATCTGGATTTTGATTTGATGCAGGGAAATGAGAGCGCAGTTGTTAGTTGAGCGGCGGATTGCGATCTATCGGTGAGTCCCCTACAGACGGAGTTCGTCCTATTTACGAGGAAATATAAAACACTTGAGCTCTGGGCGCACCGTTTGTGCTTTGCGACAAGGTGAAATAAACTTAAGGTGGAAGCCTATCATTGAAGGAGGAAAGAGAAGGCAACAGTCGTCTTATATTTATGCAAGAGTGCTATTGGCAAAAGATGGCTCCACTTGCCTGAAGTACTATTTTTCTTCTACAATACCATTATTGAGCCCGTTTTGTAGTATGGAGCCCTTGTCTGGTGAAACTCACTGAAAAGTATGACATCGGAGAAGAAGAAGAAGACTTTGGATTCACCACCTGGATTCACGACTGATCAATGTACACCATCGCTTAGTCCAAGCGGTATATTGTCCACTCATATTCGATAAAGGCAGAAGTGGACGGGGTGCAGTCTTTGGAGACAAGGCCTGGTGAACCTGTTCACGAATGGGACGAAATCCGAAAGAAGGGTTGACAAAGTAGCATTTTGCGAGGAGCTCCCCAACAGACTTAAGTTCAGATTGCCGGACCACTGCAGTGTGCTCCAAGCCGAGGTAGCCAAAATCAAAGAAGCAGCTGCTCACTCGTGTAATGATTTGAACGGAGGTAAATATTTACTCCGACAGCCAAGCGGCAGTAGGGGCTCTAGACTCGATTATCATGCATTCGAAATTGGTCAGGAAATGTGTGATCGCATCCGAATTCTTTGATATTAGGCTCATCTGCCTGAACCAGCGAGGCAGATAAGTTGGCTAAACAAGAGAGCTGTGAGGTAATTTCCGCACGGTCGGCCTCTAGAAGAGTGGGCTTCGCGTCAGCTCAACAAGCGCTGGGCAAGTACACAAACTTGTACGGTCGCGAAATCTTTCTGGCCACGTGGGGATGGGAGACGTTTGAAGAATCTTATGATGTTAACGAAAGCTCATCTTTCGAATTTCGTGGGTGTTCCTACAGGATAGTATCTGCGAGATATGCATGACACTTCTACTACTTCGAGTCCTCTTTGCGTCAGCTGTATGGAGGATGAGGTAGAATCACCGGCGAATTCAATTCAAATCTACACAGATGCTAGTAAATAGGCGGTTGAAGCTTCATGAAGTTCAATAGTATGTCAAGCTGAAACACTTGCCATCGATCATGCCTTGGATTGGGCTGAGAAAAAATTGTCAATTAATAAGCTTCAGCTATTTTCAGACAGTCAGTCGTGCCTCGAGGCTACAGGAAACCGAAACAACGCAATGAATGGCCTTATTCCGGCTTAAGCAACGGCGTTCGATCGAATTCAGCTGGATAAAAGCGCATGCGACGATTGAGGAGAATGAGCTTCCCAACACTTACGTCAGAGACCTTCCAATAAGTTACGCAAAGGGTCAAATATGCACAAAAGTTGCAGCCGCTTAGGAAATAGATTACCAACAAGAAACTACTGGTTCGTTAGTAAAAGTTTTCTACCGAACTTTAGAAGAAGCCAAAATATATCGAAAGTCATTTGGCATCACTTTTGAGAGGTTTCAATTGCTGACAAGGTATCGGTTCCAAGGGCGAGAACCTTCTTCAGATAGAAAGTGGACACAGATATAGCCGATTGTTCTGAACCGATTTTGAAGCTGTGGGGAGCTTGCCCCTATCTCTCCTAGAACCAGTGTGTGCTTTTCAAAAAGTTTAGAATATCTCTGATTTCTGCAGAACTGAGATCTTCCAACTCATCAAAAAATTGTTTACCCTGCGTCTGCATAGAGCAGGACAGTGTCCTCAGTCCTCGTTCTCATCTAGACAACTTCTACAGAAGTCATGTGTTTGCACACCCATACTTTGGGCGTGTCTACCTATTAGGCAGTACCCCGTTATAACTGAGATCAATGTGCTAAGACTGTGTTTATTTTGGCTTAGCAGAGATTCTGTGGGTTTAGCATTTAATGTCGGCCACAGTTGACGGGCGATTTTGCCGGTGACTTCATTGCGCCATCTTTCGTTTGCTTTCTGTACAATTTCTTCAAGGATGAGTAGCTTACACGTTTGTAAGGGTATCCCTATGTCATTATCTATGTGCTCGTCAGACAATTTAGTGCCGAGTCTAGTTCATCGGCTCTACAGTTACCCTCAATGTCGTAATGGCCAGGAACCCATGATACCTTTAGGTGAAATGACTCAGCCATCTCGGCATTTCAGGGCTACCTTGGAGGTTGTCGACTGTTCTGTGAGGGATTTTATCGCCGCTTGGCTTTAAGAGAAAATGTAGATATCATTTCCGGATATCGCATCACACTGTATCAGTGTCGCGGCTTTTATTATTGCCATCAGTTCAGCCTGAAAGACACTACAGTAGTCGGGGAGCCGAAAACTGAAGGAGATCCCCAGATGCTCGGAGTATACACCTCCGCCCACCCTGCCCTCGATCTTTGAGCCATCTGTGTATCCATGGATGGACTCGCCCTGTCTTACATCGTCCCATTTCCACTCTTCCCTTGCGGGTAGGAGGGTCGTAAACGATGTAATGGCAAGTATAAGCGGAAGTGCATAGTCCACCACTCCGGGAATCTCCGAAGTGCCAGCCAGGATTTTGCCGGGACCGTAATGTCGCATATAATGCTTTCGATGGTGTAGTTGACATGCCACCGGTTATCAGAACAGATGCTAGTCTTTGAACCTTGTCAAGTTTATTGATGTTCACACCCTTCTCAAGGGCATACCACCATATTACAAGACCATAGTAGAAAATTGGCCTAACCACTGCTGTGTAGAGCCAATGCATCATTCTGGGTTCCAAGCCCCATTTCTTCTCAATAAGCCTTCCGCATGAGTACATTACGGTCATAGCTTTGCGTGCTCTGTCTGCGCCTGTGAGCCCCCAATTTAGCTTCCTATCTAGTACAAGCCCTAGATATTTTGCCCTTTCTGTTTCTCGACGTAAAACAGACAAAAAAGCAAACTTTAAAAATCAAGAACGCATAATTTGGTGCCTTTCGGCGACTGGCATTAGAATTTATGCATTAGCGCCGAAAACCGGAAAATAAGGAGTTTTTCTGGCCTTTGATAAATATTGGGTAGTCGAAAAAGTCTTTTCGTATTTTGTCAATAGATGTCGTTGGAGTCATCTATCTCCAGTGCTATCAATCACATTGTGTCATATCGTATGGTGTTAGAAGGGGGACATTTTAAGCTTCATTTAATAAAAAAGAAATTAAATTCGGAGAAGTTGAAAAAAGTTATAGTTGTTCAAAAATGAGTGAAAATAATGAAGAAATTCGCTATATTTTGAAATTTTTGTATAAAAAGGAAAGAATGCCACGCAAGCCACCAATGAAATTTGTGAAGTTAACGGAGACGATGCTGTATCAGTTCGTGTAGCACAACAATGGTTCGCTCGCTTCCGTTCTGGAAATTTCGATGTGAAAGATGCACCTCGCTCCGGTCGACCTATCGTTGAAAAAGTCGATGAAATTATGGAAAAGATTGACCAGGACCGTCACATAAGCAGCCATTTGAACTATTTACAAAAGGCTGGTTACAAAAAGAAGCTCGATGTTTGGGTACCACATGAATTGTCTGTGAAATTCAATGGACCGAATTAACATCTGCGATTCTTTGCTGAAACGAAATGAAATCGAACCATTTCTGAAGCGAATGGTAACAGGAGACGAAAAGTGGGTCAAATACGACAATAGTGTGTGAAAAAGATCATGGTGCAAGGGTGGTGAAGCTCAATAAAGGGTCGCAAAGCCAGGATTGACGCCTCGAAAGGTTATGCTGTGTGTTTGGTGGGATTGGAAAGGAATCATCCACTATGAGCTGCTCCAGCCTGCTCGCACGATTGATTCTACACTTTACTGTCAACAACTGATGAGATTGAAGCAAGCAATCGAAAAAAACGGCCAGAACTGATCAGCAGAAAGGGACATTAGGACAACGCTAGGTCACATACATCTTTGATGACTCGGCAAAAACTGGGAGAGCTTGGCTGGGAAGTTTTGATGCATACACCGTATAGCCCTGACCTTGCACCATCGGGCTACCATTTGTTTCGGTCAATGCAGAACTCCCTTCATGGAGTAAAGTTGCCTTCAAGAGAAACCTGTGAAAATTACTTGTTGCAGTTTTTCGCCGAGAAACCACAAAAGTTTTACACTGATGGAATAATGTCTCTAGAAGAAAAATGGCAAGAAGTGGTCGACCAAAATGGTACATATTTGGTTTAATAAAGTTCATTATACGTATAGAAAAAAAAAAAAAAAGACTTGAAGATTGATTAGAAATACAAAAAGATTTTCGACTACCCAATATTAACTTCGATTTTGACCAAATTCTTCGTGAAATTAACAGCGACAATAAGCCATAGGCATTAGCTGATATCAATGTCATATTATGAAAGAATGTCGAAGTTTGCCCTAATTTTTTTTTTGCCTTGACATTGCCAGATTCTGAAGCCAGATGGTGCTGCTCGTAGTATGAATAGCGAAGTGGTTCAAAATTGGCAACAACGTGCCAGTTATGAGCCATAAATTAATTTTATTAATTCAGAACTTCCTTACAATTATATGCATACTTTCATGCGTGTGTATGTATGTGTGTATACATTTAATTAATATGACCGTTAGGGGCTTTTGTATTGCCAGCCACAGTATCTCCTTTTCAATGAAGTAACTAATGGCTGGTTGGCAGGCAGGCTGGCAGACGGCTTAAAAGATGTAATCGCACAAAAGGTGATTAAAATAGTCTGGCTATGCTAGCAAAAGCAACAACAATAGCAATAGTCACAACATACGAGCATAATTCATATATTAAACCTAGTAATAGACGAGACCATTGATAAAAGCCTGTTTATGAATTTGTCAATGCACCCAAACACCGCTGCATGTACTCTCATATCTATGTATACATAAATAGATATACATACATACATATTAGTCGGGATACTAGCATTGTAAAGTTCACACGAGAAATTGCACTTCTTTTCTGCCCACTTTATGCCAAAGCACGTACGTACACACTCCTGCATTCAGGCGCATACACACGCACGCTAAGACATCGACACGTTTTCAATACGACACTTGCATGTAGTTGTGTGTTGTGCTTGCATCAAATCCCATTTAGACACTGCGCTACAACAGCTTTATTCAGAATTGTGCAATGTTCGCCAGTGTCTGGGGGTCTGCAACTTTTGTGATGTGTGCATCCACCTTTACATACTCGTATAAGTTCATTTTCATTGTCCTTCCCCAAGGTATTACTTACTTGCGCATGTTCTTAGGCTTTTGGAGTATCCCAAAGGTGGCTGCGATGCAATTTAGCTAAGGGTTCCACTTTCACATCGTGCAACTATGACGATTTTTATGTACGTACGATGTGATGCGCTAGAATGAAGACCGCAAGTGCGACTTTCACCAGTTTACGAAAGGAGGCAGAAAGTGGGGCCATAGAGGTGAAAATGTTTACGAAAAAGGACGAAGGAAACAAAACACCTTCTGGCACAATGCAGAGATACGTCGCTTGTTCAAATATGCGCGTCTGTTGACAATTATAACTTCGAATATATAAAAGACTTTGTTTACTTAAAAGCAAGCATTAGCATTGTCAACAATAAAGGAAGATTTAGAAACTGGAGTGTATTGTATTTGTATTTTCCTTTTTCATGCTAAACTTTCTACGCAAGTTGCGGAGGCAATCGGCTCTAAATCAGCCGAATTTGTCTTGATTATTGTTTGGCCGCCCATATTTGTTTTCGTTGAGTTTTTGTTTAGTTGCTGCCAAAAGATTTTCCATAAGTTTGACAACTTTGAAGACGACTCTGAAGGCCATGTCAACATTTCAATCCAATTTTGCTGTTTCCACTCTACACAGCTTTGGCTTCGATGCTTGGTATCGTTGTTTTCTTGCAAAACTGAAGGTTGGTTAGTTCTTCCAAACCTCTTCGTAACTGACGCTAATAACGATTTTTAGTTAATTTTATTCATCAAAACTGCATTCAAATTGGCGGTAGGCGCAACTAAATGGTCAAATCCTTTTTCGGAGAGCAGCGCCAAGTATGAACCTTAACTGGATGCTCAACACTTCGTTGAAGTTTTCGATTATTAGCAGTACACAAGGACTGATGTATGCAACTATTCACCCGAAAGGAGGGTTTATCAAGAGAATATTACGTTTGCCCAATTCCGTGCCGAATTTTTTGAATGGCATGCTTTTCGTGATTTGCGGGAAGTGTTGATTTTCCTCTTTCATTCGAAAAAAACGGCGGCTGAAACGCATCGAGAGCTACAAAAAGTTTATGGAGATGCTGCTTTAAGTGAAACAATGTGCCGAGGTAGGCTCCGTCGCTTCAAAGACGGTGATTTTAAAGTTGACGACCGTCCGCGTGAAGGAAGGCCAAAAACCTTCGAAGACGCTGAATTGGAGGCATTGCTCAATGAGGATCCGTGTCAAAGGCAAGAAGAGCTTGCTTCAGTATTAGGAGTTGCCCGCCAATCCATTTTCAAGCGATTGCATGCTTTGCGAATGATTCAGAAACAGGGGACTTGGGTTCCTTATGAGTTAAAACCAAGGGATGTTGAACGTTGTTTTTTCGCCTGTGAAAAACTGCTCCAGCAGCAAAAAAAGGGAGGGTTTTCTTCATCGCATCGTGACGAGTGATGAAAAATGGATTCATTACAGCAATCCAAAGAAAAAAAAGTCATGGAGACTGCCCGGTTATGGTTCTAGGTCGTCGCTTCGGTCGAATATTCACGCTGCGATGGTTATGCTATGTATTTGATAGGAGCAAGTTGGTCTTATTTATTATGAACTGTTAAAGCCAAGCGAAACCACCAAACGTCGCCAAACCTGTTAAAACCTACTTGGAAACACTGAAATGGGAAATCCCACCCAACCCGCCATAGCCTCAAAGATGAACAGTTTCACTACCAGAAAGAGAAAAAGTAGTAGCCAGCGATGGGCAATACTTTCAATAATTCACTTGTTTTCAGAATAAAATTGTATTTTCATCAAAAAAACAGCGAGAACTTAGTTGTAATATGTTAATGATTAGCGAAGAACATATTTTCTTAATATATTTTATCCTAGTAAAGCGAAAAACTATTTTATTTGATATGTTTTCTAGTGAAAAAAACGTTTTCTTTATTCCTTTCCTAAAAAAGTAAAAAAATATTTTTATAAAAATTTATTTTATCCTGAAAATTGAAAAAGCTTTTTTTTAATATATTTTATCCGGAAAAAGTAAAAAAAAATGTTTTTTAAATATTTTTTATCCTAAAAAAGCGAAAAAAATAGTTTTTTTAAATATATTATATTTCGACCTAAATAATTTTTTTTTTTTTTTTTAAATATATTTTATCGGAATACAATGAAAAAAGTTGTTTTAAAACATATTTTTTCCTAAATAAATGAATTTTTTTTTAAACACATTATTTGATCCTAAAAAAGCGAAACAGTTTTTTTAATGCATTTTATCCTAAAAAGGGAGAAACAAATGATTGTTTTAAATGCATTTTATTATACAAGAGCGAAAAAATATTTTTTTCCTAAATATATTTCACCCTAAAAAAGCGAAAAAGATTTTTTGAGAATAAATTTTATCTTAAAGGGGGAGGTTTCAAAAAATCGATTTTTTCGTAGATTTTTTTGGGAAGGAAAGAAATATTCGATTGACACAAAACTTTCAGGTGTTATTGTTATATATTTCAGCAGTCTTATCAAATTTTTTCATTAAAATATATGTCATATCATGCCTGGTTCAAGCATTTTGCCGAGGCGCCTCGAGTGTGCATGTGTCGTGCGGCGGGAAAGATGCAGGTCGCAATTTTCATCTCAAACCAAAAACCCAAAAAAAATTTTATTTTAGTATAGTATAGCGTCTAGTTAAACCAAGAAAATTAAACAAAAAGTGACAAATTCAACAATTTTTCGCTAATTAAAAAAAAATTAATTTTCTGGAAAAACAAATTCACTTTAGATTGTTTAAAAAGTGTGTTAATCATAACTTTCTTAAGGTTTTTTAGGTTCAATGAGAACATAATTTAATTCCGAATACCATCAATGTTATCCCGTTTCGATACAACGTTTAACTTTTTCCCTATCTTTCCCGCCAATTAGGTAAAATCGTAAAAATAAAAAACCGAGAAATCGCGCGTCAAAGTTTTTGTATATAAAAAATACGCTCGCATGCCTGTTCGACGCTTGCTCACAATTTCTTTTGTAACTGCGAAAATATTTTGAATTTGCCTCTGAAATTTTGAGGGCACATTCTTGGATAATTTGGGAAGACATCTATGCAAAAACAAAAAAATCGATTTTTGCAGCCTCTAAAGTAGGATCCCCCCTTAAAAAGCTGAAAAAAAGTTTTTTTTTTATATATTTAATCCTAGAAAAATAAAAAAAACAATATGTTTTTAAATATATTTTATTCAAAAAATGCGGAAAAATATTTTGAAAATATATTTTGTTCTACAAAATTTTTTTAAGACATTTTATCTTCCAAATGGGAATATTTTTGAATATATTTTATATTAAAAAGTGAAAAAACAAATTTTCTAAATATATTTTATCCTAAAAAAGCTTAAAAGTTGTTTCATTTTAATATATTTTCCAATATTTTTGTTGTTGTTCCTTTTAAAATATTTTTTAAATACATTTTATCCTAAAAAGGCTTACAAAATTTAGAAAATTGTTAAAATGTCCTGAAAATATTTCATTGAAAGAAATTAAAGGAAATCCCAGAATCACAAATTTTTTCCTTCATAATTTTGTCAGTTGATTTTTTATTAGAAGAATTGAAGACAATGTCCAAATATTTTGTTCTTTTCATATGAATTCGCTCAAATAGACTTTTGAAATATTCTAAAATACTTTTAACTACCTGAATTATGAAATTGCGAACGCGTAACCGTCAATTGTAGGGAAACATAATGCATAGATACGCCTATCTAATCACAGGAATTCGTTTCTAAATCCGACCCGAAGAGAGTTTTCAATTAATTGCTAAAAAAATGATTTCTGGTCACTGCTAGTTAAACTTTGCGAAATTTGCGCTGACAAGAAAAGTTGTGTTGGGCTTATAAGCCTCTGAAAAGGAGATATCCAAATTGGTAGTCAGAGAAAAAAAGTTCTAAATTTATAATTTTTTTAAATCTGGTCATAAAGTAATAATAATAGACTTATTTATTTATGAGGAAATATCATTTTAATCATCATGCTTTGGATAAATACTTGGCTTAAAATAAAATTTCAAATGTTTTGCTCCAGTGGTCTAGCATTGTATTTAACCAGAGAAGTCAAGTAAGAATTGCTTTCTTGCTATTTAGGAGAGTAAAAAGAATTTTTGATCCAAAAACAAAAATGTCTTCGACCACAGTTGTGTCAGGTAAAGTCAAAAATACTTTCCAATTGGAGCCGCTGGTAGCTTCTAGTAAAAATATTAAAATTTCAAAAAAACGTGTGGCTTCATATCAGCGGATTTGATAGCCAAATATCAAATCAAGAACTCAGTAAAATCCCTGAGATTCCATATGTTGCTTCTATAGCGTTTTTCAATAGGTGCGCTTCAACTTTTTTCCGATAGGGAGGGCGAACGACGCAATATTTTTTATTTTTCGCTTGTCATTTGTAAACTTCATTAGTATACATTTCATCATGGAATGCTACACACTTGAACAACGATTGCAAATCGTGAAAATTTTTATTAAAATAATCGTTCTGTTGCTGCTACTTTAAGAGCATTATTTTCCAAAAAATCATCTTCAGTGATGAATCTCACTTTTGGCTCAATGGCTTTGTCAACAAGCAAAATATGCGTTACTGGGCAGAAAGCAATCCACACGTGATTCATGAGGCATCTTTGCATCCCGAAAAAATCACTGTTTGGTGCGGTTTACATGCCGGCGGCGTAATTGGCCCATATTTTTTCGTTGACGAGAACGATCGCCACGTTACTGTGAATGGAAATCGATACCGCGACATGATAAACGATTATTTTTGGCCGCAATTGAATTTTATGGACTTAGACGACATGTGGTTTCAACAGGACGGGGCCACAAGGCACACAGCACACGCTACAATAGATTTGTTGAAGAGTAAGTTCGATGAGCGCATTATTTCCAGAAATGGACCGGTCGAATGGTCGCCGCGCTCGTGTGATTTGACGTCTCTTAGACTATTTTCTTTGGGGTTATGTGAAGTCATTGGTCTACACTAACAAGCCGGCGACGATTTGTGAGCTCAGAGCCAATATTGAACGCGAAATTGCTGGAATTTCGGCCGATTTATGCAAAAGAGTGGTCGAAAATTGGGTTCAACGATTGGACTTCGTAAAACGTGCACGCGGTGGTCATGCAAAAGAAATCGAATTTCATACTTAAATGTATATGTTCAAACTCGATAATAAAAAAAAAAATTTGTTAAAAAAGTCAAACCGTTTGTGTTTTATTCAAAAAAGTTCAAAAATTGAAGCGCTCTTACTGAAAAACGCTTTACCTGTAACAGTGCTACGAAAAACAAACACGCCCACTAATATAGTATGTGGCTAAAAGTTGCATTTGAGTAGAGCAGAGCGCGATAATACAAAACATAGGACGGCTTGTCCGACAAAAGAATTCACTATTGAACAATTTATAAAACTTATTTTTTTCTTTTTTCGAACAGCAATCAAATGCTGCCTCATATTAGTAATGAAATGACGCGAGCATAGCGAAAAAATTGCCCTTTTGCGTGTGTATGAGGCATCAATAAAATTAATATGCCTCAATATAGGAAATATTTGACTGCGTTTGTAGTTTTTGTTTTTCAAATGATTCGAAAAGCGGAAGCAAACCCAAAAACAGAAAAGGGCAAAAAATTTGTTGCAACAGTAAATAAGGTGGGGTCTCACAAAAATAGAGCAACAAGCAAACAGAAACAAGAAGTAATAATAGACGCTTTAGCAAAAAAACTGTGTTATATAAATATTTAATAAAATTTATGAAAAATGTTGGCGTAGTCAGCGTACAAATAGGAGATATTCTGCGGTAGGCGGTGACTCCCAACGAAATTAGTAGTGCTGATGAAGGCTACTGAAAATTGGGTGTTGGAATGAATAATAAATGGGGCAGATGAATTTCTGTATGTTCTTTTTACACGCTATGGCAGTCGCTGTGGCCAAGTGAGTTTGTGCGTGATCACCTGTCGGGTGGGGCCTAGTGCGATGCCTGCTATGGAGACGAAGCATTAGATGATATTTTTTTACTATTTTTATAAGAGCTCGGACAATGGAAAACCTTCGAGCGCACTTGTGGAATGAAAAAAGCTTCTATTCTGAATCAATAGACATTCAGAAGCTTCATAAATCACAAATCTGCAGCTCCATTCACTTGTGCAGCTTTAAAAACAAGAAATGCCACAAGTTGGACCACAAACTCGGCCTAATGAGCAAGAAAGCGGCTCTACTGATATCATACATTTATGTATGCATGCTTGGCTACGTAAACCTATCAATTTATATTGGTAGTTCTGCAAATTTGCCTAGGCAGTTATTTGCCCTGTTATTCTATATGGAATTTATTATGAGCGCTATTGAGCTTGAATAGCAGAGCAGACAAGATAAAGCGAAAAAGTATTAAGCGCATAATTGTTAGGAATTTGTCATATAATTTTTCCCTGCCAGTTTTTAGTGAAAAAATCAAAGCTCTGTTTTCTCGACAAAGGAGCTTTTACAAAGGATAACGTCATCTACTCGCAGGCAGCCTATGTTAGATACAACCACATAGGCACATTAATACACATACACACATTTATGTGATTTTCTACTTCGTAAATCTACACTGCGCTAAAAAGCTATAGACAAGGAATTTTCTGACAAATTTTAACAATTTATTTGTTTCTTATTTAATTAAAAAAAAATTTTTTTTGGAAAAATATAGTTAATTCTCATATACAAACAAACAAATCTATTTTGTAACTTTGTGCACATTAAAAGGGAATATAAACTTTCTATCAAAATTTTACAAAATGTTAATCAGAATCTTTCGAAAAATTCGGATATGTGTTGAGTCCATTGTCTTTTCTTATAATAAAGTCCAAATTTTGAAGTGGCTCAAAAAGCGCATTGATTTTTGACAATTTTTTCGCTGACAGTCTTGCGCATTTTCTCTATATAACGAACCTTTTTCATATGGTCATTTCCATTGTGACGGTTTTGACCGTGTTACTGACATTTTTCGTTATAATTTTGAATTTAAAACTGTTACTTAAATTAAAGGACACTAATCCCTGCCATGTGAATATTAAAGTTGTTTGATACCAAGTACATACTGAAAATGCATCATTTCCGACCATAGCTGCCATTTGAAGACTGTGACGGGTGTGAATTTACATATTTAAGCTTTCAACAAAACTTTACTTTCATTGAAGTTTTTGTAAAATTTCCCAAAGAATGCGTATAGAAATGTTGTATGTTATACTTTCTTTTCTAAAAAAATCATATTTTTCTTTAAAAAAAAGCTTAAAAAAAGGGACGGGTGTGACCACTCTATGTGACGGGGTGTGACCTAGTATGAAAATTTAAAAATTTTGCTCAACTAAAACTTTTTATTGAATCCAATTATGAATAAAAACACATAATTAACATTTCATTTTTTTATTCGCTATCATTGACATCACAATACTCTAGACCTGTATTTTTCAAGGAAATTTGTTTAACACTTATCCTGTATAAGTGGGTCAAAATTGCCCAATAGTAAAAGCAGTATGTGTACTCATATGTTTTTTTCTCAAGGAATAAAGTAAGTGTAAAAAAGTGAAATCAATATTATTTTGTGAATTAGTAAGAAGTGTTTTTAGTGCGGTTGTGTTTTATTTATGTTTCAGTATGAATAGAGAATAAATTGAAGCCCTTCTAGAGAACTCCGATTTGGGTGATGAAGCACCAAACGATACCGAAAGTGATGATGAAGAAGACCAGATATCAGAAGTGGAATCCCTTTACGATCCCAATTTATCAGATGAAATAGACGAAGAGGACAATTCTGTCCTTCAGCATAACGTTTCAGGAGCTTTTCCGTCTAAGGATGGAAAATATATGTGGTTGCAAGCGAAGCTGACAGGCGGGCTGCAGAAAATGTTGTTACCACCGCACCCGGTACTACACGGTATGCCATTGCTCGGACCAATGGTATAAAATCTTCATTTTTGTTATTTATGCCGCCCGATGTGGTGAAAATAATCATTGAGATTACTAATATAGAAGGTAGGCACTTACAATTGAAAGACATAATTATATAAGTAGAAGTATGTACCTGCATGTAAAGTAATACCTAGGGATTTGTTTCAGGTCAATCAGTGTTTGAAAATAATTAGGTCGAAATAGATAGTATTAGTTTGGAAGCCAAAACCAAAATAGTTGGATATGTGCCTAAAAGGAATCGAGCTGTATATCTACTCAGTACTCTCCACAATAATGTTGAAATCAATCCCAACACTGAAAAGCCAGATATCATAGATTTTTACAACAAAACTAAATCCGGGGTCGATATACTAGACCAAGTTATTAGGACATACACCTGCAAGCGAAGGACCAATCGATGGCCACAGTCCTTGTTTTACAATATGTTGGATATTAGTGTATAAAATGCTTTGTAATTTTTAGAGAAATAAACACTGAATGGAACAAGAATAAAAAAATTAAGCGTCGTTTGTTCCTAGAAGAGCTCGGAAATGAACTTATTTTACAGGAAATTTCGCGCAGATCTGTACTCCCTCGAAGCAGTGCAGCAAAAATGATCGTAATAAACACTCAAAAAACAGCATAAACTACTGAAAAGACTCCGAAACCTACAAATCTAAAACGTGGTCGTTGCTTTACTTGTCTAAGTCGATCAAATAGTACGAAATATAGCAGTAAATGCGAAAACTTTATTTGTAAGACTCATTCTGAAACATCCATCTTATGTACTAGTTGCTTAAAATCGCCATAAGAACACCTTTTTGTACTTAATTAACTGAATTTTTTAATTTTTTAAATGAAAAATGTTGAATTCTATAATTTATTAAATAAAAAAATACTTTAAACCTTGAAATAAAATCAAAATCTATTCATTCGTCCATTGGCCAAAATTGGCCCACTTAAGTCAGGTACGTTACCTTTTTTTGAATACAGGATAAGTGTTAAATTCAGATAAATATGAATAGGAAGCATATACAGAGACCGCATCTGCTCTTTTAAAGGCATGCATTTTTTGAAGGTTCTTTACCATTTTAACGCTTTCCCATCTTTCGTTTAAGAAAGAACTATTCTGATCGGTGTCGTCTTTTGATGCGTAAAAAACATTGATCTTATTCAATTTGTGTTTTGCAACAAGATATTTGAAATAGTCCAGCGGTGTTTTCATAGTACATTCTCTAGCTTTAATGGCTGTCCATAATGCTCTTTTTACTGTTGCCCCTATACCATCTACTGCGCCTTTACCATGGCCTGTAGCGAAAAAATTCCATGTCACTTCTAACCCAAAATCCTTAGAAGCATGACATATGTTGAAAATGTTGTACCTATTTTTAAATTGAAATGCACAACCATCTGAAAAAATGTGTACAACTTTCAAATCAACCTTTTCCTTAAGGTCACTTGTAATCATTTTTAAGAATGTCCACTTTCTGGTTTTCGAATCCATTAAAAAAAACCAGCACTTCGCGTTTATGTGACGGCTGTGACCAAGTATTTTATATTATTGAATTGGCAAAACGCGAATAAAAATTAGTAAAATGTCACCAAACTATTTACTACGCATACTTTGTTATCGTTGCAAAGTATCAAGTGATTATAATGTACAGTACCAATTTAATTGAACTTTTTCAATTTTTAGTGAGACGGGTGTGACCGAAAATTTTAAAGTTTTAAAAAATCGATAAACCTTTTATTTACAATGCACCATGTCGAAACTTTGAAAGAATGAAAACAATAGCATATTATATTCAAATATAAGGGGGTTTTGTCAATAGTCATAAAGGAAGAACAAGAAAATGTATTGTAATTAAAATAAAGACACATCGTAAAAAGAATGTAAAGTCACTTTTCAGTATAGGCGAAGTTCACAGTGTTGCCAAACTTATTAAACTTAAGGCATAAATATAGTTTTTGATTTTCCCATATATATTATTCTCTGGCAGACATTATTTGACTGAATTTAACTAAAAACAACAAAATTAATTTTTTTCTGCATAGGGCCATTTTAGGTGGAATTTACCATATGAAAGAAAACACCCAACACCATCAGCAAAAAAAAAATCTACGCGCTTTTGGAGACACTCCACGCTTAGGTCAGGTATATCTGTCTGATCTGAATAGATCTCCCATGGGCCTCAAGGGCCCGTAGTGTTACCAGTGTTGTTGGAGTCATGCCACGAACTATGATGCATCCATGTCTGGGCGAGTTTCAACCAACAGTTTAAGGGGCGAAGTCCATGTAAAATTAAAAAAAAATCGATTTTTTTTCTCGATATTTCGAAAGCATCTTTAGAATATACTGTGAAATTTTGATGCGGAAATTATTAATATTATAGCTTTTATAGTCCATTAACTATGTAGAGAGCGGTCCGCGTGCTGCTGTACCTCAAACTTTAAACTCATTTATCTCGAAACTGTATTTTTAAAAACTGCTCCTGTTGTAACTCACAAAGTTATGGACCGATTTATTTGAAGTTTGGTGAGGCCTTTCTGTACATTACTATTGGAAGGATAAACCAAAAATTTCAGATATCTCGCGTTGATAAATTACTTTTAGGGGGTTAAAAATGTCAATAAAATAGCCCTAAATTTTGACTTTTTTTCAAATGTTTATCTTATAATTAATTTTATACTTGTTTTTTTTTTAAATTTTATAGGCTCATTCTTCCGTTAATATGTTATAAAAAAAAACCAATATTTCAGATCGATAGATTAAGAGTAATAAATAGAGCAGTTTGGGACCTTGCGCCGTAGGCAGCCGACAAGAAATGATCCTGAGCCGCCATTTTGGAAAAAAGGGAAAACATTTTTTTTGTACTCTCGAAAGGTTAAATAAAGTTGTGTTAAGACTTCAAAATAATATAATTATTTTATCACCATTAAAAATATGTTTAAAAAGTGACCGATTTAGGCTTCTACTTGGACTTCCCCCCTTATACCGGTGTACTTTCTCCTCTGCTGTGGATTCTTTTTTGTTTTTTTGTTTTTTGGCTGTGAGGTTGGGTTAAAAATGCCTTCGCACTATATAGTAACCGTCGCTACTAAGTGTGTGGTGATTCCACTAAAAATATCCCTCCTCTTCTCTTGGGTTTTTCCCTCCACCCCGTGACTGCTTCCGCATTGCTTCGAGGTAGAGGGCCAAGACGGCGTCCTAAGAAGGACACTTACTTACTCACCCTGCGTCCAGGGTCGCCTGTTTTGAGAAACCTATGCTCAATGCTCTTCAGCACAGCTTTCCATTTCGCGCTTCTTTTTTCGGATAATATCCTCCACAAAATTTGCGACGGCATTCCATTTTTCTTCGTCTATCATCATTTTCTCGATCATTTCTTCAGGTTTAAATACACCAATAGCTCGTTGCAGACCTGTTCTCTCTACGTTCCACCTCTCGCATTTAAAGAAGGTGTGTTCCGCATCATCATACTCAGTATCTCTATATATGCAGTTTGGTTGGCTCACTTTTCCCATTCGCCACAGATACTAGCGAAAGGACCCATGTCCGGACAAAAACTGACTGAGGTAATAGTTAACCTCACCGTGCTTTCTTTCTACCCACTTTTTTAGATCGGGTACTAGTCTCGCTGTCCATCTACCATACCTTTCAGAGTCCCATCTTGCCTGCCAAAGTGTGAGTGTTTGAACTCTATTATCGGAGAAGTATGGTACTGGGATTCCTGTGTTTTTTGCTGTGGATTCTGGCAATGAATCAATCAGACGATGTTACAATATTAATAGAAGGGAAATTCCCAGATACTGCAAAATGCCCAACATAATGCAAAATGCTTTGAACGATGTAAGTCGGTGGGCTGGATCGAGTGATCTTGGGGTAAGTCCCAGCAAAACAGAACTCATCATGTTCACTAGGAAATACAGGATATCTGTTGTAAACCCCCCTCCCCTTCGAGGGAATCACACTGTCAATTAGAGAAGAGGCGAGTTACCAAGGACTAGTATTAGATAGGAAGCTCTCGTGGAAACATACGATTAATTATAGAGTAAAAAAACGCAGCCACTCTATACATGCAAAAGAATTTTGGGGGCGAAATGGGGCCTAGCCCCAAAAATATTACCATGGATGTATACAGCAGTGGTAAGGCCTATCATGACATACGGTGTCTTAGTCTGGTGGCCAACACTCGAGAAAAGAACAGCAGTAAAACGCCTAGAAAGTATTCAAAGGGGCGGTAGTCTCTGTATAAGCAGGGCACTAAAGACTACGTCAGCGATGAATGTCATGCTGCACCTATTACCGATTGAGGCCTACAGCAAACAGCTGGCAGCGAAATCGGCACCTAGGTTAAAAGAATCTTTTAATCTTAGCCATTAACTGAAGAGGTCACGCAAGAATATTAGACGAATACTCCTTCCTACATCAAACAACAGACTTTTGTAGCTCAGTGGAGTTGCATTTAAACACATCTTTTACCACAACCTTCCCAACGAGAGAAGATTGGGACAATGGGGTAATGGACAATGGAATATTTTAGAGTGCAAAAAGACGTTGGTAAGCAGTGGCGCTAGTATTATTTTTACCATATTCATTAGTACTTGTATTTCATTTTAGAGAGGTATCGCAATTGAACTGATTCTACAAACCGAGTTGCAGTACAATAAAATTAGGACTCATTACTTTAGTCACTACAGGTATTACTTAGCAGATTACTTTTCTGTTGTTCATATTAAAAAATTTTTTTTTTGACTTTATAGTAAGTCTTTCGGTGAATTTTCCAGTCTGTTAAAGATGTTGTCTCCATCTGGTATCACTAGGGACCAAAAGGTCTATGTGTGGCTTATTGCCAACCAGGCTAACCTAACCTAACCTAAATAGAGGCTAACAGCCAAACGACACTATTCTAAATTTCAATCTGCTTCAAAGTGAGTTTATCTTTAGTCGCAAGTTACAAATATGTAAGCATTGCGTACTTTTCAAAAACATTAAAGAGCGCTCTAGATTCTGAATGCGTTTTAATTTTTTGACAAAAAGGGAAAAAAAGAAAAGAAAACAAACTATGTCTGCTGCCTCTGTAAACCCTTCACCATCTACAACGCATAACGCGTTCAGAGTAATGAAGAGTTGAAGTGTTGGTTATTGATTGAAGTTGACATATAATCGAAATTTCTCCAAAACTAATTTTATCGCAAAATATCGTAGTAAAATTTATAACCTTCGAAAATGAATTTATATAAGTATGCATGTCTGTGTGTATAATCGTTATATTATTAATCCCAGTGTAAACTTATTTGTGAATGATTTACCGCCTCGTGTGGCGTTCAAATGCTGATATGTAATATTTCTCACATACCCAAATAAATATTAAATGGATTAATATTTATAATTTTTTCAATATTTTCCGCACTCTGACAGCCATTTAACTTCCATAAAGCAGAAAACAAATTCATAAATTCAAAACGAGTGCAATCGATTAAAATGTCATTTGATCGATGTGTTTACAAACTTAATCCAACAACTAAACAAAGGAGTAAACACACACAGACGTGTATAAATGGGGGAAGGCTGATATACCCTGCAGGAAAAATTTTTGCTAATGGAAAAAATTTCCACAACTTTCACAGGGAGACTACAAGAAATATTACAAATACGAGTATTGCAGAATAGTCAATTGCATGAGAAAAGAACGCCTAGTTACTTCAGAACACCATGGAGAGCGTTATAAAGCGGCGCCTATCGTGTTACGGTTATTTTGCTCTCAGCGCACAATTGGGATCAGTCTGACCAGATTAGCATTTTCATAACTCGATTTAGCATTTTTTCTTGTTCTTTAGCCTCAAAATTTTAGTTCTTACTGCCTGGCATTTTTCTAGCCTATTTCAAATAAAAAGTGATGTTTATATATTAACTAAGTAAAATATTACATCATTTTTGTAGAAATTGGTTCAATAATTCACTCAGTTCTATGCAGATTTCCTTTTTTTTGCATCTGGTCACATTGCCGGTGATTGCGATTATTGTTGGCGTTGGTGATCAAACGTGTGTAATTTGTGTGTGATATTTCTTCGCTTTGTTTGCATTGTTTCCAAGTTTGTTCTACTTCTTCTCCTTCCAGCAGTCAAATCTCTCTCTCTCCTAACCGCAGTGTTGCCTAATTTCGGATGCAAACAAACACTAAAATGCACATTTAAAGAAAAGAAAATACCAAAATTTTATTAAATTACTTAAAGACCTTTGCATGCATAACAAATTTTCTTTATTGTGTGCGTTTTTTAAATAAATATGTAGAAGAGAAATATGAAAAAAACAGAGTATTAAACATTCATCCTTGTATTTAAAGCTTATGTTAAGAGAATTTCTTAAAAAAAGGGCGAAAAAACTATATTTGTGATTACGTAACAAGATAGGGAAAGTTTTTTTCTAATAACGGTCTCACCTCAGCAGGCAATGACAAACCGTCGAGTGTATTTCTGCCATGAAAAAGCTCTTTATAAAAACAATTTCGGAGTCGGCTTAAAACGGTAGGTTTCTCCATTTGTGGAACAACATCAAGACGCAAGTCACAAATAGGAGGAGGAGCTCGGCCGAACACCTAACAGAGCTGTACCGCAAGAAATTTATTTACTTTTTAACAAGATAAGGTACTTCTTCTTCAAAAAAAAGTGTTATGGCTTTTCAGTATTATCTGGTTTTTTGAAGTGAAACTTCTTAGGCGTCGATGGACGAGCGAGAATGGAGAGTAACATTTCAAGGTCATGCAACGTTTTGGGAATTATCGTTCCGCGAGAGAGAAAAAGGATATAGCATAGAAGAAAAGGGGAGAGAGAGCTATACCTTGTTTATATCTTAGATACACTTTAGGCTGGCTATTCACGTCTCCCTTTTGTGCGGTCCTTTGTCTTTTCTCCCACTCCTACGCTAAGGCTCTAGTCTAAGTCGTAAGACGTTACTTGCATTGAACGTGGTTCTCTCTTGACCACGTAAACATTACATACAAGGCGTTAGAATATAACAGAGAGAGAGGGAAAGAGAGTGACGCGTGTCCAATAACGTCAAATAAGCATAAAACCAGATTTGTATTTTCAAAACATCAAATTTTATAGGAATCAACAAGTTTTCAATAGCACTGAAATCTTCTCAGCATAAGCTGTAAATGCAGGAGTATAAAAAAAGTAATTATATAAATGTTTTTTTTTTTAACTAAAATGTTTTGTATATTAGCTTCAAATTAAAAAAAGAAACAGGCACCAAACTCAAAAATTTTCACATTTCGGGTATAAAAAAGTGCTAAATTTATTGCGAAGAGCAAATGGTTGGCAACACTGCACAACTAGAATAGTGTTACGTCACGCACCCTCTGCTGGGCGCAATCTTGTTTCTATCATTCTTACTTCAGAATACTTCTTAGCTTAACAGAAATCCCTAATTACTCTTAAAAAATTATGATGCAAAGTTGCGTCCATCTAATTGGCGATATTTGTGCCAGTTTTGACTACTTTTCTTTTTTTTTTGTTTTACTTTGCATTAATATTTTATAAAAATATGCTTCATTTCAAAACAAATATCATATAAATAAAAGTTTCAAACGTTATAAAAAATCCATAAATTTTCGAAAAAAAAATTTCATTAAAATTTTAAACTTTCAAAAAAAAAAATATAAAATCAAATAGTACAATTCAATGAGTACACGGAAAGTAAGTACATTCTCAAATTTTAATAAAAATGTAATAGGACTATGAATAAGTTCGTGCGGTTTTTTTTCGAAATTTGAAACTTTATTGACGTAAAATGGTTACAAATTTAATATTCAAAATATTGTCCATCGCTTACTACTACTTTTCCCCATCTTTCTGGCAATTCACGGATTCCCTTTGTGAAAAATTCGGTCGGTTTTGCCGCAATCCACGAATCGATCCATTTTTTGACTTCATCGTAATTACGGAAGTGCTGGTCAGCAAGGCCATGTTGCATCGATCGGAAGAGATAGTAATCGGATGGCGCAAGGTCTGGACTATACGGCGGGTGGGGTAGGACATCCCATTTGAGCGTTTCTAAGTATGTTTTGACCACTTGTGCAACATGTGGCCGAGCATTGTCATGTTGCAAAATAACTTTGTCGTGTCTATCGGCGTATTGCGGCCGTTTTTCTCGCAGTGCTCGGCTCAAACGCATCAATTGTCGTCGGTAGACATCCCCCGTAATCGTTTCATTCGGTTTCAGTAGCTCATAATACACAACACCCAGCTGGTCCCACCAGATACACAGCATAACCTTCAGGCCATGAATATTCTGCGCCGACGTCGATGTTGAAGCATGGCCAGGGTATCCATACGTTGCCCGACGTTTTGGATTGTCGTAATGGACCCACTTTTCATCGCCAGTCACAATTCGATGCAAAAAACCCTTTCTTTTGTGCCGTTGAAGCAGTTGTTCGCATGCCATAAAACGGCGTTCAACGTCTCTTGGCTTCAATTCATACGGCACCCAATGGCCTACCTTTCGGATCATTCCCATGGCTTTTAAACGTTTGGAAATGGTTGATTGATCAACTCCCAAAGTTTTTGCAACCTCTTCTTGCGTTTGAGCCGGATCTTGATCGAGCAATTCCTCCAATTCGGTATCCATGAACTTTGGCGGCGCACCCTCGCGTTCTTCGTCTTCCAAGCCAAAATCACCACTTTTAAAGCGTGCAAACCACTTCTGGCACGTTCGCTCAGATAGAGCATGTTCACCATAAACTTCCACCAAGATACGATGACTTTCGGCTGCTTTTTTCTTCATATTAAAATAATGAAGAAGAATTCCCCGCAAAAACACATTATTTGGCACGAAATTCGACATTTTCAAGTGTGGTAAAAATATTGTTGTTTACGCTTCAAATAAAAAACTTATACTGACGTTTGTGCCTTACGACAGTAGCTCTCCAATGAATGTTTGGAAATGTGGATCGATGGAATAATAAATTTTCGAAAGAAAAAAAAAGTGAGCTCGCAGACTTATTGCCTTTAAGTTTTAATCTAATAAAGTGCAAGCCTGAAGTCATTCAAAATGCTCATTGATTTTTAATAATTTTTCTGCCTGACGGTGTTGAACATTTTTCCCATATAGCGAATGCATGAAATTTCTGTAAATTTTGTACAGCATTATCATGAAGACTCTTGGTAGTACCGAGTGCAAATAAACTAGAGTCGCTGTTCGACAATTCCTTAAGCGTTGATACCAAAGAGCGTAAATAGGGTCGACAAGCAAAGCGTGTAAAAGACGAAGTTAAACTGCACAATTTGCATGTTACGGCAAGTTTCTAATATTTGGAGCTTAGTTTTTGACCAATGATTGTATTTTAAAGTTTTTTCGTCGTACGAAGTATAACGAAAAGTGGCATCCTTTAGTGATATCAAAATTTTGCCATTCCATAGTATGCATTCATAATTTATCAGCTTGAGCAGAAGCGCAGAGCAACACCTTTTTCTTCTGTTTATTCTTCTTAGCACTACAGTCCTTGGTGAACCATTGCTTTATTCACAACCTTTCGTCATCTGTCTCCTTCCAGCGACGCAAATTAGGCTTTTCGAGGCCAACTTCCACGTATTCGAGCCATCTCTTTCTGGGGCGTCACCTTCTTCGGCCTTCAACTGCGAGTTGTGCTCTCCTTGGGCGTTCTAAACACGTGTCCGAGCCATCTTATCTTCTGATATTTTATAAATCTTTTCATAGTTTCGTTTTTTGCTAAAAGTTTCAACTCATGATTAAATATAATTCGCTACTGGTACTGTCATGCAATCGTACAGGTCCATATATTATATTTTTCGCAATATTTTTCTTAGAAGTACCAATCGTTGATTAATGCCAGTAGTTTTTAACGTCCATACTTCGAAACCATAAGTAAGCACGGGGTTGATCAAGGCTTTGCATATTCTTAACTCTTGGTCGCGAGATAATAATTTAGACTTAAGCAGCTTCAAGCTTTCAAGTTGAAACGCACTTAACAAAATCATTTTCTAATCTACACTGAATTTAGTCCTCTTCAAGCTTTACAATCCTTTTTTAAATTAAAATCAATCTCTTGCTTGCATGAAATTCAGAAGTAACACCAACTGTCTATCATTAAAAATTCACTAGTTGCGCACTACTTCAAAACTATTTTTATTTTCCTACAGGCCGCGCCGTTCACACATACCTTTCACCCTTTCTACTGCACACCAAATATGTAACTGCTGCAGCTGTGAAAGTAGTGAGAGTTCGAAGTTACATTAACATGCACACACACATATACATAAATACTCGTGCATTGTGGTTATGTGTTCTTGTGTGCGAGTGAGTAAATCTCTCTGTAAACAAACCATAAAACAGCAAATCTATTGCGGAGACATTTGTCATTTCGTCAATGACATTTACTATCGACACATCAATCCTCAATACAGCGACGTGTCATATCAGCATGCAGAGTTTTTCTTTCGCTCTTCTGGGCAGACGTTGGAGGCGGAAGTACTTAGGTGGGTTGTGTGCAAGAAACTATACAAACACAACTGAGTAAACGTTGGAGATTTGTAAATGCCCAGACACTACGTCAGCGAATATTTAACCCCATTGAATTAACTGATAAGTAGTTTTGAGACGATGGATGTGAGTAGAAGGCTTAGTTTTAATGCAGTGTGGAAAGTGTGGGAGCATAGGACCAAGAGTACTTGTAGATATGACGCATACTGAGGTGGAATTAAGGAAATTGACATATTTAGTATAATTGGTGGCGAAGTCATATTGCTGATCATCTCAATGAAATTTAGAAAACTTCAAAAATAAGGTAATGATTTTCAGGCTTTAATGAAATACGGAGGGAATTTCAGATCCTTCAAATTCACTTATGTTGCAAATAAGCTCTGGTCTGCCATTATTTCGCAACCTAATCGGCGCGTATCGGCACCCTCGTAACTGCAGACACCGATAACAATGTCAACCTTGAAATCCAACGTAGAATCTCTCTTGCCAACAAGTGCTACTTGGACTAAGTAGGCAACTGAGCAGTAAAGTCCTCTCTCGACGAACAAAACTAACACTCTACAAGGCTCTCATCATGCCCGTCTAACATATGGCGCAGAAGCTTAGACGATAACAACATCCGATGAAGCGACGCTTGGAATGTTCGAGAGAAAGATTCTACGTAAGATTTTGGGACCTTTGCACATTGGCAACGGCGAATATCGCAGACGATGGAACGATGACCTGTATGAGCTTTACGACGACATAGACATAGCGCAGCGAATAAAGATCCAGCGGCTACGTTGGCTGGGTCATGTCGTCCGAATGGATACAAACGCTCCGGCTTTGGAAGTATTCGATGCGGTATCAGCTGGTGGTAGCAGAGGAGGAGGAAGACCTCCTTTGCGTTGGAAAGATCAGGTGGAGAAGCACTTGGCTTCACTTGGTGGGTCCAATTGGCGCCGGTTAGCACGAGAAAGAAACGACTGGCGCGCTTTGTTAAACTCGACTAAAATCGCGAAAGCGGTTATCGCGCTAATTAAGAAGAAGAATCGGCGGGACACCATCATTAGATATTACATTCATCTGATCTAAATTTTGTTGACCAGTCATTGCCATCGGTGGTTAAAGTAAAAACAATCAGGCTGTTTTTAGCTGCATGAGAATGTCAAACTGTTTTGACTTTTCCGTTCAGTAAGTTTTGGCAATCGTTTAACGCCAGAACAACGCTTCCTAATTGTGGAAATTTACTTTGAAAAATACAAATAAAATAAATGATCTCTGCGCGAAGTTTATAGAGCGAAGTGTTGAAGAAGAATGCCAATTCGTCGTCCTTCTCAACACGTTGGACTTTGTCGTTGGTCTACGTGGAAAGTTTTACGTAAGGATCTTGGTTTACGTGCCTATAAAATACAGCTCCTGCAAGAGTTGAAACCAAATGACTATCGTTCGCGTCGCATTTTTACTGATTGACCGCTTTCAGATTTGTATACAATTTAATTAATTGGACAAAGTAGTCGAAAATTGGACTGCCCGAATGGTGCATGTAACTCATAGCCACGGCGTAAATCTGAAATTATCTAGCAGATTATAATAAAGAAAAACTCATTCCAACAACGTTTCTGTTTTGTGTTATCCCTTTTAGCTCTCAAGTTCTTAAAGAAAAAATACCCGATATGTTACCAATAACAGCCAAAAATAGTATTGCATTCTCTTCGGTTCCCAACGGTGGGGCCAAGGTTATCAGTGGATACAAACAACCTCAAAACTAAGCGGTTAGACCCCTCGAAGAATCAATGAGAGTCATATCATTGGACGTTTCTCCTAATCGAAGAAGCACAGAGACGCGAGGTCTCATTATAATGGTTTCGACTAGATGCGCTGCTCAGAAAATAGTTCCATCCTTAGCCCCTTTATGCGCCCATTATGATACCCACGAAAGATTTCTCTAGTTCTATCGTTATTTGTTAAACTATTTCGTTTTTTTGGCTAATCAGTCGGCCCTTCCAGAGAGATTTCGTTTGTATATCCCAAATCCTCGAAGAAGTGGTTCCACAAAATTGCTATATGGGGATCCCACCTGGAGAACCATTTCAGAGTTAGGTAAGTGCTCTGTTAGTATTCTCCGGAAAAGTCATAGGTTCGGCTTTGAGAACCTTAGTAAATTCTTTTTTTCTATGTTCATCGAGAATTAACCAAAGTGAACGCGACTCTTTGCAAATATTCAGATAAGTTCGTATAATTTTTTTTTTCATGGTTCCTAGGGGGAACATATGTAGGTCCTCAATAAACAAATTATAATTTGGTTTTTTTAAGAATTAAGAAATTAATTTGGTTCCAGGAAAGGCCTGCTTTTTTCGCTCGGTTTCCCGTATCTCCGACGGTTTTGAAGGTTCTAGTCTTGAACTGCTCTTGTGATGTCATCTTGGGGTTTACACAACGTATGCTCGATCCATTTCCACTTACGACGCGGGATTTCTATGTGGATAGATGCTTGCTTGGTCGCATCTCAAAGGTTAACATTGCTTACAACGTCGGGCCAGAATATCCGCATAATCTTCCATTGTTTGTAGGACGCACTATTTTATATTCCATGTTTCACACCCATATAAGATTACTGACTTCACGTCGAATATCCTTAGTTTCGTACGACTGAAAACGTGAGATAAGCTTATCAGCTAGTAATTGCATCAAAGTTTCTTCGAGCCCGAAGGTTCGAAAATTTCCAAAAAAAGTAGTTATACGCACATTGGGTGTGGACTAAGAGGCATTAGTAGCTATAAAGATCAATTATATAAATGGTATTCAAAGTGGCCGCCGTAGCCGAATGGGTTGGTGCGTGATTACCATTCGGAATTCACAGAGAGGTTGGTTCGAATCTCGGTGAAAGCAAAATTAATAAAACATTTTTCTAAAAGCGGTCGCCCCTCGGCAGGCAATGGCAAACCTCCGAGTGTATTTCTGTCATGAAAAAGCTCCTCATAAAAATATCTGCCGTTCGGAGTCGGCTTGAAACTGTAGGTCCCTCCATTTGTGGAACAACATCAAGACGCACACCACAAATGGGAGGAGGAGCTCGGCCAAACACCTAACAGAAGTGTACGCGCCAATTATTTTTTTATTTATTTTTTATTCAAAGTTCAGGTAATCTTTTCCCTCTCGTTTCTATTCTCGGCTACGCACTCTCGCTAAGCTAATCAGAATCCCATTGAAAATTGATGTATCATCATCATCATCATCCTCTGGGGGAGCAGAGGGCCGGAAGCGGTTTCAGCTATAGTAGGGTTATAATTATTTAAAAAACATGAATTTGGTATCCCCAGAGTCTTTGTGCCTGCCGCTGGTTTCGGGGAGATTAGTGCGTACCGGATTACCTCCTTGGGGAGTTGATTTTTGTTTGGCTTTGTTTGTATTCAGACAGATATTCCGCGAGTGTTACAAGCCCAAGACAGAAGCTTGGTAGGATCCATCAACTTTCGGGTGACTAAGTTCTCCAGTGGTATATCTCTTGGTGGTTTGCGGATGCCGCCGTTGGATAAAATACTAGACCCTTCTGCCGCCCATGGTACAGGACCACCGTAAACCCACAAATTCTCAAGAACTTGAATATGTCAAGGTGACTCAAATAGTTACCCTTCACCAAGTTTAGCCCGTCAGAAGACACGGTTACCAGAATATGGCACTGGTAGTTAAAGGTAAAGAGTTAAGTGTCTGACGAGAACCAGGCTCTTTCGGCGGCTATTGCCACAATTGCTGTATATTTCACACAAAATATAAACTAAGCGTTTTCGAAATAAAATATTTTTGTCATGTGGGAAAACTCATAAAGTTCCAATATTTCTAACCAGTCTTTTATTTGTTAATAATAAAACAATTTCAATAAAATATTTCCACATTGAATTTCTAGTATTTAGAAAACACATATTTTTCAATGATGAAAAAAGGTTATCAGATGCTTCGCCGGTATTGACTTTACTTTTCCACATTTTTGGTATTTCTCCTTTTCGATTCCCATTATTGCCTGCTGCTATCCATGTCTCTAGTCCGCTTCCATATCATATGACAATCAATTCGCTATCGCCTGCCAAACAAATGGTTGTTATTAACTGCTTTTTCAACGTCCAAATGGTCTGCTTTTATTTGCGCGATTGTCATTTCCATTTCCTGGGCAATCCTTTTTTCACGTTTCCTGTTGCAGGCGTTTTTTTCTGCTCTTCTTCCTCTGGCAGTAAGCTATCGTTTACGCCGCAATCCAGTTGTAATGTGTGGTGGTATAAAAACATAGTTCTGTTGACATTTTTTTGCAAATTCGCACATACCGATCATCTACGTAGATTCATGGGGCAAATGTTGATTTAATGTACTTTGTGGCGTGAAGACACTGAGAAAAACTTCTTCTTGCAAATTTAATTTCTTAACCAAATGTGCAGAGTTTGGCAGAAATAGAAAAGTGTTTGTGAAAAATCTGCTCGTTTTAGGTCGCAACTACTGGTGAAGAGATACTTCAAGCACTTAAGGTCCGTATGAGCTTATTACGATTCTCGTTTTTTTTATCATGACTGCTTGGCTAACCGTATCCGTACATGGATCGTTCTGGCTACTTCTAAATGCCCGAACGCTGCGCAAGTAGAGGACGAGTATACTTTTCTAGCTGTAACTGCATACCCAAACCACCACCATACCCCAAAAGAGCCCCGACTGAAGCGGTTTCTTGAACAAGTTCGCGCTTAGGCGGCGAAAATGTCACAAGAAGAGTACTTGTTGTGGTCCTATAGCTTAGTTTTTAACCATTTTTATTGAACTAATTAGTGTCCATGATGAGCCTTATCAAGCATTTTACATCGATATAAAATCTGACCTAAGAAAAAGTTCAAAGCTTTACTTTACCAAGCTGATGAGGAATATTAGTATTTCCAATATTAGCAATTGGGAATATATAATATAGGTACATGGCTATGTATTCCCAGGCAGCGGTTTTTCCTTGAGGTAGTCAGTCAGCTCCTAAGTTTGTTGACTTCATCGCACATTGGGATCTCTGGATTTTTTTTAAATATCTGTTGCTGAGCTTGGCAAGTCTTAGCTTCACACTATTTTCTCAGATAGCTTACTTTTCTCTTTGTAGAACCAAAGTTTAGCTTTTATGACTTTTGAAAATTTTTGAGTCTTTAGCTAACAAACTTTGCTTTTCACAATACGTAACAGCTACAAAGGAAGAAAGATAGATAAATATTATCATAGGACATGCATCTGGAGATCTGTTGTCCTCTCTTTTCAGCACTGTTTTCTTCCGAAATCAATTCTCTTACGGACTCTAGGAAAATTAACACTTAGTTGTAGTAAACTTGTCTGCTCTGCAGTTGGCCAGGATAAACCTCTTCTCGAGAATACGTGTCTACACGAGTCCTTCGACCTTGTATAGATGGCGGCCGCCGTGGCCGAATGGGTTGGTGCGTGACTACCATTCGGAATTCAGAGAGTAAACGTCCATTCGAATCTCGGTGAAAGAACAAAAAATTAAGAAAAAGTTTTTTCTAATAGCGGTCGCCCCACGTCAGGTAATGGCAAACCTCCGAGTGTATTTCTGCCATGAAAAAGCTTCTCATAAAAAATATCTGGCGTGCGGAGTCCGCTTAAAACTGTAGGTCACTCCATTTGTGGAACAACATCAAGACGCACACCACAAATAGGAGGAGGGGCTCGGCCAAACACCCAAAAAGGGTGTACGCGCCAATTGTCTATGTATGTATAGATCGCAACATTCGATGACGCGTCCCTTGGATTGTTTGAGAATAAGATTCCGCGGAAGATTTTTAAACCTTTGCCCGATAGCGACGGTGAATATCGTAGGCAATGGAAAAATGAGCTATATGAGCTTTACGACGGCATAGACTCAGTGGCTTCGTTGGATGGGTCATGTCGCCCGAATGGATATAAACTCTCCGGCTCTAAAAGTATTCGGTGCGGTATCAGCTGGTGGTACTAGAGGAATATGAAGTTTTCCTCTGTGCTGGAAATATCAGGTGGATCTTGGCTTCACTTGGTGTTTCCAACTGGCGCCGGTTAGTATGAGATATGCTTTGCATCTGTACAAACATATTTTTCCTTCTACCGAAGGACTCAGGTGGTATCTTCTCTGTTAACTGCGTACCAGTGCTGGATGTTTTCCTGGAGATCCCACATCGTACCTCATTTGTTCTTCTGAAGATTCCTTTCAAGGATGAAAGTGCTTCAGTTTGTCTTGTTTTCAGCTCCAGGGGCCTTAAAAATCGTTTCTTCATTTCTTCGCACTTTTTTAATTAATATTATAAACGGATCAGTTAACAATTCTTCTTGCGAAGAAATCTTATCTTTCAGATACAACTTTTTCCTTAACTATGCAGAAAATGCTGCATTCTTAAGAATCATAACGAGGACCTTAGAGCTTTGTAGCTTATTATATAACTTTCCTTTTAAAACTTTTTACGTTAGCTATTAGAAATACAATTTTCTGACAAACCTTCTCTTATCGTACAAACCCATTCGGCTACGAACAATATAACGACCAATATCTTGTTAGGGGCTCGAAGGCATTACATATTATAAATTTTTTATCTCAGGAAGTGGGTAGCTGAAGCGCCGGTTTGATACCATTTTGAGATCACCAACAGATAGATATCTAGAACCAACCAGATGATGTAACGGAGAAGTTTGATGGCCTCTGCAACCAATTCAGTCTACCACTTCCTGACAAATTTATCAGCAATTCCATTTCTTTCTATGCTCCCATGTCCTGGAACCCAGATCTGAGAAATGTTACCTGGACCCCCAAGATATTTGATCTCTTCCTTTAGATCTGCTTCGTGTCGCCGTGCCTAGATCGCAACTTGACTATCGGAAAAAATTGTTTATATCTCCCTCGCTCTCACGTTACCTTCTGCATGTCTGTATGAACGCAAAGACTTTTGCCTGAAAAACACCAGCAGTATTCGGCCATTTTAAGGAAATGCCTGATTTAGAGAAAACCCTTGCTCTGACTCCCGATTCCATCTTGGATTCGGCAGTGAAGAGGAGAAGTGCATACTTCTATAGACTTTTATATAGACTTTTTTACGATCCTATTTCGACTTCGGTTTCATGGACATCCGACAAATTATGGTCTGATTCCATCCTTCATAAACTTGGCTAAATTTGAGTAAATCTTCTGTAAGTGGCGGCAGTTTTCAAGTGGCTTGCGGCATGAGAGCTAACAAACTATTTTCCACGAGTGATCTAGACGTAGCGCAGCGAATAAAGATCCAGCGGCTACGCTGGCTGGGTCATGTCGTCCGAATGGATACAAATGCTCCGGCTCTGAAAGTATTTGATGCGGTACCAGCTGGTGGTAGCAGAGGGAGAGGAAGGCCTCTTTTACGTTGGAAAGATCAGGTGGAGAAGAATTTGATTTTAGTGTGTCGAACTGGCACCGGTTAGCACGAGAAAGATACGACTGGCGCGCTTTGTTAAACTCGGCCAAAATCTCGTAAGCGGTTGTCGCACCAATTAAGAAGAACAAGATCTGCCCCTTACTATGGGAAGTTGATTAAAAAATCTGGCAATCAGTAAGCGGTTTCTTTTAGTGTATTTTTCCTTGTCGCCACCCTCAAAGAGGTGTACATGACACAAAATTTACTCGACACACATTTACATTTCCGTTAACAATAATCGGACTATTACCAGTTCTCTTATATGGAAATGTGATTTCAATGTCAATAAGCCATAAACCCAACGACGACATTGCCCATTTGCCAAGTACGCACAAGTTTAAGCAGAGGTTTTCTTCGCAATCGTTGGTGGATAAGGAAGAAACTTTTATTGCAATGACGCAAAAAGTAGAACAACTTAGCCACTTTTTTCGGTCAACACAATTCTTACTTGGCTGAGCCATAGTGGAGTCTATTAAAGTCATATTTGCTATTGTTATTGTTATGTGCTTGCTGTTATTGCCCTATATATACTAGTAAATGTATAAATTCGAGCTGCAGTCGAACGCAATAAAATATTGCTCAGGCACATCGAAGAACACTGCGCTGAAGGGCTTTTGCAAGAAATAAACTTTACAACACTGCGATTTGTGGATATTCTTTTACCAGAGGATTTTTTACGATTATCGCCTGATAGCATTTTGTCTCGTGAGCAGCACAAGTGTGTGCGTGTGCAGAGCAACTCAGAGGAGGTCTAGCAGCAAATTGCCAAAATTTACGTTTATGAGTGTAAGCTGAGCGAGGATGTGGGGAAGCAAGCTAAGATTGTGTTTTTTTGTTTTCTTTTTGTTTTTGTTTTTTGAGAAAGAAATACAAAAATTACAACGTTTAGTTGTTTCTGATTTTAGTTATAAAACTATTTCGAATTTTAATATATCTTAAATGAGTTTGTATAATATACATTTTGACGTGATAACGTCTTATAATTCGATTTAACAGGCTGCACGCACGAAAAAATGTGTCGTTACCTTGCTCATTAGTGTTACCTTGCTCATTAGTGTTACCTTGCTCATATGTCGTTACCTTGCTCACTGCCGTTACCTTGCTCATTTGTCGTTATCTTGCTCATTAGTGTTACCTTGCTCATATGTAGTTACCTGGCGCATTGCATTGAATGAACTGCAAGCGAAAGCGCGGAACGAACGACAAGGCAAACAAAGCAAACGAACGGCAACGTTCGACATCTTGCTCTCTCCTACTTGAGCGCATATATGTATGTATATGCGCATATGTACATATATAAATTCACATATTTGTATTTGCATATGCCTTCTTATTGATTATTATTAATTTGATTTACTTGAAGAATTTAAAATAAAACCTGTTGTTTTAATGTTATTATTATTTTTTGACGTGATAACGTCTAATAATTCTATGTAGCCGGCTGCACGCACCAAAAAATGCGTCGTTATCTCGCCCATGCGTCGTTACCTTGCTTGAACAGCATGTTCTGTTATGTTATGTTATGTTATGTTATGTTATGTTATGTTATGTTATGTTATGTTATGTTATGTTATGTTATGTTATGTTATGTTATGTTATGTTATGTTATGTTATGTTATGTTATGTTATGTTATGTTATGTTATGTTATGTTATGTTATGTTATGTTATGTTATGTTATGTTATGTTATGTTATGTTATGTTATGTTATGCTATGTTCTGTTATGTTATGTTATGTTATGTTATGTTATGTTATGTTCTGTTATGTTATGTTATGTTATGTTATGTTATGTTATGTTATGTTAAAGTATATTATGTTATGTTAATGTTACCTCATTCTCTATATCCATACAAAATATCTATTAAACAAACAAAATTAAATTTTTCTTTTGAAATATGCAACCATTCAATCAGTATTTTCTTATGACGTTATCACGTTAAACTATCGTCAGTAAACCGACTTTACAGACAACTTCTTTTTTTTTGTCACTGCCAAGTTCATTGATGTAATGGATGCTTTTCGGGGCGAATAAAAGCTTGTTTTCAAATGGAAATGGTGGTTCATGTCGTGCGTTGATTCTGTAACTGAAAGTTCGTCCCGGTTAAGAGAAGGTACGTGCACTCTATGACATGTTGCACTATTTTTTTGTTGGAAACTTTTAGAGCTAAGGCAGTTGATTCTGAGGGTACGCTGGCTGGGTCATGTCGTCCGAATGGATACAAACGCTCCGGATCTGAAAGTATTTAATGCGGTACCAGCTGGTAGTAGCAGGGGAAGAGGAAGGCCTCCTCTGCGTTGGAAAGATCAGGTGTTAAACTCGGACAAAATCGCGTGAGCGGTTATAGTGCCAATTAAGAAGAAGAAGTTGATTCTGAGGTAGGAAGCAAAAAAGTTGAATATAGCCCACATCAAACAAAGACTTTTACAAGAAATGATATCTTCCAGAGGCTTATGTGAAAGCGCATATTACTGCAAATTTAGCTTAGTCGCACAAAAGAACCATATTCGTATAGAAGGTGAAACACTAACAATACTTTTCAGCTTCCAGTGGTTTCCAGTCCATTTACAGATTGCCCCTCACTTCAGTGGTTGAAATTTTTGTACCACTTGGATTTTATACAGCTAAGGACGTAGAACTTTATGAAAAATCTTTCACCTAAGAGACGGGCTGGAGATAATAAGACGATACTGGAGAGAATAATGGATGAATACATACGGGGTGTCGTGCCTTTAAATGGGCTCTCCTCGGCGCAACATGCCTATACTAAAGGGAAGTCTACAGAAACCGCCTTACACTCCCTCGTCGGGTTGGTGGAAAAAAGTTTATCAGACAAAGAGTTTGCATTGGTTGCTTTCGTAGACATAGAAGGCGCCTTCAACAATATAAGTGCAAACGCTATAGTAGATTCAATAGAAGATTTTGGAGTTAAGCCACATGTCGTAGCCCTGATAGAAGATAGGTAACGTCAAAAGAAAGGTAACGGCTAAATTGGGCAGCACTACTCTAAGTACACAGGTCTGCAAAGGCACACCGCAAGGCGGAGTCCTCTCCCCTCTTCTTTGGATTTTGGCAGTAAACTCCCTACTGCTGACCATGGAAAGAGGGGGTTGCCACGTCACAGCTTACGCAGATTACTTAGCAATTGCCGTTAAAGGCAAATATCCTAACACCCTTATGGATATTCTGCGCTCTAACATGACCACACTTAGAAGCTGGACTGAGAGCAGGAGACTCGATATAAACCCCTCAAAAACTAAAATAATTCTCTTCACAAATAAACATAGGCCCCCTATAATCTCCCAGCTAATTTTTAAGGGTGTGGAGATTCCTTTGAAAGAGAATGGCAGGTACCTAGGAGTCATATTAGACAGGAAACTCACGTGAAAATCTAATATTGAGGAAAGAGTAAAGAAGGCCAACGTTGCATTATATACTTGCAAAAAAGCGGTCGGTATCAAATGGGGACTAACACCAGTTGGGTATTGTAAATATTACGCACTGGCTCTTTACTTTTGTAGTTAGGCCAATCTTAATGTATGGAATACTTGTATGGTGTCCATCTGCTCAAAAGGCGACTTACGCTAAAATCATGAGTAAGGTCCAAAGAACAGCTCTTTTATGCATCTCTGGCGCTTTAAGGACTACCCCAAACAAAGAGCTGGAAGTGCTAATCAATTTACCTGCCCTAAATCTAATAGGGAAACACGTGGCCGCCGCAAATCAATGAATGCGGCTTTACTAAAATCGAAGGTTGCATAAGAATGCCGGGCAGCTCTAAATGATATTAGTGACGCATTCTAGGTCAGCCTTATTTGGGTTCCGGGACATAGAAGTATTGAGGGAAACTGTAAAGCTGAGAAGCTAGCCAGAAAAGGTACTGCTCTTCAACTGCTCAGTGATAAAAGTACCATTGGAATACCTTTGGCCACGAGTAAACTATTAATAAAAAACCACATTATACAAGAGGCCAATAGGTCATGGAGAAATGAAGATACGTGTCTAACAGCTAGGCTACTATGGCCGCAAATAAACAAGAAAAGAACAAAGGAATTGCTTAGTCTCTCAAGAGACAATATGTCGAAGGTCGTGACTTGTTTAACCGGTCACTGGCTATTTGGCAGGCATTTCTCGAGACTAGTTTTCTCCCATGAATATTGCAGAAGTTGCAGAGATGAGGAAGAGGAAGAAACAGTCGAGCACATCCTTTTCAATTGTTCAGCCCTAGCTAAAATCAGAGCAGGTTGTCTAGGTAAATACTATTTTAATTCTCTTACAGAACTGTCTGGCGTGGGGTTGGCATCAATACCACGTTTCATAAGAGCCACAAAATGGTTCCACGAAGGAAGATAAATGAGATTCCCTTGTAGCACAGTGGTATCACAACGGACCTGTAAGGTCTAAGTGAGTTGGTCGTGCAGTCCGACTATCACCATAACCTAACCCAACCTAAGAGACGGGCAACCCGATTTGGTGAGAAGAGCGTCGATCCGACAGATTTGAGTCCTCGGTTGCACTTGCTTCTTTTCCTATACGTATCGAAAAAACTCGTTCTAAGAAGAACAGTTTATCAATAAGGACGTGCATTTTCGAAATACCTCTCTCAAATTTGTAAACGTTCTAGACCGTGAGCTCTTGCATCTGCTCGAATGTGTAGTATACTTAATGTATATAACACTTTTCTGGAAGCATGTCGTTTTCATGAAGACTTTTTTTATGACAGAAGTTGATTTCAAAAGGTAGCCACTACTGACACAAAAAGTAGTTTACTTTTAAAATTTGTTTATCTCAAGTTATTTTTATTAATATTTATTTACATATTTTTTTTTATTAAGAATAGGGTATAATGTTATAATTGGGTTGTAGCGGCTGTTCACTATGAGACACTACTTACTCACTAACAGCTGGCAACTGCAAGCGATGGTCTGTCTTGGCCGCTACCAAAATGTTGCGCCAATCGCCTCTTTATTGCGCGCGTTGAAGCCAATTAGAAACACTGAAAGCGGTCAGATCGTCCTCGACTTGGTCTTTTCAACGTGGATGAGGACATCCTTTTCTGCGAGTTTCACCAGTACATTGCGAAAAGAGCACCTTAGTTGCTGAAACGCTGTTGTCCATTCGCTCAACGTGAGCTAACCAGTGTAGTCACTGAATTTTAATGCGCTTCACTACGTCGATGTCGATCTTATCCGAAATGCATCATGCACGCAAATCGGACCAGAGATCTTCCGAAGAATTTTTCTCGCGAACGCTTCTAAACACGATGGGCCGTTCGGTTCGTCTATGTCCAAGACTCAGCTCCATAAAGTAAGACCGGTGAGATGAGTGATTGATAGAAAATTTTTTTCGTGCATCGCGAGAAGACTCTGCTTTTCAATTGCCTGCCGAGCCCTAAAGAGCAACTGTTGGCAAGAGCTATTTTTGCTGGATCACTTGGCTGACGTTGTTGTTGGTGTTAATGCTGGGTCCTTGGTAGACAAAGTTCTTAATAACGTCAAACTTTTAATTGTCAATGACAAGATTGAGACATCCTAAGGCTTAACGTCCATTGTGGTACCGCATGCGGAACTTGTCCTGATCTCCTTAAAACCAATGTAAACTTTTCAAAAATTTAAGAAGATTCCTGATTTCCACAGTACTGATATCTTCCAACTCATTAAAAATTGTCTCCCTAAAGTGGTGAATCTACGTCTGAAAAGAGCAGAATATTGGCACAGAAGGTGCGAGATCGTCTCTCCTCTTCTTTGCTCAAACAAATTCTGTAGAAGCTATATATACAGACATCTAACACATAAGGCAGTACTCTGTTATAACAGAAATCAGTGTGCCAAGGCTATGCTCTCTTTTGGCTTAGCAGAGATGAGTTTAACATTGCGAGTCGGCCACAATTGTCGGGCGCAGGTGGGTTCGGTACGCCATCTTTCATTACGTTGTCATATTTCAGACATTTGTGAAGAGAAATTGAGAGGGGAAATAAAATAGTATCCACCTGCAAACATTTTATACCAATTTTAGAGAAAGTGCACTCCTATTCCCATGGGAATCCCAATGGTCAATTTCAAAGCGTTGACGGTACGGGTAAATGTTAAATAAAAAATAAATAAAAAATTATAAAAATATTTGTGTCTAGTTTTTTGGCTATAGAACAAATTTAGGAGATAATATCAACTAAAGAATTGTTTTTTTTTGCCATCCTAATGCAGAAAGAACAACAAAACCGACCAGTTTGATGAGTATTTCTAACGAAATGTTAGGTTAGGTAGTGATGGCTGCCCAGAGAGTGGGCCCACTAGGACGAAATAAGTTAGGTTCAGCCTTTGTGATACAATCGCAAGAGGAGGAAAAAAGATGAAGGCAAAAAAAGGACGAAAGAGAAAAGGGATGGGGAAGGTTGAGTGTTTGTTGACTACGAACGGCGACTAGTCTGCGGTTGTGTTAACCTCTTTATGCTGCTGATGAAGTTTATCAGATTTTTGTTTTCAATACCTGCTATATTAGCAGGCGCAGAAAAGAAGTGAGAACCAAGGTGCTTGAATCTTAGTCCCGTGAGAGCTGGGCAACTAAGGAGCAGGTGCTGAGATGATTCCACCTCATCCTCCATACAGCTGACGCAAAAAGGACTCGAATAATTCCGAGGCAGTGCCCCGTGAGGATGCCCACGAAATTTTTATACGTAAACATCCATTAGTAAACAACTCTTAACGACATTTTCATATACATACAATACATACACATTGATAAACATATACATATATGTTTGTGTAGAGACTCAAGGGCGCAGAAGTTGGCTCAGGTGCAAATAACTTTCTTGCAATTGGCTCAAAACTTAGTTTTGCAGGCTACGAAAATTTTTGGACTCTATTTAAAGAAAGAACTCATAAAATGACACAACTTTTACTCCAAGCTCTTCGTTTACAATTTACTTATACATTTGAATATACAGCGCACGCTCGATAACGTGAACTAATTCAAACCAAGGGAGTTCACGTTAACAAAAGTGTTCACGTTTTGGAATGCCCAAAAAGACTAAGTTAATATATTTTTTCACATTTAAATTCACATTTTATTCTTGTTTTCGTTACATATTAGTTGAAAAATTAGGTCATACGATGGTTTTATTTAAAAAAATCAGTCATCTGTTTTTGAATGTTCTGTTTTTCTAAAGCTTGAAGCACAGCTTTCTCCCTTAGCACACTCATATCATTTTGATCGACGTCTTCATGACCAGCCCATATTAACGCCTTGTTGAAAATTTCAACTGCTTCAGTCGGCTTAATTTTCTCCAGTTGCTCTGATACGCTGTCATCATCGGATTCATCCTCTTGTTGATGATCGTCATCTGCATTGCCCTCCTCAATATCTTCGTTCCATTCATGAATGGCTGGTAACGTGAATTCAATCTGAAATTTTTAATAAAAAAAAGTTTTTCCAATAACCCACATACATATCTTTAAGCATATCTGCGGACACGAACGAACCTCAGGATTTAAACTACTAAGGATATCGACGGTGTTGCTCATCAAGGTGCGATGTTCAGCTTCCCATTTTTCTTTTAAAACCACCAACGGATCATTATCTTCGGGATCATCATTGTTTATCGCAAAATTTAAAATACTGTTCCAGCACTTAGCTAATGTTGCTTCACCAACACGAAACCAGGCCGCATCCAAAAGATTTAAAGCTGTTTTTAAGTTAATTTTTTTCCTCGACTCGAGCAAATCAGACTTTGTCGCTGCTATTGAAACTAGAAAGATGTTTCTGTAATGGAACTTAGTGATTTTTATTGCATTCTGATCCATCGGTTGAATGAGGGGAGTAACGTTTGGTGGCATAAACATTGCCGCAATTTTCCCATTCTCCGTTGTCAGTTCAGCTTCATTTGGGTGAGAAGGGGCGTTTGTTGATTAGGAGGAGAGCTTTAATTGGTACGGCTTCCTCCTCTAAAAACGATGTAACCTTAAAAAACAACCAGTTAACCATAAAAATCGAACAAAACTTAAAAGGAATATTCAGCTGTGGAACAAATGACTCATGAAACCATTGCTTGAAAATAGCCGACGTCATCCAGGCGGATTCCGAGATCTTATAGTCGGTGGGGCACTGAAAGTTTTTAAAGCAGCGTAGATTCTTCGCCTTTCCAATTACCAAAAGCTTAAGCTTGTGGGATACAGTGGCGTTCTAACATCATAAAAACGTGATTCGCTGTATCTCGGACTTTAAACCTGGGGCTCTCTTCTCCAAACTTGACGTGCACGTTTTCTCTCCAAAGTCTCCAGAAATACCCCCGACCGTCTCTAAAATTACCCCGACTCACCAGCATTATATAACTGATCATTGCACAACTCCAATTCGGCCATTTTAGCTTTAAGTTTTTCTTTAAAAGGATCCACTAGCTGAGGTTGCGAGGACAGATTTTCGCCTGATATTTTAAGAACACGAATACCGTACCTCTTCTTGAATCCTTGGAGCCATCCATCACTAGCGAAGAAGTTTGCTTCATTTTCTTTAAATTTTGCATGCAGTGTTTTTGCCTTTTCTTTCAACATTAGAGCACTTACTGGTCAGTTTTTATGTCGTATTCGGATAAACCAACGATGCAGAGTACTCTCCATTTTGGGCAACTCTGAAGAACGCAGTGTTTTTCTATTTCCAGGTCAACAATACGTGTTGTTTACGCATTTTAAAATCACTTGCTCTTTCGCTTTGTTGATTTAGCAACATTATATTTCCTTGCTAAAATCGTCACAAATGAGCCTTTTTTTAAAAAGCCGAGAATTTTACAATAGCCTTTTGTTTTAATGTCAAGCACACGGGTTTTTTAGAGCTCATTTTCACCAGAAAACATAAGACGAAACACTCTTCGTAAAACCAAAACCGCGACTGAAATATTTTACTCCTTACATGCAATTAGGAATCAAATGACTATTTTATAATTAGGGGATTCCCCGATTTCAGAATTACTTGATAACAATGTAAGCTACATTCAAATAATTGTAACGTTTATTGTTCATGTTAGAGAGCTTTTTGGGTTTGTTCACGTTTTAGAGTAGTCAATGCACACAAATGTCTGTTCACGTTTTGGGGTGTTAAGGGGGGAACCTGTTTATGAGGTCTAAAAATTGCATCTCTTTGCAATTTTTTTTTAAGGAAAAAATTAACTTAGCACTGCAAAGTTTTTTCTATCTTTTAATGAACATTTAAAAAGTTTAAAAAATTTTTGTACTGGTTAAAATAAGTTGAAAAAAATGTTTAAAATAGGAATTAGTAGAGCGCTGCAACGCTGGAGTTTCCAACTGGCGTACAAGTTACAGCTCGTAATTATCTAAAGCAAAAAATTGAAATGGATTTCTAATTATCATGATTTTTTATTTTAGATGAACTAAGAAAACTGAGAGAAATTCCAAAATTTCAACTTTTTGGAGGTTTTATAGAAAAAAATGCCTTTCTATAAAAAAACAAATTCACTTCAACTTGGTATAAAAATCTTGAAAAAAATTTTTTTATCTATTTTGTTAGTTCAAATAGAAGAGAATTTAATACTGAAGGGAACAAGCTATGATTCATTTCAAAAGGTTCATTCGTTTTTTTTTCATTCATGTACGCCAATTCAAAGAAATCATAAAAATGAAAAGTCGAGAAAAGAAGATAAAGTTAGTACTATAGCTGTGCGGTCACAGCGTAACTACCTAACGCTCGCCTACCTTTGGCTTTGTATCTACGGAAATATTGAGAATTAGGCTCTGTAACTTTGTGTGAATGTTCTGAAATATATTAGGAATCGCTTAAAACGAAAAAAAAAATTTATTTTTTTACCCTTATAAACCAGGCTCCCCCCTTAACGCTTTAGAGAGTTCACGTTATCGAGCGTGCGCTGTATTTTAGAATACAAAAAAAACAAATCAAATATTTATTCTAAATTTCTTTTTAGCTACTTGAACCGCAGAAATGTGAAAAAGGGCGAAAAAGCTTGTGTGAGGTTAGTATTTGCAATTTGATCGCACGGCAACCAACCACTAATGTTTAAACACAAACATAGTAACAGAATTGCTTGGCATCCTCTGCTGACCCTAAACAATTGCATTTTTGTTTTGTCTTTTTTTCATTTTTTCTTCTCTGCATATTTGTGCATAAAGTACATAAGTATAACAACTTGTACAATGCTGACTATGTTGGACTATACGAGTGCATTGCAGTTGTGGCATCTAATGCATAAATATGTTGCAACCAAAGAAGCACAATTTTATGTCCAGCATTAGTTGGTATTTTATTTGGACTTTACGTTTTTGTCAGCAATAGGTTATGGCCTCTAAGCTGTTTTTTGTAGCATTTTGCAAATAACTTTCAATGTCTCGAGCCCTAAAGTATGCAACTGTCTACATTGTTTTTGAGTAAAATTGTCGGAAATGAACTTCGTATGTAGGTATTGCACTTGAAATAAGCGAACACTTTATCAAATATGCACCAAAATTTAAACAACTATATTTAGTGAATTAGTGATACAGAGTTTGATTGAAAAGTAATGAGCCTAATTTTTTTTAAGCAGTTTTATTAAACCTTTTGGCTTATACAACTAATATTCTTCAAAATAGGACCCTTGAGCGTCAATACAGCGCTGGTAGTGGTCCTTTCACTGCAGGAAACATTTTTTAAACTCATCCGCCGGAATCGCGTTCAATTCGGCTGTCACAGCTTTTTGGATCGCCTCGATGAAGTCGAATCGCCTCCCCTTCAGCTTTCTTTTCAGGCGCGGGAACAAGAAGAAGTTCGGAGGGGAAAGGTCTGGGCTGTAGGGAGGGTGGGGAAGCACCGGAACCCCCATCTTGGTCAATGCAGAGGTTCACGAACCCGGTTCACATCTTCGTCTGTTTGCGTCATCGAAGGCCCTTCAGATCGCTGTTCGTCTACGACGACCTCCCGGTCTTCCTTGAATGACTTGTGCCACCGTTTTACCTGGGCACTGGACAGAGATTGGTCCCCGTAAGCCTCCTTGAGTAGCACAATAGTTTCGGTACTCGTTTTGTTTAGCTTTACGCAAAATTTGATCGAGTAACATTGCTTCAACGATCGCTGCATTTTCGCCACTGCAAAATCCTAACACACTTTTAAAAAAGCTTTCACGCGCGGAGCGATGTTGACTGCACCGCTGTTGCCAGCGAACTGGGACCAGTTTCTAGTGGAAGGGGAAGGTCCAACGATCATTTTCCCCCACCAGCCGATTCGGTTGATCGCTTGGCAGACGCTCCGCGCAGGAAGGCTCATTACTTTTCAATCAACCCCTGTAGACTCTTCTACTCATATACTCTCACTAACATCAAATCTCTATGAGCTTGAAATTTTGGAACGGGTTTAGTTATGTTTTACAGTACAGCCAAAATTAATGTCTCTGAATAGAGTATGCGCGATTCTATTATATTACTTTTTTTTAATTTTTTTTTTTTGTGGGAGGGGAGGATAGAAATGTCAGAAACATGCAACTGATGCCGTCGCGCTAATGATATGTGGGTCACGCTCCACAGTGCGGCCGATTCCCGAAAAGCTGGCCAAAACTCAAAAAATTAAGTTGGTTGGTTAGTTGGTTAAAGTGGTGATTCTTCCAGAATCCAACTAGCGCTTTGGCGCCATTTTGTTGCCACATCCTCGTTGCCAACTTGTTTAACGGTTTTTTACAGCATAACTATATCCAGTCTGTGCGGTTAAGGAACCTTATTAGGTTGTTAACGTCTAAGCCAGATAGTTGTTCGAGATTCTCGAACAGCGGTTGGCCCAGGGTTAACAGTCTGTCCTTCCATAGGGCAGAGCATTCACAGAGGAAATGGAAGATTGTCTCCTTTTTCTCCGGTTGTTTACAACTGTGACAGTATGTATTGTGAGGGATACCCATTTTGGCTGCTTGTTCTCCGATAGACCAAAAGCCAGTTATGACTGCCGTTAGTCTCCAGGCATCCCGTCGTTTCATTCTTATTAATGCCGACGATTGCTTGAGGTTGTAGGTGGGCCATAACGTTCTGCTAATTTTGCATTTCGTCTGGACTTTCCACCTACAGTCAGCGATTCGGAGGTATTTTTGGGAAATTATGCTCTTGACTGCACCTAATGGTGTGAGTACCGATTCTGCAAGAGCGTTATTCATGGCAGATCCCCCTCTTGCCAGTTCATCTGCTTTTTCGTTACCTTCAATGTTCCGAATCAAAATTAAGTAATTGATTCAAAATTTCTTACTCGGGGGTTGTCGGGGTCGCTGATTACGAATTTGATCTTAAAATTTTGAAAATCCACCCCCTTCCACCCCTATTGGCCACCCCTCACGCCAATAGCGTATATTCAAGAACATAATCAAGATGCATGTAAATTTATATGTTTTCGGGGTCGCTGATTAGCAAGTGGTAGCAGCTGAATCTTGTTTTATTCAGTAACCATTACTTTTGTGAGTAACCTTTAATAGGTTTCAAAGCAGCATATGACGGCGTTGTATTACTATACAGTTTGAAAACTCAAATTTTATAAAAAAAATTGCAAAAAATGTATCTACGTATTGCTGCAGCTAAAAATTTTGTGTCGAGGTATTGATATATACTAAAGATTTCTCGTATTTTACTAACCTTCCGAAGATGATTCCATTTGGTTTTGTTCAATTTACTCCATTACAAAATCTTTCAAATGTGTACAACTTTCACTATTCATCGACAGTAATACGATGCTCAAACGAAGGCCACGTTGCGACTGAAAATACAGAGGATACTTAGGGTACAGGACGTTGCTATGAACGGTTTTCACTACTCAAGGCATTACTGTAGCCAACCCAAAGACAAAAAAACTCCATCTAGAAACTTTTTTTTTCGACTTTTGGCCAGCTTTTTGGGAATCGGCCGCACTATGCGCTCCCACTAAAACAGACCTCCCCTATTCGGCTGACTTCCACCCCGGGACCGCAATTGCACTACATCCAGGGTGGTGCCGTGATTGTGGATAGCAACCACAAAAGAAATCTGCATCCAGGCTCTCTACCTATGACGTATGGAGCTTATACGTCGGTGATAGTCTCCATTACTCCATTAAGAAGTAAATGGAACTTCGAAAGTGTGCAGTAATGTCGTGTGCATTACCGTCTTGTCTGCGTATGATATGGTCGTGAGTCATTAACTCGAGCGTCCGTTATTGTTCTCGGTATGTCTGAGTCGACCTCCTCTGGAACACTGTTTCATGTTAGCTTTAGCACTTGTCGGGAAGTTCGGTGTGATCAGACGCGGCACAGGGCGTTAATATTGTTTTGCTCTAGCTGCGGGTACTGAAGCAGCTCTATTGCTCGCCTTTCTTCGTCCGGTTTGTGTAGCGTACGCAATACTTGCTTAGAAAACTTGCATGCAGCATCCCAGCAATGTTTTGAAATGCACATACTGCCAGTTAAATTGGTCTCAAGGATAGTGGCTAGCTCCTCACGTTCTCTTTCGAATCTTGGACAGTAGAAGAGTACGTGTCGTGCGTCTTCAATATTCTCTGGGCAGGCAGGGCAGAGTGGTGAAGCGGAGACACCAAACCTGTGCATATAATACAGAAAGCACCCATGTCCGCTCAGCATCTGGGAGAGGAAGTAATCCACTTCTCCGTGCCTTCGCCGTAACCACGTGTTTAGGTTAGGGATAAGTTCGTGCGTCCAGCGGCCTTTAGGAGAATGACCCCAACTTCGCCGCCATTCGTCAAGTGACGCCATTCGCTGTGCCAACTTTTGGTCCCTTGTAGGTTTTGCAGCTTGCTTTGGATAGACACCAGTGGATATCCAGTCCGGTATGCACAGGCTACTCGCAAAGCACTCACTCTTTAATCCTGCCCGGCCCCTCGTAGGTGTATTTCTCGGGCTTGAGACCAAATGGGAGCGGCATATAACAGCAGTCGGTCACAGTAGACAGAAGTCTCCTTCTTGTACCTTGGGCTCCCCCAATGTTCGGCAGCAACCGTGCGCGATTATACTATAAGTTGCTTTGAGAACAAGAGTGTTTCAAAAAAAAGAGGTTGTCTGTAAAGTCGGTTTACTGACGATAGTTTAACGTGACAACGTCATAAGAAAATACCGATGTAATGGTTGCAATTTTCAAAACAAAATTTTAATTTTATTTGTTTGATAGATATTTTGTATGGATATAGAGAAGGAAGTAAATGGAATCGCAATGGAATATGTCAAGTTACATTTACACAAACGAGAAAAATGAAGAAACATTTATCAAACTCATGAAAGATATCTTCAATTTCGATTGTGCATCAGACGTTAATAAGTCAACAACACTAAGAGGCAACATCATCGATTTGCCTTTTTCAAGACACATTACACTCGAAACACCCCCTTTCATTTCCTACTTTTCCTATCATCGTATCGCATATACATACATATATATACTCACTCAAGTAGGAGAGAGCCAGATGTCGAATGTTGCCGAATGCGGGGGTCGATTGTGCTCTTTGTCGTTCGATTCGCTTGCAGTTCAAGCAAGGTAACGAAGCATTTTTTCGTGCGTGCAGCCGGCTTAATCGAATTATAAGACGTTATCACGTCAATATATTAAATTTTTAATGATGTTTGATGCTTAAGAACCGAACAAATCAGTGTTAAGTAGATACATACTTACATGCTTCTCGAATCGAAGAATTAGTATTTGCACTTAAAAGCAGCCATAGTTCTCAACAGTTCTTAACAGTGATCCACTCCTTTTTCTGATATTTGCCTGAGCGCTTAACTGTTAGTTCTGTTAGTTCACTTACAGTAGTTGTTAGCTAATACGAAATAGAGCAATGTATTGCGAAGAGTAGTTGTATTTGGGAGTCTGCCGAAGTATACTTCTAAAACTCAACGATCAGAATTATTACACGATATACATCAGATTATTTGTTCTTGTTCATTTAACAGAAAGCGAGTATTTCTCCTAAATTTAGCACAACCATGCTAGAGTGCAAGTTTTGTGAGCACCAGTTATGCAAAACTTTAGTCAGTAACTTGAAAAACTTGATGTATTAGATGTAGCGGTCATTCCCAACGGGGAAAATACAAAATGTAGGGTAATCAAGAAAAAGTTATTTGGGCATCTAAATCATTGCCATCTTAATCACTCTGAGAAGGTAGAGAGCAACCATCTTAAAGTGTAAAAATACTAGATAAGCAGTACAGGAAAACAAAAGGTTAAGTGTGTAAGCGAATTGAAAAAATTTGTTTAAACTAAGATGTTTAGAAGGAATGTGAAAAGAGATTAAGGTTCGCTCCTTATTGGATATAGCAAGTGTTTAACTTTTCAAAGTTTTCTTCCTTACAAACTGACTAGGCAATTATTACATCAACTCACTTTGAAACTATTTTCCACTTGCATGCAATCTTGTGATAAGTGCCAGTTACGTTTGTGAGCTCTGAAAGCTTCTTATGTATATATGTATGTATGTATGATACATAGTGCAATAATACCGGTAACTCTAATTGCAATACCAGATCCTTTTGTGCAACAATTAAAAAGTCTACGTTGTAGTGGAAATTAAGACAAGAGAGCAACTTGAGTACTGTAATTAAAGAGCAACTATGAAATGCTCGCAGAGCAAACATAAATGCCATAAATGCTGCTAAAGGAAAATGTTGTGAGTCTATGAAATATTATCGTAAATTTTAAGACTAAGTGGAGTAGTTGTTGAGTTCAATTTAATATTAGTTAAAATACTTTAATGTTTTTCAACTTTTGTTATTTGTTATAATTTTCTGTGAATTAAGTAGGTTTTGTTTGTAAAGAAATGTGTATAAATACGGAACATTTTGTAAAATAAATGTGAGAAAAAATTGTAATTTTGAATCAGAAGCAACATACTTTAAATTGGGAATTTTTGCCGCAATATCATCGCTACAAATAACCAACAGGAATTTGTGCTCATCGTTAGTGAGGTCCTTCGTTCCGGATATTTCATCGCTTCAATCAACTTGGTCCTATCGCAACATCAAGAATTAAGGATTCTCCCTGCAAACGAATTTATAGCCGCCTTCAAAGATTCTTCCCGCATCAATTTCTTCCTGCAACATTATTGGTTCTTCCCGCAACAGTTTTGTAGCTGCATACAGGATTCTCCCCGCAACATTTTTGGTCCTTCGAGCCGGATATAGTCACTCCGCTTGCCTTTTGCATGTACGCATTCGCTTGTGTACATACATACGCGTAGCAAAAGGCGCAACGAATATTAAGAAAATTATTTTTGTGCATTAAATCGTGTGTACGTTTGTGCAGCCGTTCCTGCATTTAACATCGCGAAAATTCTAAAAAACCCGTCGTTTGCTTTTCTGTCATATTAAAAATGTCGAATTCTATTAAAACGCGCGATTCCGCTCTCAATGCCATTAAACGGTATATGGCAAAAAGTATTGATGAGGCATTCACTATGGATGCAGAGAATATTGCAAGCTACCTTCAGTTATTGAGTGAACAGTGGGTTCGTTTTAACGTTGCTCAAGACGCTGTAGAAATTACGTGTGGTGCCGATGTTATTGAAATTGAAGAAAATGTGCGTATCCAAGCCGAAACTTGGTACTCTACAGCTTCAGCTAACTTTAGCCGCGTGAAAAATTGTCGTACTAATTCGCAAGATAGCTCCACAAAGGCATCTGTGTCCACGGTTATACGTTTACCGAAAATGGAGTTGCCCACATTCTCCGGTGACTCTACAGAATGGATTGGTTTTTTCGACGCGTTTTCTTCGTTAGTTGATAATAACTCTGCATTATCAGATGGACAAAAGTTGCACTATCTCCGAAGCTGCTTGAAAGGTGACGCGTTGAAAATTATCAGTGGTTTTAAAATATGTGACGCAAATTACGTTGAAGCTTGGGGTCTATTAACATCGCGGTATAAGGTTATTCGTGTAATTGTGGAATCTCACCTTCGCGCGTTGGCTGAAATTAAAAGAGCTACGCATGACAATGCTGACGCAATCAAAGGTGTAATTGATGCGTTCCAACAGCATATTCGCGAGCTTAAAGCGTTGGGTCGTCCGATTGAGTTTTGGGATGATTGGTTGGTACATGAGGTCGTCAGTAAGTTGGCATTCGAAACGCGTAAGCAGTGGGAGTTATCGCTCGTTAGTGATGATCCTCCATCTTTTGAGCAACTAATAACATTTTTAGAGATAAGATGCCGATCGTTATCGATGTTTTCGTCGTCAACAACATCAGTACCAATTAAGGTTAAAACTGCATCAGCAAGCAAGTCGACAAATGTGTTCCACACGGTATCAAAACAAAGTAACGTGTGTGCATATTGTAATGGACCTCATAAAATTTACAGTTGTGAAAAATTTCGTGAATTGGACTTGTCTACAAAATCACAGTTCGTGAAGCAAGGTCGCATATGCTTCAACTGCTTAAGTTTAGGTCACTATAAAGACCGTTGTAATAGTGATTCCACTTGCCGCATGTGTAAACAACGTCATCACACTCTGTTGCACGGTGCTTTGCAGTCAACGACCGTTACCGCAGTGAACAATTACGCGACGCATTCGTTATGCGCTGCTGACGCCACATCAAAGGTAAGCGCAAAAGCTTTTGAACTTCCAGCAAGCGTCGACGTTCCACGCGTTTCTTCATGCTTGAACTCGAGCTCCAATCCACCCATAGCTGTAGAAAGAGTTGTGCTGTTATCCACCGCATTAGTGAAGGTACGCGACTGTTCTGGTAATTGGCAGCCCGCACGTGCACTTTTCGATTCTGGATCACATGCTTCCTTTGTAACCGAAGCGTGTGTGCAACGCTTAGGCCTGCCGCGATCAACATCTGAAGTTAACATTACTGGAATTGGGTCAGCGCAAGGAGGACGAGCTAGAGGTGAAGTATCACTTTCTCTTTCTTCTTTCTCTACAAATCAATGCTTTACTGTCAAAACGTTAATTCTGTCTAAAATTACAAGCGACTTGCCAACACAGACTATAGCTACTTCATCGTGGCCACATATCCGAGGTTTGTTTTTAGCCGATCCCCATTTTATGAAGCCTGGACGGGTCGATATATTGATTGGAATGGACGTTATGGATCAACTGATCTGTACAGAACTTCGTAAGGGTCCATCTGGAGCTCCTATGGCTCAACTGACGGTCTTTGGGTGGACTCTGTTTGGAAGCGTGAATGGATCTGAGTCTGATATGCCACGCTTACAGTCGTTACATTGCGATGTTCATTTGGATCGAGCATTGAACAAGTTATGGGAGTTAGAGGAAGCTCCGCAAAAAACGTATCTTACGCATGAGGAGCGTTACTGTGAAGACCATTTTGAAACAACGCATCGAAGGGAACCTAACGGACGGTTTGTCGTCGAATTGCCGCTGAAGCCCGATGTAGCTCTGGGAGAGTCGCGAAACTTTGCTATCCGGAATTTGTTACGACTTGAAAGAAGACTCGCTTGTGACTCCGATCTTCGTTTACGCTACAATGAATTCATGAATGAACTTATTGACATGAAACATATGCAGGTCACGTCAGAGACTATGAATCCAACGTATTATATGCCTCATCATCCTGTTTTAAAGGAAAGTAGTACCACGACCAAATTGAGGGTTGTATTTAACGCGTCCGCAAAATCAACTTCCGGAAATTCGCTGAATGACGCATTATTTATAGGACCTCAATTGCAGGAAGATTTATACTCCATCTTACTTCGCTTTAGAACACACCGCTATGCTGTAACAGCAGATGTCGCCAAAATGTATCGTCAAATCTGTGTATCCTTAAAACACGCCGATTTGCAACGCATCGTATGGCGTAGCCACCCATCCCTGCCTATCCAAGATTTTCGCATGGTTCGCGTAACGTACGGAGTGGCAGCTGCGTCTCATCTAGCTGTCCGATCACTTCAACAGACGGCAAGAGATTCGTCGAATGGTTGTGCTAGGGCTGTTAGTGTTATTCTCAAGGATTTTTACATGGATGATCTACTTACTGGTGCATCTAGTAAAGAAGAACTTCGATTGTTGCAGCAAAATATTTCCGAAATATTGAGGGAAGGGGGGTTTGAACTTCGTAAGTGGGCATCGAACTGCGCTGAACTAATCGCAAGCATTTCCAATGCATCTACGAACATATCACATTATATTGTCGACGATAAGGATGTTCACGCTTTAGGTCTTATCTGGAACACAGAAGGAGACTACCTCACGTTTACTATTAACTTGAGGGAACCGCCAGTTAAGTTGACCAAGCGTATATTTCTATCAGATGCAAGTACGCTCTTCGATCCTCTGGGCCTACTTGCTCCCGCTACTATAAATTCAAAAATTTGGTTTCAAGACATATGGCGCACTAAGGTAGGTTGGGATGATATCATTCCTGAGTCTATCGCAACGAAGTGGTTGGAGCATCGCATAGAGCTCAAGCAATTGGCACATTTGAAGGTGAACCGTTGGTTTGGTACTGAAGTAGCTGGGTCATTTACGCAATTGCACGTATTCGCAGACGCGTCCGAGCGCGCTTACGCCGCCGTCTTGTATGCACGAACAACACAAAGCGACGGTAGCATTACAGTGTCATTAATTTCGTCGAAAACCAAAGTAGCTCCGCTTAAGCCGACAACGTTGCCACGTCTTGAATTATGCGCCGCTCATCTTGCTGCTAAACTAGTGCGAAGCGTGCTGCACTGCTGGTCTGAAATCCGTTATCCGCTTTTCGCTTGGACTGATTCTACTATAACATTGGCATGGTTACAAGCTCACCCCAGCAGATGGGTGACATTTATAGCCAACCGCGTAGCTGATATTCAAGAAGTTTTGCCTCCCGAATGTTGGAACCACGTTCGTTCTGAACAGAATCCTGCAGATTGTGCTTCAAGAGGTATAACTCCCTCCGAATTATTACGTCATCAATTATGGTGGGCTGGTCCTATTTTCCTGAAAAGCACTGAACAATTATGGAAGCAGAAAAAATCTAAAGAGCACACTACAGAGCTGGGCATACGAAATAGTATTCGTGCTCATGTGACTAATTCTACAGATTATTGGTCCGTGATGACAAAATACTCATCGTATTCTAAGCTGCGTCGAGTTATTTCCTACGTTTTACGCTTTTTGACTAACATTCGGGCTAACAGACGGCTTAATGTTATAAAGCGTTTTGGTACACCGAGTTGCCAAGAGTTATTTGAAGCTGAACTTCGCCTAATAAGGTATACGCAACGGTTTTATTTTTCTAATGAAATTTCTCTTTGCAGCGCTAAAAGACCAATCCCACTTCGCAGTAGTCTTTTGCGTCTGCAGCCCTTTCTGGATGAGACTTGTGTTCTACGTGTTGGAGGAAGAATAAAAAATGATGAAGTCGCTCCAGATGTTAAGCATCCCATTATCTTGCCTAAGAATTGTCCGCTTGCTAAGTTAATAATCTGCGAAATACACAAGGTCACTTTGCACGCTGGGCCCCGCATTATGCAAACTGTCTTGCAACGTCGTTATTGGGTTATCGGAGCTCGTAGCTTGATCCGTAATATATACCATAAGTGCGTGAAATGCACTTATTTGAACCGCAATCTTACCACACAAGTCATGGGTGATCTACCTGTCATTCGCACAACCTACGCCCGTTGTTTTACTCACACTGCTGTTGACTTCGCTGGACCTTACCTCTACAAATTCACCCAAGGAAGAGGAGCTAAGGCTACCAAAGGCTACATCTGTTCGTTCATTTGTATGTGCACTGGTGCGATGCATCTCGAATTTGTTGGTGACCTGTCAACACCAGCTTTCCTAAATGCGTTTAAAAGGTTCACAAATCGTCGAGGTTTTTGTAAGGTCATGACATCAGATAACGGTACAAATTTCGTTGGAGCCGAGAAGGAGTTGCGCATTGCATTTCAACAGTGCATGGCTGATATTAAACTTCGCTCATTCTTTGCGGACTCGAATATCGAATGGCGATTTAATCCACCGGCTGCACCCCATATGGGAGGTTACTGGGAGACCGGAGTCAAACGTGTTAAGTATCATTTAAAACGCGTATTAGGAGAAGTTCCACTATCATACGAAGAGTTCAACACACTTTTGACTGAAATAGAAGCTTGCGTAAACTCTCGTCCACTCTGTGACAACTCTGAAGCTGCTGGTGACTTAGAAGTTTTAACTCCCGGACATTTCATAGTCGGTGAACCGCTTAAGTCAATACCGGAACCTGAGGGTCAAGGGTTTCGTGGAAATCTTCGACAGCGATGGCAAGCAATTTCTGCCATGAGACAACATTTCTGGCGTCGTTGGAGAGACGAGTACCTCGTGAGCTTACAACGTCGCACTAAATGGTTTCGTTCTTCACGCAACATTGAAGAAGGGGATGTGGTTGCTGTATTCAACGAGCCTAATCCTCCGACGAAGTGGACGATTGCACGAGTGATCAAATGCCATCATGGTACCGATGGACGCGTAAGAGTAGTTACGTTGAAAACACCGCATGGCGAATTGGTTCGCCCTATAGTCAAACTTTGCCTTTTGCCAACGAAAGGAGATTTATTTCATGAAGAAACTAATAACTTATCGTAAATGTTTTTCAAGGCTTTTCATTTTCTTTTTAATATTTTATTTTGAACTTATTCAGATAGTTCAAGGGCGGCGGTATGTTGAGTTCAATTTAATATTAGTTAAAATACTTTAATGTTTTTCAACTTTTGTTATTTGTTATAATTTTCTGTGAATTAAGTAGGTTTTGTTTGTAAAGAAATGTGTATAAATACGGAACATTTTGTAAAATAAATGTGAGAAAAAATTGTAATTTTGAATCAGAAGCAACATACTTTAAATTGGGAATTTTTGCCGCAATATCATCGCTACAATAACCAACAGGAATTTGTGCTCATCGTTAGTGAGGTCCTTCGTTCCGGATATTTCATCGCTTCAATCAACTTGGTCCTATCGCAACATCAAGAATTAAGGATTCTCCCTGCAAACGAATTTATAGCCGCCTTCAAAGATTCTTCCCGCATCAATTTCTTCCTGCAACATTATTGGTTCTTCCCGCAACAGTTTTGTAGCTGCATACAGGATTCTCCCCGCAACAGTAGTGAAAGAATTGTTAAATATGAAGTGTAAAGGAGAAAATGGAAAACATAATAATCCGACCATTAAGACGTAAGTGGGAAATAAAAAAATTTATTAAAATAAAAGAAAATGCAATAAGAAAAAATAATAAAAAAATAAGATAACAAATAAAAAAAAATTAAAAAAATATATAATAAAATAAAATAAAATGAAATAAAGAGAAGGAAGAAACAGGACGCAGAAACGCAAATCAAACAGAGACTTCAGACAAGAAAGGGCGAAAGGTAAGCCAAACGACGTTCAGAAGCAACACTCTTCAAGGCAGCGGAAGGATGAAGTTACGCGAAAGTGCTGCAAAACCTGCGCCAGTATGTTGAATCAGTCGAAGAATGGGTGCACTCTTCCTGTAAAATCAGATATGTTTCGCAAAAAATAAAATAAAACTTGTTTCAGATGTTTAACCCTTTCGGTCCGAACGGGACTTATATGTCCCGGCACGTGTTTGAAGATACCTAGCCTGGAAATTAAGAGAATTTAATGGACTTTATTTATCCCATTTCGTAGTTAATGCCATTCTTAACCGTATTTCCTTCCGTTATTTGAAGTTAAATGGTAAACACGTGTTCATTAGACAAAAAACAAACGCAAACGTAGACGCGAATTTTTACAAGTGGTAGGTTTTTTTGCGATTTTTCGTGGTTTCTTCAAAGTTTACTGAAAATATATTTATTTATTGTGCTAGTGCTCTATTATTATATTGAGGTAAGTAAGTAAAAGTTTTTGTGTTATATAAAAAATTACTGGCATTTTTATCCTGGTGGGACGTATGTGTCCCATCAGTATTCTTGTTTGCTCCTTACCATAAGTAAAAACCAATTTTTTTATACTGTATTACTTGCTCATTGTTTTCTTCTTTTCACTTTACTGAAACTAAATGTATGTTGAATTCATAATAAAACAAACTTTTATATAAAACGATATTGGATCATAATATCCTAAACGGGACAAATGCGTCCATAAAAATACTGAGGGGGCATATATGTCCCAGCCCCTCCCACCGCCCCTTTTTAACCGAATACAATTTTGATGGGACAAAAGACTTTTATTTCACCCATTGCAAGTATTAAATATATAAAATAATTGGTATTTCCGTTAGCGGCTTTCCGTACCGAAAGGGTTAAAAGAAAGGAGATATTTCAGTTTAAAATATCGATACCATAATTTTAAGCACTGAATAAATCTCAAAATAAAATGTAGAATTTTGTTCAAACTTTTCTAACTTTGCTTCTTATCAAAAGTAACTTTACTTATTCTTAGAAAAATTTTTTGGAAAAAAAAACAATTTTTTTAAAATGAAACGAAAATAATTCAGCTTAAAAAACTCTATAAAACAACCTAATTTTACTTATTCTTAGAAAAAATTAAAAAAAAAGAAATTTAAATTTTTTTGTGATAAAATGAAATAGAGATAAAACATTAAAAAACTCTATACCATAATTTTAAGCACAGAATAAATCTCAAAAAAAAAATTAAATATTTTTCAAAATTTTTTCACTTTACTTCTTATCAAATAACTTTACTCACTTTTTTTTGCAAAAAAAAAACAAAATTTTAGTTCAGTTATCAAAAAACAAAATATTTTTCAAAATTTTTTCACTACTTCTTATCAAAACCAACTTTTAGTTCAGTTTAAAAAACTCTATACCATAATTTTAAGCACTGAATAAATGTCAAAATAAAATGCAAAAGTTTGTTCAACCAATTTTTGCTTTATTTCTTATCAAAAGTAACTTTACTTCTTATTACTTCTTTTAGAAAAAATTTTGACGATGCCCAAAACATTTGGATCACTTTCTATGCCTTCTTCCTTTTACATCTCATAATTTTATTTTCCTTACCACCTCCTTCCTTCCCTCGAAAAAGAATGTTTTCTTGTGCGAATTTTTTAATCTTTTAAAATGCTTTTGTTAGTAAAGATAAAGACGTTCAAATTTGTAAAAGAAGCTATTTTACTTCTAATTCGGAGGATATTGAAGCTGCGAAAATTCGATTATCTCTTTGCTGCAAACTTACTAAACATATTTTGCAATTATATTTCGTGGAGGATTACACATTTGTCCAAAAATAAGTAACTTCTACAATATTCAGAAGAGCAGCACATTGATAATAAAGCCACCTCCATTTCCAGTTTGCTGAAAGGATTTAATAACCAGCGCTCACTTTCCGTCTAGTGGACACGTCTGTGTGAGAGCGCTTAATATAATCGCCATGTGATGAATAAAATGCAATAATAAAACCTACTCATCGTACGCAGCCAAGCGGCATTAAACACGTTCATCTGTTTCATATCACAACCATTCTGGACATTTCCCCTCGCTCCCCTAATTCCAACTTAACGACGAGTGCAGGCATTTCCGCTTAAGCTGCGGACGAAAAAAAGTGCAACACTTAATATGACAATGAACCACATTTGGAGAGTAAGGAGTGAGGGACTGCGGAGAGTATGGACAACATGGGCCAGGAGAAGGCTAGTAGAAGGCCAGTCGCCCAGACATATGTGGGTATGTATGTAAGGTGGAAGGGGATTTAATAATGCCACTAGTAGACAGAAAGTGCCAGGGGCAGCTACACAAGTAAAAGTGTGCCCTTTGTGGCAAAACCTACACACCCATACATATGCGCCTAATGCAACGAATATATATGTATGTGTCTGTGTGTGTATAAAAAGGGAGAATATTTTTATTGCATTTTTATATATTATGTTTCATGTTATTTGCAGTTTGTTGTTGCAACAATTCATCTCAACTGAAAACTGAAATAAAACAGTCGCGCAAAACACTTGACCAGCTGGCGTGGCTGGACTCAAATATTTAGGTGGGAAAAGACCACTCGTATGAATGTAACTACATATGTAAGTATGTGTGTGTGTGTTCCTGCCTGCTCGCCAGCCTGAGTGATGACTACTATTGTAACCTTTGTTGTTAGCATGAAACAAGTAACAACAACAACAGCAACAATATCAAATGGGCATTCATTTGTTTTGTTTTAATTTCAGCTTTTTACTGTTATTTCGCTACATGTGCCGCTGGCAGGGGTAGAAGAGGGGGCACTGTGCGGAAGGACAAGTTATTACAATGAAGCGGGCGGCGTCTCCCCACTTCCATGCACAAAGTCGCATTTTATGCTCATTAATGTTGCATTTATATCCGCTACTGGCGACTGGTGCTTCAGGAGCGGCTTCTGCTCCGCTTACTGCCTCTGCAGGGCATCCGTTTGCCTGCACTTGGCAACTTTCGAGTTTTCGTATGTTGCATGCAATTCATAGTGTTCATCGTGCAACATGGTCGTTTGTACATACTATATTATACAATTCATGGCGGCTGCGAATGTTGCATGTTGCAGGCGAATCGTTGTAAATTTTAACTTATTTTCTAATAAGATTTGGAAAAAAATGAGAAGAAAACTAAAATACTCTTTAAAAAAAGTATTTACTTAAAAGTGTGTTTTTTGTTGCAACTGTACGAAACACTTCCCTAAACTGTGTGGAAATTTTGCTGAACTATCAGACAGTGGCCCATTGTGGGCATGGGACTCCAAATGATAGAAAAATGTTTTTTCTAAAGCAGTCACCCGTCGTTAGGTAATGGCAAAGCTTCACGTGTATTCCTGCCATGACAGATCTTCGAAAATTTAGAGGTCACATAAAACGGTACATTATTAATGGAAGAACATCAAGCCACAGACACTTACCCCAAATTGGTGGAAGAGACCAACCAAATATCTAACAAAGAATATACGACCCAGTAGCACAACAAGGAGGATAGATTACCGGTTGTACAATTTAGCAAGGATGATAGACTTCAAAGTTAGATTGATAGGGGAACTTTGTCTGCCACGTCACTTGGGATACGAAAAAATCAACACAGCCAAAGCTCATGCCTTGGCATCAGTATTTTATATCACTAGCATAAGCTAAATTTAGTTAAACTCATCCCAAATGACGCCAGCCCATCAGCCATTTCCTTCAAATTCGCTAAGAGCTGACTAAGAGTCCGATGTGGACCACTCCTTCTGAATTATTTTCACCATGCAAGATTGTAACATCCCCGAGATTATTTTTGGTTATAATCTCAAGAATGATAGATTTCAAGGTTTGGTAAAAACGAAAATTCTAAGGGAACTTTCGCTACCACGTCACTAGGGGACTCATCAGTCGAATTCTGCACGATAATTTTACATGTATTCACTCACTTGTCCAGTTAGTCGTTGTTCAGATGACAACAAAGTGTCATTGGGTGATTTTTTCGTATATCTTAACACACCTCAAGTGACGTTAGCCCATCAGCTGACTCTGTCAAATTCGCTCAGAGTCGAAATAACGGTCTGTTAAAGAGCTCACCTTTGATATATTTTCACATGATACTACTACGTCAAATTAATCAACCGGGCAAATTGGATCGCAATAATGAAATGTTTTCCAGTGTTGCCGATGCCCATTGACAGTAACAGCTCTATCATTTTCATCTGCAAAGGAAAACGGTCGAATTAGTCCACCATCCCAAAATCTATACCAAACAGTACATTTTAGTGAATGTAATCTTCTTCTTCTTAATTGGCGCGATAACTGCTTACGCGATTTTGGTCGCGTTTAACAAAGCATGCCAGTTGGACACACCAAGTGAAGCCAAGTCCTTCTCCACCTGATCTTTCCAACGCAGAGGAGGCCTTCCTCTTCCTCTGCTACCACCAGCTGGTACCGCATCAAATACTTTCAGAGCCGGAGCGTTTGTATCCATTTGGATGACATGAGCCAACGACAGCCAACGTAGCCGCTGGATCTTTATTCGCTGCACTGTGTCTATGCCGCCGTAAAGCTCATACAGCTCATCATTCCATCGCCTGTCAACGTGCAAAGGTCCAAAAATCTTACGCAGAATCTTTCTCTCGAACACTCCAAGCGTCGCTTCATCGGATGTTGTCATCGTCCAAGCTTCTGCGCCATACGTTAGGACGGGCATGATGAGAGTCTTGTAGAGTGTTAGTTTTGTTCGTCGAGAGAGGACTTTACTGCTCAGTTGCCTACTTAGTCCAAAGTAGCACTTGTTGGTAAGAGAGATTCTACGTTGGATTTCAAGGCTGACATTGTTATCGGTGTTAATGCTGGTTCCTAAACAAACGAAGTCTTTTACAACCTCAAAATTATAACCGTCAACACTGACGTGGGTGCCGATACGCGAGTGTGCCGACTGTTTGTTTGACGACAGAAGGTACTTCCTTTTGTGCTCGTTCACCATCAGACCCATTCGCTTTGCCTCTTTATCTAGTTTGGAGAAGGGAGAATTAACAGCGCAGTTTTTAAGGCCGATGATGTCGATATCATCGGCATACGCCAACAATTGTACACCCTTATTAACAATTATGCCTGAGCGATTAAGTTCTGCGGCTCGTACCATCCTGTCCAACTCATGGCTAAAGATGTCACACAACAGCGAGTCTGAAACCTCGTTTGGTATCAAACGGCTCGGAGAGGTCCTTCGCAATTCTGACGGCGCTGCTGGTGTTGAGCAACGTCATCTTACATAGCCGAATTAGTTTTGCAGGGATACCAAATTCAGACATCGCGGCATACAGGAAACTCCTTTTCGTACTGTCGAATGCAGCTTTGAAGTCTACGAAAAGATGGTGTGTGTCGATTCTCCTTCCATGGGTCTTTTCTACGATTTGGCGTATTGTGAATATTTGGTCGATGGTAGACTTTCCAGGTCTGAAGCCACACTGATAAGGTCCAATCAGTTGGTTGACGGTGGGCTTCAGCCTTTCACACAATATGCTCGCTAGAACCTCAAAGGCGAGATTTAGAAGACTTATCCCGCGGTAATTAGCACAGATTGCAGGATCGCCCTTCTTATGGATTGGGCAGAGCACACTTAAATTCCAATCGGCAGTCATACTTTTATCCGGCCATATTTTGCCTAGGAGCTGATGCATGCACCTTACCAGCTCCGCGCCGCCATGTGTGAATAGCTCAGCCGGCAGTCCGTCGGCGCCCGCGGCTTTGTTGTTCTTTAGCCGCGTTATCGCTATTCTCACCTCGTCATGGTGGGGTAGCGGAACGACAATTCCATCGTCAATGGTTGGGGTATCGAGATTTTCACATTCTCTGTGACATGCGCAGCTATCACAGTTTAACAGGTTCGAGAAGTGTTCCCCCCATAATTTAAGATTGCTCTGTATGTCAGTCACCAGATCGCCGTCTTTGTTCTTACAGGAAAACGCCTCGATCTTAAAACCTTCTGTAAGCCGCCGAACTTTCTGGTGGAATTTTCGGGCGTTGTTTCTTAGTCAGCATCTCAAGCTCCTCGCACTCACGTCTCTCGTTTCTTCTTTCGGATAATACGTCTACGGAAGTGAGAGTCTAGTGGATGTAATACTTTTTCTGAAATAACTCGTGGATTTTCTTCTTCCAGATGAATTCATTTTGTTTGTAGACAAATGCACCCTGAGTTAAATGAGCTTTATCACTAAAGATGATTTTGCTAGAAAAACCAGCATCATATAATAAAGTTTTAATAACTTTAACGAGTATTTTATCGTGTAAGTATTAGTAATACAGGCAATAGTTTTTATGGAAAGACTGATTATTAACGCCACCATTCTAGTAATCCACTGCTTTCTTTGAGCGGCAGATTTATATGTGTTTGCACCGACAACCAAGCTGCGCTTATGGCCATAGACAGCCCCCCAACCATATCAGAGGTAGTCAAGTCCTGTAAGTCCAGGCTGAACTATGTCGGTAGACATAATAGCCTGATGCTGACATGAGTCCCGGGATACGTGAGTATCGTTGGTAACGAGATCTCTGACTTCTTAGCTATGAGGGGCCCTGAGGCTAACTTCTTTGGCCCACGGTTAGCAAATGGATAACTACAACCCACAAGCTTGGCGGGCTGAGGGAGGCTGCGGATGGACTAACTGATGTTACCTGTTATGTCCGATCGACTGTCGCAAACCCTTCTGTCATTAAGCAGAATGGAGTACAGACGGCTGGTTCGACTGATGATGGACCTCTTTCTCTTGGCGAAACATATGGATAAGGTAGGCATCTCAGACAGTGCATTCTGCCCAGCTTGTGAAGGATGAGACGGCGGAGAACTTTCTGGGCACCTGCCCCGCCTTCGCCCTAATCAGGTTTGAGGTCTTTGGCACTGATGTGTGACCTTGGCTCCTTGGAGCCTCAAGACCTACTCAGATTTCTTCGGAGATCGGGTAGATTTAAAGAAAATTAAAAGGGAATCCAAGTGCAGTACAATTGACTTAATTGTGTCTGAGTGCTGCACTTGCTAGTTGTCCCGACAAAAAAAGCCAATGCTTTTTGATAATTCAAGTAAAGGGCAACAACATGAAGACAAAAATGCTTTAGTTCCAATTATTGAAACAGCCAGATTTGAAATTTCATTAGGCCATCTGGAAAATTTATACAAATCCATACGAACTAATTTATAAACAAAAATATGAGTTTTAAAAAAACAAAATTTCCCCCTATTTATTAAAATTTGTTCTTATTTGTTTAGTGCCTCTTTTCAAGTGAACCAATAAATCAAGCACAATATTACAACTGCTGAAGTTTTACAGCAGCGAAATATCGTTAGGTGGAATAATATTTTAATGCTTGTTTATTTTTGAGCAAAGTATAGTCTTTGGTCGGTCGGAGAACAAGCAGCCGAAATGGGCATCCCTCACAACACATACTGTCGTAGTAGTAAACAACCGGAGAAAAAGGAAACAATCTTCCATTTCCTCTGTGAATGCCCTGCCCTATGAAAGGACAGAATGTTAACCCTGGGCAAACCACAGTTCGAGAGTCTCGGACAACTGTCTGGCTTGGATATCAATAATTTGATAAGGTTCTTAAACCGCACATACTGGATATAGTCATGCCGTAAATAACCGTTAAACAAGTTGGTAACGTGAATGTGACAACAAAATGGTGCGGAAGCGCTAGTTGGATTCCAACCAACCAACCAACAAACAATCTTCACTTGGATTATCCGAAACCCTTGTGCTACCATTTTATTTCATCAAAATTACTGTAACTAATCAAGATCCGGATCACATCATAAATGTTACGTGAGAAAATGTGTTCTCGAAAAACACTCCAAGAGTATATGTATAAGGAGATTATTGGAAGCACATATAATATATTAGGGTAGGGAGTATACTGAGGGAGACCAATAGCGCAAGAACCGGAAGGAAGTACTCAGCTTTGACATTGAAATTACATTGGCTCTAGCATTCTGGCTACTCTTTTCTCTAAAATTCTTTTTACAAACTTTTCATCACATACCCAAAAATGTAACGGGCATTTGCTACGCGTATATGGAGAAAATGTGCAACAGGAAATCTAGTAGCTGGTTCCCTCTGAAGTTTCCCTCAGGATAGCTGGTGCATTTAAAATTTATGTAAAATAATCTTATCTGGTAAAGCGAATGATTAGAGGCCTAGAGGCATTGTGAGAACCTCACTTTTCTTGATATGAAGGTTGAGGTTATGATGTAATGTGTCCAATGGGCCACTTTTGGTAAGCAGAACTGGCGCTGTGGGATGAACCAAAGGTAATGTTCTTTTTCTTCTTCTTTATAGCGTTACAATGCGGGGTGCGTCAAAGCTTCCTTCAAATGCTCCTCCAAAGCGGTCTACCTTGAGCTGTTGCTTCGTAATAACGTATTCCCAGCTTCTTAAGATCGTGTTCCACTGCGTCTATCCAACGGTTCCTCGGTCTGCCTTTGGCCTTCACGCCCATTAGCTTTCCTGTCAAGGCTTTCTTCACGGTACAGTCAACAGGCATACGGATCACATGACATACAGTGCTACATATTCGTTTAAACGCATTGCATTTTTTTCGTTTACTTTAGAACTGTTTTAAGATTACAACAATAACAACAACAAATATTCTTCCAAACTATTCGTTTAGGTAACAGTAAACCATCGTTGCATTTGTTTCTTATCTATTGCTTTTTGTTGTAACATAACGGGTCTCTATTTAAAATTATGCTTAAAAATGCTACATATTCGTATAAACGCATAGTTTGTTAAAGACTGCAGTAGTGAAGTTAAAAGTGATTAACTTGTGAATATTGTTTGTAACTGAATATTTTGGTAAATTCTTACAATGTTTTTACACATTCATTCAAATTTCTTAGTTAAATTAAATTTTTTAAGCTAATTTTTTCAGATTTTCTAAAATGCCTAAGGCAAAATACTTAAATGATGAGGAACGGGTATTGGTCAGTGTTTACCACGAGGAGGGCTATTCCAATCGTGAAATTGGACGAAAAATTGGAAGATCGGAAGGAGTTGTGCGTGCTTTCTTAAAGAATTGCTCCTTAAGCCAATTTCGAGACTCTCTTGGCACATGGATGGAAGCGTTGTCTTGCTGAAAAATGCTGTCTTCGTCCATTTTTTCATCTAAAAATGTGATGAGGGCATCTTCTAACATATCGGTGTACGTTTTTGAGTTCATTTTTGACGGCACAAAGCACAGTTGAGCCTTGCCAGCTGACGAAAATGCTGCCCACACCACAACACTGCCACCACCAAAGTCACACTTCGACATGCGTACATTATTTTTTTGTAGATCATACCAATAACATGAGTGTGAGTCAGGGCCATCTAAATTGAACTTCTTCTCGTCCGAAAACACAACTTTCATCCATTCCGTAGTCCAATGAATGTGTTTACGGGCAAATTCCAAACGAGCTTTTTTTGATGTTCCTTTAACATTGGCTTAGACTTTGGTTTTTTCCATTTTATATTTTCATCACTTCGTAAAATGTGTAAAGTGTGTTTTGCCGTTACAGGAAGACCCAATTTATTTATTATTTGTGTGCAATTCAAAAAATTTTTCGTAGCCTCATACTTTATTTTGTTTTTGTCACGCTGTGACAATTTTGTGTTGCCTCTTGTTGCTTTCTTTATTCCATAATTGCCTGCTTTCTTTAAGAAAGCACGCACAACTCCTTCCGATCTTCCAATTTTTCGTCCAATTTCACGATTGGAATAGCCCTCCTCATGGTAAACACTGACCAATACCCGTTCCTCATCATTTAAGTATTTTGCCTTAGGCATTTTAGAAAATCTGAAAAAATTAGGTTAAAAAATTTAATTTAACTAAGAAATTTGAATGAATGTGTAAAAACATTGTAAGAATTTACCAAAATATTCAGTTACAAACAATATTCACAAGTTAATCACTTTTAACTTCACTACTGCAGTCTTTAACAAACTATGCGTTTATACGAATATGTAGCATTTTTAAGCATAATTTTAAATATAGACCCGTTATGTTACAACAAAAAGCATTAGATAAGAAACAAATGCAACGATGGTTTACTGTTACCTAAACGAATAGTTTGGAAGAATATTTGTTGTTGTTATTGTTGTAATCTTAAAACAGTTCTAAAGTAAACGAAAAAAATGCAATGCGTTTAAACGAATATGTAGCACTGTAGTCATCTTATGCGCTGCGCTTTAACAAAACATACAGCTGTCGTTCTGAGTTTGATCGTTCAGTTCCGGGTTCAATCGGATTCTATCGGTACCATCATCCATTCTTATTGGGCTAAAGATCTTTCTTAAAATTTTTCTTTCCATGCGAGCAATCTGAGCACAATCATCAACCTTAAGAGTCCATACCTCACAACCATATGTTAGGATAGGTCGAATAAGAGTCTTGTACATAGTGAACTTTGTAGCTTTAGGCAAAAGTCGGGACTTGAACAAATTAAGGTGGGCGTAAGACGCTTTGTTGGCGGCGTTGATGCGATCCCTGGCGGCGGAAGTTGAATCACCGCTACATGCGAACATAACTCCTAGGTACTTAAAGTGCTGCACTGCTTCAAAAGTATAGGCTCCCACACTAAAATTGGCATCTGTGCAGGCCGCCTCGATTTCAACAGATATTTGGTTTTGCCCCCGTTTACCAAAAGGCCAATATCGTTCGCAATTTTTTTAATTTTTAAGAAAATTTCTTTTAAGTCATTCCTATTTCTTAAGAGAATAGCGATGTCATCTGTATAAGCACATATTTGGGTTGTTTTAGTTATCAAGGTACCACCTTTGTTAACTTCCCTTACGACAAAGTGCAGCATCAAATTGAATATGACTGTTGATAAGGCATCACCTTGTTTTACACCTGTTTGAATAGGGAACGACTCTGTGGGCTTCCCTTGAATGATCACTTTTGCTTGTGTATTTGTGAGCGTTGCGCTAACGAGCCTTATTAGTTTGGCAGGTATTCCAAGAATAAGCAGTATGTGCTGGATCCTGGTAATGTTACGGTGCCCAAATCAAGGAAATAAATTATAAAAAATCAACTGGGTTTCCTAGATACTTCAAACTTGCATTTTATTATGCTAAAATTTAATCTATACTAATATTATAAAGAGGAAAACTTTGTTTGTTTGTTTGTTTGTTTGTTTGTAACGAATAGGCTCAAAAACTACTGGACCGATTTTAAAAATTCTTTCACCATTCGAAAACTACATTATCCAAGAGTAACATGGATTACATTTTATTTTGGAAAAAAATAGGGTTCCGTAAGATATTTGGATTTTTCGGAGACAAACTGAAAAAAATCTTATATATAAAATAAAGTCAACTTTTTGTGTGTGTTCGCCAACCGGCCGTGTCTGCACCGAATTAAACCAAACTTACATACATTGTTAAAAAGGTATTGAAGATGGTTTCCGTATAGTTTGGATACCTATTGGTGGATAGGGCTCGAGATATAGGTCAAAACGTGGACCCGGGTAACCTTCGGATGTGTATGTACAATATGGGTATCAAATGGAAGCTGTTGATAAGTGCTTTAATACGGAGTAATTTTCATACCTATTGATGACTAGGGTCTGGAAATATATGCCGAAACGTGGACCCGCCGTGTCTCTGCACCGAATTAAACCAAACTTACACACATTGTTAAGGAGGTATTGAAGATGGTTTCCGTATAGTTTGGATACCTATTGGTAGATAGGGTCTCGAGATATAGGTCAAAACGTGGACCCGGGTAACCTTCGGATGTGTATGTACAATATGGGTATCAAACGGAAGCTGTTGGTGAATGCTTTAGTTCAGAGTATTTCCATCCGCTCCGTGACTAGGGTCTCGAGATAGAGACCAAAACGTGGAGCCTAGAATGTGTTTGTACAATATGGATATCAAATTGAAGCTGTTGGTTAATGCCTTAGTACAGAGTATTTTTCATGCCGCTACGTGACTGGGGTCTCGAGATATAGGTCAAAACGTGGACCCGGGTAACCTTTGGTTGTGTATGCACAATGTGGGTATCAAATGAAAGCTGTTGATAAGTGCTTTAATACGGGGTAATTTTCATACCTATTGATGACTAGGGTCTCGAAATATATGCCAAAACGTGGACCCGCTGTGTCTTTGCACCGAATTAAACCAAACTTATGCACATTGTTAAGTAAGTATTGAAAATGGGTTTCGTAAAGTTTGGTTGTAATTCGGAGCAGTGGCAACGGGTACAGCGTTCTTTTGAGCCAGCCATAATGTCGCTTACTTTTTTAACGCTTGGGGCGGAACTGAACTGTCAAATTGACAGTGTGAGTTACAATGTGTCAATATTTCTTTCTGATTTGGATGCCATAAGGAAAAAACGTAAGTGCAACATGTAAAAATTGTTTGTGAATTTTTTTGGAGTGGATTTTGGAACAGTGAATAATTTCTTACGAAATTTGAGAATTTAATGTGAAATCCGAATGAAATTATGTGTTCGTGGGAAAAACAATTTTTTTCGTTTTTTTTTTTGAAAAATATAAATGGATAATGGTTAAAAAAGCTCCAATGCTTAATAAAACATATAAATTGAAACGAAAAATTCATGGATGATCAGGAAAAAAGACGATTGTTTATTCATATGCGTTGATTTGAAATTTAAAAACAATCTTCTTTTTTCCTGATTTTCAATTTATATTTTATATTTACTCAAAAACAAATAGAAAAACAAAAAATATTGTTTATGCCAAAGCGCTTGAATAAAGAATAAAGAAATAAATAATATGAAAATCATATATTTTCTGTTCTAAACCATATCTATTCTATTTTAGTGTGCCCAGCGAAGGGGGCCGGGTTTGCTAGTAAGCTATAAAACCGGGTACCAAAAGTAAGTGAAAAGTGAAAATTTTGTGGATTTTTCTAATTTTTATAAAATTTTAGAATTATATTTATCTGGTTTTTGCTAGAAAAGGAGCTATACTAAAGCTCAGATGACACTTAACAAGGGATATAGAATCGCCTGCCTGAGCGTAACGGAAGCACAGCGAACTTGCCCCACAACGGCTTTACGAATGGTCACTGACTCACTCTACTCCGCCTTGTCGGTAAACCGTCGACTATTTCATCTTGAGGAATGTAATCTTTCAGGGCATATAAGAATTCTTGGTTCAATCCTGAACTCTCCGTGCATGACAATATATGACAATATGGATAAAAAACTAGAATTCTCCAAGACTTTCAAGGTGGTCATCAGTTTTCGCTCAGCGTGGAGAGATAATAAAATATCTTTGAAAGAAGGCACACAGGTGTGGTTTACTGAAGGCTCAAAAATGGAAGATGGCAGTAGCGGTGCTGAAATAGTCGGATAACACTTCAAAAAGGCAATTGCAATGGGAAAAACGACTTTGATTTTTCAGGCGGAATTCCTCGTCTTATGCCATGCCGATGTGCCAGAGAATGTCTACGGAGAGGCACGCGCGGTGCCAATATCAACATTCTCTTGATAGTTAAGGTGCTCTAAAATCGCTAGATAGATTCTCATTTCAGTTAAGGTTAGTCTGCGAATGTCAAATTCTCGAAACTCTACTATCAATAAACTTTGTTACTCTGATGTGAGTACCAGGACATGGAGGGGCACGAGAGAATGAAATTGCGGACACTTTAGCGAAAAGGGGTGCAAACACTCCCTTCTTAGGCCCTGAACATTTCTGCGGGGTAAATAACAGCCCAAAAATTCCTTTCTACATGAGAGCGAACAATGAGGCTTAAACGAGTACTGGAGAGCTCAAACGGGTATGCGGCAATCAAAAAGACTCACTCACAACCAGAACATATAAATGCATAGGCAATCCTCAGCAGAAAATAAATACATACAACTAACTCTACACTGAACTACTAACAGGACAGTGTAACCTCAAATACCACATGGAAATAATTGATTCTTGTAGACTCTGTACAGACTCGACTTTCTTTCTCTCTCACTTTCGACTCTTGACTGCATACGCGACTGAATGCTCACCAGAAGTTTGCTTTCACTTGCTATTTCCATTTGAAGCGGCGGTCGCTTAGTTTACATAATAGAGGGGTATTTTGAGCTACGGGAAGTTCGGAATACTATTGGACAAATTGACAGGGATTGATCGGGATCAAATTTTAGATATGAATGTCTGAGGTTTGTGTATATGAAGTTTTAGATGTAAAGCGGTTTTCAGTAAGAGCGCTTCAACTTTTTTTTTGAATAAAACACAAACGGTTTGACTTTTTTAACTAATTTTTTTTTTTATTATCGAGTTTGTACAGGGCCCGCCATCTATCGTTACGGATTTGAACTAGGTATTATTTGAAGAATGGTAACACTTAGCTGTCATCTGATTTGACAGAAAATTAGTTTTATTCTTCCGCTGAAATGGTTGTGTATACGCTCAAAGAACGCTGGGAAATATTGCGTTTTCGCTTCGCTTCATGGACTTGGGATCGACTTGAAGAAGATGAAGGCTTTTACCGAAAAATCATCTTTTCGGATGAAGCTCATTTCCATCTCGGCGGGTATGTTAACAAGCAAAATTGCCGCTTTTGGGGCTCAGAAAACCAGCACGCACTCGAAGAAAAGCCGATGCATTCACAACGAGTCACTGTTTGGTGCGGATTTTGGTCGAGAGGCATCATTGGTCCATTTTTCTTCGAAAATCAGCGAGGAGTGGGCGTAACCGACAATGGAGAGCGTTACCGGGCCATGTTGAACGAATTTTTGTTCCAAGAAATTGAAGAGGAGGATATTGGTGGCATTTGGTTCCAACAAGATGGCGCTACTTGCCACACAGCGAATGCTACGATCAATCTTTTGCGCACTGCTGCGATTTGACGCCGTTGGATTATTATCTTTGGGGTGCCGTCAAAGACCAGTGTTATGCCAACAAACCAGCAACAATTGATGCACTGAAGACCAACATACGCGATGGCATAGCTGAAATACAGCCGCATACAATCGAAAATGTGTTGAAAAATTGGACCGATCGTATGGGATGGTGCATGGCTAGCCGAGGCAGCCATATGAATGAAGTTGTGTTCCATCATTAACCGGAAGGATTGTATTTCAAAATAAAAAAAATAGTTTGGAAAAATATTGAGAAGTTTCTTTTTTATAGCATTTTTAATTCCGTAAAGTTATATGGCGGACCCTGTATAAGCATACGAGTATACAGGGTCTATTGAATTGTTATTTCCGTTTAAGTAAAAGTTCAATGTCCGTTTTAAGGCATGAACAAGAGTTTTCGTGTACATTTTTCTCACACATTATAAAGAAAACACAAACAACGCTCTGCCAGAATTCAACTCGACTACCACTTGCGGCTAAATATGTTTTTAGGTCAGCAGGGAAACATGGAAAGCGCATTCACGCCACGAGATGAGATTTTTTTCTTTGGATGCCCCTGAAGGTGCACAAACTTTACGCATAAGCTTGCATGGAAAGCAACAAAAGTAGCAGAAAATGAATTGAAGAAATCCATTGGAAATTCACAGAATTCCATGTTCTGCCAACTTATCGGCGAAGTGGTGGAAAAGCGCTAAAAACAATCAGCAGCTGTGGCACTAACTATGGCAAGGTGTTGTAGGTGTTGTAAGCGCGAAGTTCACACTTTGACTGCGGGTCAATGGACAAGTAAAAAAACACGCAAGAAATAAATTACAAAAAATAAAAAAAATTAAAAAATAAATAAAAAAATAAATAAAAAATAAAAACCAAATAATACACAGCTATAGGAAATGCAAATGGAAATAAAAATGTAAATACACAGCCAGCGGTGGTTGCGCTCAAGCAGGCGAAAGGCAGCATGCGAGGCTTTGGAATATGCGCATAAAATGTTGCAGCTAATGCTGCGTCGCCGCGGGCATCAAAGATGCGCCTCCGAAACCAAATAAGTAAGGAACCTGAAAAAAGTGCAACTAAAAAACTATGCAGTTGCTGATGAAGTGCATGAAGATGCTGGGATTGGCAGCTGAACCCGTAATAGCTGCAAGCGTTAATATGTACACAAACACATGCATACTTATGTAGATATTTACTCATATAAACACATTTACGAATAGTGAATCCAATTTGTGGTTAACGAAATCGTTTTGCCATACCTTTTTTATTATAAGTAAACTTTCCGCCTTTCTTTTTGGAGCAGCAAATTTCATATCACTGCTTTAATTTTTTTTATTTTGTTTTTTTTTTTTTTAAGTAACGGGAGTGGGAATTTTGAAAAAGATTGTGAGTTACTAATGGCTTTGCTATATAGTTTTATACCCTCCAAGAAGTCAATGCAATAATGTTACTCAAATCTGGTAACATAAACAGGCCTGTGAAAACATCAAGCCTAGTATCAATTGAGCTTGAAAAGAGGTCGCGAAACGCTGTTGGGATTTTGATTTATTCAACAAAGAATTCCTATAAATCTATAAAGAATTCCACTCATAAGGCAATTGATATAGGCGTGAAACGTCTGAATATTTTTAAAGGATCTTAGAGTTTAAAATTTCACCCTTTACCTTCATTGCCCCTGGGCTTTACAATACTTTTTTCTTTGTCACTCATGAGAAAATCAATTAAGGCGCGAAACTACAGTGCAAATATAGCAAATCTGATTTTTCAGTTTATTCACAGATAGACTCGATTATTTGAACGGGCCTCTAAAGTTGCCTTAAGGATAAAGATTTCCAAAAAAAGATTATGATTATAAATAAGGGTAGCAAATGAAGAACTATTTTTATCATAATAGGTAAATAGGTGGATAGTATGGTGAAAGAATTAAGCAGTTGTGAGCAATAACAGACCGTTATCCGGCTCTCAGCGAATTGAGAGAATCAGCTGATGGGCTGACGTAACAGGGGATGTGTGTTAGTGTTAAATCGTATTAATGATATACGAAAAACATCAACACAATGTCATATGTCGAAGAAAGGAGCACCCAGTGACTTAAATCCTCTAACTGCCAAGTCCGGTCATTTACAGAGAAAGGGCTCAATAGTTTTCCTTCTCTGAAAGATCTCCACAGCTTCAGTAATGGGCGCTAAATGATAACCTAACTTTTCCGCGTATGTACCGATCGTCCAATGGCCGGTAAGCGCAGCTACAAGTTTTGGAAATGAATTGCGTGCAGTCTCCCAGATTATCTGCGTCCTGCGTCCATTGTACTGGGACCAAAGGGCTTTCGAAATAGCACTTGAAGAAATGGAGCTCCACCTGATCTGCGATGATCTCCTGAGAAAAAAGTTGTGCAATTCCCCTTTAACAATAATCAGATGCCGACGACCTGGGAAGATATCTCTGAGACCAATTCAGTCGACCCTCAATGTTGCTATGTTCTGGAACCCAGGTCAGCAGGATTTTACCTGCACACCCAAGATGTTTGATCTCCTCCTTACAGGAGTTGACGAGTTTAGATCTACACCACGGCGTCGTCACTGTTTTAATCGCAGCTTCGCTACCGGAAAAAATCTTTATATCTTCCTCGTTTCCGCGTTTCCTCAGCATTCAGTATGCCTGCAGGATCGCAAAGACTTCTCCCTGAAAAACAATTTTAAGGAAATAGATAAATTGGGTGATTTCGAGAAAACCCCTGCTCCGACCCCCGATTCCATCTTAGTGAAGACAGAGGTGCAAGCTATACTGTCTATTTGGAAAGATTACCCAATACGACCCTCAAGCTCCAGTTTGCGAATAGAGAGATCTGTCCGAAGTTCAGAGAGATGTTAACTGCCTAAAAGTGCAACCAAGTCTCTTGAGAAACTGCCTACAAAGACTAACGGCCTGATTGCACTTTGAGCAGCGATAGAAGTTAGGTAAGTAAGGGGTAAGTTTTACATGCTCCCCTCTTTTGCAGCCTCCTAAGTTAAGTGAAATTATAGCCTTCTTCAAGAGCTTCCCACCAAACATGCATCCATACATTAAAATTGCCAGCAAATCCACAGCACGACCTGTGCCTTGAGTCCCCATTTTTTGCCGAGCATAGATTCGCAGGAGTAAAAAGCTTCTCTACCCGATTTTCAATGTGTAGTTTCCAATAGAGTTTGGGGTTAAGTATAACTTCCTAGCTTCCGATGAAAGCGGAAGAACGTGATTATTTAATTTGAGACTCTTAAAGTGTGGAGGTTTATATTTTCTGGTTAACAGCACCAGCTCCGTTTTATCAGAGTTGACTCGGAGCCCGCTATTGACCGGACAGCAAATAAGTACAAAATCTCAGCCATGACAGAAGGAAACGGTCCCGATACCAAATCAAAAACAACTCAACCGATCGGAGTACTATTTTTTTGAAGTGAAACTTCTTAGGCGTCGATGGACGAGCGAGAACGGAAAGTAAAATTTCAAGGCCATGCAACGTTTTGGGTATTTTCGCTCCGCGAGAGAGAAAAAAGATATAACATAGAGGAAAGGGAGAGAGAGAGATCTATACCTTATATATATCTTAGATACACTTTAGGGTATTTTTCCTAAGTTTTTCCTTGTGGTTGCTAATTTCTAGGGAGAAATAACACTGCCTACTTTTTGGCGCTTGTTTGTTGGTGCAAACTTGCAGGAAATATATTTTTGGTGCCTACTTTTTGGCATTTTATTTCCTTGGTGCCTACTTTTTGGCATTATATTTCCTTAGTGCCTACTGTTAGGGGCGTTTTTAGGTCCCACTTTTTTTGGCGTTTTTTTTGCTGCCTTCTTTTTGGCGCTTATTTCCGTTTTCTGGCTAGTGCTTGTGCGTACCATAAAGTGCTATCCATTCCGGCGTCGGATTTATTGGTATTGCCTTGCTGTAATTTGTTCCGTTGCTGCGGTCCTGGAATCGCTTCGTTTGTGCGGGTGATAAACGCTCGGAGTAGGGCGCGTTGTTGCCACGGTTTGTGTCCGGCGTTTACCTACACCGGTTGACCCTTCTCCGTTTCTTGAAAATTGTATCTATTTGTATTCTCTGCTAATGTTGTGAATTTATTTAGATATATATTCTTTCTCCCTCTCTCTCTCTCTCATTCTCTCTCGGGTCTCCCCTCTTTCTTTGTCTGTCTTGAAAGTTTCACTTCTGTTATTTGTACTACGCTACACGCAGTTTTTGTTTTTGCTAAGCAACTTTGAAATGCAGTCTGGTAGAATTATTCAAATTTATCAATTATTTTCTATTACTATTAAAATTTCGAAAACAAAAGGAGCACTTTTTATATAATTGTTTTTTCTGTGTATTTTCGATGTGAAGCAGGCATTTGATTTCTGTATCTACTGATTTGTTATTACGTTGCTCAGAGAACGTTAAATATAGAGAATTCTCACGAGCTACGAATAGTGTGAATTGTCAAAAATGAAGTGAAACCGCGAACACTATTTCACCTCGCTTAACTCGAAGGCGGGGAAGTTCTTAACAGACCTGATTACAGTGAATTATGTACAAGTACACAGACATATATACGCACTTCATCTCAACGACAGCGCAGCACATGCCGGGTATTTGCTAGACATCCACTGAGTAAAGCTGACCACAAACAGGACATAATTCTCAGCGATTTGTGTCCACTCCGTAGCACACACACTGAACACAAATCGATAAGCCGTCATTTCGTTGCGATCCTCGTACTGTTAACATGCGAAAAAAAGCGGATGCCGCAATTGCTCTTGCAGTTATTTTTGCATTAAGAAAAAAAAGGAAACAAAAAACGTGTTTGGATGAATTGATTGCAAAATAGGAACAATCATTATCATATTAACTTGTTAGGAAAAATGTAAATGAGTGATCCAGAGGAGTATACAAAGTTTATACGCATGAACACTGAAACTTATATTATATGTATATGCTTAATCCTGTATCTACTTTTATAAGCAAAAAGGACACTCAAATGCGGGAAACAATTATGCCAAATGAAAGGCTTTCTGCGATGTTGAGATTTCTTGCCTCTGGTCCAAGTTTAGAGGTTTTTTTCCACTCTGTTTTTGAATAATTCACTTTTTATTTGCCATAATAATGACTCATTTTTGGCTATAGATTCTTCTAAAAAATTGGTTTTTAATACTTGTCATTTTTACGCGACTTTTATCTCGACGAGGGTCGGTAAAAAAATGAGAAAATGAGCGTAGCCACAAACTAGCAAAAAATCCCAGGTTAATGAAAATGTTCAATTACTTTGGATTTGTACCCGCACTTCGCCATACACGATGGATTTTCTTCCAACTGCAACAAATCGCTGGGAATTGGACTCTGCCTGTGGCCAACTTAAGTATATGCCTGTATCTTCTATAGTACTTGCCTTTACGAGGTTACAGCGCCAACCAAAAAGTAGCAAATAAACAAATAAAAGATCTTCATTGCACTTTTATTTCGTTTTGGCTTTCCGCCTCTCCAATCGACTATTTTTTGTGCAAAGATAAACAAAAAATCGAAATCGTAAAAAGCAGAAGCAAAAAAGAGCACACAAGTGTTGATGCATCCGATTATAATTCGGTGAATTCTGAAGTGGTAAATCTTCCTTTCTTTAGCCACTTAAGTATTCCGATTTGCCATTAGCGCTGTAATTGAACTTTAACACAACGTGAAGAATAGCAATGACACTAACAAATTATGTTTGTGTAAACAGGCGCGAGTGCAAGAACAGAAACCACAAAATTCCTGAATTCAGTATTCGTGGTGCAAAGTTTTATGTGGCCAAGTAAATAGTAAGAAAGAACAAATGCTGAACAAGCGCATGTTTACGTTCAAATTTACATAAATTTTAGGAGGAGCAGATATCGATAGCCTACATCTCTATATACCTTCCTGGCGTTCATAAGTAACCGATTATTCTTGGGTGCTCGCTTCACGAATTTAATTTGAGTTTTTTTTTTTAATTTTTACTCTTTTCATCACCCTGTATATTTCAAATTTGTAATTAATTTACTTTCAATGCCTATATGTTTATTAACAAAAAATGATTACAAATTTAATCTTCAAAATAATAGCCATCGCTAGCGATACATTTTTCCCATCTCTCAAGCAATTTGTGGATGCCGCGCCAAAAAAATTGGCCGTCTTTGGCCGCAAACCAATCATCGAGCCACGGAATTCGACATTTTTAAGAGCGACAAAAATGCATTGTTGTATGAAACGTAACAAACAATGAACTGAATATTGTTGACAGATGACAGACGAAAAAAAAAGACATTTGGGAAGGTTTAAAAATACTCCTAGCGACATCTATGGACTAATACCTGAAAGTCTCATTTCATAGGAATACAGTAGGTTCTGTTTTTATGCGGCTTTTTTTTATGCGGTTTTGAAATAGTGCGGTTTTTTTTTTAAATTACAAAATGCATGTCGACCTATCGGGAATTGTACATATAAACAAGATTCTAAACCAGCTAAGCAAAAACTCATCACAGATTACATCAGAAATGCTAACCCTACAAGTATGGAAGATATATAAAGATATAATTTTCAAAGATACAATATTTTGTTTATGCGATTTTATTTAATTATTTCAGATTCATGCGGTCTATGGAACGTATCTATAGTAATAATATGGGACTAGTGCCCTTTTTTATGCGATTATTTCAGATTTATGCGGTTTTAGCATTTGAAACGTATCTATAGTTTTACTATAGAACTAGTAGCTTTTTTTTAGATTCTGCGTAAGATTTTTGGACCTTTGCACGTTGGCAACGGCGAATATCGCAGGCGATGGAACGATGAGCTGTATGAGCTTTACGGCGACATAGACATAGCGCAGCGAATAAAGATCCAGCGGCTTCGTTGGCTGGGTCATGTCGTCCGAATGGATACAAACGCTCCGGCTTTGAAAGTATTCGATGCGGTACCAGCTGGTGGTAGCAGAGGAAGAGGAAGGCCTCCTCTGCGTTGGAAAGATCAGGTGGAGAAGGACTTGGCTCACTTGGTGTGTCCAATTGGCGCCGGTTAGCACGAGAAAGAAACGACTGGCGCGCTTTGTTAAGCTCGGCCAAAATCGCGTAAGCGGTTATCGCGCCAATTAAGAAGAAGAAGAAGTAGCTTTTTTATGCTGTTTTTTTTTTTATGCTGTTTCTTGCGGAACGTATCTACCGCATAAAAACAGAACCTACTGTATACCTAAGCATAATGCCAATCACGTTCTGAGGAGTAAGTGAGCCTTGTGATCGTGTTTTCATCAACTTCTCAAAACTGCGTTAATTAGAAGTTCACCTTTCCATGCCTTCGGTTCAGTATAACCAAGTGTTGAGCAGAAAAAATCAGATCAATAAAACTTGATTAGGCTCAGTTTAATTCAAATAACCTAAGGGAAACGGTAATTGATTTGTTTATCAAGACGCGCCAAAGAGATGATGAAAACGAAGGTTATTTCATCCCAAAGCGCTTTTAATCGGATTTTGAAAGCTTTTGATTCTTTAAAAGCCTAAATTTATAATTTTGTTCCGACTGAAAACAGAAAATGGAAATTCAAGATTTTTATTCAGATTTTGAAATCAAATTGTACTTTTTACTCTAAAATTTAGTTTCATTTCTGTTCCGATCTTCGATTCTTTACATTTGCAGCTCTGTTGGACATAGTAGATACTACCATTTTTACATTTTTGTTGTCCAATGTTGATCAAATTTTATACTTTTGACTCTTAAGACATTTTAAAATTTATTAAAATAATTCAAATAATTTGCTAACCAGTTGCGTTCTTCTGGAAAATGTCTGCATAGTAAAAAAAAGTACAGTACTATCTCGATAATCCGGACACGCGGTAGTCCGGTCACATCTATAATCCGGACAACTGCTATAATTCGGACAGTTTAACATTTTTTACTCTATAATCCGGACATTTTTCAAATTTGCTTCGCAATATGTACATACATATGTATTTTAATTTTTAGTTTGCTTTGTGAGTTTTTCGTAAAATAGCGGTACTTTAACAACAATATATGTATGTATACGAAATGCAACAGCATAAATCACGCGTTGTGTTTATTCTTTAGTGACAAACTGAATTGAGTGGACATTATTATTATGAGCAGTGGAAAATTTAATAAAAGGGCTCATAAAACCCTTACTCTTCAGAAAAAATGTGAAATTTTAGATCTCCTTGATAAAGGAAAATCATTAAGATGGTTTGAAACAGAATTTGGTGTCAACAAATCTACTGTTTTTGACATAAAAAAGAAACGTGATGCCATTAGAAAATTCGCGACTAAATGTGAACAGAAACCTGGTTAGTGAACATTTAATTAAATTTAGTTTACAATTAATTAACTTAGTGACACTTTTCAGAAAAAAGGCAGACTATGAAGCTTGGAGAACATGCTGATATGGAGGAGGCCTTAATGACTTGGTTTATCCAACAGAGGCACCAGCATATTACTAATATATATCAACCGAAATGATTCAAACAAAAGCAAAATGTTTCTACAATCAAATAACTGGCAAAAACGATTTTACAGCAAGTCTAGGTTGGATCGAAAAGTTTAAAGCACGACATGGCATAAGAAAATTAAAAATTTGTGGTGAAAAAGTTAGCAGTGATGTCTCTGCAGTAGAACCGTTTAGGCAGAAACTTAAAAATATCATTGAAGAAATGGAGCTAGACAATGAGCAGATTTATAATGCAGATGAATCTGCAGCTTTTTGGAAAACTATTCCTACAACAACAATGGTGCACTCGCACGAAAAATCCGCATCCGGTAGAAAAATTTCGAAAGATCGTATAACTTTTATGCCTTGTTGTAACGCTTCTGGCACACATAAGTTACCATTGTTGGTAATAGGCAAATCAGTTAATCCACGATCATTTAAAAATGTGCCTGTAATTTATAATGCAAGTAAAAAAGGTTGGATGTCGACATATTTATTTACAGAATGGTACGGAAAACATTTTATACCAAACGTAAAAAAGTTTTTAAAAGATAATAATAGACCGTTAAAGGCTATTTTACTAGTTGGCAATGCGCCATGCCACGTTGGTTCGGAAGATCTTGGAACGGATCCGAATTTCCGAATTGTGTTTCTTCCAAATAATTGCACAGCAGTCATACAGCCGTTAGATTAAGATTTAATTCAAAATATAAAAGTCACTTACCGAAAACAGCTTTTAAATCATCTCATTACGGACAATACAGATCTTGGAATTGCATTAAAAAACTTTACGCTGCGAAATGCTGTTACATTTTTAAACAATGCGTGGCTAGGTATATCACAACAAAATAGTGTACACAGTTGGAAGGAGTTGTTGGGGAGTCACAGCGAAGGATGGGCCGAGGAAGATTCGATACCTCTGGCTCAACTTACAGTCAATAATCCAGATTTGAATGAAATTCAAACTATCATCGCATCAATTAATCCAGACCCACAGAATGACATTGAATTCATAAATAATTGGGCGAAAGGAATAGATGAATTCGACTACGATTTTTCTGATCAGGAAATTGTACAGTCTGTGGTGGAAAATAATAATATAGAAGAAGCTGATTCTGATTGCACCATAGTTGAAGCGGTAAATACTATAAGTAGCGGTGAAGCAAAAAATATTTTTTCCAAGGCTATACAATGGGCTATATAAATGGCAGAACAAATTGACGCTTCGGCTATGGATAATTTAGTTTTAAGACGATTTAAAGAAACTGCAGATAAAATCTTGCTGGCGAACTCGCAGCAGACCAAAATTAATAACTTTTTTGAAATAGTAATATACATACTAAATAAAAAAAATGTTTGATTATGTACAGATGTACATATTATTATATATGTAAGTATAATTGTACTGTATTTAATAAAACTATTTATGTACATACATATATCTGAATTGCGTTATGTTCATTTCAAAAAAACAACGTTTAGTTGAAAAAAAAAATCATCTGTAATCCCGGCACCCCCATAATCCGGACGACCCCTAACATTAAGGGTGTCCGGATTATCGAGATAGTACTGTACATAAATGGCAAGGAAAGTGCTTCTTCAAAACATTTTGCTGTGAAAAATTCTTATTTTCCGGCGTGAATATCCAAATAGGAATTTCAGAAAATTCATCCAATTTCGAAAAGAAACTTTATTAGCATACCGACAGGTAGTAGAAATAGTCCGGGAGCCAGGGGTTAATTTGACCTCATCATTTCATGCCGACTGATTTTAATACTGAAGGCAGACCCCATCCAATGGATGACGAAACCAACCGTCAGCTGGTCCAGTAGCGGTGGGTACGTGCGTGGGATGCTGCAAAACGTGTCGAAAAAAAAATGTCTACCAACTCATTTTATACCGGCTGAAATTTTTTTCATGTATTGCTGATATTTAGTAGAATAAAAAAATATAGTCAGCTGCGCCGTGGAGGGGGGAAAATACGTCAGCTGAACGCAATGATACATTCTTGCTTCGGCTGACGGTCTTTCCACCGCTATAAACGCAGCTGACCATCATTATTATATCGGCATAAAGTAGTTTTACTTTTCAATTTTTTTTACAAGTTCACCTGTTCAGCTGACGTGTTTTCCCCCCTCTACCGTGCAGCTGACTATTTTTTTATCTACTAAATGTCAGCAATACATGAAAAAAATTTCAGCCGGTCTAAAATGAGTTGGTACCCTTCCACAATCACACCCATTGCGGGTGCGCCAGCTGACGTTCACTTTCATTATTCATGAAAGCTAAATCACAAGCATAGTCAAGAATTTAACGTTATAAAAACGCAGTCCAAAATTGACCCCTGGCTCCCGGACTAAAAGCAAAGTAATTTGTTACGTGCGCGACTTGCCTGCCGAATGCTGCACCAGCTTGAAAAACCTTTTCAAACAAACTGAACTATGTATCTCCTACGGTTGGGCCTATTCCCTCATCCGTAACATTTATTTCATTTAAGCCACAGCCACTTATTACTTCACGTTCATATATTGAGTGCTCGCCCTTTTTTGATAAGGAAGAAAGCGCCCAAAACCGTCAGCAAAAAACAAAAATTATCAATGATAAGCCCGATTTTTTGCCATTTAAAACTCAAAATATTTCTAGAAATTCTGAATAAAAAGAGTAAAATTTGTATAGGTATTTTTTGAATTGTAATGCTGGGACTTAAATGGTTTTTTTAGGAGAATTAAGGGGGGAGCCTGGTTTATAAGGTCAAAAAAATCTATTTTTTTTTCGTTTTAAGCGATTCCTTAAATATTTCAGAATATTCACACAAAGTTACAGAGCCTAATTCTCAATATTTCCGTAGATACAAAGCCAAAGATAGGCGAGCGTTAGGTAGTTACGCTGTGACCGGACAACTACGAGTATAGTACAAACTTTATCTTCTTTTCTCGACTTTTCATTTTTATGATTTATTTGAAATGAATCATAGCTTGTTCCCTTCAGTATTAAATTCTCTTCTATTTGAACTAACAAAATAGATAAGAAAAAAAATTTTTAAGATTTTTATACCAAGTTGAAGTGAATTTTTTTTTTATAGAAAGGCATTTTTTTCTTTAACACCTCAAAAAAATGAAATTTTGGAATTTCTCTCAGTTTTCTTAGTTCATCTAGAATAAAAAATCATGATAATTAGAAATCCATTTGAATTTTTTGCTTTAGATAATACTTACGAGCTGTATCTTGTACGCCAGTTGGAAACTCCAGCGTTGCAGCGCTCTACTAATTTCTATGTTAAACATTTTTTTCAACTTATTTTAACCAGTACAAAAATTTTGTATACTTTTTAAATGTTCATTAAAAGATAGAAAAAACTTTGCAGTGCTAAATTATATTTAAAAAAATATTAAAATTATATACAAACAGTAAAACTAAGTACACTTTGTTGCTTATGCCAAGGAGCAACTACTTCAGGGCTACTTCTTTTTGTCATTTCTATGAATGACTTAAGGAAAAACATTTGCTCCTTTTCGAATTTTTTGTTATTGGTGGATGATGTAAAATGGTGCATGCCATCACGTCTGTTTTTGAATATTCAAAATTTCATATTTCGTTTTCAACCTATTATACACCACTTCTATCAGGGCAGGCCATAAGTTCGTGCGTTTTTTAAAGGTGGTTTTAAAATTAATAAAAAAGATGTTTAAAATATTTATTAATCAATAATATATTTTCCTTCATTATTTACAATGTCTTCCCAACGTTTAGGCAAATTTTTTATTCCCTGCTCAAAAAATTGTTTGTCCTTGGAGCCAAAATACGCTTCGATATCCCTTTTTATAGCTTCTTTTGAGGAGTAGTTATTGTTACTCATGTGGGATTGAACTCCACGGAAAAGGTGATTGTCACAAGGTACAATATCCGGAGAGTGTGGTGGGTGCGGCATTAGCTCCCATCCGAGCTCGTTTGGCTTGCCTAATGTATTGCGGTATGAGGTCTTGGGTTGTCGTGGGGAAACAAAACTTTGCGTCTATTCCTTAAAGACGGTCGATTTTTTTTTAAGTGCCTCATTCAGGTTTGATAGCTGATGGGAATGATAATCAGCAGTTATCGTCTTGTTTGATTCCAGAAGTTCATAATAAACAATACCGGCCATCTCTAGGGGTCGGTTCTGGTGTTTCATCTTTATCTAACCATTGGCGTTTGCGAACAGGATTATTGTAAAGGACCCATTTTTCATCACCAGTAACGATACGGCACAAGAAACTTTCATTTTCAAGCCGTTGCAGCAGCTGAGAGCACACATTCACTCTCTGCTGAAGGTTGGCGACGGAAAGTCTATGCGGAACCCATTTTCCTAGCTTTGAAACCTTTCCCCACTGAACCAGGTGTCTGTTCCATGCGATGAATTTAACCTCTGAGCTATCATATCGACTCTCAAATTCGGCTCAGCTTCCACGAGTTCGAGCAAGGCGTCGGAGTTAAATACTTCAGGACGACCAGTGCGCGAGGCATCCTCCACGTCGCACTTACCCCTTCGGAATTTTGAAAACCACTTTGCGCAGTCCTTACACTCACGGTATCCTCTCCGTGAACAGTGTTTATTTCTGCAGCAGTAGTTCTTGCATTTTTACCACTTTTATAAGACAAATACAAAATATGCCTCTTATACGCGTTCGAAGATTCCATTTTATTTTTTAACTCTACGTTCTTCTATCCGCGATTAAAATCACTTATTGAGTGTACAATACCTATATCAAAGAACACATAAATAATTCCGTTATATTCCGCGAATAATTTTTTGTATGCAAAAATCGTACAAAAGTGAAATTATGGGTAAAATACGCACGAACTTTTGGACGAACCTTTGGACCGAACAAAGTATAACTGAGTTTAAGGGTCTTGGAGTTTTATTCGATACGAGATTTTGGTTCAGTGGTCACAATAGTTTAACTCTTTCAAAATCATGCTCGGTTCTAGGCTTTATTCATCGCAATACGTCCAAATTTTCTGAACCATCAAACACAAACTGCTGTTTACGGCTCTTCTTCGTTCTCACTTAGAGTCCGCTGTTATCATTTGGAGACCAAACGACCAACTTTCAATAAATAAAATTAGGTGAGGTTAGGTCAGTCAGGTCGCTTGATTTCCATGCAAATCCCATCCCATCGAAGGTAACTATTAAGTGAGGCATTTTGCAAATTTCCCAGGTCTTTAAAGAAATAATTGCCCACCTTTTGGGCACGTTTTCTTTGAAGTGCAGGACATTCACAGAGGAGGTGTTGTACCGACTTAATTTCTTCTTCATCTCCACAACACCTGCAGAAGTCATTGTGAGGTACACCCATTATGCTGGCCAGGGTGCCAATAGTGCAGTGATCCGTTGTAACTGCTGTGAGGACGCTGGTAGTTGATCTGTTGAACCCAAGCAGACATTTTGTCCTTTTAAGATTGAGTTTTGGCTAGAGCGCTTTGGAGACCCGGCAGTTAGTAGTCAAAGACCACCTTCTATAGGTTTCCGCGATTACGCTCAAGTCAAACGCAGTGTACAGTTTGCTTAGAGGAGTGCTTATGTCCTCTACCACTCGCTAAAGGTCAAGCTCAAAACCTTTCCTTGCACACTTATCCACACTTTCATTTCCCTCCGCTCCAGAGTGGGGACCCAACAAAGTGTGGTGCTGTGTGCGAGAGCGACCTCCTGCATCTTGAATTGATGCGCGCTAAGGCCTGTGCCTTGTTCGTTGCTTGACCAGCAACAAAAATGGTCGTTTTTACTGCTTTGCCTATAGCGTAGATCTAAGCTTGGAAGACGCACCACCGGTCTGGCAGTCTAAAGGGGCAATTTAAGGATAATTGTTCCGTGTACGTCGGGCGGTGACTTCAGCTGGTTTTTTCTTTTAATTAGCTCTTATTTGCATCTTCTTGTGCTGCAATATTTTCTTCTCCTTAATTTCAAAACTTATTTAACAAAAAGAAATTCTCTTTTTTGCTTGATTTGTTGTAAATTTTGGCTGTTGCTTACAACTAAATTTACATTTCAATGCCTTCGAACTTCGATTATCATAAATAAAGGCATTAAAACACGCTAAACGCAGCTAATTTGTCTGTGGACTTCATTTACATATATCTTTGAACTTTTGAAAAAATAACTTAACTGCCTTTAGAAGCTTTTGCTTTTATATATCAATAAATTCTGATCTTACATTAATAAGTTGAATAGTTTCACTAAATTTTTTAGCAAAATCCTTAAGCTATTGATATAAATAACTCCTGTTTAAATACCGTGTCAAAATCCAGTAATTTAGTGCTTAGCAAGTAAAATGTGCTAAGTCTATTTAGGCTGTTTTCTCAAAAGTCGCAGATACTCACTTTTGTCTGTTTACTTAAACGAGATACTAAATGTTTATGTTTGCGCTTTCAACACCTTGCAACTGGGTCAATGATGTTTGGGAATTTTGAATTTGAATTCGCTTTTCTTCTGTTTTCAATTTCGCTTCGTACTTTGTCTTCCCCTGCATTTGATTTGAGCGTATTTTCGTTTAATTTCTAAATTTCGATTTTTTTTTGTGGTCGATAAATTTGAATTGGATTATTATAAAGTTTAATGCACTAAATTTTAAGAAATTTTAATATATTTCCTACTAAGTCATGAACCGCAATAAAAACAAATCATAAAAGTGGCAAAGGAATGTGGAAAAAAGTTGACGAACAAAGCAAAGCACCGGCACCGGGGTAGGTGAAATAGTTAAGTGCACCTGGCACTCCTCAAGTAGCACTAAAACACCGTTTTGATACCATTATAAGACCTCCAACAGGCAGATATCTACAGCCAACCAGAGCTGTTGATATAATGGAGAAGATTGATTGGATTTAGATTGGCGCACTGCCCCAGGCTGACGAAGAAAGGAGCTCCAAGTGAACTTAGTCTAGCTACCAAACACGGACATTTTCAGAGAAAATGCTCTACAGTCTTCTTCTCTGAAAGGTCCCCACAGCTTCTGCAATGGGGGTTAAATGGTAACCCTAGCTTTCCCCCGTGTGTGCCGATCGTCCAGTGACCGGTAAACACAGCTACGAGTTTGGAAATTGAATAGCGAGTAGTCCAAAGAACTTTCTGAGTCCTTCGTATATCGTATTGGGACCAAAGGGTTTTCGAAAGAGCACATGAAGAAGTGGAGCTCCATCTTTTCTGCGCTTTCCTGAAAAATAATTTGTACAGTTCCCTTTTAGCAACTGTCAGGGGGATGCCGATGACCGGGTAGGAGGTCTCTGAGGCCAATTCCGTCCCCTTCCTGGCAAGCTCATCAGCAATTTCATTTCCCTCTATGTTCCTATGTCCTGGAACCAAGATCAGAGAAATGTTACCTGCACACCCAAGAGATTTGGTCTCTTCTTTACAGGAGTTTACTAATTTCGTTCTGCACCATGGCGTCGTCAGAGCCTTAATCGCGGCTTGACTATTCGAAAAGATGTTAATATCTCCCTCGCTCCCGCGTTCCTTAAGCATTTTTCATGCCTGCAGGATCGCAAAGACTTCTGCTTGAAAAACACTAGCCGTGTTCGGCAGTTTAAAGGAGATAGATAAATTGGCTGATTTACAGAAAATCCCTGCTGCGGCTCCCGCTTCCATCTTGGAACCGTCAGTGAAGACAGAGGTGCAAGCTTCGGTGCATATTTTCATCTCGTTCCAGTCATGCCCACTTGGCAAGATTGTTCTGACACAACCCTCAAACTCCAGTTTGCGGATAAAAAGATTTGTCCGAAGTTCAGAGAAATACGGTGTTAACTGCCTAAAACTGCTACCATGCCCTTTGAGAGATTGTCTCCAGAGGCCAACCTCCTTTAACCAGATTGCACTTTGAGCTGCGATGGAAATGACGGAAAAGTCGTTGGGAAGTAAGTGCAAAAGGACATTCGGGGCAGCACTGGGGCAAGTTTTACATGCTCCGGTAATGCCAATGCATGCAATTCTTTTCCCCCTCCTCAGTTGAGTGATATTATAGTCCTTCCGAAGAGCTTCTGGCCTTCTTTATCCGATTTTCAATGTGTAGCTTCCAATGGAGTTTGGAGTCAAGTATCACTCCAAGATACCTAAGTTCCGATGAGAGCAAGAGAACGTGGTTGTTTAATTTGGGAAGTCGAAAAGGTGGAGGTTTATATTTTCTGGTAAATTGCACCAGCTCCGTTTTGTCAGAGTTGACTCGCAGGCCGCAAGTGACAGCCTAGCGACCGAGTACAGCCAGTGACCTTTCCAAAATCTCAGCCATGACTGAGGGAAACGGTCCCAATATCATCAGGATGAAGTCATCGGCGTAAGCTACTACCCTAATCCCACCCTTATTTAGCATTATCAGAACTTCCTCAATTACAACTAGCCAAAGTAGGGGTGAAAGGACACCCCCAGCGGCGTCCCCCTGTGAACGAATCTAGTGACTTTAGCCCCTCTTGCGACCGCAAGTACATCGCCGCAGAGTCCGGATTTAAATCCAATAGAGCGTGTTCGAGATCATTTAGAGATAAAAACGTCGAAGTATAGTACCTGAGGTGATCGAGGCATGGAACCAAATAGCGCAGGAATAGCTTACCCAACTAGTTGGATCAACAATGTCACGACACCTTCAAGCATTGATTGATAATGGTGGTGGACCTACAAAATACTAAAAGTATTCAAAAAAGCTAGTTTTAAAACGAATAAATTTGATTATTTATACTAACTGAACTGTATGTGGCCTTTTGGCATACTGCTTTTTGTGGTTTTTTTTTACTTTTTTTTGTCATAATACAAGTGAAATAATTTAATTTTTGTAAATTTATGAATAAATATGAATGAAACAGCTTTTTCAATTATTCTATACCTTCTGGTTGAAATCAAAATGTCTCAAAGGTGCCGTCACACCGATGGTATGCGGGGCACGCTCCCACTAATACTATAACTATCCTCCACCTCGGCTAGTTCTACCCTGGGACCACAAAAGTATAACTTCTGGGTAGAGCCGCGTTTATGTCCGAAGACACAATAGGTACGCGCGTCCAGGTTCCTCTTCTGTAGGCGTATGAAGGCTATACACCGTCGATAGTCTCAATTACTCCCCCTATGTTTATAGGTGGTCCAAAGTAAAGGAGGAATCGGAAAGCTTGCAATAGTGTTATCTTAATTCACTGCCGTCTTTCTTCTGTATGATACTGTATTGAGTGTTTCACTCAAACGTCTGTGCTTGTTGTCGGTTCGTCAGAGACTGTCCGCCTTCTCTGTTGCTGAAACGCTTTGCGTTCCCTATCAATATGGCGAAGTCGCGACATATTCTTACCTACAAACGTTTGCCTTGCCTCCCACTTACCGCTGGTTGCGCACATATCTCGTATGAGGGTGCTGGAGGACGGTTGATGACCCAGGGCTTGCTCCAGTATAGCTCGTTCCTATCTAAAGAAACGTGTTCTGCGTTTTCGTCTGTACTCGGGCAGTTTGGACAGAAAGGGCTGTTTGCCAGCTTAAAACGGTGCAGGTATTCCTGAAAACAACCATGTACGCTAAGCAACTGTGAAAGGTGATAGCCGGTGTCTCCATGTTTTCTCATTAACCACTCATCAACACGTGGTATGAGTTTGTAGGTCCAACGTCCGCTTTGAGATTCATCCCACCGCTGCTGCCACCGGCCTATTGTCAGCAGTCGCTCCGCTGCTTTTTCTCCAGGTGTGGGCCGCGTTCCCTGTCTGTTATAGAGCCGAAACAATTTATCTGCCAAGAGGTTTAGGCAGTTGCAACTTTAGCAGCAGTAGAAGCAGCTAGTCAGTCGGGATGAACTATTTTAGATTCGATTATATAAGATTTGTGGGGGGCTGGACAAGTCCAAGCACTCAGTCAGTAGAACATTGTACTACACCCGGGTGGATATCAGTAGAAAGAATAGAGATATTTTAGACAGACCGACAATATATACAGAGGTTTGAGTCAATCACTCACTGTAATATCAAACAGAAGATACTTTCCGATGTGAACGCAATAGAAAAAAAAAACTCTAATGCGTAGCGAAACTTGTCGAGATGCTGTGCTAATTTTTGTTTTTGTGTAAAAAAACTATTTTCTTTGGCTTCATCTAATTTGTTTAAGAACATTTTTCAAAACTTTCCATAAAAACAAGGTTGCTTTTATGTGTTAGAGTAACCAGATATTACAGCACTTAAACATAGCTGAGCTATCGACGGAATGAAGATATCAATCGGTAGCATTAAAAACGCATTTCATCAATCATTCGTTTCCATTTTCACACAGGCATTCTGGTAGTTGCAACTCAATACTCAGCTCCTCGCATATACACAGCATATTAACTCTTTTACCATTCAGTACCGCCAGCGAGCCAAAAACGTCTGTCTTCAAATCAGATGGAATGAACGAAAATAGATTTGATGAATATCTCTGTGCAATCCATTTCATGTTCGACATGTAAAAAGGTGTTGTTGTGCTGCTGTTACGCTTTGTTTGTTTGCCGGTGCTTTTGGGCGCTTTACTGCCTCTTTATGTACCAAATTTTATTATTATTTATTCAAATTATGTTTGCGTGTTTATTTTCCTAGCGTTTTGTTTAAGCTGGTGCACTTGTTTATGAGGCTAACAATAATCCACAAAATAAAAAAAAACGGAAAAAATATTTCCTAATGCATTTTTCGAATTTCGAATTTCAATCGCTTGAGCAGCAGCCGAAAAATGCTTGAACATTTCAATGCGTCAGACCAACTAAACGCTGCTCAAAACAAGCTTGTAGTGCGCCGAGTAGTAAGCAGCATTCGAAAAACTCTTTCATCTATTGGAATTTTAGTTTAATTTCACTTTGTTTACACGAAATTTTATGGTAATTTAAGCTGCTAAAAACAATGCAGTCCAATCAATAATCACTGAACTAGTTGCAAAGCGATTTTTGATCACCGCTCAAGCTACGGCTACTTGAGTGAAGATTTATTTACAAAGCCATATGTTGAAAGTCACATTTGATTATCTTCTACTCGGTATTTAATTTGATGTATGGCTTTATTTAAATTTAAGTGGCTTTGAGTAGTTGTTGGGGGCAGATTTAAAGGGCACGAGGAGCGTGATTGAGAAAGAAGAGGTGATTTTTTGGTTTTTTTTTTTTTTTTGAAAGAAACGTATTGCAGTGAATGCTTTGAAATTTGTAGGATATATTTTAAATAATCTGTATTTTTATTTTATTTGTCTAAAAATAATCAATTTGCTGTAACTTATACGCCAGTTCCCGAGTTTTCAACGTTCTCCCACGCAAGCTCTCATATCAGCCACCGTTAGAGTGTCAAAAAAAGATTAAAGTCTAGCAAAATGGCGATGATAGGAATTGCGAAGAAGAAGAATCCGGACATATACTCTAATGGAAATTGTGGAGAAGAAGATGAATTGTCCAACTTACTATATGCTGCTGGGTCGGGGTGAGGGCTCAAACGACCATGAGGTTGAAGGGCAAGCCGCAAATCAATATGCTCCATGATCAGAAAGTACCGGGAATGTTTAAATAAAACAAAACGGAGTTAAATTTTAGGGAAATTTATTTTATCTCCTTCAAAATATGACCCGTCTAAAGCCACACACATGTGCCTACGTTTAACCCAGTCCTCCATGCACCCCTGGTAGGCCGACGAATGGATGGCCATCAGCTTCTTCGTCGCATTCTCTTTGATCTCGTCTATCGACTGAAATCTCCTTCCACGAAGTGGTAACTTCAACTTGGGAAAGAAAAAGAAGAAGCACGGGGCCATATCAGGTGAAAACGGTGCTTACACGATGGTATTTTCTTGGTGTTTGGTCAAATAATCCAGCACAATTTGGGCGCGGTGCGATGGCGCGTTATCATCATGCAAAATCCAAGAATTGTTTGCCCACATTTCCGGCCGTTTGCGACATACAGAATCTCTCAAACGTTTCCAAATGGATAAATAGTGACTTATGCATGTCTTACAGTCCTACCAACATAAGAAAAAAATATGGACCGGTTCCCACGAACGCGGTTCGTTTAAATTCCCGATACTTCTTCATCATAGGGTATGTCTATTTTTATATTAAATTATAAAGGGTTTTCCAATAACAAATGTTATCTATCGCTATCGAGAGATAATTAACGATTTTTCTGGCCGGAATTGGATGGTATTGATCTGGACAACTTTTATTTTCAACAAGACAGCGTTACGTGCCACACAAGCAACGAAACCATTAATCTTTTACGGGTAAAGTTTCCGGATCGTGTTATCTCTCGAAGAGGTGATCACAATTGGGCACCGAGATCTTGTGATTTAACACCTTGTGACTTTTTTCTTTGGGGCCACGTGATAGAGAAGGTCTACGCCAATAGCCGAGGGACGATTCACCACCTCAAAGATGGAATTCGTGAGGTTATCGAGGGCATAGGGCAGCCACTTTGCAATTCGGTTATGGAAAATTTCATGAAAAGGGTATTGTCCTGTAAGCGTGGTCGTGATGGTCATTTGCCTGACGTTATTTTCCACTATTAACGGCATACCTTCCTCTTTATAATGAAATAAACATCCGATCATTTATGGTTTATTATGCTTATTATTTTAAAAATAGATTGCAAATAAACGAAAGTTAATAAAAAAGGTAATTTTATGTTAATTTGTTTAAAATGTTTGACGTCAAAGTGGAGTCCTTAAAAAAAGATGAGTTGGTTCGGGGAAATACACAGCCTTCCAAAGTCATCTGAAATAAAAAATTCAAAGAGATTATTATTCTGTAGACTTTATTTTAGGTCCCGAACCTAAAATATACATAAAAATAAAAAACAAAAACAAAATGGCGGACTTGTGAAAAAAGTTCTCAAAATCTAATTTTTTTCTTCATAAATTGTTTAAATTAAATAGTTTATTGTTAAAAAATTAAATGTTTTAAAGGTCCGGGATCTAGAATAACGGGTTAAATTTTTAGCCAAATCGGTTGAATAGGTTTGAGTTCGTGATTCCCCGAATTTTCGAAAACATGGTTTCGAGAAAAACGCGTTTAAAGTTTCGACAACAGATTTTTTATAGCGTGTCACACGCTTTCATACACACTACGGCGTGCTCTCTTATTTCAGCTATAACTTTAAAAATAATTAAAATTTCTGTCTAAAATTTTTATAGTATATTTTTAAGATGTTTTTCTTCAAAATAACACCTCTCGTTGGATAACCCTATAATTATATTTAGGGCTTCCTATGCATTTATACATAGTTTTATATCTTAATTTCGAAGAATAGCCACAAATTATCTTCCAACCATTGCCTTGCCTCGCTTATACCGCCAATGGAAAATGACTTTTGCTGCGAAGATTTCCGGAAATTATTGAACTTCTCCAAGCGCTGACACCTATAAAAATTATATATATATACATAAATATGTATGATGTATGTATGGATATCGCAAGCTTCCGGTAAGTCACTGATTTCTTTCAGAGTCTTTCAAATAACCTCGAATGCACTGCACTACAACTTAAAACCAATGCATAACGCAAAAAAAAACTTGAAAAAAGGAAGCGGATAGTATCGACAGCAAAAATACTGACAAGAAGTCGTAAAACCAGCATCAAGAGCAACAACAACAGAACACAGAACTGGCGAAGTAGCCCTAAGTGCAAAAATTCATATTTAATTAAATTAAAAACGGTAACACCTCTGCATCTCAACAGGAATTCCTTTATTTCTCTGGTCCTCCTCCATACAAGCACACACACACACTCCCTCACCCACATTCAACATATTCACCATACATCATCCGCACAGCGCAGGAAATTGTCATTTCCTCAAATAAAAAAAAAACAAAGCGAGAAAACAAATAAAAAGCACTGCGAGATAGCGTCTGCAAAAACAACAATAACTGGAAGAAGCAGTGCAAAATCACAATGAGCAGCGCTAACACACAGCAAAGCAGCATCAGCTTGAAAATACAATCTTGGTATGTTGGCTTCAAACAGCAGCGCAAGCACACAACAAAGCAGCAACAACTTCAAAATACAACATGTTCGTGTGTTGGCTTCAAACATGCGGTTATTACAACATAATGCAGTGTTGCAAGGCATAAATGAACGGAGAAAATTTGTTGCAGTGCTCGAACAGCTGAGTTTTGTTTACAAGCCAAAAGTCTCCACTACCGGCAGTAGTTCATCGATGGGAAGGTTTGATGCTGCTCTTATATATTTACATACATACGCTTGCCAGCGTTCATGGCTAATCTTGGGGTGAATTTGAATGCTTTGTTGGAAGTCTAGTGAACATGCAGCCAAATTCACTATGGAGCAGAAGTGAACATGAATTGGTAATACGAGGGTTGTCACTTGGGTTTTTTGATGGACTAGTAAAATTAAATATTTATGATCGAAAATGACTTAATTGTTTTTTTAAATATTACCCATCAAACTCAAATACGCTTTGGCGAGGCGTGCTGCATGACCAATAGTTGAAGGGAGTTGCTCGACGCACTGCTGCTTTAGCAATGGGAAGAGAAAAAAAATATCTCAAAGAGGTACTTGCATTTGTTTTCCTGTTTTCGCCTTTTTTCAGACTAGAGCATCTCTGGTTCTTTAGTCATCCAAATTTGTGTTTGAATAACTTTTTTACGAAATGAAGAAAAACTTGATATTGAGTGATGGAAATCTTTATTTGAACCTTTAAGTGCTCCATTGCTCATCAATTTGTATACTGCAGTTCTCTACTTGACATGTGTCAAATATTGATCTTCCGGACGGGTGATTAATTTTGCGCCACCTTGTATAACGTTTACTGGGTTTCATCAACAACACCATTGCCTCTCATCAAGTTTGTCCCACTGTATGAGGTTGTACCATAGGCAACAAATACATCGTTAAGTATTTTGGTGGTAGTCTTTAAGAAATCAGACTATTTTTTTGATTTACTCAAAATAAATAACAAATATGGTAAATATAAAAAAAAAAAAAAAAATGTTTTCAAGGAAGCTTTTAAATTCCTTTATTTCCGAGAAATATAAGCGTGCATAAATTTAATTCCACCTCAAAGAAATGAGGAAAGAATCTAAATCTTAATAAATTTACTTTACTCGGGTGTCTGAGACGACTCACTTGATATCAAAGCAGTTTATCTCGTTTTAACAGGGGGAAAATTAGTCACTCACCTTCGCTTTTGTTAAAACCAGATTACTTCTGTACTAAAACTTCGTCTTGTTACTTCTGATTTTCCCGTCAGCATTGTTATTTACGTACGTATGTATGTATGTATGTAGCCATTTACTCATGCACATAAATACATTTTCCATATTTCTGTTCAATCACCTGCAGTTTACTGCTGCCACTGCGCGTAATTGCAGGAGTCAATCCGCCTCAACCACAATTGTTGCTGCCATTCTTAACTGCTGCAAATAAAATACACTCATCTGCACATTCGCCACTTCCTGCACTCCAAGCACTGCTATTCCCCCATCGATTTAAGCCGCCCGTGGCTCCTCTTTCTAGCGGCAATGAGCATTTCTTGTGTTATCTTTGGCGCTGTGGCTTTTTGCTCTTGACTTGTGCAACATATTCGCACCTCATTGATTGTCACTTGGCGCTTGTCAATGCAAACCCAAGTGGCGCAACGAAATTCCTTAAACATACATACATATTTACATGGAGTATTTATGTACTTGAATATGCATGAATTTTCACACTTTCTTCTACTTGACTTCTCATTGCAACTAAAGCCAGGGGATTCAACAGCTTCTACTTATATCCAGGTGTAGAAATTTCAGTCGTTAATTGATATATTTTCTACGAAATATTTACTGGATATTTTAGTTCAATTTTAGTGCTGGTGACTTACATAGATACAAAATATTACCCCGAAAAGAGAATGTTTGCTTATTTGGCTAGGAAGCTTCCAAGGACTTTGAACTGAGAGATTATTTCCTACTGAGAAAACAGGAGTAGTTTGTCTGATACCTGCAACATAACACCGGAGGCTTAGATTTTCTACTTATCCACATGATGTTTAGCGATAGAACGGTCGTGGCAGAATGGGGCGACACCTCTCTCCGCCGGCAAGTGAACAGAGGCACTCCGCAAGGCAGTGTTCTCTCGCCACTACTCTAGATTGCCGTACTTAACGATTGCCTACGCGGATGACGTGTCTCTTATTGTCAGAGGCAAGATTCTAGATACTCTGATGGAACTGATGCAGGGTTATCTGAATCTACAGGGTGGCTGATGAATTTTGCTACATTAAGAAACTCAAATAACTTTTTTTTTAGTGTATGGAATTCATTTATTTTTTGTTTAAGTTGAAGGTCATTAAATTTTATTAAATGTAGCTTAACTAGTTTTAAAAATAATTGAATTTAAATGCCCCCCATGCTCGTTGACACAAGTGCGGCATCTTAGTAAAAAGTTGTTCATTGCTGCTTTGAGAGTTGCGACAGGAATAGCCGCAATTGTTGCCCGAATGGAGTGTTTTAGTTCATCCAAATTTGTTGGCTTTGTTTTATAAACTTCTTGTTTACATAAACCCCACAAGAAAAAGTCAGGTGCAGTAAGGTCAGGCGACCTGGGGGGCCAACGAAATTCGGAGTTTCTTGAAATCAGTTTATTGGGAAATTTTCGTCGCAACTCTGTCATAACAGTCTGGGCTATGTGAGACGTTGCCCCATCTTGTTGAAACCACACAGAGTTGAAAGGAATTCTCTTTCGGCGTAGTTCTGGATAGAAAAATTCTTTCAGCATTTTCAAATAACGGTCTCCAGTAACCGTAACGGTTTGACCATTTTCTTCAAAAAAAATAAGGCCCGACAATACAGCGTGAAGAAACCGCACACCACACTGTCACGCGAAGAGGATGCAATTCCGTCTCGTGGAGTATCTGTGGGTTAGAAGTACTCCATATTCGACAATTTTGTTTGTTCACATTGCCGTTTAAATCGAAATGGGCCTCATCAGACATGAAAAGGCAGTTTAACATGTTTTGGTCTTCTTCCACCATTTGCAGGATCTTCTGGCAAAATTCCAAGCGAATCGGCAAGTCTGCTTCATTCAGTTTGTTAACCGTTTGAATTTTGTAGGGAAATAAGTCTAAACCTTTGTGCATTATTGTTTGCAAAGACTGTCGGCTGACACCAAGTTGAGCAGATAAGCTTCTTGTTGAAACCCTTGGATTGCTTTGTATAGCTGCAGCTACAGCAGCGATCGTTTCCTCCGTCCGAACTGGTGGGTTTCGATGATAAGGACTTCTTGCGACTGTTCCTTGCTCAGCAAAATTATTCACCAGTCTCATTATGGCCCATCTGCTCGGGGGATCGCCGCCAAACATCCGCCTGTATTCTCTCTGTACCAAAACTACGGATTCCAGTGCGTGATAGCGGCGGGCTATCCAAATTCTTGTTTGCGTGTCCCAGTTATCCATTTTAATAAATTTTAAAGATCAATCTGCAAATTAAAACAAAAATGGAACAGATAACTTAAAAAGAAAAAAAGTTATTCAATTTTTTTTGGTAGCGGCTTTCATCAGCCACCCTGTAGTTATTGATTTGGACCGCAAGTTGCGGCCTTTCGATAAATCCTCTGAAGACGGAGCTCGTCCTATTTACGAGGTAATACAAAATACCTAGAGCGTTGCTCCCCTCAATAGCGGGCGCTCCATTGGTGCTCTCTAACAAGGTGAAGTACCTGGGACTTATCCTTGACAGAAGTCTTACATGAAAGCCAAACATTGAGGAGAGAATTAGGAAGGCAAACCTATCGCTGCACGCGCCAGAAACAGACTAAGGTGTTCGGGCCATAAGCTAGACTTACGTTACGGACACTCTAGCATCCTTAAAAATTTTGAGTTCATCCCCATGGTGCTGGATCACTGTATACCCACGCTAGGTCCGAGCGGACCGTTTTCTACTCATATTCCCTCAAGGGATGAGTGACCGGGGTGCAACATTTGGCGGCAAGGCATGGCAAACATGTTCACGGATGGCTCGAAGTTGGACGGAAGGGTGGGTGGGGTAGCATTCTGTCAGGAGCTTCGCATCAAACTTAAATTCAGGCTTCCGGACCACTGTAGTGTTTTCCAAGCGGAGGTATCCGCAATTAAGGAAACAGTGGACTAGTTGCTTACCTCGGTAACTACCGTTAAGGAAGTAATTTTTTACTCCGATAGCCAAGCGGCAATTAGGGCCTTGGGCTCGTTGTTTGTGCGTTCGAGATTGGTCAGGAAATGTCTGGCTTCTTTCTCCATTGCATCCGAATACTTCGACATCAGGTTCATTTGGGTTCCCGGTCACAGCGGCATAGATGGGAACTGCTGGGCTGATAAGCTGGCTAGACAGGGAACTTTGGAGACGGTCCCGTCGCGAAATGAGAAAATTGGGGTTCCCTTAAGAACCTGTGGTCTGCTCCTGGAGAAATGGGCTTCGAGTTAACTCAGCGAGCGCTGGGCTAGTGCGCAAACGTGCAAGGTCGCGAGATCCTTTTGGCCACGGGTAGATCGGGGACGCTCGAGGGAACTCCTAAGGCTAATAAAACCCCAGCTCTCGAATTTGGTGGGCATCCTTACCGGACATTGTCCGTTAGGTGTTCATGTGGTGAGACTTGGGATTGCCTCAAGTCCGTTCTGCATAAGCTGTCTTGAGGACGAGGTGGAGTCATCTCAACACCTTCTTCTCAGCTGCCCTGCTCTCGTCTGGCAAAGATTTGGAAACTTGGCGAAGCTCATCAGTAGCTTGTTGCGACTAATTACGAACGCAAATCAGCCACCTTCGGCGTCGTCGTAAAATGCATGGTCATCATCGCCTCTAATCCCAAGGCTCCTTCTTCCTTCCCTTCTCCTTTCTTTTCTCCCAGGTATGGCATCACAACGGACGAATTTTCAATATCTGTCCAAGTGTGCCCTAAGCTAGGACAACCATTTAACCTAGATTTACTTCCATTGCTTGCCTACTGATACGGCAACATTTTAAAACGGCTCGCTCTTCATCATATAACGACTCATCAGGTTTGGTTCGGTTAGGTTATATGATTGCTCATGTGAAGACCCACTTGGACGAAAACGCAAAATTTCGTCCCTTCTAATTCTATTGTGAAGATAAAAGACAGAAAAATGACAGAAAGAAAGGATGGGAAAGATTGCAGACCTGATATTATCTTAACCTTAGCAGTTCCTTCAAGCGCTTTCGATTTACCCGTGGCCAGCAGGTTCTCATGACTTTGCACGTTTGTGCACTAACCCAGCTCTCGCTGAGTGGACGTTTAACCCGCTAAAACCGAACATATGAACAAAGGAAGAACGGATTTTTGATTATTTATTCATTTTGAAATCAATAAACAAATGAGGATGATGAACGTTTGCTAATTACAATTGTGTTAACCGCTTCAAGCTGCTGATGAAATTTACTAGGTGCGTTATATTTTGATCTGCTATATCCACATCTGTAGCAAAACAGTGAGAGCCAAGATGTCTGAATCTTAGCTCCTCAAGAACAGGGTAGATGATTCTACCTCGTCCTCTATACAGCTTCTGCAGAAAGAACTTGAAGAAATAACAAATCTCATCGAATGGATACCTAACCAACAATGCCTGGTAAGATACTCACCAAATTTGAGAGCTGTGGACTGTTAGCTTAGTAGTTCTCTCGATCGCCTCCGATCTACCCGTGCGCAGCAGGATTTCACGATTTTGCACGTTTGCGTACTAACTCAATGTTCGTTCAGTTGACGCCGAGGTTTAGCTTTCCAGAAGCGGACCACAGGTTCATAAGTTACCCCATTCCTCTCATATTGCGGTGAAACTGTCTCGATAGTCCCCTGTCTAGCTAGCTTATCAGTAGCTTCACGCTATGCCATTGTGACCGGGAACTAAAATGGGCTTAATGCCGAAGTATTCGGATGCAGTCGAGAAATCAAGCATTCGCCGACTAATTTCGACTGGACACTACCAACTAGCTCAGGGATCTAATTGCCGCTTGGCTATTGGAGTAAATGTTTACCTCCCTTGCAGTTGTTACAGTTGCTTCTTGGAAAACACTACAGTGATCCGGTATCCAACATTTGAGCTTGATGGGGAGCTTCTCTCAGCAAAACTTCCATCCAACTTCGAGCCATCCGTAATCATGTTGGCCGTGCTCTGTTTGCCCAGAGCACCAACGGTGGTAGGGGGCACTCCGCCCCTTTGAATTGAGCTCTAGGTATTTTACATTTCTTCATAAATAAGACCAACTCCGTCTTCAGAGGATTTACTATTTGGCAACTAGATTTAGGTAACCCTGCGTCAGATTGCTTAGAAACTTCCTGCCGTTCTGTATAAGGTACCAGAGATCAGAGCTCTTCGAAAAGGAATCATAGACTTGCAGAAGATCGCATTATTCTACAATGATATTTCAACACAATTAAACGTTTCGAAAACGATGGTTTTTAATGCAATGAAATATGAGTCCGAATACCAGAAAACGTTCCCAAAAAAAAAAAGCAAGCGTGAAAGACTACTAGTCACATTGATAGGACGATCGTGAGACTATCAAAACTGAATCTCAGGAAGAGTATTGCTGACATCCATCGAAAAATTTTGATTCACCTGAAAAAGCTAATAACGAAAAGAACAGTTGCGCTTCGATTGGCAGAAGCAAGGCTTCCCGGTAGACTGGCACGAAAGAAGCCATCGTAACTACAACGCCGAATTGAGTTTGCTCGACAGCACATATCCTGGACTCAAAATCAGTGGTGTCATATTTTATTCAGCCTCATATTTATTTCAGAAACAAAAATAAATAGACTTGGTCCAGATGGTAGGGAGTACGTGCGGCGAACAAAACGTGCAACATTTGACCCCAAGTTCGTCTAACCAATCACGAAGCACTGGTGAGACTCAATAATGGTGTGGGACTGCTTTTTGTGAAACGGTGGCCGGCCAATTCATCGTATTGCGGGTAAAGTGAATGAGGTCAAGTACGTTCAGATACTTCGAAATGTAATGCACAAGAGAATTTATCGGTGAATTGGAAATTTCAACAAGACAATGATCCGAAGCTGACTTTTCGTGTAGCAACAAAGTTTTTAAAAGACAACTTGATAACTGTTGTGGATTGAGGATCTTCGAGAGCCAACTTAAATCCAATAGAGCATCTTTCGAATGACGTAAAAAATGCACTCAGTACGCAGAATAGCACAAATTTGGAACAGTTATTTGAAAAGGCCAACAAAGCAAAATAATAGTCAAATCATAAAAATATATGACGATAGCGACGAAAGGAAGCTTTATTACTGCTACACAGCGCATTTGCACTGGCATTAATAAACCCCAGGGAAGAGGTGCTAGATCTTACTCTGGCCTCCTCCGCATTGTTAAACCGAGTTTCCGATTTCACGGTGCTTAACACCCACTCCTCGGATCACAGGTATATTCAATTTTCTCTCACTGAAACCCGTCCAAAAAGACCCTCCTACAGGAATCTGAGTAGAACAGACAGGGATACAAGAAGCAGGAATCTGCTAGACCTTCCCCCCGAAGCACCAAGGGAAAATTTAGATCTCTCGGAGGGAGCGATCGATTATCTGGTGGAGACCTTCACTTCAGCTTGTATTAAAGCACTGGAAGACTCCTGTCCACTTAGAACGCTCCCTAATAATGAGAAACCGCCTTGGTGGACAGCGGAGATCTCTGAGCTTAGGGCTTCGTGCATACGCCTCTTTAATAGGGCTAAAAGAATTAAGGTTCCCTCAGGATGGGAACTGTATAAAGTAGGGCTGGGAATCTATAAATCCGAAATTTGGAAGGCCAAGAGGGACTCTTGGAGAAACTTCTGGCAAAAGCTCACATGTCTCCCCTAAGCATTTTAGGCCAATCAGCCTCTCATCATTCTTGCTGAAAACCCTGGAGAGGCTGATTGACCTACACACAAGAAGCACAATTCCTTGGGGGCGTTTGTCGCATACCCAACACGCAATTAAAGAAGCAGCTGACTGGCTACTTACTTGCGTAATAACTGTTAGGGAGGTAAATATTTACTTCGATAGCCAAGCGGCAATTCGGGCCCTAGGCTCCACTATGGTGCATTCGAAACTGCTCAGGGAATGCCTGGAAAATTTAGATCTCTCGGAGGGAGCGATCGATTATCTGGTGGAGACCTTCACTTCAGCTTGTATTAAAGCACTGGAAGACTCCTGTCCACTTAGAACGCTCCCTAACAAGGAGAAACCGCCTTGGTGGACAGCGGAGCTCTCTGAGCTTAGGGCTTCGTGCAGACGCCTCTTTAATAGGGCTAAAAGAATTAAATCTCCCTCAGGATGGGAACTCTATAAAGTAGGGCTGGGAATCTATAAATCCGAAATTTGGAAGGCCAAGAGGGACTCTTGGAGAAACTTCTGGCAAAAGCTCACATGTCTCCCCTAAGTATTTTAGGCCAATCAGCCTCTCATCATTCTTGCTGAAAACCCTGGAGAGGCTGATTGACCTACACACAAGAAGCGCAATTCCTCGGAGGCGTTTGTCGCATACCCAACACGCAATTAAAGAAGCAGCTGACTGACTACTTACTTGCGTCATAACTGTTAAGAAGGTAAATATTTACTTCGATAGCCAAGCGGTAATTTGGGCCCTAGGCTCTATTATGGTGCATTCGAAACTGGTCAGGGAATGCCGCGTCTCTCTCTCTCGATTGCATCAGAATTCTTCAATATAAAGATAATCTAGGTACTTGGTCACAGTTGCATTGCTGGAAACTGCGAAGCCGACGAGCTGGTCAGACAAGGGACCTGTGACGTAGTGTGCCCGCGAAAGGAGAGGATCGAGATACATTTGACCACCTGCGCTGTATTCCTGGAAGGATGGGCTTTGCACCAACTCAGCGAGCGCTGGTCAAGTACACGAACGTGTAAGGTGGCGAAATCTTTCTGGCCACGTTTGGATAGGAGGCGTTCGAGGGATATTCTGAGGATGACAAAATCTCATCTCTCAAATTTCGTGGGCATCCTCACAGGGCACTGTCGGCGGGGTATACATGCCGTGAGACTCGGAATTATTTCGAGTCCTTTCAGCTGTATGGAGGATGAGCTGGAACCATCTCAGCACCTGCTCCTCAGCTGCCCAGCTCTCGCGGGACTAAGATTCAAGCATCTTGGTTCTCACTTTTTTTCTGCGCCTGCTGATATAGCTGGTATTGATAACAAAAATCTGATGAGCTTCATCAGCAGCATAAAGAGGTTAACACAACCGCAGACTGCCCACCGTTCATAGTCCACCAACACTCAACCCTCCCCATCCCTTATCCTTTCGTCCTTTTTCCTTCACCTCTTTTTCCCCTCTTGCAATGGTATCACAAAGGGTGAACCAAGCTCCTTTCGTCCAAGTGGGCCCACTCTCTGGGCAACCATCACTACCTAACCTATTAGTTTACAGGCTTATACATATAATAATGGTATTGTTATGCGAACTTTTATAAAATAAAAAAAATAAATAAAACAACGTTTCGACTAATAAATGTTCTTTATGCATTCATGATAACAGAGCTACCTTTCCATTTCTCCTTTTCAATAGAGCGCCCCTCCAGGCGTATATCACTTTAAGCAAAAATATGCTAATTGTATGTGAGCAAATTTAACACTTCTTGCAACAGAAAACCGCAGCTAGCATTTGTGCATATCTCCATTTGTTAGTTGGCTGCAGTTATAGCTTACAACTTATGCTACCACATGTATGTACGTATGTAGCTGTGCTGCTCTTTTAAAATATCGGTTTTTAAAAATCGTGAACATTCAATTTTCCCTCCTTATTAGGCACCACGGCTTTTTTCCATTTGCTGTTTTGTTTTTACTACTTTGCTTATTCGTTTCCTTTCTTGTTTGTTCACTGGCGCCTTTAGAGGTAGCTGCGGTGGGAATTTAGACGTTATTGCATACAAATTTATGTAGACTCATAGCGATACTAACACATGTGGCACGAATCAACATACGACCAAATCTGAAAATGTATGTACGTATGCAGATGTGTACAAGTATTTACATGAGTATGCCCTGTAGGGAAATGCATTCGTGCATCGAACACACTCGTTCATAGTCAATTTAACATCACGACTAGTTGGCATCTCTTCACTTTTCTCTGTAAAGAACTGGAGATTTGGTCCACTGACTCTTGTCGTTTCTGTGTCCAATCTCTGAAGACTCCAATGCATCTTCTCTTTGAATGCAGCGTGCGAAGAAGGTTGAGACATCTCGACCATATGCAGCTGGAAGAAAGGCACATACGCTCAGTTCAACCCAGCCTATCTTAAGTTTAATAAGTGAACGGAGCTTGGTTCAGCTACTGTGACGAGTAGAGGGCACAAGAGGTCATGAGTTCGAAATGCAAGCCTCAAATCAAATCTACCTATCTATCTAACTGGTCTAGAACTAGAAGGTGTTACTTGTCGCTCATACAAAATTTTTCGTGTGATAGGTTCCAACTAGTACTGAATTTGATTGAGTTTATCCATCTCTCCATTGCTTTTCATTACTTCGGAATTAGTGGTGTTGTTCCGATACGAGTAACTACAAGTAAATTCTCAATACTTTGTTAAAGAACTGAGTACTTTTTATACTCGAGACCTTTATGCAAGCTCTCAACTTTTTTCCAAATTTTTGTTTTTGCATTATATGAGTCACGATATGGTGGTTTGGCAATACCTGTACTCCGGATTCAATCGTAAGCAACTCACGGACTCCACTGCTTTTTCAAAAGCCGTGCAAAATATTAGAGAGCTTTTTTAGGTTCGGTGCTTGGGCAGAAAAATGCAATAAAATACCCCCTCTTCACGAAATGTCAAGATATACTGTGGGCAAAAAGTAAGGTGAATATGGTTGTAAAATGAAAAATCTTTATTTATTCTTGTAAATCAATTTCATCCCCTTCAAAATAATCCCCTCTCGATGAAATACACTTATGCCAACGATTTTTCCAATCCCCGAAACATGCCAAATAGTCCATTTCCGGTATAGCCATCAGCACCTTCTTCGTTTCAGCTTTTATCTCCTCAATCGACTCGAAACGCGTTCCCCGGAGTGGTCTCTTGAGTTTTGGGAATAGCCAGAAATCACACGGAGCCAAATCAGGCGAATACGGTGGTTGCGGAACGATATGCGTGGAATTTTTGGCGAAATGGTCACGAAGAACGAGTGCAGTTTGAGACGGTGCATTATTGAGATGCAAAAACCAAGAGTTGTTGGCCCATAATTCTGGTCTTTTTAAACGAATTGTTTCACATAAACGACGCATAACGCTCAAATAATAGGACTATGAATAAGTTCGTGCGGTTTTACAACAGATGGCGTAACTTGATTATTATTCCATCGATCCACATTTCCAAACATTCATTGGAGAGCTACTGTCGTAAGGCACAAACGTCAGTATAAGTTTTTTATTTGAAGCGTAAACAACAATATTTTTACCACACTTGAAAATGTCGAATTTCGTGCCAAATAATGTGTTTTTGCGGGGAATTCTTCTTCATTATTTTAATATGAAGAAAAAAGCAGCCGAAAGTCATCGTATCTTGGTGGAAGTTTATGGTGAGCATGCTCTATCTGAGCGAACGTGCCAGAAGTGGTTTGCACGCTTTAAAAGTGGTGATTTTGGCTTGGAAGACGAAGAACGCGAGGGGGCGCCGCCAAAGTTCATGGATACCGAATTGGAGGAATTGCTCGATCAAGATCCGGCTCAAACGCAAGAAGAGGTTGCAAAAACTTTGGGAGTTGATCAATCAACCATTTCCAAACGTTTAAAAGCCATGGGAATGATCCGAAAGGTAGGCCATTGGGTGCCGTATGAATTGAAGCCAAGAGACGTTGAACGCCGTTTTATGGCATGCGAACAACTGCTTCAACGGCACAAAAGAAAGGGTTTTTTGCATCGAATTGTGACTGGCGATGAAAAGTGGGTCCATTACGACAATCCAAAACGTCGGGCAACGTATGGATACCCTGGCCATGCTTCAACATCGACGTCGGCGCAGAATATTCACGGCCTGAAGGTTATGCTGTGTATCTGGTGGGACCAGCTGGGTGTTGTGTATTATGAGCTACTGAAACCGAATGAAACGATTACGGGGGATGTCTACCGACGACAATTGATGCGTTTGAGCCGAGCACTGCGAGAAAAACGGCCGCAATACGCCGATAGACACGACAAAGTTATTTTGCAACATGACAATGCTCGGCCACATGTTGCACAAGTGGTCAAAACATACTTAGAAACGCTCAAATGGGATGTCCTACCCCACCCGCCGTATAGTCCAGACCTTGCGCCATCCGATTACTATCTCTTCCGATCGATGCAACATGGCCTGGCTGACCAGCACTTCCGTAATTACGATGAAGTCAAAAAATGGATCGATTCGTGGATTGCGGCAAAACCGACCGAATTTTTCACAAAGGGAATCCGTGAATTGCCAGAAAGATGGGAAAAAGTAGTAGTAAGCGATGGACAATATTTTGAATATTAAATTTGTAACCATTTTACGTCAATAAAGTTTCAAATTTCAAACCGCACGAACTTATTCATAGTCCTATTAATATTCCTTATTAACAGTTTGGCCAGGTGGAAGGAATTCATAGTGCACCACACCACGAAAATCGAAAAAAACTGTCATCATGACCTTTATTTTTGAACGACTTGGACGTGCTCTTTTCGGTCTGGCCTCGCCTTTAGCACGATATTCGCTTGATTGGTCGGTTGTTTCAGGGTCGTAAGCATAAATCCAAGTGTCAGCTCCAGTAATGATGCATTTGAACTTGTCCTGATAGTCTGAAAGCATTGTTTCACACACATCAACGCGACGACTTTGTTCCAAGAAATTGAGAATTTTCGGTACCAAACGAGAATTGACTTTTCGTAGGCCCAAATGGTCTTTCAAAATGGTTTTCACAGATCCTTCTGATATTCCGATCATATCAGTAAGTTCTTTAACAGTCAACCGACGATTTTTGAGCACTAACTCCTTCACTTTATTGACGTGTTGGTCATCTGTTGACGTCGATGGTCGTCCGGAGCGCTCCAAGTCATCAACACGTTCTTGACCCTCTTTGAAGTACCACTTAAAATTGGAAGATTTTAAAAACACCTTCTCAGGGTTTTATAAATTAGCGTAGAGGTTTGTCTGTGGGAATTTTAGAATGAGTTCTACTACGAGACCAGTAAGTTCCTAGTACTTCTCTCCGATACTTTTGTAGCATCGACGCTTTGAATGAGTACAGGTACGTTCCCACGACAGTCGGTTCTACGTTACCGGAATGATCTCGACCCGGACTGCTAAGCACTAGTAGCATTCCCCGAGCATGTATGGAAATGTTTATGCTGCTACTACACCAACAACAATGAGTTCAGGTAACAAGTTCATGACGATAGCGGAGCCACACTACGAATTAGTGTTAAATTCAACGAATTACAACCATCAGATATAAAAATGTATTCTAACTCACGCGGCTGCATTTGCGTTTGAGGTAGAGCATTTGCTTACCATTCTGGAGATCTCGGGCATGACAATCGGAAGAGGCTTAAAGAATGTTCGCTTTCATTTATTGTAAATTGTTATACTTTAGTTTTCGCCGTTGTCGAATGATTTGGTACGTGACTATCATCTCTCGGCATGAAACATTAAAATGGCACAAAAAGTTGTTTCTTATAGCGGTCGATCCTCGGCAAGCAAGTGTATTTCTGCCATAAAAAATTCTCATAAAAAACGACTTGCCGAGTCGGGTTAAAACAGAAGGACTCTCCGTTTGTGTATAAGCATCGGAACGCATACCACAAATGGACCAAAACCACCTCCAAAGGATGCAAACGCCACTGATATATAAATATTCATATCCATATTCGGTTTATTATTTGAAAATTTAGTATTTTACAATTCACTATAAACTGAAATTTTACAAAATAGTTTAATTTCCTTATTAACATCTCATTCCCTTCTAGGTTCTCTCAAATCAACAACATCCTGCCGGTGAAGACGTCGGCATCATACGAAGCCAATGGCGTCATGTGTGAGAAGGGAGATTATTTATGTTTGCTTCTTTTCATTGAAACTGCCGAACTCTGGGAACAGATGCCTCTACTTATTTTACATCTGAAAGAGGCTTTTTTTCCACTAGCTTAACGTTTTCCTGCAGGGTATCTCAAGGAGCTTACACAAATAAATATGTAGGTGCTTAAATACATTGGTTGGACTAAGAAGACGTTAAGGAGGAATTATTTTTTTAATTGTAATTTCTTTTTTTTTTTTAAATAAATATTTTTCGGTGCTCAAAAATCTTTAAGATTCTTGAAGAATTTAGGCGAATTCGTCAAAGTTTGGAAATTGGCTCATCTTTGTACCTCTGAAAGAGTAGATGGGTTTGAGACCCCAACATCATTCACTTCTCCATAGAAACTGTCTTGCACTGAAATTCACTTATGTACAGGGTGCGTACGGTATTTGAGAACAATTTGAGAGTAAAACTAATCATTTTTATTTTGAACTAAATTTAATGAAATTTCACGAATTTTTAGACAACATTAACTTCTAACATATCTGTAGAATCATTTAACATAATTTCCATGAGCTGCAATAACCCCTTCGGCCTGCGTGCGGAAACGATTGCAAGACCGAATCAAATGCTCTTTATTCATATTGACCATAACGGTATTAATTGCAGCTTTCAGAGAAAAAAAGGTTTTATGTAGACGCTTATTGGTTTCACACTCAACTACGACCCATACGTAGTAATCCAGGGGATTAAGGTGTGGGTAGTTAGGGCACCTTCAGTTCGTTGTTATGAGGTCGTGGACATTTTTAGCCTACCAAACTTGTGTCGCCATCGCTTTGTATGAAAGATGTATGGGCTATCACTTCGTACACGATCAATCCAGGTTTTCACTACAGCCTCTATAACCTCGATATATGCAGCAGAATTCAATCGAAATCTTTTAGTAAAGAAGTGTGGTAGCCTGACATGTCTTTTGTGGCTCACAACACCTAAATCCATACAGGTGGCTAGAAATTTGGTGTGCATAACAACAGGAACCTCTGTAGGATTGGAACATAGCCATCTGTCATTTCTGTGGTTATTATTTTAGTCTTGGGTAAAATGTTTTCCTCAGTAAAGAACCATAACATCTCAAGCGCTATAGGGTGTTTCATTTTGTTTAGAAGGCGTTTTGATCAGCTAGCTCGCTGATCTCATGTTTGCTCCGACATAAACCATCTTCTGCGCATAACGTAGGATTTATACCGGAGATCTTCATGGACCACTTGACGGATAAGACCCTCAGCAACATTAAGCTCCCTTGTAAGTGTCCTCATTGATTTTTAATGGGTCCTCGTCAATGTCCGCTTGCACTTTTCGAATAAGTTCTAGGGATCGGACGGCGTTTAAAAGTCCCTAGTGTTGTTTGCGTTTTGCCACAGATTCTGCATCGCTGCGTGATGCTTCCTTTTACGGCGTACCTTATGAACGAAGAAACGGGTGCACTTAAGAAAATTAGAGTTTCCTAAATCGATGGAATTTGGAATATAGCGACGATGGTTCTTCATTTCTTGAGTTAAGTTGTAGTTCTCCATGTCTAATCCGAAAAACAGTAAAATATTGGTATCGGGAAGACATTGCCACATTTATGCATGTCCTCAACTACCGTATGCACCCTGTATATTTTCATGCATTTATTTGTGCCTGTTAGTATCTACATACAAGTCGTGTAAAGCCTTTTTTCTTCCCACTCCTTTTGTACTGAATATATTTACTCTTTCACACTTCAATAAAAAAAATTATTAGCGCTGCTGTATTTCAAGTGTTGCATGAACAAAGTTGTCGGTTGTTAAAGATTTTAAATACCCATTGAGTTTTCGTTGATTGTATTGCATTTTATGTTCGAATTGGAACAGATAAGTACGTAGGAATGCATATGTATGTGTGAAGGTGTGTATGTATCTTAGATGTTTTCTTGTGCTCGAAGTGAATTTGTGCTCGTTTTTAGAAAATTTCTTCTCGCTGCATAATTGCTTCAAATCATAGATAAGAGAGCATTCATTTGTCTTCAATTAGGGTTAACTGCACAGCTGCACTTAAAGACTTGGGTTTCTAGTATCCTCATTTGGATAAGCAAATTCTTTCTAAAGTGGATCAACAGCTGTGACTATACTTGACAAAAAGAATTATTTAGTTTTATTGGGCTATACTGCACTGCGACCTTTGATGTGGTCTATTGCGCATCACCGGGGGTTTATAATTGAGAGCTTCGAATGAAAGGTTCTTTCCTGTGCTTTCTGTTCCATAGTACGAATGGATTGAGAGTCCAGGATGATAAATTACCAGGTTTGGCCTTGAGCTATGGTGGGGAAAAGCGAGAAACTTCGGCAGCCGCATCACAGGTGTTTCAGCAGCAAAATTCTGCTCGCTCATTTCCCACATACTCACACACTCGTTCAATCAGTCGTTGTTCAGACGGCAACGAATTTTCATTGGTTAATTTTTTTCGTATATCACTAACACATGCTAAATTTTGTTACACACATCTCGAGTGACGTCTGCCAATCAGCTGATTCTTGAAAATTCGCTGAGAGCCAATTAACGGCCTAATATTGGTCACACCTTCTGAATGTTTTCACCATGTTTCATAGTGACACCCCCTAGGGGAGTGAGTCTTTGTCTTGCGAGAGCTGTTATTCGCAGAGGATGTACACTGCTGCTTCATCACCCAGCACGTAAAAATTACAGACTGACTTCTTGACGAACTGAACCAGACTGAAATCTCAGACTTGTTTCTACTAATCCTTGCTTCACGAAAATGATAACGAAGGCTCCAATGTCCGGTATACTATCCAGTGAGAGTTCATAAGGCCTCTTCATCCCAATTTAAGAACCTACTTGGCCCTCTAGGAAATATAAATTGGTTTGCCTGTATCTGTCTCTGTTCTGGACTTTCCATCCAGTGTCGTATGAATTTCGTATACTCCCAGCTTTTGATAATTTCTTTAATGTGGGATTTGGTTAACTCGCAGAATTTTGTTGTAGCTCGAAATTTGGCTTGGCAACCAGCTCAGCAAGGCGGTTTTCTTTGCTCTCAGGATATTAAGGACAGTGAATTATTCGAAAACGAGTTTAGATGTTTTTGTGTGAGGCTGCTGTGCAGATAGGGCTGCCTGGTTGTCAGACAAAAGGTTTATGAGCTTCGATGTAGTAAGTCTTTGTAGGAACTCTCTGCCGTAAATTTATAAGCCATGGAACTCCACTTTAAAGGCTTGGGATAATTGCATATTTTTTTTGTCCTTGTTCACTCCACTCGGGAGCATAGGGCCTCGACAAGACTCAGGCTTGCGTTGGTTTCGTTAATCTATTTTGCCTTTTGGCAGGGTAGCTGATTAGCCAGCCGCTACCAGTCTTAAATAGTGGTAATGCCCACCAGTCGTTGCTTAGGAACAACACCTTCTAACTGTTTAGAGCGCCATCTGTGTGTAAAATTTTGATGCAATGTGTAACTGTGTCTTTTTCTTTGTTTTTTGCTTGTTTTAGCAGCCACAATGCATGTAATGCGCTGACTTTTTGTGCGGGAGTAAGGATTGGAAGGATAGGGTTGTTGGGGTTGAGGAATGAAATTTTTTTTTTTTTTTGTTTTAAACTAGGAAAATAGTTTGGAAAAGTACTAAGGTCGCCATTAGTATCGACCTTTTAAAGTTAAAATGTTCTAAAGTAGTAGGAAAGAATTAAAAATACTACGAACTTATATGAAAATTTCCTCGCTATTCTTGCTTATAACTCCTTAAACAGGCGCTAAAATCATTCTCTATTTTTAGTAAACACATTTTTTACTTTACCATTAGACGATTTGCCATTAGAGAACTCTCACTTATATTCTCAAATTATCCACTTTGCTTAGAAATCAATAATCCATGACTCTATAAGCATGCCAACTTTTTCCTTCCTCAAGACTACAGGTTATTAAAACAGTTTTGAAAATATGCATTTAGTCAAAAATCAGCACAGCTACAATTTTCCATTTTATGTCCAGTCTTGGATAGATCAGTTCACTACTCAAATTGATGCCATTTCAATGAATTTGACGATGCTTCAGGGCCATGGATTTCTGAATGTAAATATTTCCATTATTGCTTACATTTATTTATGCATGTCGCAATGGACGATAATTATTTATGTATATATGTATGTAAGTGTGAAAAATATTGTTGTGTGATTTCGCTATCGCTATTTGCATATTTGATCTTTTGGCTTTAAATGGTTTTGTTTAGTGAGCGGAAAACGTTTTAAGTTATTGTCAAAATATTTACTTTCAATGAACTTAACTCGAATTACATGCCACCAAATTTTTTATACATTTTTATTTTATTTTATTAAAGTATCTTAAAGCATAAACAGAATAATGTTTTGATATTACAGCTAGTAAAGGGTGATCAGATTGGAGGTAATTTTTCCAATAGAGCTTTTTTGATAAATCACACCTGACTACTGTCAAACTAAATATATATTTTTTTTGTTTTTACAGGGTGACAAAATATAAGTGTATACAACATTTGTTAATGAAAAAAATGTATCATTGATAGTAGCTCAAAAAAAATTGTAAAATTTTAATAGACAATGTTTGAGTAAAATTATATTCAGCCAGTTTCGAAGTGGCCACCTTTAGCCCGAATACACAAGCTCAAACGTTTCAAAAAATTTGGGACTATATGCCGTAGTTCGTCTACCGTTATACGATCCCACTCTCGATGCAACGCTTGCTTCCGGGGCTCCAAAGTTTTGTGTCGTTTTGCACAGGTCCTTGGTTCCAAAATCGACCATACGCTGTAGTCTAGCGGATTCAGATCCCGTGAGTAGGGTGGCCATTCTTGGGAAGTAACGAAAGAGGGAAAATTGGCTTTGCACCACTCTTGGGTTGTTTTTGCTCTGTGGGCTGGTGCCCAGTCCTGTTGAAACGTCCACTCATCGGCACCAAAGTGCTGCTGGGACCAGGAAGGAACAACTGCTTCGGTCTATGAAAATCAGAGGAGTCTTGCCACTAGCGCAAATTCCACCCCATACCATGACAGATCGCGGATTTTGACGATGTTCAACAATAGACGAAGGTCCAGGCGCTTCTGTAGACCAATTTCTGTCGTTTTAATGATTGTGAGCTGGTTCAACGGTAAACAGCTTCTCATCCGTAAATACAATTTTTCCCAGCCCGTACCGGCGGCCCGACGTTGGAGCGAGCGACATCTTTCGAGTCTTACTTTCTTGTTTTCATCCGTGAGCAGCTGGCATTTTTGTAGTTTATAAAGCTTAAGTCCATGCTCCTTTTTTGCTATAAGGTGAACTGATTCACGATTGATGCCTGTCTCACGAGCAATTTTGCTCATCGAGACTATAGAGTTTCGTTGAATTCTTTTTTTGATGATTTTTTGGTTGTTGGAAGTGTCAACAGTTCGTTTTCTTCCCCTTCCAGGACGGTCACCTTCATTACCAAGCTCCTTAAATCGTTTGATTGCACGAGAAACCAATGAACGTGCAATTCCAAGCTTCCGTACTATCTCGCAGTTGCGTGCTCCTAGCTGATGCAGGGCTATAATAGCTGAGCGACTACTTGACATCGTTACACAAAGTATATAAAAAGAGCTGGAACAGAAACGAATACTTTTTTTTGTACTTCAGAATACACACAACAATCACAAAATAAGAGCATTTGCTAAAAAATTTTACATTCATCTAATTGCACAAAGAAGTTTGTATACAGTTATTTTTTGTCACCCTGTAGTATTGAGTGACATTTCTTCATGGAAAGACTTATGCCTCTACAACGTCTGCAAATCGTACAATTGTGAAAAGTGTTCTTCGCACGCTCAGACCAACTTATGGTGTTCAACGGTGAGGCCCATTTTTGACTTAGTTGCTACGTCATTAAGCAAAATTGCCAAAATTGGGCTGAAGAGCAACCTGAATCCATTCAAAATCAGCTACTACATCCATTGAAAACTATCGTTTGGTGCGGCTTATGGACTAGAGGAATCACCGGGCCATATTATTTTAAAGACGTGGTTATAGTAACAGTGAATGGTGAACGCAATCGCGCTATGATAAACGACTTTTTGAAGCCGAAAATTTCGTTAAGCCCATATTGGCAACATTTGATTCCAACAAGACGGCGGAAGGCGTAACTTGCCATACAGCCCGTGAAACGTGGATTTACTGCGTCGTCGTTTCGTTGGGCAATTTATCACTCCTCTCGGACCAGTGGATTGGCCACCAAGATCGTCTGATTTCCCACCTTTGTACTTTTATTTGTTGAGGTATGTAAAGTCTAAATGCTTTGTGGATAAACCAGCTTGGATTGCGCCATTGGCAGCCAACATTACTAAAGTTATTTAGGAGATGCTGGTCGAAGTCCTCCAGCGAGTCACTCGAAATTGGTGTTTACGGATGGGCAAATTACGACGCAGTGGCGGCCAACATTTGAAAAGGTTTATCTTTAAAAAATAAATGTCGTGAATGATTCCACACAAAAATAATAAACAATGGCCAATCAATTTGAATTTTCCTTGTTTTATTTCAATTTAAAATCAGATACCTCTAAATTGATCACCCTTTACAAAGTAAAGGTTTGCCGACTTCGAATGGCAAATTGTTTTCTATAAGAAACTTTTTCACGGCAGAAATACACTCGGAGGTTTGCCATTGCCTGCCGAGGGGCGACCGCTATAGAAAAATCGTTTTCTTGACTTGTTAGGCTGTGAAAATAAAAGCATTCGTGCATTTTGTCGATGAATGATAATATGAAGATAATAGAAGAAAATATAATAAAATAAAACAGTATTTGAAAATCATTAACGTTTTGCATGGCGTGATACTTACTGAAGTAGGTTTAGTATATATTAAAATACCAACTAATATCCGCAAATAGATTTCGAGGATGTACGTATGTATAAGCTGTCCGTAATGAATTCGAGCAAGGAAGTTGGGAGGTTGGGGAAGTATTCCCTCCATAACTTTAGCATAGCATTCTCTGAACGTCTATCACTAGGTCGACGTCTTTGTCCTCATGGTCACTCCTGCCTTAAAACCTTCTGCAAGCCGCATTCGTGCGCAATTTTTCTATCGGTCAGAATTTCAAGCTCTTCGCACCCTTGTAAGGGCCGATGTTGAATGTAAACCACACCTAAACGTCAAGTTTCTTTCTGTATTAAATTTGACACTTTGCAATTTCAGACTAACTCAATTTGAATCATGAAAAGATACACAATCGAGCAACGCGTTAAAGTTATTCAGGCTTATTATGAAAACGGGCGTTCAAATCAAAATGCATATCGCACACTTCATCTTCAGTGATGAGGCACATTTTCACCTTAGTGGATTCCTCAATAAGCAGAATTGCCGCATTTGGGCGAATGATAATCCAAGAGTAATTGCTGAAAAACCAATGCACCCACAAAGAGTGACTGTTTGGTGCGGTTTTGGGCCGGCGTCATCATTGGGCCGTAATTTTTCCAAAATGAAGCCGGCCAGGCAGTTTCTGTGAATAGTGTTCGCTATCGTGAGATGATAACGAACTCTTTATGGCCCGAATTGGAAGATATGGATGTGGCCGATATGTGGTTTCAACAGGACGGTGCCACTTGTCACACAGCTAACGAAACAATGGCTCTTTTGCGGGAAAAATTTGATGGCCGAATAATCCCACGACGCGGCGATGTCAATTGGCCGCCAAGATCATGTGATTTGACACTGTTGGACTTCTTTCTTTATGGTTATTTGAAAGAAAAGGTGTACGTCGGTAAGCCATCAACAATTCGAGAGCTAAAGGATGAGATAATTCGGTACATTAACAGGATAGAACCTCAATTATGTCTCAGCGTCATCGAAAATTTAGACCATCGGATGGAGGTGTGCGGCCGAGGCCGCGGCGGCCATTTGACCGATATTTTGCTCTATGCGTAATTCAGCCATACCAATATTATCATAATAAAGAGAAATGATAATAATTCAAAAAAAAAAAAAATTGTATTTTATTCAAAATCAACACCGGCCTTTGAAACTTAACCACCCTTTATTTCGGCGTATCATCGCTTTCTTCGGATAATACGTCTCTTTTCCTTTAGATGCCCATATCTTATAAAATCCTTCATATGACAGCGTGATATTCTTTGTTGCTCGGACTCACGAAATGCGATTTTTTTAAGAAAAAAATGTAACTCGATTTGTAAAGCAGTCGTCTGCTTCGATTTCAGAGTTGCGATGTCGAGCTTTCCTCGATTACTGCACAGGTTATATCCTTGGCCGGATATAAATCCGGCTCGTTCCGGTAACGTAGAACCGACTATCGTGGGAACGATATTAGGCTCTCGCCAAGCACTACTTTTGACTCGTGGACTGAACGCCGCTTATAAGTACATTCCCGACGCTCATTGTAGCATTCTTTAGACGTGTTGCTCTTCTCTTTCATCGGGTCGTGTTCGCAAATGAACGAAACGAAAGAAATCACTTCGCGACGAAGACTTTCACCACAAATTTAACAGAACTTGCGCTAATTTACAAAGCAGCTAACGTAGACGTGTTCTTGACGTACAACTCCAATCATAATCTTGAGTGGGGCCGGTGTGAGCCTTTGCTCATTCAAAAACATTAACTAGCCCCACAAACCAGAGGCACGTTGCCCCGTTCACAAGTCATAATACTTGCCATGGTCGTCATTAAAAGTGAAGAATTTCAGCCGAGGTGTTGCTTGCCCCCAAAAAATGCCTGTTAGCAGCCGCAACTCCTGGTGAACAAACATTACACACTTTAGTGGAGCTCCAACAGAATGGCCGCATTAAAGCTATCTCTCTTTCTGCCGTGTTTCGAGACCCCACAGGTGCTGGTTACCGTATCTCGCGCATGTTTGATTCTTTACTTTGCAAAAAGGGCGACATTTTGATTCTCGCTAGCAGAGCAACAAAGAAAAGCACACAAAATAAGATCTGTTACTCACGAATCGCTAGACAACCGAAAAATTTCATTTCGCCTAATATTGCAGCACATTTTCACCAAACTTATCACCTCTCAATCGCTTTTAACAAAAGAGTAAAACTATTCGCATACCGCGACACTGAAAGTTTAACCAATTTTAATCGGTAAATGAATTAAACTAACTTCGTAACTCTCCACCACCACCTGTGTGCATGATAAACGAACATCTACGATGACCGGCAAAGCCATGGTGACCGCACAAACACCTACATTCGTACACTCACATAAACAGCAGATGCTGCAAACTCAAATCAAAGGTCGCAACAAAAGCAGCAAAAGTTCATCAAACTACCCATTATTGTATGTCGCGTGCCAAACACACCGGAATACCAAGCGAAATGTAAAAGCAAAAGCAAAAATAATAACACAAATACAGTGGCGCTCGAACATCGAACCGCAACTTGTAATGAGTTGTGGAAGAATATTTAGTTGGGGTAAAACATTAGTTTGCTTGGCGCATTTTTAAATTTGTGATTCAGTTAGCCGCGAACTGTAGAATTGTATAGTTATATTTGTGTTTCTATTGGTGTGAACAAATTATTTCGAACAGGAGAAGACGCGTAGCTAAGAACACAAGTGCCGGCACAATTGTGAAGTGAATTGTTCGTGTGTGTCACGACGCCAAAGAGCGGGTGTTGATGTGGGGTGTATGTGAGTTGAACGCGAGTGTTTTGCAAGAAATGCATGCGTGACAAAAGCTTCTTAGAGCTGCCGCAAATGACAGCGGAGGCAATTAGAGTTATTGCAAAATGGTAATGCGTGGACAAAAAGTGTGAATTGGGGTAAATAAATTTGAATTTGTTGAAGGCGGTGGCGAAAGGAGATGTGTGTGGAAAGCAAACGTGAATTTTATGCAAATGAAACCCAAGGGCACGTTAAATTGATATATTAACGGTTTTACAGAAGCTTAGTTTTGTGAATGCTTAAATATAAAACAAAAACAATAGAAGTGCAAGTGAAATTAGGAAATTGAACTAAAGAAATCGGAAGATAAAATAAAAAAATTGTAAATTTAAAAAAGCAATTCTATACTCAATTTACTTACAATGCCAGAAAAAACTTGGAAAGCACACTAAAAAAAAAATGCTCAAAGCCATTGATAACTGACATCAAACAATTAATTATGTTTGCGCGTTGATATCATAAACAAATAGAAAATAAAAAAATAAAGCGGAAGGTGTTAAATCGAAGAATCATAAATACCAAAAAAAAGAAAATAATGAAAAATTTGTGAAAAAATTACGTTTACTTTCGCTTTTCGTTGCAGCGCTGTTAACGAAAAAAAAGCTGATTGAAGTGGTGACAAATTAAAAAAAATAAAAATTTGTTTCTGATAAAGAAATATATCATCTGCCGCTTACTGACTCAGCGAGTTGATACCCGTTAATAGACAAATACAATAGTTTCAAGAAAGAAAAAGTAATAGTAAACAAATACTAAACGTAATGCACCAAAATATGGGTCAGTTTGATTAGTTGACAAAGTAAACAAAAAAATTGAAAAGGTGTGCGGTGCGATACACAAATTGAAAAAATAAATTGAATGAACGACTTTGGTGATACTTTGGAATACAAATCAACAAAAGGTGAGCCAATCGATTGAAAGTGATGAAATAATTTCAGGCAAGAATAAAAAAAAGTGAAACTGGAATTCAAAACGCAAAACTAAAGTGTCAAATAAGAGTTAAGGAACGCTAAAAAATTAAGCGGGAAAAATTAAATTATAAAATATGTAAGTGAAAGGATATGCACCTGAAGTTTATATAAAAAAAAACAAATTAAAAAAAAAATTAAATGCAAATACTGGGCTGTGCTCTCCAAATGAAACTAAAATATTAACAAAATTAAATAAAAGGGAGTTTGTGAAAATTTTGAAATTAGCCAGGATATTTAGCTAAAATACTGCAGCGATCTTCCACTTGCTGAAATGTAAGTAAACTAAATGTAAATTTTTTATTAAAATTTTAAAAATTTATTAAAACTATTATATCAAAAGAATTTAATTGGAGAAAAAAATTTAAAAATTCATTTTTTTTTAATTTTGAAGAAACACTCGAAAAAATGTTATTAAAAAAAATTAAAAAGTAAATGTTTATTAAAAGTTCAAAAACAATATTAAAACAGCCAAAAAAATATATTGGAAAATATTAAAAAATAAATTTTTATTAAAAGTTCAAAAAAATATTAAAACAGTCAAAAAAATTTAATATTACAAACATTTTTTTTAATTATTAATTTAGATTAAAATAAATTTAATACAAATAATTTTTTAATTATTACAATTACATTTTTTTTTTTTTTTATCAAAAATTTAAAACACTTTTTTTATTAAATTATAATTTAATAATTGTCTCAATAACACTCAAAAAATTTAAATAAGTTGCTTAATTTTAAATTCGTTTTTAAAGTATATGCAACTGCTTTATAATGAATTTAAGCATATAAACAAACAAAAACAAAACACGAATTATAATAAAAAAGCAACAAGCACCCATATCCGCACTCAATCGATTCAAGTCTCGCTTACATCAAGTTAATTCGTTTTTAAGGCGTCGATATTTGCCTAAGTTCTAATACGAATTATTTATTTATTTGCAAGAGTAATAATTGTGCATAAAAATTTCACTAAATTTAAGAAGATTGATTTTTGACAACAATTTTTTTTATTGCATACAGTGTTGAGCACTTTCTTCCATATAAAATACTTCCGAAGTTGTGCTCTATATGAAAAAAATTAACAAAAATTAATTCAAGAGATATAACAAAAAAATTTATTTTATAAAAATTTAAACCAATTTTTATAACTATCAAAAAAATTTAATTGGAGCAAAAAATGAAAAAAAAAATATTTTGTTTTTAATTTTAAAAATTCATTAAAACACTCAAAAAAATGTAATGGAAAAAATTCTCAAAAAGCTTGTATAGGACTATGAATAAGTTCGTGCGGTTTTACAACAGATGGCGTAACTTGATTATTATTCCATCGATCCACATTTCCAAACATTCATTGGAGAGCTACTGTCGTAAGGCACAAACGTCAGTATAAGTTTTTTATTTGAAGCGTAAACAACAATATTTTTACCACACTTGAAAATGTCGAATTTCGTGCCAAATAATGTGTTTTTGCGGGGAATTCTTCTTCATTATTTTAATATGAAGAAAAAAGCAGCCGAAAGTCATCGTATCTTGGTGGAAGTTTATGGTGAGCATGCTCTATCTGAGCAAACGTGCCAGAAGTGGTTTGCACGCTTTAAAAGTGGTGATTTTGGCTTGGAAGACGAAGAACGCGAGGGTGCGCCGCCAAAGTTCATGGATACCGAATTGGAGGAATTGCTCGATCAAGATCCGGCTCAAACGCAAGAAGAGGTTGCAAAAACTTTGGGAGTTGATCAATCAACCATTTCCAAACGTTTAAAAGCCATGGGAATGATCCGAAAGGTAGGCCATTGGGTGCCGTATGAATTGAAGCCAAGAGACGTTGAACGCCGTTTTATGGCATGCGAACAACTGCTTCAACGGCACAAAAGAAAGGGTTTTTTGCATCGAATTGTGACTGGCGATGAAAAGTGGGTCCATTACGACAATCCAAAACGTCGGGCAACGTATGGATACCCTGGCCATGCTTCAACATCGACGTCGGCGCAGAATATTCATGGTCTGAAGGTTATGCTGTGTATCTGGTGGGACCAGCTGGGTGTTGTGTATTATGAGCTACTGAAACCGAATGAAACGATTACGGGGGATGTCTACCGACGACAATTGATGCGTTTGAGCCGAGCACTGCGAGAAAAACGGCCGCAATACGCCGATAGACACGACAAAGTTATTTTGCAACATGACAATGCTCGGCCACATGTTGCACAAGTGGTCAAAACATACTTAGAAACGCTCAAATGGGATGTCCTACCCCACCCGCCGTATAGTCCAGACCTTGCGCCATCCGATTACTATCTCTTCCGATCGATGCAACATGGCCTGGCTGACCAGCACTTCCGTAATTACGATGAAGTCAAAAAATGGATCGATTCGTGGATTGCGGCAAAACCGACCGAATTTTTCACAAAGGGAATCCGTGAATTGCCAGAAAGATGGGAAAAAGTAGTAGTAAGCGATGGACAATATTTTGAATATTAAATTTGTAACCATTTTACGTCAATAAAGTTTCAAATTTCGAAAAAAAACGCACGAACTTATTCATAGTCCTATTATTATTTATTAAAACTATCAAAAAAATTTAATTGGAGAAAAAAATGAAAAATACATTTTTTTTAATATTAAAAATTTATTAAAATACTCAAAAAATTAAAAAAAAAAACTAAATAAATTTTAACTAAAATTAAAAAAAATATTAAAACGCTCAAAAATAGTCCTGAAAAAATTACACAATTTTTTTTTAATTTACTATCAAGAATTTAAAAAACTTTTTTTATTAAATTATTAATCAAATTTTATTATTTTTTATATTTATTATAAAAATTGAGTTTTTTTTATTAAAATTTTAAAAATTCTCAAAACTATCGAAAAATTTAGTTGGAGAAAAAACTAAAAAATACAATTTAATTTAAAAGAAATAACAATCAAATGTTTTTTTATTAAAATTTTAAAAATTGATCAAAAATATCAAAAAATCTATTTATAATTGGAGAAAAAATAAAAAATACATATTTTTTATTTTAAAAATTTATTAAAACACTCAAAGAAATTTAATAAAAAAAAAAAAATTCAAAAATTAAATGTTTTTTAAAAGTTAAAAAAAATATTAAAACGCTCAAAAAAATATAATGGAAAAATTACACTTTTTTAATTTTTTATCAAAAATTTAAAAAACTTTTTTTATTGAATTATTAATCCAAACAAAATATGTACAAATCAGCACGGTTTTTTACTTACATTGAATGGGTTATAACAAAAAAATGTTTTTTTTTATTAAAATTTAAACATTTTTCAAAACTATCAGAAAAACTTAATTGGCGAAAAAAATGAAAAAATACCATTTTTTTTAATTTTAAAAATTTATTAAAACACTCAAAAAAATTTAATTAAAAAGAAAATTAAAATTAATTCCAAATCAGCACGACTTTTTAATCACATTTTATTATAAAAATTGAATGGGTTACAAAACTTACATGGAAATTTTACAAACATTTTGATTAAAAAGTTGAAAACTTCGATGTATTTTTGTTCGCTTTTGAAATTTTTTGAATTTTTGGGAAGTTTGCACAAAGTTTTGCTAGTTTCGTGTATAGGCTTTTGTTAAAAACTGCGCTATATTTTTATAAAATATTGCGTGCATTGAAAAAAGGTAAAGTAACTTAATGCACACAACACAATTATATACATATGTCTATATATAATTGGCGCTTCCACCCCTTGTTTTTTGGAGTTTTGGTCGAGCTCCTCCTCATACTTGTGGAATGCGTCTTGCTGTTTTCCACAAATGGAAGGACTTGCAGTTTCATTCTAGCCTCAGGGAAGCAGAAGCCGCGGCGGACGAAAGAGGACCTTTAAAAAAATTAATCCTGCATGACTTATCCTCCATAAACACAAGCCTTATAGAGGTCCTATGCTCCTCGAATGAGAAATCGGGAGAAAAAATGGTTTCTATGAATAGCTTTTGCGTGGCGGAAATATGCTTGGAAATTTGCCTTTACCGCCAAGTAATGACCGCAATTAGAAAAAGGTCGAGAAATCTTCGGGAGAAAAGGACATACGATCAGCTCAACCTAAATATTTATATAAATTCTTATGTCTTTAATATTTTAATAATACTCTTTGTGAGTGCTGCCCATTGGTTTAAATAGAGTAGAAGAAGAAGCCAAAAGTAAGCGTTTCTGCTCGTCTCCCTAATCGCTGTAACGCATTTCAGGCTGAAATTCTAGCCATTAATGAGGGAGCTGTCTCGTTAGGCAAAAATGTTACGAACTTTAGGTTAGGTTAGGTTAGATTAGGTGATGTAGCTGTCCTTCGACGCACCTAGGCCAGTTAGAGGCTCGTTGTGATACCACGGGAGCTATCCTATCCTTACTCTACTTGGTCTCCATCATTGTTTGGCCTTTAAAACCCGTCCTACACTAGCTAGTTTGAGACTCGCTGCATCCGCAGTGTTGTTCAGTAAAGCGAGACCGAGCAATCTCAACTGTATTCTACACAGAGCCATGTACACGCTTAGCAGGAGTTCAACTGTCGCTTCTTATTCTATATCCCGGCAGTTTCTACATTAGTCATTGAATGGCATCTAATTCTTTTAGATCGTCCCCACATGTGACATCTACCACGATTCTTATATCCTTCCTACTCAATTCTACTAATTCTCTTGGTGGGGTTGTCACTCATTCCACCATTCCGGCTTGCGAATGCCGCGCATCTCTTAACGAGATGGTGAAATATTTCCGCATCCATGGATATGAGTGCCAAGGCATAGTGACATACCAGGAAATTGTAAGGCAGTCAAATTAGCGGAAGAGGGCGCTATGGTATTACTCGCCTCCCTCTTGGTATGAAGATTGTAGGTATACCCCGCTCAATCTATAAATGACGTAGTTGAAATAGCATTGTTACCTCGGTCAACATGAGACGGTTTGATAATCTGATAGAATTTGCATAGCACATTTACATAGCACGCTCAAAGGCGCTACTTCAATGGTCACACAAAAACGTCTCTATGTATGTTAGTAGCTTTGATCACAGGCCACTGTGTCCTAAATTGGCAGAAGCTGCAAGAATGAAGAGGAGAAAGAGTCTGTCAGACATCTTCTTTGTCACTGTCAGATATCTTGTATGTCTTCTAGATTTAGATACTTTGGCTCATCGTCCTTGAATGTTGCTGTTGACCTTAGGGATATACATAAGTTGTCCGCCAGATCAATGGATTTGCACTTAAAACTAAATAGTTTAACGAGGAGTAGCAGATAAACTGCCACTGTTGTTCACAATGGATCGGCAAGGGACTAAGTGAGTTGGTTTGGAGATCGACTACTTACCGACCATCCTTGACTAGAGGATCTTATGAGTCCCACGAGTTCCCACGACAGTCGGTTCTACGTTACCGGAACGACCCGGATTTATATCCGGCCAAGGATTGTCACTTCAGCAGCATTCCCCTTATATGTATGGGGAATGTTTATGCTGCTACAACAAAAACAACAAGAGGATCTTGTGAGAGGAAATTCAGTTGTTATTTATTGGTAAATTATTATTTTTGATTTAAACTGTTTAATCGGACTCCAAATATTTAGTTTTTTTCAAGACCAGTCTAGAGCTCATAAAATGAGAACGGGACAACTATTTATAAATATTTTTTTTCTTTTTTTGATCTGAAAGCTGTGTATGTTAATAAAAAATTTTTGTTCCCAAAATTTTAAAATTTTTTACTTTTTTATTCATTTATTTAATTAAATTTTAATTATTATTTTAAATATATAAATAGTAATAAAATGACTAAATAATCTGTGCGATACTTCTGCAGAAAAATGTGAAACACAGATGGCGCTCCAAGCAGTAAAGAAGACGTGGCTCCGAAGCAACGACAGGGGCACCACCACTAGGATTGGTAGCGGCAGGCTAATCAGCTACCCTGCCAGAAAGCAAAATAGATTAACGGAACCAACGCAAGACTGAGTATTGTCGAGGCTCTATACTCCCGAGGGGAGTAAACAAGGAGAAAAAAACATTGGCTGCAAATTACATTCAATTTTCAGAACTCCATTACAGCTTTAGAGCTTTTATTAAATGTATTTATTCTACTACTTAACGCCACCACAATCCCACTGTGCCAGCAAGGCGCAAATCTTCAAAAGGGAGAAAATGTTATCAAAGCTACTCTCGCACACATACTTATGCGTATATGTATATATATGTATGTGTACACCGAATTAAATCGGCTTAGCGCTTTAGTGACTTGCCACGGCCTAACGCCTAAATTGCTGCACAAACTTTATCGCAATTTACAACAAATACTTTACGCCGCCTTTTCGAAAAGCCGCCAAATACTCGAGTGTTTATATATCTGGGACGACTATCCCACCTTTGTTTTCATTCATTGACACCACCCCCTTCCTACACTAGCGATTTCGAAAACAAGAAGGGTAATTCGACGAAGAATCTAACGAAAATTGCTTTAAAAGTATTATTGAAAATTACATGGCAGTAATGCAAGTCGAACGTTAGATTTAAAAAAAAATAAACAAAAATAAGAGCGAGCAAATAAAAGCAATAACAATCACCGTCGAGTCAAAGAAGCAGCAAGAAGCATACCGAAAAAAAAGCAATAATAACAAACCGAAAAATGCGATATTTTACAAAAACAAGATTTCGCGGAAAAACTGTACACAAAAAATATTAAAAAATAATAAAAAATAAGAATAAAAATAATATAAAAGAGTACCGATTTACAAGTAAAGTACTCCCTAACAGGCATTAACATTGGGATTACCTGTCGGGGAAACAAAAAGGAAATAATAAAAATATACTCTGCGAGTGCCACCAACTCCGTCATCCACTTTGTAGTACAAATCTATACACTAACATACACACATACACTCAGTCATGTAATGCAGCCACGTCTTTTGTGCTCTTTTCGAAGCATTGTCTCTGGCAAGCGCCTGGATTTCGCCCTAAACTTGCTCCCATATCTTTGTGTATTGCGTTGAGTGCCAGCCATGTACAGCGACTTTCCGACAAAATGCCTGTCAAACAATCTTTTGCATGCCAGTCGCTATCGTTGGCGCTGTTGTCCTTTCTCCGCTACGAGGGTTTGGTTGCTTTGTTTTTTTCGGTTGTCCAAAAATAATTTTTCATATATCCCTCAAACGCTTGTTGTTTCTGGCGTTTTTGGCTTTTGAATTCAAGTACAGTAAGTACGCGAAAGTGTGTGTGCGCTGCTAATATACCTACTAGTGATTAGTGACGAATCTGGTGTTTGAAATATTTACATATTTTTCCAGTATTTATTCTTGCCAAATATAATAATTGTGGTAGGAATTTAGTGAGAATTGACCTCGGAGTAATACTAGACAGTAAATTGCTTTGGAAACACAATGTTGAGGAAAGGATGAAAAAGGCCAGTAATGCGTTAAACTCATGTAAAAGAATGCTGGGCGTTACTTGGGGTCTATCACCCTCTCTGATGCATTGGTGCTACACGACAGTAGTTAAACCGATATTGCTGTATGGGGCCCTAGTATGGTGGACTGCGACAAGAAAACTGACATACTTAATGCCACTGGAGAGGATTCAGCGACTTGCTGCTCTGTGCATAACAGGAGCGATGAAAACCACACCAACCGCGGCGCTGGAAATGATACTCAGCATGCCACCTATTGACCTTATGGCGGAAAACCTGGCAGCGAAATCCGCGAGGAGGTTAGTGGCTGCTGGGGTATTCATCTGTAGAACCTTCGAACACAGCTCAATAGGAAAGTGGACCACAGCAGTATTTTCCAAGCGGAAGTTTTTGCTGTGGGGAGAGCCGCAGAGCTAGCCTACACTAGAACAAGAAAGAACTCAACAATTAATATATACGTGGATAGTCAAGCAGCAATAAAAGCAATAAGCTCATATTGTATTAAGTCAAAAATGTTCGACGGAGCAGGGAGGCCATAGAAAGGCTTGCCGCAAGCTATAGGCTGCATATCTACTGGGTACCTGGTCACAAAGGCATTATGGGGAACGAAATAGTAGATGAGGTAGTAAAAAGTGCTGTTAGATTACCATTTGAACAAGAGAACGACATACCAAAACCGCTAAATACAATATACAATGAAATGGACGACTACATGAAAAGACGAGTGGACTAATCTAACCACATGCAAAACAGCAAAAGTTATGTGTACTCGTAGAACTAACGAAAAGAAAATGACTCAATTCCTACTCACGCTCTCGCGAAAGGACTGCAGAACTATCATAGGTATGCTAACAGGTCATAATCTATTGGCTGCAATGCGTACAAGATAGGGACTGCTAACACGGACAAATGCAGGAAATGCAGAGGGGATGTTGAGGAAACTTTAGAACCCCTTCTGTGCGTCTGTTCGCTATTATGAAAAACGCGTTTAAAATGCCTGGGAGCCATATTGTTTGAGGGTCTGGAAGACGTCTCAAAAGCGGATCTCCCAGCTCTGCTTAAATTCGCCAAAAGCGCTGACATCCCACATGATGCCTACTTTCGGTATTCATAGAGGTCGGCCTTCATCTGGTATCGCGAGGGGCCAAAAGGTCTATGCGGTACTAAATCAGGTTTTAAAGTTAGTCGTATCAAAACCTCAGTTGCATCTTGTCCTAGGCAATTCTCGTATAAATTCGGTTGGAAGAAATTGATTTGCATTGTTTTACTTTTAATCTTCGAAGCCTCTTTACTTTTCTTCTCAAGACCTCTTTCTTCATGCAGACATCACCACACGTTTTACATTGTTTAAGTGCAAAAATATAATAGTTTAAGGTTGAATCTCACTATTTAAGGGGTACCGGTGGTCTAGAGCTCGAAAATTTCCGGTATTTTTAAGACATTTTTTTTGCAATAAAAAAATGAAAAACGATATTTAAATTTTTTAGGCTTTTTATTTAACTTCTTTTACATACAAAAATGATTTTTTTTATTTTATTTTAAAAATGGCGCTAAAGTTGACCCTCCCGAAAAATTGGACCCGCGCGCTGCTGTCCATTTTGGCTCTTCTATTTATCCGACAAAAAACAAACAAAATTATTAATCAGTATGACTGTAGCTCTGGCACTAGAATAAAAAAAAGTGTGAAAAATGGAGCGGTTTTGAATTTGACACTCTAAAAATCTGGTTTTTTTCCAATTTTTTAATAAAAAAATTCGAAATAATTGAAATAATAATACGGGCGAAAGCCATTGATGTTGTGAACAAAATATTAAAATTTCAGACAATTCGGTTGAACAGTTTTTTTTAACAACACCAGACCGAGAGAAGTAGTTTTGAGATAAACGAGTTTAAAGTTTTGAGAGTGGATAATGCGACCATTGATGCCGCCGCCTGACAAATCTGACTCTACCTGCTAAAACGGCTGTAGAATCGGAAATACTGGAAATATCCTTCTTAAAAGCCTATACTTTCGAAATATCAAACATAAAACTCGATTTTTTCAAAATTTCTTTCATGAATAACGCAATCATTCCAGCGTCGCTGTAAAAACTCAATACCACTTTTTCAGAACCGATTTATCTTTTGCCAAAAAATTGGCCTCAGTTTCAGCGGGTCAGTTTTTATGTGTTGGATCACAAACCCAACGCACAACCAGCTATCCTGGGGTGCTTCGCCTTCTCACGTTGGTTCGCTCTCGAACGGGTGTTCAGAAGCTATCCAGAGGATATTAGGGCTAATCCCGGAAGTCGTGAGCTGCTTGAACCATATGAAGAAAAATTGTGCTGGCCACTCCAAAGTGAATGGCTATCAGTAACTCTCCCCACTGGCGTGGACTTCTACATATGGAACCATCCTTCTTTATTATCATCACTAAATTGTTCTCATCGCAGTAGTCAACCAATAAGTTACCTTTTTAATGCAAAAAAATAATTTTTCAGCGGACAGGATCCCCTATCACTGTATAGACAGACGCTTGTTTCCACTCAGCTTCATAGTAGAAAACTAAAGTTCCACCTTCAGTGACAAGCAAAAACTTGCATTGTTTCGTTGCTTCTGACTTTAGGCATATGGACTATGTTTGTAACGATACAAGTGTTAGATGATATTCGAACGATTTCTTTGGTTTGTATCTTCTCCGAATCTACATATTTAAGTACAAGTTTTTCCGAAGCTGAGTAGATTAACTCAATTGCCTGGCTTGAACGCTGTTCGTCTTCTCCTGGTTTTAATAGAGTTTGCCTTTTTGCATCATTGATTTTTTCTGGGCTTCCATAAACAGATTACATCGCTTTGGTGGTATTTTTCCTTGCTTTGTGAGAAACTTAATCGCGATACTAAAATGCATTTTCTTCCTTATTGTTACTTTCTTCTTGACTGACTTGATTATCCGAAGGTATCAGAAAGTGAAAATAAAAATATGTACAAATTGTCACTGCAGGTTTGGTTGCACTTCTTAAGATTTCTTCTTGAATGACTTCTTCTAATGAAACTATCACTTGAGCTGACAAAAATTTTAAAATAAAAGCCAGAAATAAGCAAATAAATGCTACCACACTCATTCAATTTAAATTAAACTTTACTCAGAATATTCCTTTTATTTTAGTGATTTTTTTTGCTATTGAAAATTAATGAGTTACTTTCTCTTTTTTTTCAAAAACTAAATTAAATAAATTACTATATTTTTATTTTTATCAAAGGTCCAAAGTTTAGTCATCAACTCATGTATTTTGCTAATTTCCGTGTAGTGCCCATCTATCACTTAACTTTGATTAAACTAAAGTTTTATTTGGCAAAAAGATTGACTTTTATTTATTTGAAGTTTTTAAAGATATATTTTATTTGGCTTAATTGTCCATTATAGTCGTCATCCTCTTTGCTGTTCAACACATATCTGCTGCATTGGGGTAGCCTAAACGCAGAATTTATTTCCTTGATGCTACTCCCTCAAGTTCTGCTACCTATTTCTGAATATTTGTATTTAATACTTACCCGTACCGTCAACGCCTTAAAAATAACCACTGATTTTGTATGGGAAAATGCACTTTTTCGAAAATTTGCTATAAAATGTTTACATTAATGAAAGGGCAGATCAAATTTCATAAGAAGCAGCAGCTAATGGCACTGCCATCGATGTTGAATACTTTGTTGTAGGAACTTTGAGAATAATTCGCAGTACCATTTTCTCTGAATGGTGTGTGTTATTTTTTTTTTTTTGGCGGTGAGTTTCGGTCAAAAATGCCTTCGCACCATATAGTAACCATCGCTACTACGTGTGTGGTGATTTCACAAAAAGTATCCCTCCTCTTCTCTTGGATTTTTTCCCTCCACCTCGGGACTGCTTCCGCATTGCTTCGAGGTAGAGAGCCAAGATGGCGTCCTAAGAAGGACACTTACTTACTCACCCTGCGTCCAAGGTCGCCTGTTTTGAGAAACCTATGCTCAATGCTCTTCAACATAACTTTCCATTTCACGCTTCATTTTTCCGATAATATTCTTCGTCTATCATCATTTTCTCGATAATTTCTTCAGTTGTAAATATACCAATAGCTCGTTGCAGACCTGTTCCACCTCTCGCATTTAAAGAAGATGTGCTCCGCATCATCATACTTAGTATCTCCAAATATGCAATTTGGTTGGCTCACTTTTCCCATTCGCCACAGATACTTGCGAAAGGACCCATGTCCGCACAAAAAAACTGTGTGAGGTAATAGTTAACCTCACCGTGCTTTCTTCCTACCCACTTTTTTTGATCGGGTATTAGTATCGCTGTCCATCTACCATACCGTTCAGAGTTCCATCTTGCTTGTCAAAGTGTGAGCGTTTGAACTCTAATATCGTAGAAGCCTGGTGCTAGGATTCCTGTGATTTTTTCCTCCCAACTCCGTTTGCGGTCTTGTGCTAGAATATCTATAGGGATGGTTCCGCTGATAACTAAAACAGCTGCTTCAGATACCGTTCTGTATGACGAAGACACTCTGAGAACGCAGCTGGGTTGCATAGATTGCAGAGTTTTCCGCCGGCATTGCACCCTTAGCGAATCTGCCCATATTTCGCATCCGTATAAGAGAATCGAGTTCGTCGTGTCCATTAAAAGTTTTCGCTTATTCTGTGTTGGACCTCCAAGGTTTGCCATGAGCGTACTTAACATGCCGCTTACTTTGGCAGCTCTTGTGGCAGCTTGGCTTATGTGCGCCCAGTAAGTTAGCCTTGTGTCTAATTGCACTCCTAGATACTTGACCACTCTTTTTGTCGATAAAGTGGCATCGAGTATTTGTATATATATCTACTTTTAATGGGATACGTCTGTTGGTTAGAAGTATTAGCTCTGTTTTATCTGTGGACAGCTTTAATGCATGGTCTTCTAGCCATGTCTGAACTCGGCTCATTACCTGATTTAACTTCCTTTTGGCTTCGTCAGTGTTTCGAGCGATTATTACACCTGCAAAGTCATCTGCGTATCCCACTAAATGCACACTGAATGGTAAGTTGGATTTCTATCATTTGTAAGTATCACCTTTTCGCGCAAATTTTCATGAAGTTATCAGCAAAGGCCTGGTGCAAAAATCATGACTTCGATGTTAAAGATATTAAACTTATCAACAGAATATTGGCGGGGCACACTTATGGTGACAGTTACTTAAACAGGATTCGTGCCGTCGAGTATTTTTTTTTTGTTTTCTGTAATCTTAAATATTTTTATTTTTATTTTTGGAGACCTTTTCGTAAATTAGGGGACCGTAAACTCTATAAGTCTAAAAACATAGTTAATGTTTGTGCAGTGTAGGGTATCATTTTTTAAGCTATTGTGAAGTGAAATTAAAAAGGGGTAGCAACAAGAAAAATCAATTTTTTTGGCCACCCTAGTCCCACATTTTTACAATTTCTTTCCACTCGATAGTTGTCACACATAGTATAATTTTCTTCAGCTAAAGGGTTTTTCAATTGGCGCGGACCGATTTTGGCGCCCTGTGGCAGCCATTTTGTTTTGGTGACATCTGTCAAATCTTTTGTTTATTATTCAGTTGTTTATGCCAAATCATCATGGCAAGTTACACGATTGAACAGCACGTTTAAATGATAAAACTTTATTATCAAAATGAGTGTTCATTAACGCAAACATTTCGCGCATTGCGCCCATTTTTCGGTAGACGTGGTGGCCCTTCCAAATTCTTATGGCCCATTTGAACCATATGGACCTAGACGACATGTGGTTCCAGCAGGACGGCGCTACGTGCCACACAGCAAACGCCATTTTATTCCATTTCAACATCTACCCGCCCTTATTGAAAAACCCTATACATAACTCTTATAAATAATATTCCACGAGTATAGACTTTAAGTTTAGCGTACTCCTGAGCCACAACAGCACCTCAAAATGAAGCTTCATTGCGACACTTGCAGTGTAGAGACAGTACAGAGTCTGTCATAGAAATGTTAACACAATTTAAACGTAATATCAACACTTTATTTAGTCCCGAAATACATGCCACAAAGATCAAAAAGTTCCGGGGAATATATGCAGAAAATTCAAAATACTTGCGTAAGTTTATTCTTCAAAAGTGATACTATCGCTTTCAAAGTACTCTCCATCAACTGTAACGAACTAATACCGGCGTTTGATCCAGCTCTTGAAATATTTCTGGAACTCTGTTTTCGGTATAGCCATCAGAGCTGTCTTCGATTTTTCAACTACTTCCTTTCGGCTGTTAAAACGCGTTCCCATAGTGCTTTTTGACTCACTCAAACGGAAAATATTCACAGGAAGCCGTATCAGGTGAATCAAATGAAATCGATGGCTGTTGTATAGTATTCGTTTCGTTCTTGCGTAAAAATTCACTGATAATGAAAGCAGCGTGCGACGGTGCGTTATCATAGTACAAAAGTTCTTTTCCCGCAAGTCCTTTCGTTTTTGGTGAATTGCTTCACGCAAAAGTCTCATTTTACCCATTTTTCCGTATTAACTGTCTGACCTTCTGGCAAAAATTCTTGGTATACAATGCCGTTTTAACCCATAAAAATCATACGCCTCGCTTTTTTTTGATTACAACGGCATTATTTTTAGATCTTGGTTCACTCGGAGTTCTCCACTCACTCGCCTGATGTTTGGATTGCATGTCGTACTCATACCATAAAGCCACGTCTCGTCTTTAGTAATGATGCGATTGTTGAATGTTAGGTCTAATTCAGCTTTGGAGTATTGAAATGGATGAAAATTGGACAGATGACAGCTTTGCTTCATGTGATTATTCGGGTAGCTTCACTTTATCGGGTGGCCTCGGATGTTTTCAATAGCCTTTTCTATTCCTCAGCAGAATATTTTGCGCTACTTTGTACTTTGCCTTAAGGGTTTAGTGCCAGTTTTAATATACTGTGAGACCAAAATAAGCGCCTTGGTCACATGAAATCTGGTAGCTTCGATTTTCAGCCGACTTACAAATGTTTGTTCTAATGCTAAATTTTGGAAACTCTTAGAGTTATAAATTTTCTATAGCGCGCGCTGAGTTTATTTTGGATTTAAGCTTGCTATTTCTATGCACTAAGCTCTACTTTGTAATTTAAGTCCAAGTTATCGTGTGTGTCATAAGAACCGTTATTGTTTATTGACTTTGGTAATAACAAAAAAAATATATAATTTTAAGCCGATTCCGAACAGCAAATGGTTTTACATGAGACAATTTTTCATGGCAGAAATACACCCGGACGTGCGCCATTCCCTGCCAAGGTGTGACCGCTATTAGAAAAAACCTTTTCTACCATTTAGTGTTTCATGCACGGAGATTCGAACCTGTGCACTTCCGAAGCACGCGCCAGTCCATTTGACTACGGCGGTCGAAGTTAGATGTCATTATCCGCGTCGCACTGTATTTTCCTCACCTTCACCTTCCGTTCGCTATTTTCAATTTTCTTTCACATTTTTTCTTTTCATAATTTTTGCAAACTTCTTAAGTATTTTATTTCTGTCTTGCGTAAGCCCAGGATTTTGTCAAAAATTCCTGCCATTGCATTTATGTACTTTCGAAGGTACGTATACCCGGCGTGGGTAGGAGTCGTCAGTCCTTGTGCGTCAATTGTTGGCATTTGCTTGTTAAATTTTTAATGCGAAGGTGCTTTTGAAAAGGGATCAAAAGTAAGGATCTGAAGTATTTTGTTTTTTGCTTATAATTTTCTACGCTTTCAGTTACTCCACTTTTGTTTCTTCTTTTTATGTTTCTTTAATACCATTTTTTACCTTTTTCCTATTTGGTAAATTTTAATTTTCCTGGTTGTATTTTCTTCGCCCACTTGAAGGCTTTTGCACTGATTTTCGCTGTTCGCTGATACTTCAAAATGAATCTACTTTTTAATAAGTAAAATATTTTAGTATATTTGTGGATGAGCAAAACTCGACTTCTGTGAAGCGGATTATTAGGAGGTGAGTGATTGCATTTCTTCAGTGTTTTTGTTTTTTGTTTTTAATAGCTACGAATATACTTCGGCCTTTAATGGGTTCTCCTTTTATAATTTTTTCACTTCTTTGGATTTTCACTGCTTAGCTTACTTAGCTTATTTGAATGACTGACTATCGCATTCTGACATTTTTTGTGGCAATTTTTGGATGAATTCCATTAGTCCACATTAACCTTTTTAAGTTCCCGCAACATAAACTCGGTACTTAAGCTTATTTTTATATTTTAATTTACTATTTCAAAACACTTTCTTGCGCTAGTGTATCCACAGTTCTGTTCACTTATCTTCAACTCTACATTTTCTATTACCCCAACAATAAATCAGAATTCCAACTAATCATTAATGTTGTATCCACGTGCTAGCGTTGCAGCGTAGCCTCCTGCTCCGTCCATATTGTAGATAGGCACGCACTGCCTGCCTACACTTTTCCGTTTCTCTACGTTACTAAATATTAGGCTGTGCAACCACCAAAAAAATTCTTTTAATTTTTTTTATCTTCCTATTTGTTTTGAATCGTGCTTCACTGCTCAGCGGTGTGTATGCGTTTTAATAGTCACTTAGGCCCCAGTTGCATGTCAGACTCATAGTTTCATGTATTCTACGCTTGCCTCAGTGAAAAATGCCATTAATGAATGCGCAAGCCTTTATTAGATTTTCTATTTCTAAGTATTCGGTTTCGTATTTTCGAAATATGTTTTTATCGCACATTTTCCATTTTCGACATTCATGTATTCATGTTCCCATGCATGCCACACACAAATAGCCCAAATTAAATCTATCCAAATTTTAATCGCTGTGGTTTGCCCATAATTCTTTTGAGTTGGCGTCTCTGCATTGCTTAGCACCTTAAGCAGCCCGCGCCGTCGAATCCGCACGCCTTCTATGAGGTTATTCCAATAAGATTACACACTGAGCGAATAGATGGAATTTAATTTGAGTTTCTGGCGGAAAAAATGTTAACCTTCGGCGGTAAATGTGAGACGCATTAAAAAAAGGTGGTTAAGTTTCAAAGGCCAGTGTTGATTTTGAATAAAATACATTTTTTCTAGGAAATTATTGTAATTTCTCTTTATTATATTAATATTGGTATGGCTCAACTACGTATGGAGCAAAATATCGCCCAAATGGTCGCCGCAGCCTCGGCGACACACCTCCATCCAATGGTCCTCATTTTGGAAAAAATGCGGCCCAATGATGCCGTCGGCCCATAAACCGCACCAAACAGTCACTCTTTGTGGGTGCATTGGTTTTTCGGCAATCGCTCTTCGATTGTCATTCGCCCAAATGCAGAAATGCTGCTCATTGACGAATCCACTGAGGTGAAAATGTGCCTCATCAATGAAGATCATTTTCTTCGAAATGCTTTTTGATTTGAACGCCCGTTTTCATAATAAGCCTGAATAACTTTAACGCGTTGCTCGATTGTGTATCTTTCCATGGTTTAAATTGAGTTAGTCTGAAATTGAAAAATGTCAAATAAAATAAAAGAAAAAAACTTGACGTTTAGTTGTGGTTCACTTAACAATCCTTTAGTTTGGGGCAAGACTTGGCTTTAGTAGCATACAATGTGCTTTGAAAAATAAGAAGCTCCACATCCCACCTATCTAGAATCGACAACAAACTACTCAGATATCCCACATATTCACAGCTTGTTTCCTGGGCCTACCCTGAGATGAGAAAGACAATGACGATCTGTGACTACACCGTACTGACAAGGCTTGCTGAATTGCTGCAACTACAACAAGCCAGAGGATAACTCTTGGTGAAAAAAGTTCAGAAGGTATGACCAATATCAGACCGTTAATCGGCTCTCAGCGAATTTGGAAACAAAATCAGTTGATTGGCTGACGTCACTTGGGATGTGTTTAACAAAATTTAACGTGTGTTAGTGATATACACAAAAAATCAACCAATGAAACTTCGAGTCTATGGATACATGTGAAATGATCGTGCAGAATTCGGATTCCAAGTTATATGACAGCCGAAGTTCCCCTCATACTTTTCTTTTTCACCATAGTTAAAGAGAAAATCTGATAAATCTAACATCCTTGCCCGGTGAGTTGGCAGCCGAAGTTACACGTTAAACTTCCGTTTTCACCATAGCTGAAGGCCAAACTTGGTAATCTCTCATCCTTAGGATTGTTTTTTGATGCCTCTCTTTGATATTGTGGTTTACTGTGATGACTCCTTACCGAATAGTGCCACCATTTCTGAATATTCTGTCTTTTACCACTAGACGGTCTTCTACCACTAGACGGTCTTCGACATCAAAATCACCGGGTTTCATATCGTTCAGGGTACGCGATTTCACTAACTACAGCCTGGCTGTAAGTACGTTCTTGAGAGCATTCGATTAGTCTCAGACGCACAACTTTTCGAGAAAATTAAAACTTTCCTTAAATGACGAGATTTAAGACATAGAAACGACCATCTTTGACCAAGAATAAATTTTGAAGAAGCACAAATTTACTAATAGGACCTTGGGATTATGTTCACAGATGCCGAAGTTTCTTTATAATATTTTAAATTCGTCTGGTTCGACTAGCGCGTACCACTCTCGAAAAGACATCGCTCTGTACAGAGGAAAACTTGCGCAGTCCTGTGTTAATATATCCTTAAACACTCCCTCTTCGGGAAGCGGCTGATAAAAGTACTAAAGGTACTTAGCGATGAAGAGACTGGCAAGTTGTCACTGGCATCACTAGAAATGGTGCTGACTGAAGCAAATATAAAAAAAGTCGAAAAATTGAATGGCCGATCGAAGAACTTATTTGTAGCAGATAGCAGAAGGACTAAAAATTATCAAAGAATGAATTAGAGAGATTTTGTATGAATATTTGCACATAAAAAGAGCACGCTAAGCCGAGATTGATCACGTCAGACATATACCCATCAATCTCCTTTCTGAAAACGGAACTAAATGAGGAACTCGCTCTGGAAACACCATCGATATGAGAACACTCAATCTCAGTTGGTGCGCGGCGTTGCTGTCTTTACATGTCTGCCCGCTCACACTCCTCGTATTACGAAGGTTGCCTTAAAAGCTACGGCATTCACGGAATGTGACCAAATCATAGTTAATCTTGAGAGTTAACCTTTGTTTGCTAGATCTGGAGTGGACAACTTTGTTCGCAACTGCAGGTGTGATAATTGAATTTTGATTTGGACTAACGATATTTAACTGGCCGCTTTCACCTCTAAACAAGTCTAATTCTCCCGAAAATACCAAATTACCCTCAGTGTACTTGTATCTTGTAAAAGTCACACAAGCCAACCTAAAAGAAAAATGCTCACCAAACACGAAATGTAAAACACTTGTTTGTCAATCGGCATCCACTTTTTGACACTCAAATAAGATTCGGTGCAATGGTGACGCGCACCGCCGTTTCGGATTACCGAGCTCACATTGCCACCACGCGGTGCCGTTGGTGTCGTCATTGTCATCGTCATCGTCAACGTCTGCTTCTCAGCCGCCTGATTTGGCAGTAATTATGCTAATGTAATGAGTAGACTACAAAGACCTGGAGATTTCTACAAATACTCCGCTGCTTAGGCATACAAAAACAACAGCGCATAGAGAAATTTTCACCGCTTCGTTGGAAAGGCTGAGTGACCGAGTGACTGAGTGAAGGTGTCCGTGATTATTTGTAGCATTGCTGCTGGCATTGTGGCCGTGTGTGGTGACGCTCTGGCTTAGCTGTTTAATGGTGCCAAAATAATTTGACAGTTGTATTTTATAGGCGCTTGGTTTTTTTTGTTTTACACCAAAGCGTGATTTTCCTATACATTTTTAATGAGGCCTATTGTTTTACTTCTTCAGGTTTAGATTCAAGGGCGGTTGATTGTAGTGCAAATGGTTTTTGGGAAAATGAAAACAAAAACTGGTAGCTGGGTAATAGGCCTCTTAAGCTCGTTAAAAAATTAAAATAATAAATAAGTGCGGTTGAGTAATAAGTGAGCTGAATATTCCCTTACTTCTTGAATGGCACTTTAAACACCAAGGCGATGTTTTGCAATTTCAATGATCTGTGACATTAATAGTCTTTTCATGGGCAGATGAAATCCTCGACTTTATTTCTGTTTTTTTTTATTAGCTTCCATAAAATTCCAAAGGTTTTTGATTCAATGATAAATTTGTAACTCTAAGCGAAGTGAAGTCTTTTTTGTCTTCGTTGAGAATTCATCCTCTTCTACCAATCACATCTACCAATAGCAAATGCCTCGTCGAATATACTAATAAGCGACAATTATAATCCATTCCGAGCCCACTCAGTGGAGGGATATGAAAGTCCATAGCTCGTTAATTACTTTTACGCTGTGCAATAACCGAAACCAGCCTGGACCTTGAAAGTATACCTTTTCAGCAAAAGTTAGCTCGATTTTTTTACGGCCTACTTTTTTACGCTTCATGCCTCGGTCTAAGTTGTTTTCAAAAAGGTAGAACAAAAGGTTAAAATATATGTCGGAGTGAAAGAAAGATTAAGACATATGAGTAAAATTTCACAGAAAATATTATCGTAGAACATTTTAATCCACCTAAAATGGTCGTTTTGTCTTTTAATTAAAGAAATTCGTCAAAGAGCAAATTTTAAAAGTCATTAAAGGATTCACATTGACAAGCTGCCATATCCTTTCCAAGTGATGAGTGTGTGCGGCAAGGTTACATTCGGTCTCCAATCCTCTTTCTCCTTATCAACGAAGACATCCTGAGTGCGACTCTCAGCAACGAAAATCAACAAAGAGACATTCAGTGGCAGCTGAATAATACATTTCTCATGTACCTGGGATGGTTATGTCGGTAGGTAGGTGGAAGTGACAGTCAGTCTTTAAACCAACTCATTTACACGGTTGCCGATCCATTGTGATACCAGTTTATCTGGTACTCCTCGTTAAACGAATTTGCTTTAAGTTCAAACTCACTAATCTGGCTGACATTTATATCCCTAAGATCATCAATAGCATTCAAAAACGTTAGCCAAAGTATCTTAACTGACAGAGAAGATGTCTGACAAATTCTTCCACCTCCTAATTCTTGCAGCTTCTGCAATAGTAGAAATGTGGTACGTTCAATCTTTGAGCATATCGACCTTGGAAACAGTGACCTATGATCAAAGCAACTAACATGGGAACGTTTTTCCTTCACTGGTACTCTTTTCAACGAGCCGGTCGAGGAATTGGCAGACCGCGTACTACTTGGCGACGTTCTAGAGACGCAGAAATCTCTCGGCCTAACATGAAACGATAGGAGTTGAAGGAACATATATATATATATATATATATATATATATATTAGGGCGGGTCGATTTAAAAATCGCTCATTGCTCTGTGAAAATCGTATTCTAGGGGTCAAAATAAGAAACTTTGCCGAAGGAACCATATCTCTAAAACGAATTCTGATGTCGAACGAAAAATCCCACTTTTACCCATTTAGAGTGCTCCAATCGAGTCCAAATGTATGACCGACCCCCACTAACTTTGGACGGCCGATCCACCCATGCTAGTGGCATAACCCCTGGAACTCCCCTGGGGGGTTCCCCATAAAATCAATTCAAAATATCACCATTTTGGGCCTTTACATGAGAAAAGAAACTAAAAAGTTCGACCCAAATTGGGGGACATCAGAATTCGTTTTAGAGGTATGGTTCCTTCGGCAAAGTTTCTTGTTTTCATCCCTAGAATATGATTTTCACAGAGCAATGGGCGATTTTTTTGCCTCCCCACAAAATACACTAAAAGTTCGACCCAAATTGGGGGACATCAGAATTCGTTTTAGAGGTATGGTTCCTTCGGCAAAGTTTCTTGTTTTCATCCCTAGAATATGATTTTCACAGAGCAATGGGCGATTTTTTTGCCTCCCCACAAAATACACTAAAAGTTCGACCCAAATTGGGGGACATCAGAATTCGTTTTAGAGGTATGGTTCCTTTGGCGAAGTTTCTTATTTTGATCCCTAGAATATGATTTTCACAGAGCAATGGACGATTTTTTTGCCTCCCCACAAATCGACCCGGCCTAATGTATATCTATATGTATATCTTTTAAAGGATAAAAATGTTTTAGAAAATCATACTTCGGAAACTTTTACCAAGAGTAATTTTAGACTTGAGTTTGGCTGATATTCCGTCTCGGCACAAATTTGTTCTTTTAATTTTGTTAGAGAACTTTACGTTAGTGATATAAAAAATTTGCTTGGGAGGACTCCTAATGAATCATATCACATGTTTCTTCAGGTTTGCTGTACATAAATGTCAGAGGAAGAGTAACGTTTTGTCCGAGCGCTGACTATCTTCACGATGCGAGGTTGTCGGGTCATACGTATATCTGAAATATCAAATAAAATATCTGAAAATATATGAAATAATGAATGACTTTATCTTACTACTAGATATTTTACTGTAGAATACGTTTTACAAGCCTCCAGCGGAATCGATCTGTTTCTGTCGCACTGCGGCGGCTTCTTTATTGAGACTTAACTTTCCTCTTTTTGTAGCAGAAGTGCCTTCCTTACCAGTCACCAAAAATCGGACCTAATCCGACAATATTGCATCATAAAATCATCGGCTTTATTCTCTTTGTCCGTTAGCTCACTTGACACCAACGCAGACGTAAACTTGCTTTACCACAAGGCACCATTGAGTTCTTAAATCTCACTATTTTTAATACTTTTTCAACAATTTTCGTAAAAAAAATGTTAAATAAAATATCTTAAAGTTAATTCTCGTCGTCTCAAATACTCTCAATCTTATTTTTTATTAACTTCCATAACAATTCCAAAGATTTCTGATTCAGTGGCTAAGTCGTTTTTCTTTTTATTCCATTGTGCATTTATTGGCATTTCTGTTTTTGTTTTTCACCACCCCAACAATTACGTTGCATTCCGCTTTAAATGAACCAGCTAAGAGCCAGTTACATTGCAAAGTGGTGCATGCAACAAGAATGCGCGATGCGGAACAAAATGCTCCCGCGTCAGCCAACTTGAAAAGCGTATCCAGCTGTGAGTGACAGTGGTTTGAAGTTACAAGAGATTTAAAGTCACGAAATTCACACTAATTTTTTAGGAAACGTCGAGGAAATACTGAGTTTACTTAGACCAAAATTCAATGAACGTTTAAAGCAGAAGTCATTAGGGATAATTTAAATGGATTACAACCACATTAATTTTCCACATAATATTTTCTGAAGAAGCTTTCGTGAAGAAGTCCTTCAATACAATGTCGTATCCTTTACTTTGCGTGCACCTAAGCATGCTGGGTACTGGCTGACGGGCAAGGCTGATTGGATTCCATAATGTAGCTTAATAGTTCAAAGATAAATAGGGCTCATGAAAGTGATCTTATTAGAGGACTCAGCTCAACTGAAATTAACCTTAACTAAGCCAGAACCATAAATATTAATACCATACAATCACAAAATCACAAGCAATTGACGCAGAATCCATTGTAATATTTTGGGATGAAATTCAGATCTTGTAACTCGACGCAGACAAAAACAGCAACAAAGCGGTAGAAGGCAACTAAGCTTCGGAAGCCGATAATTTACTGCTTGAGCACTCCAAAGACGGTGGCGAAAAATTGGTAAGGCGCCTGTAATGTTGAGCGATACCAGCAGCGCCGTCGGTATTGCCAAGGAGCTCCCCGAGCCATTTGATACCAAATGAAGTTTCGACGGGGTAAATCGCTGTCGTTTGACTTCCTTAACCTGATGCTGGAAAAGATCATGCAAGCCGCAGAGCTTAGTCATGTGTAATATTTTATAAGAGCGTACGATTTCTGACGTATGCCGTTAATATTGGCACCATCGACTTTAACAACCGCGCTGTTAGTTCTGCCTTTTCGAAACTGGATAAAGAAGCAAAGCGAATGGGTCTGGCGGTGAACGAGGGCAAATCGAAGTACCTCCTGTCATCAAGCAAACAGTCGGCGCACTCGCGTATCGGCACCCACGTCACTGTTGACAGTTATAATTTCGAGGTTGTAAAAGACTTCGTCTATTTAGGAACCAGCATTAACACCGACAACAATGTCAGCCTTGAAATCCACCGTAGAATCTCTCTTGCCAACAAGTGCTATTTTGGACTAAGTAGGCAACTGAGTAGTAAAGTCCTCTCTCGACGAACAAAACTAACACTCTACAAGACTCTCATCATGCCCGTCCTAACGTATGGCGCAGAAGCTTGGACGATGACAACATCCGATGAAGCGACGCTTGGAGTGTTCGAGAGAAAGATTCTGCGTAAGATTTTTGCCCTTCGCATGTTGTCGATGGCGAGTATCGCAGACGATGTAACAATAAGCTATATGAGCTAAACAGCTATCCAGGGGTTTCGTTGGCCAGGACGTGTCGCTCCGGCGCTGAAAGTATTCGAAGCGGTAGCAGTTCCTCCTTTTAGGTGAGCTTGGCTTCATTTGGCATGTTCATATGGCGCCTGGTAGCACGAGAAAGAAAGAACTGACGCGTCTTACTAAACTCGGCCAAAATCGTTTAAGCGGTTGTCGCCCCCATTAAGAAGCTCGAAGCAGAAACTCGCGCTCTCAAGTGCGATTCAGCCAAAAAAATACATATACAGAGATTAAAATTTAAGTGTTCTTTTCCCAATACATAAGATTACTGATCTAATTACCAACAATACCGCTTATAAAGACCTATCAATAGTTCTCATATTATAAAGCTGAAGTCCTGAAAAATCTACCACTAGATCTTTACAGTACGTAAAGTCTTGGAAATTCTCTAGACAATTACCTGGAATATCCCAATACTTTCATAGACTTTAGAGCCTTTATATCACTTTTGACATCAGCAAAGAGTTGCCTATACGAATCCATGTCTAAACTTGTCATGCTAAAGGTTTCGCCAAAATCGAAGCTAAGACATTCGAAATTCAATAAGATTTTATAGCAGATGACTCACTTTCCTACGATTTATTCAATTTGTTGTTGGAGAGTTTAATATTTACTGGCAATTTAAGCTGCAATGTGGCTTTCTCCAGCTCAGAGAGGAAGAAAAAAGGTATTCGCAGAGAGAGACCTCACAAATATTCCAATAGAATTGTCTTAGGAATACAGCTATTGCAAAGTCAGAACTCGAGTAGACTTGAAAGGCTTACAGTGACCTTAAGAGGTTACAGGTTAAAAATGTTTTTTTTGGGGGTTAAATCAAAATTCCAGAGTTTAAAATCAAAATCATCAAAAAAAAAATCATCAAAGGCGCCGTCGCACCAGTGGTATGTGAGGTACACTATAACATTTCTCCTTCTCTGCTGATTTCTGCCCTGGGACTGCTGTAAACATTTCATGAAGGTGAAGGCGCGTTATGTCTTGGTCTCTCTCTTGTGAACGTGTCGAAGTTTTACGCCAGCGATAGTATCCACTGTTTTTATAAGTAGTTCTAGAGGAAATGGAACATCGAAAAATTTGCAATAACGCAATATAATGTCTTCTGTCTTATGCCTGATATTAGGTTGCCTCAAATGTCTGTGTTTGTCGTCGCCCTCTTCAGAAACAGTTCATCTCCATGTAGTACTTCCAACAGTAGCTTCTGCTGCTGAGCCCTGCGCATGCCATTCAATGTATTGAAAGCTTAGCATTATTTTTCCAGCAAACGTTTGAGCCGCCTCAGGCTTAGCACTGGCTGAACACATGTCCCGTAAGAAGATCTACCCATCATGAATGGACACAAAAATAGACAATATTAACCTTTTTTTCTTCATACTCGTATGCCTGCTTAAGGGAACCCGGTGGTCTAGAGCTCGAAAATTTAAGGTATTTTCAGGAATTTCTTTTACAATAAAAAAAATGAAAAACGATATTTAAATTTTTTTGGCTTTTTGTCTAACTTCTTTTACATACAGAAATGAAAAAAAATATATATTATTTTTATTTTTAATACTTTTAAAAATGGCGCTGAAGTAGACCGTGCCGAAAAATTGGACCTGGACCGTGTTGTCCATTCTGCTCTTCTATTTATCTGAAACCAACCACAAAAACCAAAAAAATTATTAATCAATATGACTGTGGCTATGTCCCTTACTAGAATAAGAAAAACAAAAATTTGACAAAATGTCGCGGTTTTGAATTTGACACTCTAAAAATCTTGTTTTTTTTTTTTTTAATTTTTTATAAAAAAAAAAGAACGAAATAATTGAAATAATAATATATTATGATTCTCGTACGGGCGATAGCCATTGATGTTGTGAAAAACATATTAAAATTTCAGACGATTCGGTGAAACAGTTTTTTGTTTTTTCTTTTGACAATACCAGACCGAAAAAATTAAATGAGTTTAAAGTTTGAGGTACAGTAACGCGCGGACCGCTCTCAACTAGTTAATGGGCTGTAGAAGCTATAATATTGGGAATTTCTGCATGAACATTTTGCAAAATATACACCGGGTCCCCTTAAGCGAACTCATCCAATGCACCGCCCTATTTAATACGTACGCTTCGAAACAGCTTCCTTCCGAGTTGGGGACTTTTATCAAGCTCATCGTGATAAAGGCATTCGATAGTTTCTTGAAATTGGACCATGTTTTATAAAAGCAATAGAAGTGCAACAAAAATGGTATATCTTCCGATATCAGATGAAAAAAAATTACCCTAAATGGCTTTGAAAGTGGTCCTACAGTAGGAAAGGTAAGTTTGTAAATCCATGCAGGCGGGATTGCAAGGGATTTTAGCCTCAGCCTTAAGCAATAAAAACCTCTTCTAATTTATTTGATTTAACTTCATTAAATCCCACTGTATCTCAGATTGCTTGCCACTACACTTCGCCTGCCGGCATAGCCACACACACATTCATTCCTTCCACTGCCTCATCAATTACCGATCTTGTTCGATTACGTGCTGCAGTGGGGAACTGCCCGCGCCAGCGGACGCTACATTGTACGCGAAATTATGTTAATGACGCTCTAGTCTCTGATTAAAATTTGTACTTCGATACCAAGCAAACCTCAAAGACAAAGACACCAGATTCACTTATCAAAACCAATGAGTGCTGGCATAAGTGGAGGAGAGGAGCGAGAGGGCAAAGCGCAAAACTACATGCACTTTCATGTGCAACGCGTAGAGATTTGTTACAGTTGGCGTGAGAGGCGGGCAGTGGTGTGCTAAGCTCCGGCGCTGTACAAACAAATGCACTTACACACTGACATGCACACACACTCACATTAATACATGTACACATTCCAATTCGGGCATAAATTAGCGCACAATCAATTAACTGGCAACATGCGCCATTCCTCTTTATATTCTAGATACATACATACATATATACATATGTTTGTAAGTCCACACTGCTGCAGCAGCTTGTTGCACTTTGCTTGTCCACTCCACTGCCGCTTAAGCTGAGTCGCCCCCAGTCGCAAGCTATTGAATGCATGTAAATGAAATCAAAATCGCAAAAAAAGCAAGAATTCAATTCAATTCCATCCATTTCAATACAAACTCGCAGTTCGACTTTGCGACTGCACTCAACTTCGACGGGTCTTCAGTTGCTTCAGCAGACGACAGCTGCCATGAGCGGTCCTCTTTACTCTCCCTCACTCACTTATGCAGCGCGTTTCTGTTGCTTTTTGTTGTGCTATGACTTTTTAGCGGTTTAAACTATTTGAACTCGCTTTCCACCCGCCTCACTCGCCTCCATTCCATTGTTCGTTTAATTCTTTCAGTATTAACTACTTTTCGATGTGCGTAAAAACTCCTCGAAGTGAGTGCTCTGCTTAAAACAAAAAAATCGCCAATTTTTCAGCCACAATTATTTGTCTCACTTCACATTGTTTTTGCTCTCAAGAGCGGTGCTCTTTGTTTTGGTTCAATCAGCGTATCAACGAATTCCCGTCCTCGGATCGTTGAACTGAAGACAATGCGACGATTTTGAAGCTGGCGCAAGCCAATATGGAGCAATTATTTATTTGTGTTTGTTTATTTGTTCAATAAACTTGACAAAGTTATTTTTATATTCAGGTTAGTAGCAAGCAAAAGGCTCTTTAAAACGAATATATCGTCCCCTTAGTATAATAATAGCCTATGAGCACATAGGCTCATAGGCTATTATTTTTTTATTGAATTTTTGGATTCTCCATCGTCGATTTTATATGTGGTCAAAATTTTGTCAAATTCTAGTTCCACAAAGTGGGTCAAAACGTCAGTCAAAAAATAATAAATATTTACAGACATAACGAGATTTGAGTGAGAGCTACTTTCGACAAAAAGTTTGAAATTCATTTTCTCAAAACATCAAAAAAATTATAGGCTATTTTAATACTAAGGGGACGATATGATAATACAGCTTGTCACGGCAATACGGGCAAGTTGCTGAACAAACAGAGGCAGTGGCTGTTCAGTGCTTCCTGCGCGCTTCAGATTTCTGTAGAGAAACGTCCTCAAAGACCTGGACAGTTTAAGCACAGACTCGCGGGATGCGCCACTTAGGAGCATGTAAGGTTAGGGATGGGTAAATTTATCGTGGACACAGCAATGAGTCTCTACGGTTTAGCTCTTTTTAACTTAGCATACCCCGCACTTAGCCGGCTGAATATTAACTCACATCTTGGGTCTCTACCACGAATCGTATTGCGAATAAGTTCCATGAGGAACCGCATTATGATCTTAAAATTAAAATTAAAATCATGTCATCCTCAGCTAGAAAAGAGCCTTATCATTTCGATATTAAGACCTCCAAGGCTACCTTTAGCTAATAAATAATACATCGTAAGGCATATCAGTTCTGCCATCTACTTGCACAGTCCATTCAGGTAAATTAAAATTTCAACAACGCTGCGGTTCTGACAAAAGCATTATCTTTGTTATTAAGTTTGGCTCTGCAGTTTCGGATACCCATATTAGTGATACTTATAAAAAAACTAAAAACCTTGGACTTTTGGAGTTGGCCTCGACAGTAGTTTTGCTATGGTTTGTACGCTGCACATAGGGGTATTTGAACAATCTAAGGGGCCAAAAGTAGTTTTTGGGTTTAACGTGTGCTAATGGATGTTTCTGAATAAAACCAACTAAAATAATGAACTTAAAACATTTATTGAATGAAATATAATATGAGAATGAAGAAAGATTTACAAGATCAAACATAAACAAATATAAACAATTAAAAAAAGCATCCAATCAAATGGTATTATCTAGATTTTCTTCAACGCTACGTGAAGAAAATTCTAGTTTTGGATAGGCAGGCATGAGCATTTCCAATGTTTCTGGCAGAAATGATTGGGACTTTCTTCTTTTTATTTGCCTTCTAGAGCTCATTAAGGGGTCCGAACTTAAAAGGAGGCGGTTAAAAATATCCCTGGCAATTTTCTCTAGTAAATTTTCGGGCAAAATCTAGCCGGTAAGAGCGGAAATGCTTATTTCGGGCTTCTGCAGCCTCTTCAGAGAGCTGGCCAATTGGTAACAAAGCACTCTTTATTATAACAGCTCCATGAATAAGTATTTTGTGCATTGTGGGTGTCATGGGATGCCACGGATAAAGATCCACATATAATCGAGCAGTTTCTGTTGCATAAATATCATATTTTTCAGGATTAATTTTATGACGACTAGAAATTGTTTCTAGAATAACTTTCAGTCTATATATTAATTCGTAGCTGATGCCTGTTATATCGGATGCTAATTGAGGATTGTCGAAAAATCTTTGGCTTGTGTTACCGTCATTGGTATTACCGAAATTCGCCTTTGGCATATCTATTAACAATCCCGTTTCTTGGCGAAACCTGTCTTGGATCTCTTGTTTTCTCTCTTTCTCGAGGCTTTTTTCAGTTTCTGTTTTTCTTGCTCCATATTTTTTTACTGGCAACTTATAAGCCAAATGGAGAATGCTCTCAAATATTCTTATCCTGGCATGTAGTACCGAAAGGCCGAATTGAATAGCCTCGAAATTAACATCTATTGTTTTATCCAAATTGTAGAAATCCTTTTAGGCTGTGCCGCACATGTAGCAACGACTGGTTGATGTTTTTCCTGTGGCAGCATTACAGACCTTTCCGTCAACCATTGTCATTATAAATTCGTGTTTCACTGAATAATGTTTGCCACTCAAGTCAAATTCTGTTGCAACCAGACTGTTTATCTGATTATTGACGTGATTAATTTCTTGCTCCGTTACATCAGTAGTCTCTTTGATAAATTTAAATCGTATAGGCCGACAAAATCGAGGAGAAGATGGTGTTGGATTTTCCCATATAGTCTTTTCCATGTTTTGGCCGCATACTAATTTTACAGGAACAAAGCAGCTTTGAAAAATGTTCGTATCTGAATCCGTATCATTTTCAATCTTTTGTTTGAACCAAATTTTACCGTCGCAACCCCATTTACAAATTAATTTAAAGGTCTCACATTCTTGGACCTTCAATGTTGTTAGTACCTCTTCCAGGTAGTCCGATAATCGTCTAACGGTAAGGTCGACCAAAGGTTGCAATTCGGCTTCCGCACCTGTACTATTTACAGTGCAAGATGCTGGTGGCCGATAACACTTCTTTTTTCCTTTTTGTAAAAGACTATAACAAGGAAAGAATTTGTTATTTGTTCTTCTTATTTTCTCGTATTGGTCTCGTGTTAGATCTGCATCGATGAACATTTGCATTGCTTCCTGGACAGATAAGGGGCAAATTTTATCTTTTGATGACTTTGTTCGATAATATTTGGTTGCGCGAGTTGGCGAAGTAATGATTTCTTTTAGCACATTCGAAGCATCTCGTTTCCCTTTCTTAATTCTACTTGCGCAGTATGCACGATAAGGTTTTGATCAAAATTAGAGCGCATTTCCTCAGTTTTTCTTCTTTTACTTCTTTCGCTCAGATCTCCAAAAGATTTACTCGGTCGCCCTGTTCGATTTGAAGGACTGTCAGCAACAACGGGAATGGCGAAGGTTCCTTTCAGCCAAGATTCATTACTTTTTAGGAATACCGCTTCTTTATAATGAGCTTTAGTCCATCGATTTTTAAATTCTGATTTGAAATGTGCAAAATTGCTTTTCAACGTCTCAATTTGATTGTCAGAGAATCCTTTGATAGACATAAACTGATCTTTCAAGAAATTTAGCCTTGCCTCTATGTTGGGTAAATTTTCATTGTTCATGAGGTCAAACAAGTATTTTCTAGTCACAATTCTCATTCCCGATGTTCCCATTGAACCTACAACAAATAAATATTTCGCTTAATCCCTTGTAATGGAAGAGACCTTTTTCATAAAATTTTACCAACAACATTCAAAGTACTAAAATACCGCTTATCCGGACTTATCCGGATCAAATTCTTTGATGAATTGTCAAAACAAGGTACATACTAAACAATTACAATCGAATCTTAACCGGATCTATCTCGATAGTATTACTTATTGACTAACAAATATTATTTTAAGAAAAAAAAGTTGTTTGACAAGGTGTGTACTTATAGGGTTGAAAAGTTAACTTTAATACTTGAAAATTATAAAGATTCTAATTGATTTCATTCATTACTAACCTGATGCTTCAGAATCCATAGCTCTTTACTCCACTGTTGAACACAAAAACATAAAATTTCACTTTTAAAGTTTGGGTTTTGCAAGAGTGCCGAGAACAGATAACGTACACGAGGTGATACGATCGAATTCCGACTGCCGTTATCGTATGTCAAATGCTTGTAGGGTGCGCGGGAGGGGCTGGCTTTTGTTCTCGGAAGGGTCAGGTACCTCAGGAAGTCATTTTTGTAAATGTATTTATTGTTTTGTTAAATGGACTTTTGGCCACGTAGATCTTTCAAATACCTGTATGTGCGCTGAATAAGTTCCACAAGATTGCTCGGCTACAAGGTTTTTTTTTGTTAAGTCCGTTGTACTGCACTCGGGTTCCATTTTTAATTTGCCACCAAGATGGTCGCTTCTTATCACATCAGTGTCAAATACCTCAAGCCTGATTCGAGCGAAGGCCGGGCAGGCGCACAGAAAAGGGTCTACCATCTCAGCCTCCTCTCCACATGCTGGGCAGAGTGCACTGTCTGAGATGCCTACTTTTTCCATGTACTTCGCCCATAGAAAGTGGCCCGTCATCAGTCCAACTAGCTGCCTACAGCCCCTTTTGCTTAATGACAGGAGAAACTGCGACAGTCGGTCGGACAAGACAGGTAACATCAGTTTTGTCCGTCTGTAGCCTCTCTCAGCCTGTCAAGCTCGCTTGTGGGCTGGAGTAAACCGTTCGTGGCTTTAATGACTGCAAAAGGGATTAGTAGAACGGGCTCCGAGGCAAAGAAGTTGACCTCAGAGCCCATCCTTGCTCAAGAGTCAGAGGTATACCAACGTGCCCCGGGACCCATGTTAGCATCAGGATATTATGTCTAATAACATGGTGTAGCCTGGATTTACTGGACTCAACTACCTTTGAATTGGTTGGAGGTCTCTCTAAGGACATGAGCGCATCTTTGCTGTGGCTGCAGACGCATACAGATCTGTCGCTCCACCTGGTTTCAGCAAGAAAGTTCATTGCTTCTTGAACGGGCTACTAGGCTACGTTAACAATTATAGGTTACAGAACGAGTCATTAGTTTTGCTTCAGATTTCTACAGAGGAGGATGGATGGATTCTAATCCTTCTTCATCCCTAATGCTTTTTCGGGTCTCACAGCCAATTATCCTCTATTCTGCTCCCTTCTAAAGCTATTTCAGGCCTCCGAAGCTAACGTAAAGAACACCAGAGCTCGTTTTGTAAGAGATGCCATCTGCTTGTATGAACTCTTATCTCACAAAAACACTCGTCTGCAAGTGGCTTAGTCTATTCAAGTTTGCTTAAGAGCCTAAGGTCAGCAAAAGATGGGTATCGGGCAAGAATACATACACCACTTCAGAAACAATAGCGCGCCGTGTGTTCACGCACAGTTTTTAGTCGGGGGAGCGAAAAAGAATTCGAATTTATAAACTGGATTGTTACTGGCAAACTGGCATGGTATATAACATAGAAAATGCTACATATTCGCCTGGTCAAAGTGTAATAGTTTGAGAAAAGAAAATGAAAATTGGGCACCTCAGGCGAGAGGCGGACTGCGACGGTATTGTGAGAAAAGAATTATGAAGGTGGAGCACCGACTGAAATGCTGAAGGTAACAAAAAAAGTTGAAAGGTTGAAAAATTGAGAAAGATGTCAATATTAAGGGAAAATACTTTCCCAGAAAAGTTCCAAATATCACTAAGGAAAAAATAAGGGGGAAATGGATTAAAAATGCGCTTCCTTTTAGGGTTCAGAATGCCTTCCAGCAACCGTCGTCTAATGCTTTGGTTGGTGTGCCCACTAAAACAATCCTCCTCCTCTGCTGGTGAGACTCTCTTCCTAGAACTACGTTCTGCATTACTTTGGAAGGGTCCATGAAGTCCAATTCACGTCTGGGTGAACCATTTTTGAAGCCAGCTGCCTGCTATTGACTCGTCTTCTTATGTCTCTTTCTATGCCGCATTCGTGTCGATTCACCACAATTGATTACTGCGTCCTGGGTCATCTCCTTTTTACATATGGAGGCTTTACGACATCGATAGTCTCCATTGTCACACTTTTTGGAGCAAAAGAAACATCGGATGCCTGCGATATCAAATTTGTTAGTATCGACTTGTTCCCGTCTGATATCGCTCGTTAGCGTGGGTAACCATGGTGGGATTTCAGGTATAAGCCTGCAGGCTCCAACGATCATGTATTGATAGATCTCATCTATGTTGCGATCCTTTATGGATTGAGACGTTTTGTAGCTATTTGCTCCTTTGACGGGTTTGCTCGCTGCCTTTCACAGAGATGACTCATTTCTCGTACATGTATGTATATCCATGGAGAGTTTTTCGGCGATAACGCAAATCGCGTCTTCAGAGACGGCCGTGAACGTGCAAGCGACTCTTAGTGCATTCCCTCGTAACACCTGTGCTAAGTGTCTCGCTCCAATGGGAGCAGGAGAATCCACCATCTTTGACAGGAGGCGTCTTCTTGCATCTTGTGCACCCCCGATATTGGGCAGAATTCTTGTGAGCGCTCTGTTTACTGCAGCCGCTTTCGAGCTCACAGTAGTTAGATGCGCTTGCGTTGTATGCCAATGTTGCGATGCTTACCTTACGCAAGTTAGACTCCCCTATAGGCCAGATTTACAATAAAACCTTCAGGATTTCCTTTTAGAAAATTGTTGTGAGAAAAATAAATTCCGCTGAAGATGAAGTGAAGTTAATAATTTCTGCTCACTTTGAAGGTCTAGAAAAATTTACTAGGATGAAAGAAAAAAATGTATTCATTTATTTATTTGTAAGAATAATAATTATACAAAATCAATACACTAAAATTTAAAAAGAGCGCTGGCTACTAAGGCCTTCGGCTCGAAAAGAAGAATATATCGAAAGGGAAATCTTAGAGAGCGAAAAACGCCATTTTCTTCATCTCAAACAAATTCTCGCTCTACTCCCTATCCCTTCCTGAACTATTTGATCTTTGCTTTATATTTTTACAATATTTGTAAGCCCAAAAAATGTGCCAACAACTCCAGCAACAACTTTCAGCTTCAACTTCCGGCCACAAATTGCGCATTTCAGTTCGAATTTTCAACGCAGTCGTTTCTAGGGAAATGGCAATTGAGCAAATTTTATTAGTGTCGCTTCCTTCAACACTTCGGCAACAAAATGACAGATGTGGCAAAGTGGCAATGAGGGCATTACTGAAAATGAGTGGAGCAGCGCGCAACAAAATTGTTTGTCAGCAGCGTAAAGGATGCATAGACGCTCCTTTTTTTAGGGCCATTAACCAAAAGAACAACAAAAAATATTTGCAAACATTGTAAGTCGTAAATCGTTAAACGTAGACCTTTTCGTATTGACAAAAAAACAAAAATGCAATAGCAACAAAATGAATTCATTTTTCGTTATTGTATTTCGTTGTTTTCTACTTTTATTTTCCGCCTACGACGTGAAGAGGCTTCTGTGAATGCGCGAAATTTCGATTAAATATGCAAAACGCATCAAATGTTTTAATGGGTGTAACAAACACGACAGCAGCAGCAACAACAAACAAAATGTGATGACTGGTACCCTTGCCAATATTAGCAATACATTTGCTTTTGAATTCTCGTCAGTCTGTATGCATATCGTTTGTTGTTGCTGTGTTTTGGCAGAAATGTTGCTGTGTTGCTTATTTTTATTTATTTTTATTTTTATTTGGTGTTATTGTTATTGGCTTGTAACATGTAGCCAGCCGCCCAACATGTACCGCAAGTCGTAGGTTATTAGCCGCCGCCAATGGTTTTTTCTGCCTCTTCTTCTTCTATCGGCATTTCTTGCATACTTTGTAGCCGTCTGCCATGTCGTGCCAAGGCATTGTAATTCCAGACTCAGTCCAGTCTCAGACTAAGTCGCACTAAAAGCGTTTGATTGCTTGTCTGTTTGACTGTTTGTGTGGCAATGTGTGTGTGTGCGCGTGTGTGTTCACATGTAAATTGTCGTGCGGGTGTGTTGTATCCGCATGTTTATGATTTCTTTGCATGCCGGTGAGAAATGTTGAAAATAGGTAATAAATGCGTGAAATTATTATGTTAAATACATTGTTTATTGGGTAAATATGCAATAAAAGTAAAAGAAAAAATAAATGGAAAAATTAAAAAGAAAAAAAAACACACAACAAACGTCAAAGTGTGCAAAGCAATGACAATTCTGTGCACTTTAACGCTTGCCACCAACAACGAGTTACCACCGTCAACGCCACCGTCAGCTACGTTTGCGCCGTGACAGCAGAGCGACGCCAGTATGTTTTGACGCCTTCGTCTGCACATTAGCTTCAGCACCAAATCAGTGGCAGCGCCAACGCCTTTCATGCTATGTATCTATGTATATACATTAGGCCGGGTCGGTTCCGATACACACATTTTTTTTTAAATAATTTTTTTAACGAAAATGTTTACCAATATTTGTTTTTTGTATATCCAAAAACTAAACAAAAGATAAAAACAATTTTTTTAGAAATATTAAACAATTTTTTTTTATCGCTTTTCACATTTGAGGGCCCATATAAAATTGTCGTAAAACGACCAAGTTTTTTCACCAATATTTTTTGTTTGTATATGCAGAAAATAAACAAAACAGAATTTTTTTTTTTTCTACAAATAGTCAACAATTTTTTTTCATATTTTTGCATTTTATGAATAATTTTATATTGTTGTAAAGGGCTCGATGAATGCTAAATTTTCTGCTAAAGTATTATTCACGCTAGAAATATTTTTTTTGTTTTTCAAAAAAATTAAAGTCCTCAAAATGATCATTTTTTCAACCCTCTTATTACAATCTTTTTACTCCTGCTGGTAAATTTTGGGGGCTCTACATGCCCGTTTGGAGTCGCCTGTCTGCCATCAGACGCGTCGACGGGTGGCTGATGCGGATTGGCGAAAGTCCCGTAGGTACACAGGGTAGGTGATAAACAAAATATCACCCGCCAAAATCATACAGGGCAACGAGTGATCCAGATGGACTGCTACAAATAGTGTGTGTCTTGTTTCAAGCGGCTTATTCAGGAAATGTTGCTCCCAACAGCTAGATCTAAGGGCTAACAACAGCTAAGATCTAAGATGGTAGTGTAAAAGTGCGGATAGAGACTTTGGCCTAACAACCCATTGTATCTGAAATAACTTGTTACTCAAACTACAGTGGCACTATGCGCACTCGATACGGCGTAAAAGCAATAAATAATAATAATATTACCACAAACGTTACCAAACTCATTTATATTTGGGCACTTTATTTATTTATTTATTTTTGTCAAGAATTATTGTTAATAAAATCTAGAAATAACATATTTTTAAGACAAACTAGCTGCTCAGACCTTCACTTCCTACATCCCATTAAGCCCCAATGACCATAATCTTCTGGCTGCCAAGTCCGGAGATTCACAGAGAAAGAAACTATTGAGCGTCTCCTTCTCTGAGAGGTTCACCCAGCTTCTGCAATGGGGATTAAATGATGGAGCCAGTTTTACTGAGTGAGTGCCGTTCATTAAATGACCGGTATGCACAACTACAAGTTTGGAAAATGAATGGCGGGGAGCCCCTAAGACTATTTCCTCCAATCAATTGGCACCATTTCAGTCGACCCCTTCGTAGCAAGCTCATCAGCAATTTCATTTGCCTCTACGTTCCTATGTCCTGGAACCCAGATCAGATAAATGTTACCTGCACACCCAATGGATTTAATCTCTTCCTTAGAGGAGTCAGAGCCTTCATCGTAGCTTGACTATCAGAAAAATGCTTAACATCTTCCTCGGGATCACAAAGACTTCTACCTGCAAAGCAGTAGCAGTTTTAAGGAAATAGATAAATTGACTGACTTAGAGAACACCCCTGATCCGACTCCCGATTTCATGTTAGAGCCCCCACTGAAGACCGAGGTAATAATAGCCTTGGTACAGATTTTTCCCTCGTTCCAGTCATACCTATGTACTTGAAAAGATTGCCCTCGCACTATCCTCAAACTCCAGTTTGCGGATAAAGAGATCTACCTGAAGTTCAGAGAAGTACAGTGTTAATTGCCTATCCCTTGAGAGATTGCCTTCAAAGGCCAACCGCCTTTAACCTGATTGCACTTTGAGCAGCGCTGGAAACAACGTGAAAGTCGATGGGAAGTAAGTGCAAAACGGCTTTCAGGGCATCACTGGGTCAAGCTCTACATGCTCCGTTTATGTCAATATATGCAGTCCTTTGTTGAGCTGACGAAATTGTTGAGTTTTTGCTTCTTGTTCCTTGTTACTTTGTATTATTTATTTTATTATCTACCTTGTTTGCATTACCCTAAACTACCTTGACTGTTTTCTTTGCCAATCCTCACTATTTCGACACTCACTTCTTATTTTCTGCAGAAGATACAATATTCGTAAAGCTCATACAGCTCATCGTTCAATCGCCTGCGATCCTCGTCGTCGCCAATGTGCAAAGGTCAAAAATCTTAAGCCGAATCTTTCTCTCAAAACACTCCAAAGGACGCCTCATTGGATGTTGTCATTGTTCAAATATTGCGCCATTCGTTAGGATGGGCATGATGAGAGCCTTATAGGGTATTAGTTTTGTTCGTCGAGAGAGGGCTTTACTACTCAATTGCCTACTTAGTCTAAAGTAGCACTTGTTGTAGCACCGTTGGATCTCAAGACTGACAATGTTATCGGTGTTAAGACTGGTTCCTAAATAAACGACGGTACACCGTTTTTTGGGTGTTTGACCGAGCTCCTCCTCCTATTTGTGGTGTGCGTCTTGATGTTGTTCCACAAATGGAGGGACCTACAGTTTCAATTCGACTCCGAACGGCAAATGGTTTTTTATGAGGAGCTTTTTCATGGCAGAAATATACTCGGAGGTTTGTCATTTGCCTGCCGAGGGGTGACCGGTATTAGACCAAATTTTTTCTTCATTTTGTTGTTTCACCGAGATTGGAGCCTACGTTCCCTCTGAATTCTGAATGGTAGTCACTCATCAAAGCATTCGAAATACCATCTGTTTGAATAGCTCAGCCGGCAGGCCGTCGGCTCCCGCGGCTTTGTTATTTTTTAGCCGCGTTAAAGCTATTCTCTCCTTGTCATGGTCGGGTGCCGTTGTCAACGAATTGGGTATCGGGATCTTCACATTCTCTGTAACAAGTGTTCCCTTGAAATTTAAGCACGCTTTGGATGTCAGTCACCAGATCACCGTCTTTGTTCTTACAGGAAAGGCCAGAAGCCTTCATAAGACTTCATGTTTTTTGTGTGTTCTAAGTAAGTTTGAGTTCTAGGAGTGTGGGTTTTCCAAACTTTTTTCCGACCAGCTCTAATGCACGTACATTAGGGCGTGTCGATTTAAAAATCGCTCATTGCTCTGTGAACCATACCTCTAAAACGAATTCTGATATCTCCCAACTTGGGTCGAACGAAAAATCCTACTTTGACCCATTTAGAGTGCTCCAATCGAGTCCAAATGTATGGCCGACCCCCACTAACTTTTTACGGCCGATCCACCCATGCCAGTGGCACACCCCCTGGAACTCCCCTGGGGGGTTCCCCATACAATCATTTCAAAATATCAGCATTTTTGGCCTTTACATGAGAAAAGAACCTAAAAAGTTCGACCCAAATTGGGGGACATCAGAATTCATTTTATGATATGGTTCCTTCGGCAAAGTTTCTTATTTTGATCCCTAGAATATGATTTTGACAGAGCAATGGGCGATTTTTTTGCCTCCCCACAAATCGACCCGGCCTAACGTACATACATACTTGCATATGTGAACTTGCCCTACCTAACAATCGCCTCTAGCAGCGTGGTGTAAGTGCCTTCGCTTCTGGCGTTTGTATTTGGGAAATTCCTTCATTTCAATTCTTGGAATTTTTCACCGTAATTTTTTACTTATTTGTTTTTTTTTCGTTTCTTCATTGCTTACTTTGCATTTTTTATTGCCAAACGCGAGTGAGATGGACTTTTTAATGGATTAGATAAGGTTCCATTAAATTTATTTTAATTTTAGTTTACTGGCCCTCTAAAGCATTCCTTTTTTCATTTCTTAAACATTTTAATATTGCTGATTTCTTCAAATTTAAAGTCAGTCACATTAAAGCGCTTTGAAAATCCTTGGAAACTCCTGAAGTGTGCAGGTCGTAGTTGTGAGTATTTCTCTTGAGAAAGCTGGGCATTAAAACAGTAAAAAAAACCTTGAACTCAATTTTTGGTGCGGGATTTTCCCTCTTGTGCTTAAACACCAACAGACCTGTAAATTTGTGTATGATATGGCAATACCAAAACGTGATTCAAGATTTGTGTTTTTATCAGTTTTAATTTCATGAAAGTGCTACGTTTGCAAATCTTTAAAGCTTACTACCGAAACTCTGAGTCGATGTTCACAACCTTAAGAGATTTAAGTTAGTCCTAATAATTGTCCAACCAGGGGAGCTTTGCACAAGATCCAAGTGAACTTATGAACGTATTGAGTGCTGATTTGTTCGAAGTACCGCACAAGTAGATGGCTCAGTTCACGCTGAGTCAAAGCAAGCGACCCCACGCCATTCACAGGAATTGGGAACATCCCAGTACAAATTGAGGCGAATTTACGTAAAGATCTTGGCCTACACGCCTACAAATCATAAAACCAAATTTAGGCTTTGCTTTGAAATGTTCAAGAGAAAGATTTTGCAGAAGATTTATGAACCTTTCCACGCTGCGGATTATCGGAAATGAGCCCTACATCTGTATCAGCTATTTGCAATGCTCATTCAAGATGGGTTTGGGATTATGAAAAAAGCGTAATAGCCAAGGAAGGCGCATAATCCTCATTGACGTTCGCATAATATGTGTAACAAAGAAGAGAGCTTCAGCTCTGAGTGCTTGGTATATTCACAAACTCAGCCAGTCACTCCAGAACTCTGATCCCTCCACCGTCACAAGAACAAGTTTAACTATGGCTTTGGTTTATTTAAGCTAAATTTTCCATACAAGAGATATGGACCTTTGCCTGCACATGATTGCCGGCGTACTCGTCTATCGCAGAGGATGAAATGATGAGCTGCATGAAGCAAATGAAAAAACATTCAACTGATCGAACGCTTCAATCCTGAAAGCATTCGATGCTGGTGTTGACCTCTACACCTTAAGTTGGATAGTATCCGTGCTATACGTGAGTCTGAAACCAATTTTAGATCTTGGAAAATTTTGTTAAAGGCATGCGCTACTGCGAAACCGGTAGAGGTAACCACATTGAAAAAACTCGTATTTTATAAATTCTTAAACTTTCTCCGTTTAGTGAAGACTAAAACTTTTCATTTTTTTTCCCATGTTCTGGGGGTAACTTTAAAACTACGCTTCTGCAACTTACGGAAATTTTTAACTCGTCCGAAACAATTAGCTCGTCCTTAAGGCAGTCCTTGAAGTAAATCCGGAACTAATCCCGAAATCCCGGGATTGGCACAGCGAGATCCCGAAAATTTCGTGATCATTGAAATCGAAAAAATACACATACCTAGTAGGCATCCGCCTACCCGCACACCACAAATCGGAGGAGGAGCTCGGCCAAACACCTAACAGAAGTATACGCGCCAATTATTTATTTATTAGTAGGCATCCGCAGCTATGGTTACAGTCTTTTTCAACAACACATAATAGCTGATATCGCCTTGATCCTCCCAAAATACAGAGTAAATATAACATTCGAGCCGTAAATACTTGGCTTTACTGTTTATTTAAAAGTCGATGACACTGGTTGATCAACGCAGTACATTTGTCTCTAGCTATTGTGGTAGTGCATACCCCATTTCCTTTTTTCGGACGTTTTCTTTTCTTTCACATTCTTCTCTTAATATCACCAATTTTAAATCGGTCAAAAGCAAAAACTGCAATCCCGGTCCGTACTTCTAAAAAAATGAGGCTAGAATGTTTTACAACTTTCAAGGCAGACAAAGAAAGAGGGAAGACCCGAGAACGAATGAGAGACAGAGAGAGAGAGAGAGAGAGAGAGAAAGAATATATGTATATCTAAATAAATTCACAACATTTGCAGAGAATACAAATAGACAAAATTTACAAAAACCCGAGAAGGGTCGACCGGTGTAGATAAACGCCAGACACAAACCGTGGCAACAACGCGCACTACTCCGAGCGTTTATCACTCGCACAAACGCAGCGATTCCAGGACCGCAGCAATGGCACAAATTATCGCAAGGCAATACCAAAAATCTGACACCGGAATGGATAGCACTTTATAGTATGCACAAGCACTAGCCAGGAAACAGAAATAAGTGTCAAAAAGTAGGCACCAAATAAAAACTCCAAAAAAATGGGAACCAAAAAACGCCCCAAACTGTGGGCACCAAGGAAATATGACGCCAAAAAGTAGACACCAAAAATATATTTCCTACAAGCTTGCACCAATAAACAAACGCCAAAAAGTAGGCAGTGTTATTTCTCTCTAGAAACTAGCAACCACAAGTGAAAACTCAGAAAAATAGCCTAAAGTGTATCTAAGATATATATAAGGTATTGCTCTCTCTCTCTCTCCCTTTCCTCTACGTTGTATATCTTTACTCTCTCGCGGAACGAAAATACTCAAAACGTTGCATGGCCTTGAAATGTTACTCTCATTCCCGCTCGTCCACCGACGCCTGAGAAGTTTCACTTCAAAAATCAATTATGATTAGAATCAATTATTTTATTGAGTAATTTGTAAACGCATTTTTGTTTAGATGAGTAGACTGGAGTTCCAACGTACGCTCTCTGCAGATTCTATCAGTTGAAACATACTCTGCATAAGCCATAACAGTATTTTATGGTCTTCGGTACGAATTTGCTTTAAAATAAAATGTATATAAACGTATCCTTCCCAAGGATCCAAGATGAAAAATGACCTCCTAGAAAGAGTTAAGCAGACACTTCTCCCAAATGCGCCGCGGTTGGCATCAGCATTTTCAATTTTTATGTTCACACTTCAGTGAAAAGCTTTCAATTAAAACATACTATACACCTAATAAAGGAACTTTGCCTTGGATCACCCTCTTCATTCAACAATTTTGGGGAAATATGAAGGGGAAGTAGGCAGAGAGGTTAGACTCAAACACCAACTTTGCCCATTCGATAGCCGAAACTGCAAAATAGGAAATTTGGATTAAGAAAAGTTTTGCACAAACTTTGAAATTTCAATGTTTTCAATACACAGAAGAACACATGGAATAACTTCATAAATAAATTATTTATCAGTGCTGATGCAACAAACTACAGTTGGTGTGCAACTTTCCAAGGCCATTTGATTATAGAACTTATTTTATTTTTCATTTAAATTGTATAACAACAATTATTAATTTTGATAATGTTTTAAATTAAAAAAAAATAAATTTAAAAAATTATTAAAATAAAAAAATATTAAAAAAAATAAATAAAAATTAATGAAAATGTTTAAAATTCCTTGGCCCAAAGCTCTAAGCCAATCAAAATATCCATCGTAGTTCAATGATGCCTAGCAATATTCGGTGCATTGATTTTATTAATCGCATACATATATAGGGTTATTCAATAGGTGCGCTTCAACTTTTCTCCGATAGGGAGGGCGAACGACGCAATATTTTTTATTTTTCGCTTGTCATTTGTAAACTTCATTAGTATACATTTCATCATGGAACGATTGCAAATCGTGCAAATTTTTTATGAAAATAATCGTTCTGTTGCTGCTACTTTAAGAGCATTACCGCCATTTTACGGTCCATTTAACAAGCCGTCCCGTTTTGGGGTTATGTGAAGTCATTGGTCTACAGTAACCAGCCGGCGACGATTTGTGAGCTCAGAGCCAATATTGAACGCGAAATTGCTGGAATTTCGGCCGATTTATGCAAAAGAGTGGTCGAAAATTGGGTTCAACGATTGGACTTCGTAAAACGTGCACGCGGTGGTCATGCAAAAGAAATCGAGTTTCATACTTAAATGTATATGTTCAAACTCGATAATTAAAAAAAAATTTGTTAAAAAAGTCAAACCGTTTGTGTTTTATTCAAAAAAGTTCAAAAGTTGAAGCGCTCTTACTGAAAAACCAATACAGTCACTCACACCTAATTTGATACAGATAAGTAAGTAAAGTTTTTTTATATTTAAGTATTAAATATTTTTTTTTAAATTTTTTTTATGTTTAAGTATTAAATATTATGAAATATAAAAGACTTGAAAAAAAGTTGGATCTGTTTCAAATAAGGTGTGGGTGACTGTATTTAGTAACAGCTTTCAATGTCATTTCGATCCTGTTTTCTTGATCGAAATTGTTAAAATTTGTTGGTTTAGTATCCGAATGGGCATGTCAACATTCGGAGATCCAAGAACTAACAGATTGATGAAATTCACTCTTCGAGTGCTTTAGATGTACGTACCGAGGAGCAAACATCGATCAGGATCATAACCTTGTTGCAGTCAAGATCCGCACACGCCTCTGCGCAGCAAAACTCTTAAACCTAACTTCACGAAGAAAATTTTTTCTACGAAACGTTGCAATCGCAATCCACTGCCAACAAATTCAACATCTGACTTCTACTCCTACTCTCAGCAAGCCGCCACACACGAGCGTATAGCCACATTTCTCGCTCTTTGCGTACCGTCGTCGAAGAAATTAGATTTTGGCGAATACAAAAAGACGAAAAAATACTATATTGCCGCAGAAGAGCACCACCTTCGGATACTTGATGCTGGGTACAGAAAAATTACGTATTTTCCGAAACGCGAAAGGTCGAAATACGTGAGTGCGAAGCTCTTGATATTCTGGTCGAAAATTCAACCGGAAAGTGATGCCGCCTTTCACCGAAAGTTACAAGACCGGCGCGATTTGCTATTAGAATAAAAACGGCGACTTGCGAACTGGTGACTGGAAACAATTTTTTGAACTGTTAGCAAAATGTTTCCTTAAAATAATAATAAATAAAAATTCTGTATCTGTGGTGTGGCCAGAAGCCAACACTTCCACCTAAAAGATCTTTTGTGTCCCATTACAAAAGTAGTTCATATTCGAAAATTTCTCCTCACTTAAAAAAAAATTAGAATCCCTAAATACCTACTTTTGTCGGATCTATTTATTTGTCCACAACCGTCTGTGGGTCCATTTGATTGAGTGCATGTGTGGCTGCAACTAAGTCTAGCAGTTGAATAAAGACGCCATGAGGGACCTTCTAGTAGACTTCTGAACGGCTACAATAAGTAGAGTTCCAAAGCGACGGAGTAAAAGTTTAATGTTGCAAGTTGCAGCTAACAAAATAGAAATGATGCGAATTCGATTTCATACAAAATACCTAAGCACCAACAAAAGCGAGATGCAAATGCATAGCAAATTGAGAGGAAAACAAATTATCGCACAAAATTTACGTGCTGAGATTTTGCGAGTTTCATTCTAATGCCAAAAAACAACAGCAATATGGAGTGGGGGCAATAACAATGGCTGCGATGTTGCTGCTGGTGCTGCTGTTTCGCCCGAACAATTCCAATTTGTTATGTGCAATGCATTTTATGCGATTTTATTTGCGCGATTAGTTCAATTGTTATTGCCGCCAAACAAGTGTACACATCTACATATGGCTATATACAGTGGCGGGCATAAAAATTCGGAGAGTCAAAAAAAGTGAAGTTTTTGCTGGTGGGAGTTTTTTGATAATTTGTTTTTTTTGATGAAAATTATTAGACTGACTAGTGGCGCTGGTACTCTCAGAAAAATGTTAAAATAGTTAAGTTTGTACTAAGTTTATAATTTGTATTTTTTTTACAAAATAATGTCTTGATAATTTTTTAAATTAATATACCTTATTACATGAATATATTGTGTTTTAAACGGTTAGAAACATATTTTTAATATACCTTCTGCTCAAATATGAACGAGACGTTATCAATAAAACGGTTCGCGGATGACATATGGCAAAAATACATTTTTTGTTTTTTGGTAGGACTCTTATAAGCTTACATGGCAAATTTCAGCGTGATATGTCACATAGTTTGTTTTCTGTGCTACTGTAAACAAGTCAAGCTCGAGTGTGTTCTTCGAATTTAACGATGGAAATTCAAGTTGAACAAAGAATTTGTTTGAAATTTTGTTATTTCAAAAAAATTTCGACTTCAGGCGCCTTAAAAATGTTGCAGACAACCTATGGGGACTCTGCTCTAACGCGTGCACGTGTTTTCCAGTGGTACAAATCGTTCAAAGAGGGCCGTACATCGGTTGAAAACTTGCCTCATGAACGTCGGCCAGCAACATCAGTAAACGACGAAAACATCGGAAAAGTAAAGGAAATTGTGCTTGAAAATCGACTAATCGCAAAATCGGTTAACGCTGAATATTATTTAGACGTTTTAAAGCGTTTGCGCGAGAACATTCGTCTTAAAAGGAAGGAATTGTGGGACAACAAGTCATGGTTCTTGCATCACGATAATGCACCAGCTCACACATCACGTCTTGTTCGCGATTATTTGAACAAAAACAAAGTTAATATCGTTCCACAAGCACCGTATTCGCCTGATTTGGCTCCGTGTGACTTTTTCCTGTTTCCCAAGCTCAAGTTGCCGCTCCGTGGAAAACATTTTGAGACAATTGAAGTCATAAAAGAGAATTCGAACAACACACTCGAGCTTAACTTGTTTACAATAGCACAGAAAACAAACTATGTGAAGTATCACGCTGAAATTTGCCATGTAAGCTTATAACAGTCCTACCAAAAAACAAAAAAATTTATTGTTGCCATATGTCATCCGCGGACCGTTTTATTGATAACGTCTCGTTCATATTTGAGCAGAAGTTATGTGCTTGACGGACATACTTTTGTCTCGAATGTTCCCATAGAAATTAGTTCAATGATAGAGATGCCTGTCTGTTCAATGTCAGCGAAGAAAAAATAATTCAAAGAAGTGTAGGGAGAGAGAAAAAGAAGGAAACGTGCGACAGGCATGTCATTGGGGAAAGCGCAATCGAGAAATGTTGACGATGCTCTGTTACCAAATTATAAAACCAATAAAAAATGTATTCCCTCTGGTTTAGTATTTAAAAATAATAACTTAATTTTTTTATAGGAACATTTTTTCATAATTTTTCTCTAATAACTATACACTGATGCAGCTGTTAAAGTAATTTTTTTTGTCTACTGGCCGAATTGGTCGTCTCATAAGAATTTGAAAATAGTCAAACATTTTTGTATAAATTTTTTTATTATGAATAATAAGTAATTTAAGAAATGGCGAAGAGAGAAAGAACAAAAGTAGGTTAAGTAGGGCTGACACCGCCTTGCATGAAGGAAAACACAATCGTTAAAAAAACGCTGTTGCCAAATTACAAAACTGATGAAATATTGATGATGAAAATAGTCAAGTTTTTGCTATGTTTAACAATAATATTTTTTAATAGCAAAATTTTTAGATAATTTGGTTCTAATAACATAATACATTACTATAACTGATGATGAAGTATTTTTTTCTATTGGTCCTATAGGTTCTCTCATAAAAATGTTAAAATAGTGAGGTTTTTGCTAAATGAATTTTTTCATAGACTGGGTGGTGTATTGATCATTTTTTTTAATGACTATCCTCTGTTGCTAAATTATAAGACCGACGATATATTGGCTCCTAGAGGTCGTATTGGTCCTCTCATAACAATTTGAAAATAGTCGAACTTTTAATTAATAGTCGAACTTAATTTTTTTTATTGTGAATACAAAGTAATTTAAAGAAATGATGGAAAGATAAAGAAAAAAGGTACGACCGGCACGGCTCCCACCGCCTTGTAGGGAGACCGCAGTAATTAAAAATGCTCTGTTGCCAAATTATAAAACTGATGAAATATTGATGCTGAAAATAGTCAAGTTTTTGCTATATTTAATAATACTAATTAAATTTTTGTCTAGAAAAATTGTTTGATAATTTTTTTCTAATAACTATGTATACACTGCTGCAACTGGAGAAGTATTTTTTTTCTACTGGTCCTATTAGCTCTCTCTCAAAAGTTTGCAAATAGTCAAGTTTGAATTGCAATCATTTTTATATAGGACTAGCTGTACCCGGCGCGCGTTACTACGCAAACAACTAAAATAAATATAAGAAAAATAACTTTAAAGAAAAATCAGTACACAAATGAATATTTCATAATTTAATGCATAATTCATTCTAAACCATTTTATTGATTTTATTTCGAAAAAATTGTGGCATTATAAAGTTTAGCTGTGGGATACACAATATTTCTTGTTTTTCTATCTGGCGCGTAGACGAATAAATCAGGAGGTTTTTCGACACGTGAGCAAGCCACATAGAACTATCCATGTGAGAAGCATGGATTCTCAGAAACCATGGGGCGGAATTTGCTACTCTGCAGCGCCATCTGGTGGCGAGTGGCATCAATGAGCATATTCTACAAACCTTCTCCATGGAAAAATTCATATATATACCAATTTTTATAATAATCGGTCAGTAGTTTTTTAGTTCATCGATGACATACAGACAAACATTCATTTCTATTAAGGCTGGTTAAGCTTCCAGGGCCGGTGTTGATTTTGAATAAAATAAAATTTTTTTAGGAAACTATTGTCATTTTTCCTTACTATGATAATATTGGTATAGCTCAATTACGTACGCAACAAAATATCGGGCAAATGGCCGCCGCGGCCTCGGCGGCACACCTCCATCCTATGGTCCAAATTTTCGATGACGCTGAGGCTTAATTGAGGCTCTATGCCGTTAATGTGCCGAATTATCTCATCCCTTAGCTCTTGAATTGTTGCTGGCTTATTGACGTACACCTTTTCTTTCAAATAACCTCAAAGAAAGAATTCCATGGGTGTCAAATCACATGATCTTGGCGGCCAATTGACATCGCCACAAAGTGAAATTATTCGGCCATCAAATTTTTCGCGCAAAAGAGCCATTGTTTCGTTAGCTGTGTGACAAGTGGCACCGTCCTGTTGAAACCACATACCGTCCATATCCATATCTTCCAATTCGGGCCATAAAAAGCTCGTTATAATCTCACGATAGCCAACACTATTCACAGTAACTACCTGTCCGGCCTCATTTTGGAAAAAATACGAACCAATGATGCCGCCGGCCCATAACCGCACCAAACAGTCACTCTTTGTGGGTGCATTGGTTTTTCAGCAATCACTCTTGGATTATCATTCGCTCAAATGCGGCAATTCTGCTTATTGACGATCCACTGAGGTGGAATTGAGCCTCATCACTGAAGATGATTTTCTTCACGAAGTGCGCGATATGCATTTTGATTTGAACGCCCGTATTCATAATAACCCTGAATAACTTTAACGCATTGCTCGATTGTGTATCTTTCCATGGTTCAAATTGAGTTAGTCTGAAATTGAAAAATGTCAAATGAAATGTAGAAAAGAACTTGACGTTTCGGTGTGGTTCACATTCAACATCGGCCCTTGAAATTCAACCACCATATAATAACAATAATGTTTTGATAACTATTTTAATGAATACATTTTAATACACAAATAGATTGTTTCCTAAATAGTTAGAAATATATTTTTAATATATGTATTAGGGGAAACGTAATCGAGAAATGTTGATAATGCGCTGTTGCCAAATTATAAAGCAGATAAAATATTCATTCCAACTGGTCGTTTTTGTCCTCTCATAAAAATGTGAAAATAGTCAACTTTTTTGTATAAATTTTTTTTTATGAGAATGTATTGTTATTTCCTTCAATTACTACACTCTGCTGCAAAATTATTAGGTTGATGGAGTATTCATTCCTTCTCGGCCTACTGGTCTCTTTATGAATTTCCAAAAAAATATCCGACGACTGGCTTTACTTCTTCCCCAGATCCTACGTTTCCACTTATTTTCCTGAAATTATAATTTTTTTCGTAGCAAGAAAATTTACTTTCTTCACATTTCACCGTTTTCTTAAAATTAGACAAGGCCTCTAGACTCTGCGGCCCATTAAAAGCAAATTTACTACTTCTTCGATTTTTTATTTCCTTATCAGTACCTCTTCCTTCATAAGTGCACTCTGGCAACCCTCTTCGCCACCCACCAGCAAAATTCCTAGTGGCGTGACTGCTGTGGCGCCATTGAACCTCAGCTGCCTATTCACGCTGCCGGCGGTCAATTGTTGCAAATTGAACAGCTCGCCTACTGCTTGCCAAGTACGAGTATCGCGTACCTCCTGCCGCTTTCTTGCAATGCCTACGCTCTGTCGCCCGTTAATATGTCTTTATTTCCACTGCATACTTTTTAATTTTATTTTGTTTCCAATTCTCTTTTTAATTGTTTCTATTTTTCCGCTGCACTCATGTTTTCTCTCGCCCTCCTCTGTTTTTTCGCTCTCTCTATTTGTTTTATTTTTTAACTTAATTCAGTCAGTAGCCTTCCATCCTGCCATATTCCTGCCGCCCTCTGCAATTTGTTTTAGCCTAATTGCTCTTTGGCATTGCTGCCAACAACCGTTCATCGTTCAATCAGCGCCATTTGCCATTTAGCTAAGCGATAAAAGTTCTATATTTTCCAATAAAAGAAAACAAGGAAAAAAAAAAATGTTTATTACCGCTAGAATTTATGTTGCAGTTGTTCGCTTCTATGTTGGCGATTTCGCGCATCCAAATGCAATGGAGAGTTAGTCAGCCGCTTAGCGAGAAAGTTTTTCACTGATGTGTTAATTGTTGCAATGCAAAGTGAGTTGCTAATTCTCGTTTACTCTTTTACTTCATTGACAGATTTTCGAATGTTAACTGCACTAAAGTATTCTCTTATCGTATTTGCCCCCAACTCTCAAATTCCCAAGCCAAAGTGAGCCGAAAACTTGTTTGTTTTTGTTTATTTTGAATTCCCTGTATTTGGTTATGTGATGACAAAAAGTAGGTACAATTTTAAATTTAAATAAATAAAAAACAAATTTGGTATAAAATATCCATCTCTGCATTCAAATTTAACAACACCAAAAGTTTAATTCTCACGAGTATATAAAGGGTGGTTAAGTTTCATGAGCCGGTCTTGATTTTCAATAAAACAGAATTTTTTTAGGAAATTATTGTCATTTCTCTTTATTATGATAATATTGGCATGGCTCAATTACGTATGGAACAAAATATCGGCCAAATGGCCACCGCGGCCTCGGCGGCACACCTCCATCCGATGGTCCAAATTTTCGATGACGCTGAGGCATAATTGAGGTGCTATGCCGGAAATGTGCCGAATTATCTCATCCTTTAGCACTTGAATTGTTGCTGGCTTATCGGCGTACACCTTTTCTTTCAAATAACCCTAAAGAAAGAAGTCCAACGCTGTCAAATCACATGACCTTGGCGGCCAATTGACATCGCCGCGTCGTGAGATTATTCGGCCATCAAATTTTTCGCGCAAAAGGGCCATTGTTTCATTTGCTGTGTGACAAGTGGTACCGTCCTGTTGAAACCACATATCGTCCACATCCATATCTTCCAATTCGGGCCATAAAAAGTTCGTTATCATCTCTCGATAGCGAACACTACTCACAGTAACTGCCTGACCGACCTCATTTTGGAAAAAATACGGCCCAATGATGCCGCCGGCCCATAAACCGCACGAAACAGTCACTCTTTGTGGGTGCATTGGTTTTTCCGCAATCACTCTTGAACTATCATTCGCCCAAATGCGGCCCTTCTGCTCATTGCCGAATCCACTGAAGTGAAAATGTGCCTCGTCACTGAAGATGATTTTCTTCGATATGCATTTTGATTTGAACGCCCGTTTTCATAAGACTGAATAACTTTAACGCGTTGCTCGATTGTGTATCTTTCCATGGTTCAAATTGAGTTAGTCTGAAATTGAAAAATGTCAAATGAAATGCAGAAAAAAACTTGACGTGTAGGTGCGGTTCACATTCAACATCAGCCCTTGAAATTTAACCACCCTTTATATGTAGTTATATATTGGGAGAAACCGTTCCTTGGCATCATATGTAGTACGTCTCTGCGGCCACCAAAGCTATTTTTAAGAGCAGACCATCTAAGTTAACTCAACCTGGTCATGTTTCTTGCCAATTTCTAAGTAAAGTCTACAAATAGTTTCCAACATCTGTATCTACATATATGGCCGTATGTATGTACATACACATATGGCTATATTCAGCAAAACAATTCATTGCTCTACATAAATCAGGAAATGTTAAAATCCATGAAGCCTGACAGCAGCGAACAGCACAAACAGAATAGCTTTGATAGAATCAGCCGCTCAGCACCAACAGACAACCTGAGTTCTACAAACACACATACGCACCTATACATATGCATATGCGCATTTTTTGCTCCACTTTGTGTACACCGGTAAGTCAATCTCCAGATGCACTGGTATGATTGTGTGCTCGCATTGTATCACTTTTTTGATGCAACAATAAATCGTTGAAAATGCATTTAAGAAATTAATAACATTACTTCAAAGCGGGCAAGCGAAAAGCTTCAAAACCTGCAGTAGGAGCAGCTGCAAAAAAAAAATTAATAAATAAAAAATTAAAAGCAGAAAGCAAAACAATGCAATAATAATAAAATCGCAGAGATAATAACAAAGGCAAACTCGTTAGATATTAAGCGGCGCGCGCATACATTTCCATGCCAACTTCAATGACTGCTAAATGTGTATGTGTGCGTGTTGTGGTGTATATTTTTAGATTTAATTTTTGTATCATTCATTTGCTTACTTTGTACTGGCTTTGTAATTGTTGTTGTTACTGTTGCTGCGGTTTCCAATTACTGCAATGCGAGCACACACAAAGACGTTTTACCAGGGAAGCAGCATAACTCACGTAAATAGCCACCCATGTGCAGCTACAACAACAACAGCAACAGCAGCGGCAAAAACAAATGGTCCAAGTAGCAGCATTAACGCAATCAACAACAACAAGCCGCATAAACAAGTAAAAGTAAAGGAAAAAAATGTTTAGCAACATTTTCTGATGGAAGGCAGTACGCAGCCGCAATTTACCTTACAACATTCGAATAAATAGCAAGAAAAGGAAAAGTTTACTCGTAACTTCGTATGGAATCGATTTTTTATACACAGTGAGCGATTTCATGTCAAGTAATTCAATTATTTTGGATATTATCGGATATTTCTCTGAAAACTATTTTATTTGTAGACTTGAATACTAAACAAATTTTAAAGAAAAAATAATAATTTTCGATTTATACAAAGTAGAAAATTTTGGTAGAGAGGTTTTTAATGTGAATAAGCATTGATTCTTTTTAAGATTTAAAATTTTTTTTTGACATTTTTTAGCATAAAATATAATTAAAAAAAGATAAATTTCTGTGCGTGTTTTTCAAAAATGGCAAATAAAAATATTTCCCAAAAATCTGGAATAAACAATACATTTTTTTCCCAACATTTAACTTTTTTTGCATAACTTTAATTTTTTTTATGGAACCAAAATTCTTTTGCTTAAATATTTTTTTGTTTTTTGCATAATTTTGCGAAAATAATTTTTTTGTTCAGAAATAAATTTTTGTTTTTTGCATAATTTTTATTGTAGAACAAAAACTGTTTTTGGGAATGTTTTTTTAAGTATTTTGTCCTAAAAAAGTTGAGCATCGAGAGTCACACTTTCGACGGAGCAGGCACCCCGAACTAAGCTTCAGTTTTTTGAGAACTAAATTTTTTTGCATAATTTTGCGAAATTTAAATTTGTTTTTTACAAAAATTAAAAGTAAAATATTTTTTTTTGCAAAAATAATTTTTTTTTCATAATTTTGCGAAATTTGAAATTTTTGCAAAAATAATTTTTTTTGTACAGAAAAAAAATTTTTTTTTGCATAATTTTTAGAACAAATACTTTTTTTGGACTTTTTTTTAAGTATTTTTTCCTAAAAAAGTTGGGCATCGAGAGTCACACTCTCGACGGTGCGGGCACCCCTAACTAAGCTTCAGTTTCTTGAAAACTGAATTTTTTTTCATAATTTTGCGAAATTTAAATTAAATTTTTTCCAAAAATTAAAACTAAACTATTTTTTTTTACAAAAATAAAATTGTTTTGCGAAAATAAATTTTAGTTTCAGAAATAAATCTTTCTGCATAATTTTTAAGGCAAAATATTATTTTTTTTTTTTGGAATTTTTTTTTTAATTATTTCATCCTGAAAAAGTTGGGCATCGAAATCACTTTCTCGACGGTGCAAGCAGCGCTAACCAAGCTTCAGCGCTTAGCATACGTGTGCATCACGGGAGCGATGAGGACCGGCCCTGCAGCTGTGGTGGATGTGATGCTTGAGTTGACACCACTCCATATAATTATTCAGCAACCCACGTACCCTGCGGAATATTACCAGGGGCGGCTTCGAGAGAAGAAAAGTGATGTCATCTGAAAACATGAAAGTGCTAAGGCTGCAGCTCCCACTTACCCAGCTACCCAGAGATGATATCACTAAGGTGATCAAATTCGGAAGAAGTTCAGAATTGAACTGAACAATAAATACAGTAGACCTGCATTTGAAAAGAAACTCCAGGAGTGTACCCCCACTGGTACACAGATGGCTCAAAACTGGAGCTCAAGGCCCAAAAACCAAGCGCTCTGTGGTGATGGGCAGTTTTCCAAGCATATTCCAAGCGGAAATGTATGCCATTTGTCAATGTGCAGAGATAAACTTAGACAGAAATGTCAGGAATGGGCGAATTGCCATTCTGAGTGACAGTTAGGCGGCACTCATGATCCTATCGCCCTACGAGTTCAAATCCTCACTAGTTCTGGAGTGTATTGTGAGATTTAATCTACTAGGATCGCACAATCACATCCGGCTTATTTGGGTACCAGGACACAGGGGTATAATTAGGAACGAAATAGTGGACGCATTCGCGAGAGAGGCTGCGGTCGCACCTCGATATCTTCTTTGCTATCGGACAACACACCTTCAAGGAGAAGCGTAGGAGTGAAGAGCTAGAGCTAAGGGAGGTTAGCTGGCACCAAAATGAGAGGTTACACCAGGCGAAATCCTTACTGGCGGGGTACAGTCAAAAGAGTTTTAGGAAACTCATTACCTTACCTAAGGTTAAACTGAGAATATTGACGGGTATTGGGGCAGTCGTCTGTACAATATTGGTATATGATGCACTGCGTTTCTGCGACCAGTACCCAAAGACTCCAATACACCTTCTCCTTGGATGCAGCGCTGCAGCGCAAAGAAGGTTGAGACATCTCGATCGAATGCGGCCAGAGGAGAGGCATTTACGCTCAGCCCAATCCAGTTCTGTTCTTAGTTTAATAAGGGAACTGGGCTTGAAGGAGGTACTGTGAAGAGTAGAGGGCACAAAAGACCATGAGGTCGAAGTGTGAACCTCATATAGGATCTACTCTCGTCTAATCTAATCCTGAGAAATTAAAAAATTGAATATAAATAATTTTGTTTTGCAGAAAAATAAACTTTTTTGTAAAATTAAAATTTTTCGCAAAAATATAATTTTTTTGGCATTTTTTTTTTCTGAACTTTTTTCGAAATTTTTATCTTAAAAATTAAATTATTTTAAATGTTAAAAAGAATGGAAGATATTTCACCTAGAAGAACTACAAAGTTTTTTAAAATTGAGTAAATTCTCCTAAATAATTCGATCACTTGACATGGAATTGCTTTAATGTTTAGTAAGTCGCCTGATGCAAGTAGGCAAAGGAAATAGGCAAACATTTTCGAATTAGGAGGCACCATCAACCTCCTCATCGCATTTGAGTTGGGAAGTGGCCATGGGACGTCTTTCCAGGCGAACTGATATTTTCATAGAAAAACTTCATAATTTTTCGCATTCAGAAGCATTTTAGTATTGAGAAGCATAGGGGACTATACAGGGCCGTCGAGGTAAATCCGGAATGTTGAGCTTAAAAACAAAACTTTTGGATATCTACTCAAAAATAATTTTATTTGCACTTAACTTTGTATAATGTGAGTACACATATCTTAGTTGATAATTATTCAATGTAACCTCCATCTCGTGCAATTACCAGTTCCAGCCAGGACCTGAAGCGCCCACATGCTCGAGCTACCTCCTCTTTGTCCATTGTGGTCATCACTTCCTCGATGGTTGTCTTCAGAGCGTCCTTAGTGTTATGAGGCTTCGCGTTAACTTTTGCTTCAACTGTGCCCCACACGTAATAATCAAGAGGATTGCAGTCTGGGCTTGAAGGTGGCCAAAAATCTGGTGACCAGTGGTAGGGTAGGTTGTTCTGGAGCCAAGCCTGAGTCTTCTTTAGCTTGTGAGCAGGTGCGGAGTCCTGCTGAAACACATATTCTCTTCCAGCAGCCACGCGGTCCATCCAGGGTTGCGTTTTTTTGTAGCCAAACCACTCAATTATCTCTTTAGGGCTTTTTCCGGCGCCAAGTGACTCTAGTATCGCAGCTCTTTTGTCCTGCTCTCGACTCAACGTTTCAATAGCACTTACTTCGGCACTCCAATGTCAATCAGGAAACGATACACCAAAAATATGTCCCTTTATCAGCGGTTTTAGACTTAACGCTACTGCTCCAGAGCTTTCGAAATGTTTTCCTGATTTACCTCGACGGCCCTGTAGTTATGACATGGAAAGTGCTTTTTCAACTCTTATGGCTGTCAACTTCCAACTTTTCTGTGCGAACTCCTGAAAAGTAGCTAGCAATTCTGAATGGTCACTTTCATAGTTTGACGAACACTATACGAAAAAATACAACTTTTTACAAAATAACAAGATTCCGATAACAGATTCTCGGAGAGATGGCAAACAAATTTGATTTTTTTTGAGGGGGGCGGGTCAAAACTACTAGCATTTATACATTCGTATGCTAAATTTACGTAGGAAATCACTTGATCGCAGATCGAATTGTGATCACATGAAAGGAGACGAAAAACCAAATGAAACCAAGAAAGTTTACATCTCGAATGGACTAAGAATTAGTATTTATGCACAAATAATAGCATTACTACTTCAGGTTGTCTTTATATGACAGACTTTTAAATACAAATTTAAATTTATGCATTGGGTACAAAAAGCTTTTTGAGTTGCGTGGAAAAACTATTGATTTCAATTGAAAAATAGAGACAATTTTAGCCCATAAGAGAGGTATCACACATGTGGGGTTTTGGTAGAAAGTAAAAAAACCAATAATGGCAGAGATTTGAAAAAGTTTGCCTAACGAGATTGCACAACAGAAGTTGCCACAGAAGTATGCCTTGGAAAATACAATAACGAAACCAATTTTTAAGTCTTACAAAGTCTTTGTTTAATTGGCAATCGAAGCACTAATTAATTTGCCAAATACCAACAATAACAAAATCAAGCTTTCACATATGTATACAGCAACAATAACAGCAACAGCAAGCGGCCAAGTGCTTGCTCGAGCAGCAGCTGCATGTGGAAGGAGAAGAAGTTGAGGCATTTAGCTTCAGTTTACAAACTGAAATTGATATTACCGACAAAACAAAAAAGCAACAGTGAAAAGTTTTTGGAGGGCGAAGCAACAATGTGTCTGCCACAATTACAACAACTAGCTACCGAAAACACAGTGTGCAACTGACGGCTACTACAGATTGAGCGAGATGGGCAACAACTCACATCGCTTTTGCCAACCCCTCAATTGGAGCGACTGGGTTTTATGGTGCTTATCTTTTTTTTTTTTTTTGTTTTTTTTTTTTAATGCTACATTCTGTTATGTGCACACTGACTTTATTTTGTGTGACTGCCACAGACAGTGCTGAGGATGTGCACTTATCTATTAAATCCACAAAAAATTTGCCACAAAAGCAGCACCCATAGGGCAGCGGCTAGTGAAACTCCCAAAAGCACTAAATGGAAGTTAGTTTAATGCTCGAGCTGATTGAACTTATGCTGCATGCCACACACAAGCGGCCGATAATGTCGATTTAAGTGAGAGCACATATCATCAAATGCATTTTGTGGCCATTATCATCTGCCACTGTCAAGGCCCTCGGAACTGCTGGTGGCATCGCCATCGCAGCAGCTACATCAACACCGGCAAATCAGTTGCGTCGCACACACGCACAGCTATCGTAGCGTCTACGTGGCTCAACCATTACAATTTGCACAGTCATTGGCATGTTGCAGATTTGCAAGCACTCTGCCACACTGACTTTATGTACTTTCAGTGAGCTGCACTTTTCATCCCCCACCGGAAAAAAATACTCTAAATCCCTCTTTCAATTTCTAAGTATCACTCATTTAGTCAATTTCATTTCCGCCTTGTTCTTTCCACTCCACTCCCATCCTTGTAAGCGACCCTCATCATCGTTGCGCTGTGCGTGGCATCACATCGCATCCTATCTGCTGCGCCACCTCTCAACTTTGTGTTGCCACATTATGTTGCAGATTACTTATTTGTATCTACTCGCACACATCAGATCTACTTTTATTTCGCCCAGCATTTGCTCTACTCACTTTGCTCGTCGCTTAATTTTTGGGGATGCATTTCATGTTTTGCTTTATCTCCATTTAACTGTCCATAAAATGCTTCCGAATAGCTTCGATAATGAATTTGTATTTTTACGCCATTGATTGCAATTTATCTTCGGTCTTTTGTTGCTATTTAGTACTTCTCTAATGCTTCCAATCTGTATAATACTAATTCTTTGATGGATTACTATAAGCAGATTTATGCGTAAATCGATATTCGTGAGTTGTTTGTTGGAGAGGGGCGGCAGGAACCAGCAACTGTGGAAGGGGAGACGCCAGTAATGGAAAAGCTGTGGTGGAAAAAGAGGGCAGAAGGCGGGGAATTCAGAAATGCTTTCATACTGCAGGAATAATTTAAAAAAAGTTGTTAAAAAAATGTAAAAAGTATTCCAAATTGAGTGGCTGGAATATTTGAAGGCCTCTTAAAGGTAAATAGCACTTCTGCCGTGCATAAGTTTAGGTAGATAGGTAAAATGGTTAAAGTGCCAGACTGGCACTCCTCCAGTGGCACTAAAGCGTCGTTTTGGTACTATTATGAAACCACCAACAAGCAGACAACTACAGCTATGCAGAGCTGACGGAGAAGGTTGATGGGACTTAGGTTGAAGCACTGCTACAGGCTATAGAAGAAAGCAGAACCCAGTGACCTTAGTCGTCTAGCTGTCAATCGCGGACATTTGCAGAGCAAATCCGCAATAGCCTCCTTCTCTGAAAGGCCCCCATAGCTTATGCAATGGGGGTTAAATGACGAACTTAGCTTTTCTGCGTGAGTGCCATTTGTCCAATGACCGGTATGAGCTATGAGTTTGAAAAATGAAAAGCGCAGAGTCCCCAGGACTTTCTGAGTCCTCCGGACTTTGTGAGTTGTACTCGAGCCAAAGGGTTTTCGAAATAGCACATGAAGAAATGGAGCTCCATCTGAGCTGCGCCTTCCTGAGAAATAAGTGATGCAATTCCCCTTTAACAACAGTCAGGTGGATGCCTATGATCGGGTGGGAGACTTTGAGAACAATTCACTCTACCCTTTCCTCGCAAGCTCAACAGCAATTTCATTTAAGAGAGATTTCATCTCCTCCTTCCAGGAGTTGACTAGTATGGATCTGCACCATGGCGTCGTCAGTGCCGTGATCGCAATTTAACTATCGGAAAAAATGTTGACATCTCCTCGCTTCCGCATTCCCTAAGCATTCTGCAAGCCTGCAGGATCGCGAAGACTTCAGCCTGAAAAACAGTATTCGGCAGTTTTAAGGATATAAATGATGTGCATATGTTTAAGTCACAAATCGAACAAAACCCTATCCGGATCAAACCACTTTGTCCATACCGTGAACCGTGGAATTAATCAAATTTCCATTTGTAAACCCTCCGGAAAGTTATTCAAGAAGGCTTGACGGAAGCTGTGCAGCCTTATTTCTGCCGGATCCCAAATACTGATTAGATGAAAGGTGTGCGCTTCTCTTTCCTCAAGATATCTACAGTTTCATGACACCATTTCTAAGACGAGATTCTAATCAGCGTGAGTTCGAGTTGTATAGAGACTTCAAATCTTTGAAAAGCCACAGACGTTCTTCTTATGTATTTGTATTTATAAGTTTATAATTGGTGCGTACATCTTTTGTTGGGTGTTTCCCCAAACTCCTCTTCCGTTTTGTGTTGTGCGATTTAGTTCAGAATTGAAGGAACCTATTGTTTTATGCCACTTCCGAATAGCAGATGATTTTTATGAGGCGCTTTTTCATTGCATAAATTCACTCGGAAGTTGGCCAAAGCTTGACGAGAAGCAACCGATATTAGAAAAAATCCTGTTCTATTATTTGGGGTTTCATGCTCACTGTGGATTTCTATCTCATGCACTATAGAATGGCAGTCCTGCAAAATCCCATCCGGTTATGACAGCCGCGGTAGTTTGATTTCACTTCTTCAAATATTCACTTCCCACTGAGCTTAGCCGTCCTGTACGTGGAGGTGGTACTCTGCTGGCCACGAAACCGGTAGTCTTAGCCGGTCTACATCTAGAAAGCTTATAAATTAGTAGACATACTCACGTTGGGTAGGTACTGGGATGTTTCTGGCAATATTTCATAAAAAAAAAATGTTTCTGACACTTGCTTGGCCGGAGTTACGTAATGTAGTTGGATGAAACCGGCTTGAAGTTACTCCCGAGCTACCTCATGGGCCATAATCGAATGCGTACGCATTTTCCTAGAATGCCACTTTCTGCTGAGTAAATCGAATTTGTCTGGTGGACGATGAAATGTTTCCACGCATTTTCTCTCGGAATGTCTAGCTTTAGCTATGTCTCAAATTTGTCTGGTGGACGATGAGATGTTTCCACGCATTTTCTTCCGGAATGTCCAGTCTTTGGTATGTCTCAAATTTGTCTGGTGGACGATGAGATGTTTCCACGCATTTTCTTCCGGAATGTCCAGTCTTAGCTATGTCTCAAATTTGTCTGGTGGACGATGAGATGTTTCCACGCATTTTTCCCCGAAATGTCCAGTCTTAGCTATGTCTCGGTGACTATTCTTTAAAAATGTGTAACCGATTTTGTGACTTAAAAATTCGGCTACGAAGAATTTTTGACCTAAATGAGTGCTATGAAGGCGGAGAGGAAGGAAGTTTTTGGATATGCCTCGGAGTATAAAAGTTCTTCTGGGGATCTCTTGAGTAGTCCTCTGTTTCTATATTACTGAATCTCGTTCAGCATTAAGTTTAATGCTTTCTGGGAAGATGCGGGTTGGGTTCAACAGTTTGTTTTACTGTTGTTGTTGATTTACGATGAATACAATCAGGCAAGGTTTCGTGTATTATACATTGATATTATCTTAGTACGAGTCATGGGTTTTCAGGGTTGGCATTGGTTGGTACGTCTTGGTATACGCTACAATTATCAGAGCACTCAGACGATGAGCTCATCATAAGAATCACGGTAAATACTTGTATCGACTCAAATCTTCGAAGTTAGAGCTGTTCTTGAACATACAAATATGAATAGGCTTTCTCTGCCGACGTATACTGGCATCAACTGAAGCCAAACCTGACTTTGGTAATATTTTTTTTAAAGTATACGAGTAGGTACCTATATATCTCTTGCAATGCTATCACAAAGGATGAACCAAACTTCTTCATCCAAGTGGGCCCACTCTCTGGGCAACCATCTCTACCTAACCTAACCTATCCTATATATATATCGGGTGTTTCTAAGGGCTTGAGCACTAAAATGATAACACAAAACAGAAATTTGGTGGAATGCATAATTTCATGGCATTTTATCTTAGATATCATATCCAGCATAGGTACGCTGAGTCTACGAGTTGCATGACCCATTCGTCCAGTCCAAATTTTGACTACTATTTCCAGTAAATCTGAACAATAAATATAAATGAGCCCAATCAGCAAAAATACGATGCAAGATCATTTCTTAAAGTTTTCCACGTAGTCGAAGAACCAAGGGGAATAAGTTGAGAGCGACGACGAATCGACTTTTTGGTGTCTTCTTCAACACTTCACTTTTTTTTAAGTAAATTTCCACAATTTGAAGTCGTTGCTCTGGCATTAAGGGATCGTGTTGAATTTGCCATCTCTACAATACGGAAATGTCAACACAGTTTGTCATTCTCAGCTGTCAAACCATAGTTATCGATACCTATAGTTCTCATATAGCTAAAAACACCCGATAGTAATAAAATACTCTATGTTAACCCGAATTGTTTTAACGACCTACTAAAGTTTTCAAGTTGCGATGCGGTATTCGAGGCGGTACCTGCTGGAGGTAGCAGAGGAAGAGGAAGGCCTCGTCTGCGTTGGAAAGATCAGGTGGAGAAGGACTTAGCTTCACTTGGTGTGTCCGATTGGCGTCGGTTAGCACGAGAAAGAAACGACAGGCGCGCTTTGTTAAAGTCGGCCAAAATAGCGTAAGCGGTTATAGCGCCAATTAAGAAGAAGAAGAAAGTTTGCAAATTGTTTTCAAATAAGTGGAAAAAGTCGTCAAAATACACCGTGTGGTGTGTCCACAAAAACAATACCTCCTCTCCTTCTCGAGAGACACTCTTCTCGGGACTACTTTCTATATCGGAGTACCCGGAACGTCATCCGTAAAGGACCAAATCTATTCAACCACGTCTAGGCCCACCATATTTGTAGCCAACTTGCATGCTATAGGCTCGTCTTCTTGTGTCTCTATCTCTTCGCTTTGCTGCACTGTGTCGAGGTCTATCTTTCGCAGTACATCTCGATCAGCTGTCCTCGCGTTCGAGCATTTTGCTGATTTTGTTGCTCGGCGCGATGTCGCCATTCTGCTCCCTCAGAGCATTTCTTTCCGTTAAGTGAGAATTTTGCTGTTCAGCATGAGCAAGATTCTCATCAGATCGTCCAGTTTTTCGTCTACCAGTCCTTTTTTGATCCTCGACAAAACCAATTACTTGAAATTTTTTCACAAGCCTTTGAATTGTCGAATTATTCGGACGATGATTTGCACCAAAAAAATCACGGATTTTGCGATATTTGGCCATTAAAGATCGACCATTTTCATAATAAGTTTCAACAATTTTAGCCGTTGTGCTATTGTGTAACGTTGTAATCTGCTTGACAAATGTCAAAGATGACATAAAAAGATGGTACCTTGACATCCAGGCGCCACTTTTGTCTAAGAAATCGTTTAATGAGTTTGGTCGATTTTATTTTTATTATTATTTTCACAACTTCTTTAATGTTAAATAAATTTAATTCGAGCTTTCTTCGTAGCTGGTTGGAATGGAATATCTTCCTTTTATTTATGAATTTAATTGAATTTGAAAGTTGAAACTACTAAGAGGCAATTTAGGGATGGATAGGTTAGCCATATCTTTTGTGCAATAATTTCTCGACTGGTGTGGAGTATTTCCCACTCTTGAGTACTTCCTCATGTGGAGTCTGCCTTCCAAAAGTACATTGACAGACTACTTATCAAAGAAATATAACAAAAAAGAGTGGCTGTTCCACCAAGCATTCATGCACTTATTTACATGGCAATTTTAATTTTCCTTTGAAACTCCCTCGAGCTACTGATAAAAAGTCCACTGCAAAGAGTTAATAAAAAAATATTGCTGCAAATGACCTTGACGACCATCTAGCAAAAGGATTACGCATACCAACGTGTAATCAATGTCACGAGTCCAATAAGATCTTTAAATATCTGTAGTCAAGCCGCAACCAAATGCCTAAAGGAAAAATAACAGAGTCGAAAGCAACAAATTTTAATTAACGACATAAAAAATTCATTAAATTTCTTACATCTCCTGCCGGCTGTGTATCTCAGAAAGCAACAAAACTAATCCGCAGCTGAACATAGCAGCAAAGTCTACCTGAAAGCAGCATAATGAGCAGGTTCAATGTATACACTGCCGCTCTTTCACCCCATTGCCCCTAACAACCCAATATTGCCTAATAATCGATGAACGATGCTAACCCGACTATTCTGCTGCTCGTGCCGTCTCAACCAGTTGCGCGCCAGATGTCAGAAAATTTGTAAGGAATTTGTATATTTTAGCAGCCACCAAAAAGGAAAGTGGAAGAAGGCCGGAAAAATTGACATGCCACATTAATGAAGCTCAACTACACAGAGAAGACGGAGCAAATAAAAATTTACATATGTATGTATGGATATGTACACCAAGGCATTTTCAGTGCTGGGTATTATTTTTGATGAAATGATTGACACGCGACTGTCGGCGATGATGATGACGGCGATGAAGAAAAACAAGAACAACAAAAGAAACTAAAAAATATAAGCAACAAATAAAATGCAACAGAAACATTAAAGGCAAGTTGTAAATAGTTGAAGATGAGTAGGTGGAAAGGAGGAAGGAAAGGCGGGTTGCGGCGACCAAGAACTAGGCAGCAATAAAATGTTTGGGAAAGAAGAAGGAAATGTAAGGCGGTCAAAGTCGAATAGATTCGACGTTCGGAAACCAGGAAACATGCAACACCTACAACCGCAGTTTACTGTTATGTCGAAAAACAAACAAAAATTAAAAAAGAAAAAAACAATACAAAGTGTTGTACAAATGAACTGTAGCGAGCAACAAATTAAGGCACCCAAAAAAATAGGCATACAAACAAACGATCTGCAGACGACGAATAAATAAACGGGAAGACGCAGCTGGATTGTTGGATGTCTTCAAACGATAGGCAGCGAGTGGTCGATGTATATGTGCCTGTGCGTAGGAGTCGAATATATTTATTTATAACAGATTAACATAAGAACACTGGGTCTGCCAAGGCTGGGACGCGAAGATAAAACTGAGAATCATTGACTCTTCTCATACTCTCTTCTATCCTCTCTCATGAAATGATTGAGGATGGTTTACCTCTAAATTTTTATTAAGGTGATTATTTTTTTTGTTTTAGAAATAAGTTTTAGTCTAATTTAAATATTTTATTACTCTACTTATATCCACTGCTGAAATTTAGTCAATGGTTATGTTGGATATAAATAATAAAATAAATAAATCACTACGATTAGCCAACGACAGTCTTTTTTCAGCCGAGCGCCAGTGCTAAAATGATCCGCAGGTCATGTGGACTGAGTCGCTCGATTCATTTACTTGCTTACCTCAAAACTTAATAGCAACCAACGTCCTTTATTAAAGAAATCATTAAATAAGTGGTGGGGCTTATGAAAACGTGTCGGACCTGATATCAATCCATTTACTGTCACAAAAACCAAATGGGAAGGTGGAAATAGATATTCTATAGATTATAGATATCCCTATTCGATTCACCATCCGTTGGCTAGTGGCAAATAGATGAAGTAATTGGCATAAATCACAAGACGTTGTCAGCAATGGAAAAGAGCAGTAAAAATGTCATTCGTTTCGAAGCTCTGAATGAGTATTAGTAAGATCGGGTTGGAGAAGCAATGCTGTTCAGGAAGCAATGAAATTTGTTGTGGAAAACAAGTGGAGAGGCAGATCTGTATGTATCTGCAGCGAGAGCAAAGCTACGCTCATAGCCTTAGACAGCCCTCCAACCACTTCAAGGGTAGTTGAGTTCTGTAAATCCTGGCTGAACTATGTCGGTAGACATAATAGGCTGATGCTAACATGGATCCCGGGACACGTGGGTATCGTGGGTAACGAGACCTCTAACTCCTTAGCTGGGATGGGCTCTGAGGCCAACTTCTTTGGCCCGTAATCCGGTCTGCCACTCCTTTCTGCAGCATTCAAAGCCACAGTTAGCAAACGGCTTACTCTAACCTAGAAGCGAGCTTGGCAGACTGAGAAAGATTGCTGATGAACAAAACTGATGTTACCTGACATGTCCGCCCAACTGTCGCAATCCTCTTGTTATTAAGCGGAAGGAAGGACTGTAGGCAGCTGGTTGGACTGATGGTGGGCCACTTTCTACGGGCGAAGCACATGGAAAAGGTAGGTATCTCAGACAGTGCACTCTACCCGGCATGTGGAGAAGAGGATGAGACGGCGGACCACTTTCTGGGCGTCTGCCTGGGCTTCGCTCGAATCAGGCTGTAGGTCTTTGGCACCACAAGATCTACTCAGATTTCTTTGAAGCTCGGGTAGATTTAAAGATAATTAGAAAGGGAACCAGAGTGCAGTACAGTGAACTTAATGTTGTCTGAGTGCCGTACTTGCTAGTTCTGCCGACAAGAAAAAAAGGCCGCGTTCATACAGGGAAACATTTGTTGCTTATGCTGCTCGTGCTTTCTTAACACCCTTTGTGTTTCCGTTCTTCTGGATATTTTTGTTAACTTTAAATTAAGAACTAAGTCCATTGTAAGAATTGGAGTTGCCTTGTGAGAACACTACAGTCAACACCAAAAGAGAATTCGCAAAGTTGAACTAATTGAAGTCAGCCTGTATAAACGCAGTCCAATGAAATTCTCTTGAAGACGAGTTGGCTGCGTTGAAAATAATGAGTGATACCATTTTTACGAGGTATAACCATACCTTCTAGTGGCGAATCTTGCTCAATTACTTTGTTTTTGCTTTCACATGAAAATTTTTCTTCAAGCGAGCAGAGAAGTTTTGAATCGAAGACAATGTATATAAATTTACAAGGCTAACAAGAAACTCGTCGTAGATACTTAAGGACATTATTATTTAGGTAAGTTTTGACTACTTTGCTTATCTGACGTTGTGTCAAAAAAACGGTGGGGGTTCATTTTTCCCAAAATCACTTTCCCAAAAAAATTTTTTCCCAAATTTTTTTTTCCCAAAAAATAATTTTCCCAATATTTTTTTTCTCAAAAATATTTTTTCCCGCTTTATTGTTTTTTCCCGAATGCATGTTTTCCCAAAATAACTTTTTTCCAATAGATAGCTTTCCCGAACAAATACTACTGAAATTAATTTTTATTATTCTACTATTTCACATTTTTCGACGATTCCGACAATATGAGTGTATATAATAATCAAAAATCTTATACTTAAGTAATCGAAAAAGATTCGAAAAAGTTTTTCAATATACATTTTTCAATTCGGATAAAAAGACAAGGTAACGAATGTATCCAACTTCACTCATATAAACAAGTTTTTTCACGTCATTCTTTTCGTGTCAAAATTTCATGAGCCAAAATTTGCTGCCTAAAGTCAAAATTTCTAATTATGGCGGAATTAATTGAATGCAAAAAATCATTTCTTTTCAAATAATAAAAAATGTACTCGCCCATTCATTGCAAATGTATATGCGATATTTTACAGACGAACGATATTTTGGGAAAAATATTTTATGGGAAAATTTATTGGGAAATTTTTAGTTTGGGAAAAATGGCATTGGGAAAATTATTTTTTGGGAAAAAAAAATTTGGGAAACAATTTTTTTGGGAAAGTGATTTTGGGAAAATTGTACCCCAATCGTCAAAAACTTAACCGTTTTCGAGATATTCGATTTTAAAGATTATTTAAAAATTTGTTTACTTATGAAAAAAAATTTTTTTTTATACGCTCACTTTTTTTAAATGGCTCTTAAAGCGCCCAATTTTTCTGTTTTTAATTAAAGGGTATGTCAATTAATAAAAATCATCAATAAAATTTTAACCACGCCCTGTCGGAAGACCCTCTATTTGTGCATGGCTCACCCTTCTTTACTGGTTATATTTTTCCTTTCTCTGTATATGCGATTCGGCAGCGGATGATGAGCTACACTCAGGCTGTTTCTTCTTCTGCCTATGTGGCTTGGCTCGTGAACTGGATTTCGATCTCTCCTTCTGAACATGGCCTTAATCTAGTACGACTCTCCCGGTAACACTGTATCCGAAAGTCTATTAAATAATATTCCAAAAAACTCACAAAAAACCATAGCTAATACTCGATGGAAAATTACAAATACACAGCCAAAATTTATTTCCTTCCTATATACCATTTATGCCGGGAGTATGTGCGTGCATTTCTGTATGCCCGCGCTTTTGATTGCCTTTGCTTTGCTGCTATCAGCACCAGCGGTCGAATGCCTCAGTTTAGGTAAACCTGGCAGTCGAGAGTTTTACGACTTTTTTACTAACGTCGAGAGTGATTACTTTTATGGCACACTGTGGCGGTCGGAGCAGCGACTGCTAGGCGAACAAGACACAAAACTGGGAAATTGATGCAGGCATAGGACGGGCAGCAGACCTGGAATCATTCACCTTGAAGTTAAGTTGTAGCATTTAACTGCGCGCCTATCCCCTTCGCTAGATGCGCGCAGTTGCTCCAAGATTACCACAAGCATAGGCACAAGTGCTAGATGCAAGGCGCATTATGCGGCGTGTGGCATATACCAACACACTATACAGGTTCGTGGCTGCTACTTATGCGCACGTATACTCGTATGTAAATAAGTATCTTTACATGAAATTCCGAGCGTTGAAATTGGCTCATAAAAATCTTTGAAATTTCTCTATGCCTTAAATGTATTTTCCACAAAACAAAACAAAAAAAATAAAATTGCCTGCCTTTTTTGTGACGCATTTGTTGCTCCTGTGGCACTTACAGAAGTTGCACGTTTATCGTTAAACAGGAAAGTCATAAAATCGTGAAGTTTTTATTGCTAAATTTGTGTCACTAAGTTGTGTGATTTTCTGTATGTTTAGAAATTTATATTTGCTATTTAATATATTTTTAAAAGCGTAAAAGTGTACTAAGTACTTAATTCATTTTCTTCGACGTTTAGCTGAATCCTGAGCTATTAAGTGAATGTACTTTTTCAGTGTATTTAAATCAAATAGAGAGAAAGAAATTTGCGCGCTGGGATAGGCAGAAAATTTTCGAAAATTGTGTGGGGTTACATGGCGCTCAAGGGCGTTAAGTTACTATAGAAAGTTTGAATAAAAAAAAAATTGTTTTGTTTTTAATTTTTTAAAATATGTCCTTTCACAATAATAATTTGCTACTCCTTCGAGTTTTGGCGCAGCCTCTCTCACCATCCCGAAAACGTTTTTCCTTGAATCTCATTTTTCAATTCCGCCACTCTAATAACTTTAACAAATCTAAGCTTTTTCATTCCCTAGCCAAACTGAGTCGATTTTTTTTTAGGTAAATTTTTCGTACATGAACATAAAGGTTAATAAAAAAGAAATAAAAAAAATTAATTAAAGAAAAAATTAAAAAAATTAATTAAGTAAAACAAAAAGGGGAATCATTACTTCTATCAGATTCAGCTAAATATATAGGAGTTATTCTAGATAGGAAGTTGAGTTGGAAATTGAACATTGAAAACAGATGTAAAAAAGCTTTCATAGCCCTTTATACTTGTAAGAAAGCTATCGGCAAAACCCGGGGTTTTTCACCTCGGATCATTTATTGGATATATACCTCGATCATCAAACCGATACTCTTCTACGGTGTGGTTGTATGGTGGACAGCACTCGAAAAACGGTGTAGAGTAGCCACAATTGATCGAGTCCAAAGAACAGCCTGCCTCCTGATAACAGGATGCTTAAGTACAACACCTACTAAGGCTCTAAATACGTTGCTTCACTTGTTCCCTATCGATCTGGCTGGCAAAGCGATTGCAGCGAAAGCAGCGACACGCATGAATGCCATATCGAAATGGAAAAAGTATCTTGGCCATTCGGCCATACTGAACAGGAACACTGTTATCTCTTCCGACATAGACTATCATGTAAGTCTTCCATCACCACCCTTGCTATTCTCCTGTTCACTTCCAACTAGGGAAGAATGGAAGACAAATCTTACCGAAATCGATGGCCCTCTGATTATATATACAGATGGTTCAAAGCAAGACGGTAAAGTGGGATTTGGAATCTTTTCCAATTCCCCTCTCATCAATCTATCATTTAGATTACCCGACTACTGTAGTGTATTCCAAGCGGAAGTATGCGCTATCTGGCATGCTGTGAAAACTATCTTAGAAAAGAGAATATCACTTGAGGATATCCGCTTTTTCACTGACAGTCAAGCGGCCGTTCGAGCACTCAGCTCCTCTTATATCCACTCAGCTGTGAGTCGAACCTGTCTCTTATCTCTTAACGAGATAAGTGTTCAGAATTCTGTCCAAGTTATCTGGATACCGGGCCACAGTGGACTCGAAGGTAACTGCAAAGCTGATGAGCTCGCGAATCAAATGGAGCTGCGCAATCAAATATTAGTAACTTACCCACAATCAATATTCCTCTCGCAACATGTAAAATGATCATTGACCGAGAATTTCTCAGCATTGCTGATCGGAGGTGGCGAGTGGAAACTACTTGCGTTACGACCAGACAAATCTGGCCATCCTACAATCTGAAACAGACAAACACCCTTATAAGTCTATCGAAACACAAACTAAGGCAAATAACATCTCTTATCACCGGCCACTGCCTTTTGGGCACTCACGCACGGCGGCTCGGGGTTCCTCAAAACGACCTGTGCAGATACTACGAGGACGAAGATGAGGAAGTATCGAGCAGACATTTGCTGTGCAGTTGCCCCGGTCTAGCCAGAAGTCGACTCGCTCTTCTAGGCTCTCCAACAATTGACAATCTTTCAGTACTCTCGAACCTGAAAATCGAATCTCTCATAAAATTCTCGAAACGAATTAATATCTTTGACCAAAATCTACAAAAAAAATCTCGGTAAGGTGGGGAAATCATATAAAATAAGGAGCTCTAGGGCAACACAACGGACCCAACTTGCGGTCTATGTGGCACTCCGTTGCGGGGTCATCCTTAAACCAACCAACCAAAACAAAAATAAAAATAAAAAAAAATAATATAAAAGATATTAAAAGACGAATACTTACTGAAAATTAATTATTAAAAAAAATAATTATTTTGCGTTTAGTTAATTTTTGCAAATTAACTATTGTATTTTTTTTTAGTTAAATTTTTCGTACATGAGAATAAAGGTAACTAAAAAAGAAATACAAAAAATTATTTAAAGAAAAAATTTAAAAAGTCAATTAAGCAAAAAGAAATATAAAAAAATTAATACTTATTAAAAATTACTTATTAAAAAAAATAGGTATTTTGCAATTAATTTTTTTTTTCATTTAATTTTTATTTCTTTTATTTTTCATATACACTTATATTAATTAATTAATTATTGTTTTTGTTTTTGGTAATTTTATTTTTTTTGTCTTTAATTTGTATTATTTTTTTTAACTCTAGTCGGCTGTGAATGGCACTGGCAGCGGCAGGGTTAACCGAGTGGCTAGAAATGTTAATTTGGCCTTAATGGCGTCTATCGACTCAAACCGGGGTCCGCGGCGTGGCAATTTAAGTTTTGGAAAAGGGAAAAAGTCACAGGGGGCTAAATCCGGTATATACGGGGGTTGTTCGATGATATTTGTCGAGTTTTTGGAACGATTTCCGAGTTCACAACACCATGATAATCGAAGAAACCGAGTAACATGACTTTCCCTCTTGACCGACTTTAACGTGGTTTTTTGGTTTTCGGTTCATGTGGATAGCGCCATTCAGTCGCCTATTGATTGGTTTGCATGTTAAACTCATATAGCCACGTCTCATCACCTATTATGATGCACTGGATAAAGCTGGATAAACGTTGGGTCCGAATTCACTTGCTCAAGCATGTATTCAGCCACCTTCTTCCGATGAACTTTTTGAAAGAAATTCAACTCTCTTGGAACAAGTCGAACTGCCACGTGTCTCATGCTCAATTGATGGTGTAAAATATTGCGAATTACGTGTTTCGCTCTTTCATGACATAAATTCACGCGGAGGCTCGTCATTGCCGGTTGAGGAGCTACCGTTGTTAGAAAAAACCGGGTATTCGAACCTGTGCACCTCCGAATGGTAATCACACACCAACCCATTCGGCTACGGTGGTAAACTATACTTCTTATAACAGGTATCTCTTCCTCTCACATCTTCAATATTCTTGATGAGACTTCATCCGAGTTGGTGTTCAAGTTAATCTCAATAACAAGATAAGTGAAGACTGAAGACTGAAACTACTTTAACTTTTCGCTCTAGCACTCAAATACTCAATTTCTTACTTCCTTTGCCGCAAATTGTAATTCCATTTAGCCTTCCACTACAAATCAATTCCTTCTTCTGAAATTTATTTAACAGTGAGTGAGAAATGTTCAACGCAAATTGATATAAGAATTGAAAGCCTAACGCTTTGCCTTAACTGCTTTGTATTACAGACTTTGCGCCACAAACAAGAGCTTCTCCTTTCACACTCTGCTACTGGCCAGCTTGTCGAGCAACCAACTTGTGGCTGCCTGCCTGCCTACCCATTGATTGGCGAGTCAGTAGCCGGCTCGTAAATAGACTCACTCATTCATTTGCGGCCATCCAGTTCATTTTTTCAGTTAATCACTGACTTTATGGACTTTGTAGTGCAATTGATTTTTCGCATTTTACTTAATTTCATTGTTTATTTATTCTCTCGTTCTTCTGGCAAAAGATTCAAGTAGCGACTTGAACGCAACATTTGCCATCTACGAGGATTTGTAGTTTTATGCGAAGCAAATGTACGTAGAGGATACTAACGAGCACTTAGCCACGCATATGATCTGCACACACACATAAATATTTTAGTTCTTCAATGAATACCTTGGCTTTTGATGCCAATGTCGGTTGTGCGGACGCGTGTATTCGCATGCAACAAACCACATCTGCATGCACATAAAAATGTATGAATATCATCCACTCGTAGTTATATAGGAATTTATTGCTGACGTAGCAGTCAATTAGTTGGTTGTGTGTGGTATGAAATCCAAAGTGAATAGAGCCGCAAAGTGAATGGGAGTTGGCGGGAGAAGTGGATGTGTAATTTCGATATGAAATTGAATAGGAAAATTGAAAAGCAATGGCGATTGAGTTCATAGAAATTTCAACTAAATCGTGAAGTAGTTTAATTATCTCTTATAATGGGTGCTTGTTTAGTGCTATTGAACGAGATTTTTCCAAATACAAAAATTACACAAAAGAAAATCGATGAGACGGTCTATATTTTGAGTTTATTAAAAAAAATAAATAATTGGTGCGTCAGAAGTGTACATCGTCGTGTGCTTGGCGCTCAGAAGTGTGTTTGGCCGAGCACCTCCTCCTATTTGTGGTGTGCGTCTTGATGTTGTGCCACCAATTTGAGGTTATTAGCTGCGAGATGTTATTGGATTTATTATTTTAAATTAAACCTTAAATTTAGTTTTCCTGAATATTATAGCGCGTTCAAGGCAGAGGTAGGTACCACCATAGGAGCAGTTCACTAATACAATATATGGTGGCGCACAATTAATCCCCCTATAAAATTTTGTGAACCAAACAGCTGCAGCATACAAAGTGACAAGTAGTGAAAGTAAATACGGGGACGTATAGAAACATTTTTACGATCTAATACCTAATCTAATTTTTTATGTAGAAAAATTCCAACAATGCTTTGGAAAATTTTAAATTTTGAACTTTACTATAAAAAAAATCGGACTTTTTTCAAAAAGCGTTACATACAATTTTTTTAAGCACTTCCGTAGCTACTCACATGTACAAAGTGGCGCAAAATTAATCATCCTATCAGAAAAAATTATAACTTTTGCCAATGACGTTTCACATTTCTGAATCAGACAGCTGCAGTATAAAAACAGACAAGCAATTGAGCCCTTAACTCTTTTCTTCATGGTGGCCACCACAGTTAACCACCTTAATTTTGATGTGTTACTGAAAACTGCGCCATCTTACGGAAACGTTGTGTTTCGTGATGCTTCTATAAGGCAGCCATGAGATTTCTGTCAAACAAATATTTCAAATTGCCTAGCGCAACGGTCAGTTAGAGTTATGAAATTTCAATCGAAATTACGAATTTCAAGGCCGTGAGCGTTTGTGAATATTTTCTCTTTGTTGGTAAATAAATACTTGTTGTTTATTTTTGTGCAAAATACTTTTATGATACTCTAAGTGTAAAATCCAATTCAAGCTTGGCAAAATTTTTGCAATAATTTGACTTTTTCAAAGTGATTAGCTGAGGTAGCCACCGCTCGGTAAGTTGCTAAACTTTACGGTTTTTTTGAAATACAATATAGAACAAAAATTTTGGGTTTTTAGAGAAAATGGCCAAGAAGAAGTTATCTGATCGTGAAATTGAAAACTTATTGGTATATGAAGATATACCTTCAGATACTGATAGCTGTGCGGGTGGAGATGGATCTGATGAAGACGAACCTGACATTGAAGACGTTCCCCTTGACTCGCAAAAGTTTTCACTTGATGAAAACATTTTTCCATCTGATGACGAATTTGACTCTGACGATGAAGCTCCGTTATCCCATCTGCTTGGACGTAATCAGCCCACTACAGAAGGTATTCTAGTTACGCTACTAGCCCGCCAGACAAAATGCGCTTCGACTGAATACTGTTTAGATTTCGAGATACATTCAGGAAAAGTCGAAAACAAGGTGGAAACCAATTTAGGCTGTAATGTTGTCAGATAATTCTGTGAGGGACTGGAAAATAAAAACCATAAGGTGTACTTTGATAATTATTTTAACAGCTACGAACTCCAGGTCAATTTAAGTCAGAAGAACGTCTATGCATGTGGGACAGTAAATTAATCTCGTAAAGATCTCCCTAATTTGAAAACCGATAAGGAATTAAAGCGCAGGGAATACGATTACAGAGTCAGTGACAATCAAATGGTTTCCTTTATGAAATGGAAAGATAAACATTGCGTTTTCATTTTATGTAGCTTTATGTAGCGCGGCATTTGCATTTAGTAAATCAAAATGCCTTATATAAATTTGATTCATATATCGCCGCTCGTATTTTTTGGTACTTATTAAGGCTTTCCTACATTGGGGTATTTATATTAAAAAAAACGAAAATAGACATAAACATTTCAAGCCTTCTGCATGCCACGCCAATGCTCGACCCCATTCACCAGTGTATCAGTGGTACTGTGTTTGTTTCTTAGATACAGTAAAACCTCTCCTTACGGACACCTATATTAGCTGGGCATCACCTCTCTTGAGCGGACGGATATTTTTACTATATTACAATTTTCCCAGAGATCTGGTTCATGTAAGAAGAACAGAAAAAACTGGGGAGAGAGTTGAAGTGTCATGCCCTCTGACCTTGAAGGACTACAATGAAAATATGAATTTCGTGGATAAATTTGAGAAATTGAAGGGAAGCTATGCGATTCTTTCATTTTCCACATTGCACGGTGATAAATGCTTTTATAATCAATAAAGGGTTACAAAAAGACCCTATCTCCGGATTAGAGGGTTACAAAAATACACTATCTCCGTATTAGAGGAGTTGTGTCTCAAGGATTTTAGGCGACATGTTTCCCATGATATACTGGTACCTGCCAATATAAGTAATGCGAGAAAAATGTCACGTTCTTTCAGCAACTCGGCTTCGCCTACCTGTGCCTCTATAAAGAAGCACAAACCGGAAGTACCGGCAGCAATAAGGCTTGCTATGGGTAACCATCAGCCTATAAAAGGCACCTCAAGGCGCTGCAGTGTGTGTAGCACGAAAAATATGCCTATGCGTACTGTATGGAGCTGCAAAATATGCAAAGTACCTCTTTGCTATCGGGAAGGAAAAGAGTGTTTTAATTATCACCATGAACATTTATAATACTAGTTTTGAATAAATAAAAAAAAACTCCTAAATTGGGTATACTTATTTCCCAGTGGTTACCTCAGCTAACAACAAAAAAAGTGTCACAAGCATATAAGTACATCGTTGTGACCCCTATCTTTAACAGTGGCAGCAGCTTTTTCGGGCAATGGGTAAGTCTCATATTGCAGATTTTAAAATCTTAATGCTCAAAACCCTCTACAGCTTCGGGTATGTCGTCTAGGCATGTTGAAGACTGCATATCGTACCCTTAAAAACGATATTAAAACTGCGCTCTTGTTTTAATTTGTTTGTGTGAAATTCGCATAATGCATGGAAATATCAAAAATTTGTATCTACTTCGGCAAATAAGTAGTTTGACAGGCATCGCTATGGATAGATAAATATATATAGACGTTCATATACGAGTATACCTGGTAAAATTAGGTTCTCGAAGGAAATGTTTCTGGACAGAGCGATAAACAGTTCTGTCTTCTAACGGGCAAGTTCGATCCATTACCGGCTCCTGCATTTGTTATTTAGCCACACATACATATTTCTATGCATGTCTATAGGTATATGGATTCCATATTTAACGAAACTAGATTTACTCTGGAAAAACTTTAATAAGATCTTTAAATAATTATTTACCTTCTAATCTGAATATGCGCATCGCATTTTATCTCTTTGTTTTTGCACTTTTTTTCTTTATCTCTGGCGAAATGCTTTGATGTTGAATCGAAACACACAGAATTGCCCCTAAATAGGTATCATAGGTACATATGCGAGTATGTATGTATGTATGTATTGTGAACACTTCAAACGATTTTCAAGCAAACTATAATACAAATACAAATATGCAAAATAAAAAATCTGGAGAAGGAAGGGGAAAAGAGCAACCGTAGAGAGTTGTGCCTGGACGATTTACGATTTTACAACATATACATTGTAGTATGACTGAGAGCGTTAGTACCGTTAGTATAAAGGTATGTATGTAAGTATATAGGTATGCAAATATGTACAAATGCATGAGTTCATGATTCATGGGCTTTCAAACGAAAGTTATATATTTATATGAACTGCCTTTGATGGCGGAGTAAATCCCTATATGAGGTTATTCGTAGTGTATGTATATATGTATGTATGTATGTATGTACATGGCTTTACTGACACTGTCTGGATTAGTGTAACAAATTTGTGGTTGCGAACTAGTACGAATGCGCCCGATTTGAACCAAATAACTACACCTGCAGTAGCGATGTTGAACGACGACTTCTACTGCAGTACCTGACCTGCGCGAAGTTGGACTTATTTGGAGTCAAGAATTGTAGGTTATTGCGCAGCATTTGAATTTAGTAAATCAAAATGCCTTATATAAATTTGATTCATATATTCCCGCTCGTATTTTTTGGTACTTTTTAAAACGTTTAAGGCTTTCCTATATTACATTGGGGTATTTATATAATAAAAAAACGAAAATATACATAAACATTTTAAGCCGATTTTTTTTGTCTGCCTCATTGATGGAACATAGGATCTTCTGCATGGCACGCCAATGCTCGACCCTATTCACCAGTGTATCAATGGTACTGTTTTTGTTTCTTAGATATAGCGTAACCTCTCCTTACGGACACCTATAATAGCTGGACATCACCTCCCTTGAGCGGACGGGCATTTTTTACTACATTACAAATTTAAAATTTTTTTTGTTTTTGTATGCAGTTTCTTAGGTAAAGGGTGGTTAAGTTTCACGGGCCGGTGTTGATTTTGAATAAAATACATTTTTTTTAGGAAATTATTGTCATTTCTCTTTATTATGACAGTATGTGTGTAGCTCAATTACGTATAGAACAAAATATCGGCCAAATGGCCGCTGCAGCCTTGGCGGCACACCTCCATCCGATGGTTCAAATTTTCGATTACGCTGAGGCATAATTGAGGTTCTATGCCGTTAATGTGCCGAATTATCTCACCCTTTAGCTCTTGAATTGTTGCTGACTTATCGACGTACACCTTTACTTTCAAATAACTCCACATAAAGAAGCCCAACGGTGTCAAATCACATGATCTTGGCGGCTAATTGACTTCGCCGCGACGTGAGATTATTCGGCCATCAAAATTTTTCGCGCAAAAGAGCCATTGTTTCGTTTGCTGTGTGACAAGTGGCACCGTCCTGTTCAAACCACATATCGTCCACATCCATATCTTCCAATTCGGGCCACAAAAAATCCTTATCATCTCTCGATAGCGAACACTTTTCACAGTAACTGCCTGACCGGCCTCATTTTGGAAAAAATACGGTCCAATGATGCCGCCGGCGAATAAACCGCACCAAACAGTCACTCTTTGTGAGTGCATTGGTTTTTCGGTAATCACTCTTGGATTATCATTCAAAATGCGGCAATTTTGCTTATTGACGAATCCACTGAGGTGAAAATGTGCCTCATCACTGAAGATGATTTTCTTCAAGAAGTGCGCGATATTCATTTTGATTTGAACGCCCGTTTCCATATAATAAGACTGAATAACTTTAACGCGTTGCTCGATTATGTATCTTTCCATAGTTCAAATTGAGTTAGTCTGAAATTGAAAAATGTTAAATGAAATGCAAAACACAACTTAACGTTTAGGTGTGGTTCACATTCAACATCGGCCCTTGAAATTTAACCACCCTTTATTTAAGTTTTAGTATAACATAGCCCAAGTTTGATGTTGTAAAAAACTCCTTTTCATTTTTATTTATTTTTTTCCTGACAGCGTTGCGCATTTGATCCATATACAAAAAAGTGTGACGTCAATTTGTTATATAAAGAAATGCTGCCTTACTGCCGATAAAAATAGTACCAAAAAAACTGCATTTACTCTATATTTATTCTGAAAATTATTCAGTATCTGCTTCTTCAGTTTTTTTTTTCATATATTATTACCATGTAAATGCCATTTTACGAAATTGAAAACAAAAACTTGGTTTCTAAACTCAGGAAACTGCGCTCTCGTATTTTCAAGCGCCTCGCGAGTTTTCAACCATAAATCGCGTACATAATTATATATGGCGAAAATGTGATGAGAATTTTAGCGGGTAACGTCTGGAGAATAGGATACTAGAACCCATAAGACAGAATAAATCAACTCTATCAAATAAATTTCTGTATAAAGCCTCGTGTTGTTTTTTTGGAAAATAGCATTTTTCAGACTCCTGTCAGTTGAAAAAGTCTGAGACTATTTTGAAACAGTTCCCTCACTTACAATGCACTACCTAAATTCTCATCACCATTTTCTCGCAGCAGTGGCACCTTTTGCAGATAACTTGAACTTGCAACGCAATTAACCCCTAATAACTAGATTAGACATATCTGAAATTTTTTCTTAAAATTCTGATTAAAAAGTTTTAATTTTTAATGCAATTTTGTTGATTTTTTTCTAGTTTGCAAAATTGTTAGTACCTCAGTCTATTAATCCCTAGTCTGCATCCTATTATTACTACATGAAAAGTATGGGCAAATTTAAAATCCGCTCGAACTTTCTTGGTCATCTGGTGTTACTAAACTATTGTAAAAAAATACAGTGCGATATAATGTATGTACATTTTTTAGGTCATCAAATGGCTAACTTTTTGGAAAAGCGAAGGCACTCAAGCAACCAATCATAGCACCAAATTCACTAGAACCGAAACCAGTTGCGCCCAACCACTTTTCACCACTGGGTACAACCACAGCTGCAGCCATAGGCACTCACATGAAAAATTCACATCTGCTCTACATTATCATACAAAGCACCGAAATCGCCTGAATGGTATTACAGTTGCTATTTTTTCCATAATTGTTTGTTTTATTTTCTTGCGTAAGAAGTAATCTGCCTCAAAAAAGCGAAGAAAAATTGAGGCAAAAAGGAAATGCGCTCGAAAGAAAAGCGAGAGTAAATGTTCGGATGTGCTGATGGCTTTCATATTCAGTTCATCTGTTTCGTGTTCCTGCTCCACTTCCCCTGCCAGCCTTGGCAACCTACGTAGTTGAATTGTTTATGATTCTGCCGCGCACAGTTGCAGGTGTTGCCACAGGTGCCACCTACATACGCCACCAATACTATGCAACTTTTCCTGCAGCCCATCAGCAACAAGGCTGCAACTGGCGTTTTATGAAACCCGCTGGCACATTTATTTCCTTAAATTTTTTCTGTGTTGACTATTGAAAGAATTTGCGTAAATTTTGTGCTTTGCCAAGCAGGTTTGGCTGTAATCGAAATTTAATAGAATTTCATGCTTTTAATGTTTAAGAAATTATTAAGCTCAGAAACATTCCTTAGCTGAAACATAGGCGCGCACGTTTTGTTCTAAAATAAAAAATTGTCAAAAATCAAAACGATTTTTAAGCCATTTGCAAATTTCTTACCAAAATTCAATGGACTATAACTGCGTACACGAAACTTTTAAAAAAATACTGACTAAAAAAATTTTGAGACAGTTTTGTTCAACTTTTTTTTTAAATTTGTACAAAGTTCGAAACTTGGATTTACGATATGGTTTTTGCAGTAGAATGAATTATTTTTAAATAAAAAAGTTATTAAAATTAAATAGGAAGGAAAAAAATTTATCAAAACTTGTCGAAAGGTACCTGCGCGTTTTCTTATGCTATAGATTGAAATTTGAAATATTAAAAAATAATCTTTTGATCTCAAAAATATCAAATAATGTAAAAAAAAATTAAAAAAAAATAAATATCAAAATTTAAAAATTAGCAAAAATCAAATTAAAAATTATCTTTTAATATCAAAAAAAAAATTAATATATAAATATTTTCCGTCGAATCTGGTTTAGCTGAAAAGCAATAGGTTCATATTCACGAGGGGCAGCAAGCTTAAACTTCATTGTAGTTTCCCACAATGCAATAATTATTTTTCTCGTAACTGCAATAAACATTCGCCATACATTTTTTCTAATGCTGCTGAAGTGCAAATCCTTGGCTGAATGTATCAAAATTCATTCTGCTATCAAAGCATCGACTGCCGTAGACTCGGCTCCAGCTCCATTCAAAGGAATCATCTTCCCAAATCAAGTGGGAAGCCTTTTAGGCTAGTCGCTCATTCTAATTTTTATGATATACCCTTTTAAGGTCAGTGTAATTTAAATCATGTTTGCTTAGACGAAAAAAAATTGTATGTGAACTAAAGGTTGCAATAAATTTTTTATAAAGGGTGTTTAAGTTTCAAGGGTCGGTGTTGATTTTGAATAAAATACAATTTTTTTAGGAAATTATTGTAATTTCTCTTTATTATGATAATATTGATATGGTTCAATTACGTATAGAACCAAATATCGGCTAAATGTCCGCCGTGGTCTCGGCGGCACACCTCCATCCGATGGTCCAAATTTTCGATGACACTGAGGCATAATTGAGGTTCTATTCCGGTAATGTGCCGAATTATCTCATCCTTTAGCTCTTGAATTGTTGGTGGCTTATCGACGTACACCTTATCTTTCAAATAACCCCAAGTGTCGTTAACGTTTGGGTGTGGTTCACATTCACATCGGCCCTTGAAATTTAACCACACTTTATAATATTCGAGCTCAATACTGAAAAATCGCTAAAAATACTTTTGCGCGAGAGTTCAAATCCCACATAAGACCCCCTACAATCTTCAGAGTCTCTGATTACGCTTACGCAAGTGTTCGCCCAGCCTACAGGTGGCTTCGTTTATCTGCCTTAAATATTGAAATGTCGTAAGAGTCAGCGACAGGAGCGGCGCTAAAATATATTCCCGATACTTATTAATGCGCATAATTATGGCTCCGACACCTTTCTTAATCATCATAGAGTTCTTCAAGTTTTAAGGAATATATCAAAGGAATCATATTTAGTGTATTTGCCACGCAAACTGTGCTCTAATTCTGCCAAACAAAGCTCGTCGATCCCATATTCGGAGGACATTATATTACCGATGCCGTTTGTATATCCTGTTGGTCAACTAAGGCTATCGAGTCGGCAAAACCCCATGTCATTCCAGTACATAGAACCAGCTGCCATGGGAGTGACACAATCACAATTCCAACTCCAACTGGACTAGACAGTTTATAGGCAGCTATTAAACGTCATTTTGCGGTTATCTGTTACCACCTTCCTAAGCTCCCAATCCACAAATAAAGTCAACGGAGACCAACCACCGGCCATCGCAGACGATAGCTTCAGCTGCCTGATGAAATCCGCGCTACTTCGGCACAATTACGTTCTGGATATTGTAGCAGGTTAATTAAACTCCTACTTATCCAGAATCGACTCCGACAAGCTGAAAATATGTACGGCGCATGAAGATACTCCGTATGATACTAACCTCCTATTTACATGCCCCTTAAACCCACTCATCTAACCCCCTTCCCTTTGGATATATCCCGTGAAAACAGCGTAATTTCTGGGCCAACGTTAGATGAGATAGATGATAACGACCGGTGACTACAACGTACTGGCAGGCCTTGATGAACTGCTACAACAACCTTCGCAATAGCAAAACCACTTTTTCTTCTACGCTTTTTCTTCTAGAGCTCTGAGTCCCCATTAGATTATTTTTTCTGGTTGAATATATATTTTTGGTACCATCGTTTGTTTATTAGTAGACCTTTATTTTGCCACTTAAATGAGTTGTATATGAAGCTATCGTTCACCTTTCAGTCTACTAACACCACCCATCAGCCACTGGTGCGGAGTGACAGCTCTCTCCTCACGCCATACTCGTATTCCGCTAACAGTTCTTATCATTCTATCCTTCTTGTATTCTCATCTTCCTCCTTGCAGAAAAGTGGCGCTAGTCGTGTTTCGTTTCGACTTGAGAACGTCGAGGCCTTGGAACCAAATCATTAGCAGCGAATTTGATATGGTGGTTCTGAGTCCAAGCGCAGAAATCAATGCTGTCCTCATCTGCCATCTGCAATCTTATAACTACAATGTGGCGCAAAATTGATCACCTTATCGGATGTTAATAATTTTTATAAATGGCGTCATACGTCAATCATATTTGACACTTGTGAACCAGGCAGCTGCAGTATGCAAACAGACAAGCAATAGAGCGCGTAGAGGTCGAAACAAAGATTTCTATCACTCAGAATTATTTTTTTATTCGGTAAAATAGTTATTTAAAAAACTTGGATGATTAATTTTGGGCCACTAATTCTCTACCGCAATAATCTCTGTCGCACCGGATATCAGTAACTAAGTTCCATTCTCTCAATCTCTGCATAGGCTTTAAGAACTGTGATCAGGCATCTACAAACTAACTTTAATATCCACTGACTCAGGTTCTAAAAACTAGATCTATACCACCTAGCACAGTCTTAACGCCGATGCTGCGATTAAGGGTAGAATCTATTCTTGTATGTAGTCGGAATATTTAAATTCAAGGAAAATTATTTTTTAAATTTTCACTATTTGACTTAGTTTGTGCGTAGTAGAGCTTTAAGTGCCTGCAATGCAGGAAGAATAATAACTTGCAATTTTGACTCAGTTTCAGTTTAAATTTATAAATCTAGTCTTTTCGGAATTTAGCGCAACTATTGTGTAACAAAAACTTCCTCACGTATTTTTGATACTTTTAATGAGTGCTAAGGATACCTCGAATAGTAATCATAACAAAAGTTACGAGTATTGTTGCCATAAAACAATCAAACATTAGCTACGCAACAAAAGACAACAATGTCAATGCGAAACCATTGTTAACGAGGAAAAGTACACTGAGAAAAATTTAGGGAAAAAAAAAATGCGAAATAAGTAGTGACATTTACATACTAAATTGATGAAAAAGTTCTCGAAATCACCGGTAGGTGACGTCCTAAGTCAACTGTTTTGAGTTTTTTTTGTTAGGTTGCCACATCTGTGATCAACATTCCTATAGCAATTTTATCGCCATTGCTTGATATTTATAAAAGTTGCGCCGTCTTAAGTAAATCTACAAGGTGAAGCCCGAAATAAACAAAACTGAGCTAAAACCGAAACGACAGGAGCTTTGTTCTGATAACTTTTAGTTTACTTATTCGAAATAGTCCCATCTGGCCTCAATACACTGTTTTGCGCGATCTAAAAGCTTTTCGAAAGAGTGTTTCAGGTCTTTGACCGGAATGCCCTTCAGGATGTCGGTACAAGCCTTTTGGATGGCCTCTACGGACACAAAACATTTTTCTTTCATGGCCAAATGCAATTTTCCGAATAGGTAGAAGTCGCAAGGAGCCATATCATGTGAATACGGGAGTGATTGATGTTTAAAATCGATTTCTAGTCAAAAAATCAATCACAAGAGTGGATCGATGAGATGGTACATTATCATGCAATAAGCGCCAGCTTCCTCCTTCGCGGTATTCAGGGCGAATTCAATGAATGCGATGCAACAAACGCTCCAAAACGCCAAGATAGAAAATTGCATTGACTGTTTGGCCCATTGGTACGAGCCCCTTGCGAACATTTCCTTGGAATCGTAAAAATAAATGAGCATCGACTTGATTTTTGACTTCTCCCAACGCGATTTTTGGGTGGTGGCTCGTCTGGGACCTTCCATTCAGCACTTTGACACTTAGTTCCAGGTTCATGTTGGAAACACCACCAGATACAATGCTGTAAAGTTGTCGTCTTTTCTCGCCTCTTTAATGAGGTATTTCGAATGTTGCATTCTGAACAATTTTTGGTCCTCAGTTAACTTGTGCGGAATGAAACGGGCACAGACCTTTCGTAAGCCCAAATGATCAGTTAAACTGCGATAAATCGATTTTTGGAGATATTCAACTACGATATGATTGCATTAAATTTTTCGTTAAAAATAGATTCGTCAGTGTCATCAAACGAATACCAGCCAAAATCCAACAGCCATAGAATTCACCTGATATGGCTCCCTGTGATTATTTTCTGCTAAATCGAGTCAAAAAACCAGAATACGTTTTAATAGCCGCAAGGAAGTAATGAAAAAATCGAAGACGGCTCTGATGGCTATACCGCAAATAGAGTTCCAGAAATGTTTCGCGAGCTGAGAGCTGTTTCGGGCGTACTTTGAAGGCTCTAATATATCGCTTTGGAGGATTGAATTTGTATTTTGAATTTTTCTTTTTTTTTTGTGGCGATGTGTTGGTACTCATGTCTCTCACTCATGCCAACGAGTTCGGACATTTTGAATGTTCAGTTAATTGTTGACAGCTGCTTTGCTTGCACGTGTTTCGGCTCGTCTTCGATTTTTGCCTATTCAAAAAGATGGATCAAAGAACCTGTATCAAATTTTGTGTGAAAAACGAAATTAAGTGTGCGGAAGCATTCCGAATGTTGACTGTGTCATACGGAGAAGCTACTTTGGACCAAAGCAACGTTTATTGGTGGCACAAAATCTTCTCAGAAGGCCGAGAAGATGTGAACGACGAAAAGCGTGCCGGACGCCCGAGCACTTCAACAACAGGCGAAAAAATAGATGAAGTTAGGAAAAGGTATTAGCCAATCGGCGAATCACCGTTAGAGAAATTGCTGAGGACTTAGACATATCGATTGGCCCGTGTCATTCGATTTTTTCAATGATTTGGGCATGACGGGTCGCTGCAAAATTCATACCAAAACTGCTCAATTTCGACCAAAAGCAGCATCGCATGAACAATGCTAATGAGAAGTTGGACTCTGTCCGCGACGACCCAAATTTGCTCCAGAGGGTCATAACTGGTGATGAATCGTGGGTTTATGCTTATGACGTGGAAATCAAAGCTTAATCATCTCAATGGAAACTGCCGCACGAACCAAGACCGAAAAGGCGCCCCAAGTTCGGTCGAATATAAAAGTTTTGCTTACAGTTTTCTTCGATTGCAGGGGCGTTGTGCGTGATGAGTTCTTGCCACAAGGTAAAACGGCCAATATAGAATATTACCTGCAAGTTAGGCGCAATTTGCGCGAAGCAATCCAGCAGCAACCAGCAGAAATAATAAATTGTCAAAAATTAACACAATTTTTGAGCCACTTGAAACGTACGCATTATGATACCAGAATCTCCAGCATTGAAATCTGCCTGTAGAGGTTAGGTGATGTTCTGTCTAGATGATGAAAAGACAACTGAACACTATGTGGCACCCGTTCTCATGTATTCAAGGCTCTGGTGAACGACGCTAGTAATACCCACTGACGATTGTTGTGGAACCTCTTCTGTGGTTTGAAACCCAATTCGAAAAGGACTTGGCTTAACTTTTTATTAACAATTGATGCTAATTGCTTAAGAATGGTAAAAACGACTCGCAAAAATTTTTAGAACTCACTTAAAACCTTTATGCGATAACAGTGCCATTTAATAAAAGAAAATTTCATGCTTTGTCTTTTCTTCAATTACATTAATCCAACAATCATTCTGTCAAACATAATTTTGTATTCTAAAAACTGGCTTCCCAAAACATTGTGGACTCTTTTAAGTGTAGCATCGCTTCAATTACTCGAACATTACCAACACTTCAACCAACTGCTAACCAACTCAACACACCATAAACCAATCCGCAACCGGCTCAACCGAACATTCCACTAGTTAGTACCGAGGCAGGATAGGAACTTTAGGGCAGCAACAGCAGCAACAGTGGCAGCAGCAGCAGTCGTAAAAGTCTCAAGTGGCAGTTGCGACAACGCAAACGCCACATTAAATTCAAAACACAAACGCCACTCCCACATTAACCGCCCACCACTACCATTGCTGCCCGCAAGCAGCCAGCAGGCAGCAGCGAAGCGAGTGCTTCACCATTCAAGCGTTCAGCACCAACAATCAGTCAGTGAATGGCACTACTGCTAGGCTGCCAAGCGTGTGGTTGTAGTTGGCGTTGTCACTGCGGTCAGGATACGTTCAAGTACGGCAGTGAGCAGCGCAAAACAACTGTTATCTTGGCAATAGTTGCAGTCGTTGTCGCAGTGGTGTGGTAGCTGGCAGCTGGATGCTGGATTTGTCAGGATGAGCGTTGAAAGTCATGCTACCTTGTCAAAATAAATAGGCAGCATGTGGGAGATGCTGGCACCACTATTATCCTGTCTGCTACTCATCCTCCCTTTCTACCCTTTATCTCTCTCGTTCACTCTCCCTCTCTGTATTCACCATTCGTCCACATTTAAAGAACATAAATTGTAACAACTAATGGTGGCACAGATGGCTGCACGAATGAATGGATGGATGGATGGATGGCTGAGTGGCTCGGAGCTCATATGTCAGCATCAAATTCTCATGACGAATGCGAAGCATATTTTTACGTTTAAGTATCATCAGCAGCACACCAAATGCTTATATAAGTTAACGGTGGTACATATAAAGTATGTGGCTTCATATACAGTGTGCGATAAAAATATGTATAATTTAAAGTTTATATTCGGACAAATATGTATACTTGTTTACTTCGGTCGGGAGCAAAGGGCCTCGACAAGACTCTTCTATCGTACACGATTCTGGGCTGTTGTTTTTCCGCCTTCCCATGTGATCTCGGCATCTGTCTATGTGATGACGGCTGCCTCTGCTCACTTGCGGGTTTATGTCCAGTGCCATTCTCTTTTTGCTATCTGTTTATTTTCTGAGTGTGTGACCTATCCATCGCCACTTTCTGCGTTTGATTTGCCATAGGTTGGGTTTTTCATTCGTTGATCTCCATGGGTCGCTGATGTTGCCGTTGTGAAGCACTGCCAGTTCGAAGTTCTCATAAGGAGCTCTGATGAGGCGAATTGTCTTAGCGGGAATTCTCTTTCTACTCAAGCCCAGCCATATTTGGTCTCATTTGATTGTATCGAATGCCTTCCTAACTTTATACCGGCATAACTTTATGTATATTTTATAGCTACAAAATTTTAGAAAACTATTTTTGAAATTTTAATAAAAAACTTTTTTTTAGTTGGGGTATATTTTTTCTAAACATTTTGGAAAGTTTAATAAATTTAATTGTTTGTTAGGTTGGGTATTTTTTCTAAAATTTTTAGAAATTTTAATAAACTTAATTTTTTGTTAGTTTGGGCTTTTTTTCTAAAAAATTTAGAAATAATTATTAATAAAATTTTTCCAAATTGTTGTACCTGTTTTTTTAGTTTGCACATATTTTTTCTAAACATTTTGTAAATTTTAATAAAATTCATTTTCTGTTCTAAGGTTGGTCATATTTTTTTTCTAAAATTTTTAGAAATTTTAGTAAAGTTGTTTCGGATTGTAATAGGACTATGAATAAGTTCGTGCGGTTTTTTTCGAAATTTGAAACTTTATTGACGTAAAATGGTTACAAATTTAATATTCAAAATATTGTCCATCGCTTACTACTACTTTTTCCCATCTTTCTGGCAATTCACGGATTCCCTTTGTGAAAAATTCGGTCGGTTTTGCCGCAATCCACGAATCGATCCATTTTTTGACTTCATCGTAATTACGGAAGTGCTGGTCAGCCAGGCCATGTTGCATCGATCGGAAGAGATAGTAATCGGATGGCGCAAGGTCTGGACTATACGGCGGGTGGGGTAGGACATCCCATTTGAGCGTTTCTAAGTATGTTTTGACCACTTGTGCAACATGTGGCCGAGCATTGTCATGTTGCAAAATAACTTTGTCGTGTCTATCGGCGTATTGCGGCCGTTTTTCTCGCAGTGCTCGGCTCAAACGCATCAATTGTCGTCGGTAGACATCCCCCGTAATCGTTTCATTCGGTTTCAGTAGCTCATAATACACAACACCCAGCTGGTCCCACCAGATACACAGCATAACCTTCAGGCCATGAATATTCTGCGCCGACGTCGATGTTGAAGCATGGCCAGGGTATCCATACGTTGCCCGACGTTTTGGATTGTCGTAATGGACCCACTTTTCATCGCCAGTCACAATTCGATGCAAAAAACCCTTTCTTTTGTGCCGTTGAAGCAGTTGTTCGCATGCCATAAAACGGCGTTCAACGTCTCTTGGCTTCAATTCATACGGCACCCAATGGCCTACCTTTCGGATCATTCCCATGGCTTTTAAACGTTTGGAAATGGTTGATTGATCAACTCCCAAAGTTTTTGCAACCTCTTCTTGCGTTTGAGCCGGATCTTGATCGAGCAATTCCTCCAATTCGGTATCCATGAACTTTGGCGGCGCACCCTCGCGTTCTTCGTCTTCCAAGCCAAAATCACCACTTTTAAAGCGTGCAAACCACTTCTGGCACGTTCGCTCAGATAGAGCATGCTCACCATAAACTTCCACCAAGATACGATGACTTTCGGCTGCTTTTTTCTTCATATTAAAATAATGAAGAAGAATTCCCCGCAAAAACACATTATTTGGCACGAAATTCGACATTTTCAAGTGTGGTAAAAATATTGTTGTTTACGCTTCAAATAAAAAACTTATACTGACGTTTGTGCCTTACGACAGTAGCTCTCCAATGAATGTTTGGAAATGTGGATCGATGGAATAATAATCAAGTTACGCCATCTGTTGTAAAACCGCACGAACTTATAAATAGACCTATTAGTACCAGTTTTCTTAAGTTTGGGTATATTTTTTCTACAATTTTGGAAATTTTTTTAGCTTAGACATATTTTACAGTATTTATTAGAATATATGTAAACTATATTTTTTTATCTTTGCCCCAGAGCCCGTTCTGCCACTCCCTTCTGCAGGCTTCAAAGCCACAATTAGCAAATGGGTTATTACAACCCAAAAGCGAGCTTGGTAGGCTGAGAGAGGCTGCAGTTGGACTAAGCTGATGTTACCTGTCATGTCCGATCGACTGTCGCAAATTCTCCTGTCATTAAGCAGAAGGGACTGCAGACAGCTGGTCGGACTGATGACGGGCCGCCACTTTCTATGGGCGAAGTACATGTAAAAGGTGCGCATCTCAGATAGTGCACTCTGCCGAGAAGAGGAGGATGAGACGGCGGACCACTTCCTGTGTGTCTGCCCCGCCTTCACTCGTATCAGGTTTGGGGTCTTTGGCACTTATGTGTTAAGAAGCGACCACCTTGGCTCCTTGGCACCATAAGATCTACTCAGATTTCTTAGGAAATCGAGTAGATTTAAAGAAAATAAAAGGTAATACGAGTGCAGTACAATGGACTTAATTAATGTCTGAGTGCTGCACTTGCTAGTTGTCCCGACAAAAAAAAAAATTTCATTATAAATTAAAAGTAAAAAACCTTGCAAACTGTACGATTTGCGTTGACACTCACTGTACCTCTACCACGCAACATAATCCTGTACACTCCAATATGGCAACTATGTTGCCAAGCAGCCTTCTTTGGCGCGTATTTTACGATTATCACTGCAGCAGAAGGCAATCGGCGAATAGTCACAGCTCTCATAAAATAGTTCAACGGTGTTAAGTTGCATGACAGTCCAAGCAGGAGCAAATAAACTACGCATATCACTACTAGCGCAGCTAATACTCGTAATGATCGAAGGATGAGCGACAGCCAGAATAGGGAATAGTAGCAGTAGTGGCGCTGCGATGGCAGAGGAGTCATAGCAGTAGATCTGATACAAGTTAATTAGTGGAAAATGTTGCGAAACGGAATTTTCACTCGTAAAATGGGGCAAAGCTAGTTAGCTAATGGGACTAGCGAACTCTTAATAAATGTGGCATTTTAAATACTAAACTCAAATACTGCAAAGGGTTTAAAGTTGAAAAGTTAAAGTGCGGTCGAATCTGCTTAACTAAAAGTCAAATAGTTAATTTAAGTTGTAGCGAGCTTAGGCAGACTTGGTTTGGGGTGGACGGTAAAATGCCGGTTGAACGTGTTGTAGGAGTACTTGTTGCGCCCTTTTGATACTTAAGCAATTTGGAAGGTCTCAAAAGTAATAACAGAAGAAAAAGAGAGCCGAACAGCAACGAGCTCAAGGCTCTAATTACCCAAGGGGAGCATCATCATTAGCAGCAGCGCAGTGATGGCTGACCGAAATCGACGCATCGACGACAACCACAGACATTTGAGTCTTGGACTCGCAATGACGTACTACTTGACGTAGATTTACTAGAAGACGAGCCTATAGAATGAAGCTGAGTACAAATATGGTTCTTTTATGGTTGCAGCTCTGGGATTTCCTGAGGTAATGCAGAAACTAGCCTCGGGAAGGGTGTATTCCCAAAAGAAGAGGAGAGATTGTTTTAGTGGCCACACTACTCAATGCAGTTGACGACGGTTGCTGTAGGTACGTAGGAATTTTGAACCCTTATTCGCCCACCAAAAAAAAAAAGTAAGACTATAATTACCAATTGTCGCCCTTTGGATGATCCCACTGATCCTATTAGGACACAGTCCTGACGCCATTAACACCACATCATCAGCGTACGCCACCGCTTTTACCCCACCTATATTAAGCTTTGTTAAGACTTTGCTAATAACGCATAACCAAGGAAGTGGAGACAACACTCCCCCCTGTGGAGTCCCCCTGTGGACCTTCTTGGTTATGCTGATATTACCCATATTAGCTTTGATGATCCCGGTTTCTAGCATAGAGATGACGGAATCACTGATGCAATTGTCAACCTCTAAGTCTATCAACGCCCTTTGGGTAGCATCTGTACTAACATTGTTAAAGGCGCCTACTATATCCAAGAATGCCGACATGGTATAATGTTTGTTCTCTAGAGAGCCCTCCATTGTTCGGGTTACCTCGTGAAGCGCTGTCTCCGTAGATTTGCCCCTTTAAGGTACGCATGTTGTGCAGTTAATATACTAGAACTCTCCAAAGAGCTTCTGAGACATATATCCAAAAGCCTTTCAAAAGTTTTTAACAGGAAAGGCGAAAGACTGATTGGCCTAGGTATAATTCTTCGCTGATTTATGTCCCCTCCTGCCTATTTTTGGAATGAAGACGACCTTGACTAGTTTCCAACTATCTGGAATATGACCTAGGTTTAAACACGCTTTAAAAATTTCCTCTGGCCATGGTAGGATACAGTCCAAGGCTTCCTGTAACATCTTTGGGATGATCCCATCTGGCCCCGGAGATTTAAAAGGTGAAAAAGATTTAATTGTCCATGCAACTTTCTCCTTTGTAATTATTTCTTTTGCAAGATGCTGTGGATTATATTGGTTCCGCCTGATATTTCCCTTCCCACTTTCGTGGACGCTGCACCCTGGGAAATGCGTGTTTAGCAGAAATTCTAGCGATTCTTCTGTCGTAGCAGTCCAAGTACCATCAGGCTTCTTGACCCAAGAAGCCATTGAATGATCTCGGGACAGAACATGGCTAAGCCTAACCTGGTGGATTCGACTGACGAACAAAATTCCCTCCATTTCTCTTTCTTGGCGGCCCTAATTGCCTTTTTGTACTGTCTCCGACTCTCTCTGTACAATTCCCAATTTCCTGTCGAGTAGCTGTGGTTAAACGTTGATCTAGAGTTTCCCTTAGTTTTGAGAGCTCCTGCTCCACCAAGGAGGGTGGGAAATTTTGCTAAATTTTAAGGGGCAGGACGTTTTGTAGGCCCTACTAAATGCCGTCTCGTGTTGTAACTCTACTCTCGAGGTGAGAGTGATTTGGTGGATGGGATCATTTCCTATCCTTTTATATACTATGTTTCTGAACCTCTTCCAGTTGGTTCTTAATGGATTTCTATACGGTAAAATACGGTTTTATTAGCGACCCTCCAATTGTCTAACCTTACTGAGCTGTTTTCAGACAATAGAGTAACATAGATCACTTCCTCCCATCCCCTGAAGTACTCCCTACTGGGAAAGGTGAAAGTGGGAGTGTTACCCCTGTTACATACCGACAAGTTAGTGTTAATTATAAAATCATAAAGACACTCACCTCGGTCGTTAATTTCGGTTTAATGCAATTTTTTTTTATGGACTTAGTAAGCAGTCAACGTAGGTCCAAAGTGATTTAAAAAATTATGCTTTTTTTTTTGTAGATGCTAACAAGCTGAATATTTCTTCTTCCGTTTGAAACGAATTTCACTGAAATTTCTTTATTTCCCTTTGATCTATTAAATAACAAAAAACTGAGTAAACTATCCACTAAGAATTGTTTCTTTCTTTCAGGCAAATAAAGGACGCTTCAAAACTTCAGTAGACGCGCAAATGAGGTAAGCAGCAGTTAGAAAAAAAATCGCACTTATTTCAAGACACCATAATTTATTTTAATTTACTCCGACGTGCAAAACCCGGCAATGCATTGAAAACACTTTGTCTTTTTGGTATGATAGACGCAGGTTACCCCTCAAGAAATTAACTTTTCTGCTCTGAGAATTTATTCTAAATCGTTTCGCTTTGATGAGTTGAGATTTGATCTGCAAGACTGTTTATGAAGTTAAGATATAGGCATTAAGTGAAGCCCAACTCTCCTTCCCTATTAGCAAATCTACCGTCTACCGTGTTTCACACTGAAGTGCTGACTGTCGCAACCTCAAAAAGGGATTTCAGGGCTTCTTTGCTGTTAACTTCTCAGCTGCCAAGAGCTTCCTTATTCATATAATTACGTCCAGGTCAGTTTAGAAGTGTTGCGACACCCTTGAGCTTCCGGCAGCGAATAACACAGTGAGACTGTGATCACTACGGGGCGGTCACTATAAATTAGAGGTAAAATTAGGCCAAGCACCTAGCAAATGATGTATGCGAATTTATGCACGTATAAAGTAGTTTAGGGTGGCAACAAAAAATTAATATTTTAATGCTACCGCCTAAGTTTGTTCCATGGCTCAAAAAATCAGACATATATTTTTTGTTTTACTTGATGTTTCATTAAATTCTAATGATTAAAAGGTACTCTCCCGTAAGTTGGGTTTGAAATGTGAAAATTATGTCCTTTGCTGTATTTAAAATAAATTTCTAACTATTTTTTAGGGATACAAAATACAAAAAAAAATATTAAAAATTAGATTTTCATAACGGGTAAATTAAGAATAATTTAAAAAATGGATGAGCAATTCCCGATACCGGATTCAATTATTTTCCTCATGGCCTTACTGTGCGCAATCTCAGCTATTTCTGAAAAAGAAAAAACAATAGGGGGTGGTGTTTTCTACAGATGATAAAACAAAAAAGTGTTTCAAAATTTTTTGCAAACAAATTTTACCAAACAATTAAAAAAAAAAATTTATTAAAATAAAAATGGCTTAAATATATTTTACCCTAAAACTTGAAAACAGTTATAAAAATATTAAAAATAATTTTAAAAATATTAAGAAAAAAAAGCAGTGGATGGTGCTTTCCACAAATGATAAAAACAATATTTCCCAAAAACTTTTTACTACAATTTTTTTTCACTTAAAATTTTTTCCAAAGAAAAAAGTTTTAAAAAATTGCTTAAGCACATTTTATCTTAAGACATAAAAAAATATAAATATATTAAAAAAAATCTTTTTAATATTGAGAAAAAAGCGCATTGGTGGTGTTTTCCACAAAAGACAAAAAACAAATTTCCCAAAAACTTTTTACTAATTTTTGTTTTTTTGCCAAAGAAACTAAAACTATATTAAAAAACTTGCTTAAGTATATTTTATGCTAAAACATTAAAAAAATTATAAAAATATAAATTTTTTTTGTTTTAATATTACAAAAAAATTACAGCCGTGATCTTCGGTGTTTTTTAAAAATGACCAAAAAAAATGTTTTTGAAAATTCTTAACATAAAAACATGACCCAAAAATTTAACTCTTCTCTTTACAAAAAATAAAATAAAAAAAAATGTAAGTATATTTTATCCTAATAATATAAAAACCATTAAAAGGAGTTAATTCCAAAAAAATGTAAGACCATTTATAAAAACCGGAACACTTCACATGGAATCCTTCAAGAGTGTCATGTTTTGGCCATAGAATAGATGTGGCGTGCGTCTTGATGTTGTTCCACAAATGGAGGGACCTACTGTTTTAAGCCGACTCTGAACGGTAAATGGTTTTTATGGGGCACTTTTTCATGGTAGATATACTCTCAGAGGTTTGCCATTGCCTGCCAAGGGACGAGCGTTTGCCTGTTTTTAGATCATTCGCAAGCGTTGTATATAATTTTATACTCAGCGGCCCCTTTATCATGCCAATATCTCCCCTTCAACATTTTTTTATAAATATTTTACTTAAGTAGTTCAGGCACTTTTAAATTTCTTAGATTGTTTGCAGCAGATGTTAGCAATGCCCAACCCACCCGTTCACCTTCATCCACCCAGCCATCCACGTAGTCGCTGCTTCAATTTAGTCCTTCCGTGTTGGAATGCAAAGCTCATTCATTTAATTGAATAACTTTTTGTCCTGTGTGTCTTTTATGTGGCACACATGCAGCGCTTCGTCGCCTCCAGCGAAGCATTCCAAAGCTTTTGATGCAACTTCTTCTTGCTGAGCAAACATAAACGGGGTCATTGCCTCATTACATTCACCATTTAACTTATAACAACAACAAATTTGCAATGCTATTGAATTTGGCAACAGTCGAGTGAACGAGTCAGTGAGTGAGTGAGTGATGGCAGTCAAGTTGCCCCGCTGACGATGACGATGACGACGACGACGATGAGGTTGAAAATGAAAACTCATTTTTGTGATGGAAACATTGAGAGCAGCAATCACGGCGGGTGCAGATGGCGGGTGTTGGTCGGCAGGCAACAATTGAAACCGAAGAAGTTGGCGTGTCATGTTGTTGTTGGTTAGTGGTTTGGTTGTTGTCGACGCGCTTCATGCAAAATTAACGCATTCATTCATGCCTCTCGGTTGGGTGACGTCGCACAATGCACACACATTTGCATATGAATTTTAAATGCTTACCCGTATGAGCAATTGTATGTGGGTATGTGTGAATAAGCGTTTGCATGTGGAAGTGCATAAGTATGCATATGTTTGGTGAATGCGTCCATCCTTGCCAAGTAGGGTCCATCAACGTTCTGGGTTCCCTAGAGTTGTTCTGCCTCTACCGTCAATACCGTCAGCGTCGTCTCTCGGTGTTGCCAAGTTTTCTTTGTGTGCACTTGCATTGTTGCTACTTACGTTGTGTTGCACATTCACATATTACACGTTTCAGTGGATAAATGCAAAAATCCCGCATTCACTTAACTCTCCTTCTACGATTATTTGCGGCACTTGCAATTTAAATGACTGATTTTGTTCATACATTTTTTAATGAGTCGCATTCAGCTCCACATCATATCGCATGCAATTCATGCAAATGCAAAAACAACAATACCAACAACTTTTTCAGCAACATAAATGCAGCTTCTTTAGAATTGGAGAATTGGTGCTGCAACAGCTAGACAAAAATAGCAGCGTTGTGTCGAAAATTAAATTGTGCCAATCGACTGCATCGAGACGTCGATGGGCAATTCAAAAATCCCCAATGGCAAGGAATTTGATTTAGCTGCTGAATTCTCATAGATTTTCTGGAAAAACTTCCAGAAAATTCCGCGATTTCCCGGGGCCCAGAGCGGCATCTATAAGGGACCAATTCTATTCACCCACGTTTGGGTCCACCATATATGTAGCCAGCTTTCATGCTATAGGCTTGTATTCTTGTGTCTCTATTTGTGAGCTTTGTTGCATTGCGTCGAGATCTATCTTTTTTTCCATAGTACATCTTCGATGCATATCTTTACCGCATGTCAGCTGTCCTTATGTTCGAGCATAATACTGATTATGTAGCTCTGCGAGATGTCGCCAATCTGCTGCCTCAAAGCATTTCTTTCCGCGAGCCTACTAGAAAACGTGTGCTCAGCGTCAACGCTCAGCGCTTCGTAGAATGCACTTGGGATCGCTTACCTTGCCAATGCGGTATAGGTATCTCCGAAAGTATCCGTGGCCCGAGAGGAACTGAGTTAAGAAGTAGTTCACTTCCTGGGTAGTTGGGTAGTTCCTTTTGACCCATTAGCCAATTGATGGAATAAGTTTCGCCGTCCATCTGCCACTCGGTTCAGTGTGCCATCGGCTTTGCCACTGCAGCATGATTCGGTTTTTCCATTCCACGACGCTAGTTATGACGTGTTCCTTCTTGGCTACCCACGCATCCATTCATTCCCGAGCCACGTGTTCGACGGGCATCTCCCTGCTGTTCATAAAGACTGCAGCGTGAGAGACAGTGCGGTAGGCTTATATATTCACCGTTTCTGTTTACAGCCTCTTTCCTCTTCTCGCCCAATTTGTTGATGCCCATTCTGCCAAAAATCGCCTGGTCTGTGGTCAGAAATTCCTTTCGAGCATTTTCCAGTGTGCCACGCCCTCCCAGTCCCTCCAAATACATATCACGATCTTCTTTGGATGAAGATTCGGCTTCATTCTCGACTTTGGCGTATCTCCAGGAGCTACCCACTCCTTTCTTTGCATCATATTGATGCATTTCACATCTCCTGTGACGCTTCGGTACAAGAAGCGCTGTTTATGACCGCGAGTTGCTCGATGGCGGCGAGATGCTGAGAAGCAATTTGAGGGCGACTTTCTTTGTTCTTTTCCTTGAGCTCGTGAGGCACCCAGGCTCCCAATTTTCCTGTAAATCACATTGAATGAAGGTGCCTGAGAATCGTTTTATGGTTGCGGTTCGCTCTTTCCGCAAATTCACTACGGGTTTGGCGACCCTTCTCCTTCACATTTAAGACGTTCTTCATCAAATTCAGAAGACTTTCTGCTGCGGAACATGTCATCGCAGTGAAAGTCGAAATAGACTTGTAGACTTGCCTATGAAATCTTCTCCATACCCGTCGCAAATGTCCCGGCCTGCTTCGGCAGCTTTTTGACCTCGAAGAAAAGCTAAGAAGAGACTTCAGGGTATTCCAATTGTAAACCTCAAAACTAATAAAAGATGAAATAACTCAGAAATACAATTAACATAGTTTTGTAGAGCAGAAATAGTTCTATCGAATGGATGCTTAGCCTTTGCCTAACAGCAAACGAATCGCTGTAAAACAAAAGAAAATATAAAAACGCTGTGAACTTATTCCTCAATCCAAAATATTATTAAACTATACTACATTTTAGTGATATTCAAGCCTCTTTGACCATTCTGGAACTTCAAACCAACTCCAAAAAGTATTTTGATTTCACTTTTCAGTCTTTTTTTCCGAAATTATTTGAAGTAAAAATATTTTCCACTTGCTGAGGTCTTCACTTTTCATTTGACATAGACTTCCGTAAGAAATACAGTGGCCATCTGTCCTATGGCATAGGAGTACTTAGTGTCTTCGTCTCAGTACCATCCAGATCCGCTTCCATCACTGGTTTTGGATCCGTCGGTGTAGAAAGTGTGTTGATATCCCGTTAATAGGTTCTCTGGACTTAACCCTTGATCTCTATCTGGGATCAAAACGTCAGACTTCCTACCGAAGCTGACGACAGGCACCCGACTGTTCACCGGCATCGAGAATCGTGTGCACCGCTCTGACAACTGGTGGTTGACAGTGGCCAGTGCTTACTCCATTTCCCCAGACTCCGTTTAACTTGAGTCTTTACGCCGCCTTCATTGCTTCCTTTCGGGCATTAAGGGCATCACCAGATGTTGTACTCATGGCACCTGTGATACCCAAGCACACACTGCTCTGTAACCTGTTTAGGGGTTTTACTCTGGAATTAACCATTGTGGCTTTCCACCATACCACAGAGGAGTATGTAATAATGGGTCTAATCAGGGTGATGTACAGCCAGTGTACTATCGCAGGTCTTAGACCCCATGTCTTGCCAAAGGTTCTCTTACACTGCCAGAAGACTTTTAGTGTTCGAGAGACCTTCTGCTCGACGTGCTTCTTCCAGGTAAGTTTACTATCTAGGATTACTCCTAAATACGTAACCTCAGAAGACAGTTGCAGTGTTACCCCTTTCAATGTGGGTAGTAACAGGCCTTCCATATTGTGTTTCCTAGTGAAAAGCACTAAGATACTTTTTGTAGGATTCACCGAAAGACCATGCAGTTCGCACCAATACTCAAGCTTATTTAGAACTACCTGCATTTTATTGCATATAAAACTTCAAGTGATCGTCCTGAGATTAGTACGCACACATCGTCTGCGTAGGCTTGGATGTGTCCTGCAGATCATTAAGAAGAGAGTCCACCACAAAGCACCGAAGTAGGGGTGAGAGTACACCGCCTTGTGGGCAACCCTTCTTAACCTCAACCCTGACTCCTTCATCGCTTCCTCTATCCATGGTAAGCAGTTTTTTGGATAGCATAGAGTGGATTCATCTGACAATGATTTCTTCCACTCCATGACTTCTGATAGAAGAGCACATAGAGTCAAAGGTAGCATTGTCGAAAGCTCCTTCAATGTCCACAAACACACCAAGAGTATACTCTCTTGTTTCCAGCCGTTTTTCGATTATGCTAACGCACTCGTGCAGAGCCAATTCGCAAAATTTCCCACTTTGATAAGCATGTTGTCTGACGTTGAGAGGGTTTCGACTTAGAACCCTCGTTCTAATGCGCTTATCCACCATACGTTCCAGACCCTTAAGCATAAACGATGCCAGTCTTATAGGTCTGAAACTTTTTAGTAAAGCGTAGCTGTCCTTGCCTGGCTTTGGGATCAATACAACTTTCACCAACGCCACAATTGTCTAACATAAGCGTGAGCAAGACATGCCGAAAAGATTCTTTTCAAAGCCTTTATTAGTTGTTCTCCGCCTCGCTTGAGCATGACTGGGTAAATGCCATCGGGTCCTGGGGACTTAAAGTTTTCGAATGACGAGAAGGCGAACCGTATCGTTTCCTCGTTAACTATCCTGGATGCAAGAAACCAATCACGTCTGCTGGTAATTATATTGACAGGATCAGATTGATCGATAGAGCTTTGACCAACAACATTCCTCGAGCCAGGGAAATGTGTTGAAAAGAGAACATCGTATACTTCTGATTTTGAGTCCGTATAAGTACCATCTGGTTTGAGCAGTGAGTCTAGCCTAGCCGTCGATATAAACAGAAGGAAGCTCCAAAGTAACAATAAAAATATGGTGCCCTGCTCGCAAGAAAATTTGAAATTGTTTTTGTTTGTATAATTACGTTAGTAATCAGCTTTATTGACTTTATGAACCATACAAGAAAACAATTAATTTCATCCGTCGCTCCAAATTAAATTGATGGCTTATGTATCACTGAAGATATGACCGCACAGTTTTATTGCCATTATTAATTTTAGAAAAAAAAATTGTTCTAAGCACAAAAACTACTCCTATCGTGTCTCACGTGCCCACCATCTACATGCGTTTAATAGCCGACAAAACAAAAGAAAAAAATTTAAAATATTTATTGCCCATTTTCAACCACTTGTCAGGCTTTCCAAGAGCTGGTTACTACTTTAAAATTGTCTTTTTAAGATACTGAGATAGTGACGTACGTACATTGCATTCAGCGGCATGCAAGTCAGACTCACCGCATTACGGCACATATAATGCATGCCAACCGCTAGACTACATTAATCTACCCTCAATTACCAATATTCTGCGCTGACCCTTCGACTCAATTTGTATTGCCATTACCCTCCTTGTTATTGAGCATTTTACATTTCTCAATTTTTTTAGGTGCACATAAAGAGACAGTTGGTGAAAATGTAATTTCCCTCACTTTCAATATAATTTACAATATAAAATATGTATTAATTTGTTGCACAAAAAGCAGCGTTAGAGTAGCAGTAGAGCCTTGTTGGCTGCTGGAAGAAGTAATTGCTTGCTGATGACTCTTTCATCGGTGGTGGTTGGCGGTATTTTCATAACTTAGCGGTAGTGATGCAGTAAATTTTGATTCCGGACAATCGGGATATTTTTAATATAATCCCGAAATTTCATGACCAATCCCGAACCATAACTATTTCATGCAGAAAAAATGGATATGTCTAGTAATATTTTATGATAATTAGACCCACCTTAACACACAATTTTATGATACTGCTGAAAGTTTAAGATTGGCGGTTTTTAATTAAATTATAATACTTATTTTAAAATAGTGCAAAAAACAATACTTCATATACAGGGTGGGCCATATAGCGTTTGCTTTTTGAACCACTTTTTTTTTTTTGAGAATGGTAACACAAATGACATATCAAATGTGTTCATAATTCACTTAAATGTTTGACATTTACGAAAAGGGACACTATACGCCTGAACAAAATTGGGAAATATTGAGAACCCATTCCCAAAGTGGTGAGTCTTCTTCTTCTTTTCTGATTTTCACATCGGTGGCTACGTCAATAAGCAAAATTGTCGGATTTGGGGTTCAGAAAATCCACACGTTACTGTAGAGAAACAAATGCATTAACAACGAGTCACTGTTTAATGCGGTTTTTGGTCTGGCGGCATCATTGGGCAATTTTTTTTTCGAAAATGAGCGAGGAGCCGCGGTTACAGTAAATGGCGAGCGTTACCGTGACATGTTCAACGAGTTGTTTCCAAAAATTGAAGAGGTTGACAGGGACGACATTTGATTTCAACAGGACGGTGTAACTTGTGACACTGCCAAAGTTACACTCGAACTTTTGGCTACCTTTTTTGAAAACCGAATAATCAGCCGAAATTCCGATATCAATTGTCCGCCTCGGAGCTGTGATTTAAGCCCATTGGACAATTTTGGAGGGAGCCGTTAAGGACAACTGCTATGCGAACTATCCAGAGACGATTGATGCTTTAAAACACGAAATCGAAGTTGCCATTCATGAAATTGGAGCCCAATCAATCAAAAATGTGCTTAAAAATTGGGTTGATCGAATGGCCTACTCTAAAGCCAGTCGTGGCAGTCATTTGAAAGATATTATTTTTCATTCATAAATGACAATGTTCAATCTTCAAAATAAAAAAAAAAAAGTTTGAAAAAATATTGATTAGTTTTGTTTTTATAGCCGATTCAAAAAGCAAATTTTACAATTGTTAATAAATTTTTGAAGCAGGTTAAAGTTTAGGCAATATTGCCTATAAGTTTATGTGGCACTACAACCGGGTAGCGTTTTTTTTCGAATCTGAAATAGCGCGTAAGCTGCTTCTACGCTTGGTGCGGCCAGCTAGAAATCTCGAGAGCTTACAGGTCCTACACCACTTGGTACTTCCATCGGAGATGTGGTTTTCCTCTTCTTTGTCCTACGTTTTGGGGTGCCGCATCGTAGATTCGCCTTGCTGGAGCGTCTTCGTTCATTCGAGTGACATTCTCAAACCAGCGTAGCAGCTGTATTTTTACCCGTCCATGCCCCTGTATAGCTTACACAGCTCGCCGAGAATTTTTCTCTCGAAGGCAACCAAGGCTTTCACATCTCTTGTTGATATCGTCTTCTGTGCCATGTAGCAGGACGGGAATGATGAGCATGTTGTAGAGTGTCAGTTTGGTCATTCGAAAGAGAGCTGTACTCCTCGTTTGTCTGCTGACCGCAAAGTAACACCTGTTAACAAGAGTTATTCTCCGTTTTAGCTCCAGGTTGGCGCCATTTTTGATCTTGATGCTGGTCTCAAGCTAGACAAAGTCCTTAACAGCTGCGAATAGCTGGGGGTCAACACTTATATAATGTCCAAGGCACAAGGACGCCTTGCGTGTTGACAGCAGCTACTTTGTTTTGCCCTAGTTCAACGCAAAACCCCTATTGCTCGCCTCCCTCTTTAAACAGAAGTAAGTCGAGCATACAGCGCGGTTGGTTTCACCGATATCGTCGATGCCATCGGCATATTTTACTTACTCTTTCCCCTTAGGGAAGGTAGTGCGGCTTAGTTCGGCAGCGTGAAAGATTTTATCTAGTAAAAGGTTGAAAAAGTCACAATATAGAGAATCGTCTTGTCTGAAAACTCGTATTTGGATAACTGGGAAGTCTAGTCTATGGTTGACTTACTAGGTATGAAGCCCCACCGATAAGGCCCAATCAGTTTGTTGACGATGGGTCTCATGCTCTCACACAATACGCTCACCTTACTTACATATATATTGGACAAAGCACGCACAGTTTCCAGTCGCTTAGCATGTTCTCATTCGACCATATCCTGCAAAGAAGCCGATGTATGCGAATTGCCAGCTCTTCGCCTCCAACTTTCAATAGCTCGGTAGGAAGTCCATCGGCTAATGGTTAACCGCCCTCTAGGTCGGGAGGTGGTACTACGATTCCGTCATCAGCGACTGCAGCATCGGAATCTACTTCCTGATCCACGGTGCTACACCCACCATTAAGCAACTGGAAGAAGTGATTCCTCCGTACATAAACGAGCCTTCGCCATCTGTCACCAGAACGATGCTTTTATTTTTACAGGTCTTAAAACCTTCGGTCTGGCGCTTGACACTTCGATCAAATTTTTGGGGCACTCCCTGTCGCTTGGCACCTGAAGCTCTTCGAGCATACATCTTTCCACATCCGGTTTTTGCGCCCTAAGCGACGTCTCTCTTCTCTTCTCAACTTGCGAAATCGCTCCGTGGCGCATGTTGCGGCCGATCGCAGTGTGGCCTTGCATGTAGCGTCGTTTACTGCAGGGACTTTTCGCCACTCAGCGCCATATCAGGTGTTGCGCTGCTATTCGTGTGACCCAACTACAGTTTCAGCTGTGGTACGCAAGCAGCGGGCGACTATTGTCCACTGCTTGTTTGCGTCGTTGATTTGGGGAGCGCTCTGATTGAACTGGAGTGAGAGTTGAGCCCCCAAGCTCCTGGCTATCTCATGTGACTGTAGCTCTCCGACGTCTAGCTTTCGCTGTGTGCGTTGACGCGCGTTTTTCAATGCACATAGACGTGTGCGAACCTTGGCTGCGACAAGATAATGGTCCGAGTCTATTGTGCGTACGTTTAGCTCTGGAGCAAAGCTATCCGTCTATCCCAATGTGTTTTATTTGTGATCGCATCTACTGATCTAGAGATAGCCAAGTAGCTTTGTGGATGTCTCGGTGCTGAAATTTGGTGTTAGGTATCCATGCTACCCGCCGTGACGAAGTCGATCAACACCACACCGTTGTTGGTAGTTTTTTCGGCAGAATTCTGCAACTGTTGCGCCAAAGATAGCTTCCTTACCCACCCTGGCATTGAAGTCGACAAGCATGATTTGGGTATCGTGGCGGGGGCAGTGCTCGTAGGCTGCTTCCAGACTTTTGTAGTAGTGTTCTTTGGTCTCATCGTCCTCCTTGTTCCTCGGGGTGTGCACATAAATTAGACTCAGGTTGTGGAATCTTACTTTGATAGAGAATGTTGCACGCTCAAAAAGAAAAGAAAAAGAAAGAAAAGAAACCAAAGAAAAAGAAAAAAAAAAATTGTAGCTTATACAAAAAAAAAAGGAAAAACAGTTTGTAGCTCATACAAAAAAAAAAAGGAAAAACAGATTTTCTTGTTTTTTGTAGCCAATGTTGCATGAACTTATACAAATTGAATTAATGCAAGAATGATAGAAAGAATATTGCGCCCATCAAGAGTGCGTGACGTCACGTTTTTCCGAGTTGTGCAGTGTTGCCAACCCTTTGCTCTTCACAATAAATTTAGTGCTTTTTTATTCCCAAAATGCGAAAATTTTGAAGTTTCGTGATTGTTTCTTTTTTTTTTTAATTTAAAGCTACCGAAACCTTAAGTTAAAAAAAAACTATATTACTAAACAAAGATTTTAGTGCTAATGAAAAATTTTTGTCTCTTATAAAATTTGATAATATGAAAGTGCAAATTTAATTTTTGTCTCCATTTAAGGTTATGCACGAATATTAAATCTTCTTCTATCAGCTCTTCTTAAGATTGAAAACCTTTTTACACATTTTAAAAAGCGTCTGAACTTACTGAATGCGAATTAAAACCATAGAGGTGTAATCGTTTCTTTCGGCCATCAATCCTTAGTGCAAAAAAGCCACAAAATACCAGAAAATACTAAAGAAACCATACTGACATTTTTACAAAAAGAGTACCTTATCTAGTTACATAACCTCAAAAATAGCAAAAAAGTCGTTCCCTTCACAAAAGAGTCTCGCTTAACAAAAAAAAAAAGCTCATAAATTAAATTGTACATAAGTATAACACATTTACTTAAGAAAAACGCACATTCTAAAGACAATTTGGCACGTATACAAAGTTCTTTAAGTAATTCAATACAAATTTGGTGTTTTATTTTCTTTAAATGGGCATTTTAGTGCGTTTTTATATCCAAAGCTAGGCAACACTGCAATAGCGAGAGAGAGATTTGACTGCTGAAAGCAAAAGAGCACCAACAACAACTGCAACCGCGGGCAATGCGACCAGATGTTAAGAAAAGTAAAGCTTAATTAAACTAAGTGAATTATTGAACTAATTTAAAAAAAAAATGTTTATTTTACAAAATTATAAACATTACATTTTAATTAGAACAGGCTAGAAAAATTTCATGAAGAAAGAACTAAAACTCCGAGACTAAATAACAAAAAAAAAATGCTAAATCAAGTTACGAAAATGATAATCTGGCCATACTGGAGCTAAAATCACGTAACTCGTTGTCAAATTCGCTGAGAGCAAAGTAACGGGACCACGATAGGCGCCATCTCATTATTCTTTCCATCATGGGATTAATGTATATTAGCTTTTAGTCAGAAAAAAATATCCCGAAATTCATATCAACTAATCACGAAATTTTCCGTACTCAACAATACCCGGAACTCGTAGTCCCGAAATCTCGTAAGCCCGAAGCCTCGTAATCCGCATTCCTACTTGGCAGCACTTCGCTCGCTAGATTATACTTTCACATGTATGCCATTTGATTGTGTTTGTTTTTATTTTCGTTTTCATGCAGAGGACTTTTACACACATTAATTAATTTTCTTTGGTTAAATGCTTGTTTGTTTGTTGCTTTTGTCAATTAAATGAGACATAACAGGGGGAAGAGACCTCTAAGTGCATATGTGAGATGCTATACAAATTTAATACCCACATTAATACCCCCACAGACAGAAGAAAAAGGGTAAACTTCTTTAGCGCAATTGACTCGTTTGTAAGGAGAGTATAAACTCGTTGACAAATTGAAAATTTATTTGTAAGGATATTTAATTGAGAGTGTGGGAAAATTTTCATTTCCCCTAAAAAGTGAAAAGCAAGTTAAATATACGTCAAAGAGTTGTGATACTTTTTGTGCCACTGTATGAAAACAAGCCAAGGGAAAGCTGTGTGGCAGAAAGAAAAAAATATTATTTCCATAAATGCAACCATAAAATAAACATTGGAATAAATGAGGCATACAATTATTTACGATATATACAAATGCACCGTAAAACATGCCATTGGACCCTGTTTTGGGCAAATTCGACACGGAGTTGCACATTCCATTGCATACTTGGTGGCGTGGCTGTTGATGACAGCAATTGTCCCATTCCAACGTAATTGACAACAATTGCTCCCTATTACTGTGCGCATACACATACACTCACAACATATGCAAGTGCATGTGTGTGTGTTCAAAGCAGAGACACAAACGGCGTCTATTTGCTTTCAGAAGTCTCTCCCATTCAAACTAAACTAAATCACTTTGAGATATGAAATTAAAATGCCTGTTGGCAAGGCGGCAGTGGCTCAAAATATAAAAATATTATCCCTCTATGCTGCAGCGTGCAGACGACAAAAATATAGTATGTCCTTTGTAGGCTGCTAGTGGCTTTGAGGGGGGACTTTAAGCGGCCAGCTTTGAGGGTGAAAAATAACGACACAAAGAATTTGGAATTACTTGAAGAATATGGCTTTAAAAACCGTTGCAAATTAGTAGAAATTCAGTAGCGTATTAATGCTTTGACTGCCATGTGGTATGTTTTTGTGAGATACCTCATTGCTCCTCAGACTCCACATCGCAGATTAAAGTGTGGCATTTAGCATTCCAGCTGTATGAAATTTCATATGAGTTTCGATTTCTGTAGGAAATCCGAAGCTGTTAAGATCTTTCCTGGTGATTTTTGTATCGCCATTCACTCCGCTCGCGGTAGCACAGGGCCTCGACAAGACTCCTCCATCGTACACGGTTTTGGGATGTTGTTTTATCGCCATCACTTGTGATGTCGGCAGTTGCCTGCTCGCACAGCATCGACCTTCTCCAGGTATTCTTTGGCCGACCGCGATCTCTGCTTCCTTGCAGGTTCCAGTCCAGTGGCATTCTCTTGAAGATAACAGGTTTTCTAAGCATATAAAAATCCATCACCACTTTCTGCATTCATCCTTGATTTCCACAGTGCATCGTTGGTGATGGTGTCCGGCCAGAATATTCTACAGATGACGTGGAGGTATTTGTTGACGAAATATTGTAGCCTCTGTGTGATGGTGTTAGAGACCAGCAATGTTTCACTTCCATACAGTACTACCGATGACCTGAATATTCTCAGTTTAGAGCGCCTGGAGATTTGCGAACTCGCCCATACTGAAGGCATTCGCCTGAACGCTGCCGTTGCTTTGTAGAGCCTAAAGTTGAGATATCCAACTAATCCATCAACTGCCGTGATTGTGTAACCAAGACCACCGAATACCCATCAAACATTATAGGTCTTGCTTTGAGCTCCAGTCCGACAGTGTGTGCCAGCGTAACTAGTCTACATGCATATAGGCACACCCCCCTGTCTATGTAACTAATATAAATTTTTATGAAGAATAATCGAAAAAAATTCTATAGGATGATTAATTTCGCGCCACCTTGTATATAGAAATATATTTTTATAATATGCGAAAAAAATCATAAAGGGTGATTAATTTTGCGTCACCTTACATAGGGAACTAAATTTTTATAAAAAATAATCCAAAAAACAAATCGATAAGGTGACTAAATTTGTGTCACCTTGTATATGAGCTAAATTTTCATTGATACTAATAGAAAAAAAATCGATAGGAGGATTAAATTTGCGCCACTTTGTATTGTGAATTATATTTTTATAAAAAATAATCGCAAAGATTCGATAGGGTGATTACTATTATTCCACCTTGTATATTTAACTATATTTTTATAAAAAAGTAATCAAGAAAAATGGATAGGGGGATTAAATTTACGCCACCTCTTATATTGAACTATGTTTTTTATAAAAAAAATAATCGGTAAAAATTCGATAGGGTGACTATTTTTGCGCCACCTTGTATAATGAGCTCTATTCGCATGAAAAATATATAAATGATGATTAATTTTGTGCCATCTTGTATATTTAACTATATTTTTTTAAGAAACAAGTGAAAAATTCGATAGGGTGATTAAATTTGCGCCACCTTGTATAGTGAGTTATATTTTCATAAAAAAAATAATCAAAAAGATTCGAAAGGGTGATTCATTTTGCGCCACCTTGTATATTGAACTATATTTCTATAAAAAATAGCCAAAGAAATCGATAGGGCGACTAATTTTGCGCCACCTTGTATACTGAACTATATATTTTTATAAAAAAATAATCAAAATAAAAAAATCGATAAGGTGATTAAATTTGCGTCACCTTGTAAATAAAGTTTTATTGAAACTAATCGAAAAAATTCGATAAGATGATTAAATTTGCGCCACTTTGTATAATGAGTTATACATTTATAAAAAAGTTATCAAAACTATTCGATAGGGTGATTAATTTTGCGCCACTTTGTATACTGAACTATATTTCTTTAAAAAATAGCCAAAGAAATCGATAGGGCGACTAATTTTGCGCCACCTTGTATACTGAACTATATTTTTATAAACAAATAATCGGGAAAAATTCAATAGAGTGATTAATTTTGTGCCCCCTTGTATAATTAACTATATTATTCTAAGAAATAGGTGAAAAATTCGATGGAGTGATTAACTTTGCGCCACCTTGTGCATCCATATGCCATGTACGTATGTATATACATACATATATAAACATTCTCCGATAAACGCCGCTTAAGAATAATAAATAGACGCCAGCTCTTCTTGAATTTCCTGCCATTTCAAATGCGATTCATATTTTTCACATTAAACAAAAGCTCATCTAAACATTTCCTCAAACTATTCTCCTCCTATTTCGCTGCATTTGCATTTTGCATAATTATTATTAATTGAATGCTGAGAATCTCAGCAACAAACACTTCACAGTGCCGACATAAATTATTGTTGCAGAAAAATTTATTACAATTCGAAAAAAAAAATACAAAACTATCTCAGAGGCATTCATAGAAATATTCTTATAAATTTCCACATATGAACGATTGTGCATACACACATATACACCTACTTGTACATATGACATACGAAGAGTGGTACGCCTCAAGGCTATTTTGCCATACCATCCCAACCGCACTTTGAGGAAGTCAGCACAAAGAAAACACTCAGCAAAAATGCAGTTATGAAAGGAGCGAAAAGATGGGTGAGAATGCAGGTTTTTTTATTTTTTGTTTTTCGGGAATGGCCGTTGGCAACGCTTGTCCAAAGACTACTCATTCACATAAACATCTACATTGCAGAGGGAGAGTGGGAAAGTGGGTACTTATAAATATGTATGTGTGTGTGTGGGGAGATAGTTGAAGCTGTGCATTGACTATTTCTATGCCGCTTCTTGTGGCTTCAGTTTTGTTTGTTTAGTTTTTTTTTTTCTTTTTCGTTGAAGAAAGTACAATAGGAGGCACCAACGACTTGAGCTTACAAGTGTGCCTGTCGGCAAGGTATTAGGAATGTTAGTTTAGATTTTCTAAGGAATTTTTAAGAAAAGTACACAGACAACACAAAAAGGTCTTTAAGGAGTCAGCAACTTGCTTTTGATAGCTTGACTGGGGCGAATAGCGGCGAAAGGAAAATTTGCGAAAGTTTTAACCCTGGAATGTTATCCTTATTTTTTGTACAAGTACACTAAGGCCATTCTTCATCGTATTGACCATCGTTTATTTCAAATTCAAATTAAAAGTACGCTGCACTTAAATAATCCATATAGGTCCACAATGGATGAAATTCAGTCCGAGTGCCCCACATGTTGTTGTAAGTGTCTATGGTCTTTTGCTCTGAAGTTTTTAAATGGTTAATTAAATGTTCAGAGAAATCGAAACAACTATCAACCATTTTTAGTGGTGGGAAAATTCACAAGAAGACTTCTACGGTAACTTGAAAGTCCCCTTTGTATATTTGAAGCTACTTAAAATGCATGACATGCAAGAATACGACAGTCCCAGCACCCTTGAGAATACAGTAATTTTTCATAGCCTTTATAACCTAAAAATTAGAGCAAAATAAACGCGAAAAAGCTCGAAAAGAAGAACGCGGCTCGTTGTTTTGGGGAATTCCATGAATTCCAAGTTCGTAGTTTTTATACGAAAAAATTTCTATTTGAAACTTCTTTCCCTGCAAATATGTAAGCTACTTATCATGGAAGAAATTGTAAAAGCAGCGAATCAAAGATGGCTTAGGGAACAAACCTACAGAAACGCCCGATAATTATAGCCGACTCTCAATGTTAAAGGCACAGAATCTCTGCTAAGCCAAAATAACAGACTGGTTTCCATCATAACGGGTCACTGCTTAAAAGCAGGCACACGCACAGGATGGGCTTCTGCAGAAACAGTCTAGACGAGGAAGAGTAAGAGACGCACTCGCAGCTCCCGTGTCATTGTCCTGCTGCATCCAGACGTAGATTTACCATTTTTAGAAGACAATATTTTTGAATGAGTTGGAATGTCTCAGTACGGTGGAAGCCAGGAATATTCTTAAATTTTTGAAAAGTGCACACTGGTTTTAGAAGAGGCAACACAATGGGCTATGAACCTGAGCGTGGCTCACAGTGGACAATAGCCTTAACCTAACCTAACTTAAGTCCTTTCCCTGCATACTACTGAGAAAGAGGCGGTCAAATATTACAGCTCTCGAAAAAAACTGTTATGACAAAGAAAGGCCACCATTCGATTGCGATATATACTGATTTTGGATCATGCCGACGATATAGAAATAAAAAGGCAGCCTTCTCAATACTACGTCCAAAGGTATTTGGATAGTACTGTATGAAATGTTGATGTGAACTTAGTACCTTAGATTCATCTATAAGTTAGGTTAAGTTGAACTGTTTCACTTCTCATCAGACATAGATCGGGGTTCGATCCATAGCGATACCAGATGGATTTATTAGCTGAGTGTGGACTACTTCAACCTGCATGGTGTCTGTTTCTATGGCGAATTTAAGGAGACATTTCCAACCCACTGCTGAGATATTTCCAATCCTACAAACTGTGTTGCTTTGAATAATGCAGGACATTCGCAAAGGAGATGCTCTACAGTTTCTCTTGAGCCCTGCTCGTTACATTTCCTGCATTCCTCGCTGTCCGAGTTTCCTATCTTATAAGCATACGCTGCTACTGCTCTATGTTTCGCCAGCACGCCTATTATAGTTCTACAATCTGTTCATGCTAGTGACAGTATAAATCGGGTAGGACTGCGATTGTTATTTTTATACATTATCTGAATTATCTATTAGGTCTGCTGCCTTTCCAGCTGCGAAGGACTCAGCTTGGAATACACTCCAGTAATCTGGAAGCGCATACGACTTTTTTAGGTCTAGGTTGGTTAGTTGGTGTATGTGGTGATTCGTCTAGAATCCAACTAGCGCTTCCGCACCATTTTGTTGCCACATCCTCGTTACCCTTTAGGTTTAACTCTGGACAATATAATCCCAGCGCCAACTCGATTAATGATTTTAGAACCGTCCGTATGAAAGTTAAGTGCATTGCGTTTAAAGTTAAAGCTCCTTAACCATCCTTCTTTTTCGATTGTGCTGAAATAGATCCCCAATCCGTTGGAATTGTACTGACAAAGTAGATTCAGAGGAGGAGCTCAGTACAATCTAAATACTTCTGATACATCCAACAAATAAACGATTTCGAATTATCTAATGCTTTTAATAAAACAAAAGACAAAGGAATATGGAATATTCCAACGTTGAAAACTAGAAATTTTAAACGAAAAAGGTTTCGCAGTAGACATTATCCAGGCCTCGCAACTCTTCAGGCATAGTTAACAAGTGAAGGACAAGAAGTGTGCATATTAAGCTCGCAAAAATAAGGCAGTTCAGAAGTATATGGTGGAATAGTCTAACCTCATCCCACTCTACACAACTACATGTCTCTAAATTTAGGTTTACACATACTGCATGGACTCCCATCCAACAATATACGGTTAAGATCATCACCACCTTCTCCACCACGAATGCTTCCAGAAGGACTTCGCTCTCTCTAATGTCACTACCCTCATCCAACTGCCGAACAGCTTACTCAAAAGCTCGCCTATCCAAGGACAAACCACAGGGTACCAATAAATGCTTCCAGAAGAACCTCGCGGTGTCTAACGACGTTACTCTCGTTCTGCTTCCGATAAGTTTACTCAAACCCCATCTATGCCAGACCAAATCACAGACAATCAATGAATGCTTCCAGAAGAAGCTCGCGCCCTCTCATGTCAATGCCCTCAGCCAGCTTCTTTGCGCAAAGATACCACCTAAAGAGCACTCGGCTTTAAGAACCTCATCAACAACACAGTTTTCTGCAATGATCCTTTGGCCTATCACATATATAAGTCATATATTTCTGGACGTTTGGCCAAGCTGCACTTCCTATTTGTGGCGTGCGTCTTGATGTTGTTCCATAAATGGAGAACCCTACAGTTTTATCACCTCCGAACAGAACATGGTTTTTTTATGAGGAGCTTTTTGATGGCAGAAATACACTCGGAGGCATGCCATTCTCTGACCAGAAGTGACCACTGTTGTTCTAAGCCCACGCCCACAGCAGGTTTCAAAACCGGCCGATAGTCATCTGCAAGCCCTTTCGACTATGGCGGCCGCCATTGAAGTATCCCCCGACTACATCGAATGCACTGGCAGTTAGCCTATAGTGGTGACTGTCAACTAGCTCTTAGCATAGGTATTTTTTTTTCTTTCCAGTCGATGATTTTTTTTAATAAAAATAAACAGTCAAATTGCCCACTTTATTTTACTTTTATAGATTAAAAATACATTTTTGTATTTTACAAAAAGCTTAAAGTTAATTTATGTTTATTTTTTGTCATCTTCACATCAGTGAAATTATATTACAATACTATCAAAATCTTTTAAAATTTGAATTTTAAATCTCTTCAAACTTTTTTCTCATTTCCAAGACTTATTTTTATTTTCTTCCCTCGCAAAAGTTTCGCAATTTAGCCTCTTACTCATCCGCGAAATCATCACATTCCACAATTTCTTTAATTGTTTTCATTCCCGCTTTGTGTACCACCTTCCATATACTTGTGCTTACGCTCATATTTCACTTAGCAAATCCACTGAACCAATTCTGTCAACCATCATTCACCTCAAAATGCCGCCCGAAAATTAATGCTAATTTATACGCCTTCCGCTTGTACAAATGTCAAATTCGAGCGAAATGAAGCCTGAATGTACACCCGCATGCTCATTCAGCTGCCAGTGGCGTCTGAGTTGCCGCGTCACGCTACGTCACGCCACGCCAAGTGATGCTACAGCTGTCAAATATCACACACTTCGATGGAGTCGGTGCTGGCGGTGGCGCACAGCTGGTGTGGCAACAAGATCACTTCCAACACTTCCACAACAGTCTGTCCATGAAAGCTGAAATGGTGTACTAGTAGAGAGAGGAGAGACCGTACGGGGAAGACTTGAAGTGCCGACTGCTATAGTGAGTTTATAAATCAACAAAAATAGCTGGAATTGATATTCCTCCGCAAATGTGAAGAGCAAAAGCAGAGAGCGCTGGATGCGCCGACAGTCTGACAGACCGACAGGGACAAGATAGCTGCGGCAATAGCAGCAACTGCACCGGCAGCACCGCAAGCGCTCGAACGTCATTATTAAAGCGATCTTTTTAGCACAGTAAAATTTATTATTTTCGCATGGGTGTGGTTTTCTAAGAGGATCAATTGGTGGTCATGTAACCACAGTTGAATATCAGAATTTGAATTTTGTTAGTCCTTAGTGTGATTATTATTAATATTATTTGATGGGTGAGGGAAATCACTGCGAGCTTTAAATTTATTGTGCACATTTCAAAAATTCAGAGGGCGTTCTTTAGTCCGACTTGCATGCGAAATTTTGTTATGTAGCCGAAAATCTGGGAATTCATTATGCCGTCCATTGTGAGATTTAATAGAATTGTAGATGGCCAGATATTTTCCAAGGACTCAGTTAATATTACGTACCCCTTGTACTTAAAACCTAGAGAGAGGTTTTAACGGAGTGGGTGACGTCGGTCTGATAGGGACTAACTACAGACTCATGTGGCAGTCCTTTCTCAATACACCCGGCCTAAAAACACACCGTCTAAGTCCAGCGCAAGCCGGATAACGGTTGAGAAAATGCTCTTTACTATCCTGATCCTATGAATGTTAAAGAATCTAGGAGCTCGCTCTCGCTTAACCAACAACACAACAACGGCCACTTTGTTGGGTCGCCGGCCACTCTGAAGTGGAGGGAAATGAAGGAGTGGATGCGTGTGCAAGGAAAGGCTCTAAGCTTGACCTCACCTAGTGATAGAGGGCATACGCATTCCTCTAAAGGAATTATACACCGTGATCTCAAACGTAATTATGACATCCTGAAAGATGGATATTCTCCTCTAAAATTTTTTCAGTTACTGACCCATTCTTTAGCAAGTCATGTGAGAGCTTTGCGGGAATGAAAAAGTCTGAAAAATTTTCTCGTTTTTGGTATGCAAATGCAATGGTCCTGAAAATCCCACGTCCAACTGGAAAACATATACTTTGTATTATATTTGGACGTCTCATTGTTAACCTAATTAAAACTGAAACAAAAAGTAGAATTCTAGGTTATGACACACTTGTGGCATCCGCAAAGTTCTCGCTGAAAGCCAAGCCAAACGTAGATCTTAGGTGAGAGAATATGCGCGTGCTTTAATTGTGTAATTTTATTTGTGCTTACGGAGGTGTAGTTTAAGGAAATGGACTCGGCAAATGAAGAATATTTTGCGCGGACCCTGTGTTAATATTACAAAAAAAAATGTTTTTTTAAAGAAAGAAAGAATCCAAGAATCAGAAAGAACCCAATACTTTGATCTTCAACTGATTTCCATACGTTTTCAACAAAAATTCGATTGTGATAGCATTTATATTTTCTTTCGTTGGAAAACTTCACAAATCAAACCTGTTATGAGAAGTGCCTAATAACCATAGGTGGGCACTTTGCAGTAACAGTAAAAATGCAGTAAATATAATATTTTACTGATATTGCAATTTAATTTTCATTACCAGTAAACTTTTACTGATTACTGAAAAAAATTGCAGTAAAAATATTTTTTTACTGATTACTGAAAAAAATTTGCAGTAAAAACAGTTTTTTACTGATTACTGAACAAAATTGCAGTAAAAATATTTTTTTACTGATTACTAAAAAAAATTGCCGTAAGAGTGCTGTTAATATAATTTGATTTGCTATTAGCTATTAGCCTTTCTTAACACAAGCATTTCAAAATTTGCATCGCTGAGTTTTTGCCTTCTGGACCGATTTAAAATTCCAGCGAATGAAAACAACCGTTCTACAGGTGCAGATGACGATAATGGGGTATTATATTTTAAAAATACGTTTTTAATAGCCTGATATTTATTTAGGCAACTTGTTGTTTCTTCTCGTTCGGCCAGGTATAAGAGCGTTTCTTGAAGATAATTTTCCGAGTCAGTGGAACCACATTGTATGCTAATATCTATTTAAGTAAATATATGCATAAAACAAATATTTAATTGAAAACCAAGTGTAAAAAGTTTACCATTACTTTCATCCTCGAAGTCAAACAATGTTTTTTGAGGTGGTTGAGGTAGAATACGAGTTTTGGCACAGGCTACTTTTCCATACTTGACCACACAAGTGTTGAACATTTTTTTAACTTCCTCTTCTGTTTGCGTTTTAGCTGTTTCTAAAAGAGCTCTTAATGTCAGGGACAGAAATAGCGGCAATAACAGCATCCCAAGCGTACTTTCCAAATCTTTTAGGCAAAGCTTCATGCATTTTTTTGCTACTTTCGGTTAAATACTTAAAACTTTTAGGCTCCAAACGACGCATTTTTATTCTTAAGGACACTATAGTGGGTATGAAATAACCAAAATACATGGTCTTTTCCCCCTGAAGGAAGTCGATTGCTTCTGCAATAGGTCTCATAAGCTTTACGTATTCCTCTAAGTACTCAAGCTCACCACTGAGAATGGTAGGAATTTTTAAACGGAAACACAATTCCGCTAAATTGGTTTTGTGCTCCAGTAACTTATTTACGGAATCATAAAGCGAGTTCAACCTTGTTATGCATGGAGTTATTAAATTCGCATTTAAAGTGTACTTATTATTATATTGAAGTAAACTTGATTTGACAAACGAAAAAACGTAGGTTAATCGATTCTGTAAATCGAATAAATATTTATTGGAATGTTTTTTTCTTTGCATCTTCATCCAATTCTTTTGTTTGGATTGTACGACAGTTACAGTTATGGGGTTATTATTTTGTTATTTAGGAAAATAAGAGAAACCAAAAAAAAGAGAATTATTGAGTACATAAATGATTGGATTTCGTGATGAGAGTGTATTACATTTTGACTTCCCATAAACAGTAAGTATTATACTGATAATGCAAATCAAATTATATTATCAGTAATTTTACTGCAATTTTTTTCAGTAATCAGTAAAAAAATATTTTTACTACAATTTTTTTCAGTAATCAGTAAAAAAATATTTTGACTGCAATTTTTTTCAGTAATCAGTAAAAAAATATTTTTACTGCAATTTTTTTCAGTAATCAGTAAAAAAATATTTTTACTGCAATTTTTTTCAGTAATCAGTAAAAAAATATTTTTACTGCAAATTTTTTTCAGTAATCAGTAAAAAAATATTTTTACAGCAAATTTTTTTCAGTAATCAGTAAAAAAATATTTTTACTGCAATTTTTTTTAGTAATCAGTAAAAAAATATTTTTACTGCAATTTTTTTCAGTAATCAGAAAAAAAACATTTTTAATGCAAATTTTTTTCAGTAATCAGTAAAAGTTTACTGGAAATGCAAATTAAACTTCATTATCAGTAATATTTTACTGATTACTGCTTTTTGTAATGCAGTAAATTTATAATGCAGTGTGCCCACCTATGCTAATAACATACTATATGGCGTTTCAGTACGAGTCAGCGACGAAAAACAATGTCTAACCACATTTTTCGCAGTGGTCACATTTACTTCCACTTTGCGATGTCTGAACGAAATGGTATGAAATCCTATGCACCCTCCGATTTTAAAGATCACATTAATTGTTTTACGCTCAACTTGGCTTTCAACAGTGCAGTCTGTGGGTGCTCTTAGACCTATTAAGACTACTACTACGTCTCAATAAGGAGTATTTTCAAACTCCCTTCTTTTCATATCTGCATTGCAGATTTCCATCGTAAAAACATCTAAAACCAGTATAGAACCTCTGAAAAGTAAAACTAATCAGCCCTCTAATTTGCATTACTGACGGATCTTTGTCCAGCAGAGGTCGCTTTATGACTCACGATCTCTTTTTTTTTTTTTAAATCGTAGCTGTACTGAGGAATGCGGTTAACAAAGACCTGTGTTGCAAACAAACCGCTGTCATCTTATTATGTCAGCAAATCAGCTGATTCCTTCAAATTCGCTGAGAGCCGATTAAAGGTTTGATATTGTCCACAGCTTTGCATTCTGTACTCTAATCCATAAATTCTCAAATTATTTTTTTTTCGATTGTTATTTTCTTTGCATAGGTATACTAAGTCGTAAACCAGATATGGAAGAGTTTTTCATGAAATGTTATTAAGCTACTCGAGTAGAAATGCTTATAGTTTCGTGTCATTAATAATAAATTTCTATTTATTCGTGTTAATTACACCTCTCGATAAATTTTTTCGCCTACACCCCTTTATTTCATGACAAAGGAACTCTTCAACAGCATCCAAGTGAAGTATGCGTGCCACTTCGGTGGACAGACAACATACCAACGTCGAGGAAGACGACGTGCCTGAGTGTCTCAGCGAATGAAAAGATCAGAGAGCAAAGAATAAAGAAGCAAAAAGTACAAAATTGTTTAGGTTGCATTGCCAAGAGTGGCGCGTTTTCAGTGAGTAGCCTGACGTCGGCGAAGATTTATTGATTTTTATTAATACTTTAATAAAGCTTCATTTGAGTTTATTAAAGCGTTGAGATTGTGGAAAGTAATGAAGATGAAGGATTTCTCGTTGAATACGAAGAGATTTTTGGTGACTGAAATGAAATGAAATTAAATTAATTAAAAATAATGAAATGAAATTAAAGTAATGTAAAAACTTTAATAAAATATCACCTAACATAAATTGAAATAAAACATAAAGTAATATAGCATAATATAACATAACAAAACATAACAAAACCTAACATAATATGAAATAAATTAATAAATAAATGAAATAAAACTAAAAAAATAAAAAAGTTGTAACCTAAAAAAACTTGCATAAATAAAAAATAAATAAAATTAAACAACAAAGCATAATATAACATAACAAGACATAACATAGTATGACATAGCAAAACTTAGCATAGTGAAACCAAAAAAATTAAGAAGTGAAATAAAATTAAAACAGTTAAAAATAAAAAGTAAAATACAATAAAATAAAAAAATTGACTAGAAATGAAATTTAAGCAAATAATATAACAACATAATTACTCCATTGGGAGTAGAAAATCTCACCAAGGTCTTCAACTTGTCTATGGCCACTCTCCTCATTCCTGATAAGTGGAAATTAGGGAGAGTGGTCCCACTACTGAAGCCTGGGAACCCGCCAACCAAGAGGAGTCTTATCGCCCGATAACTCTCCTTTCCCCAGTAGAGAAGACTCTTGAGGCCCTTCTACTCCCACTCTTTACGAAACACCTGACCCCAGCCTCACACCAGCATGGTTTCCGAAGAGTGCATAGCACCACCACGGCACTCACCGTCATTAACACCCAGGTAAACCGCGGCCTCAACCAAAACCGCCCCTGCGAGAGGACTGTCCTAGTAGCGTTGGATCTCAAAAAGGTTTTCGAAACAGTCAGCCACGCCACGCTACTAGATGACATTTTACAGTCGACACTCCCGCCAGGGCTGAAGAGGTGGACCGCGAAGTACCTGAGTGGTCGTCATTCGTCGGTGATATTTCGAGACCAAACATCAAAACAGAGGAAAATAAAGCAAGGTGTACCGCAGGGTGGTGTCCTTCCACCCTTGCTTTTCAATTTCTATGTTTCGAAACTCCCCCAGCCATAAGCGGAAGTCTCCCTTGTCTCATACGCCGACGAACGCACGATAATGCCGTCGGGCAATGTCACTGGTCGCCTATGCTCCAAGGTAAACGACTGATTCGCCAGCCTTTCTCGCTTCTTCACTGCGAGGAATTTACAACTTTCCTCCACTAAATCCACGGCGACCCTTTTCACCACCTGGACAAAGGAGGTCAAGCTACAACTCAAGGTGAAAGTCGATGACACACAAATTCCGACGGTTAGCAACTCCAAAATATTGGGAATCACCTTTGACAGCTTGCTCTCCTTCTCAGCACATACAACCGCTATTGCAACTAAAGTACAGAATCGCAACAAGGTTCTCAAGTCACTTGCCGGCAGCACTTGGGGCAAAGACAAGGAAATGTTGCTGTCGACTTTTAAAGCAATACGCCGGCCGGTTCTAAACTATGCTGCGCCTGTCTGGTCACCTGGAACCAGTGATTCGCAGTGGACGAAGCTTCAGACCTGCCAAAACACTGCATTAAGGACCGCAACAGGATGTCTTTTGATGTCACCAATACAACACCTATATGATGAGACCATTATGCTGCCTGTTAAGGGCATAACAAATTGCTCAGTAAGCAGTTTCTGCTAGGGTGTTACCGCAGGCCTCACCCATGCAGACACCTACTCGAGCCTGAGCCACCTCCCAGGCACATCAGGAGACATTTTCTCAACTTGGGCGGACGAGATCTTAGACAAAACAAACAGACAGCTATTGGATCGGACAGAGTACAGACAGGCCATAAACGACATTCATCGGGAGACTCTCACCACCTTCTTAAGCTCCCGACCCCCCAAAGCCGTTATTGGAGTCCAACCACCACCAATCGCAGACGAAGAGCTCCGACTTCCCCGAGAGTCCCTCGTAACCTCGGCACAATTACGTTCTGGATATTGTAGTAGGTTAAACTCCTACTTATCCAGGAGTGACCCCCACATGACCTGCATGTAAGGGTACCCCGCACGACGCTAACCATCTTTTCACATGCCCCTTAAAACCCACTCATCTAACACCTCTCCCTCTGGACCCAAGCCGTCGAAACAGCTAGTTTCCTGGGCCTACCGTTAGATGAGCTAGACGAAGACCACCGGTGATTACGCTACACTGACAGGGCAAAGGTACGGCTACAACAACAACAACAGCATAATTAATAAATTTAATAAAATTAAATTAAATAACAAAGCATAATATAACGTAACATGACATAACATAACATACCGTAACATTAATTAAGGAAAATAAAGTAAAATGAAAAAATAAAAAAAAATTAGCATACAATAAAAAAATTTAATAAAACATGATTAAAATAATTAAATTAAAAATCTTAAATAAATTAAAAAAATAAAAGAAAATAACAAAGCATAACATAACATAACCTAACGTAAGATTACAGAACATAACATAACAAACATAACAGCACATAACAACACAAATTATCAAAGCATTGCATAGCGAAGGATGCATGAAATAATGCGTGAAATATTAAGCTTAGAGTTGTCAGAGTTTAATTTGCGCGCCTCGCATTATCTCCCCTTTAACATCGCACCACAGATACACAACGACCCCAAAGTTTAAGCGGCTAATATTTTAACTTCGCCGAAATGGCAACATTTATCCATTATACATAAGAGCCTTTGGTGTATGCAGCACTAAATGCTAGGCGTAGGAAAATTGACACAAAATCGTTATAGCAATTTAGAGATTGGAGCAAATGAAGGTAGACAAACAGGTATAAATAAATCCCTGGCAAATGTCAGAGCTTAAGGTTTCAGCAAAACTGGCAAAAGGCCAAAAGCTGGCGCATACGGAGAAATACGGAGAAAAAAGCGCCTAAGGGTGGTTGGAATATATTTCGTTGATTTGTTTTCATCGCAAATTTTGCTTTGCTATATATATCATAAGCGCATATGTATGTATGTGTGTAAGCTTGTAGAAGTCATGAGTTTGCTTGAAATTCTCTGAAAAAGTCAAAGTCCTGCATGCGTTCCAACTTAGGCTAAAGGCAAAGCTTACTGGGATGTGTGATTTAATGAAAGATTAACAAGTGAGAGATTAGGAAGAAAAACTTTAAAGGTAAAAAAATTTCCCAATTTCTGCTGTCAAAATCGGACGAAACGAGTTTGAATTGCTGCAAATAAACGTTGTCAACGTGCACTCACACAAACGTATTGAATTTCGCAAACAAAAAACGCTGAACAATCATCGAATTCAAAATTAGAAAAAAAGAACTTAGTCTTACCGAATTATGTCTGGCTTCTCGTGGCCAGCGGCTGGAAGCGATTGAGAGTTTGAATGTCCTACTATTTTTTGTCCAACAGCTATGTAAATACATCCATATGAGTACGTGGACGGGCGAGGGGGAAAAAATTAATCGCAAAACCATCGAAAATGCCAAAACGTCACTCAAATCGAGACAACACAACGCCGTTCAATGTGGCTTTGACGATGACAATTTGATTGAAATGAAAAATCCTCAGGCCGAACAATGCAACCAACTATTTGTCCTATACGTCTCTATTTGCTTTGCACTATCGAAACAGGCGCGCAAATAGCGTCACAGAGTAAGACACACATATACATACGTACACACACATATAAACACACATGTAAGAAATCGCTGCTTATAGTTTGCACTAAGCTGTGCTACAAAAAAATTAAAAGAGCACAGAAGTCTAAAATATATTTTTTTCAACACCCTTTCCCTTATATTTGCTTGCCTTTTTTAATTCTGTTCGCTTTACCCACCTTAATCTCTTCCCCACTTATCCTGCAGACTTTTTGGCAATGACTCGCATCCTTTTTGGCGGCGAGAAGGTATTTTATGTATAGGTCCATTGTAATATTTTCTTCCTTCTTTTTTTTTTGTACTACACCCCACAGCTGACATTGCCACAAATTGTCTAGACAGTTAGTTGTTGGTCAAAATACATAAACGTTTAGCAATTTTCATTTAGCCACCTTCATTCACCTACAACTAAAAAGCAAGAACGTTTCTTCAACACGCGCGTGGTTTCTGGATTTTTAATGAAAACCAGTTGCCTTGGTCGGTCAAGCAAATTGATGTGCTGGCGCCTTGTTTGCTCTGCTTGATGAAAGTGACGATGTTGTGAAGTATTTTTTTTATACTTTTTACCTTGGATTTGCATAAAAAATTTAATTTTTTTTCATGCCTTTAATTTGCCTTTTTGATGTTTAGTCGCAAATGAAACGTAACATTTTTGCGCATCACAAAAACGCGAAAGCTTTGAATTGCGATTTGGCTACTCTCAAAGTCACTGTGGGACTCTTTTTTGTGATTTTTTTAAGCATATGTAATTTTTAATTAGGCTAGAGGGTATGAAATTTTTTAAAAATTATTCGATTTAGGAAACAGAAATTATTTTATATACGGGGTGGGTTCAAAAAGTTGGACGATTTTTTATTTTTATTTTTTTTTTCAAAAAATATTTATTTATTCATCAAAACCTATTTTGTCTCCTTTAAACCAGTTCCTCTTACCTACACTTGGGCTTTTCCCATACTCGAACCACTTTTGATATGTTTTTATCTCCAAAATTGTGGCAAATCTCCGTTCTTTCATTGCCGCTAGTTAAATCCAGAGTATTCTTACTCCTATCCTTCTTCGCGCGCAAGCTATCGACCGAGGCCAATGCCTACTCGAGATATTATTCTCAGATGTGCCTCTCTCAGAAACTAGATAACATCGACGTGGAAAATTGCGACTATTATTGCCACCAAAAATCCCTTCTGTCGCCTAAATCTTCTGTTTTTAATTTTATGGTGTATCAGCTTCCTACCTGACACTTGCTTTACTTCTGAATTTCGAGCTTGCTCGCTGATCACGATGACAAGTGAACATTCAATAGTAACGGAGAGTGATGTGATGGGGAGGGTAATTTTCGTCTGTTGCTCTCAATCCTCTATATGATACATGGACCATCGAATTCATTTTCTCTCACGGTTTAATGTTTTCTGTTTTCTTTGGAAGCCTTGCCATATACTGGGACGTAGTTCCGATTGGAGGTGTTGTGGCGTGTAAGCCCATTCGTAGCCATCGAAGATGACGCTTATTGAAGTGTTCAGTGGTTTCAATTTTAGCCGAGTGAGAATTAAATACGGGTTCTTGAGACCTTCGATGATCAGAACTATGATGCAGAGAAGAATACTAAGATGAAGAAAATAAAGAAGGAAAAAGTCCACGATTGCAGAATCCTGCCTTTGGATTTAGAGTAAAACTGAATTCGACACCCTCTTGAACTGGATCCGTAGTATTTGACGAACATAGAGTCATCTCACAATGAAAGCGGTATAAAGAAATGAGGTGGACCTATAGGCTTCCAAATTTCTGTAGATATTCTAAGTGTAAGTTTGTCGATGTTGCTGAGAACGAAGAAATATCAACCAGATGACGGACCTCAAAATTAGGTATTGCCACATGAACCCTACAGCGAACCTAGGTGAAAACCTTACATATTTCCCCGCCAAAGTGCACACAGTAATCTGTTAATTCCAGCTGATAGCTAGCCGCTCGTGAATTACTGTCAACCCCTTCTCGATCTCAACAATGAAGAGGACGATTTTGTTTCGAAAAACATCAAGCGCATTTTCACTTAAGCGGTTACGTCAGTGAGAAAAATCTTCCTTTTTAGGGCCATTGCACAAAGAATCATTGAATCCACTTCAAAGCCACTTTGTGGTGCGGCATTCACGCAGGAGGAAGGATTGACTCGTATTTTTTTGAAGACGATTTCTTACTGCCGGAATTGGATGAGCGGGGCATGGTGAACATGTGGTTTCAACAATACGGTGCAACTGCACGCACACAACGGGCCGCAATGGGCATTGGGAAGGAAACGTTTCCTGGTCGCGTAACCTCCCATTTTGGCGATTTGAAGATAGTCTCTGCACTTTTTGGTTGCCTCGTAACACCGTCTTTTAATCCGACAATTAATTAGTATGTTAATATGCTTCACTGTATTACTACAAATACCCCAAACTCTCTACAGTCTCATACATGCTTTCATTTTTCATTTGGTTAAAAAACAAAACACTTTTGCTAGGTTTTCCCATTTTCACTCTACCTTCTTCAGGCAGTTTAGTAAACAAAAATACCTACGGATGTGTGTGGGCGTGGATGAATTTCGTAAATATGCAAAGGTTTGTGCCTTGTTTTGTTTGATGGTCAGTCCAAAGTTTTGTAATATAAAATTCATATGAACATGTCTGGACAAGCGATCAAAACGAATGCCACTGGGGACTGCGTCAGTGAAAAAAGGAGGGAAGAGAATGTGGCAGGCAGAAGTAGCAAATTATTCATAAAAGGAAGAGCAGCTGAAGTTGAGTTAATGGGGAAATGAGATATTTTATTGGAAGCATTTTAAAATGCGACTAAATATTTAACTTGTTTATAAGGCTAAGCCATTCGAAACAAAAATGTATTGCTAAAGTAAAAAGTGCTGAACATTTTCAATTGTATGTCTTCAATGTGGCATATCTCGTGATATATAAAGAGTTTTCCAATAAGACGTGTTATTTTGATATTCAAAGAAAAATGATGTTTTTTAATATAAATGATCGGATGTTTATTTCATTATAAAGAGGAAGGTATGCCGTTAATAGTGGAAAATAAGATCAGGCAAATGACCATCACGACCCCACTTACAGGGCAATATCTTTTTCATGAAGTTTTCCATGACCGAATTGCAAAGTGGCTGCCCTTTGTCCTCGATAGCCTCACGAATTTCATCTTTGAGGTCTTGAGCCGACCCTGGGCTGTTGGTGTAGACCTTCTCTTTTACGTGGCCCCAAAGAAAAAAGTCACAAGGTGTTAAATCACAAGATCTCGGTGGCCAATTGTGATCACCTCTTCGAGAGATAACACGGTCCGGCAACTTTTCCCGTAAAAGATCAATGGTTTCGTTGCTTATGTGGCACGTAGCGCCGTCTTGTTGAAAATAAACGTTGTCCAGATCAATACCATCCAATTCCAATCAGTCCTCGATAGCGCAATCCAATGCAGAATAACACCTGTTATTGGAAAACCCTTTACATCGTGTAGCAGCATGCTATACGGAAATTTAGATATTAGATTTAGGTGACATTGCGCTTCTAAAAAAGTTGTAACATGTACTGGGTCTAGCCAGTTTCGTGTTACAGATTTCCAAAGTAGAGGGAACGAAAGAGATTCCTTGACACGTTCTTTGATACCACAACGACCGATTTAACTTCGACTTAACATATTTAACATATTTCTATTATAATTAACGACTTGGGCTTCCAGATAACTTCCTAAAACTTAATTTTCTGTCAATTTATGGATATAATCTATAAAGAATCCTCAAACAGGACGGAAAAAGGCGAGATCCAGGTGCCTGACCGAAGGTTTTAAAAAAAGTATCCAACGGAGGGTTAATTTTTGTATTTTTTTGAACTAAATGCAGTAACGATACTACGCTGATAATATGGACGTGGGAAATCATGCACGCTTTGGTAGGCAAATCTTCGAAAATGTTGATGAAAACATAAAAAGCCTGGTGTCGGTTGGCATGTGAGCACTTATTCCATTTCGCAAGAACCATTTGTAGAAGGCTAATTTCAGGAAGAGGCACAAATTATTGCAAATGAATCTTTGAGACCGATTTGACACCTGTGATTATATCCTAAGCGTAAAGCAGATGGTAACTGGTGACGAAAAATGGGCGATATATTAGCTTGGGGAAAACGAAGTGCATCATTTTCTCGATAGATGACTGTTGCGATCGATATCTAGTAAGGTAAGTATGTAAATTTTAAATAGAAAATTCGGTACGTTTTAGAGTTCTTTTTTTGATAAAGGCGAAAATGCAAGCCAGGCCGCTCAAATTGTGAATGGTGTTTATGGTGTTTATGCTGTAACAGCTAATTTCATTAAATTCCGTTCAGATGGATCGAATTTCCATCTCCGAAGCTTCGGATCTCTACTGTCAACAACTGGACCGTTTGAAGTTACCGATTGACCTGAAACGGCCAGAATTGCCCAACAGAAAAGGTGTTGTGTTCCATCAGGACAACGCAAGGTCACAGACCTTTGTATTGACTAGCCAAAAACTTCGGGAGCTTGGTTGAGACGTTTTAATGCATCTACTATATAGTTCCGACCTGGCACCAACCGATTACCACCTTCTTCCCTCACCTTAAATCAAGTTTTGAATTTTACGCAAAAGTAATGTATTTCCGCAAACCCAGCCAAAAGAAATTTGGTAAAAGCGCGGTGAATTGAGTAAAATCTTCGTTAAGACCTGAATTTTGTTTTTTAATTTTATTTTTCGCCCAGGAACAAACTACATCCTGTACTCCAGCATAAGTTCATTAATTTTTCTGTGCACGCAATGTGGATCAGTGCATTTACCGATTCGGTTTAGATGACGACCAGCATTCACTCGTCACTTTTCTCTTTTAAAGCATGAACGGATAGTCTTGTAACTATTTGCATTGCTTTTCGAGCGTACAGTTCAGAGAACAGTAACAACACGAGAAAATGCCGTAAGAGACAGCATTCATTCGAATGAATCGTCCCTTGCTTTTCAAATAATAGAAAATAAAACGGTGCTAGAATGAGTGAAGGCATTCATTTATTTTATTGATAAAAAAAGGGATTGAAATTGCTCCGCTACTTCCTAGTTTTAATTTTTACTCTCGTGAGTTCAGATGAGTAGTGGAGCAGGTAGCACAAAACGCGCGATCAATTGTTTTACTCCGCTCTAAGCTACGTTTCGTTACTGTTAGTCAATCTCCCTGTAATCGGAGTAGTAGCAGAAAACTTAGAATCGGCCGGAGCGCTATCTACTTGCAAGATTATTCATGTGTACTCCAACTAGCGCTACTACTCTCACTTCTGTTGCGCTACTAAATACTACTCCCATAGCTGCTACTGGAGCAGAGTTCGTTTTTGTTTTGTTGGATGCATTTTGTATGCGTTTTTGCGGAGCTACTCTGGAAACATAACCGACAAATTAGTTATGTCAGTATACTCTTCGTTATTCATATGACTTATTAATGTAGTCAGGATAGTTAGACTTCACCTCTTCAAAATTCAAGTCGAGCTGACGCTTAAGCCTAACGATTACATTTCGCGTCAAAATTTCCGCGGGACAATGTTGCAGCAATGGTGTACGGCGAATACTATCGTTTGGAGCGATAAAGCGCATTTTCATTTGATTGGAAGTTTAAATAAGAAAAATTGCAATTATTGGTCACCTAAAGAACAGAACTCACTATTGAAGTATCAGCAGCCACTTCACACTCCCAAAGTGACGGTGCATTGTAAAGCAGTAGATTAAGTGAACCGTATTTTCGTGAAAATCGTCGAGGGCAAAGAAAGTTTTTCCACAAATAGAAGAATCTACAGTTTTAAGTCGGCTCCGAATAACAAATATTTTTTTTATGATGAGCTTTTCCATGGCAGAAATACACTCGGAGGTATGCCATTGCTTGCGGAAGGGCGACCGGGTATGGGTATTTCATGCACGGAGATTCGAACCTAGGCGCCACGCCGCACACGACCAGATAGACTATGACGATATTGCGTGATTTCTTTTCTAACAAACTGATAAGCTGTTTCGGTGACACCTGGCCACCCAGGTCGCCCGTCTTACCCTCATGGACTTTCTTCTCTAAGATAAAGTCTATGAAGCAAACCCAGCGATCATTTCAGCACTAAAACGAAATATTCTACGTAAGATTAATGGCATCCCGGCATCACTTCCTTACCGAATGGCACGCAGTATGGAGGCCAGATTTCAAAAATGTATCCGACATAACGGTCAACATTAAGAGGAAATAAGTTGTAAGAAATAAAATCCGCGCACATCTTCTTTAAAATAGTTATTGAAATAAACGTTTATCATTAGTAAGTACTTTTGAATTTAGCTTTTAATTCCTAACTCAGCCACCGGACACCCTGTAGCATCACCCACATATCGTTATTCTAATGTGTGAGCAAAGAGGTTAAAATGTGTCGCATTGGGCTGAGGAAATATGCTCTTTTTAGGCTTCGAGGAACATGTAACCCTTAAGAAGAAGACTCTTCCCATAGTGTCCACGAGCAGCAAGGCTCCACCTATTCTTAAATGTAATACACGCCCCCAAGTCCTACTACATGCCTTACTATCCTTTTAGAAGTTTGTTGCAAGCCTGTAAATACCTCAAGCTGTACTTATTTCTTTGAAAAGATCTATTTTTCTATCGAGTGCACTATCGCTAAGCAAATTGTTTGCGCAGCGCACGAAGCAGATTTTTAACATTTTGTAATAATGTTGTAAAGCGTCTGCCTGCCAGCTCCTCCACTTACTTTCGCATATTTGTTATGCGGTGGCAACTTCACAAACAATGGGCGCCATAAAGTTGGCAACCAATGTAAAAAGTAAAAAACAAACACTCACTTTGTGACTTTGTGGCATGCAGCATGTGGCAGCAGAGTAGCAACTCGTATAGGCTTAAAGCCATTGCGTAAGTTCCAAAACACATTAAATTGACTTTACTGCCAATTTACATATTGGCTCCCTTTATGGCCACATGCCGCTCCCCCAAGCAACCAGCCATTCGCCATGCAGTGAATTCAATTGAATTGTCACTTGTATTTCTTTCCATTCAAAGCGTGAAATTTGCCTAAAATTAATTTTGCAAATTTGTTAAGTGCGTTTCGTGCGCATATGTGTGTATATGTGTGTTTGCGTGCTGTTTACTGTGTGTTGTTGTTGGCACAAGCAGACGTGCACAAGTGCTGAAAGCTGTTGCACAGTTGTCAAGCGTGATTTATGCCAAACCACCAATAACTCCACCACGGCACGTTGCTTCTATCGCAAATTCTAGCAGTGATGTACTCATCTAACCGTGCAAGTGTGTGTGTGTGTGTTCATGTGGGCACATTTACCCACGTCGCAATCCTTATGCACCACATCCATAGCTGATACGTTGAAGTGTCATGACAAAGCACCCTCGAAAAATTATTGCATATTTCATTGAATTTCCAGCAGAAAAATTAGTTGAAGAGTTAGCTTCTAGCTTGTGGAGACGGAAGGGAATACATAAATACTCGTACATAGATTGATGAAAATAAGGTTTGCTACCTGATCCACTGAAATGTTAACCAATGGATTTAGCACAAATCGTAAACATCCAGAGTTCCCATCCACAAAGTCAAAGCAGCGAGGTACATATCTATGGCTCGATCATGGGAAAAAAGTCCTTTGCCGAGAGTCTCTTAAAAACGCAGCTGTAAAACTTTTTCTTTCCTTTACTTATCTATAATTGGTGACTGAAATCCTCTAACAAGAAAATAAGGCTAAGTTTATCCTTTTTGTTTATCCAATTTGTAGGTCCTTAATTTGCTGAAGGCGCCTAGTTTAATGTTGGCTCCGAAAAGCAGAAGTTTATTATGGACGTTTGTCTGCCTGACGAGGGGTGACTGCTTGGTGTGTGCAGCCTTCCTGGGTGTCTGGCTGAGCTCCTCCTCCTATTTAAGGTGTTCGTATCGATGTTCTTTTATAGATAAATGGACTGACCTATAGTTTTATGCCGCCTCTGAGCGGCAGATGGTTTTTGTGAGGAGCTTTTTAAAGCAGAAATACACTCGAAGGCTTGTCATTGCCTGTCGAGAAGCGACCGCTTTTACTGGTGTTTCAAGTTCATAGTAGCTTCCAAACGAGCGGTATCATTCGGTTACGGCGGTTATTCACTGCTTCCTTACGCAATTTTAGTCCCATAACTTTATAAAGCGTCTGCTCTTGTGAATGCTCAGCGGGTTTAAGATAACTGGGTAACCAAAGAGTGCCGAGTATAAACATTAAATGCTATTCTGTTGTTATATCCTTTATTAAATTAATGAGCATAATTTAGATATTGTGATCATTTTTTATTGAAATATACCAAAATTTTACCAAATATTAACTGAATGCCTCAACAGCCAATTGCGCTTTTAATGAAAGTCGATCTAAGCCAACCATTACATAAGATATATTGGAATGTAAATCTTTAGGGCATAACTCACCAAGAAAGTAAAGCTACTTTCTTGCTATCTCATTGGTTGTGCAATTTCCAATTGACTAGGAATCCATATAAGACACGGTTCAACTCCTACAATTTCCCTCATATCACTTATGGAAAGTTACACTGTTTCAAGAGGTTATCTGTTTGATGTTGTGCTATCATTTGTTGCCAGTTGGCTTAAATCTCTACGACTTTTGTACTATCCTACGTCTCAATTGAAGCCCTAGGAACCACGAGAAAATATAAGTAAACATACATAAGCCTCCACTACCAATAAAACAAGCGATAGAGCATTCAATCTTTAACTGCTCTGGTCCCATTAGAATTTTCTTTGAATAAGAAAATGTGAACTTGAGTTGGGCACTGAGGCTGTTATCTGAGTGCAGTACTTCAAATACCCTTATGGGGGTGGGGTATTTAAGTTAGTAAGTAAAGGCTCCAGTAGCTTTTGAACAAACTCAACCATTTCGAGCTCACGAGCTCTTGAAATTGCCTCACTTACCGCTTCTTCACCACTTTTTGCCTCTGCCTGGACACGAGCTACTGCAAAGATCTTGTGGACAATCTATTCTACTCTAGTCATAATCTTTAATTCATATTCGTATTCACGATGATTTGTAGTGCATTCGAGAGCTCGGCGTCCCAAAATTGTCCTCTTCTAGTCTCTCAAACGTTTTCTTTGCTCTGAGTCTCAAAAGTTTCTCTTCTATTTTCCCAAAAGTTTTCCTTCACTTTAGAAATGTTGTTTCCAGCGCTAATCTCTATATTTTTTGCTTTTCCTCTTAAACTCTTCGTTATTGAAAAGTAGTTTCGAGTCCAAGTAGACCCCATGTAAACAGTTGTGTTCGAATCCTTCCTTCTACCTTCAGTATACTCTCACATCTTTCTACTCTTAACAAGTGGTATGGCGGAATCGTCCTTGACTGGTAGGTGCTTACAAAGAATTTTCCCTTCCACAGATGAGTTATCTTGTACTACAGATAAAGGACCTAAAGCTCTAAGCTTTTGCGAACAGTAAGTGGCTTTTATGAAATACTCTTGCGCGGCAGAAACTCCTCGAGAGGTTTGCCAATGCTAAAGGAGGAGATAAAACCATACGAAAATACTTATTGATACGTGGTAGGTAGTTGAAATGGTTGAAGTACCACTCTGGCATTCCCAAAGTAGCACTGAAGCGTCGTTTTGATACGATTATGAGTCCTCCAACGGGCAGATATCTATAGCCAAGCAGAGCTGTTGAAGTAACGAAGAAGATTGACGGGATTTGGGTTGGAGCACTGTCTCAGACTGTCGAAAAAAGGAGCCCTCACTGACCTTAATCGTTTGGCTGCCAAATCCGCACGTTTACAGAGAAAATGCTCAATAGCTTCTTTCCCTGAAAGGTCTCCACATCTTCTACAAGGTGGATTAAATGGTAAATCTAGCTTTTCTGCATGAGGGTCGATCGTGCGATGACCGGTAAGCATAGCGGCGAGTTTGGAAATTAAATAGGGGGGAGTGCCCAGGACTATCTGCGCCCTGCGTCTAGTGTACTGGGGCCAAAGGGTTTACGAAATAGCACACGAAGAAATGGAGCTTCATTTTTTCTGCGCTTTTCTGCGAAATAAGTTCTGCAATTCCCTTTAAACAGTGAAGGGGATGCCGATAAGCGGATGAGAGAGCCCTGAAACCAATTCAGTCGACCCCTTCCTGGCAAGCTCATCAGCAACTGCATTTCCCAATATTTGTAAAAAGCAGTGGAATTCGCACCTACACTCCCGTTGAAGCACCTAAAGCGCTCGGCCACGTTAACCAATCATTGATACTTTATATCCGCAGAATCTACACTGAGCAACAATGACTTCTTAGGTCCTTATTTGGTCTCAAATATTACTCCTCAAACAAAACTTTCTTCTTCTTCTCTCTCATCGATAATACTTTTTACTTTTCCATCCTTGTTTGGGTATTTGTCTGAGCTCCTCATCTTTTTTGTGAAGGCAGGGCTTTTTATGAGTAGCATTTTAATGGCAGAAATACACTTGGAGGTTTGCCATTGTCTGCCGAGGAGCTAGTAGAAAGAACATTTTCTATTATTTGGGGCTTAATCTGAGGTTTCGAACCGCGCGCACCAACCCATTTGGCTACGGCGGTCGCTAATTTATTGTTTGGCGGATTATCTTATCATTTTTTCGACTTGTCTAGTATCCCTAAGAAACTTTTAGCTAAAAAGTACTTTCCATTGATATTCTAAGCCGGACATATACGTAACGCTGTAGAAAATATCTGACTTTTCTGATATCAAACTCGGCTATTTCTCTCCGCCGATTCAAGCAGATATACAGCCGCAAACAGGAATTACTCCACAGGCGACAAAATAGGTTTAGAATAGCTTCGATCGTCCACTTCCTAACCGATGAAAAGGGGCCCGCAATTAGATTTGAGTTGAAAATAGTCATCCACTCTCGTGTCGAGCTATCAAGGTTGTATATGTGTATGTAGAAGGCATGTTTTCATACATATATCCAATCATCTTACTCATATTCTTCTCAATATAACGATTTTAAGTGCAAGCTACCAAATTTTCCGCTTTACTTCGATTTCCTGCCACACGCCGGAAGCTGCCTGCCTCTCAGAATGGGAAAGAAGGATATCAAACATTCGATTCATATCTTCTCTAATTGCGCATTGTGCTAAGCTGATGATGTGTAAAATTTGAATATGCAAAAAAAATGTTGATGTATATTGAATTTCTTTCTTTAATTCATTCATTTTCATTTTTTCCTTCGAAAATATTCGGCACAAATGTTGCATGCAACATAAATGTGTCACCAGTTGTACTTCCGTAACTTTTAGTGTGCACAAACTGTGGCGGAAATGCCAAGCTGAGTAGCTCAAACGCAACCGTCTTTGAGTTCACACCCTAACGACCCCCAACGCCTACCCTTTTAACCACTTTTTACTGTAGTCCGCCGGTTCGTTATTTTATTTGACTTAAAACTGATTTTGTTGATAAATTTAATTTTTCTTTTTATTCTTCTCTTACTTCTTCAATATTAAGCCGATTTACTCATTCACTCATTCACACTTCATATCGCATAAAATACTAAAATGCTTCAATTGAAATCTATTTGCAAAAAAATTCCCCCTTTCACTCATTCTTGGCTTCTGGATTTTCTGGTCGCATTGCGAAGGGTGAAATTGAATTTCTTGTTTTATTTTTAATTTAAAATATTACTTTCATTTTTCAGGTTTGTATGTTTTTTTCCACTATCAAAATGAAACATTCTTCGGCGTACCCCTTGCATTTTCAGGAGGGTGAAAACTTTTACCAAAGCTCATGAAATTGAGCTGCGCAATAATTTGTCACATTCTTGGAAGGGGATGGCGATGTGACGAGGGTGTGAACAATGCAAAAATTAGCAGCGTCAATTGCGTTACGATTGCTCATGAATATTTCTTTTTGAGCTCACTGGATGCGTGAAAGATGTGATTAAGAGATTTTTTTTAAGATATAATCGTGTGCAGGAATATATAAAATGCATTATTGTGATGAAATGGAAAGCTGACTTTTTTAATCAATTTTACAATCTTTTATTATTATTACAAATGTCCAAAGCGCAAGACTGCATGTATTGGCATCATCGGAGCATGTAATACTTGCCCCAGTGCTGCCCTGAATGTCGTTTTGCATTTACTTCCCATCGACTTTTACGTTAGTTCCATCGCAGATAAAAGAGCAGTCAGGTGAAAAGAGGCTGGCCTGTGAAGGAAATCTTTCAAGGGACATGGTAGCATTTTTGGGCAGTTAACACCGTATTTCTCAAAACTTCGGACAGATCTCTCTATCTGGATTGGATAGAGGGGGAAATCTGCAGCGAAGCTTGCACCTCGGTATTCACTGACGGTTCCAAGATGCAATCGGGAGTCGGAGCAGGTGTTTTCTCTAAATCAGCCAATTTATCTATTTCCTTAAAATTGCCGAATACTGCTAGCGTATTTTAAACAGAAGTCTTTGCGGTCCTGCAAGCATGCAAAATGCTCAGGGAGCGTGGGATCAAGGGAGATATTAGCATTTTCTCCGACAGCTCAGCCGCGATCAAGGCTTTGACGACGCCATTGTGCAGAACCAAACTAGTAAACTCCTGTAAAGAGGTTTGGGTTTGCAGGTAACATTACTCTGATCCACCAGGATACAGGAACGTAGAGCGAAATGAAATTGGTGATGAGCTTGCCAGGAAGGGGACTGAATTTACCTCAGAGACCTCCTACCCGGTCATCGGCGTCCTCCTGACTGTTGGTAAGGGAATTGCACAAATTATTTCTCAGAAAAGCGCAGAAAAGATGAAGTTCCATTTCTTCATGTGCTATTTCGGAAACCCTTTGGCCCCGCTAAAATAGTAGGAGGATACAGAAAGTTCTAGGAACTCCACGCCATTTAATTTCCAAACTCGTGGATGTGCTCATCGGTCATTGAACGATCGGCACAAACGCGGAAAAGCTAGGGTTACCATTTAACCAACATTGCAGAAGCTGTGGGACTTTTCACAGAAGGAGACTGTTGAACACTTTCTCTGTAAATGTCCGGGTATGGCAGCTGGGGGCTTAAGGTCACTGGGTGCTCCTTTCTTCGAAAGCCTGGGACAATGCACCAACCTAAATCACACTAATCTTCTCCATAACATCAAAAGATCTGGCGAGCTGTAGATATCTGCCTGTTGGAGGTCTCAAAATCGTATCAAAACGGCGCTTTAGTGCCACTTCAGGCGTGCCAGAGTGGTACTTCAACCATTTCACCTACCTACCTTCCAAATGTACTTCGCATCTTCCACTTCTTCTTGAGTTGCGTGATAACTGCTTAAGCAATTTTGGCCGAGTTTAACAAACTACGCCAGTCGTTTCTTTCTCGTGCTAGCCGGCGCCAGTTCAACACTCCAAGTAAAGCCAAGTCCTTCTCCACCTGATCTTTTAAAGTTAGAGGAGGCCTTCCTCTTCCTCTCCTACCCCGAGCTTTGCATCCAATCAGCCTCATTGTTCTATCTTCTGCGATACTCGCCGTGGCGTGCCAAGGCTCAAAAATCTTCCGCAGAATCTTTCTCCCAAACACTTCAAGAAACGCTTCATCGGATATTGTCATCGTCCACTCTTCTGCGCCATACGTTAGAACGGGCATTATGAGAGCCTTAGAGGATGTTAGTTTTGTTCGTCGGGAGAAGACTTTACTACTCATTTGCCTACTTGCTGGTAAGAGAGATTCCCCCTTGGATTTCAAGGCTGACATTGTTACTGGTGTTGGTGCTGATTTCTAAATAAACGAAGTCTCTTACAATCTCGAAATCGTAACTGTCAGCGATGGCGTGGAGTCCAAAATGCGAGTGTTTGTTTGCTGACAGACGTTCACCCATAGATCCATTCGCTTTGCTTCTTTGTCCAGTTTCGAAAAGACAGAACTAACAGCGCAGTTGTTAAAGTCGATCATGACAATATTATCGGCATGCGCCAGAAATCGTACGCTCTTATAAAAATTGTGCCTGAGCAATTAAGTTCAGGGGCTCGTACGATCTTTTGCAGCACCAGATAAAAGCAGTCACAACCTCATTTGTTACAGCTTTGAAACGGATCGGAGAACGCCCTCCCAACGGCGCTGCTGGTATTGAACAACATCATCTCGCTTAGCCGCATAAGTTTTGCGGGGATACCAAAGTTAGACAATATGGCATATAGACAACTCCTTTTCGTGCTGTCGAATGCATTTTTAAAATCGACAAAAATGTGGTGTATGTCGGTTCTCCTTCATGGGTCTTTTCCAAGACTTGGCGTATTGTAAATATCTGGTCTGGGCTTCGCACCTGGAAGATCGACAAGTACTTCGTATATCTCTTATCGAAATAATTCCCCCACCGACAAAATACACTGAAGCCAAAGAAAATTTTTCACAGAAAGAGACACTTCAGCGCAGATTTCCGTGAGGTGGCATCATTGCCCTATTTCTCTTTGAAAATGCTGCTTGAAATGATATTTTGGCTTACGGTGGATGCTACAGAGTCATGACAAATTGAAGACATGAACTTAGACGATCTTTGGTTTCAGCAGAATGGCGCGTCATGCCACAATCGATCTTTTGCGCGTATTATCAGCCGTTTTAGCGATATCAATTGGCCAACCTGGTGCTGCGATTTGACGCCGTTCGACTTTTTTGTAAGTTGCCATTATGCGAAGATTCCACTAGTAGTTGAGGTATTAAAGGTGAATATCAAGCAATCCATTCGGGAGATTGGTCCAAAAACCGTCACCAAGAAAACTGGGTTAGTAGGATTCGCTACTGCAAAGCCAACTGAGGCAGATACTTGAATAAAATAGTGTGTCATAAATAAAAGGTATGTTTGCTTTTTCGAATAAACCAATACTAATCATTCGTTTTTTAGAATGTTTAACCCTAGAATCGTAAGATAGTTTTACCCTACGTTAATGCTAATATACGTAAATTTTACGTACAACACAAAAATTTAAAATAAATGTTAAGTTTTAAATATACTTTGTTCTATTTAACGGTTTCAATCCCTTTTCCATTACGTTATGAGTGTAGATAGCGTAAGAGTTCACTGAGGCTATATTTAACATGTTGTAAAATATGCAAAGTGGCCAACGCCTGGTTTTCCTGTTGCATGAAATATTTTGGGCCATTTGATCAAAGGTATCTACGGCACCTTTAGTGGAATTGTATGAGTGTATAATTTCTGGCTTTGATGTAACTTCGTTCAAAGCGCCAGTAATATAAACAACATTCATAGCCATTGCTCTTCCGCTACTACGATGCACTGGATTGCTACTCCAAGCATGACCATTCCTTCCCAAAAGTGGATTAGAACTGGATACATCTTCAATGTCATTTAGTTGTAGCTGCACAGTTGGTGCTGACTTTTGTTTTTTTGCCGTGGGACCTTTATTTTTTTTTCAGATGCCATATTTTGAGCGGACTCCACGGCTTTCATCAGTTCCTCTTCAAAAGTATTTTCCTGGAATTCAGGAGAGTAGTCAAAATCAACTTCCTCTTCAAGGTTGCCCTCAGTAAAGCTTACATCGCTGTCAATACTGTCCAGGAGGGCTTCTATTTCTGCATCCACAAGGCAACGACTTGAGTTTTTCATTATTTTCTTTTATTTCTCCTGAAAACCGCACGGAACATAAATTTCATTTACAAATATTTATACGCTAATAACAAGACCACGTAAAACTTACGTACAAAAATGTATACGTTAATGCTAAGACCACGTAAAATTTACGTGCACACTTTTTTTTAAAGAACGATTAAAGCTAAACGCGGAGTAACAACTGATTTAGGTCGTAGCGATAGCGCCGAACGGTAAAGTGTAACTGACTTTTTTTTGCGACATACACGTAAAATTTACGTATATTACGATTCTAGGGTTAAAAAGGAACCACTATATGGACCACTGTTACAAACTGAAAACTTTTTGATTTGAGGCATTTAACAAAAGACCTTGTTTTGTCACTGAAGTTATTCTGTAACAAATCTCCAGAAGTAGTGTGCCGCCATCTGTGCATCCCATTTCCCTTGAGACCTATTTTCTATTCTTCCTTCTCTTGCTCTTCGCTTCAGTGCTCCAACCGTATTCTTTAAGGCACTCAATTATCAGCCTTCTTGTTCCTACGAAAAGTTGAAATAAGCGCCACAAGGAATTTCCACTTAAGTAATATAGTTAATTCATAATTTGTGTGTAGTTCATTTATAATTTGTGGTATCCTTAATGGGTCCACGTCCATCGAGAAATGTCACTTTTGGTATTAGAGTCGTAAACTATTCGATCGGGCTCGCAGTGCGCAGTAGCAGTGGCAAATAAACTGCTCCTCTAACTCTGTTTCTAAAAGGTCTCAAACGATCACTTGAAAATCATTGCATACTGCGATTAGCAACAAAAGCAGTAATCCGCAACTAAATTGTCAACAATGGCAACACTTGAAGTTCCTTGTCTGCCAGCCACTCAATTTGCAACATGTCATTGCAGTGCTCAAGTAAAATGGTACTCAAAATAGTTGTCAACTTACAAGCGGTCATTTGTAATTTTTTTATAGAAATGTCAATGTATACACACATACATACATTTACAGCTTATGATGCACGTAAAAGCATACCCACACACCGCTTCATGCCGCTCATAATAGCTGCAATCACGCATGAGGCAATGCCACTCGACAGCCGGCTGGCACGTTGCACATGCGCACACAGACGTTGCATAAATAAATAAAATTCTAATTGGCGTGTCATGTGCGCTTTTTTGTGTGGCGCGATGAAGCGATACGAAGCACAAAACGAGGCGATCAGTAAGCTATTGATGTTATTGTTGTTGTTATTGTAGTTGTATGCCATATAAGCAACGCGGAGTTGTTGTTTTAACATTGTTGACTTTTAGTCGCCAGAGGCATTTTTTGTAACGAGATGTGGATGTGTGAATGCATGTATAGGGTCGTACATCAAGCGGTTTGGAATTTTAGCTATCGATTTGCCTTTATTTTGACTCCTCAGATAGCATCGGTGATGTCTCATAAGTTTACTTTTTGGTTAGGGATTTTCAAATTGAGTGGCTTTTTGCTTGATCAAAGCTGATAAATATAAAAAATTAATCATCCAATTTCATTTTTGAATAACTTTTTTACTAAAAAATTCATTTCAACGCATGGAAATCTTAATTTTAACCTTTGCGCGCTTCATTTGTATACTGCAGCTGTCTAGTTCCCGTGATTGCTGTACGACGCTATTTGTAAAAATTATAAATCCTCGGATAGGGTCATTTATTTCGCGCCATTATGTATTAAGTGCCACCGTAGTCCAATGGGTTGGTGCGTGATTACCATTCGGCGTTCCGAGAGGAACGTAGGTGCGAATCACGGTGAAAGACCAAAATGAAGAAAACGTTTTTTCTAATAGCGGTCCCCCCTCGGTAGGCAATGTCAAACCTCTGAGGGTATTTCTGCCATGAAAAAGCTCCTCATAAAAAATATCTGCCGTTCGGAGTCGGCTTGAAACTGTAGGTCCCTTCATTTGTGGAACAACATCACGACGCACGCCACAAGTAGGTGCTCAGTTGAAGCTCATTTTTAACTCGGCGGCTGTGTTAATAGAGAGAATTAACACATTTGGACATCGGTAAATCTATACGTAATGATGCAGTCTTACCGAGTGACTGTTTCGATTTTAGTTGCGCGTCATCAAGTGATGCCTTTGGTAAAGAAAGTGGAGAAACTCCCGAAATTGTATTGAAAAATTAGCCTGAGCATCTTCCAAGTGGAGATGTATGCCATCTATCTATGTGCAAATATCAATTTAGACAGAAATCTCTAGAATGAGCGAATTGCTATTCTGAGCGTTAGTCAGGCGGTGTTTAAGGCACTGTCATCCTGTGACGGGTATAACTGGAAACGAAGTAGCGGACGAAATAACAAGAAAGGCTACGGCCTGGGAAAACTCACCGCCGAAGAAAAGCTTAGGAGTCAAGATAGAAGGCTAACAGAGCTTTGTTGACATCCAATTAACGGGCTACGCCAAACGAAATGCTTACTACTGGTGAGTACAATCAGGAGAGGTTGAAGAAACACATAAACTCTGCCTAAGAACAAACTGAGAATGCTCACGGGCATTTTCAAAGACCATTGCAAGTCTTTTTAAGTACCTCTTTGTTATCGAAGGTAGCGCCCTTCATATGGTTTGACATCGGGCGGAAAATATGGTAATCGGTCGGTGCAAGGACCCGAGAATACGGCAGATGCTGAAGGACCTCCCATTCGAGCTCTTGGAGTGCGGCGTTGACGACTTGTGCAACGTGGAGAGGGGTTTTGTCACGAAAGAGTATGGTTTGACCACGTCGATAAGGTATTTTCAGTCTCAGTCTCGAATAGTCTCATTCACGCGGTGTAGCTGAGGAATGTAAAGCTCCTTGTTGACCGTGCCATTCTTTTCCAGCATTTCCTAGGGCACCATGCCCTCCCTCCAAAACATCTCATGATCTTCTTTGGATGAAGATCCGGCTTCACTCTGGACTTTGGCGTATCTCCCTGAGCCACCCACTCCTTGCTTCATGTATGCTCATAATTTCTCATCTCCCGTGATGCTTCGGTAAAAAAGCGCTGTTTATGAACGCGTGTTGCTCGATGGCGGGCGAGATGCTGAGAAGCAATTTGAGGGCGACGTTATGTGTTTTTTCATTGAGCTCGTGAGACACCCAGACTCCCAGGCTCCCCATTTTTCGGTAAATCCCATTAAATGAAGATGATTGAGAGTTGTTTTATGATCGCAGTTAATTTCTTCCGCCAATTCACGACTGGTTTGGCTACCGTTCTCCTTCAAAAGTGATTGGAGACGTTCTTCATCGAATTCAGAAGGTATTCCGTTGCGGGACGTCTCATCGACTTGAAAGTCCCCATTTTTGAACTTTGCAAACCATTTCTGTGATATAGACTCGCCTATGACACGTTCTCCAAAAAGTCGAAAATGTCATGGGCTGCTTCGGCAGCCTTTTACCTCGATGAAAAGCAAAGAAGAGCCTTCTGGGTATTCGAATTTTAAGCCTCAAAACTAATAAAAGATTAAATAACTCGGAATACAATTAACATAGTTTTGTAGAGCAGAAACAGAAACGAATGGATATTTAGCCCTTGCCAAAAAGCAAATCGTTGTAAAATAAAAGAAAATATAAGAACCCTGTGAACTTATTCCCCAACCCAATATATTAATTACTATTACTATTATTATTATTATTATTATATTACATTTTTTTATCATTTATCACCGAATCTAATTTAACATCAAGAGCTGGATGGAGCACCCTGTATGTGCACATAAAACCACTGCCATCACCCTTTGTCCATCTCATTGGCTGCGAGCCGAGGGCTTCTTTACATTGTTGTTGTTGCCACTTAATCGTGTTATTTAGCTGTAAAGTAATCGGGTAATCGTGCGACATGATCAAAATTGCAGCCGCGCACTCGCTGTGTCATCCGATATGTAATGCATGTGAAATAAATTTTGTGTGCCCTCCTCCATGAACTTCACTCTTTGCTTATTGAGCTGACACATCTACAAAGTATGAGCCTACATACACACATACATACCTATACACATGACTGTGTCTGCCACCAAGAGGGGCATCATCACTTACGAGTATAAACATTTTACAGCCGTGTTTGCAACTTGTCAGTATTGTTGTTGGGTTGGATTGTTGTTTTTTTATTTGTTTGATTTGTTTGCTTGGCTGCCCGAATATCTCATACTTACACATGTGCGTATGTAAGCATGTGTGCTTGTAAGCACTCTTGAGACCCCCAGGTCTCTGTCACTTGGTGCATCTGCCCGTCTGTTAGGCAGTCAACTGGCTTTGTCCCATAATCGTAAATTCCTCTGTCCACAAGCGATAAGCTGACAAATTATGACGGACACATCAATCGCCGCATTTATGATTTCATTAAGTGTCTTTTGAACTTTTTCCTTTTACAATCCACAAATTATGACTTTTTTAACGATTCGATATGATCGACGTGGAATGGTTTGTTTTGATGTTATTTTTTGATACGCAAGTACCCGTAGTCACATAATTTCTAAGATTAAAAATTTTTAGGGAATATTTATGTATGCAATCTTTTAGGATTAATTTATAGGTATATATGTATGTACATACATTGGGCTACGTTACGAGTATAGGATTATTAGGTCAGAGTGCATGCGATAGTCGCATATAAATTAGTCTTAGAGTCGCCTAAAGCCATCGATTGGTATATTTTTTGTGTATCAGAAAGTATCAACATTTACACAAAAAATGCATCTTAATATTCTTTTGTCAGGAAAAATAAAAACGTAGAAGAATTTTTCAAAACTTTTTATTCGAGCTTATTTTATCAAGTACAAAACGCAGTTCTGTTTGGCATTGGATATATCAATCGTGCAGCTGAATTTTGGTTATATCTGAGGTTCATTAAAAACTGCTGGCTACCAGAACTATTTTTTTATGTGCCGTTCAAGCAAAATTTCATGTTTTTGGTCAAACACGGAAAGACCATCGTTTTGTAAAACATCTTGTGACTGATTTCCAGCCTAACAAAACCTTTATACATTTTACACTCCCACAAAAACAAATATTAACACTTTATCGGGGGGAAATTTTGCTATGCACCTGGGACCTGTTACCGGGGGCATTTTTATAAATGGTGAAAAAACATTGATCTTTTCTTCAAATTCTTGTGCATTTTGAAGTAATTTAGATATTGAAATAAAAATTCACGGACTTTTTGTCTAGATTAAATGGTAGTCCTGAGTTACCTTCCAATGGCACATTATTTCGGGGTGGGTCATCATCATTCAGTCCGACTGGGACTCAACATCGAGTTTCTCTTCAGAATCGCTATAAATTACACGTAGAACATGCGGACGACGCCTTGTAGAAAAATTATTATCAGAGCCACTTTCGCTTGCACTATCACCAGTGTCACTATGGTTATAATCGTCAGGAATATCTGACAAAACATCTGCACAATTTTCTTCTTCTAAAAATATATTCGTAATCGTTTTCCATTGTTATCAGGATTTAAATGCAAAGGATGGGGTGCAAATACGAGGGGTGCCTTTTATATGTCGGGATTAGAGAACTAAAACAAATTTTAATCATCGAAAATCACTTTATTGTTTTTCAAAATATTCTCCAACCAATTGTCGAAGCACTTTTGCCACTCTGAATGAGGTACCTCCAAAACATGCATTCTGAATGCCGCAACCGCTTCTTCTACGTTGACCTCTCAGTTTGTTTTTTACGTACGGAAATTAAAAAGAAGTCATTCGGTGCCAAGTCAGGACTATACGGCGGATGACCCATTAACTCGATGTTTTGGGAGCTCAAAAATGCAGTTGTTTGAGCCGATGTGTGAGAGCTCGCATTGTCCTGGTGAAGAGTGGTCCGTCTTTGGCGATTGGGTTTCCTAATTTCTTGGAAGACAACTGGAAAACATTTGGTTGTGTACCACTCAGAATTTACTGTTCTGCGTTGTTCTAGTGGTACGGTTGCGACATGTCCAGTTTTTTCCAAAAAAAAACAGGCGAAGCGAACAGGCTTGGAAGTGCTTCGTGCGCGAACAACTTTTGTTGGATTTGGCTCATCTTGAAACACGCATACAGTCGACTGCTGTTTACTTTCGGGCTCATACGCGTAAATCCATGATTCATCACCTGTCACGATGTCATAGACGTGTTTCGAAGCCCCGCGATCGTATTTTTTGAGCATTTCCTTCGACCAATCGACACGAGCCTTTTTTTGAGCGATTGACAAATTGTGTGGGACAACGCGAACAAATTTTTTTGACAGTCAAATGTTTATGCAATATTGAATGTATGCTGGTCCCACTAATGCCTAAGATTGTCTCAATCTCACGATAGGTCACATGACGATCTTGCAATATCAGTTCGCGCACAGCATCAATGGTTTTCGGAACAACAACTGATTTTGGACGACCTTCACGAAATTCGTCTTGGAGTGAACTACGACCACGATTGAATTCACCATACCATCGATAAACACTGGTCCTTGATGGAGCTTCATCGCCAAAAAATGAATTAAGTTCATCCATGCAATGTTGCTGAGTTAATCCACGTCGAAAGTTGTAAAAAATAATCGCACGAAAATGTATTTCAAAACATTCTGAGTACGTAAAAGCCAAAAAATGTCAAACTTTGCTATACAGCTGTCAGTTGCCAGATTGCAACACCAGGGTTGCCAAATCCCGACATATAAAAGGCACCCCTCGTAGTATAATTATAATTTTGTTTTTCTTATATCGAGAATTTTATTCAAATTTTGTGATAGGTACACTACACTCATATTATTATTGCAATTCTCGCGACGGTTTATCATGAACTGAGCTAAATGGCCTTAACCCTCTACCGCATATAACGCCAAATATGGCTTTTACCTTTGATTGTGTTGTATTTTTATAAAAACGGGACTTAATCAATAGAGAATAATAATTATCACATTCTATGCTTTGTTTTCTTCTCATACGCAAAACTAAATATTGTCAACAAGTGTTTTAGCTACCTTTTCCGTAATCTTTTTTTGAGTGCTTCAAGTGTGAGAACAAAAGCAAATTTTGAAGTGATTTATGTGCACTATTGCATAAAAAATAAAAGCAATACTACAGCAAAAAATATATATTTGTATAGAAAGTGAAGTTATTTTTTGAATAAAAATATAATTTATATGAAAAGTAAGTATCTTGTGTTTGATTTTTTGTAAAAACTGACGAAGCCATATATGGCGTTTCATGCACTAAGGTAAATAATGAACACATATGTGTATACATATTTCTGTTTTGTTTTTTGATAAATCGCAATGGAATTTCCTAGAAATGAATGTACGATCATTTTATGGTAACTTAAAGTATGTTTATGAAGCTAATAGAGGTGATCAAAGTGATGATGACTACATATCTGATACCGACGAAGAAGACTTTATAAGTAAGCCGTCAGAACAGGAGCATATTTATGTACCAGAGACTGATTATACCGATGACTCAGATGACTATAACAAGCCTTCTACATCAAATGCAAAATCTGCTAAAAAGCCTAGAGCTCCAATTTGGAAAGAAATTTGTTTGCCTCCTTATTCCAGTGAAAATTTTCCATTTCAAGGAGATTCAAACCTTCCTGACTTTATTGAGGAACTGGAAACACCAGCAGATATGTTTAATTTTATTTTCAATGACGATTTGGTGAACTTTATTGTAGAACAATCGAATTTAATTGCATTACAAATGGATATAAATAAACCTGCCAATATTATTCGGAACGAGATTGATCAGTTTATAGGTGAGTTCAAGTAAAAAAGTTAAAAAAATTACTTATAAAAATTATTTCAGGCATAACAATATACATGTCTTTGATAAAACTACCATCATCCAGACATTATTGGAACACATTCATTGGCCAAGAATTTGTACGTAACGCAATGACATGTAACAGATGGGAAAACATCAAACGATTTTTACACTTCAATAATACACTTTAATAATAAGATCACCTGGTGAACTCGGGTTCGATAAGCTCTTTAAGATTCGACCATTGTTAGACAAAATTCGTGCTCGATTGTTGCTTGTACCAAAGAAGAACATTTAGTGGTTGATGAACAAATAATTCCCACAAAGTGCCGCCATCACCTCAAACAGTACAATCCAGCTAAACCCCACAAATGGGGATTCAAAAATTTTGTCTTGAGCGGAGTTTCAGGTTTCAGTTACGATTTTGATATATTTGCCGGAGCTCAAAGCGATACATTCCCGGAAGGAGCACCAAATATAGGAGTAAGTGGAAATGTTGTAACGAGACTAGCAGCTACAATACCAAAAGGAAAAAACTATCAACTATTTTTTGATAATTGGTTTAACAGTCCGAAGCTTCAGGTGTATCTAATGAAAAATGGTATATTACCTTTAGGCACAGTAAGGTTAAATCATGTAACAAATTGTAAGATGCCAACCGAAAAAGAAATGAAAAAGTTAGGCCGTGAAGTATGGTTGAAAAAGTAGCAGATATTGATGGAGTTGAACTTGGTCTCGTCACTTGGTTTGACAACAAAGTGGTAAATATTCTTTCAACCTATGTCGGATGTCACCCTATGTCAACGAAAAAACGGTACTGTAAAAGAGAGAAGAAGTATATTGAAATCAATTCTCCTAGGGCAGTTGATGTATATAATTATTTTATGGGTGGCGTTGATTTACTGGATTCTTTACTAGGCCTTTATAGAATACAACTGAGGACAAAAAATGGTATAAAAAGATTTTTTTTTCATATGATTGATATGTGCGTTGTCAATGCTTGGATTTTGTGGCGTCGAAAGTCGAAAGAATGTATGCCATTGTTTGACTTCAAGCTTGCAATAGCTGAACATCTTTGCAAAGTTGGTAAATTGAAAAAACGAGGACGACCTATATCCACACCCTCAAACTCTCCATCGGCAAGTAGAGAAAATATACCTACCAGCAGTAAAGAAGAAATCGACAGGATTTCCCCTTGAATTCTGTGCGGACGGACGGAATAGGCCATTTCCCGAAATGGATGAAAAACCGACAACTTTGTCAAAATGATTGCTCTTTTCGCTCATACACTTTTTGAGAAAAGTGCAACGTGTTCTTGTGCTACAACGACAAAAGGAACTATTTTACAAGTTTCCACACCCAATACATTTTTTTCCCAAAAATAACCCTTAACGCATATAAGGCCATATATGGCTTCATTTTTTTTCTTCCAAACCGCCAAGTGAATTTTTTAATTTTTGTTAAATACGCAATAAATTACCCTCAATCAACATAAATTTACGGTGTTTTTTTTATTTTCATTATTTTAAACATTTCCATGCAGTAGAGGGTTAATTTTCACAAAATACGAAATCATGTGAAGGTAACGGTATAAAATACGACGCTTACTTAGACATCGTATATGAAGTTTTTAGCTAGTTTTAGTCAAATTGATTTCCACCTGTACATATCGCAATATCATGATTTCATAAATGACGCCAATTGACGTGCCCGGTCGTTAAAGTGTTAAGGGCATAAAAAAGTGTGCTGATGAGCCATAGATTAGAGTTTTTGGGGGGTAGGACATGTCCAAGCACTCATTCAGAAACCAGTGTACTACTGATGAGCCGTATAAAACAAAAATGACCGAAATTAAAAACATAAAACAAATGTTAATTAATGATGATGTTGATGTTTTCCACTAATATGAAACGTACAGTTTTACGCTGCTTCTGCTTTTTAAGAATTTTTTTTTTAAGAAAATAAAATGCGATCGTTTTGATTTTAGAGTGTGTTATTATTGACATCAAATAGTATACAAAAACAATTTTTTTTCCATATTTTTTTGTAGGAGTGTGGCAGCAAAGTAAGCGTTTTAAAAAATAAATATAGGTGGCTTGTCAGCAGGATTTTGACCCTTCAGGACTTCTGAAACGAAAAAGTTAAACTGATTATTATTCTGTAGGCTTGTCATTCTGGCAGGTGCTACAATGGAAATTTTTTTTTGAAAAATTACAAAATGGTGGACTTTTGAAAAAAAAAGGTATGCTTTTCGGGTGGAAATCAGACTGTAGTATCGAAAGTTAGAGCTGAAAAGAAACGAAAGTAAAAAAAGCAAATCCATCATCATCATATAGACCACTCAGCTTACTGCCTTGGCTCGCGAAATTTTTTGATAAGGTGCTGTTATCTAAAATAAATACTTTTCTCAATCAATTTGGTTTCAAATCAGCAGGTGAATGTAGCAAATGGTACAACGAAATAATTGTCATTTTTGTACGAGAATCACTGATGATTTTCAAAGATGATTTTTTATTCTTGTTAAAGAAATCAGCTTCTTTTAGATGTTTTCTGAAATAGTCCACTCTCTCCATGAACTGGACTTTCATCATCACAAAGCGTTTCTTTACTCATTTGAAAGAGTTGGTAGCACTCGTTACTCGTTTGCGTAAGAGATTAAGAGACAACACTTGCCGCTGCAGCAAGTATGAGAGAATATTCGTCTTAGAATCAAGGGTTGGCGAGTTTTTGAAAAATAATTGCAAAACCATATATTCCATGGGAATCATTGACGACACAATTTGCCTATCCTGCCGGGAAAACGAGTATTTTCTCTATAGCTGTCCGATGTTTTCTAGAATTAGGCTTAAGCTGGTGGGCTGAGTTTGGATAAAGTTCATACTCTTCCTCTTTCGGATCTCTTTTTAAGGTTCATCAATGAATTCAACAGTTTCACGGAAGAGTGATTTCAAACCAAATTTTCAACAGATTTTGCAAAATTTTGAATAAAATTTGATAATTTTGAGTTTTGTTTTAGAAAACTTTGAAAATTTTGGTACGGAAAAGTTTTCCAAAAAAAATGTTTACTGATCGTGTTTTCATTCCCTTTTAAGTGTATAATCTAGGCAGTTAGGTCAATCAGTTAGAGCGATACTATACTTCATAGTTCACCCATGAGTGAAACTTTCTGAATTTTGATGAAAATTAGGTTTCGCTTGTTGGTAAGAAAAGTTCCTGTATTGAGGCAGAAAGGCAATGCTCACTCTGACAATTAGGCTCCAATGAGTTGATGAAACAACAAAAACCGAGTATAGATTCGCCTTGATTTATTCTTTTTATTCTTTATAGCCTCTCAGCTCATCAGTCAACACTACCAGGAAGCCTTCGGTCCAATGAACAGTCGTTATCAGAACGACCCAGATTTATATGCGGCCAAGGAATGTTACTCCAGCAGCAGTTACCACACTTGTATGGTGAATGTTTATGCTGCTACAACAACAACAATAGAGTTGTGGGCATTAAAAGTGACCTTGAAACTTGTCTCGATCGCTTCCGATTCTTGTTCATGCGAACACTTAACAATTCTCGTTAAATGTTTCATTTGAAATGTTGGCGGATACTGGTCAATGAAAAAATCAGCATTTGAACCAAATTATTTCCTCAGATGAATTGGTGATCGAATCTTTTGTCAGGAAATGAGCTGCTATAGGTTTGCAAAATATTACAACTCATGATGACCCAAAAAAGGAGCTCAACACCAAAATGCAGTTGATTGCAATTAAGGTCTATTGTCGCCACTGGCTTTTAATGTTATGACTTTGATGTGATGTTTTTATAAAGAGAAGAAAAACCTCTCAACTCAATCATAAAATGACTGGCGAAACTGCAGCTGATGAACGAACAAAACAAAGCAAAAAACAAAAACAATCAATTTTCTAAAAAATAGATTAAGGCAGTGATTTCTTAGCAAGCGATGTATTAACCGAATGGGTCACTTAAGATGTGAAGGGGAACACAAAAAGATTAGCGTTGCTACCAGTTATGAGTAATTTGAAGCAAATTAAAAAAAAATGCATACATACATATATACACACATGCTTACATACACACATACATATATACATATACCCTCAATACAAGATGGGGCTAATTTAATTTGTAGGTATTTTTTGCGAAAATGAAACGTGAAAGCTTATGAATTCCGAACTAAACGGAGAGTTATCTCTCTGAAACTCCCTCTCTTGACTTGCCTCAAAAGTTGAATAGATTCTTCCACTTCCACCACATATGGAACTGTTTCATATAGATTCGCTCCAGCTCCGGCGGCTGCGCTCCGTCTGTGTACACTAATAATAATTCGTTGCTGTAGCGCCGTCTGGTGAGCGAATAATATTTCGGTTTTAGCCTTTGCCTTGACTTGAAACGACGTCGTATTAAGTCCGGTGTACGCTGATTTCATCAGTGAGACTGCGTCTTCATGAGCCTCGGGATCCGCTTGAATTCCAATCGAGGGTTATTCCATGTAGTTTCCTTTAGTGAACTAAAAGTTGCTGAGCGGATGATGAGTCCCTAAAAATGAAGTGTGGGTTCTCTATCCCGATACACTTTCTCTATCTCGACACTCTTCATTCAGCGTTTCTTCAATAAACATTTTTCCTTGGTAATTTCTTCATTAGACCCAAATCTCTGATCCATTTTGTCTTATTTGAAAATAAGAATAAATTGGCAGTCGCGTTGCTACCATTCCATGAATCCAGGTTGGAAGCCCAATATGGATATGAAATATCATATCCGAGAGAAAGTTCTTTCTAAAGCAGTCGACTCTTGGTAGGCAATCGCAAAAAACAGAGTGTATTTTACCACGAAAAGCTACTCAAAAAGTCATCTCATCTGCAGATATGATAAAAATGGTTTGATTAATGAAATTTCGACTACCATGCTATTATATTGTATACGAGTAGGTACTTTTTCGGCACAAGGTGTAAGATCACTTGAAAGATGCACTCGTTTGTGAATAAAGCCGATGTGAAATAATGTTTCTCAAGTAGTCGTCGTTAGATAATGACATGTACTGGACCGCCTAAAAGGTATAGCTGCCCAACACCGTATCAGGAAAAGCATCTCAGGTCATTTGGTTACGACCTCTTTTGACGACACGTCGAACACACTCGCAACTCTTGCACCTACTGTATCTTATCCTTATGTACGGCATAGCAATAAGGCCAGAGAGTTTTAATCTGGACTCGTCCGACCTAATCACTTTGGTCTAATAAAGCTGGACCCAATTTGGAGTGATTTAACCTAATAGAGACGCCTTTGGTGTATTTCTGTCGTAAACTGTAACCTTTTTGGAGGGCGTATTGCGGTTAAACCTGTAACTTGAAGTCTTCGATCAATAATTCTTGTACAAATTTTGCTTAACTAACATTCGGCAATGCATAGGTTCGAATCTTCGTGCTGTTATATGCCAAAATGATAGAAAAAGTCTAATAGCAGTCTCCCCTCGGCAGTCAATGGCAAGATTAGATTAGGTTAGCCAGGTTACTTGTCTAAGACACATCGCCCGGTGGTGCTGTAATACATGGATTTGATTTCCATAACCTAACTAAGTAATTTAGGCAAAGCTTCTGGTTTCAAAACACGGACATCTCTAGGATGACCTCTTCAACGTGGGTGACGCTTCTGGAGTACCTAAGCACTCCGTTGTAAGCACCCCAACCTTTTGCAGATACACGCAAGACCAACCACCACCGTCAAGGTCCAGGTACGAGGAATGACATACACTAGGTATTTCTATTGTATAAGAAAGCTCGTCTTAAAAAATATCTTTAAAAAAGTGGGCTTAAAACAGCAGGTCCCTTCATTTATTTAACAACAGCAAGACGCAGCTGTATGCACCAACAATTCCCAGTAGTAAACTGGCGCGGCCTTCTATAAGGACCTCTACAGCTACCACGACTTAAACGCGTCTATCGAGAAACAGACTAAAGTTACATGTTGCTATAGAGGCATCCGTTTTTACAGATAAGGGGAGAGATGATAGTAATATTCTTGTTAAAAATATTTTTAGAGGTGTGGCCAGCGAATTTGAAAGAATCAGCTGATTGGCTGATGTAACCGTAGTCAGGACAGTTGATATTTCTTCGTTGCCATCTGAAAAACGACTGATTGGACGAGTGTGTGAATGCGTGTGAAGTGAGCAGGCAGAATTCTGCTGCTGAGCCCTCGGTAGCCGAGTCCCCTGGTAGCCGAAGTTACTCTCACAATTTTGTTTTTCATCATTGCTGATGGTCAAACTTAGTAATCTATAATCCTTGGTAGTATCCCCCGGCTTTACTTTCACTGAGTAGTACAGGAAAACAAAGATAAATCGATTGTTCAGCGCGTCAGACTACAATTGGATATCCGTTCCCACGGCAGACGATTTTACGATTGTTCAGTGCCGTAGACCACAACTGGATATCCGTTTCCATGACAGACGATTTTACGTTATCCGAACGACCCGGATTTATATCCGACTAAGTGTTGACACTCCAGCAGCATTTCCCGTGCATGTATAGAGAATATTTATCCTGTTACAACAACAATTGGTTACCTAACAGTTTTCAGTGAGACCTTCACATTCTTCGTAAGATCCCATCTTTGCTCAATAATGATCTCGAATTGCGCGAGCTGCTCAAGTTTGAACCGATCACAATTTCAGCCATTACCACTAAGCATGCGACTTCCACATTCGAGTAGCTTAGAGGGTATAAGACTTTCCAAATAGCTGCTAACCTCTTTTACTTCAATTTTCATTGCATCTATTTCTTCTAACCAGCAGCGCATTGGCCACTTGATGACAGCCACCTACCACCTGACGAGTAGCCAGTGCCACCGAAGCGTGTTGTTGGCGTGCCATAGCGTTAATTGCAATTGCAACGGTAAAGCAGCTTGCGTTTAATAGGACAGGTGCACACTGGCCTTCTCGCTACAGCTGCCGCACAATGGGCGTATAGTTTCTATTGTGCCTCACCTTGAGGAAAGTGGTGCTTAAAGCTCCAAGGCTCATGCTGCATAACTGCTATTTATGTCGAAGGAGGCGGGGCGCGTAAGCGTGCAATGGAGCGTGTTAAAGTGGAGCACGCGCGTCAATGAGGCGTTAAAGTAACTGGATTTTTCTTTAATAAATGCGCGCAGAAGTAAAAAACAAAATGGTTATGGTCAGCCCGTTTATTACTCGAGCGCTGTGTGTTGTCATATTTTTTGATTATTTTTCTCAATAAATGTTTATGTGCATTTTACTAAGCTCCGGCTGGGCCCACTGAAGTTCCACAATTTAAAATAAACCAGCGCGCTGCTGATAAAAACGCGCGAAAACTTATTTATATTTTATTTACTTCAGCGGACACTCATTTCACAGTCCCACCTTTTCTATGACTTAGCACATTGAGGTACGCGTAAAAGGGGTCGGGTGATACGAAAAGTTGGCCTACAGTTTTTAGTGTTATTGCAACGGTTAATATGCTTCCTGTGCCTCTCTTTGTACACTCCTGACTCGCTATCACAATCAACGCCCTTAGGCTGATCATTCGTCTGTAATACCGCTTGGGTCCTTTCAAACGGAACCCAGCGGTAAAGAGTCACTGCCTGGCCGTCCGGTAATAACCATCTCAAAACTTTTAACAACATCCCATTTCTTACTCATTTACCACTTACTCACTTTCTTCTAACAAACAATTTTTTCTAGCGCAAGTGTCTTTCTTCCATTCTTCATCCACATTCTACTTTGTATGCCACTTCTGAATTTTGCGTTCTTTGCATTTCTATTTCCATAACACCCTGCGAATTTCATGCTGCGGCAGCAAAACTTCCACAATCACATTGTTGTCCATTAACAGAAAGCGAAATGATGCGAAATATTCTTCCTCCACACACACTTTACTTATACACTTACGCTCTACTCCTCCTCTACTTCCTGAGCCCGCACTGTCCGTGTCTTGCACGTTCTTTCATTTGTTTGTAGACCGAAGTTGGTGCGCCACGGGTTGTCCACATTCAATTGCGCCGCAGACAATAAGACGCCCAGCAAAAACGTCATCAAGGAAAACAACTACTATTCTGCTGATGTGTGTGTAGGTGTGCAACACCGTCTGTTTGGTTGTCGCACGTCACGCTGCCGCTCCTGTACGCTGTACGCCTGTGGGCTCCGGCTGTTGCTGTGGCTGCTTGTTTCGAATTAAACTATGATGAGGGAAGTGCGAAATGTGTGCTCAGTTAAGCCTAAACGTCGCTTAAGTTTCGAACGTGCAACTGAGAATTGCAAATGTTCATCAGTTCTGCTCTGCTCTGCTCAGTCCAAGCTTGCTGGTGGCCGCAGGCTAATAGAGTTTCTGCATACTTTGCTGTCCATAGCGAATTGAATAGATTTAAATAATAGATGCATTTTCAAAATTATTCACTTCTTTAGAATTCTTGATGTGTGTGCTTGTGGGTGCGTTGGAAAACTTTTGTCAGTCCGGAAACAACTTTTCTTAGTTGGTGAAATGGCGATTTACTCACATGCAGCAGCAATGGATTCAAGTTAAAGTTAAGTCATTTCCTTCACCGTACTTTTGCTGTCAATCAAAAATAATATTTAAACGTCGCGTAGCTATCCCATTAGGAAAGCCAGCACGAACTGGAAGTAGGGCGCTTAATAAGCGAGAGAAAGAATCAAAAGGAGTTAACCTTAAAACCTTTGAGCTAACAAGGTTTGTTCTGAATAGATCTTAACTTGAGACTTTACAATTTTTCTTTGAGGCTGCTCTGAAAGGTTCTTCAAAGCAGATGGTCCACCCCAAGGAGAAGTACTCACTTGCAACTCCTTTTTATTTTTCTTAGCATCACAGTCCTTGGTGAACCATTGCTTCATTCACAACCTTGCGCCATCTGCCTCTATCTAAGGCTACCTCCTTCGAACGCCGCACGTTTAGCTTTTGAAGTCCAACTTCCACGTCTTCGAGCCTACTCTTTCTGGGGCGTCCTCTTCTTCGGCCTCAACTGTCATTCGAGTGGTTCTCTCCTTGAGCATTCCAAACACGTGTCCGAGCTATCTTATCTTTTGAGGTTTTATAAGTCTAATCACAGTTTCCTTTTTTTTGCTAATAGTTTCATCTCCTGATTACATCTAATTCGATAGGTACCGTCGTGCAGTCTTACAGTTCAAAATTAATCTCCACTTACTTAAACATTTATTTCTGAGAATTGTAAAAGATAGATTTTGTAGTGAAATATGAATTGAAGTGGTTTTACTTTCTTAGAGCGATCCATTTCTCTATCATAGAATGACTTTGTGATGCTATGGAAAATGTGCTCTTTTGTTCACTTCTCACGAATAAAACTCAGTTCTGGCCAGTTCGCTACAGTGAAAAGTGCCAAAACGAAGTGGTTTTACATATTTGTTTTTGTGTTAAGAAATATGTGAGTTCTTCAGCCCGCCATGTGAAGTGTTCAATTTACTTCTAAGTTAGTTCAAGTGAGTTACGCTTAACCTCACCTGCAATGTCAAAAAAATGCACCAAGTATGGATAGAAGGACTTATAACAAAACTTATCGGATACAAATTTCCTCTCCATCTGATTATATTAATTTAATATACAATATGCTCTGTAATAGAACATTCTCGGTATGGATAAATAATATAAAAAGCAGTCGAGATTACTATATAAAAAATGGACTACAGCAAGGAACTGTAAATGCCCCCACCCTCTTTAACATATACATACTAGACCTACTGCATAAAATCGACAATATAATAGCCTTCGCCGATGATGTTGTTATTTACCACTCAGACAATACAATTGCCAACATAAACACACATCTCCAACTTAAATACAATACTGTAGAAGAATATACAACGGACTGGCACCTCAAATTAAACACCAACAAATGTGAAAATATGCTATTCCGTCCCCCTATCAAAAAATGCAACACTAACATAAAAAAAAACTGGAAAAATTTCAAAATTAAATCTGAGAGCACAAATACCACAATTCAACAAACCGATAAAGTCAAATACCTCGGCATATACTTAGATAAGTTCTTGTACTACAATCACCACTTTAACAACCAAATAAAGAAAACAACTACAGCATATTATGTTTATAAGAAAATGTTCTCGACGAAATTTCTGCATAACAGGCTAAAATCAATTATGTATCAGGCATTGGTAAGACCTATACTCACATATGGGTGTCCTATTTGGTACAACTTGTCACCATCTTACATGGAAAGGATAAGAAAACTGGAAAGAAGGATTCTAAGATCATGCACTTCCTTATATAGGACAGCAAAAAGCAACTACACCAAATATGTAACGAATGCAAAAGTATATAACACAGCCAAAGTACCCAGAATCGACTGTCATATAATAAATCTAATTAGGAGACGCATAATGCGCTGTCTTTACAATAATAATAACACTCTAATAAGGGCACCTTACCATGAAAGCGATGAATATTTCCTGTCAACCATTAAAAAAGGATTTACACCACTGGAAACATTCCTCTATCTTGATAAGAACGGTTTTATACAAAATAAGGACCATATACCGATAATTTATCACATTCATAGAAGAGCCAACGTTGAAACAGTCACGTCAAAAGCCCTTAACAGAGAAAACCAACGTTTTGATACATACATCTCCCCCAGAGACAAAATAGAAGTCCTTGATATTAATAAAAAATGCTGGTGGCTAAACAATACACAAACATAAACACTATTTCATGCCGAATACCCGACATAACTTCCTTTTAAACCATTTTATCTTCTATTAAAAAAACTAAGCATGCACTGTTTTTACAGGTTTTTTTCTCTGCAATATAATCATTAAATATTATAAAAGCTTCAAATTAAAGCAGACACACCTAAAATACCTTCAATTAATAAAATGTTACTAAATATATCTATAAGAAGCTCGTCATGTACTTGAGAACTCGTCTAGAGTCATTGTATAATCATATTATATACTTAAAACTATTGTTTATTTTAGTACATAACATTATTAATAACAAATAAATAAACAACTTAAAAAAAAAAAAATCAAAAAAATGCTTTCCAACATTGTGTGATCTTCTACAAAGACCTCTCTTTGACGTAACAGTCGAGGACTCAGACTAAGTCCGGAAAAAACCGATCTAATACTCTTTATAAAAAGACATAAGATGCTTTTTCATAAACAAATTTCCTTAGCAGGGAAAACTTTTAGAGTAACGGAAAGGGCTAAATATTTGACCTTGTGCTGGATAGGAATATTAATATCTAAGTCTGGCTAAGCACTAGGCTTTGTGCTCAATAGGAAGCTAAGCTGAATACTCACAGTTCCAACGACAGCGATGTACTCTTGCAGCAGGTACAGTTTTCTTGGAAAAAATGTGGAATATATAGAAATAATACCCTGTGGCTCTATACAGTGGTAGTTAGGCCAATTCTCTACTATAGCATTGTAGTCTGATGGAATGCTTTTGAGATGGATATGCACTCTGTAAGAGTTGACAAGTTTCAAAGGCTCGAATCTAATCTTATAACCGGTGTAACATCAAGCACACCATCGAGAACGTTGCATGTGACACTGAACTTCTTTCAGTAGATCCGTAGACAAAACAAGGTGCTAGCAGTGCGAAATAAGACTGAACATTTTAAAGAATTGGTCAAACGCTACTTACGATATTGCAAGATCCTGACCGATATTTCGAAGCGCCTCGGAATGGTGATGGGATCAGTGACAGGGATAGTGACACTGAGCTAAATTGCAAGGTCGATGATCTAGCGAGACTGGACACCAAATTTTATTAGAAAATATTAAATTGTAATATACTTTTGAGAAAATTGTAAGAGCAACAAATTGAAAATGGTGTAACAAGGCCATTATGGCCGACTCTCAATGCTAAATGCACAGAATACCTCTTCTTCTTCTTAATTGGCGCGATAATCGCTTACGCGATTTTGGCCGAGTTTAACAAAGCGCGCCAGTCGTTTCTTTCTCGTGCTAACCAGCGCCAATTGGACACACCAAGTGAAGCCAAGTCCTTCTCCACCTGATCTTTCCAACGCAGAGGAGACCTTCCTCTTCCTCTGCTACCACCAGCTGGTACCGCATCGAATACTTTCAAAGCCGGAGCGTTTGTATCCATTCGGACGACAAGACCCAGCCAACGTAGCCGCTGGATCTTTATTCGCTGCACTATGTCTATGTCGTCGTAAAGCTCATACAGCTCATCGTTCCATCGCCTACGATATTCGCCGTTGCCAACGTGCGAACATCCAAAAATCTTTCGCAGAATCTTCCTATCAAATAATCCAAAGGACGACTCATTGGATGTGGCCATCGTCCAAGCTTCTACGCCATGCGTTAGGACGGGCATGATGAGAGCCTTGGAGAGAGTTAGTTTTGCTCGTCGAGAGAGGACTTTACTGCTCAGTTGCCTACTTAGTCCAAAGTAGCACTTGTTGGTAAGAGAGATTCTACGTAGGATTTCAAGGCTGACATTGTTATCTGTGTTAATGCTGGTTACTAAATAAACGAAGTCTTTTACAACCTCGAAATTATAACTGCCTACAGTGACGTGGGTGCCGATACGCGAGTGCGCCGACTGTTTGTTTGAAGACAGGAGGTACTTCGTTTTGCCCTCGTTCACCACCATACCCATTCGCTTTGCCTCTATATCCAGAATACCTGCTGGGTCAAAATTAGCATAGCCTCAGCACACTGATTTGTATTAACGGAGCACTGCCTTATAGGTAGACGCGTCTAGGGGATAGGTGCTTAAACACATGCGGAATTTGTCTAGTTGAAGAAGAGGAAGATACGAGTGCGTATCCCGCTCTATCGAGACGAAGATTCACAACCTCAGGTATACAATTCTTTAATCATTCCTACGACAGTTTGTTCTACATTACAGGAATGACCCGAATTTGTATCCGGCCGATGACTCTCACTTCAGCAGCAGTCCCCAAACATTTATGGAGAATATTTATACTGTTACAACAACAACAACAACAATTCTTTAATATGTTGGAGCAGTACTCAACACTGTGGAAATCGGAGATCCTCTAAAATTTTCGAAATTTCACTTTGGTTTTAGGAACATCAAGACAAACTCCCCATGTGGCAACACAATGGGCTATAAGCTTGAGACTGTCCGAAAATTTACAACTGCTACAACTTGACCTAGCCAAAAAGGTTTTGTGATGAAGAGCAGAAAGAAATTGTATCACTGTGAAAATTCTATCAAGCCCAGGCTTCATTTCATAGCACCAAATTAACCGGTGAGATTCCGTAATGATATTAGAATAAGTGATGCCCTGTAACCGAATAGATCAATTCTGAATGACGGGTTGGGTTTAGAGGGGGACGGGTGGCGTTGAGTAGTTTTAAGAAAGCTTGTGATTAGGTGATTAGTATAGTAATTCTTATGGCAGCCAATTTTGCGTACCAGAATAACTCGGATTTTCCCCGAAGAAGACCTGCTGCCCCAGTAAACTGGCCCTATCCTATGCGGTAAACCTCATCCTTTTCAACTAACTAATATAATATAATCCAAGAAAAAAAAACTGAAAAAGTTTTAGAAATGAATTATGAGAGATAATCAGTGCAGAACGAAGATGATGAAATAATACACTTTGATCTTAAGATTTAAATTTTTAAGAAGTGCGAACATGGCAATTTTTGTATGCATAGACAGTAAATTAAGCGGTTAAATGGTTTTACTCCATGCAAGTAAGACAAGTTGCATTTTCTCAGAATTTTCAAATAAATTTTAAGAAGGAAGATCAACTTTACAATTTATATGGAAATAATTTTTGTACTCACCTGTCGAAAATTAAAAACAGAAAACATTGCGGCAGTCAATTGAATAATACGCGGTCATCCCAATAAAGCGATATCGTTGAGGCTTTGTGCTACCGGAAGCAACGCAGACGCTACATCCGACTCCGAAGCCTCATATTCAATGGAATCTCCGTACAACCGAAGGTGCTGCAGAACTGCCAAGTCACAAGCAAGCGCGCTCTTCCTTACAGCATAGCCGCAACCTTTGCCCAAAATGTAAGGCGGCAAAATACAACAAAAATATTATATTAGCACTAAGTAATATTTCGCGCCTACTGCATACATTCACTCGCCCTCTGCAACAATCCCCTCCCAGTTCTTCAGAATTGCTGCTGCTTGGTGTGTGCCGATGAAATGTACACACCATTAATTCTCATTTCCACCTGAGGCGCTTATCAACCTAAATTAACAATTAATCTTTTCAGCGCGCATACAGTGGAATTCCCCCCACCACAGCCTCAGTTACTGTTAGCATCTTTCCCCTGCCTAATTTGCCTTCAATAATTTCTTCTCCTTGCCATTCCCTTGGTGGAGTACTCATACATACATCTTGAGCTTGGCTCGCAGTAAGTTGAATCGTTCGTTCATCCACTAATGATTGCTATTGTACTTTGCTTTGTTGTTCTTGTTGTTGTTGAGGTTTTTGTTGGCAAATGCGGATAATGTACGCAATTGCTTCACTGTCATTGCCTTAAATGAGTTGGTGTTTTTGTTGTACTTTGATTATCACTACCATTATCATCTACATTCGACCGGCAATGATGACATTTCACTCTTCATTTCGCACGGCAGTCCGGTTTAATTGAAGCTTCCCGGACGCTAACTGCCCCATCAACACCACCTTTGCTGCCGGTTTGGAATGACAGAAAGGTGGTGGGGGTTGGTCGGTCGGCTGGCTGATTATAATGTAACTTGGAGACTCCCTGTCGGCAGGTTAATGGATTGTGGCATCAAATGGAAAGGGAATAGTGGAGTTGATAAGATGATTGTAACTGGAATTAGAACTAGACTGGGAGCGAGCAGAATGTAGGCAGGTAAGTAGAGTAGAGAATGGGAGTACTAAGAGTCCAGATAGCGCAGTTCGTATGCAGGCTTAGTGATTGTGGCCATGCGTTTGTTAGTGCTAAGTGGAGGGCAATCATAGTGGTTAGTTGGATGATCAAATTCGTAGTGAGCTAAGAATTCCGTTTGCAATGAAATGGAGAGTTTGAACTTTGTGTTGTCTATTAAAGATTGGAGTAGGTTGCAATAAATTAAGTTTCTGATTTTTGTTCTTCCAATTGTTGATTAAATACGATAACAGAGTGGCAAAATATTTATTAAATAATATCTGTTAAAATATGCAAATAATGTAAAATAACAGAAGTGCCAAAAGTTTTCAAAATGAAAGTTCTATGAGTTGATGTGATGAATACAAAAACACTTGGATATAAGTACCGCAACTTGCAATTAAATCTGAGAGGAAGTGAATTGAAAAGTGAATACTGGAGAGCAGATCTCACACTTTATTGATTGATAAGACAGTACTGCGAAGTTTTAAAAGTTTCAGTTACAAGAACGCTGGAAGGTCATGACCAATGGTTAATCACGTCAGGATTTTTTTATATATTTATATTTTTATTATATTTATATTTTTTACTAATTTTTTTACTCATTGTTTTATTATTTTAATTTTATTTATTTTTATTTGTTAATATCCAACACAATAACCTTTGGCTATATTTCAGCATTGGATGTATATACCTATGAAATGAGACTTTTTTTAATATCAAACTTTTATTAACAAAAAATTATTACAAATTTGAATTGAAGCGCTGCTCGGAAAGTGCGTGGCCCATCGATGCAAACAAACGATAATCGGAAGGCGCTAAGTCTGGTGAGTAAGCCTCATGCACCAGCGGTTCCCAATCGTACGTCTCCACCAATTCCCGCGTCTTCGATGTGGCGGTGCATTGTCACATTGTCAGTTCATCCATCTTCCGACCTTTAAAATCATGCCCATGTCTTTCAAATGTTAAGAAATGGTTTCTGGGTCACTCCCAACTACTCTGCCATCATTTCTTGTGTTTGACCATCATCTCCATCCAACAATGTTTGCAATTCGGGGTCCTCAAACTTTTTCGGTGGCCGGCCAGGGTCCTCGTTCTCCGCGCTAAAATCACCACTTCGGAATTTTTCAAACCACTGTGCTGTACTTAGAGCATGCCCACCATAAGCTTCTATAAGCATTTAATGAGCTTGAAAAACGTTTTTCTTCAATTGAAAACAGAAAATCAACGGTGTCCGCAAATCGCAGTTTGAAGGCACGAAATTGGACATTTTTAAGAGCGACAAAAATGCATTGTTGTATGAAACGTAACAAACAATGAACTGAATATTGTTGACAGATGACAGACGAAAAAAACAAGACATTTGCGAAGGTTTAAAAATAATCCTAGCGACATCTATGGACTAATAGCTGGAAGTCTCATTTCATAGGTATATACGTCCAATTATGTGACGAGTACAAACTTATTTCTAAGACGGAGGACGGAGTCTCAGCTAGTTGTGCCTTTCTTAATGTAATATTGAATATTTATAATTATATTTCTAATAAATAAAATATTTCTAGAACGAGTACATTTAAAATAGGAGAGAGAGAAGGAGTTACATAGTAAGGATAAAAAGTTAAGCTAATGGGAAATGAAGACAAGAAGCAGAAAAGAGTACTTATCAATTGGTAAAATGTTTCCGAAGCTCGTGGTCGAAATGCAGTGAATTTTGACTATTTTTCAACTTTAACGGTAGTCTGTTCCAAAAAGGAATAGTTAAAATACAGAATTTGCGTTCAAATATTGATGGCTTAAATTAAGCGGATAAGAGCTGAGATGATCTAATTGAGTTGGTGCGATGTAGTCTATGATTGCGACACCAAGGATCGTTTGATATCAATATTTTGTGCAACATAGTAAGGCATCTCCTCTTCTTCTTCTTCTTAATTGACGCGATAACCGATACGTGATTTTAGTCGAGTTTAACAAAGCGCGCCAGTTCTTTCTTTCTCATGCTAACCGACACCAGTTCGACACACCAAGTGAACCCAAGTCCTTCTCCACCTGATATTTCCAACGCAGAGGAGGCCTTCCTCTACCTCTGTTACCACCAGCTGGTACCGCATCGAATACTTTCAGAACCAGAGCTTTTGCTTCCATTCGGACGACATGACCCAGCCAACGAGGCCGCTGGATCTTTATTAGCTGCGCTATGTCTACGTCGTCGTAAAGCTCATACAGCTCATCCTTCCACCGCCTGCGATATTCACCGTTGCCAACGTGCGAAGGTCCAAAAATCTTTCGCAGAACCTTTCTCTCAAACAATCCAAGGGACGACTCATTGGATGTGGCCATCGTCCATACTTCTGTGCCATACGTTAGGACGGGCATGCTGAGAGCCTTTTAGAGTGTTAGTTTTGTTCGTCGTGAGAGGACTTTACTACTCAGTTGCCTACTTCGTCCAAAGTAGCACTTGTTGGCAAGAGAGATTCTCAGTTATAATAAAAATAATAATAATAATTTTCAAGAGGCATAAAATAAGTTTTGGTAATTTCTGTTCCTTTGGAAGAGCCAAATTTTTTTGTTCTTGTTTAATTTTTTCACATAGCAAATTTTGTATGTTTTGTTTTTCAAAAGTTGATTTTTTATAATTTTTCTAATATTTTTTATTTTGATTTTTTTTTTTAATTTTTCTAATTTTTTTTATTTTGTTTTCTTTTTACATTTTTTTCATAAAGTGCATCCATCGAAAAAAACCCACTCATCGCTCGTCGTCGCACTAATTTGTCTCATTTTTAATAAATTTTCACGAGGCATAGAATAAGTTTTGAAATTTTCGTGACTTTTCTTCAAATTTTTCTCTTTTTCTTTCATTTTTTCATATGTATATTGTATTGTAAGCTCAAAATAGCTTTCGAACCCATCTCAAATCAGTACAAAGAATCTTAATTTTTTTAACTTCTTAATTTTTTTTGCCTTTCCAAAATCTTTTTTTTTTCTTTATTCTATAAACTTTTTGACGTGATAACGTCTTATAATTCGATGTAGCCGGCTGCACGCACCAAAAACAGCGACGTTATCTTACTCATGCATCGTTATCTTGCTCATGCGGCGTTACCTTGCTTGAACTGCGTATTATGTTATGTTATGTTATGAATTTTCACGTTTGTGTAAATGTAACTTGATCAATTCCATTGCGATTCCATTTACTCCTTCTCTATATCCATACAAAATATCTATCAAACAAATAAAATTAAATCTTTCTTTTAAAAAATGCAACCATTCTATCAGTGTTTTCTTATGACGTTGTTACGTTAAACCATCGTCAGTAAACCGACTTCACAGACAACCTCTTTTTAATATAGTGCACCTGTCGAAAAAACCCGCAGATTTATTACAAAATATTTTAATATTTAAATTAAACTAATTTTCAATAAAAATATAATTCTTTCTTTAACAAAAAACTATAGGAAGCTTTGCACGAAACTTTGTGCGAAACTTTGAAAAATTGATTAAATTCTCTACAAAATATTCAACTGGTAATCAGACTTTTTAGAATACTTTTAAAACACATTTTTATATGGCAGGTTAGGTTAGGTTAGCCTGGTTGGCAATAAGCCACGCATAGACCTTTTGGTCCCTAGCGATACCAGAGGGAGACCGACCTCTATGAATACCGAAAGTAGACGTCATGTAGGATGTCAGCGCTTTTGGCGAATCTAAGTAGAACGGAGATCCGCTTTTGAGACGTCCTCCAGACCCTCAAATAGTGGGGCTCCCAGGCATTTTAGACGCGTTTTTAATAATGCCGGACAAACGCACAGAAGGTGTTCCAGAGTTTCCTCAACATCCTCTCTGCATTTCCTGCATTTGTCCGAGTTAGCAATCCCTATCTTGTACGCCTGTGCAGCCAATAGATTATGACCTGTTAGCATACCTATGATAGTTTTGCAGTCCTTTCGCGAGAGCGTAAGTACAAATTGAGTAAGTTTTTTGTCGTTAGTTCTACACATGACTTTTGCTGTTTTGCATGTGGTCAGATTAGTCCACCTAGCTTCCACTCACCTTTTCATGTACTCGTCCATTTCATTGTATATTGTATTTAGCGGTTTAGGTTTGACGTTTTCTTGTTCAAATGGTAGTCTAACAGCACTTTTTGCTACCTCATCTACTATTTCGTTCCCCATAATGCCTTTGTGACCAAGTACCCAGTAGATATGCAGCCTATTGTTTGCGGCGAGCCTTTCTATGGCCTCCCTGCTCCGTCGAACATTTTTGGACTTAATACAATATGAGCTTATTGATTTTATTGCTGCTTGACTATCCACGTATATATTAATTGTTGAGTTCTTTCTTGTTCTTGTGTAGGCTAACTCCGCGGCTCTCCCCACAGAAAAACTTCCGCTTGGAAAATACTGCTGCAGTCCGGCAGCTTGATAGGCTGCCTTAACCCTAGTTTTGAGCGGTAAATGCCCGCTGCCACTCCGTTTAAAGTTTTAGAGCCGTATGTATAGATGTGAAAAGTTCTATGGCTTCCAGGCTTCATGCCTTTGTGCCATTCCTCCTCTTCAATTGTTGTATGAAACCTTCTCTCCCAATTAAAGTACAGAGTCATGTAGTCTGTGCAACCTGAGCTCCACTTTCCTATTGAGCTGTGCCCGAAGGTTCTACAGGTGAATAGCCCAGCAGCCACTAACCTCGTCGCGGATTTCGCTGCCAGGTTTTCGGTCATAAGGTCAATAGGTGTCATGCTGAGTATCATTTCTACCGCCGCCGTTGGAGTGGTTTTCTTCGCTTCTGTTATGCACTGGGCAGCGAGTCGAAATTAGCAAACCTTTATCAAATTTTCAACAAAATTCGAAATTTTTTAATCAAAATTTTTAGAAATCTTTTACAATAAACAAATATAAAGCGCTGAGCCTTTAAAGAAAAGTGAAAGGAATCTTACTAGGCACCAGAGTAGGGCATCAGGCAGACCATACTGAAGGTTGTGACATAATAATCCTATCCAGTTTGTATCCTAATAACCCGCGAACATTGAATGAATCAGAAAGATGAGGTAAAGCTTTTCTAAAAGTGAAAGAATGAAAATTTCTACAAATATTTATTTTTTTCGACTTCTTTTCTTTCACTTACCTATATCACGCACAGAGGAGACTATACCGAATTTGAGGCGCCAAATTAAAAACCCATTTTTTGTTCTCCCTCTAATTACATCTCTTTGTTTTTTCGATTTTTTCCAAAACATACATTCATGTATATACACAACTACACATTTTTTTCAAAAATCTCTGCTGCTGTTGGGAATTTCATAATGTCAACAGAGCAATTAACTAAAATGAACACAAAACACTTAATTGCGGCTGCCGTTACTCATTATCGGGTTTTCTTGTTTTTTTAGGCTTTGATATTTTAGTGGACACGGCAAGGAAATAAAAACGACAATTTAAATACAAATCACGCAACAAACTGACCACTAATTGCAAATTAGCAAACTTTGCGACGCCAATTGTGGCCGCCATGCAACCTGCAACGGTGGCGGTGCAACAAATTTTAGTGGGTTTTATGTAGATATGAATGAATAATGTATAATTTATAGTTTTAAAGCACATTAGATGTGCATTTGCATGTGTATGCGCTGGAAAATATATTGTACGTTACGAACTGATGAATGTCAGACCTAACTAGTCCGCTTTGCTTCACCTTGGCCCTTATTATGAGCAAAATTCGATCTTCGACTGTAGTCGAAAGTGCTGGTCGAACGAATTTTCATTTGGTATTATGGTGCTCATTCGCCGAAGAATAGGACTATTTTGAATTTCGATCGCTCGAGGCATTTACAATAGATAATTTTTTCTCAGCTGATACAGCAAATCAAAATAAAAGAAAAAGCGGTTGTATTGAAATTCTTTGTTAAAAACATTTTTTAAATAAAAAAAAGTATTTTTTGTGAAAATGAGTACAACGGAGTTGTGGTTCGACGATTCATCGGACGATGAAAGATTAGTGGAACTAGCTACAAGTAGAAAACGGTTGAGGGACGCATCCAACCCCCTACAAATGGTTTCCACTGACTAAGTTTAGAATTTTCAAAATGTGTTGGCGTACTTAGTATTACAGAAATTTCCTTACAGATTTTTAAAGAACTTTAGATTATCTAAAGAGGCGTTTATGAACCTACTGTCCAGTACAGAAAACCAGTGGCAGCAGTGCACCCGAGCCAAATCCATTCCAAATATTTTAAAGCTAGCAACAGTTTTGCGATTTTGTGCTCAGGGATCGTACCAATTGAGCTTTGGTAATGAAGGTATGCTAGGACTTGCTCAACCCACAGTGTCTGTTGTGCTATCGGGAGTAATAGATGTCCTGAAACATTATATTTGCCAATGATGGATACAATTTAGTAGTACAGAGGCTGATCTGCAACAAACAAAAGCACATTTTTATAGCAAATACCGGACTCCAGGAATAATTGGCTGTGTTGATGGCACGCATATTAAAATTTCCGCTCCCAGGAAAGAAGTTCAACATTTGTATTACAACAGGAAGGGATTCTACAACAATAATGTTATGATTGTAAGTAGACATTTGCATATATGTAAATATGAGTCACAAATTCTTAATGCGAATAATGTAAATTTTAAGTTTGTGATCATACAATGCAAATAACTTATATAAATACGAAAAATCCAGGAGCTACTCATGATTCTATGGCTTTCAACATGCCGCCGTTGAAAGCGCATTTAGAGGAGCAACATCTCAATGGGCGTCGCAATACTTGGCTCCACGGTATGTAATAAACACCAATTGAAATTTCGTTTTTAATAATTTTTGTCTGTCTCAGGGGATGCTGAATACACTCCAAAACCATATTTAATGACGCCGTTCAGAAACTCTGAGGAAGTTTTTCCACAAAGGACATACAACAAACAACATGCTTAAGTATCATTGAGAGAACAATTGGAGTCTTGAAAACCCGATTTAGATGTTTGTTGCAGGCAAGAGCTCTCCACTATTCTCCAAAAAAGCCAACATAAATTATTAATGCGTGTGCAGCTTTGCACAACATTTGTCTGTTTTACAATGTTCAACTTGCGGATGAAGAGTTATCCGATGAGATTAATTAATGCAACCAGCCTTTCTAATTGCTCACGACTTTCGACGTGAATAAAATTAAAAAAAATAGTATATGTTTATTATTTGGTTACTATAAAACAATAAATAATTGCAAACAACTTACATTTTAACACATTTTCCCCACAATAGGCTACACAATCGAAAGCAAATTCGGTATACAATGCAAATTTCGACTGGGTTGCACCGCTCAACATTGACATTCGATTTTCGATCTTCGACAACCACCGAATCCAACTTATAATAGGGGCCTTTGATATGATAGCGTAGATGTGACTGCTAGTGTTTGGGAATCTTTCAGTTATCCACTCGCTATATTCGTTTTCTAACAATTCTGCACTACTTAGTTACTAAGTTAAGAGACCTAAAATATTTGAAAAATTTTATGTGGAGTAAATTTATAAATTTTGACTATATTTTTTTAAAATTAATTTTAATTATTTTTTTATAAGAATATTATATATTTCATTCTATAACAAACACCACATATTTACACATAATCAGCTTCCAAAACTTTTTGCAAACATTCGTCCAATTTCCGTTGGTATTTTACACATTTTTTCAACATGTGAAAAATTTCGAGTACCCAGTTTTATAGCCCATTGCATTTTGGTATAATAAAATGCAAGTTTCAAGTGGCTCAAAAATCGCATTGATTTTTGGCAGTGTTTTTTGTTTACGGTCTGCTGCATTTACTCCATATAACGAATGCACGTCATTTTTTTTTATGTGGAGAAAACGCGCGAAACCGTTCGAGAAAAAAATTATCAAAAATCAACGTAAAATTTGAGCCACTTCAAACTTGCACTTTATGAAACTATAATTTAACGGGCTATAAAACTGCGAACCAATTTTTTATTTTAATTCTCCTTAGAAATTTTGCTGAAAATTTGTTGAATTTTTATAAATTTTTGCACAAAATTTGAAACGTAAATTATTATAGTTTTTGTTATACAAAAAATGAACTATATTTTTATAAAAAAATTATTGAAATTAGAAAATTAATAAAATAAATAATCAAAACTTGTCAATTTGTGGTGCCTTTATGATACTTTCGGGGGTGTATTAACCCTCTACCGTCTCCACATATGAACCTCTTTTTCCTCTCAGGAAACTAGAAAAAAAAAACCAAAATTAGTGTATTTTATAAAGATATAATCACATACGAGAAATGCTGCATTTACGTACATATGTATGCGCGCGTTAACTGGTGGTAAAGTAGTAAATGATAAAGTGCTATAATTAATTAGCGAAATTTCAATAGCACTTTTTAAATGGTGGAAATGTGATGAAAATTAAGCGCTTGGAATATTTGGAAATTCATATTCACTTATGCCCAAAATACCGATATATGATAATATTAGTAAGTGAAACAAATATGCATAATTAGAAATACAAAATTTTATCGCTGTTAATCAATAAAGCAGCTTTTACTTTTGCAAAATTTTGAGTACGAGGGGTGCCTTTTATATGTCGAGATTAGAGAACAAAAACAAATTTTAATCATTGAAAATCACTTTATTGTTTTTCAAAATATTCTCCATGAAGATCTATACACTTTTGAATGCGTTTGAACCAATTGTCGAAGCACTTTTGCCACTCTGAGGTACCTCCAAAACATGCATTCTGAATGCCACAACCGCTACTTCAGGTGTCGAAAAACGTTGACCTCTCAGTTTGTTTTTTACGTACGGGAATAAAAAGAAGTCATTCGATGCCAAGTCAGGACTATACGGCGGATGACCCATTAATTCGATGTTTTGGGTGCTCAAAAATGCAGTTGTGTTGAGCCGATGTGTGAGAGCTCGCATTGTCCTGGTGAACAGTGATCCGTCTTTGGCGGTTGGTTTTCCTAATTTCTTGGAAGACAACTGGCAAACGAATGGTTGTGTACCACTCAGATTTTACTGTTCTGCGTTGTTCTAGTGGTACGGTTGCGACATGTCCAGTTTTTCCCAAAAAACAGGCGACCATTTACTTGGAAGTGCTTCGTGTGCGAACAACTTTTGTTGGATTTGGCTCATCTTGAAACACCCATACAGGTTTTGGGCTCATACGCGTAAATCCATGATTCATCACCTGTCACGATGTCATAGACGTGTTTCGAAGCCCCGCGATCGTATTTTTTGAGCATTTCCTTCGAACAATCGACACGAGCCTTTTTTTGAGCGAATGACAAATTGTGTGGGCTCCAACGCGAACAAATTTTTTTGACAGTCAAATGTTTATGCAATATTGAATGTATGCTGGTCCCACTAATGCCTAAGATTGTCTCAATCTCACGATAGGTCACATGACGATCTTGCAATATCAGTTCACGCACAGCATCAATGGTTTTCGGAACAACAACTGATTTTGGACGACCTCCACGAAATTCGTCTTGGAGTGAACTACGACCAAGATCGAATTCACCATGCCACCGATAAACACTGGTCCTTGATGGAGCTTCATCGCGAAAAAATGAATTAAGTTCATTCATGCAACGTTGCTGAGTTAATCCACGTCGAAAGTTGTAAAAAATAATCGCACGAAAATGTTCACGATTTAATTCCATTTTTGGACCGAGATGAATCTTTTAAGTTACTGTAAACAACACAAATAGCACTGGAATTTCAAAACGATCTGAGTACGTAAAAGCCAAAAAATGTCAAACTTTGCGATACAGCTGTCAGTTGCCAGATTGCAACACCAGGGTTGCCAAATCCCGACATATACAAGGGACCCCTCGTAATTGGGAAAATAACGGGTTATATATTATATCCTTTCATAAGTATAAATTTAGAATAAAATATTTATATAAGTATTGCATTTTTATTTAGAAAAAGTGTAAGAAACTTGAAAATAAAATACAGCATATAAAATGAAATAAAAAAGGCCTTCGATGTGCTAAAAAAATTACTAATAAAACGAAAACAAAAGATATTTTTAATGAAAACAAATTAAATTCAAATCACAGCGGAACGAATAGAGGCATTTAGTCTTGTGAAAATAAAAAACAAACTATAACTTGATTCGACTCGTCGCTCGTTTTTATGCAATTTTTCGAAAACTGTCCACAGTGGGACTGAACTCATTATACAGGGTTTTCCAATAACAGGTTTTACAGGTGAATGGATTACGCTATCGAGAGATGAGTAACGATTTTTTATGGCCGGCATTGGATGGTATTGATCTAGGCAACGTTTATTTTCAACAAGACGGCGCTAAGTACCACACAAGCAACGAAACCATTGATTTTTTACGGGAAAAGTTTCCGGACCGTGTTATCTCTCCATGAGGTGATCACAATTGGCCACCGAGATCTTGTGACTTTTTTCTTTGGGGCCATATGAAAGAGTAGGCCCAGGGTCGATTCGAGACCTCAAAGATGGAATTCGTGAGGCTATCGAGGACATAGGGCAGCCACTTTGCAATTCGGTTATGGAAAATTTCATGAAAAGGATATTGCCCTGTAAGTGGGGTCGTGATGGTCATTTGCCTGATGTTATTTTCCACTATTAACGGCATACCTTCCTCTTTATAATGAAATAAACATCCGATCATTTATATCATTGTAAAAAATTGCATTTTTCTTTGAATATCAAAATAACACCTCCTATTGGAAAACCCTTTAGATATAAAGATGTTCTGTTGCACTCAACCGCTACAATTGGCACTTTGCGTATTGATGTTAATCCACAAATGGAGGAACTTAACACTGTAGACTGACTCCGAAAGGTAGATGATGAAGCGCTTTTTCATGACAGATATGCAATCGGTGGTTTGTCCCTTTTGTGGACAAGATTTTGTCATAAAAATTTTGGGAGTAGGAAATTCGAACTTCGAAATAGCTGAATTATGTATTTTTGACAATTCCAAATGATGTGAATTGTGTGAAAGTTTACGTTATCTCAAATAAAGTCAGCAAAAGAGTTATTAAACAAAAAAATTATTAAACAATTCAGAATATAGTAGGTTTCCAAAAAATAACGGGCGAAGAAACCGCTGAGTTGAAGTGTCAGTTACAGACGCAAAAAGCTTCAAGAAGAATCATTCGCGATAAAGCAAATCCACTTAAATTGTTGCAATCCTCGTGAGTACTAAAAATATCTTCTATTAAAATTGCCATTAATTTTCAATCTTTACAGGTTTGATAAATTTTATAGACTAAAGAAATCTGCTTTCCAATATTTGTTAGAGGGCTCAGAATCCTTTGAAATTTTTTGTTGAAGGTGGAAAGCAGAAAAAGATGGAGACATGGAAAAAATTCTCTTGGATTTTTTTTCACGATAGAAGAAAATAGAGCAGAGAAAAATCTCCCGTAGAGTTTCTACTCAGAATCGGACTGTATATACTTTATAACAGGTGGCGCAAAAGTAACCTTGCGATGTTTTTTGGCTGTAATTTAAAAAAAAAAATGAAAAACTTTGATTCTTCTTGTGGATTATTTTTATTTGGTCTTTTAATTTTTTTTACATCAAGTCGAGAATATGATGTCATGTAAATGGCCGCCGCCACAGTTGATTGCCATTTGAGCCCTTTTTATGGCATTTTACACCACTTTGGCCAAAACTTCCGGCGATAGGTCCTCACATTCTTGACGGATATTGTCTTTAAGAGCTGCAAGAGTCTGAGGCTTGTTGACATAAACCCGTGACTTCAAAAAGCCCCACAAAAAGAAGTCTGGAGCGGTCAAATCAGGCGATCTTGCTGGCCATTGCAAATCGCCAAAACGGGAGATTAGGCGCCCGGGAAATGCATCCTTCAGCATATGGGTTGTGGCACGTGCAGTGTGTGCCGTTGCACCGTCCTGTTGGAACCACATGTTTTTCAATCCCAATTCATCAAGTTTCGGCAAAAAGAACTCGTTGATCATTGCTCTGTAGCGCTCACCATTCACAGTAAACCTTTGGCCCGCGACGTCTTCGAAGAAAAAAGGTCCGATGACTCCTCCAGCGTAAACAGCACACCATACAGTGACTTTGAGCGGGTGTAATGGCTCTTCGTGGGTTACACGCGGATTTTCAGTGCCCCACAAGCGTAAATTTTGCTTATTTACGTACCCGCTAAGATGGAAATGGGCCTCATCACTCATGATTAGTTTTGATGAAAAATCATCTTCCTCTTGGTGGTGATTAAGGATGGCTTGAGCGTATGTTAGACGCGATTGGCGGTCAGCAGCTAACAGCTGATGCACCGTCTGGATTCGCTGTAAAAACCGTCGACTGATACCCATTTGCGTGGCACGTCGTCTGGTCGATGTCGACGGCGCTTCCATGACATCTTCGGCTACAGCAGCAATATTCTCTGCAGAACGGCTACTCCGGGGTCTGCCTCGCCTGGCAGCATTTCCTGTTGTGCCAGTCTCTTCGAGGCGAGCGGGTAAACGTCGCAGAGATTCACCAGTAGGCGTTGGACGGCGAGGAAATCTGCGACGAAATTCACCTTGTGCCAAAGTCACCGACCGATTATTGGTCAAATAAATAGTCAGCAGTATTCCGCGTTCTGGAGCAGTGTAACGTAGCATTGTTTATTAACGTGTATTTCGCATGTGTTTACTACACAAATGTCAAAACAGAACTGACATTAGGGGCCAATCGCAAAATTAATAGCATTTTCTGATAGGAGGATTACTTTAGGGTCACCTGTTATGTGTTCGGCAGTGTATCTTTTCGGCACACTTTAACAGCTTTGAAAACTGTTTTTGGCTCCTCCTCGGCACTCTCAATACCTGCAAATGCAATAAATTTACTGCTGCTTAAACTTCCTCAAATTGATTATCTAGAACAAATATGAAATATTTTAAAATTTAAGAAGTATAGCATTCTCGCAGAAATACTAGGTATTATCGGGGAAAAGTGTTTGAAAGCCGAGGAGTGTATCTTTATGTTTTCAAATCTCTCTTTCAGGTTGCGAATGATCGAATAAACGAATCTAAGAATAATATAAGAGTTACCGGGTATTATTATCTAGGGCATTTCGGATTAATTTGTTCATATCACATGATGCCTAAATTTTAATCATTTTCGAGATATTTGATTTTAAAGATTATTAACATTTTTTTATTCTTTTGCGTATGCCCACTTTTGTCAAATATTAGTTCAAGGGCCCGCTGTTTTTCTGTTTTTAGTTAAAGAGTATGTGAATTAAAAAAAAAATTAATAAAAATTACTAAAATTTTAAATGAAAGTAGCTTCTTGAATTTGGGATTTTTCACCACTTCACGTTTACTACATCACCAATTTTCGGCACTTTTTGACCTTGAAACCAAATTTTTGTTTTCACTTTTTTATTTCTTTTTTCGTATTAAAATAATGCTTTGCTTCGGCTGTGTTGGAAAATGATACTATTTTCCTCTTCGGCTCCAATCGACCAACAGAGAGCGCAAGCTCTGAGCAAAAATTCTCTTCGCAGCGACTGTGGCTTTTCTCATTCAGAGATAATCGTTAAATCGCTTCAGAGACTATGCAAACTTAAAATCGAAATATTTTCCAGAAATTTACCCAATTCAAAAAAAAAAAAAAAAATGGAACACAAATCCACATTCTGTAACCCAAAATGAAGTTTTGAATTTTTTGGGAGTTTTTATGTGTCATTTTAGTATGAGTTTTACGCAGTAATTTTAATTTTTTTTTTCAACTATTATTTTTATAAAGTTTTTTACTCGTATGTATTAATGCTATTTGTCCTGCGGAGGAAAGAAGAAAACTAATTCCAAGCATACATTTCAAATATACAAACCTATATACACACATACATACATGCATACCTATTTACATAGAAAAATGCACTTATTTAAAGCTCCTTCCTTCTAATTTTGATTTTTTTGTTTTTTTTTTTCAGTTAGAACCATCAGCAGTTTTGCAGCGGCTTTTGTGCTGCGCTGCGTGATTTTTATCGCACCTCAAACAATATTATTTCCGAGTTCAAAGCAGTTTATTATGTTTGTGTGTTTGTTCAGAAATGTCGTTAGAAATGTCACTACGGATTTTCTTGAAAGCTTTCATTTGCGTGTCAAAGCGTCATGCCACATGCACAGTGGTCACTACGACCCAATTCAGCGAGTATTTCTCTCTCGTCTTGCAGAAAGTTATGTACACCTTTGTTCCCCTACTTCTGGATTAGCTCTACACTAATTTCGCGCACTGATACCAAACTGGAAGTGCCGAACCGCATTCTTAATAGTTAAAGGGTCAGCTAAGTGTTCGATGCTCCCAATGCAGCGCAGGGTTTACCCGATCTGAATCCACCCGTTCACTTATTAGCCTCCTAGACGTAGAGCAGCGAATACAAAGTAGGGTAACAGGAAGACAACGAATGCACCAACTCATCGGTGAGCTCGTTAGCTGCCATTCCACAGTAGGCAGTAACCAAAAAAACTTGTGTAGTTTTCTTTGATAGAAGCAAAAGGATGTCATAACTCAGCAGAAGAGCGCCACTATAGTCTTTCATTAGCTTATATGTGATGATCCGACTAAATAGTCTTTCTAGTTGCTTGACTAACTGAAAATATGATAAAAAATGCCCAAAAAAGCAGTCCGAGGTTGTTAGCAAATCAACCTAAAACGCGACAAGCCAGATTCCCATCAAAATAGAAATCTATCATACCTTCGCTTATTCTCTCGTCTATTTTTAATCCATCTCTTAATTGAAGGAACCTCCAACGGTTTACCAAGCTAAAATTTGTTCGGGGTAACGGATGTCTGTCCAATTGTGGAACAACATTAACACGAGTACCACAAATAGGAAAAGGAGTTCGGCCAAACACCTTAACGATTGCTTGTCGTAATTTAGGTTAGATTAGGCTGTCCACTATGGGACACACTCAGTCCCATAGCCTACTGTAATACCGCCGGGCGAACTTGTCCTTCTTCTTCTTCTTAATTGGCGCGATAACCGCTTACGCGATTTTGGCCGAGTTTAACAAAGCGCACCAGTCGTTTCTTTCTCGTGCTAACCAGCGCCAATTGGACACACCAAGTGAAGCCAAGTCCTTCTCCACCTGATCTTTCCAACGCAGAGGAGGGCTTCCTCTTCCTCTACTACCACCAGCTGGTTCTGCATCGAATACTTTCAAAGCCAGAGCGTTTGTATCCATTCGGACGACATGGCCCAGCCAACGTAGCCACTGGATCGTTATTCGCTGCGCTATGTCTATATCGTCGTAAAGCTCATACAGCTCATCGTTCCATCGCCTGCATATTCGCCGTTGCCAACGTCCAAAAATTTTACGCAGAGTCTTTCTCACGAACACTCCAAGCGTCTCTTCATCGGATGTTGCCATCGTCGATGCTTCTGCGCAATACGTTAGGACGGACATGATGAGAACTTGTCCTTACCTTTCCTAAAACCAGTGTGAACTTTTCAAAATTTTAGAAGATCCTTGATTTACACAGTACTCCAACTCATTAAAAAAATTTCGATTTAAAGTGGTGCTCTAGGCAGCATCTCCATAAGTCATGTACTTGTACGACCATCCCCTGGGCATGACTGTCTATCACTTGTAGGCAGTGCCCCGTTATAAAGGAAGTTCGCGTGCTAAGGCTTATTTTGATCCAGCAGGGATTTTGTGCTTTTGTTATTAAAAGTCGGCCACAATTGTCGCGCAATTCTATGGGTCGGTTTACTACGCCATCTTTCATTCGCTATCCTTACAATTTTCCCAAAAATCAGAAGCCTACAAGTCTGCGAGGGTATGCCAATGTATGCTATAATGTCCGCGTACTCATCACTCAGTCGGGTGACAAATCTCGCTGGATCATTGGGCTTGCAATCCGCCTCGATGTCACAATGACAAAGAACCTATGTTACTTTTATGACTCAACCATTTCGTGCAGAGATGTGCGGCGTTTCATGGTTTCTTTAGAGGTTATCGACTGCTTTGTGAGGGACTTTATTACCGTCAGGCTATCAATGAAAGTGTAGATTTCATCTCCAGGTATCGCATTGCACTGTGCCAATGTCACGTTTTTGATTATTGCCATCTGTTCAGCTTGGAAAGCACTATATTATTTGGGGAGCCGAAAGCTGAAGGAGATGTTCAGATGCGTCACGGCTCTTACTGCCGCATTAGCTCAGGCAGAAAAATACTCCATTATTTGGGGGAGCCGAAAGCTGAAGTAGATTGCCAGATGTTTGGAATATACACCTTTCCGTGGAGCTTTGAGCCATCTGTGGTGGATGGTCTCTCCCTGTCTTGCATCGATGCCTGTCGTAAATGGCGACTGAAATCAGTCTGTTAGGTATCAGCATTACCTCAACGATAAAGGGCGAGCAAAACAGGTCCAGATGACGGTTTGATGACGGTAAGGACACTCTCATATATTAAAATTTATTGCGGAAGTTGGACTAATGTACGTCTCTGACATCCATTTCAAGATGCGATACTCCATTTCTACATCCATACCCAGCTGGACATCATACTACTCAGTAGAAATCTAACACCTTCCAAATAAGGACCTCTTGCCAGAATACCTGTTTCAAATAACTACTTGTATATCTACTGATGTCTATCGGAAATTCGACATTGCAGCTCTCTCGATGCTGTGAAGAGGAGATCCTTCATTGCTGCAGTTGAACAAGTTCACATCGGAACAGTAATCGGGAGACAATATAGAAGTTTAATCAGCTCAGAATAATATCAGTGTTTTGTCAAGTAGGCCTCTGCCAAGCTAAGGAGGCATAAGTTACAATCGACCGCATCATCAACGTAAAGTCCCCACATCAACTTTGAGTTCAGGCCGCATATTCTGCAGATGCCTTTCGCAACTCCACTTGGCCCTTCTGACTTTTCCTTGCAGTTTCTCCGAAATGAAAATTCCAACAAAGTGTCCCATCGAGTATGAGGCCCAGATACATGGCACCGCCAGCGTATTGCTATGCCTTCCAAATGCATGTATGAATTAAGCCTTTCATCGTTCGTCCTCTAGCTCTCACTGAAATCCCACTGTGCATCACTTTGCTGTGCACACTGGCAAGTTGCGCTTTGTTTACTTTTGCTGCTTTTAATAAAATGCTCGGCTCTATTTGTCTTATCTGGGATTTTCATATGCACTTTTCCGAAGCAAACACACACAGCCAAGTAAACAAGAGTGTGATCATATTTGTATGTGCACGCCTACTTGTGTGTGCGCCTGTTTATAGGCACCAGGCTTCAGAGTTTCTCTACAGTGAATAATATCGCTCACTATGGGGGGCTTAACAAGTGACAATCCTGGCTATTATCCACACGGCATGTGGTTGGGTATTTTCTAGTGATCAACCGAATATTCGCTTTCGGTGGGCAAATGTGCTTTGCAAACGATCAGTGGCTCGAAAGATGTTTATAAGGGTGGTTAAGTCAGGGCGAATACGTTCTTCCTTGTGCTGATGTTCGGTAGTAGCTTCATTTGTTACACAATGGTTTGGTATCTGAGAAATTTGTTAGATGAGGGATCAATTCTTAATCAAATTCACGCGATGGCGCTGTTGCGTTTCATATGTCAGTACTTTGCTCTCGTATAAAGCGTTTTTTCTAGCCGAATGATGCTGCCTGTGCTTTAAATTAGCATCGCATCAATTCACCAGTTTTGCATATTGTGCGACGGCAATTGTTTTACTCTTTTCAGGGTACTCGGATCTTGAACAGACACAGATCCCGGGATACAAATGCCGCAGCCGCAGTTGGCTGACAGAACCAACTTGGCGCTTTCTTTGGCCTCGATTAACCATTAAAAGTTCATTAACTACAGCCTCGACTACTCTGTTCTTTCGCCTCCGGTGTATTTTGATGAATCAGTCTTTCGTCCACTGTTCTGAGTTCATTCTTCGGATCATACAAATACTTGCTGTTTTGCATTTTCAAATATTATACAAATATGAAATCTCTGATCGATGTGATGAGCCTTCACTTCTCTTCAAGCTCAACTAACCGATCTTCAATATTAGATGGTGAATTTTATCGGTCATTTCGGATGTGGTAATCACAGTTGGGCCACCAGAACGTACGACGTTCCCACGAGGGTTGAGATTCAGTGCACTAGGCAGTGCTAGTTTGATGGGGCGGTAGCAGTTAGTCGTGAGAAACCCATCATTCCGGTACCTAGAACCGGTTGCCATGGGAATGCGCCCGTTTGGTCGTCTGCAACTAGTGATTTGCAGTGGACAAAGCACCAGAACTGTCCAAAATACTGCTATTGGGACAACCACGAGATGCCTCTTGAGATCTTATTAGTAACACTTTCACAGCGATGACTCCATGCTCCCGATCAAGGATCACAGCAAAATTTTCAGCGAACAATTTCTGATTGAGTGTTATTGTGGAAACAAAAAGAAAACAACAACATTCCCAAGACAGTCGGTGCTATGTTATCGGAACGAACCAGATTTGTATCTGGCCAAGGACTGTCACTCAAGCAGCATTACCCAAACGTGGATGGGGATGTTTTTGATGCTACAACAATAACGTCAATGGCGCTTGTACGCCCACTCAGAAATTGAATAAAGCGGTGCTGGATGATTTCAGGTTGCGTAGATTTACCGCAGTACATTTAAGCTTTCGTTTGGCTGCGGTGATGGTATTTTTTCGATGAAAAAAGTGACATTTGAAAAACAGACGAGATTAACTTTTCTACATTTTTACGAAAATATTCGTGGGCTTGAATTTCAAATGGCCATCAGAACAAAACTATGTCAGACAGATAGTCAAACCGTGAGGAGCGTTTTTTTAGGGTTGTCATCGCTTCTACTTTAATTTTAATATACTTATTTACATATCTACTCAAAAACCACTCCATTTCGACACTGGCCCTGCTTGGACTCAGAAATACTCACAAAAATTTCGGTTTCGGTTAAAAAATCAGTTTCGGTCGGGCACTAGAATTCTCACACACTCCTACTCCCCAACTTACTCATCCCCTCATACACACAAATCCCATACACATTTTTGCTTTCTTGTCACACTCCTCTTAATCCCCATTAAAATGTGTGGGAGCAATGCAATTTTTGTGTTGATTCCCAACTCGTTCGCTTGCGTTTCCTTTTTTCGTTAATAAAGTCAGGCTCGCAAAAGGCCGTGTTTCGTCATTTCCTGCTTCGACAATCCTTTGAGCGGCAAATATGAACTGTGATGGATGTGTAAAGGCTTCATGGAGCTTTTGGCGAACAGATGGAATGAATATTGCGTTTGGAATTCTTTGCTAAGTATTTGCGTTTCATCTGCATCGTCTTGCTGATAAGAGATAAGAAATCAGCAGGTGAGTATATAAAGTATGGTGTGTATGTACATATGTGTGTACAAGAAAAAATGTCAATGCGTTTTTAATTTGGGTACCAAATGAAGCAATCATGAGCGCACAATGATGAGGTGCCAGGTCTGTAAAGGTGTATTTTATCATTGAAAAGAGCTTGAAAGTCCACTGCTTAGTACTTAGAATATTCCCATTTTGCATGGCACGTTTATGAAAACATTACAACATTTTTTATATTTGTTTTTTTTTTTTTTGCCTATCGTCAACCACATCAAAGTCGACCAATGTGTGACAAGCTTCTGCATTTTAATTAAAATTGCGCCGCTTTGTTCTCCTCACTCATTGCTCGCGTTTGTGTTGCTGATATTTCACATTTGCGTTTGTTTCCCATTACTCTTATCTATTATCGAATTCCAGGTTCTTTGAAATCGTCATTCCACTCATGAATTGTTTAACTTCTTTTTTATTACAGCACCGAGGCAAAGCGTGCGTTGTACATACGTAAATAATGCCATAAATTAGGGCAAACGAAACCCCATTTGGCAACATTGAATGCTTACGGAGTGATCGCTGATGATTCCGAAAAGGATTGAGAAATAAGCAGAAAGATGTTGCAGCGCACAAAATCGGCGAGGAATCGCAAGAGCAGTGGGAGGTAAGAAAATACGAAAAAGTGAAATATTTAACTGGATTTTTGACAAAGCCAGACAGACTTTGGATAGAAAAATATAGTATTTTACTTTAACTGTGACTTTTCTTTCGTATAAAATAATGTTGGGCATTCGTTATGTGGAGAAAATACGCAACATCGGCAAGGAAAAAATTTATCAAAAATCAACGTGATTTCTGAGTCACTTGAAACTCGCACTTTATTATACTAAAATTCAATGGTCTATAAAATTGTGTACTGGATTTTTTTCTAAAAATTTTGAGTGTGTAATGTTGATGAAAATTTGTTGATTTTTTTTAATTTTTATTTTTTTTTAATTAATATTAAATTTAAATTAAACTCCGAAACTTGAATTTATATAGTTTTTAGAGGAGAATGAACTTTGACTTCATAAAAAGAATTATTAAAATTAAATAAGAAACAGATAAATTGTGGAATTTTATCTACCAAGTACTTTAAATAAAAAAAAAAAAATAATTAAAAGTTAAATAAAACAAAAATTAAAATAAATTAAATAAAAAGTTAGCAAAAAGTAAAATGAGTTATAATATATAAAAATAAATGAGCACCCGGAAAAAGTTAAATATAAAAAATATAAAAAAATTAATTAATAAAAAGTGAAAATCAAATAAATATATAGAAAATTTCCAAAAATAGAATAAATAAAAATTATTCCAAATAAAAATAAAATTAAATAAAAAAAATCAAATAAATAGTGGAAAAATAAGTGGAATAAAAATTACTCCAAATAAAAATAAAATAAAAAGTTAAATAATTTAAAAAATAAGTTAAAAAAAATTGTAATAAATGAAAGGTTAAATGGAATTAAGTAAAAAATAAAATAACGAGAAAAATTAAGTAAAATAGAGCAAAATAAAAAAAATTAAATGAAAAAACTAAGCAAAAAGTAAATAAAATAAAATATAAAAAACGTAAAACAGAATAGATAGAAAAATATAAAAATACATTAATAAATTAAATTAAACGATGAGTTGGTTGGTTGCTTGGTTTAAGGGTGACCCTGCATCGAAGTGCCACATAGACCGCAAGTTGGGTCCGTTGTGTTGCCCTAGAGCTCATTATGCTATATGATTTCCCTACCTAACCGAGATTTTTATTATAGATTTTGGTCCAAAATATTAATTCGATTCGAGAATTTAATGAGAGATTCGATTTTCAGGTCCGAGAGTACTGAAAGATTGTCAATTGTTGGAGAGCCTAGAAGAGCGAGTCGACTTCTGGCTAGGTCGGGACAACTGCACAGCAAATGCCTGCAGGATACTTCCTCATCTTCGTCCTCGCAGTATCTGCACAGGTTGTTTTGAGGAACTCCGAGCCGACGTGCGTGAGTGCCCAAAAGTCAGTGGCCGGTGATAAGAGATATTATATGCCTTAGTTCGTGTTTCGAAAGACTTATAAGGGTTTTTGTCTGTTTCAGATTGTAGGATGGCCAGATTTGTCTGGTCGTAACGCAAGTAGTTTCCACTCGCCACCTCCGATCAGCAATGCTGAGAAATTCTCGATCAATGAGCAATTTACATGTTGAGAGCTGAATGTGGATTGTGGGTAAGTTACTAACATTTGATTGCGCAGCTCCAGCTCTTGCGAGCTCATCAGCCTTGCAGTTACCTTCGAATCCAATAACTTGGACCAAATTCTGAATACTTATTTCGTTAAGAGATAAGATTCTGGATCGAACCACATCTGAGTGGGTATAAGAGGAGCTGAGTGCTCGAACGGCAGCTTGACTGTCAGTGAAAAAGCGGATATCCTCTAGTGATATTCTCTTTTCTAAGAGAGTTTTCGCAGCATACCAGATAGCGCATACTTCCGCTTGGAATACACTGCAGTAGTCGGGTAATCTAAATTATAGATTGATGTGAGGCGAATTGGAAAAGATTCCAAATCCCACTTTACTGTGACAACACTAATATGTAAGAAAACAAAAGCAAGAGAAAATTAAAAGGGCAATACGCAACGAGCTACGAGGAGTGGAAAGAAGCGAAGAAGAAATAACACCAGATATAACCGAGGCACGCAACCCCCAGCCTGAAAATTTAGCGGAATTTACCATCGTAGGACCTGAAATTATTTCTGGAAGCGAATCGGAAAAGTTAAACGAAGTGGTAAAAACACTTAACTCGAAAATTCTGTCAGCATATGTATGTCGCCAATATCACCAACTTGGAATATGTTAACACTCTCTTTTATGTTTCTGCCCTCACTACTGTACGATTACAGGGGGAGGAACCCAAAGTTGCAAACATTTAAAAATACAACAACGCAAAAAACACCAGTAGTTCCCAAGTGGCAAATAAGACTCAAAACACGAATTGGCGGGCTAAGAAAATCTGTAGGGAGGCTTACTTCATTTAAAAATGGTGCTAGATCTAAAAGGTTGTGTTGGCATATATCTAGAATGTAGACTGTAGAAATTGACCAACTATCCGAGATAATTGATAGGAAAGTTCAGCAACTCGCCGCTTACTCAAAACGATTAAGAAGATACCTCAAAAGTAATCAGAGACGGAAGGAAAATCAGCTTTTCCACGAAAATCAAAAGAGCTTTTATAGAAATCTGCAACAAAACAGCAATGCAGAATCTCAGACATCGTATCCACAACAACAAGATTTAGAGCAGTTTTGGGAGAAAATATGGGCACAAGCAAAACACTTCAATGCTGGTGCGAATTGGTTAGCCAAAGAAAAAGGAAAATCGGACAACGTAGCACCAATGCACTTCTCCGACATAACAGCAGAAAAAATAAAGATTAGTATATGTATTACAGCTAACTGGAAATCCCCGGGCCTAGATCAGCTGCACAACATCTGGCTTAAAAAGCTTTCAGTAATGCATGAAGCACTCGCAAGATGCTACAACGAGCTGCTGAGTGATCTATCTTCTTCCAAAGATATAGCGACAAAATAAAATATGTTAAATTCAAATCACATAAAGAAGTTATTTTAATTTATTTAATAAAAGAATAAAATAATATATAAATTAGGATAATTAATAAAAATAGAAAATAAATAGAGAATAATATTAAACAAATTACAAAAATAATTTTTTCTTAAATTTATCGGGTGGAAAAGAAATTAAACAAGGAGATTCGAATAAAATAAAGCAAAAAAAAATTTATTAAAAAAATTTAGGAACTAAAATAAATAAAAAATAAAATTTAATAATTTTTATAATAGAATGAAACATAGTATGAAGTAATAAAAAAATTATAAATAAAATAAAACCAAATAAAAAATTTAAGTAAAAATTTAAAATAAATTAATTTCTTTCAGAAATCAAAGAAGGTAAGGTTAAGTTAGCCTGGTTGGCAACAAGCCACGCATAGACCTTTTGGTCCCTAGTGATACAAGATGGAGACCGAAAAAAATCAACGAAAATTAAATGAAAAATAAAGAGTAAAACGAAATTAAAAAAAAACATTAATTATAAATATGGAAAGAATAAAATGAGATATAGCGACAAAATAAAATAATTGAAACTTCAATCAAATAAAAGAAATTAATTTAATTTATTTAATAAAAGAATACAATTTAATTTAGTATAATAAATAAAAATACAAAATAACAAATTTCCATTAAATAATTAGAAAAAAAGTTAACTCAGGCAAAAAATGCAATTCCAAAGTTCACCCTTCTCCCTTTAGCAAAGTCGCAACCCTGCCGTTAGGAGCGCTCTGGCAAGAAAATGCGTAACCGACAGTCAACAGTTTGACGGTTCCGTTACCAAGACAAATTACGCTACAGTTTGGCGGCCACTGTTGATATTCGGTTTGTGTATTAACTAGAGTTCGCCTCTGCGCGAGTGTTCAAGGAAAAGCATATTAAGTTTGCCAGGGCGTCATCTAGCGGCAGTTTCAAAAAAGTTCGTTCGGTTGATTCAAACTTTTTTCTGCAGTTATATAGAAATGAAATTAATAAAAATATTTTTTTTTAATTGTTTTTTTTTTTCATTAATTTATTAAGTTTTATGAACTCTTTAATCTGCGGTAACGCATTGACAGCAATTCCATGTAAAATCGATAAACAAAGCCTATGAAGTCTATAAATGGGCCTTAAATAAAGATATTTAATGTTGAAATAATTCGTTTGCATGTAAAGAACCAAAACATGTTACCAATCTCAGCCGAAAACCTCTGAAGCTATCGCTGCGGTAGTTTTATGTAATTATTAAATTAAATTAACACAAAAATTAATTTATTAAAAAATATAAATTAAGATACAAAATAAGATGATTAAGAATAGAAAAATAAATAAAGCCACACTTTTTTTTTTAATTAATAAATAAAATAAAATTAATTAATAAACAAATTAAAATGAAATAAATGGAAAAATCAAATAAAATAAAATTAAAAAAAATTCAACCAAAAATAAATAAAAGAAACGAAAAGTAAGTAAAAAATAATTTAAAAATGTAATATTAAATACATTAAATTGAGTGAAATATTGTAGTGAAATAATGTACATTAAACTAGAAAAAAATTAAGAATTACAAACTAAAAAAATTAACGAAACAAAACGGCAAGTTAAAATAAGTTCATTTAAAAAAAACTTGAATTAAATTAAATTAATATAAAAAATTTAATAAATTAAAATAAATTAAAATTATTATATAATAAGATAAATAAAAAAAGGAAAAATATTTACTCCGATTTAAGAAAAATTTAAATAAAAAATTAAATTTAATTAATTTTATAAAAAAATAAAATAGAGAATAATACTAAAGATAAATTTTTCTTAAATTTAAATGAAGTGAAAAAGAAATTAAAAAAAAAATTCGAATAAAATAAAGTGAAAAATGAAAAGCTAAATGAGATTAAAAAATTGAAAAAATAAAACAAATAAAAATTAAATTAAATACAAAAAATAATGAAAAAATTAGAAAAAATAAATAAAATAAAACCAAATAAAAAATAAGGTAAAAATTAAAAATAAATTTATTACTTTAAATAAAAAAATCAAAGGAAAAATAAAGAGAAATTAAAAAAAAAATTAATTATAAAAATGAAAAAAATAAAATAAGATATAGCGACAAAATAAAATAAGTGAAAATTAAATCAAATATGAGAAGTTTATTTAATTTTTATCGTTATGTCAGCTTTTCTAAAATAAAAAAAGTGTTTTTTTTATTATTAAAATGAACACAAATAGCATTTTCACAGGCCTGTGAGCTCCACTGTCCCCAGTTAAAGGTTAAAAATATTTTTCTTACTTCAAAGTAATAAGTAATGTATGTATGTATGTAAAAATCTGTTTAAACATTTTTTTACAAGGTTTTAATTTTTCTATTTTCTGAAAACACTTTTTATATATTCTTAAAATTTGGTTCTCAATGCAAAATAGTTAAATAAAAATAAAAAATTAATTTTTTAAAATTAAGTTTAAATTTTTTTTGCTCTCATTTCAGATGCAGTGATGGAGACTCTTCGGCGAATGAGGCGCCGGTTTTCGTAAGTAGCCAATTATAATTTTATAAAAAGTACTTCAGATAGACCAAAGAATGGCGGAACTATTGAATGTTCTAAAACCAATATATATACATACATATATAACACAGGCCTGCGAAATTTAACTTTTTTCAGTTTCTAGAATGGCTGTACTTGTTTCTTGTAGTTTTTTATGCGCTGAAAACGAATCTGACCTTCAAAATGCTCCATCACGTCAGGATTTTTGGTAAATGAAGCCTAAAAGGTCAAAAAATGGCCATTTTAGCCATTTTTGATAAATTTTTTTTGGGATAGAAAATTTTTTTTTTCAATTTTCGACGAAAAGGTCGCATAGTACAACTCTTTAGCTTTAAAACCCATTTTTTAAAATTATTGTTCGATTTTTAAAAAAAAAGTTATGACATTTTGAAATTAACAGTTTCAGTTACGCCAATAGACGTTATACCCACTGAAACTGAAGGACTGTGTAATTGGCGCATACACCTTTTTTGGGTGTTTGGCCGAGCTCCTCCTCCTCTTAGTGGTGTACGTCTTGATGTTGCTCCACAAATGGGGGACAGTGTTAAGCCGACTCCGAATGTCAAATGGTTTTTATGAGAAGCTTTTTCATGGCAGAAATACACTCGGAGGTTTGCCATTGCCTGTCGAATAAATTTTTTACTAAATGAGAAAAAAAAAAATGGTTTTGCGTGATGGAAAACTGTACTTTGACTTTTATGAAATTTTGATATAATTGGGGTTCAACTTCGTTCTCTTTTTAAGTTTCAGTTTCTGGTGTCTTCACTTAAACTCCATATTTGAAAATATCCAAATAAAATCGGTCGATCTTGATGACCAAACTGCTACAGAATGTCGTCAATTGTTCCGAAAACCCAAATATTTATAAATCTTACTGAGAATCTTCCCACAAGAGTGCCCTAATGGGAAATGACTTCTGTCCCATCTACAGAAACGAGAGGTAGGCGAAGAGCGTTGACCACTTCCTCTGCCATTGTTTCGCTAATGCCAGTGCATGGCATTGCAGTCTAAACTCTTACTTCTTTGAATGTCTAGCAGACTTGGAATCGGCAGCAATACACAGTATTTTATCGTTTATCTGAGAGACGAAGTGGTTTCAACACCTTGCGTATTACAGAGAGGGAACTTGAGTCGAAACTAGTGGTATCACAGTGGGCCTCCCGGGCTAAGTGAGCCGCCTCTGCTTGTACCATTTCTAATGCTTGGCTTTTCGCTGTAAATGAATTTTTGGATTTAGGTGTGGTTTTGGATTCGGGACTCTCCTTTGTTAATCAAATGAGTTTTATTATTCATAAGGCCTATTCCAACTTGGGCTAATGATACATGGGCTGCGACGTTATGCACGAGACTTTAAGCATCGTCAAGGAAAGTGAGCGCCTCAGTGATCCTAAATTAAACGGTTTGACCCCACACGATGGAAAAAGCTCAACGCAGTTATGCTCGGTTTGCGATCTCTTCATTTTAACAAGTCACGTTCGCTTTGTGAAAATCAGAACTCTGGACTCGATGATAGTGCACTCGAAACTGGTTGGGGAATGCCTAACTTCACTTTCGATTGCATCCGAATTCTTCGATATACAAGTAAGACTCATCTGGGTAGCTGGTGACAGCGAAACGAGTGGATTGAGATCTCGTTGTCTACCTGCGGTCTGCTCCTATAGATTTGGTCTTCGCGTCAACTCAGCGAACACTTGACAAATACACAAACTTGTAAGATCGCGAAATCTGTGTGGCCCCGAGTCGATCGGAGGTGCTCGAGGGATCTCTTGAGGTTAACAAAATCTCAGCTCCCGAATTTCGTGGATGCCCTTACAGGACATTGGCCGCGCGCTGTGCATACTGTGAGACGCCTCTTTTACTTTAAGCCTTTTTTGCGTCAGTTGCATGGCGGATGAGGTAGATTCATCTCAGCATTTTATACTTAACTGAAGCTCAAGCATCTTGGCTCTCATCTCTTTGCTACGCCTTCTTTATATTAAAAACCTGATGCATTTCATCAGTAGTACGAAGCGGTTAACACCACCATAAACTAGTCATCGCTCGGTTGCCTTCACCAAATACAAATTACCCCTCCTGCTTCTTCCTTCTTCCCAGTCTTCTTGTCTTCTTTAATGATATCACAAAGGACGAATTTTTAGGTTTTTCGTCCATGTGGGCTCTCTCACTATGGGCAACCATTTATGGGGTCCGTTGTATGCTTACCAATTAATGAGTTGTGAAATATTAACCAGCTAAAGGTTTCATTAGCGACGCTTGGAGTGTTAGAGAGAAAGATTCTGCGCAAGATTTTTGGACCTTTGTACGTTGGCAACGGCGAATATCGCAGGCGATGGAACGATGAGCTGTATGAGCTTTACGACGACATAGACATAGCTCAGCGAATAAAGATCCAACGGCTACGCTGGCTGGGTCATGCCGTCCGAATGGATACAAACGTTCCGGCTCTGAAAGTATTCGATGCGGTAACAGCTGCTGGTGGAAGAGGAAGAGAAAGTCGTCTTGCGCTTTTGAAAGATCAGGTGGAGAAGGACTTGGCTTTACTTGGTGTGTCCAACTGGCGCCGGTTAGCACGAGAAAGAAACGACTGGCGCGCTTTGTTAAACTCGCCCAAAATCGCGTAAACGGCTATCGCGCCAATTACGAAGAAGAAAGCTTTCATTAAAATCTATTGTGCTCTTTACTCTTCGCAATACCTCGTTCCGATTCAGTTTTTCCAACAAAGTTATGATGGTACTAGGCTGGGTTCGGCGTATGTGGCTCTCTTTCGGCCGTATCCGGCGGAGATAGTTTCTTTGTCTTCTCGATATAGCATTGAGCGCAAAAAGCAAGTGTGATGGCTTTTCTGTGGGCAGATTGCAACATTGATTGGAAGCATTAAATCTCACCCCGTGGCTGTGCAGAGGATTTCGCAGTCTCACACGACTAGTAAGAATAGCTGTGGGTATTCACAATTAGAGGTTTCTAAGATTTCTGGCATTTCAAAGGCGAAGATGTGCGCTTATCTACATTTCGATTGTGTGTTGTTTGCGCTAAAGTCAATCAACTAGAAAATAGATGATGAATATTAAAATTATTAAAAAAAAATCGCATTACTCTCAGACTTGTGTTTTAAATTTCAATTTATAATCTGAAACTTCTAAAAAAAAGTATACTTTATCTGAAAAATTAACTCAATAAATTCCTACACTTGTGCATTTTGTAACTCTCTGCGGCATGCGACCACCCGTCACACACAAATGCATATGTATGTAGGCATACCGCAACACTCCGCACCATCATCACCATTCATGTCTCACTCCCTACTCTTTTTCCTGGCACAAGTGCATTTTTTTTGGTGTCTGTTTTGCTTGTTTTTCGATGCGCTCGTAGTCAGTCAGTGATTTGTTGATTTTTGACTTTTTGCTGGTCATGGTTTTGATGGAATTCTTTCATGGTTTTCATGGCGACAATTGTTCTAACTCGAGTTGTTCCCATTATTGGCGATAGTAAATTTTACGATGCCAATGTGGTATGCGGCATGTGGCGTGTGGCATGCGACCAGTGACATGCTGCACTTGTAAGTAATAAAATTCTAAATTCCGCACACATGCCGCCGCCCCCATCTCAATTTTCATGAATGTAGGTGTAATTGTATCACTGGCATATATGCCCATGTGTGTGTATGTGTGTGTGCGTGCTGCATTTTTCCTCGTTTGGTTCGTGTTGCAGCTATTTTCATTGCTTGATTTCCGCTCCATCATTCGCCTTTTTACAACTTGTCTCCGCTTCAATTACATGCCGGTGCATTCAGTTTGACGATTTTAATGTTTTAATTGTGCTCCACTTGGAGACGCTTTTCGTGTGTTCGCATTTTAATAGATCAGACGTGTTGCCGTAAAATTAAAATTAAACCTACTCGACGTAGAATTTCGGTAGCTGGCGAACAACTGTCGCGCGTGTAAACATAGAATTTGAAGTGATTTACCTAATAAAGTTTAATATGTTTTCATGCATGGCTGAATGTAGATGGTTTTTCAACTTGAAGGAGGAACTGTGTAAGTGGTGCGATTCTGAGTGCATTGTTGGAAATGTACAGTGCGATAAAAAACTATTGTACAGGAACTTATTGACAATTTTTGACAGTTATTTTTTTTTAATTTAATTTTTATAATTTTTTTAATGAAAATATTTTTCATTCTTCTACAAAAACCATATAAATCCAAGCTTAAAACTTTATATAAAATTAAAAAAAATTTAATAAGAATTTTTAGAAAAATTTTGCGTATGCATCGTTATAGCCCAATAAATTTTAGTACAAAAAAGTGTAAGTTTGAAGTCGCTTAATATTCTCGTTGATTTTTGATCTTTTTTTTTTTTGTTATCTCTGTGGTGTATTTCCTCTATATAAAGATTTCACGCAACTTTTTTACATGGAGAAAATACACTCACCGTCAGGAAAAAAACTACTAAAAATCAACGAGAATTTTGAGCCATTTTAAACGTGCATTTGAAATGAAATTTGAAAAAGGCGAGCCTAGATGCACCGGGCGAATGGTAACTCCTAAAACACTCAGGCTAAAAAGTTCATTCTATTCAAGGCTCTGGAGAGTAAAAGGGTTGATAGTCAAGTAGGTAGGTAGGTAGGTAGGTAGGCATAGTGGTTGTCGGTTGACACACCTAGGCCTGCTGTAGGCCCATTGTGATACCACCAGGGCTGTCCCCTCTTCTCACTCTACATTGTCTTCATTGAACCAACCTGTGGCTTTAATAAATCTAACAAGACTTGTTATTTTTATATTGGCTACTTCTGCCAAGTTATTCAGGGAACTTTTTCCAAAAATGTTGAACCTTCTTCTATCCAGAGCTATGCACCCGCATAGAAAGTGTTCTATAGACTCTTCTTCTTCAATGTCGTTACAGCTTCTGCAATAGTCGTTATAGGGTGCTCCCAGTTTACTGGCATGCCTACCAATCAGACAATGCTCGGTTAGGGCCCTGAAAAGATTTCTCATGCTTTTCCTGTTTAGTTTCAACAGTCGGTTTGGGCGGCCCGTATTCCATTCCGGCCACATCATTCTACTAGTTGCACAGGTCAGGGACTGAGACCATAGCCTGTTGGCAACACTGATAGTGTGTTTATCTATAGGCATCTTGCAAGTTGCTAAAGGTAGAGGTATATTCGCTTTGACTGGTTGGATGGATAACGTGGTACCCAATCTCGCCAGTTCATCTACTTTGCAGTTGCCTTCTATGTCTCTTAGAGCAGGTTTATTACAAAGTACTGTGAAGTTCTGTCAAAACGTCGATACATTCTTTTACTGTCTTCGAGTTAATATTAGGCGACGGTACAGCTTTCAGGGCCGATTGGCTATCTGAATATATGTTTATATCTCTTGTGGTGACGAAACTTTTATTTAGGGCTAGCAGGTCCTCCGTGATAGCCAATATTTCATCTTGAAATACACCGCAGTGATCCGGTAACCGGAATGAGATGTTGGCATTCATTCCTTCAGAATGAAGGCCTCCACCTACTTGATCATTTAGCTTGGAACCGTCAGTATAGATAGTGATTCCGCTTATATTGTCCATAAGCCCATTGTCCCAATCTTCTCTCGTTGGGAAAGTTGTAGGATGTGTTTAAATGCAACTCTACTGAGCTACAAAAGTCTGTCATTTGATGTAGGAAGGGGTATTCGTCTAGTATTCTAGCGTGTGATAGTCAAGTAGGAAAGGAAAAAAGTAACCGAAAGAAAAAGATAGGATAGAATAGAGACAGAGACAATGATAGCTAGTTCTGTGAGAATTTTACAGATTCTTTGGTAAATCTGAAAAAATCCCCCAGTTTGAGGGAGCGAATATTACTCATTCTATGGCATCGGAATTCAAAATTCGTAGCCTTGCTCCAGCAATGGCAAACACTCACAGAGAAAAAGCTCAGTACTATCCGACTCCTCTAATCAAGACAGACTAACCAGATCCCAAACGATCCCAATGGTGTTCATAAGAATACTCTGTGGGTTTCCTGTAACAATACGGACCATCAATCGAACGACTTTTCTATCAAGTTTAAGAAGAAAGTTCGACAGTTTCTCTTCAGGCTTGTCACAATAAACTTTACAGTTCTGCAGCGTTCTAGACTGCATATATAATCGCTGATCAAATTCAAGGTTCATGTCGAACTGATTCCTGTTATTGCCTCTGGCCCATGTGGGGTAACTGCTGATCCGCAATTTCATATCCTTGAACATCACTGTGTCCTGGAACCGATATAAGTACGAGCTTATCTCGCCTTGCAACAGAATTAAGCATCTTCTTATATTCTTGAACAATCTTTGGGGTTTTCTTTGCGTTCTTCAGGGCCTTCGGTGCAGCCCGACTGTCGCTAAAGCCTTCAATCTGTTTCTCACTCCATCCCTTCTCAATTACCCATTCTGCTACTTTCAGAGTGGCAAACATTTTCCTTTGGAAAACAGTTGCTATTCCTCTCATAGCGTAGGGATACTTATTACTATCGGATTAAAAAATAACTCTTCAATATCCTTTGCGGTTATTTCCAAAGACATCGATTTATCAAGCTGCCTCGAAAAGGCCTCTAAAGATAAAAGTAAACTCTGTATTTGTAGTGGCAACCATTCTCCTCTGGTCTACAAAATTTCAGCAATGCAGTCCATTAGTAACGAGATTTGCTCATCAAACAAAAACGCAATGAAATTGATGCGATGACTATGTTGCTAAAGGTGTACCTTTACTATATTTGCTGCTCTCGAAAAACTCGATGTAGAGAGGCTCATAAATCAGTGCCGACATAAAAATACTTTACTGAAATTAAATGATTCACCCTTTTGCTACTATTAATCATACCAGGAGTAAATCTAACTTTACTGCTGAATCGAGATTTGAAGACTTTTTGATGTTCACAAGTCCGGGCCCTTTTGAGAAATCCGGGTCCGGGGTAAAAAGTCCCCGATCCACCCCCCTCTCGTTGGGCCTGGTCACAAGATTTTACCTGTTGAACCATGGATACGCATTTTGCTGCTCCTGCAAGGCTACTAACACATCAGTAAACATATCTTAGACGATTGCCCTCAGTTTAACAACAAAAGCTGGAGGTCATTTGACTTAGCTGTCCCATCGGAACTTCTACCCAACACAGCAATGAACTGCATCTAGTTTTCTCGCAATATGTAGCATATCTCATCTCGTTTAATGTATGGTAGATTTCTTTCCTGAATTCTGAAGCAATTCTTGTACTTTAGTATTATCAATGTTTTGCGAATTTTGGGCACCGAAGCCAACTTTCCGAACAACTTCTCAATATACAAGGAGACGCAAAATTATAAGCCTGTCGGAAGATTTATATATTTTGCAAATGATGTAATTCTTTTAAACGCCTTTGAGAAGAATTCAGCCGAAGTAAGCTGGATGCTACATCGCTGATATTACCCTTTAATCGTTGTTTGTGAGCTATGGTGAATTGCTTCTTTACTTCAGTCACAGTTGGTATGCCAAGATCACGATGAAGGTCGCCATTCCTTATAGAGTATGTCGTTCTTACTATGATTCGCGGGATTTTGTTATGCGTTCGATAGAGGTGATGTACTTTTGGCTAGCGGATCCCCAAAATTATATACTGTCAGTCCAAACCGGTCTTAGTGTTTGCTGTGTCTAAGTAATTTGTTGCGGATTGGTAAGCTTGGACGCCTTCCAGTGAGATAATGTATATTAGTTTTTTTTATTTAAAGTTAAGCTCTTCATGTTAACGACTTCAAGTATGGTAGTGTGATCCGCAAATGGTGCAGTTATTTACTGATTTGCCGATGGTAATAGGACTATGAATAAGTTCGTGCGGTTTTTTTTCGAAATTTGAAACTTTATTGACGTAAAATGGTTACAAATTTAATATTCAAAATATTGTCCATCGCTTACTACTACTTTTTCCCATCTTTCTGGCAATTCACGGATTCCCTTTGTGAAAAATTCGGTCGGTTTTGCCGCAATCCACGAATCGATCCATTTTTTGACTTCATCGTAATTACGGAAGTGCTGGTCAGCCAGGCCATGTTGCATCGATCGGAAGAGATAGTAATCGGATGGCGCAAGGTCTGGACTATACAGCGGGTGGGGTAGGACATCCCATTTGAGCGTTTCTAAGTATGTTTTGACCACTTGTGCAACATGTGGCCGAGCATTGTCATGTTGCAAAATAACTTTGTCGTGTCTATCGGCGTATTGCGGCCGTTTTTCTCGCAGTGCTCGGCTCAAACGCATCAATTGTCGTCGGTAGACATCCCCCGTAATCGTTTCATTCGGTTTCAGTAGCTCATAATACACAACACCCAGCTGGTCCCACCAGATACACAGCATAACCTTCAGGCCATGAATATTCTGCGCCGACGTCGATATTGAAGCATGGCCAGGGCATCCATACGTTGCCCGACGTTTTGGATTGTCGTAATGGACCCACTTTTCATCGCCAGTCACAATTCGATGCAAAAAACCCTTTCTTTTGTGCCGTTGAAGCAGTTGTTCGCATGCCATAAAACGGCGTTCAACGTCTCTTGGCTTCAATTCATACGGCACCCAATGGCCTACCTTTCGGATCATTCCCATGGCTTTTAAACGTTTGGAAATGGTTGATTGATCAACTCCCAAAGTTTTTGCAACCTCTTCTTGCGTTTGAGCCGGATCTTGATCGAGCAATTCCTCCAATTCGGTATCCATGAACTTTGGCGGCGCACCCTCGCGTTCTTCGTCTTCCAAGCCAAAATCACCACTTTTAAAGCGTGCAAACCACTTCTGGCACGTTCGCTCAGATAGAGCATGCTCACCATAAACTTCCACCAAGATACGATGACTTTCGGCTGCTTTTTTCTTCATATTAAAATAATGAAGAAGAATTCCCCGCAAAAACACATTATTTGGCACGAAATTCGACATTTTCAAGTGTGGTAAAAATATTGTTGTTTACGCTTCAAATAAAAAACTTATACTGACGTTTGTGCCTTACGACAGTAGCTCTCCAATGAATGTTTGGAAATGTGGATCGATGGAATAATAATCAAGTTACGCCATCTGTTGTAAAACCGCACGAACTTATAAATAGACCTATTAGGTCGTGGGCTTACAGGAAATACATCAGAGGACCCAAAACACCTGTGGGACGCCTTCCTTTATATTTTATAGACACGAATATGCATTTTCGTGTTTTGCGCAAAAGTGTCTATCATTAAAATATGACGAGAGCCCCTCGCACTATGGACTGGGAGCTTTTGGTGCAACCCTTCGTGCCACACTTTGTCGAAAGCTGGCGATACATCAAGGAAAACGGTGGAACACATATTTTTCTTTTTCATTGGGCTTTCTATGGTGCTTACGACTCTGTGTACCTGATCGAGCGTTGAATGATGTTTTTTAAAGCCAAGTTGGGGAATGGGAATCAGAATTTCATTTTGAAAGACTGACTGCAGATGTTTTAAAAGTATTTTTTCAAAAAACTTCGACATTACTGGTAACTGAGATATTTGCCTGTAAGAGCGAACTTCGTTGGGTGAATTACCAGGCTTAGGCATCTAACGCAGAAACACAGATAACGAAGGACTTCAGCCGTGATTAAATCAAATCCAGGGGAGTTTTCTGCTGTATACAAACAGACAAATAATGAAGCGCGTAAAAGTCAACATAAAGTTTTCCATCACTTAAAAAAAAATTTTTAATTTTATTTAGTAAAAATGTTATTCAAAAACAAAATTGGATGATTAATTTTGCGCCACCTTGTAAAAATATGGAAAGTGCTCGTTCATCTGAGATGCCTATGGTATACATAATTTCATGATTGGACCCACTTTGATCTTCCAAACAAGTCGCTTTCAGAGTTTTCCAGCTTTTCTGCAGTTAAATTTCGAGCTCTGAATTTAAAAAAATTTAATTTTACTTTTTTATGAAATAGAAAAAGGCACAAGTGCTATGAATTGCTAACACAATTTGTTTTTTTTTTGCTTTCAAATCCCCCTTCATTCATGATAATTTTTGCAAGAACTAAATTCAACAAAATTTTCTCTTTTTTCTCTCCAGGCTTCAGTGCATCGGCCGCGCCACAATGGCGGCAACAGCTCGGCTGCACGGCGAGAAGGCCTCTCAAAAGGGCATGCAGTTGCAACAGCAACAGCCGGCGGTGGGCCACAGCAACGTCAAAGCTATCATCAGTATCAGCAACGGCGTAAATTACAACATCAGCTGCAACAACAACAGCAGCAACAGTCAGTGGGCAACGAGAATTCGAGTGCCGCACAAAAACTAGCCAAAACGAGTCGCAATTGGAATGAGCAGCACCAGCAACAGCAACAGCAACAAATGCAGCGGCAACAGTCACACTATCAGCAACAACAACAGACCAATTCCGGCAACACTGCAGCGAAGCAATCAATTGCGGTGGCTATGCCGCAATCATTGGTGGCGGCTGCTAGTTCTACTGGCCATGGCAGACCACCGATGCAACAAATCAATGGAGGCAGTGGGCCACAACGCGATTTGTCGCCAACTAAGACGAGTCGTATACCAGTGCAGCAGCAGCAGCAACTACAACAACAAACGAATTTTAATCAAATATCCAAAACCGCCACAAATCTATTGAACGACATTTACGAGCGTCACTTGCTAAACCAGACCACGTTCCAGTTGGAGAGCGGTCATGAAAAGCAGTATCAGCAGCAGCAGCAACTACAACAGCAACTACAACAGCAACAGAAACTGCAGACGCAGCCTCAATTGCAGCCAAGGCATCAGCTGCAGCAGCAGCGTTTCTTGGCTGCCCGTCAGGTGGGGCAAGAAGTGGAGCTCAACTTCGGCAGCTCAACAGCTCAGCAACAACAACAACTGCGAAATCAACAGCATACACAGCAACAAGCACAGCGTCACTTTTTGCCTACCACAAATCAACAGCAGCCGCAAGATATAGGCAGCTCTGCGTTGGCAACATTTGTGCCTATCCATAGCGCCACTAAGCAACATGTTGCTCATAAGCCAGTACATTTTCTAAAGTTGCCACCACCACCGCCCGCGCCACCAACCAACGCTGCTGTTGCTGCATCGGAGCCGACACCGTCCACCACAGAGTTTGGAAGCTACACCTCCTATCAGCAACATTTCCAATTCTCTGATTCATACGTCGAGCCGGTGGACAGTCGGCAACATTTTCTGCTGCAGTCTGATGTCGCCGCAGCTGTTAATCCACCACCACCGCCCGCGCCACTCAATCACGTCTATGAGACAATTAAAGAGCGACCACCGATGCCACCTCCTAAAGGTGTTGGACGCACTGGGAAATGTGTAGAAGGCAGCACAGGCGGGGCAGGTGGGGGAGAAGAAGTAGCGCCCCCATTGCCGCCATCGAGGCAGTTGAGAAAGCGTTTGCTCGCAGATAATGTCGGCAGTGCAGGTGGTGTGAGAAATCCGAAGCCGGGTGCCAATAAGCGTACAGCAACAACAACGGCAACAACTAGTAGTGGTCACACCAAATTGGATGCTGGTCAGGTGGATGGAAAGCTCAATAGTAAAATGCTGCCTATGCAGCCGCCAGCATATGTGGCACCACCAGCTGCAGGTCCAAAGCAGGCCATGCAGCAGCAGCAGCAGCAACAACAACACCAGCAACTACACAAGCAACAACAACAACAACATCAGCAATATAATCCGCAACAACGCACCAAAGCGGATGGTGAACAGCGTCCCTACTTCTATCAGCAGTTGCGCGAGCGCCAACAACAACAACAACAGTCGCATCCAATGAAGGCAGCTGCGCAGCGCCAAAGTATGGAGCTACAACAACAGCAACGTACAAATCACACACAAGTGCGCGAACATCCTTTGGGTGCCCATAGCGACCACCATAAGACACAACAACAACAACAACAAAATCACCAACAAGTACACTTTTCCAATAACGGCAACTGCCAGCAGAAGGACGCTGTCGCCACAAAGGCTGCTGAAATTATGATAACCCAACCTGCAGTGGCATTAACCACCACCAAAGCAACTGTGCATGCCACATCCTCAACACAGGTAGCCACCACCTCCAACCCCACGAGCAGCATCTCCGCCATTGATGTTTCTGATAGCTCTGTGGAATTGTTGCTGCAACAAGCCGGTTTACTGCAATCGCATGCTACCTCATTAATGGCACACGGCGGCACCAACAAAAGTGCGCATGCAACTAATAATAATAACGGAAACCACAATGGCACCAATAACAACAACAATATGCCCAATATCTATCACCAGCGTCCCACTGCCCTGCCCATCGTTTTCGAGGAGGATACCGGCGAATTTCAGGATGTACTTGTCCTCGAAGAGGACGGCACTGCCAAACTGCCATATCGGCATGGCAAGATCGAGGTGCGACTGGAGACGGCGCAGGCGATGGCCGCAGCTGCTTACTATGCCAGGTGAGCGAAGATATTAGATTTGTAATGAGAAGAGGCGGGCTTTTGTGCATTTCAGTTCGTAATAAGAATCATGTGAGAGAGGGAGCGAGGCAACGCCAGGAATTGGTTATATGGGGTGGATTAATAGAAGTTCGCTGAGTTAGATTATAATGGAAATTTGTAATACAATACTTTTTTATTTTAACATTCAGTTGAGATCTTTGCAGTTATAAAATATCGAAAGACTCCCTAAGCTGGATTTTAATAGACACTGAGAACTGTAAGATTTGTATTTTTGTCTGCTGTACTCGCTTCACTGCAGGCAATGCAAAACCTCGGAGGGCCCCAGACGTTTTAAAACTAGAAGGTTCTTCATTTGTGCGCCGAGGATGTATGCAGTGAACCAAATAAATATTGTACAGCGTCCGGTGCGTTATACGCTTGAATTTCCCAACGAGGTTTAACCTAACATGGCTCTTAGTCACTGAAAATGAAATCAATATGTCCCGTATGTATCAGCGCCTCGAAGTGCAAGTATATCAGTACAGATTAACAATTGGAAAAGGACACGCCAAACATTTTAATAAGACCTCAGGCCTAACTAAAACAACAGCCGTACTTCAAGTCCAATACTCGGTGTTAATATAACTACACATCGAGCTGATAAAAGGCTTTTGGCCTCCAAACCACCACCAGCCCGAAACGCTCTGAAGACCATTTCCCATAACAAGTTAGAGAAAAATCTAAGATATTCCTTTCTCCACGTTACCAGAATTAAGTATTCGCACAGAAGCCGCCCGTTGTTGAGCTTCCTTACAGCTCCAGACTGGTAGCCAGCGTCTTTGTCTCATACACCTCGTACCGTTTCGTCCATAGCCACACACAGCAACCTCAAAGGTGTATTTGCCTAGTAAATACTTCGCCCGAAAACTGCCATCAAATTTTGCCAATTCGACTAGTGATACTGCCCACATCATACCGTTCGTTGGTCTAACTATTCCTCACACCTTCAAAATGTTTTAGGTCAGAGTACATCAGGGCCTGACATAGATCCTCCCTAAACATTTTGGCGTCTCGCGCAGGTGCCTCTTTTGACAGAATGTTCTGGTAGCAGGAAACTGAAGCTCGCGAAAAACTCGTAGCACGGCTTCCTTTCAGCACCACTGCATGCGATTCACAACCTTGCGCTCAACCATCAAATGAGTATTGCATCCAGAAAAATGCAGGTATTCTTTTTAATAGAATTATGTGTCTGTTTTAGTGAAAAAGTCGGGTTACTTAAATAAAAATTTAAACTTTCTGCTGAGCAAGGTAGATGCGATTCAAATTACATGGCAGAGCTCTGAAACTCCTAGATTTCTGAGTGGCTGCAGCAGAGTTATAGTCGATTACCAACATGAGTAATCGCCCAATATAGCTAAATTTGTGTTGATCCCACGACCCTTGATAAGTTCGTGGGTTGCATTAGACAGGTAAACTTAAGGTAGAGAGTAGCAAAGAGAACGTGGGATCACTTTAGCTACCTCCGCGATTTCTCTCAATAAGCACTGGTTGATTACCAGAAGATATTCAACAGCCACCCTTTGGTCCTTTTAGGGGCGTTCGATGGAGCTTACATGTCTAATCAAACGTAAACTATAGATGTTGATTGGAGTCTTGGAAAGCGTGCCGTAGAATTGAAATTTTTTAGAGGGACTGAAATTCTGCTTTTTGCTTTTTCGTTGCTTTTTCGAGGGCGATGATATGTCTCATCATCTTCTCTCTAGCAGCTCCATCAACGCAAAGCTAGTATTGAAATATCTCAGAGCTCGTTTCATTAGTTCTACTAAGAATTAACTGTCTGCTGAAATATCGTTGCAGTTACCGTTCAAAATTTTACTAGTTCTTTTTTTATTATTTCATCCAACCCAAGTGTACGAGGCGCACTTTCTAGCTTGCTCATATAGTAGAATATACGCCGTTAAGATGGTCCTTGAAGTGTTCGATATAAAGATTTTGCAGGAAATATTTGTCCCTTTTGGCACTGTATGAGCTTTATAGCGACTGTGCAGTCTCGGGCGTTCCTGGTCTGGCGAATTGTTCGGTATTGCTGAAGCTTTTCTTAAGAAGAGCCTTTCGTCTCAGTCGGGAGAAGTTTGTCCCCTTCTATTTCTTCTAAGTATGATAGATTACAAGGTTTGACCTTCCGAAGTAAGATTGTGAATGTAACTTCGGTTGCCACGTCAAAGCGAATTCAGCAGCTGAACTGTGTCTGCTCATTTCACCTGTATTCTTACGCTTTCCAATCAGTTGTTCAGACGGCAAGTCGGTTAGTCGGAAACTCGCTTAACGGTCTGATGTTGGCTACACCTTCTTTGAATTCTTTTTGCCATGCATTTCTTCATCTTGAATTCTTCTTTGTATTAATTATTCTCTTCAGTTGATGGCTTTGGAATATCCCGCAGGTCACTCTCCATCGAAAAGCGTTCTGTCAGAAATTTTCGGAACCAACGGAAAACAGTGATTCTATATCTCGACTTCGATTTATTGATAATTTCGTAGAAAATTTACATGCAAACAGATTCAATTTGAAGCGGAAGGATTGCTTTGAACTTTGTTCCCCGAATCCCGCTGAAAGTAAAAAAAATTTTTTAATACTTCTATGATATTTGAATTTTTTAACAATTAAAAAAAAATCTTCAGCTAAACGAAATTTTCTAATTTTTTTTGATACTTCTACGATTTTTGAATTTTTTTTTAAATTAGAAAAAAACATTTGTTTTGGATAAAAATAGGTAAAAAAAATATTAAAAAATTATGTTCAGCTAAATGAAACTTCGTAATATTTTCTTTCAAAGTTCAGCGATACTTAATTTTTTTAAAAATAAAAAGAAAAAAATATCTCTAACTAAACGAACTTTTATTGGTTCCTCTTCACACGCAGCACTTGAAAATGCTTTGTGCAGAATTACGTCATATGTTTTAACGTGCAATGTGTGCGAATTTAATTAAGTGGCTCGGCTTGTGTTGCTGGGCTGTTGCGGCCACACAAAGCCGATTTCACCTATTTCAATGCGCAGGCAAGCTTTTCATTGATGCTGCTTTGTGCCTTTTCCGCCTATTCTTCCTCGCTGTTTATAGTGTTTTCTAGCTCCTACCTTCGATTATTATCTTCAATGAATTTGCTCTTTTCTTCGTCACCCACTATTCGATAGACTTTCTATGTTTGCCGCAGACCGCTGCTGAGTGTAATGAAGCAGAAACCTATTAAAGATTTTTATCTCATTTTGAAGTTTGAAGTTATGGCGGCAGCCCTTTGAAAAGTGAAACAAAAGAAAATGGAAAATACTCTGTGAGGTATAAACAGACTCAAGAGTGGCTGAGGTGTTTATAATTAATTAATTGAAATTTTATTTTAATTTTTATACAAAAGATAAATGGCATACATTTCAGGAAATATTGGTGTTTGTAGTTGAATATTAATATTATTGCAATGCTAAAAAATTTTGAAAATGAAATTTAGTGAATCAACTTCGGTTCAGAAATCTTGGTTCAAGTTCTTCAAAGTTTAAAGGACAAAAAAAAAACTCAGCTACACTTATTTTGTAATACAGCCAGCGAAAAAACATATAGCAGCGCAACATTTTGAGCGGTTTTGAATATTTAAATTTTTTTTTTTTTTTTTTAATATTCATTATTTTTTATAAAAGTGTAGCTCCTTTTCTTATGAAAACCGCATAACGACAATCAAACTTCCTACAAAAATTTAAATCCACTAACTTTTCATAACAATTCCACAGTCCTTATTTAGAATTTATAGAATTATAGAAAATTTATATATTAGAATTACAGAAAATTTATAGAACTTTAGAATTTATAGAAAGATTTTTGGTATGCAGTTTTATAGCTTATAGAATTTTAATAGAGCAAAGTGCCAGTTTGAAGTTGCTAAAAAGTTCCGTTGATAATTACTTTACTCGACGGTGTTGGCGCATTTGTAAAATTAAGAAAATGCGCAACTCCATTAGGGAAAAATTATCAAAAATCAACGAGAATTTTTAGCGACTTGAAACTGGCACTTTATTACACTACAATTTAATGAGCTATAAAACTGCGTACCCAAAGTGTTTCTGATAATTCTAAATATTTAGATTGAAGTGAAAATTTGTTGCAGTATTATAATTTTTGAATAAAGTTTGACGCTTGGATTATGTTGTTTTTTCAGTCATCGACTAGCACTCTTGGCGTTCGGTTGTGTTTCCTCTTCTCGCAGTCTAGTGATTACAATCTGAGTTCATCGCAGTGTTTTTATTTCTTCTATTCTCTAATTATTCATCTCTTTTCGTGCACCGGTTTGTTTATTTGTTTACGACCTTATATTGCTTCTCACCTTGCGGACTTCGGTAAGAAATAATGCCTTCCCCTCTCGGGGATAACCGGTTTGCCTTGCTTTCGGCAAGCCCTCAACGCAAAAGAAAGAAAGCACAAACAATTACTAAGGAGTTGTTCCCAGCACTGCCGGCAGTGATAAAAGAAAACCCCAAATACTTAATTGCAAGTGCACTTGATACATCCAAACCCCTCAGCAAATACTCTTGCTTTGCTGTTCACAAGGCACTTAAAAATGTAAGTGCCGACATTTTAAACATTTCAGAGCTAAGAGACGGAAATTTACTTCTGTTTGTTAAAAATATGAATATATATTAGCTAACAAATTTCTGCAAACTAAAGCCCTTCTTGGCATCTGCCCAGTTAAGTTTGAACTTCATAACAACCTTAACTCTACTAAAGGCACAATATTTGCACCGTGTTTAAATAACGTCTCTGAAAATGAAATAGTTGACAATCTAAAGGATCAAGGAGTTACTTCTTTATACAAGTTTCTAAAATTCGTTGACGGCAAATCCGCGCCTTCTGGAGTCATTCTATTAACCTTTGATCTCTACCACTTGCCTGAGAAAATTGAAGTGTCATGGTATACAACAAAAGTAAAACAGTTCTATCTTAACCCCATGCGGTGCAAGAGTTGTCAACTACTTGGCCACACACTCAAACGATGCAAAAAAACGCCTGTATGTGCAAATTGCTCACTTCCCCCTCACGGCGATTTGTCATGCTCCCGCACCTTTTGTGCTAACTGCTCGGGTGCTCACTCATCCTCAAGCAGAGATTGCCCAAAATTCATCCAAATGAAACAAATCATCTCAATTAAAACTGATAAAAAATGCACTATGCGCGAAGCCATAGCTCTACACAAACAACAAATTCCACCCCAATTAAATGATAACTCGACTCCTTTCTCCAATATAATAAAACAATCCGCAACCAACCAACAACAAAACATTATTTCAAACCAAACTAATTTCTCAAAACCAAATCAAATTAACAATAACAATAACGAAAATCCAACAAATAATTCTAATACTCCCACAACAAACAACAAAATATCAACAAATAGCCCAAGCACTATCGCTTCAGGCAACAACTCACTTGAAATGAACTCAGATGATAATCAAACACAACAAAGAATGCTAATCGATAACTTTCTCGCCCAAATGATTTCTATTCCACACGAATTCACCTCTTCTCTTTCTTCTCTTCCAACAAACTCTTCAAATCTCTCTCTTAATCCTGACTCTCAAGCTACTACCTCAGAAACAAACACTCTTAAGGAGAATTAAATCCTGAAGATAGTACAATGGAATATTAATGGTCTTCTCAACAACTATGTTGACCTTGATTTAATTTTACATGAGTACTCGCCTGAAATAGTTTGCCTACAAGAAACACACATTCCACATAGTAAAACAGCTTACGCTCCAAACAAATACCTTAGTTACTTTAGCAATAACCCCAACAACAAAACATGCAAACAAGGTGTGGCATGTTTGTAAAAAAATCCCTCAGCCATAAATTTATCCCAATAGCTTCTAATATTCAGTCTGTCGCTGTAGAAGTAGATATAGGTTTTAAAATTACAATTATTACATGTTACATTCCACCTGAGCAACCATTTAGTAGTACAGAAATCCTAAATTTAATAAACCCCTTTTTGGATCCTATCATCCTTCTGGGTGATTTTAATGGGTGGAGTCCTCTTTGGGGGTCACCTACAACAAATAACAGAGGCAAAAAAATTTAGTTATTCTTAACGATGGTTTCCCTACACATTTTTCGACACATAGGAGCTTTTCGCACCCAGATATTTCTATTTCCTCTTCCTCTATAGCCCCAAAACTAGAATCCAAAACGTTGAGTGATCTTCACAATAGTGATCACTACCCTATTGTTACATCTCTCTCCATGCCACAATTTTACAGAGTTAAACCTAAACCTAAATTTATAACAGAAAGAGCTGATTGGGAAACTTTCTGTACTAACATAATACACCTATCAAGTAAAAAACCTGAATCACATAATGTAAACACAGAAGCTTTTACTATCAAGTCCCTCATACGTTCAGCGGCGAATATTTCTATCCCACAGACTTGCACCAAAAAGTTCTCTGCGAAACTTCCATATTGGTCAAACTTGCTCTCCATTCTGAGGAGAACTAAACAATCTTCTTGGGCGGAGTACAAGCGAACTAGGTCTAACGAGAATCTTGTAAAATACAAAAAAGCCAACGCATGCTTCAGGCGCGAATTAAAAGCGTCGAAAAGGCAAGCTCTAGAAACTCTTACCGCCAGCATAACACCCTCCTCTAGCCCAAAAAAGATCTGGTCAGATATAAAATATCTTACTTCTTCATGTCAGCGTAACCACATCCCTTTTATACACTCGCCAGAAGGCCCAATATATTCCCCCAAGGAAATCGCCGACAAATTTGCAATAACTTGGTCAAACTATTCACATAGTTCAAACTTTCATCCAGATTTTAGCTGTAAAAAGTCAAATATAGTACCAAAATGTTATCACAATTCCTCACCCTCTTACGAAGCTCTCTGTTTAGATTCTCGCATAACATTAGAAGAATTTAACTTAACTCTTTCTTCGTTGTCAGGCAAAACACCAGGTTCTGATAGAATAACGTACAATATCTTAAAAAATTTGCCATTCGCCTTAAAATCGCGCGTTGTTAATTTGTACAATTCGATATTAGAACAAGGAACATTTCCACAATCATGGAAAATTGCTGCAATAATCCCGATTCCCAAACCAAACAAACCAAACTCCCTCATTTCCAATTTCAGGCCTATATCCCTGTTGCCTTGCATCTCGAAAGTTTTGGAGAAGATCATTGCTCGACGTCTTGCATGGTTTGCCCAGCAAAATAACCTCCTAAGTCCAAATCAGTTTGCTTTCCAGAAAAACTTAGGCGTTATAGATCCACTGCTTATCTTTGAAAACTTTGCCTCAACAGCCTTAGCAAACAGAAACCATGTTTCAGTACTTAGTATAGTCTTTGAAAAGGCGTATGATAGAATTGGCTCGCACGTTGTCTTGGAAGAGCTTAGTCGCTGGAAAGTCGGAGAAAAAATATACAAAGTCATAAGATCATGCTTATGTAATCGCAAATTCTTCGTGCGTGTAAACAACAATGATTCTAACATTCTCCCACTTTTCAACGGAATACCCCAAGGGTCTCCTCTTTCTGTAATCTTGTTCATAATAGCGTTCAAAGAAGTCAGCTCTATCATATCCTTAAACTCAAATATCGAACACTTTGCTTATGCAGACGACGTGCTGATCTTCTCCAAAACGTCCGATTTAACAACGGTCAAAAACTCATTCACTGACATCCTCTCTAAACTCGAGCTTTGGTCGAAATCATCAGGAGCAAGTACGTCTATTAACAAAAGCTCCACTTTTCACATTTGTCGTAAACATAAGTGTACTTTCCCTTCAATATCCTTTTCTAACGTCACTCTTCCTCACACTAACACCCTAAAAATACTCGGAATTATATTTGATAAAAAATTAACTTATAAGCATCATTGTGAACATATTAGAATAAGCTTATTATCAAGACTAAATATAATTAAGTACTTGTCTTCAAAACACTGTCTAGTTCATACACAAACGTTGGTAAATATAACTAGAGCTTTGATGTTATCTAAGATAGACTTCGGATTAGCTATTTACGGACATTGCGCATACACCCATCTCAAACGCCTAGAAGCGCCTTATCACGCAGCAGCTAGAAGAAGCATTAGAGCCTTTCCTACTTCTCCCATTTATGCCATATTAGCGGAAGCTGGTCTACCTACCCTTGTGGAAAGGGTATCAAATAACACGCTGATGTGTATCCCTCGAGTTCTATATTGCAGAAACAAGCTTTTGTTTGAATGCGTTTCTTCATGTCAACACAATACAAGTAAAAATGGCCGAAAATCAACGATCTCAGAAATTTTAAATCAAGCCAAAGAACTGAACATACTCATATCACCAATTCTCGTCGAAAAACCGTCTCATCCAGAATGGATCGTACCAAGCTACTTAGCCATAAATAATTTAATGCATCATCAAAAAAATATTACTGGCCCCGATGAATTCAAACAATTATATCTTGAAACTGTTTCTCCTTTGAAATCAGACTGGGACCTGTTATTTACTGACGGATCTAAAACCGATACCTGTACTTCATTTGCCGTAACAAACGAAATAGGTACCACTATAACCGTTGGAGTTTTACCAAGTTACTGCTCAATTTTCACAGCCGAAGCTGCTGCGTTACTTGAGGCGGTACACTTTGCGTCCAAAAAAAACCATCAATATATAATATGCAGTGACAGCAAATCAACAATCGAGGCTATTCTGAACCCAGCTAATAACTCTCCAGTAATAACAAAAATGCGCAACATGCTCACACAAAAAAAAGGTTCAATCAAACTTATGTGGGTCCCGGGTCACAGTGGCATCAAAGGTAACGAACAGGCCGATAGTAGAGCTAAGGAGGCAACCAACGAGCCATTGTACATGTTCGAATACACTCATCCAGAAGATATAAAAAAGTTGGTAAGGCGTACCAATTATGAAAGTTCCCTGAACAAATGGAACCAGTACCAACATCACTACAAATCCTTCAATCTCTCGAGATCGAAAAACCAATACCCGTCAAATTCTTCATCCCGGAATATTAAGACCGTTGTTCGTCTGAGAATTGGCCATACAATTTCAACCCACTCGTATTTGCTAAATGGTTTGCCGAAACCCCCGTGCCCGTTTTGTGGATTTAGCGAATTCACCGTATCGCACTTCATGGATATATGTTCAGGAATCCAAAATATTAGATCATCGGTGTTTAGAAATATCAAACCATCTGAACTTCTGAAGCAGACAACGGACTATAATATTAGTATCATAAACCAATTCGTTTCTTGCTGTAAATTAAAAATTTAACTTCATAGGCTTCTAAGTTATCTGGTGTGTTGTAGTGGTTAACTCCACATACCTTCTATTGTACTATCTTCATCTTCTCCAGTGTAGATATAATATATTTTTATCTCGAATCTAGCGTATAATAAACCTAGTATAATATAATTATTTCATTTTCTCGTCTTGATATATAGTATTAACCATTTAAAACAATAGCCGAAGGCCTTAGCAGCCAGTGCTTGTTCCTTTTTTTTTCTTACCTTTAAGTGGAATAATTATTTATAATTATTACTCTTTTCAATAAATAAATAAATATGTTGTTTTTGGTAGACAATGAGCTCTAATTTTATAAAAGAAAGTGATGAGTATTTAACCGTAGATCGTTCTTTGTATCAAAAATGATACATTTCATACTTTAGAAGCCAATAAATTCGTCCACGTTGGCAACACTTACCTCAACTTGTATGACTTTGTTTGTTCCGTTGATATAAGCATTTTAAACTGAGTTTCAAATTTTAAAATCAAGTAGGCCGCGAGAAAAACGAAAACTTCATAATTCGACTCATTGTATCATATTTGATACATATGAAATTTTTAATGATTTTTCGTGCGAATAGTTTTAGTTTCATCCTTGTTTTGACATTATTCGGACGTTTTTTTGTGAATAAGTGATTGTTAGTGAAGTTTGGTTCAAAAATGTCGCGCCCGCAATATTTAACTTTAGAGGAGCTGGTGAATGAAGTTCTGGATAACAGTTCAAACGATGAATCTGAAAATGGAAATTTTTCCAATTCAGAAACTGAGGCGGAGGACTATGTGTTTGAAAATAACTCAAATGAAAGTTTTTTATCAGATATTTCTGAGAATATTGGTCTCAACTTTGATATTGATCCGTTATATACTGCAAAAGATGGTACCATATGGAATCCAGAGCCATGCACCATCGGTCGTTCAAGGGCGGAAAACGTCATTAGTTTGAGACCAGATTAACTGTGCTTTTTTATATTACGATTTTTCAATTTACATACTGACTTACTTCTTTTAGGAGTAACAAGAAACGCATCTAGCCGAGTTGGAAACATCCGAGATTCCATGCTATTATTTTTCCCTACATCGATTACGAAAATAATAATTGAAAATTCGAATAAGTATGGGAGAGAATTGCATGGAGATAAACATTTAGAAACTGATGAAGATCTACTTCTGGCTTTTCTGGCTGTTTTGATATTGGCTGGTGTATATAAGTACGTTAATACATATATTCAAAAACTAAAATATCATAAATAAAAAATTGTTTTTTTGGAATACTTATATAGATCTAAAAATGAAACTTTGCATGATTTATTCGATACTACATATGGACGACCTATATTTCACACAATTATGACCGAAAAAACATTTTTATAATAGGACTATGAATAAGTTCGTGCGGTTTTTTTTCGAAATTTGAAACTTTATTGACGTAAAATGGTTACAAATTTAATATTCAAAATATTGTCCATCGCTTACTACTACTTTTTCCCATCTTTCTGGCAATTCACGGATTCCCTTTGCGAAAAATTCGGTCGGTTTTGCCGCAATCCACGAATCGATCCATTTTTTGACTTCATCGTAATTACGGAAGTGCTGGTCAGCCAGGCCATGTTGCATCGATCGGAAGAGATAGTAATCGGATGGCGCAAGGTCTGGACTATACGGCGGGTGGGGTAGGACATCCCATTTGAGCGTTTCTAAGTATGTTTTGACCACTTGTGCAACATGTGGCCGAGCATTGTCATGTTGCAAAATAACTTTGTCGTGTCTATCGGCGTATTGCGGCCGTTTTTCTCGCAGTGCTCGGCTCAAACGCATCAATTGTCGTCGGTAGACATCCCCCGTAATCGTTTCATTCGGTTTCAGTAGCTCATAATACACAACACCCAGCTGGTCCCACCAGATACACAGCATAACCTTCAGGCCATGAATATTCTGCGCCGACGTCGATGTTGAAGCATGGCCAGGGTATCCATACGTTGCCCGACGTTTTGGATTGTCGTAATGGACCCACTTTTCATCGCCAGTCACAATTCGATGCAAAAAACCCTTTCTTTTGTGCCGTTGAAGCAGTTGTTCGCATGCCATAAAACGGCGTTCAACGTCTCTTGGCTTCAATTCATACGGCACCCAATGGCCTACCTTTCGGATCATTCCCATGGCTTTTAAACGTTTGGAAATGGTTGATTGATCAACTCTCAAAGTTTTTGCAACCTCTTCTTGCGTTTGAGCCGGATCTTGATCGAGCAATTCCTCCAATTCGGTATCCATGAACTTTGGCGGCGCACCCTCGCGTTCTTCGTCTTCCAAGCCAAAATCACCACTTTTAAAGCGTGCAAACCACTTCTGGCACGTTCGCTCAGATAGAGCATGCTCACCATAAACTTCCACCAAGATACGATGACTTTCGGCTGCTTTTTTCTTCATATTAAAATAATGAAGAAGAATTCCCCGCAAAAACACATTATTTGGCACGAAATTCGACATTTTCAAGTGTGGTAAAAATATTGTTGTTTACGCTTCAAATAAAAAACTTATACTGACGTTTGTGCCTTACGACAGTAGCTCTCCAATGAATGTTTGGAAATGTGGATCGATGGAATAATAATCAAGTTACGCCATCTGTTGTAAAACCGCACGAACTTATAAATAGACCTATTATATATTGAAAGTTATACGCTTTGATGATGTACTTAGTCGACGAGAGAGAAGAAGTGAATATAAATTTGCACCAATTCGCGATCTTTGGGAACGGTGGGTAAAACTACTCCCTACGTTCTATAATCCTCATGATTGCATCACATTAGACGAAGAATTATTGGGTTTTCACGGCCGCTATAAGTTTCGCCAGTACATTCCGTCGAAACCCGAGAAGTACGGTATAAAGTTTTGGTTGGCCGTTGATTCCGAAACATGTTATGTTTGGAAAATACAGCCTTATTTGGGGAAAGCAATTACTGGAGTTCCAGAGCGCAACCAAGGCGAGCGGGTCGTACTTGATTTAGTGGAAGGATTGAAAGGTCACAACGTTACCATGGACAACTTTTTCTCGTCGCATACTTTGGGTCAAAAACTTTTAAAACGAAATCTAACAATGGTTGGAACAATGCGCAAAAATAAGAGATCCATTCCTCCAAAGTTACTTCAGTGCAAAAACATTCCTAGATTTAATTCAACTTTTGCATTTACTCCGGACACTACTCTTGTTTCGTATATGAGCCATAAAAACAAATGCATAATTGTTATGAGCACAATGCACCACGACGCGAATGTTCTAGGTAACTCAAAAAAATTGCCAGAATTAATTTCCTTTTATAACTCGACGAAAGGAGGAGTTGATACGGTGGACAAAATGTTAAGCTGTTACAGTTGCAAGCAAAAAAACAATCGTTGGACTATGGCAGTTTTTTCCAATATGATTGACATCTCAGCATTAAACTCATATATTATATATAATGAAATAGATCCAAACTGGAAGTCTACAAGGAAGCACACAAAACGCAAGTGTTTTCTTCATGAACTTGCCATTTCATTAGCTAAACCTTATGTTGAAAAACAATCCCAACGTACTCAAAATGGCATGCTTTCGTCGATTTTCTTTACTGGCGTCGTCAACAGTGCAGACGAGAACGAAGCAGGATCATCAAAAAAGGCTAAAATGGAAAGTTTGGAAAAAAAGAATCGAGCAAGATGTTGTATGTGTTATAGTTCCGGAGAAAATAAAAACAAATGGACTTCTTTATATTGCAGCAAATGCAAAAAACCTTATTGTAAAGTCAAACATATGGAAAATATTTGTACAAAATGCGTCAATAAAGCTTAATTTTATAACTATCTCAAAATCTAATTAAAAACACATTGGTTTGTTTCATTTTTAATAATAATTCAGTATGTATCAAAAAAGATACACGGTATAGAATTGTGAAGTTTTTTATAGGGCTGATCTACGGTTAAAAAGAAGAGAATAATAGTAAAAACTGGTTAAAATATAGAGGCGTTATAGTTTTTTTCGCGGACTGTATATAATTTTTCGATAGAATCATTGAACTGTAGCTTCAAAATATTTTTATGTGCAGCTATACCCATTTTTCACGAAAATATCAATATAAGTATAAGTGATTGTTTCATTTTGAATAACGGTATCTTGCAGTTGTGTCTTCTAGTAAACTTTTCCAATCAGTACTGCAGTCCTTAGTGAGCTTTTCTGCCGAGTGGTCCAACCTTGAAGATATCTCCCTTCGTGGCTGTTAGCGAATTGAAAAATTTTCTTTAGATGGCCTTGCCTATGAGAAGTCTCGAAATGTGTGGCTTTTGATTTGCCCAGTACTGGTCTGGTTACGAGTATTTGCTAAAAAAAAACTAGACACTGAAAATCTCTCTTAACATAGATATTAATAATGAAATGGTGCTGGCTTCAGACCAGCCAACTCAGACGAACTTGAGAAAAGACCAAATGCGAGTAAATTTGTCTTAGATTTCGTAACAGATACTGTAAAAGCTTCATGATTTGAGCCATAACAAAGAAGCGAGATGGCGCAAAATTAATCATCCTATTCATTTTTAAATAACTTTTCCTCTAAATGAAAATTGGAAAAATGATTTTGAGTGATAGAAATCTTTATTTTGACCTTTAAATGCTCCATTGTTTGTCTGCTTCTATAGCGCCGCTGTCTCGTTTACAACTGTCAAATATTTTTGACGTAAGATGCCGTTCGCAAAAATTATAAATCTTCCGATAGGGTGATTAATTTTGCGCCACCTTGTATGCTGCTAGCAAAATAATTGATATCTATTATTAAAAGTGACATTTTTTCATTCTTCATAGGTAATTTCGTTTAGTAGCTGAATAATTTTTATGAGCCATCTCACTTGGCCCTGCACTATTCGACTGCTGCGCCTCTGTTCCTATCATTTCTAGCTTTTTCCACATTTAATTCTACTGATTGTACTTTTTTGATGGATTGCAAAAAAGTTGCTGCTACTCGCTGCTGGAGTTAAGTAATTTTTGCAATTTTTGTTTGTTTTTGGTTTACCTTTTGCCATTGCTCCGTTTTTTGCTGTTAATGCCATGCCAGTTGCTGCTGTTGACGATTTCTATTCGGCACCAACTGTCGTCGGTCATCCTTGTTGCCCTTGCCAGTGTCCTTGATGTTTGTTATTTATTTAAATTTTTTTTCTTTTTTTATTTATTTATTATTTTCCTTTTTTTCTATTTCATTTCTATTTTTCTATGTTTTTTACTGGCGCCTGTATTTGACTGCTTTATTACGTGGCCACTGCTGGGTTTTGTGCGACTATTATCTGCTGGTATTTCTTCCTGTTTTTTCCATGCCTCCATTCATTCGGCCACGTTTTATTTATCAATCGCGTAAAAGACTTCAAAGTTTTTGATTTGGCTCAACGATTTCGCGTTTAGGGCTGCTGTGTTTATTATTGTGGTGTGCGCCGTTGTTTTTGTTGTGACGCTTGACCGAATAGACGGAGTTTTAGATATATATCTGGAAACAGGCGAAATGTAAAGCAAAAAACGGTAGCCATCAAAACTCATGTTACATCTGACAAATCAATTTCTGCTCCGCTTCCCGCTTGCCAGGCCCTACCAGCAGCGGTCGTTAGCTTTGCTATCCTTTGTAATGCCAATTTTTTCACAGCATTCATGAAATTTGATTTGTTGTGTCGCATGTGTTTTTCTAGGAATTTTTTGTTGGCATTTTTGGAGGTTTTTCTTTTTATTTATTCTCTTTTTTCTTTTTGTGTTGATTTGTTTATTGCTGCTCTGTTTTGCTTCGATTTTTAATCAATGATGGATGAATTACCAGGCTTGTTTCTGCTCGTTACCTGTTTGGTGGCTCTCACCCTCTGGCTGCCTCAGCTTGCAACTTTACTTTTTTGTTCATTTCATGCGACAATGTAAGGATACTTTGTAATGCTGTGCTGTAATACCTCAATGACATTGATGATGTGCCATTTTTTCTCTGTTCGAGCGCATATCGCAAGCCATTTATTTGACGATTTGTTGTAATGAAAAAAAAAAAAACAAATGTTGACATGACTTCCATATTTGGCATATCTACCTACGAATACATTCTGTTTAAAAAGTAGTTTTTTTTTACATTAGTTTTGAACCGTGAGCTGCTTTCGATCCCATCTTGCACAATGGTAATGTCAGCTATTATGAGAACTTTAGTCTTAAGGCGCAACAACATCGCCTCATGCACTGCTGATTGTTGCACCCAAATATTGAGGATCTCTGTGTGCTGGCGAAAACTTGTCTAATCTCTTCACTCATCGGAATGATTTTCTCAGTTCTGCTTCGCCAAAAAGCTGAGATTCTATTCTACTTAATATAGTTTTTGGCACACTTTACAATATTTGGACCGAAGAAATAGTTTCCGAACTGGCTTAAAATTACCAATCACAAGCTAACTAAAAGTTATGTGGCGTGATTTCCGCAACTGCATACTGGTTGCAACAACCAGTGACAGTCGGGTCGATGCGGTGGCGTATAACCAAACATCGAGTGATTGATCCATCATCGAGTTGTTGCCTTTTTTTCCTAATATTTTTACAGCTTGCCATGAAATTAGTGGCTCAGGCTTGTCTTTTATAAAAGCACGCAAGTACTAGCTTCGGATATCATCAGCCACAAGAAGTAAGGTTTGCTTTTTCTAAACTGGATGAATAAGCGAGGCAAATGGAGAAAGATAAAGAAGCAAAGCAAAATGGTCTGGTGGTGAACGAGGAGAAAATGAAGTACCTCATGTTCTCGAACAATCAGTCGGCGTACTCGCGTATTGGCACCTACGTCACTGTTGACATTTACGATTTCAAGGTTGTAAGAGACTTCATTTATCTAGGAACCGGCATCAGCACCAATAAAGGTCCAGCGACTTCGTTGTCTGGGTCATATCCTCCGAATGGATACAAAAGCTCTGACTCTGAAAGTATTCGATGCGGGACCAGCTGGAGGTAGCAGAGGAAGAGGAGCGTTGGAAAGATAAGGTGGAGGAGACTTGGCTGGGTGGGTACGGCTGGCGCCAGTTAGCACGAGAAAGATACGATTGACGCATTTTTTTAAACTCGGTCAAATTTGCGTAAGCGTTTATCGCACCAATCCAGAACAAGAAGAATGGGGAAGGAAGAAGAAACAGATAAGTCGGATCCGAAGCTGTACATTTTGCGAGACGGCCTTTGCCTTTTATGGCTTTTAGAGACGGCAGTTTGGCAGGACAGTCTGAGCTGTTGACGTTTTCCACAACGTCGCTTGCGTGGATAATACGTCTGGTGAGAAAAATGCGTGGAAAGAATTAGATACTTTCTGTTTCTTTTGACAGTAAGGAAAGTCTGCTTGTTGTACATACTGAGCCATCGGCCGTACTGCGGTGAACCCATCTGGCCTTGCAGAACTACCGACACGCGGTGCAGATACCTTCAGTTTTGCCAAATGTCACGCTCCGTATTAGGGGGCGTCCATAAATTACGTGAGGTGTTTTTTTCAATTTTCTGACCCTCCCTCCCCCCCTGGTGAGATGTCGTGAGATTTTATTCAACCCCCTCCCCCATTCCCCAATCTCACGTGAGATTTTTCAAAATGAGGGTTTCTTATGTAAACGCGTTGGATTGTTATTGTAAAAAGAAAAAAAATTTGCTTCGTGCTTTTATTTACGACTAGTTAAGACTAGTAATCAATATTGCTGAGAGTTATAAGTGTAATAAAAATTTAACAATAGAAGACTTAAATCGTAACTACTGCGATTAAAAAAAGAATATCTACTCTAATTCAGTTCATGGAGAATCATGCGCGGTTTCAAGAGAGACTATTGGGACCAACATGTCCATATGATTTTCAGTAAAATCATGTGCTCCTTCAACTTCGTTCTAATCTAGCCACTCTAAGCCGTTGACGCTTGCGCACAGTAACTCATTAGCTCGTCTTGTGACAATCCGTGAGGGTCGCACTTTGCGGAACATACGCGCTTGCTTAGCTGGTGCAATGTGAGCTGCTCTCCTGTGCTCTGCAGCTCTTGTGATAGATGCGAAGTAAATACCGCATGTACTGCAGCATATTTTCTCTAAATCATCACGTATACTTGGGCAATAGAGATCAATAGGCGTGCTGATGAAGGCATTCAGCGGTTGAATCGGTACGCGTATTAGAAATGGAGCAAATGATTTTCCGTCATGTTCTTTAAAGTCCGGAATTGTCAAACGTCAACCTGAGTGATAGGGCGTTCGGCTCATAGTGGCGCGAAAACAACCGACGGGCTACACTGTACCGCAAATTCAGATTAAATTGAGCTATTTGGTATAAAACAAATATGGTGGTTTGACAGTAGTAATGTATAACGTCGAAGTATGAATGAAATTATTTTCTTTCGAACGAATTAGTGAATGATCTTAATCATACTACGATTACGCTTGAGATTAAATCTTAAGCATGTACAATTTTTTTGTTTCAATCAGAAAAAAAATTGCGTGATATTTGCCGAGACCCCCCCTCTCTCCAACGTAAGATTAGATGAGATTTGACTCGACCCCCTCCCCCCCTAAAACATCTCACGTAATTTATGGACGCCCCCTTACAGCTGGGTTGTTTTTTATTTTTCTTGTCATTTCATTTCATTTATTAGATGTATGGTAACAGGGTTTCAGATAAGACTTAAAAATAATTTGAGTGCAAAATCTGCGTGAGGTCTACAAGATACCAGTTGTTCGCCTTAAGGAGCACAACTCACTGGCGTCGAAGCATGTGAAGAGAGACGGCTCCTAACGACGCACCTCATTCATTGCCGATCGGGCATAACTCATCTAAAAAGAGTGAGATGATTGAGTATAGGTAGGTAGGTATAGTGGTTGTCGGTTGACACACCTAGGCCTGCTGTAGGCCCATTGTGATACCACCAGGGCTGTCCCCTCTCCTCACTCTACATTGTCTTCATTGAACCAACCTGTGGCTTTAATATATTTAACAAGACTTGTTATTTTTACATTGGCTACTTCTGCCAAGTTATTCAGGGAACTTTTTCCTAAAATATTGAACCTTCTTCCATCCAGAGCCATGCACCCGCATAGAAAGTGTTCTATAGTCTCTTCTTCTTCAATATCGTTACAGCTTCTACAATAGTCGTTATAGGGCGCTCCCAGCCTACTGGCATGTCTGCCAATCAGACAATGCCCTGTTAGGACCCCGAGTAGATTTCTCATATTTTTCCTGTTTAGTTTTAACAGTCGGTTTGTGCGGCCCATGTTCCATTCCGGCCACGTCATTTTACTAGTTCTACAGGTCAAGGTCTGAGACCACAGCCTGTTGGCAGCACTGATAGTGTGTTTATCTATAAGCATCTTACAAGTTGCTAAGGGTATAGGAATGTCCGCTTTGTCTGGTTGGATCGGTAACGTGGTCCCCAATATCGCTAATTCATCTGCTTTGCAGTTGCCTTCTATGTCTCTATGACCCGGCACCCAGAGCAGGTTTATTGCAAAGTACTGTGATAGTTCTGTCAAAACGTCGATACATTCTTTTACTGTCTTCGAGTTAATATTGGGCGATTTTAAAGCTTTCAGGGCCGATTGGCTATCTGAAAATATGTTTATATCCCTTGTGGTGAGGACACTTTTATTTAGGGCTAGCAGGCCCTCCCTGACAGCCAAAATTTCAGCTTGAAATACACTGCAGTGATCCGGTAACCGGAATGAGATGTTGGCATACATTCCTTCAGAATAAATGCCTCCGCCTACTTGATCATTTAGCTTGGAACCGTCTGTATAGATGCTGATTCCGCTTTTATTGTCCATTACCCCATTGTCCCAATCTTCCCTCGTTGGGAAAGTTATGGTAAAGGATGTGTTTAAGTGCAACTCTACTGAGCTACAAAAGTCTGTCGCTTGATGTAGGAAGGGATATTCGTCTAGTATTCTAGCGTGACCCCTTCTGTTAGTGGCTAAGTTAGAAGATTCTCTTAGCCTAAGTGCCGATTTCGCCGCCAGCTGCTTGCTGTAGGCCTCAATCGGTAATAAATGCAGCATGACATTCATCGCTGCCGTGGGTGTAGTCTTTAGTGCCCCGCTTATGCAGAGACTAGCACCTCTTTGAATACTTTCTAGGCGTTTTACTGTTGTTCTTTTCTCGAGTATTGGCCACCAGACCAATGCACCGTATGTCATGATAGGCCGTACCACTGCTGTATATAGCCAGTGTACTATTTTTGGGGTTAGGCCCCATTTTGCCCCCACAATTCTTTTGCATGTATAAAGTGCTGTGGCTGCTTTTTTTACTCTATCATTAATCGTTTGTTTCCACGAGAGCTTCCTATCTAATATCAGTCCTAGGTAGCTCGCCTCTTCCCCAATTGATAGTGTGATACCCTCAAGAGTAGGGGGGCTTAGGACAGGTAACTTGTAAATTTTCTACAGCCCAAGTTATCTTGGCTTCTGTGACAATGTTGGGGATGTCGGTACCTAGTACCGCATCCGAAGTTGGAATATTGGCGGTTATCGCTTCCTCTAAGTTACCTGGGAAGTGGGTATTTAGTAATAGGTCTAATGATTCTTCGCTGGATTCTGTCCAGCTGGAGTCTGGCTTCTGAAGATAGCCTATGGGTTGAGCAGACTTGGTTAGGATTTTCCTCAGTCGAGATGCCTCCACCGTAGTCTCGATCTCCCCACAAAAAGTTCTCCATGAAGACCTTTTTGCTTTTCTTATTTCTTTCTTATATATTTTTAATTTGTCATAGTATAGGTCCCATTCACATTCGCTTTGGGAGAGTTTGGCTCTATTGAATTGTTTCCTGCAATTCTTTTGTAGCTTTTTCAGTTCGGGTGTCCACCAGGGTGGCTTATTCTTCCCTCTATACCTGGCTGCCGGACAAGCCTTATGCAGGGCTTGGTTGCAGCAATTAGTCAGTCTATTGACCATATTGTCTAATGCCTCTATGCTAGAGGGGTTAAAGGGGGGATCCATGGGCAAACGTTCTGCTAGTTCTTGGGAATATCTTAGCCAGTTTGTTTTCCTATGGTTCCTAAATTTTAGTGCTTTAGGATGAATGACCTCTTCTTGGAGCGTGCATTCTATATATCTGTGATCAGAGAATGAATGTGCATTAAGTACCCTCCAATTCACTATTCTATCTATAATTGAGTCTGAGACTAACGTAATGTCAAGAACTTCCCGACGATTACGTACAATAAAGGTAGGCTCATTACCGCGATTGCAGAGCAATAATTTGGTACTCATAATAAAATTAAAGAGTGACTCACCTCGCTCGTTAATATCTGAACTACCCCAGGTAGTGTGATGGGCGTTTGCGTCGCCTCCCATAAGTAATATCTTGCCGCAGGCTTCGCTGTCCAGTATTAGCTCTTTTAACAGCTGCGATGGGACTGGATCCCCGTGTGCCATATAGAAGGACGATAGCCGGTACTTGTTACCATCTGTCTCCCAGCTTATCGTAGTTGTGTCTTTATTGCTATATTTATAAATCATAAATGTGGTTAGTTCTGTTTTTGCCATAATACAAGACCTTCACAGTCTGCTGTATACAGCTTATATTTCGGTGTCCTGATTGAGTATAAAAATAATACAAAAATAAAAGGGCGCTTAAAGTCGTTTTGGGTGTTTGGCCGAGCTCCGCCTCTTATTTGCGTTATGTGCCTTCATGCGGTTCCGGCAAATGTTTTTATGAGGTGCGTTTTTATGGCAGAAATACACTCGATGGTTTCACTTTGCCTGCCGAGGGACGACCGCTATTAGAAAAAATAACTATTCACATAACTGCCTGATTTTGAAAAAAAATACGGCGCAATGATGTCGCCGGCCCATAAACCGCACCAAACTGTCACTCTGTGTGAGTGCATTTTGATTTGAACGCCCGTTTTCAGAATAAATCTGGATAACTTTAACGCGTTGCTCGATTATATATCTTTCCATTGTTCAAATTGAGTTAGTCTGAATTTCAAAAATGTCAAATGAAATGCAGAAAAAAAATTGACGTTTAGGTGTGGTTCAGGTTCAACATCGGCCTTTGATATTTAACCATCCTTTACAAAATTTGGTACTTAGATTTATACGATTTTTGTTATACAATGAACTATATTTTTATAAAAAAATTAGAAAAAAATGTTTATTCCTTATTATTCACACCACTTTCACCACCACCATTCAAATCATTGCATCTTGTGGTTAACCCATAGCCAAAATATGTCCATGGCTTGAAAAAATATAACCTGTTAGTTATGTTAACTGGGTGGTAATATCATGAAATGTAAATCAATTTTTAATGTTTCAGTAAAACAAAAATAAAAAAATTATTATTCACAAAATTCGGACACTTTTAGCACAGCATGTA